>NC_068913.1:93287500-94537500 GCF_023091745.1 Budorcas taxicolor
ACACCTGAAGCAGGGTGCCCTTTCCTGTCCCTGACCCTCACCGCCAGGAAAGGTGACCGAAGGATGCCTCTTGGTATCTTAATTGGATATCTTGGCCCCTGAATTCTGTTTTGTTAAGACTATTATTACATTCATTCTGCTTAAATCTTTTGGCAGTAAAATCTCTAAACATTTTTCTGTCACAGTGAAAGGCCTTTAACTTCACTGTTTTTTGAAGTCTCCTCCAAGGGTAGCCATGTCAGAAGCAAGATGAAAAGCATTAAACTGGGTACCAATTTTTAGCCACAGTTCCCACCAAAAGTTGAATTTGAGGCTAGGATTGAGCAAATATAAGAAATATTTTTTTCCAGAAATGTAGAAAATATGGTTTAAATGTTTTCTCTGATGTTTGCTAACACCAAGTATCTTGTCAGTGGTCACAGCTCTGAGCTTGTAATTTCCGAATGTCAACCCTCACTTCAGAAGCCCAGATGTGAATGCTTGAGTTACAAATGTTTTCTATCCCTTACGACAATCAGCTATGGGCGCACAGTGAGCTCTGCATCAAGAGTAATAGACTAGCCTCTTTCCCACACTTGACAGCTTCCATCCAAGCAAGACTCATGAGGAGTAGACATAAACTCTCCATTTGATGTAATTGAAAGACATTAGAAAGCCTGTCCTGACTCCACCACCCATAAAGTTTCCCCACCTAAACACTGACGCCTTGATATCATTAACATGGGGCAAAGATTGTACAATAAGGACTGACTCTTAAAATATAAAGTTGGGGGAGGGAGGTGGGAGGGAGGGTCAGGATGGGGAACACAAGTACACCCATGGCTGATTCATGTGAATGTATGGCAAAAACTACCACAATATTGTAAAGTAATTAGCCTCCAATTAAAATATATATATATGAAGTTGGTACATCTGGGGGGAAAAATTAATAAATTTATACTAAAGTGCAAATGACTAGTGCCCTACCCTTTCCTTAAAGCAAGTTCGTGTCAAACAGAGTAGAAAGAGCCCAGCAGGCAATGCAGATTCAAAAACGAAGAATGCTGAGAAGTAAGACAGCATGCCTCCATAACCGAAAACCTACTAGGAAAGGCAAAATGGAGGGAACCTCCCTGAAGATATCTCCTGTGGGTGCCTTTTGTCACCACAGTCAGCACTTAAATCCTTGAATACTCCCCTCCATCTCATCTACATTCCTATTCAAACTTTCCAAAGCATGGGTTATTTTTATAGCACTAACTCTATTATGAATTTCTAAATATTACCCAAAAGAAGAAACCTGATTTTTGTAAGTTCCATCTTAAAATCAGAAATATAACTCTGTAGGAAAAAAATAAAATAAAAGAAGTGAATAAGTTCCTTGAGAAAGAAGATAAAGCAGTGGATATCTTGTGCTTATTAATCACTGCCTGGTGGGCAATGGAGACTCTTCCAGTTTCCCTTGCTAACACTTCCATTAGCCCAACCTACAACCCCAGATTTTTGTCCCTTCAACGACCTAAATATACATTCCCATCTGTAAATGTTCAAGGAGGCAAGAATACTTTATAGAGATCTACTCTGTTCATAATTCTCACTACTACTCTACTCTGCCTTATTATTCCTAATACTCTCCCATTTGAGCCAAACAGAATCATCTGGGGATATTAAAATCTCTTCCTTTTAAAAGCACTGACCTTTGTTATAAACTTCACATAGCAAAACCCTACCCACCATACACACTACCCCAATGCTTCCTGATGTCTTTCCAGATCCACCTATCTAGATGAAATTTCCCTTCCTCTATGTCTAGAGAAAACATTAAGAAAAGCCCAATTCCTAGACATATTGACATAAAGGGTCACACTAAAGATCTTTTTGACTCAGTTCCCATTGCCTGATATACCATGTTTGGCATTCCACAAAACAGTATAAGGAATGCTAATAGACAAGAAATAAACAACCTGAAGACACAAAGTAAGCATCAAAACTAAATTCAGATATGGCACAAATTTTGGAATTATCACATAGAAATGTTCAGTAATTTATAATTAATATATTAAAAGTTATAAGGGGGAAAAATCAGACAACATTTAAGAACAGATGGTTAATGTAAGCAAAGCCATAGACTCTGAGAAAGAATCAAAAGAGGATTCTAGAAATCAGAAACACTAACAGAAATGAAGAATGGACTTATCAGTAGACTGGACATGGCCAAGGAAAGAACCAGTGAGCTTGAAGATATTAATATATCAATAGAAACTTTTCAAGCTTTTAGAAGGGGAGAAAGTGGAAACAGTGACAGGTTTTATTTTGTGGGCTTCAAAATCACTGCAGACGGTGACTGCGGCCATGAAATTAAAAGACACTTGGCTTGCTGCTTGGAAGAAAAGCTATGACAAACATAGACAGCGTATTAAAAAGCACAGATATCACTTTGCTGACATAGGTCCGTATATCAAAGCTATGGTTTTTCCAGTAGTCATGCACAGATGCAAAATTTGGACCATAAAAAGGGCTGAGAATTAAAGAATTGATGCTTTTGAACTGTGGTGCTGAAAAAGACTCTTGAGAGTCCCTTGGAATGCAAGGAGATCAAACCAGTCAATCCTAAAGGAAATCAATATTTCCTGAATATTTATCGGAAGGAATGATGCTGAAGCTCCAAAACTTTGGCCACCTGATGCAAAGAGCTGACTCATTGGGAAAGACCCTGATGCTGGGAATGACTGAAGGCAGGAGAAGGAGAGGGCGACAGAGGACGAGATGGTTGGATGGTATCACCAACTCAATGGACATGAGTCTGAGCAAACTTTGGGAGAGAGTGAAGGGTGGGAAAGCCTGGCGTGCTGCAGTCCATGGCGTTGCAAAGAGTTGGACACGACTGAGTGATGAACAACAAAAAACTTTTCCAAACAATGTTGCCACCTGAGCCATTCCCCATAGCATTTTATCCTAATGGTCACCCAGGCACCGGACTCAGGTACATTCATCAGCTCAGGTGCCAACATTATTCAGGAGGCTTTGCTATTATACGGAGGACCAAGAAGGAGCGGATCCAGGATCCCTGGCAATGCAGTGTCTAAGGAATAGGTGATCCCAACAGGAATCTATATACACAACACAGTTATTTTAATCTTTCTTTCCAGTGTGCAAGAACATTTTTACCCATTTAATCATCTTAATAAATTTCTGTCTCTTGTCATATTTCTCATTATGCATGCATTGCTATCTATCTCACTGGAGTATTTTGAGGCTTAATTAATAATGTGCACTAATTTGAACCATAAGAGAAAGAGCTAAAGAAGAGGCCTTATGTATATATTTGGACCATGGAGAACATACAGTAGCTTCATGATAAATACGCTATGACAGCATAAAACAAAAAAGAGCTCTGGATCAGACAAGTGAAGGAGATGATGCGGAGAAGAGAGGCACTGCATAAACCATAGCTAAAGAGATACCCAGGGAAGAAATATGGGCAAAGAAAGCCAATTAGATAATTTATAAATCAGAAATATATTTCATTACTATTGTCTTGGAGGGAAGGGGGAGAATGGCCCTATGTCTTAATTAGACATGTTCACATATGAAAGTCCAAACCAAGAAATGTAACTCGCTCAGTCATGTCCAACTCTGGAATTCTCCAGGCCAGAATACTAGAGTGGGTAGCCTTTCCCTTCTCCAGGGGATCTTCCCAACCCATGGATCGAACCCAGGTCCCCCACATTGCAGGCGGATTCTTTACCAGCTGAGCCACCAGGGAAGCCCTCACTTTCACTTAATTAGACAAGTTCATATACGAAAGTCCAAACGAAGAAACGCAACAGGTGTAGTGCTAGATAGTTTCCATTGTCGAGAGAGAGACTCTGTCTTTTCCATGCTTCCCCAGGGGTCTGACCTTTATGGTCTTCATTAAGGGCTGCCATCACTATAGCTTCCCATGAAAACCGAGTTACAGGACAGCAGAAGACGGAAGGAAAACACAACCAGAGTAGTCATTTTCCTAGCCTCCTCTGGGCTATGCTGTGGGTGGACAAGGCCCACATTTCTATAGCAGAGATCACAGCTCCTGGCAAACAGCCACCTTTCACAGCCCCTGCATGGCAGCGTCAGCTATGTGAGTGGCATCATTCCATGCTTTGCACCCTCCCCTCTTAGTTCCCTTCATGCTGCTCACGTCTTTAAAGCAGTCCCTTTTATTTCTTCCCATTTGTTACCTGCCTAACCCGGATTGATACAAGTATAAAATATATACATACAAAGAGAATATGAAATATATTAATTTGCCGACTAGGACTTTTCAGTTTTAATCAAATAGATCTAACTTATACAAAATAGGGCTTCCCTGGTAGCTCAGCTGGTAAAGAATCTGCCTGCAACGTGGGGGACCTGGGTTCGATTCCTGGGTTGAGAAGATCCCCTGAAGAAGGGAATGACTACCTACTCCAGGATTCTGGCCTGGAGAATTCCATGGATTGTATAGTCCTTGGGGTTGCAAAGAGTCAGACATGACTGAGCAACTTTCACACTATCCAAAATAGGGAAAATAGGATTTACCTCCTCTGTGGAACCACCAACCCCAAGAGTTGGCTGTGACTCCCTCTTTGTTCTTACTTTTTATACACAGCATATAATATCAAGGGATTGTGGTGGACATGAAAGAAGCTTAGACAAGGCGGCTTCATTTGGGGAAAGCTTCATGAAGTGAGGGAATCTGAGATGTACAGACGTACAGGAATGCTGGAGATCTGACGATTGAAGTGATGTCAACTCAAGACTGCAGTTGGTTCGCACAGTCCCACACAATGAAGAGATACCAAGAGTTGCACAATTCAGTGAGGGCTCCCTTAATTTGTCTGTCTTTTCAGACAGATAGTGAGATCAAGAGGAGAGTTTCCATCCTCTCTTTATCCCCTGTTCTAGGCCATTGCTCAATAAGCATTCACTGATCTCCTGCTCTAGTTAAGAACACACAATCAGAACACAATCAACATTTAATAACAAGCTCAGAACTACCTTCCAAGTCATGTTTCCTGACAAAGACAAGTGCAAGCTATTTACAAGAACATCATTTAATATGTCTAGGTTATAATAACCCCAATACCCTGTACCTTGAGAGGTAATACATAAACACTTCTGTTTTTTTCCATCACCAAGACTAAACTATTCTGAGAGAGAATTTATTTTTAAAAGAAGACTGTTCATGTCAAAGCAAGCAGGAGTGGCTCTTTTCAACTCAGAGAGGCACTGCAGGTCTACCTGTAAAATCAAAGTGAGTCTCCAACCCTTGAAGTCTGAACGCTAAATTTAGTGTTTCCATACAAATGGCAAATGGCAGTGCACCCAGATGGCCCCCAAAGCCATCAGCTAATGGGCCGTAACTGGCACCAGTTCCCTGGTCATAAATCTGCATCTGATGTTCTCATCTTCTCTCTCCTGAATCATGAACTCCTGGACCCTCCACAGTGTGATTCTTGAGCATATTCCAACTTCACAGTCCCTTCTGGGTCAGGTCTCCCTGCCACAGTCTGAGGAACCCACAGCTTCTGCTCCAACTTCCTTTATTTCCTTGACTCCTTTCAGCTGTGCACCCAAACCCAATTTTTCATCTTCATATCAGTCTCCTGTCTACCACATCCCAATGGCTCAGATTAACATGAATATACTAAGACCTGTTTTCTCATCTGTGAAAAACGACGATAGGATGAGACTAAGCAAAGTGAGCAGGCTCTCTTAGCTCTTTTAGCTTGTTTTTCTTCCACTGCACTCATCTGATCTTGGCCGCTTGATGTCAGTCAGCCCTCTCACATCCATCTAACATTTCCTGAGTGGCTGCAATGGGAAGAGCAGTGTTGGATTCTAGGAACAGAGTTTTGACATATAAGAGCAGTTACCATGTCTGAGCATGTCTACATGTGATATCCATTTTTTTACTTTTATTTTTAATTTAATTTCATTTTAAATTTGGCTGCACTGGGTCCTCATTAATGGTACAAGGGCTTAGGTGTTCTGTGGCATGTAGGATCTTAGTTCCCCAACCAGGTATTTAACCCATTTCCCCTGCACTGGAAGGCAGATTCTTAACCACTGGACCACCAGGAAAGTCCCTATATGTGATATTTAAACCTGTCTCTTTGTATCTTCAGGATGACCCTATGACAAAGCACCCTTTTACAGATAAGAAAAACTAAGACACAGATGTTGATAATATGGCCCAAGTCACACAACTTGTAAATGGCAGAGTCAGTAATCAAACCTATGTAATTTGGTCCTCAACGATACTGCCTCTTAAATAATTACAGTAAAAAGTCCTTCTTCAGTGACATGAATAAAACACTGGATAGGCGATCATAGCTCTGCTAAGACTTCCAGGATGAGGGGCTACTTGAGCTCCAAGATGCTTTCCATCCCATATCCACGTCATGGCCCTGTCAGGAGCCTGCATCATGTACCCTTAGCCAAGTCACTTCCATCTTGAGCATTGCTTGAAGGCCCACTCACCTGAGCTACCGTCAATGAATGGACTCCTATCTCTGCTGTGTTATTTTGTGCCTGATAAGATTGTTCATCTATACATACACTACATAAGACATCATTTTTTCCTGACTTCTCCTCATTGCCGTGTTTAATCTCCCAACCAATCTATCAAGGGCACCTCCAGACAAGTTTGGTACAGTGCTTATCAAATAGCAAGCAAACTCTGTTAATAAAGCAAATAATCGTTTTATCCAGGAAGTCAAATTGAAACCATCCAGACCAGTCTGAGAACACACATTCACCTTGACCTGGCAGAGCCTCCCCCATCAATCCACCAGGGCTAAGTTGACAATTCTCCAATCAGCACTCCACACCGTCATCTCCTTGACTTGTATCTTGTCTTAAATGATAATATAAACTCTAAGCCTTTGAAGTAGTGAAAGAAACTTTTATTTTCTCATGGTTTCCACTGCCCAGGTTTTTATATTATATTGTAAATCCAAAACTGCCGTGAAAGTTAGAAAGTTTGAAAGTGCCTTTGCAGGAATTTGGACGTTAGTCAAACATCTACCCTCAACATTTTCTCTCCAGTGGTAGAATGTCCTCCCCTAGACCTAGCTTGAGTACACTGGGTGTATTAAGAAGACTTTCACACATAAACTGGTTAGAGCTATTTTCCATCACTCCTCATTGTAAATGTATTTGTGTTCTAACTGCAGGGTATTCTTAAACCCTACTATTGGTGATGGCTTCTGTAAACAACAGTAATTCTCAAGTGCCTTATCATGAATGCAGTGATTCATCTCCGCTGCAGAGAAGTGGCTTTATTTAGAAAGGCCTGGGCGGGGGGGTGTTGGGGAGCGGTGGCGGAGGGCAACGTTACATTGCATTTGACAGGGGATCTGCAGAATTGTCTCCTTTGCCCCATGTAACAGGTCCAGTTTATTCCTTTTTCTTTCTTCTGCTGCAAGAATTGCATGTAAATATTTGGGCATATTAAGCAAATAGCCCCAAATTGATGCTTTACCTAAATTATTTCTTCTTAATTGGTCTAAAGTGCTCTTTGCACACCCTCCCTCAGTCTAGTCTGCACGGCCCCATGATGACACGTAGGAGACAGTAAACAAATGTTTAATTAATATTTGCTGAGCAATCAAGGGAAAAACAGAAGCAAGAAAGGGAGGGAAGTAAAGTTGGTAACACCAGGTGAAAAGAAGTCAAGGTTATGAAGTACATCTTCGCTTGGTTCATGAGCTACTGAACCTTACACGGCTTAGCACCTTTCTGTGACCTCATGTGCCAATCACTCTGCTCCTGAATTCTACTACTAGGAGAACCTTTAGGAAAAAAGTAACCAGCTTAGAGAAATACTTCCCCACTACTGGAAATGTACAAGCCAGCAGGTTTTTACCTCTGAGAATAAATCAGCATAAATATTGTATCAGCTATCTACTGCCACATAGCACTGCATAACAAACAGCTATAAAAACCTCAGTAACAATCAGCAGTAAGCATTTATTGGTTAAGCCTGCGTCAGCTGGAGGTTGGCTAGATGGCTCTGCTGGTCTCAGCCAGGCTTGCTCACACGTCTGCAGTCACTGGCTGTTGGCTGATAACAGCTGGCCATGGCTGGGCAACTGGAATTACTCAGCTCTGTTCCATGGATCTCTTCTTCTCCAGCAGGTGATTCCAGGGATGGTTTCATTGTAACAGAGAAGTGGATTGCCATCAGAAATACACAAGATTGACATACCCTTCCTGCACCCTATTAGCCAAACCAAGTCATGTAGTAGAATCCAGGTACAAGGAATTACATCCCACTCTCTGTGGAAGTGGACTGTATCATTAAATGACAGGGACTTCCCTGGTGGTTCAGTGGTTAGGACTCCATGTTTCCAAAGCAGGAGACACAGGTTCAATACCTGAGTGGGGAACAAAGATCCCACAAGCCATGTGGCATGCCCCCCAAAGTAAATAATTAATAAATTAACTTAAATTTTTAAAAATATTAAATAACAAAGGGAGTGCTATAGGGAAAGATGGAGAATTCAGGCCAATGAAGCAGCATACCACAAGTATTTTAGATAAAAATTAACACTATAGTATTTTTAATTACAAAGATGGAAACCAGATATACTGGCAAGTCAAACTAGGAAATGAATCTGAAAGAAAGTGCCTATTTTTTCTAATGCCTAGTTCAAATGGTATTTTTTAACTACAATCTGTTATTATAATTAGCTTAAACATTAACTTGAAGTAAATAACATTTATGCTGAGAATGAATTGATCTCTTTCCTCTCTGGGTATTCTTTATTCCAGTGGCCTGGTAAAACATTTTTATGAGCTAATAAAAGCTTTAATCACTTTTGTAAGTCTATGACAATGATACATTTTTCAAATTTTGGAGAAAAGGAGAATGGAAATAGCCTATCAAACAAAGATTATGAAAAAATTACAGAAATTCATTTCAGTATTTTAAATTTAGTAAATATTTTTACGTGACAGTTTTGGCAAAACAAAGGCAGAAAGGTATCTGATTCCTGGATTTGTAGTTCTCATTTGATTCAATTATGTAAGTTTATATTTTAGAAATATCAACTCATTCACATGAGAACCAAGATTCACTCTGCAATATCAGAAGAAGTTTCAGATTAAAAGAAGGTTGAAATGAAATTACATCTCTATAGAAATCAGAATCTCTATATCTAGGTTCAATGCCTCTGACAGTCTGACTATCTATATTGTTTTTATCATATGGAAAAAAAGAGACTACTTTCATTTCACATCCCTTAACCTTCTAGCCATGAAGAAGTTCCGGAGCAGCTAATGAATATAAAAGGGGTCAGTATTCAAATTACCTTCGTTCATAGTTAATTGGAAAGTTTCTTTTGTTGTTGAAGACTGGGACCTGTTTGCCTATCAGTTAGCAGCTCTCACTCTAATGTCTTAATCTTTAAGTGGACACTGTCCTGATTAAATGCAATGATGGTAACCCTTAACTTAATATAGTCCCATAAGCGATATGCCATCATTACCAAGATTTATGGACAGAACCACAGCCATAAAATTTAGATAATTGCTTGTGTACTGCCAGCCTATTTTGCCTGTTAATATAAATAATATTCTCCACATTAGCTACCAGAGGACAAATTTCTCATAACTGACTTGGTACTTAATTCTGTCAGATAATCTCCTCTGCAATTTGATGAAAAATACACTGTGAACAGTTACTGACAACCTTCCTTTTTCTAGTGTGTTTTACTGAAGAGGCCCAATCTGTTGTTTGTTTGGGGTTGCTACCACATTAAATTGATTTAGGGGCACCATTTTCTATTCTCTGTCTTCCATGCTCTGTTAACTTATGTCACATTTATTAAAACTCATGGCTGTGCATGTATGTTTCAATTTGCAGTAGCAAACTGATGAAACAGGTTTCCCCCCTCTTTTTGTAAAATAATGTTTAACAACTGGTGCTACTGTTATTGTATTGCCACATCACAAGGAAGCTCAACATGAAAAGATCTGCACAAGATTCTGATTAAGAAATACTACCTGGGGCATCGAAGATATGTGAAGTAACTTTTCAAATAAAAACTTGGAGGAACGAGAACAAATGCATAAAAGAGGAACATATGTTTTATGCTACCAAATTATGCATCATTATTTTGAATAGCTAACCAAAGTGTGTTATAGGTACTAAAGCTTCATTTAAATTTTAGTCTGCTTGCAGCTTTTTCAAATTCCCAAGGCAGGGTAGGGGGTGGGGATGGGGTGTGGCTCTTCTAAGGAGATGAACTCTAAAAATTTGTTTCTGGAAGATACTGCAAATTGTGGTCACAGATTCCAGACTGCTCCAAACAGCTCTCTGAGCTCCTGTTTGCTAATTTATGATGGATCTGCTATTACCCGCTAGGTTTGCGCTTTATCACCAGCCTCAGGGAGCCCATAAGGCCTTACGAAGGAAAGGAAGTCTGAGAGACATGAAAAAAAAAAAAAAAGACACCAAGCAAGGGAGCCTTTTATATGACATGCAGCATAGGGTGAACCCTTGGTACTGAAGGGCATGGGTTCAGTTGCCATCTTTACATTCTTCATGTTATTTAAATAAAATCTCTAATTGTACTTGAAGTTTCCCAAAGCCTTGTGTTGGAGAAGAGGTATCAGGCTAAAAAGCACAGACAGTACACATTCCCATTTTCCTTCCCATCTCCCTCTGAAAACTCAACACTGTCCCCCAAAATATCACTGTTCCCCCAAATATTCCCTGATATATCTTGTACTTCCCATCTTCCAGCCTCTCACAACTAAATATTGCCTGTATTTTAAGGTCCAATTCATTTCCTACCTCCTAGCCTGCCCTGAATACTTCGATCCAAAGTTAGTGGTCAGGAAGATTCGCTGGAGAAGAGATAGGCTACTCACGCCAGTATTCCTGAGCTTCCCTTGAGGTAAAGAATCCCAGCTGGTAAAGAATCCGCCTGCAATGCGGGAGACCTGGGTTCGATCCCTGGGTTGGGGAGATCCCCTGGAGAAGGGAAAGGTTACCCACTCCAGTATTCTGGCCTGGAGAATTCCATGGATTGTGTAGTCCATGGGGTCACAAACAGACACAGCTGAGCAACTCACTTTCTTTCAGGGAAATTATAGCTTTCACTTTCTCTATCATTCATATATCCACCATATGATTTATGTCAGTAGTCACTGTTTCCCTAATACGTTATATAAAGGCATGTCAGAATATTCAGCAGTACCCCTAAGTGGCTAACACTGTGCATTATTCAAAGTAAATTTATATACAAGTTGGTCTTTTATGACTTTTATATTTTTCAAGATCTTAATTCTTACAAAAATAATACCATGCTGTTATATATACAACATTCAAACATAAATGATAATATAAAAGCCATATCTCTCAGTAATGTCCATTCAGAAGTGTTCAGTTAATCAACTGAAGAGGAAGAGTTTGCACCATTGACCCAAGCAGGTATTTCAGGCTTTAGTGAAACTTGAAATTTTCATATCATTTGTTGGACAATCAAAACCTACTCTCCCTTACTAGTGGATCCCTGAGTGGGATCCTGACTCCTCAGGATGAAATTTCCAAGTGATGTGAAATACAGCAAATCCCCAAGTCAACTCTAATTTGAAACCATAATCTCAGGGCATTTCAAGGGGTTCTAAGTCTTACTGAGGCTTCAAGGGTAGATAATGGCTTTTCCTGAGCAGTTGTTAATACTATGGGTCAAGAATAGTGGTTGTGAATTATATATTCATAATCACCTTCTCAAATATTACAGTGTCTGGCAAATTGCAGAGAAGATGGGGGTAAAAACACTATTAAAGTTTAGGAAGTTGCTTCTCTAAGCTTCTACATCTCCAAAACTTAGAGCCCAGTCATCCAAAAAGCTCTTCCTGAAATATGTGTTCAGAAGACATTTCCATCATTGATCCAAGCATCAGAAAAGAACACAGCTTAATTAAAACCCCAAGAGCATTAGCATCCCATCCCTGGCATAACATGAATAACACTTGAATCATGAACAAGACACATGAGCCCCCATCGTGAAGGTACGAGAGGACAACCAGGGAGGAGCAAGACTATCTCTTCCCACTACCTGGCCCACAGGTTCAGGTTTCCTCCAGTGGCTCTTAAAGATGCAGCTTCTGTACTCAGCTCTACAGGTGACTAGTCCTGTGCTTTCAGTCATGCAATGAGCTCCTCTCTGCCTCCACCTCCTCCATGTATAATGCCGCAGTAGAGAATAATATTGAAGAACCTGGGCTTTGGGGTGCGAGTTCAACAGACCTAGGTTCAAATGTCACCTCTGACATTGACCTGTTGGATGACCTTAAACAAGTTTATCAGTCTAAGCTTTAGTTCCTTCATCACTAAAGTAGGAGTAGTGCTCATAAGATTATGGTAAAACTTAGGTTACTGTATGAGTGGCAGTAAGCTGCAGTTGCTAGCATCATTATTGAAGGGTATTATTCTTTTAAGGGAAGTGGATTAGGGTACCTTCTAAATGTTCATCCTACTTCTAAGATTTTATGAAAGAATAGTAGAAGACTTTGAAGACAGCCGCCATCTAACCTCTAACTTCCACTGTCATAGACATCAATTTGTTCCTTCTGTACCATAGCGAAAAGGTCAGGCACCCTCGTTGGCTTTGGGGCATCCCTGCTCAAGAATCAGATACATTCTATTTTTAAAATTAAAAATACAAATAACATTTGGGATAATGGCCCCATTTCAACAAACTCCTTAATGGTTAATCTATAACAAGCAATCCTAACTCCCTCATTTAACTAGCTTTCCTGGTAGACTGATTATATGGAATATAGAAAATGTGAATACCAAGTAATGAGATTGATTTTGGCAAGACATCCAGGAAAATCACCATAAATTATTCCTTATCACACTTTTATAAGGAAAACCATTTTAGGAAACTATGTCAAAAGGATTAATAAACACAAGTCAAGTCACTTTTTCCAGAGACTTTCACACAACTTGGTGATTTATACACACGTATATAAATCTGGGTCCCTTCCAGATTCCAACTGAAAGGATAAATGGAATATAAAAATGTCAAAATAAAGCTTTGATTCTGACTTCCCTAATACCATTAAGCATTGAGATCTAAGAGTCATCTCATTGTAGAGGGCCCCCAGTTTTGTCCCTGGCACATAACCCCCACATCAGCCTTGGTCCTTCTTGTTGAAATCTCCTTGCTGTTCTCCTCACAATGAGTGCTTCAACCCCCACCCCATTCATTCATCCTTATCATTTCCCTTTTTTCAGCTTTACTGAGGTATATCTAATAAACAAAACATTCCACATATTTCAGTTAAGTTCGGTTCAGTTCAGTCGCTCAGTCAGGTCCAACTCTTTGCGACCCCATGAATCGCAGCACTGCAGGCCTCCCTGTCCATCACCAACTCCCGGAGTTCACTCAAACTCACATCCATCGAGTCAGTGATGCCATCCAGCCATCTCATCCTCTGTGGTCCCCTTCTCCTCCTGCCCCCAATCCCTCCCAGCATCAGAGTCTTTTCCAATGAGTCAGCTCTTCGCGTAAGGTGGCCAAAGTACTGGAGTTTCAGCTTTAGCATCATTCCTTCCAAAGAAATCCCAGGGCTGATCTCCTTCAGAATGGACTCGTTGGATCTCCTTGCAGTCCAAGGGACTCTCAAGAGTCCCATATAGTCTCCACATATTTAGTGTATACTAATATACACTTTTGATGAGTTCGGACACATGCATACACTGTAATACAATCAGCACAAACCAGGTAATAAACATATTTATCACCTCCAAAAAGTCTTATATCCTCTTGTATGTGTGCATGTGTGTTAAGAACACTTAGCATGAGATGTATTAAGTGTACAATACCTTATCACTAACAGGCACTACGTGGTACAACAGATCTCTATAATTCACTCTGTGTAACTATCATTTCATGCTGATTGAACAACTCCCCATTTCACCCTTCCCCCATTCCCCTGGAACCCACTAGCTGTTTTCTGCTTCTACAAATGTGATTGTTTTAGATCCCTCGTATGAGTGGAACCATGGAGCATTTGCCCTTTCGTAATACATCTCACTTAGCATAATGCTTTCCAGGTCTATTCATGTTGCCACAAATGGCAAGATTTCTTTCTTTTTAAGGATTGAATAATATTCCATTGTATGTATACAGCACTTTTTCTTTATCCATTTGTCTGCTAATGGACATTTGGTTGTTTCCCAATCCTCGCTATTGTAATGCTGCAATACACATGGGAGTGTAGCTCTCTCTTCCAGATACTAATTGCAATTCTGTGTCTATACCTAGAAGTTGTACTGCTGGGTCATATGGCAGTTCTATTTTTAATTTTTTGAAGAATCGCCATACTGTTTCCATAGTGACTGTACCATTTTACAGTCTCACGGACAACGTAAAAAAGTTTCAGTTTCTCTGTATTCTTGCAACACATGCCATCTCTCTTTATTTTGATAATAGTCATCCTAAATGGTGTGAGTTGATATCTAATTGGGGTTTGGGGTTTCAATTTTTCATGCACCTACTGGCCATTTGTATGTCTTCTTTGAAAAAAATGTCTATTCAAGCCCTTTGGCTATTTCTTTATTTGGATTATTTCAGGGGGTTGCAATTGAGTTGTAGAAGGTCATTATGTATTTTGAAGATTAGTTCTTTATCAGGTCTATGTTTGCAAATATTTCATCCATTCCATAGGCTGATTTTTCATTCTGTTGATTGTTTCCTTTGCTTGAATAAGTTTGTTTAGTTTGACATAATCCCATGTATCTATTTTTCCTTGTGTAGCCTGTGCTTTTATTGTCATACCCACAAAATCATAACCAACACCAATACCATGAAGATTTTCCCCTATGTTTTCTTCTAGGAGTTTCATACCTTCAGGTTTTATGTTTAAGTCTTTAATTCTGTTTCAATTGATTTCTGCGTATGTTGCAAGATCAGGGTCCAGTTTGAACCTCTTGCATATGGATACCCAGTTTTCTCAATACCATTTGTTGCAGAGACTATCTTTCTCTAATTGTATATCTTTGCCATTCTACTTATATATACATGGATTTACTTCTGGATTCTCTCTTCTATTCCATTTATCTATACATCTGTCTGGAGAGGGCAACGGCAGCCCACTCCAGTACTCTTGCCTGGAAAATCCCATGGACAGGGGAGCCTGGTGGGCTGCAGTCCATGGGGTCGCTAAGAGTCGGACACAACTGAGTGGCTTCACTTTCACTTTTCACTTTCACGCATTGGAGAAGGAAATGGCAACCCACTCCAGTGTTCTTGCCTGGAGAATCCCAGGAACAAGGGAGCCTGATGCGCTGCCGTCTATGGGGTCACACAGAGTCGGACACGACTGAAGCGACTTAGCAGCAGCAGCACACATCTGTCTTCATACCAGTACCATACTGTTCTAATTACTATAGTTTGTAATATATTTCAAAATCAGGAAATGTAATGTACTTTCTGATTTCACAATATATGACTTTCTGTAAGACCTAATTCTAGACTTTCCCCCTCTAAAAAGCCTGATTCAGCCTACTTAGCCTTACTGTCCTGGAATATTGTCCCCTTGTATTCAAATTTTACAACAATAAAATTTCAAATATCAGTGACTTTGTTCATACATTCCTTCATTCATCTTCTGTTTCAGTGGGATTCCCCCTCACACACCAGAACTAAACTTTCTATAGAATAAAAACTGTGTTTCCTACTGATTTTAAACCTTCATTCACAATGGATTTGACTTTCCTTTGAGATCTTCCTAAATAGAGTTCTCAATTAATTAATTAATCAAAGAATAGATGAGGGCTACATTTTTTCTTCTCAATAATGGGCAATTATGATGATGATATTAATGACACAATTCTCCCCAAGAAGATTAATTTTGTAGTTCACATTATGTTAATTTTGCATGTCAAGCTCCAAAAAGATGCCATTATCCTCAGCATATTGTAGTGACAAAAATCAAAAATTCTGAAATAATTCAGACAAGCTTCAGGCAAAATAATGGTCTCTGGAAAAGAGAGTCAACAAAATCCCTTTATGAAGTTAATACCAGAATTCAGAATCACTACCTGCTTTGTAGCAGAACAACGTTCAGCACAATCCTATCATGTGTGGTTGTTTCTGGGGAAAGATACACTCTGACCTGCAGTAGGTCAGATTCCATGTAATAACTATAAGTCCAGAAGTGAGGTCAACTCTATGGTCATTGACTGCCATATATCACATCCCAGCATCTGTATTAATCATGACTTCCCTAGCGCCAAAGCCATCAGAGAGGGTATCTGGGGTTCTAAGATGTGGTGAGTCCTAAAACCATCACTAAAGACCACGTGGTATCCAATGTGCTGGGCAAAAAAAAAAGATGAGCCCTTAGAGGTAGATGATGATTTTAATGTAATCTGGGGTGGGCAAACACTCCCAAAATTGAAATGGCCAATGCATTGAAATAAGTATGGAAGAAAACAGCTTCTAAACCAATATAATCTTTTAAAGGAAAAAAAGGTTATGTTATAGTAAAAAATAAAAAAGTCTTGTTTAGATTCACAAAGCAGTTAAAAAGAAGGCAAACTATTGCTTACAATGTTTTATCTCATCTAAACTGGTATTGCGTAATTTCTCTATTAAGAGTTGGGAAGTAGTGACACAGATAAATAGTCTCTTAACAATGTACAGTCTGGGTTTTGTTTTTTAGATGACTTAAAGAGACAAAGTAGCAACTTTTTAATTAATATGTAAAGTACTAAAGCAAGGACATTGATTTATTTGCTTCATTGGTAAAATTAATTGTAAATAATGCAATCTGATCTACTATCACTAATAAGTGGAGGAGTACTCTTGAGAAAACAGGATTTCAAAAATATCTTCATATTATTATTCTTTGTCAGTATATGTATTAAGTTTCCTATTCTGCTATAACGGGTTGTCACAAATTTAGTAGCTTAAAACAACATGAATATATTATCTTACAGTAAGTTCTGGTGGTCTTACTGGGAATAAACCAAGATGCTAGCAAGGCTATGTTCCTTCCTGGAGCTGGGAGAGAATCAACTATTTTGCCTTTTCCAGCTTCCAGAGGCTCACATTCTTTGGCTCATGTTCCTACTTCCTCCATCTTCACAGCTAGCAACACTGCATCTTAGTCCATCTTCAGTCTCTCTCTGACCACAGTCAGGAACAGTTCTCTGCTTTTAAGGACTCATATGACTGCATTGGGTCCACCAGATAATCTCCCCACTTCAAGGTCCTTTACCTTGCTTCCCTGGTGGCTCAGGTGGTAAAGAATCTGCCTGCAATGCAGAACACCTGGATTCGATCCCTGGATTGGGAAGATCCCCCAGAGAAAAGAACAGCTACCCACTCCAGTATTCTGGCCTGGAGAATTCCATGGACTCTACAGTCCATGAGGTTGCAAAGAGTCATACTCAACTGAGTGAATTTCACTTTCACAAAGTCCCTGTTACCATGTAGGGTGACATATTCACAGGTCCCAGGGATTACAGCATGGACATCACTGGTGGGGAGGGGGCATTATTCTGCCTAGTACAATATTGAGCAACTAATACTTTCACTTTCACACACACAGTGTGTTCAGTCAGTCAGTTCAGTTGCTCAGTCATGTCTGACTCTTTGCAACTCCATGGACTGCAGCATACCAGGCTTCCCTGTCCATCACCAATTCCCGAAGCTTGCTCAAACTCCTGCCCATTGAGTCAGTGACGCCATCCAACCATCTCATCTTCTGCCATCCCCTTCTCCTCCTGCCTTCAATCTTGCCCAGCATCAGGGTCTTTTCCAGTGAGTCAGTTCTTCACATCAAGTGGCCAAAATACTGGAGTTTCAGCTTCAGCATCAGTCCTTCCAATGAATATTCAGGACTGATTTTCTTTCCTTTTTTTTTCCCCCTGTGTTACATTTCTTTATTTATTTTTTAAAATATAAATTTATTTATTTTAATTGGAGGCTAATTACTTTACAATATTGTATTGGTTTTGCCATACATCAACATGAATCCACCACAGTGTACATGAGTTCCCAACCCTGAACCCCCCTCCCACCTCCCTCCCCATATCATCTCTCTGGGTCATCCCAGTGCACCAGCCCCAAGCATCCTGTATCCTGCATCAAACCTAGACTGGCAATTTGTTTCTTATATGATATTATACATGTTTCAATGCCATTCTCCCAAATCATCCCACCCTCTCCCTCTCCCACAGAGTCCAAAAGACTGTTCTATACATCTGTGTCTCTTTTGCTGTCTCGCATAGTTATCGTTACCATCTTTCTAAATTTCATATATGTGTTAGTATACTGTATTGGTGTTTTTCTTTCTGGCTTACTTCACTCTGTATAAGCGGCTCCAGTTTCATCCACCTCTTAGAACTGATTCAAACGTATTCTTTTTAATGGCTGAGTAATACTTCATTGTGTATATGTACCACAGCTTTCTTATCCATTCATCTCCTGATTTTCTTTAGGATTGACTGGTTTGATCTCCTTGCAGCCCAAGGGACTCTCAAGAGTCTTCTCCAACACCACAGTTCAAAAGCATCGATTCTTCAGCATGCTCAGCAGAACATTATTGTTTATGAGTTCAAAATAAACTCAAAAAACAAATCTAATGAAAATCAGAAATAAAAATTTAGAAAAGACTTAACTTTGACTAGGTAAAAAAAAAAGCATATACTTTGTAATAATGGCCCAGAAGCAAGAAGTAGACAGCAAATCAGAAGAAAAATAGGTTGTAACACAAACATTTTCTTAACTACATTAAGTCTTATCACCAATATATTAATAAAGAACTAGAAAATGATGTCAAAACCTATTATATAATCCTTGAGTTTGATTTAATGGATAGATATATATAGTTGATGGATAGATGACAGAAAAATGCATGTGTATGTAGTGTTATTTTATGTTTAGCTTTCTTAATAGAGATTAAGATTAATGATGCGAAACAAATGATTTTGTTGTCTTTAGAATTCCAGAGACATGTTTAGAGCTTCCTGGTATAGTACTTTGTATATGGTCCACATTTTTACTTTCTTCATACTTAGCATCTTTAGTGTAACATAATAATCTGTCTGTTAATTTACCATAATTCAAAGGCAACAGAGTGAGTGCTTAAGAACACATCCTCAACCAAGACTGCCCTGGCTTGCACGCTAATTCTATCATTTTGTAGCCGTTTGACCTTGAACAAATCACTTAACTTCTCTGTGCCCCAGTTTCCTCATCTGACACAGAGATGATAATAACTATACCCATTTTATGAGCAAAATGGATATGATCATGGGTATGACCATAGACTAAATTAATGTCTAAAATAATTTAGAGTGCTTGATGTATAGTAAATACTACAAGTTTAGCTTTATAGTAATTATTATTGTAATTAGGAATTCATGTGCTACTATTGATCATTTAGGGATTTTTCTAGATTGTTTAGTTATATCACAATAGCACCTCTAAGGATATGGGATTTGAGAATGGTTATTTTGTTAGTTACTTTTACTTCCACAGGTTTACTTCTTTAGAACAAATCCCCAGGACTTCAGCCCATTTCCAAAAGGGTTTCTAGTTCAATTTCTAGATGCTCAAATGCAAAATTACTTAATTTTATATGTTTATTTGTAAACTAAAGATATTTTCACAAAACATCAACAACCTGTGCTGAGACAACTGGCAAAGAAATCAAAGGGCCCAAAGCTTTGGGTTTTATTTCAAGCTTTTCATCTCAGAGGATTCATTAATGAACCATTTCCACATACATCCTGCGGAGAGAGAGCTGTGACCAGAGAAAGAATACTTATTTCTTATTTGCTTCACAACTCAAAATTCATTGATGTATGCATTTTGTTTTGCTTTGGTTTTTTTTGCTTTTTTTGCCGTCACTAAGCAGAAAGAGTTTCTTTCATTTCCCTCAATGAGGAAAGCAACATATCTGTCAGAAAAAGAAAAAAGTAGAACAGGAAAACATCCCTCAGAGAAAGGAAGAAACAATAGAAAGGAAAACAATAAAACATGCCAGGAATGTCTTTGATATTGCCCATCTATTAGTGGGAAGCAAGCACTGAAGACAGAGAAAGCTGAAGAAAAATCGCATAAGACGAAGGGGACAATATCACTTGTCACTGTTCTTATTTCAGTGCCTCTAGTATTAAAAGATTTGGGGCACAGAGAGTAGCCAAAGGAAAGGTTTGCACTCTGTAAACTTCTCACTTCTGGACATAACACATGTAGATTCAGTGCCATTTCTCTAGCAGAAAGACTTTGAAATCCAAATTCCAAATCATATGCATACTGTACATTTTTGCTTTCTAGAGATGAAATCAACCAAAGTGATTTTTTTGTTTATCTGGGCCTTACAAGGTTTTCCTTCGTTCTTGACAACCAAATAGCTAATCTGTTTAAGCAATATTTATGCTATTTCAGGACTGGTCCAAACATGATACATGGAAACTAGACAAAGATCAGCAAATCTTTAAGTCACAATGAGCATAAATGTGTGCACCCAGACAGCACTGAATTGGAAACCCACATCTGCTCTGTGCCCTTTTGTCAAGTTACTGAACTGATCTGAGCAGCAATTTTCTATGAAATGAAAAGAATAGCAATTGGGGTACACTGAATATCCTTGAGTAGCTAAAGGAGCTTATTCATGTAAAGCACCCAGAGCGCAGGTGCACAGTAAGCCCCAAAAAAATGTGAGCTATTGTTGTTATTGTTTATTCCCTTGAGATACTATATGGAGTTGTTGTTGTTATACTATTCTATGATTTGACCTCTGGCTTATGCTATCCTGTGCTCAAGAAATATGTTAATCTTTTTTATTTTGTACTCTCTGATGGATTTTCAACTTAACCTTGTTTAAAGATAATTGCTAATTTATCCAACTTACTTCACTTAGTACGATAATCTCTAAGTCCATCCATGTGGCTGCAAATAGCATTATTTTATTCTCTTTTATGGTTGAGTAATATCCCATTGTATATCTATACCACATCTTTATGCATTTATCTGTTGATGGACATTTAGGTTGCTTCCATGTCTTGGTTATTGTAAATCATGCTGCAATGAACACTGAGGTGCATGTATCTTTTTGAATTATGGTTTTCTCCAGATATATGCTCAGAACTAGCGTCGTTAGATCATATGGCAACTCTCTTTTTAGTTTTTTAAGGAACCTCCACACTGTTCTCCATACTGGCTGTACCAATTTACACTCATGCCTACTCTCTTCTCACCCTCTCCAGCAGTTATTATTTGTAGACTTTTTGATGACTGCAATAAGCTAAGAGTTTGGGATTAACACATACACTACAATATATAAAACAGGTATAGGACCTACTGTATAGCACAGAGAACTCTATTCAATATTTGTAATAACTGACATGGAGAAAGAATCTAAAAAAGAATATATGGATATGTATAACTGAATCACTTTGCAGTCTTCCTGAAACACAACACTGTAAATCAATAATACTCCAACATAAAATAGAATTCGATTTCAAAAAAGATGATTACTAATGGATAACCTCTTCAATGCTTATTAAGTAGAAATTAAAATTGCTTTCAAATAAAAGCCAAACATGTGTCATGATGAAGAAAGCCAAGCCTATTGCAAGTTTATGACAAAGGACCTTGAAACCACTGCTAGCAGTTAGTCCTTTCTTTGACAGGTGTGTTCATCTCTGTAATGTGCAGAGATTGCATGTGATAAAATTCAGATTCCCCGCCAGTTCAGATGCAGCTGTACCAAGATGACCATCACAGGCAGCTTCCGGCCTTGGCTTTTAAAATACTGTGCCACATTAGGAGAGAATAGAGGCCACAAACACTGGATTTCTCTCCGCTTTGTCCTGAAATCATCAAATCATTCCTTCACCTTTCAGCACCCTTGTCTCAAACCATGCTGCCTAGTCTTAAAAATGATGCAAATTTGTCCCTTCGTGTAGAAAAGCACAAGCCATTCCTCGGATTGCCCAGGTCCCAGCACTGCACAGGGATCTTAATTAGCCAGAGGACCACACTAACTATGGCAGTGCCTGTTGTAAACAGAAAGAGCCTCTAAATGGAAAAACAAAAGTATGCAGACAAAATACTGTTTGGTTCATTATACTATTGATTTTTGGAATATTTAACTTCAGCTTTGCTTCTTTGTAGATGTAGGTCATAGGTCATAACCAGGAGTGCTTTAAGTTACACGGGGAAGTATTATAATGCAAACTTTTTTTTTTTTTTTTTTGAGAAGAGAAACAGCTTTCATACTAACCAGAGACACTTGTGAGGCTGAGCTTGGGGAAACATGGAAAGACTACACAGATTTACACCTCACCAAACCCTACATGTTTCACTGGTCTTCTACAGTGAGTTTAAAGTAGAGCAGTAACTCAGGTGTTCTGGACGCTTGGTTCAATTTCCACAGGAAGAATCAATGCAATTTGGTTGTCCAGTCTCTATATCCAACCTCGCACTGACTCAACAAATGTTCACCAGAGGCCTGCAGGAGACCCTACACTTGGTGTGAGGGTGGAGGGTCCACCAAAAAGAAAATAAAGTCTTTTGCTAAAAACACTAACACAGTCACAGAATAAGCTTGCCTGCCTTCTACAGCCTACACGCTGGCCCAAAATGTTCTGGGAAGTAAAATACAACCCTCAGATCAGCTAAGTGGCCATGGTCAAGACCCCAACATAATTTTAATTCTAAAAATGAGAATTCCATTATGAAAATCTCTCATTTCATTAGTTTTCCCCCTTCCCCACTCCACCGTCCCCTTTTTGATATATGTAATTTCACTTAATTAACAAATCGATAAGACTGATTTTCACAAGAAGCTCAAAGCTCTGTCTCAACTCAGAGTTCAACCCAACTTCTTTGGGGGATTTCCAAAAACAGTCAGTACTTTGGGAGATCTCAGATATAAGCGATGTCAGATTTAATTCCACACATAACAGGATTTCCATCAAGTCCTAAGACCTCTTACTAACCTTTATTTTCAAGTGAAAGCAACAACTTTACATCATTTACATTCTGCAAAATTTTAACCAATAAAAAGAGTGAGGTATGGTGTACTGACTTCCTAGGGCACCGGTAACAAATATCACAAACTGAATGGCTTGAAACAACAGAAATTTATTCTCTCACAGTTCTGGAGGCTGGAAGCCTGAAATCAAGGTCGTGACAGGGCCATGCTCTACAGAGAGCATCCTTCCTTTCTTCTTTCAGCTTCTGTTGGTGGTGGTGGTGGTGGTGGTGGTGGTTGTGGTGGACACTAAATCGTGTCTGACTCTTTGAGGCCCCATGGACTGTAGCCCACTAGGCTCCTCTGTCCATAGGATTTCCCAGGCAAGAATACTGGCGTGTCTGGAGTGGATTGCCATTTCCTTCTCCAGGAGATCTTCCCAACCCAGAGATTGAACTCACACCTCCTGCATTAGCAGGTGGATACTTTATCACTGAGCCACCCAGGAGGCCATCCAGCTTCTATCAGTTTCTGGCAATTCTCGGTACTCCTTAATTCTCAGGTGTATCTCCCCTAATCTCTGCCTCCTTGTTCACATGGCTTTCTCCTCTATGTGTATCTGTATCTGTTTTCTCTTCTTGTAAGAGTACAAGTCACTGGATTAGAAGCCATCCTAAACTAGTAAGACTTCGCTATAACTAAAGCGAAGTGAAAGTCACACAGTCATGTCTGACTCTTTGCAACCCCATGGACTATACAGTCCATGGAATTCTCCAGGCCGGAATACTGGAGTGGGTAGCTTTCTCTTCTCCAGGGGATCTTCCCAACCCAGGGATCGAACCAAGGTCTTCCACATTGCAGGCAGATCCTTTACCAGCTGAGCCACAAGGGAAGCCCAAGAATGCTGGAGCGGGTAGCCTATCCCATCTCCAGGGGATCTTCCCGACCCAGGAATCAAACTGGGGTCTCCTGCAATGCAGGCAGTGTCTTTACCAACTGAGCTATCAGGGCACATCTCTGAAGACCCTATTCCTCACATTCTTAGGTTCCAGGAAGACAAGAATGTGGGAGAACACTACTGGACTCAGAATATATAGGGCACAAAAACTACTCACCTCTCCATGACTAGTGACTTTCAAAGGGAGTCAAAGTCAATTTGAAACCTTCATCAACTTCTCAATGTATAAACAAGCTTGTCATATCCTGGATCATAAAATCAGTCATCCTCATTGTTCTATATTATGCTTTATGTTTACAAAGTGCTTTCATATTGTTTCACTTGACAGTCACAAATGCAAATACTCCCCTAACATAAGTGGGCAGGATGACTAGTCTCTTTCTAAAAATAAAGTGAAGGAGAGAGGAAGGAAGTTTACCTCTTGTCAAACACCTACTCTGAGCTAGATAAATATTGTTCTTACTGCTTCACGGGCTGTCTCACCTGACCCATATAAAAACTTTAAGTGTAAGTAGTTTTAATCTCCATTATAAAGATGAGTAAAAGAGCACTGAATAAGTTACCCAAGGTCACGTAGGTAATAACAGGCAGATCTTTTCAAATGTATCTGTGTTCTAAGTCCATGCTTCCTTTTCAGTTAAACTTTCCTAATAAATCTTTAACCTTATCCAGAGTCAGAATTTGCTACAATGTATAATGATCTTATCACATGACTCCCTTGACAGTCAAGGCAGAGATTCCATGATTTGATTAAAGGATTGACACAGAGAACCCCCAGCCACTTGTCAAAACATATGTAGAGGACTGTGATTTTATTACTTATTGGTGTTGTTCTTTAAGTTGCAATAAAATACGTATACTTTCCCAACTGTGAAAAAAAAAGAGGAAGCTTTAAGGTAGTAAAAACAGTCAAAAATGTACCCAACACTTTTTGAATTGTTTCAAATACAGTAACCCTCATTGGACTTTCATTCTTTCTTTTCTGTGAGTTCCAAGAGAGTGAAATGGGGAAATGACTCCTTCATGCCTGGAATAAAAGCATGAGAATTCAGGGGGCCACTTACGAACCCATTTTCCCTCTCTTGTCCTGCCCAGTATGTGTGTGAATAGGCCTGTGAAGAAAAATTGCTTCAGGCACATCTATTTTTGTACCCCAAGTCATAGAAAAAAGGAAGGAAAAGAAATTATCATAACCTTAAGAAAGAAAGAGGGCTTCCCTGGTGGCTCAGATGATAAAGAATCTGCCTGCAGTGCAGGAGACCTGGGTTCGATCCCTGGGTCAGGAAGGTCCCC
This sequence comes from Budorcas taxicolor, assembly GCF_023091745.1. NCBI lineage: Eukaryota > Metazoa > Chordata > Mammalia > Artiodactyla > Bovidae > Budorcas > Budorcas taxicolor. The sequence continues at coordinate 93,312,714 of NC_068913.1, forward strand.
TGGAGGAGGGCATGGCAACCCACTCCAATATTCTTGCCCGGAGAATCCCATGGACAGAGGAGACTCATGGGCTACAGTCCATGGGGTGACAAAGAGTCAGACACAACTGAGTGGCTTTCACTAAGAAATTAAAAGTAGGAATATACATTGTCCCAAATAGAGGTTATTTGGGAGCATACGTTAATATTTTAATACTTGTTAAGCACATTCTTTGTACTTGATGAAGCATTATATAAAATATAAGACAGCTGTACCTTCACTGGGAAGTCGGAAAAGGCAATGGCACCCCACTCCAGTACTCTTGCCTGGAAAATCCCATGGACGGAGGAGCCTGGTCTGCTCCAGTCCATGGGATCGCGAAGAGTCAGACACGACTGCACAACTTCCCTTTCACTTTTCACTTTCATGCATTGGAGAAGGAAATGGCAACCCACTCCAGTGTTCTTGCCTGGAGAATCCCAGGGACGGGGGAGCCTGGTGGGCTGCCGTCTATGGGATCACACAGAGTCAGACACGACCGAAGCGACTTAGCAGCAGCAGCAGCAGTAGCAGTCACTGGGAAGTAGGCTTCCCTGGTGGCTCAGACGATAAAGAATCTGCTTTCAGTGCAAGAGACCCAGTTTGATCCCTGGGTCAGGAAAATCTCCTGGAGGAAGGAATGGCTACCCACTCCAGTATTCTTGCCTGGAGAATTCCTTGGACAGAGGAGCCTGGTGGGCTACAGTCCATAGGGTCACAAACAGTCTGACATGACTAAGTGACTAACACCCTTTTTCACTGGGAAGCCAAAGGCTGAAAGGCTCAAAGAGGTTTTCTTAAATCTGCTGCCTCAGGAACAAACTCTAGCTGAGAATGTGTGTGCGTGTATGTGTCTGCGCATGTGTGCTGTGCATTGTATTTGCATTCTTAGTTCCATCTCACACATATTATAAATGTGGGCTTCCTTGGTGGCTCAGATGGTAAAGAATCTGCCTGCAATGCAGGAGACCCTGGTTCATTCCCTGGTTCTGGAGGATCCCCTGGAGGAGGGCATGGCAAGCCACTCCAGTATTCTTGCCTGGAGAATCCCATGGACAGAGAAGCCTGGGGGGCTACAGTCCATGGGGTTGCAAAGAGTCGGACATGACTGAGTGACTAACAACACAAAAGCAGAAGTTTCCAGATTTTTAATGTACTCCATTTTACTTGTTTACAAGTAGATATTGCTAATAGCTACCATCTATTAATACCTACTGGGTGCCAGGCCACAAAGCAGTTTCTGTATACATTCCTAGTTCTTAGAATAATTGTACAAGTTGCTTACTACTAATCTCCACCAACATAGCCTCTGAGAAATTTAAATAGATTCATTCAAGACCTAGTAAATAGAGGAGCCAGAATTTGGACTCCAGTTCACATAGCTCCAAAGCCTGTCCCTACTCAAATACAGTGTTCACTCATCCATGTATATAGACTGCTGCTAAGTCACTTCAGTTGTGTCCGACTCTGTGCTAGACGGCAGCCCACCAGGCTCCCCCGTCCCTGGGATTCTCCAGGCAAGAACACTGAAGTGGGTTGCCATTCCCTTCTCCAATGCATGAAAGTGAAAAGTGAAAGTGAAGTCACTCAGTCGTGTCTGACTCTTAGCGACCCCATGGACTGCAGCCTACCAGACTCCTCCATCCATGGGATTTTCCAGGCGAGAGTACTGGAGTGGGGTGCCACTGCTAGAGTCCTTAAAAAATAATCAGGGACTTCCCTGGTGATCTCGTGGCTGAGACTCCATGCTCCCAATGCAGGGGCCCTAGGTTCATCCCTGATCAGGGAACTAGATTCCACATTCCACAACTAACAATTTTGCATGGCACAACTAAGACCCAGCACACCCAAATAAATAAATTTTTTTAAAAGAAACTTAACCAGCTATTCTCTCTTTTGAGATTCCTCTGACCCAATGGTGATTCAAAGAAGTACGATCAAAAATCTTCATCTTCAGATATATTTGTCTTTGAAGTTCAATGAAGCCAAAGCTTTTAGCCTTCTACTATTCAGAAGTTAGAAGGCAGAGCTGTCACCTGTCTTAGAGGCCAAATGCTCATATCAGGTTTTCACCATAAATTATGTTTTATGAGATATGGTTTGATCCATATTATAACTGGACACATAGTATATATTCATGTTATAAATGAAATTATTTTATAGATAGGTAAATACTATCAAGTATATTTCTGCATTTTTTCAAGAAAACATTTTTTGAGAAACATTTTTAAAATTTTTTTTCAAATTAAATGTGGGATTTTAAAGGACTGAAATAAGCACAAATTGGTTTAACATAGAAAGGAAACCAGAGTAAGGGAGACAGAAGAGGAAGAGAAGGAAAAAGAAGGGAGATGCTCCTCACAGCTAGAAAAGAAATGCCTGGATTGTAGAAATTTTTTTTATTTTCATAAAACTCTTGAAATGTAGATAATGCAAATAAATAGGAAACAATAAATATCTAAAAATATAACATATGCAAAACATAAGAGCACGTGTTGGAGTGCTAATTCATTATGGAGTTCATTAAATTGACTTGCGTTTTCACGGCATTAAAAAAGTGGTAGCCAACCTGCACAGTTAATATGTATTATATACACTGAATTGTCAACAGAAAGAGCCCAAGCAATAAAAAGCAGCTGTAATATTCTATAGCAAGCTGTTTATCCAAGACTTTGTGATACCGAGAACATGACAACAATCTCCAATGCGTTCTTATAGAGATCTGACGCTGCCCTGTTTGCCTTCAGACTCTCTGGGCCAAGCACAATGTCTTCCCAGGTCATTGTCCAGAAGCTATGTGGTCAGGAAGGCAGCTCCCCTGTCCTGCAGAGAAACACCAGAAGAGCATCGGATCCGAGAGCTAAGTGTTCCAGTGAGGCGTCCTCAAGTGCAGCCACTGCTGTCTGAAACTGCCAAGCCCTCGATGCACACTTGACAGAGCATTCGGAGGGTGATAAACAGATCTTCCCCTCGATTTGCCATCTGTGGATTTGAAAGCTGTTAAGGCACTTTTCAGCCTTTTTTCCATGATGCTCCTGATCTCATTTTGCTAGTTAGATGCACTCCCTAATCTATTATCCAGTTCTATGGAGAAACCTGTACGACTGCACCTCTGACTTGGCATTAGGGCAGCGTTGCTCTTTTTTTGACAATACATCAGGTAAAATACACCAGCCTGAAACTCTGGCCTTCTGGAGTGCTTCAATACTTCCTTTCATTTCTTCCTGACCAGTAGCTTACATTAAGAAAGCTGTTAATACATTTGAGTAGAATTTGGGTTCTCAATTCAACCCGGACTGGGAATGAAAAGACATGGAGAAGAAACATGGCCTTCCTGGACAGCCTGAATCAATAAGCTGTTACCCCTTGCTAGATGCAGCTCCCATACGAATGGCTTCGTTTCCATTCACCTTTGCAGTCTGAGCCCAGATGCCCACTGTCATAGGGGCTGTAGGATTACACTCACAGCTGTCACACCGGCAAGACCCACTCATGTTCAATAACCTTTGCCTTTTTTCATTTGTTGGTTTTCTGAAAGACAACATGGTACTGAGCCTGACTATATGAGACCCAAAGGAAGAGAGTCACTCTATTTTCCTTGGGGCTTTCACCTTGGTTCCTTTTATCAGTGAGAATGCTGTGCCCTAGCTCAGCTGGCCCTGGAAGTGATTTTTCCAGTGGTAGCAACAGAGTCGTTCAATCAATTCAATCCACATTTACAGAGCAGGACTGTTCTCTTTGCCCAGAACTGTTTTGGAAGCCTCAGTGATAATGAACCAAACCCAGTTCCTGCCTTTGTAGAGCTTTCATTCAAGGGGGTGGGATGGGAGGAGACAGACAGAAATGCGTGTAAACAAGTAAGACTGTGGTACAATGTTTGCAATGGGTGAGAGCAGGGTTTCTCGATTTTTTGGCACCAGTGACATTTTGGAGTTTTTGTTTGTATTTTTAATATTTATTTTTATTTATTTATTTGGCTGCACCAGATCTTCACTGTGGCTTGCAAGAAGTTCCATCTTCATTGCAGCATGCAAACTCTTAGTTGAGGCATATGGGATCTAATTTCTAGGCGAGGGTTTGAACTTGGGCTCCCTGCATTAGGAGCTTGGAGTCTTAGCCACTGGACCACCAGAGAAGTTCCACTAGTGACATCTTGGATGAGGTCAGTCCTTGTTATGGGGCGTGTGTACAATAGGCTATTTAGCATCAACATTGACTGTCATCCACTCCCACCCCAGACATGACAGTCAAAAATGTCTGCAAACATTGGTAACTATTTCTTGGGGAACAGAATTTGAGAGCCACTAGGATAGGGATGGAGAAGGCAATGGCACCCCCCTCCAGTACTCTTGCCTGTAAAACCCCATGGATGGAGGAGCCTGGTAGGCTGCAGTCCATGGGGTCGCCAAGAGTTGGACACGACTGAATGACTTCACTTTCACTTTTCACTTTCATGATTGGAGAAGGAAATGGCACCCCACTTCAGTGTTCTTGCCTGGAGAATCCCAGGGATGGGGGAGCCTGGTGGGCTGCTGTCTATGGGGTCGCACAGAGTCGGACACGACTGAAGCGACTCAGCAGCAGCAGGATAAGGATAGAGCTTCCTTGGTGGCTCAGACAGTAAAGAATCTGCCCACAGTATGGGAGACCTAGGTTCGATACCTGGGTCAGAAAGATGCCCTGGAGAAGGGAATGGCAACCCACTCCAGTATTCTTGCCTGGGAAATCCCATGGACAGAGGAGCCTGGCAGGCTATGGTCCTTGGGGGTCACAAAGATCTGCACGACTGAGCAACTAACACATTGACTTTTCACTTCACAGGCTAAAGATAGCCGGCCTGGAGAGGGCAGGGAGAGGAGCAGCTGCTTCTCACGACAGGAGATTCTTGAGCTGCGACTTAAAAGATGAGGAAGAAACAGTTCTGGAGTGATTTAGAGGAAGAATATTTACAGTAGAGGAAGCAGCCAGAGGCTCCGAGATGGGAGTGATCTAATGCTCCCTCGAACACCAAAGCCACCAGTAAATTCCTCCCATAATAAAACCTACCGGGAGGAGACACCAAAGACAGAGCAAGCAGAGACACAATTCCTGTCCATACCTGACAGAACTGAAATTCCAGAACCTTCTTCTTAAATGTACACATGTATTATTCACAGGACTAGAAAGCTACTGATGGATTTGGTACAACACTAGTGTTAAAATGTGACTTCTGGGCATTCTAACTTGTAAACCCAAGTCGTCTGTGGCATGTCTTAGTGTTTGGGTTTGTTTTTTGTTTTTCTTCTGTTTCACCCCTTCTGTTCTAAAATGGTTAAGTCTAGGATCTGGGAATCTAGATATAGTCCTAACTGCCAGCAACATGACCAACATCCCAGAGCTAACACTTCCCAGTTTTGCCATCTGACTCTAAATCACAGGGCTTGCTGTAGATTTTTTCCCTAGAGAGCCTTCCTGAGCAGAAAGTTCTGGGATTGATTTGTAAATGAGTGGTAAGTAGTGTTTTGGCCTCACCTGTGTGAATGCTGTTAAATATAATCATAGCAATTTTAGAATTAAAGGACTGTATGTATTCCAAATATTGCAAGTTTCACCAGCCCATAGATGCAAATACAGTCATATTTCCATTCATGCCGGAATTACTAGGGCTCAAGACTCCTTTGAAGCCTCCCTCATATTATTTCAGGGGAATGATCAGATGTCACTCTTCACATCCAATAAGGACAAAAACCAACCACTTCAGTTCCTCACTCCAGCCTTTCTGCAAGGCCTCTCATTGGAGCCAGGTGGAAAAATGACGCACTGCCATGTCTTCAGGGCCACCATGACATCACCAGCTTTCTGGAGCCATCCTCTCCCCTGATGCTCTGCCCCTCTCCACTGCGCTTGGCTAGGGGCACCAGGAGGATCCGGGGTGTCAGTCTACCCTGCGGTCCACAGAGTGAGGAGAGGAAGATGGATGCTCACCTGGCTTCTAATGTTACCTGGGCCCTATAGTTCTTTCCTGCCCAAACTTATAGTCTTTCACAGACAAACTAGACTCCATGTTTCCCTCTATTCTCATCCCTTTCTTCAGCTCTATCCAGGCACTTGTGAACAAAACAGATCCTTCCTTTTCCTTCTGAAACAGAAGCGTTGATGACCCTCATCTCAGGCAACAACATCCCCATAGGAGTGACCAGCCTGAGGATGCTCGAGGCTGGACTTCACGCAGAAGACCTGCCAGGTTCAAATGGATGTGAGCCTTTGGTTTTAAGGACATCAGTACCAAAATCAATTCTTTTTTGTTGCTATTTTTTTTTAAACAGGGGAAAGTCAAACAAAAGTTTAATAACATGCATATGGGAGTATGTGTGTGTTAAGTCACTTCAGTTGTGTCCAACTCTGTGCGACCCTATGGACTGTAGCTTGCCAGGCTCCTCTGTCCATGGGATTCTCCAGGCAAGAATACTGAAGTGGGCAGCCATTCCCTTCTCCAGGGCATTTCCCGACCCAGGGATTGAACCTGGGTCTCCAGCATTACAGGCAGATTCTTTATCATCTGAGCCACCAGAGCCAGGGTAATCATTCTGGTAAGCTCGCCCAAATATGGTAAATATGCCTGTCCCCAGTCTGGTAAAGTCATCTCTTAGACAGCTGATTTGAAACTATTACTCCATTTAAACTTGTTTTCCTAATCAATGTAGAAACTTTTAGCCTGTGAATTCTGAAAGATTGATTCTATAATCCTATATGACTTCCGCCACATAGGATATCAACTGCCCTAAGCAGAGTAGCCTCGGGATACATGTGGGCTTTGCTAACTAAATTTGGATTGAATAAGCCATGATTTTCTAATATACATAAAAATCTTTCTATGTTGGATTCTTCCACAGCTAGAGCTTCTGTACTCTTGAGAAGTTTTATTTCCTTGGAATTAACATCCCTCCATGATAACAGCAAACTTCAGAAAAACTTCACCTGAAAATGAACATCCAACTAGCTTCAGCAGCAGTCTTCTGTACATAATTCAGTAGGAGAGAAAAAAAGCCTCAACATTCTGCAGGCCCATAGAAATCCAAGCTGCTTAAATCTTTCATAAATGCTATGTGCATGAACACTGGAGTGCTTGCCAGCAGCAAGTTCAAACATTGGTTGCCTTGGACATTCCTAGAAGACTTTCCCTTAATTATCAGTCGGGGCACTGTGACATTAATTTACGCAAGAGATGACAGTAGCTGGACTAATAAAATAATAGCAGAGAGAGGTACAAAGAACAGATTCGGTAGCTCATCAGGAGATGAAATGAACATGCCTATATCCAGGAACATGAATGGGTGGGGAACAAGGGAAAGAGAAGAGACAATGACAATGCCCAGATCTCTGGCTTCAATGTGAGAAAGAATGCTGCCATTTTTTATCAAACATAGGAAATGAAGCAGAGCTGGAGAGAAATATGGCTAATTAAACACTAAGCTATAGTTGCAAAATGATGAAGTATATGGAAGGGAATTTTTTTTATTTAAAACTGCTTATCATAGTCAGATTTAAGAGAAAGTATTTGTATTTACCCTCTTAGACATTTGATCCTGTATTATTTTCAGAACTATTACTCCAAAGTTTTTCATATGTCTTTATAAGGCATCAAATAACATTATCAGCAAGGGAGGGAAGTCATTAAATGAAAAGGAAACTTTTATTAAAACATCATAAATGTTCACTTAATCAACAAGCATTTATTGAATGAATGTCAGCTATGAGCCAAGTACTGTTCTGGGTTACAGAAACCTAGATAATAATAGCTAACGTGTAAGAAGCACTGCCCACCATGCTAGGGGCTTGGCCTGCCATGAACAGTCCCCACCTCACAACCCTGTGAGAACAGTGTTATGGGAACAGCTGTACTGACAGAGGGCAGGACAGCGGCAGTGGCATGTTGAGCAACTCAGACAAGTAGGGAGTCAGGGTCCAACACGGTGACTACAGAGCCACCCTCTGTGGCCTTCGGAGGACAGGCACGCAAACAATTTTCAGGCTTATATAATTACCCCTTTGCTTATTCACCTCAAATCTCACAGAACTGCCAGTCTTGGGCTTCCCACCTCCTGATTGAGGACCCCTGATACGCTGTGTTATCCTGTCCCTCACATGGCCTTGATCGTAGCTATCACTTGTTTTCAGTCATCTGATTACAGAGCAACATTGAGTTTTCCAGCTTGTAAGCTGGGTTCCTTTCCTTTTGTTTTTCCTGTTTCCTGAGTTTTTGCCTTCAGTGCTTGACTTTTCCTTGGGGAAAATTTCCCAATTCCATTCCTGGCACAAGTTAAAACCTGTAATGTCTCAGAGTGTGTGTGTGTTTCAACATTAGGGAAACGAACATTGAAAGTGGATGTTCTGCTTGGTACAGCTACACCGCAGTGATAAACCCAGAGTCAGCCAACTCGAGGGACTTCCCATCTTCACTTACATATAGTCCAGGCTTCTCCCCTCTCACTACCCCAACACGATTTAGCACTTAGCACAAAACACTGCACCTTCAGTTTGCACTCTGAGATTGCTGAGGAATTCAATTCACCTGCAAATTCTGTGTGAGAAAGAGCAGAGATACAGAGCAGCTGTTGGGAAATGACCTTAGAACCAAGAGCTATGCTTTTCTTAGCCACTCAGTCATGTCCAGCTCTTTGCGACCCCAAGGACTGTATCCTGCCAGGCTCCTCTGTCCATGGGGATTCTCCAGGCCAGAATACTAGAGTGGGTTTTCCATGCCCTCTTCCAGGGGATCTTCCCAACCCAGGGATCTAACCCAGGTCTCCCACATTGCAGGCAGATTCTTTATCATCCAAGCCAGCAGGGAAGCCCATGAATGCTGGAGTGGGTAGCCTATCTCTTCTCCAGGAGATCTTCCTGACTCAGGAATCAAACCCGGGTCTACTGCACTGCAGGTGGATTCTTTACCAGCTGAACTGGGCCAGGTGGTAAATCAAAAAGGAAGCTCCTTAAAATACCACCACCATTCCCAAAGCCCAGGATGCACTGTTCTGTATGACAGGACAGCCAAGAGCTCAGAGTGTTCAGTGAAAGAGGATAACTGAGGTGGCAGAAGGGCATCCACCCCAGGAACTCTAAGAATTTGGCAGCCGCCACCTGGCCCTTACTGCTCTATCTGCCACTCTCTTCCCTGTCCAAGTCTGAATTCCAAACCTTCAAAGCTGCATTCATCACTTCCTTGGTGATATGTGTACCATGAACCAAGGGGATGCCAGCATCCTTCACAAGGCTCTTGTAGGGACCAAGACCAGCATGGCAGTCAGAAAGATGGAGAGTAAAGTCATTGGGGATTCTAACCCAGGGGGAAAATCCCACTGAGGTCCAGTCCAGGTCCTCTGAGCCTCCACAACTAGCCTGGAACAACTCCACCTTCACTGAGGGTCCTCTGGCTATAACATATCAGACTGAAGAGGATATTTAGAGTTTCCCAGGGAAGAGTGTAAGCACCAATCATGGACTCTCAACAAATACTAGCTGAGTAACTGAGACATGAGTGACTATCCTATATGAACAGACATGAGTCAGAGAGAAACTACGACTGTAGGAGTGCCATGGACCATTGGCATCCCCACACATGTAACTCACCATCTCCACCCTGGAAAAAGCTACAGGGCTCTGGAGTCCTGGCAAGAAAACTCTTGAGTAGAATGGGAGAATCCCTAACCCTGTTCATGTTAGACCCAAGATAAAAATAAAATCAGCTCTTAAAAAAAATATATGAGGGTTCCTGGTGGATCTAGAGAGGCTGAATTACTTCCTCTGCTTTTGAGACAAACCCATAGTAGCACAATGCCTGAATTTTGAAGCCACACCACAAGGATGCTGATCCTTGTAAAATTTGAAGAGGTGCAGGGAAAAAAAAAAAAAAGCAAGAATTTAGGCATTATAATTAGATTAGATGCAGTCATGAAGATCCAAATCTGTAAACATACTGATATAAACTGATATACTGTCCTTTTACTTTTTTTTTTTAAATCCACATTTATAATGTTTTATCTCCTAAGCTCCTATGAGTAGGAAATTGGCTAAAAAGGATGTTGGCTCACTACAGGAGAGTGTTCTAACCCTGTGAAATATCATGGAGAGAATGCTGTTGTAAAGGAGTAACCTCCGGTTCAGCATTCAGGCCAAAGTCGAATGGTGGTTTGTCCTAGCTGTTTTTCAGAACTCTAGTAATTTGGGTGTGAAGAGAGAGTGAAAGTGAAGTCATTCAGTTGTGTCCAATTCTTTGTGACTCCATGGACTGTAGCATTCCAAGCTCCTCCAACCATGGAATTTTCCAGGCAAGAGTACTGGAGTGGGTTGCCATTTCCTTCTCCAAGGGATCTTTCCAATCCAGGGATCAAACCCAGGTCTCCCACATTGCAGGCAGACGCTTTACCATCTGAGCCACCAGGGAAGACCGTGAAGTGAGAATAATTGACTCCTAAGATTCCAAGGGGGCAACCAAGGATGAGATGATTGGATAGCATCACCAATTCAATGGACATGACAACTCTGAGCAAACTCCAGGAGATAGTGAAGGACACGGAAGCATGGCAAGCTGCAGTCCATGGGGGTCTCAAAGAGCTGGACACAACTTAGCAACTAAACAACAACAAGCAACTAAACAATTAAACAACAATTCCTTCCAATTCTAATGTACATGAGGAATAATTTTTATCACAAAAGCATCCAAAAGTAAAGTGATGGGTGGACTTTTCCCTAGTCACACAGTCAACACCCCAACTCCTAGAATACAACCATCCCTGGTATCCACCAGGGACTGGTTCCAGGACCTTGCAGATACCAACATTCTCAGACACTCACGTCCCTTAGATAAAATGGTGTAGGATTTGCAGGTAACCCAAGCACATCCTCCTGTGCACTTTAAATCATCTCTAAATTACTTATAATACCTAATACAACATAAATATTCAGTTGCCTGCAAGTTTTGGTTTTTGGAACTTTCGGAAATTTTTTTTCTAAATATTTTCAACCCGAGGAACCCACAGACACAGAGGACTGACTGTCCTTTCCACTGGCTGATTTTCAGCCTCACCAGTAAAGTCGATCTCATGATACTAAGAGGACACTGGCACTGGCTTTGAGACATTCCTTTTGGTGTCACAGATAATAGGCACAAATAAAAAGTTCAACATCTGATGGATGTACTTTCCTAAAACTTGGGAAAATGATCCATTTAATATAAGTTCTACATTAGACTGGGACTGTTCCATAAACTTCTCAAAGCCAATATAAAGAGTATCTCAAAGTTAACACAGTACAGCACTCTAGATCTGTATGTTCCAGTATTTGGGATAATTGGATTAAACTAATAATTTCATTGCTGGCCCCATAACCAAACATAATGGCTGCACTTATTTGCCTGAGCAGGTCTCATACTTAAACCAACAGATAAAGAAGAATTTTTTCCTGTGGTAAAGATCCCAACCTTACATAATGGTCTCTCTTGCGTAATAGTCACACCCCTATTTTTGGAATGGCAGAGCCAGCATAAAAAAAATGTTAGGATTACACAAATAAACACAGCACTTTAGAGGGCAAAGAAACATTTTCAACCTCATTACTACTTTTATGCTTTTCAATTTTTATTTTATATGGGAGTTGATTAACAATGTTGCTTTAGTTTCAGGTGTTCAGCAAAGTGATTCAATTACACACACACCTGTAGCTAATCTTTTTCAAATTCTTTTCCCATTTAGTTATCACAGAATATTGAGCAGAGTTCCCTATGCTATACAGCAGGTCCTTGTTGGTTATTTATTTTAAATACAGCAGTGCTATTACTACTTTTCAAATAGCAACACTAGACAGAGGTTCTAAGGCCTTGCTTCACTGCTTTTGAAGCTACTGCAACAGTGACCCAACAGACTACAGTCACATATCTTACCTAAACATAGAATTTCCCAGGAAGTCTAAGGTTATTTGGGTCAAGTTCATAAGATATTTGATTCTGAGCCAGATAATACAGCTTTGGGGTTATATGAGCACACTAGGACCTGGTATTCTCTTTTAACTGAGACATAAAAACCAAGGCAACAACCTGCTTATATTCATTGTCAAGTTTTCACATTATTGCAGCCAAAGCAATGAAAACCACTTCCAACCTGCCTGCTGCTATTAATAAACACAGTGAACTTTGATGTAAATGTCAGACATGTTCACTTTAGGCTGCTGGTCAAATTTGCATGAGGATAATTAAATTCTGAGTTTCCACATCCCCTCTGTAAATCCAACAGACATGATATATTTCTCTTCTGGTACTAAGCCACGGTTGACTATTGCTCTGATCAACTCAGTGCCTGTAATTTTTCAACTCACTGGATGTTGAAGGGTATAATAAGTGTACAGAGGGACACGAATGCATGAAAACTCAAAGCTTGATGCCACCACTGAGATGTTACACTCAGTAACACATTCCTCCCAACACCGCCCTCTGCTGCAACTGGCTCATTTCTGCACATACCTAGTGACCTGTCAATTTCTCCTCCCTAAACACCTTCACTGGTTAGAGCTACGCTAATACGGTAGTCACTAGGCACATGCGGCTGTTGAACACTTGAAATGTGACTAGTCTAAATTAAGATACTCTGTAAATGTAAAGTTGTTGTCATTTTAGTCCCTCAGTCATGTCAGACTCTTGTGGCCCCATGGACTGTAGCCCACCAGGCTCCTCTGTCCATGGGATTCCCCAGGCAGGAACACTGGAGTGGGTTGCCATTTACTTCTTCAAGGGATCTTCCTGACCCAGGGATCGAACCCACGTCTCTTGCATTGGCAGGTGGATTCTTTTTCACTGAGTCATGAGGGAAACCCAAAAGGTAAAATCACACACCAGATTCTGAGGACTTAGTATTAAAAGAAATGTGAACTAGCTCATTATTAATTTTCATATTGATTACCTGTTGAAATAAAAATATCTTTTACATATTAGTGTTAGTCACTCAGTCGTGTTCAACTCTCTGTGATCCCACAGATTGTAGCCCACCAGCCTCCTCTGTCCATGGAATTTTCCAGGCAAGAATACTGGAGTGGGTTGCCATTCCCCTTCTCCAGAGGATCTTCCTGACCCAGGGATCTCCTGCAATGCAGGAAGATTCTTCACTGTATGAGCTACTGGGAAGTCCATTTTATATACTAAGTTAAATAAAACATAGATACTAGAAACAAAATTTTCTACTCATGTGGCTCACATTGTATTTCTACTGGATAATGTTGAGTTAGGTAATTCTAGGCTCTAACTCAATTCCACTGAGCCTTCAATTAGACATAACTTGCATCTTCTAATTTTATGTCTCAATTTCTCTCCTTTTCAATCCTTTTGTCTTCCTATACTGAATCTTGGATAATTTCTCATATTTAGCTTTCAAATCACTGACTCTTCACTGGGTCTAATCTGTTTATCTATTTCATTAGTTTGTTTCACTCTGACATTTTTTAATACAGTTTTATTTGTTGTATTTTCACACAAGATTTCACCTAGGATAGAAAAGGCTGGGAACTGTTAGGCAGTGCTACTAATTCTTTCCACATGCACACTCCAGGACCTAGCTATTCCACTCCTAGATACAAACTGATAGAAATGGATAAATAATAGCCCAAAACTGGAAATTACCCAAACACCCATCAGCAATAGAATGGATAAATAAAGTATGGTTTATTTATACGATAGAATTCTATATTAAATAACAAGAAGCAAACTACAAAAAAAGGAAAAATATAAATGAATTTCATATTATTATTTTCATATTTTGAGAGTTAAAGATGATATGCAAAATAGTATGTACTATATAAATCCATTTATAATATTTATCAATGTATGGCAAAACCAATACAGTATTGTAAAGCAAAGTAAAGTAAAAATAAAAATTAAAAAAAAATAAAAACAGGCAACACTAAATAAAGTGTTAGAATTCAGGATAGTGTTTGCCCTTGGAGTGGGGAGATTACCTGGAGGAGCACATGAAAGGACTTCTAAGATGTTGATAATATTCTGTTTCTTCAACTGAATACTGGTTATGTAGTACATTTAATTTGTGAAAATTCATAAGGTTATGCACTTATAATTTGTATACTTTGCTATGCATGCTACTTTAAGAATATTGTAAACTCAAACCTTTCATCCAATTATCAAAACAAGACATTTGTGGTTAAAATCCTTTCTCTTTGAGTTTCTAATTTAAAATAATAATCTCTATCTCCAGAATCTCCCTGTTTCTTTTTCAAATTCTGCCTAGTCCTTTTTAATAGCTTCCTGTCCCTTCTCCACACTTTTAATGAAAGTTCCTTTTATTCCTATAAACTCTTCAAGGATGCTCAGTTTATTTTCTGACTCTGATCATTCTTATACCAAGGTCCTTGGGACATCTGATTCTATCATTCTCTGTTTCTACTTAATGACTTGTGTACTCTGTGTATTTGGTAACTTTTTATTGTGAGCTCAGATAGGCCTAATCACAATCTGTGAAGATTCTAAAGAACTTCGGCTCTGTGTACATTCCTCCGAAGAGGATCTTCATCTGATCCTGCCTGGCATTCTGAGTCTCTACCACACTGGAATCATCTTAATTCCCTTGAGGTTTCCTGGACTGCATATGTGTTAGAGATAATGTAAATTTAAACCCTAAACCCTCATGAGGTCTAAATTCTCAGGAGAGAGACTCTGTTCCTCTGTTCCCAGCTCAGGTTGGAACAAACAACTTTTTGCAGCAACTTTCTCTGCCTGATGGGTGGTTCTGGTCCATCTTTTCATTGGGTGTGCAAATCATCAAGACTCCTGGCTTTTTCAGGCTCTTAATAAATCCTAACTCCCCACTTTATAGTGCCCATGACCTTGTCTCCCATCCCACAACAGACGACACTCACTCACCCACTGCTATGCAGCACTATTACATCCCCCCAAGGCTCTGGGTTTCTCTAATCTCCAGGTACCCACAAGGCAGCCTAGAGTTCTCACTTAACACCATGATGTCAGCTCTCTCTTCAATTTTCAGCGCCTATGAATTTACCTTAAATTTTGATGAGCTTGGCTATAACATTTGTATGCTATCCAACATTTTTCAGTGTGTATAATTAGAAGTTTCTCAAAACCGTCTGTGATGATACCAGAGGCAGAAGTCCACCAGGCCTTCTGTATCTGATGCTTAAAGGCTGGTGAGAAAATATAGCTGTCACTTTGCCTCTCCGAAGCCCCCACTCTACTATCTCCAGGCTTAACTATATTTGAATTTTATAGAACAGAAGAAACGTTTAAAGTTAACTGAAATAAGCTGGCATGTCAACCAGCTCATTTCCAAAATACGCTCCCACCTACCACATTGTGGACTTGCTAAAAGGCCACCCAACAGAGAGAACTTTGCTACTTCTTTATTTAAAAGAACAAAATAATTCAGAAACCACTCACTTATACAAAACACATTCACCAAGAACCTACTCTTTGCTAGGCACAGTACAAACGGCCAGACATACAAAAGTGACTGAAGCGTGAACGGGATCCTCAGATGGTTTAGCAAGAATGCCTAAGTTTTTTTTTCCTTAAATGCAAACTGATCAATAAGTAGAGATTATCTGGAGCAGGGGTCCACAACCATGGACCAGATTATAATCGGTTATGAACCAGGTTGCATAGCAGGAGGTGAGCAGCGGGTGAGTGAAAGAAGCTTCATCGGTACTTAGAGCCACTCTCCATCGCTCACATTACCACCTGAGCTCTGCCTCCTGTCAGATGAGCCTTGGCATTAGATGCTCATCGGAGTGTGAACACTACTGTGAACTACACATATGACGAATCGACCTTGGTCACTCCTTAGGAAGATCATCCCCAAATCATCCCGTACTTCCCATCCATGGTAAACTGTCTTCCACAAACCTGGTCCCCAGTGCCAGAAAGGTTGGGGACCGCTGATGCTGTATTAAGAATCTGAGGACATGTCAAAGTTCAGCAGGTAACAGTGCTCTGGGAACAATGTGAATGTCACCATGCCATGTTCCTGCTTCAGCACCACTACCTCCCTCCCATCATCCCTAGACTAGGATCCAGACAGATGTCTCCATGCTCACCAAGGCCATACACGATGCTGCCCTGCCTGTCTTCATCTCACACCCTCTTCTCACTCACCCTAGTCTCCCCACACGACTTCCTTCTATTCTCCAAAGAGGCCAGTTTATTCTCATCTTAAGCTCATTTGCATATACCCTTGCTTTCATCCAGAAAACTCTTTTCTCAGATCTTTATATGGATCCCACATCTCACCGTCTGGGTCTCCACTCCCACGAGAGATCCTTTGAAAAGGCCCTTCCCTGACCATCCAGTCAAAAGAAACCCACCACTATTTCATTTATCTATCACATCACCCTTTCCTATTTTCTTCACACTACATATCCGTAGCAAATTATCTAGTTTTCTTGAATGGATTTTCTCATCAAGGCCGTATTTTGCTTTCCTTGTATTCTCTAAGTGTATGTAGTACAGGCAGTGGATGCTCCATTCACTTATGGGAATAAACAAATAAGTGGTTAAGGATGTCTGCAAATGTGGAAAATAAGACAGTGGCTTTCACTTGTGCCACCTAATTGCATCCCAGGAAAGAAGATAAGTAGCAAAAAATTCCAATTAAGTGCAACACATGCCATAAGCTTCAGTCATGGCCGGGGGGCGGTAATGAACTCTGGTGGGAACACTGGTGGGAGACAGGCAAAGAAACCATCCCAGAAAAGACAGCTTACAAGAGACCCTAAAGAATGAGTGGGCAGTTACCAGCAGCACAAGGTGGAGAAAAGCATCCAGACTGAAAAAAAAAGTAAATCCAGGGGCAGGCAGGTGAGGGGCGCCTGCTTCCTTTAGGCCGTCACCCTAAACTCAGGGAAGGCAGAGCCTCCCAAGGAGTGCAAGTCCAAAGGTGGCCAGGGTATCAAAACACCAAAGTCCTGTTGCAGACTTGCTGCCAGTTGACTGTATGATTTTTAAACCAGCCATTTCCCCCTCTTGTCCTCAGTTCAGCACCGGCTCTAAAAGTCTGTGATTTTTCTCCTATTGTTTGCTCTAGCACACATTCTAAAATTGCCAATACTGAAACTGAAACTTTTACATTCCGATGGCTGTTTTTTGCTGCTTTATTTTTGTTACTTTTGTTTTTTAGTGATTAAGAGAGAGTGCAGAATACACGTGTGCCACATTATTGCTTGACTGTGACTCAGTGTAGAAATCAATTATGGAAGGCAGCTCTGAGCTAGTGGAAATTCTAAAGCCTTGTGCACACCTTCTGTAGCCAGTCAGCCCAGCCAGGATAAGGATGGGACACTTCTGTGATTCCCACACCACTGAGCTTCTCAACGTGAGCTCTGCAGACCATCCATTCCATATCACCTAAAGTCCTTGTGAAAAATTCAGATTTCTGGGTCCAATTATCCACCACTCCCCCAGACCCTACTGAATTAGGATCTCTCATGAGTGGAGCTCAGAAATCTGCCATGTTAATAATAAGAATCTCAAGTTAATTCTTTCTTTACACACCCTCAAGGAGAGAGCCTCTACCTCTCAGCTTCACTCTGTTCTATGGCAAAATCAAAACGCTAACAACAGCAGCAGCTAGCATTTATGGCATGTGTATTCTGGGCCATGATCTGTAACAGACTTCTCCAGCTCATTTCTTTTCTTGCCTCAACAATGTTTAATAACTTGCTATGTTCATAACACAGTCAGTTGGAAGAATCAGAATTTGAGTCCATATTTCTCTGAGCCCAGATTCTGTGTTCTCAGTCACTCCCTAGACTGCAGCAGAATGCAAAGCTTAAGATCTGCAGCCCTGGCATCAGCTTGCGTGAGTTCAAATGCTAGCTGCACCATTTACTAGCTGTGTGCCCATGGGCAAGTTCTTTAGCTAGTTTTTCCACTTGTGCTGCATGCTAAGTCGCTTTTAGTCACGTTCAACACTTTGCAAAGCTATGGACGATAGCCCGCCAGGCTTCCTCTGTCCACAGGATTTTCCAGGCAAGAATACTAGAGTGAGTTGCCATGCCCTCCTACAGGGGGATCTTCCCAACCCAGGGATCAAACCCCCATTTCTTACGTCTCCTGCATTGGCAGGCAGGTTCTTTACCTCCAGCACCACCTGGGAAGCCCATCCCTATTTGTAATGGTGGGACGAATAAGCACTCCTGCCTCCTAAGGTGCTTGTTGGTGAAGAATAATTGAAGTGATTCAAGCAGTGTTTAGAAAGGAACCCAGCACATCACAAGCACTAGCCATTACCATCCAGCTTCCCCTTTCCCGTGCCTTCGGGCTCCTCGGTGGCTGTCACTGGTCTCTAAGGAGCTCTCTGGAAAGCATGAGGAGACAGATCTGAAGACAAAGTATCCCCTCTGCTGGAAAACAACCCATAGCACATGCTCCACTAACAGTGGGTCAGTAATGTGGTCTTTGGAGATAAAGGACTGCACATTATTTGAACTTAAACATTCAAAGGGCGTCAACTCCTTTCTACACAGAACACTTTCAGACCTGCCTCTGCTTTTTCTTTCAGCTTCCTAATGGTTCTGTCTGTCATTATGAACCTCTCAGTTCTGCTTCAACAAAGCACAAAGGGATTCCATCCTTTAATCCTCAAAATAGTTTGTCTTTATAGTTTGGCAGGTAAGAGTTGGTTGCAGCAGTAACTCCTGCAGCCCGGCTCTCATTATGCCAAGAACGGCAATGTGTGGCTGCATCAAAGCTGAGTGATAACAAATGCTTTCAGGTGGTGAGAACTACACTCTATCACCTGCCTTCTAAGTGCCCTCTTGACACGGAAGAACTTGTTTGACTACCATCAGTCATCATTAGGAGCAAATTGTGCTACCTGTCCAGGTGACATCTCGGTCAAGGAAGCAAGCCTCATCCTTAGACTGTCAGCTACTCCAAAACTGAAACAGCGAAATACATCCAAGACTTCCTTTCTTCCATGGCAAAAATTATTCTATAAGTCATGTTTTTACTAAATCTCCTAAGGAGGTACTTAAAATTATTCATTTTTCTTTCTAAATGAAACTATTTTTATAGTCATGCATAGAATTTTAAATAAGCCACTATTTATGACTGTAGATATTTCAAGAGCTCAGAGAAAGGAGAGTCAGCATAAAAAGCAGGCTTGCCACACTATCCTCATGCAAATCCAGGGATATGCATGTGAGCTTCCACACCCATCCCAAAAGCTCTGCCCAGAGATGAAGGAGATGAGGTATGTGAGGTGCACAAGGCACACGCCCTTACAGACCACAGACCACACCGCAAATTGACTCCCCCTTTGGAAAAGCCAATCCACTAAGCAACACCCGAACATGGCAGGACCCACGCAAACAGGCAGCTCACTCCTGCAAAGGATGACTTTTGTTGTACCAAGCTGAGACCTCTCTCTCTGAAAGGGGCTAAAGCTGTCTCAGATGCAGAACCCTTTAAACAAATGGGAGAAAGATACAGGTCCCCTAATAATCTGATCTTTAATCAATAAATTAATCAAGTTTGAAAACTTCTTAGAAATATCTAACTTCAGACAGTAAATGCTTGGTTTTGGGCAATGGAATATTACTCTGCCGTTAAAAAGAATGAAATAAGGCCATTTGCAGTAACATGGGTGGATCGAGATAGCATCACACTGAGTGAAGTCAGTCAGACAGAGACAGAAAAATATCATATGACATCACATGCGGAATCTCAAATTTAAAAATGATACAACTGAATTTAACAAAACAGAAAGAGATTCAGAAAACAAACACATGGTTGCCAGGGGGACGGGATAGCTAAGGACTTTGAGAAGGTCATGTACACGCTGCTATATTTAAAATGGATAACCAACAAGGACAGCACATGGAACTCTGCTCAGTGTTATGTGCCAGCCTGGATGTGAGGGGTGTTTAGGAAGAATGGATACATGTATATGTATGGCTGAATCCCTTCGTTGTTCACCTGAAACTATCACATTGTTCATTGGCTATATCCCAATACAAAAATGTTTTTAGTGTTAAAAAATATATAATTTTTTTTTAAATGCTTAGTTTCAGTGAAAGCCAAGACAGGTAAGGTCAACTACAAATTGGCACTTGCCGTCTACCTGTACAAGGACTAAATCATGTGCTTCAAGCTGCTGACTTTCAAGTCTCCCTGAAAGGAGGTCAGAGTGCAGAGCGGAACGAGGCACTCTGTGCTCTGGGAAAAACTGGCAGGACAGGTCTTCAGATTGTTAGATAATTCTAGGAACCGATTTTATGAGCCTAATTCTTGTCCTCATAGCTAGAGAAGCATTAAAATCCTTCACAATGACTGCTCCTTATGACTGGCAGAAACCTTCTACAAAATATATATATGCGTGTGTGTGTGTGTGTGTGTGTGTGCGTGTGTGTGTGCGTGCGCATGCGTGTTCTTCATTGCATGTACTCCCACTTCACTGAAATCACATATACACTGACCTTGCCCCATCTCTTTGGAACTTTTTCTCAGAGCTGTCTGAGGTGCTCTCTCCCATGCTATAGTCTTCATTTTGCCCCAAATATAACTCAATTCACAACTCTCACGTTGTACCTTTTTTTTTTTAAGTCAGCAGTAACTACACCCAAAGAAGATGCCTGCTCTAGCTGTCTTCCATAACCTGCTGTGAGGCCAGTCAATTTGACCTGAGATCCAATGCTATAGTGATGGTGTTTCTAGCCCGGGAGGGTGTCCAGTATAAGCCAAAGCTTGAGTGATAAAAACTCTGTAATCAAAAGACTTGCATAAAAGAAGGAAGCTCCTCAGAAGTTTATTTTGATGGATAGTGACCTATAATTTTCTAAAACACAAAATCAGTTTCAAGGACCAACACTGAATCTATGCCACCATTTCAACAAAAGCAGCTGAGCAAAATATGACCCACATCATGTAACAAAATTCTTTCACTAGAAACCTCCATCCTAGAGAAGGAAACTGTCTGAATTAGAAGTTTTTTCTGCACAAACCAGTTACAAAGTTCAAAAGTGTTTCTTAAGCTTTAAGACTCAAGTTTTTTAACTTTGCAAACCACATCCAAGAGACACGGCACTTCCGCATTACTGTTTAATTTTTTTTCTATTTTGGTTAAAAAGACAATAGAAAAAGTTCTGGCATTCTTGTTCTTTTGGTTACATTTGTATAAAGTTCGGATTGCCAGTTGCTCAAATAATAAGTGACAAGGCAGAATTCTTTAACCCACTAAATTTTCTTAAACCTAAGGCTAAATCTTGAATATATTATTGAATTCTCTAATATCTTGATGGCTAGCAAATTAATAGCTACACATTTGTCATGCTTTATTTTTTTGTTTGGGGTTTCTTTTTTTTGCACTTTATTTTTCACTGCAAGTTTACTTGGCAACGACAATGGACAGTAAATTCTATAAACCTGCATCAAGTTTAAGAATAAAGAACCATTCAAAACATTTAATTTTTAGAATTAGAAGAACTGTGCTATCCCAAGAGCCCCTAGACCAACAGGACTGAGGTGTACCTCTGTCCTCCAACTTGACGTGTTTCCACTGCTCCCTAGAGCCACCCAGTTTCTGCACATAAAACACATGAAAATACAAAAATTTCTGCCTCTTCCCTAACCAGGACACAAACTGCAATAATGAGTCAAAGAATTACTGCAAAATATTATGAATAAAACAATCATATTACAAATAGGGCTCTTATGAGATGGATGGAGTTAAAATCAAGAAAAACATTTACAGAACTGAAGAAACTGAAGTCCAGATGCTGAACTTCTAACTAGAGCAGATTCCCACTGCAACCACTCAAACAAGGAGCGAAAATCATGGGTTCCTCCAAGAATCTGCTTTCTAGACGAAGTTCCTGACGTGAACCCTCTTGCCGTCCGCTTTATCACAAGCCACACAGCCCTTCGGCCCCAGCCATAGGCCTGTGTGGGTCTAATTCTAGTCCTCAGGCCCAAGGGAAGGAAAGCTCTTCCCTTCCAGGCCCCTGGGTTTCAGGCCACGGGACAATAACCTCAGAGTTACCTTCTTCGCTCTTGCTGAAGTTCTCCATGGCTCATAGACTAGGAAACCCAGGTCATAACTGTGACCTCCAGAGAAGTGCCACCTGCCCAAAGGGGCCTGGGAATTACCCCTAACTTAGGGCTAGGCTGTCCCTAGCTTACGATGCAAGGATACAAAATCCCCACTTCCTTGCCTCAAAACAGAAAAGACTCAGTGCAAAGGATGCTACAGAGCCATCACAGGATCAGGCTGACATGGCTTCACCTGTAACTACATTCTTTCTCCTGAGAATGCGCTTCAACAAATCACTTGCCTAAGAATCCCCATCTAGGGAACTTGACCTGACGCTGTGCTCCTCCACAAGTGTTCAAGCTGGCCTCCTGGCCCAGACCCCAGAATGGTCCAAAGGCCTGCATGGACTGTCTTTATCCAGAGCCCATCAACATGAAACCCAGTGCTCAGACAAGCCAGAAGAGCCCCTTTTCCCTTTCAGCTTAGAAGTCCACGCTTCCCCTGGGAAAAGCACTGATGTCCCTCCTTCCTTCCATCTCAGATTTCACCTGACTTATAAGCAGGAGCTGAAACATATGTTCTGAAGTCAGTATATGAATTTATCAGCAGCAGAACATTGCCTAAAATACAATCAATGATTCATACTGCTGGTTCTCCTTAGGGAGCAGAGAAGCCTCCCCCAAGGTCCCTTAACTTGCTTCCTAAAGTGTGAAATCTTTCAAATAGAGAATAGGAGTCTAATAACAGCATTAACAGGCTACCCATTGCTCCAGAAATGACTCTACTCCACTTCCTTAGAGGAATTACCATACCTGCTCCGTGTTCCAGCTGATGCTCTCATTCGGATGCAGCATTTGGGATGGGAAGAGGTCATTTCTGGGGCTTGTTACTTAACTATGACTTGTTTACAGAAAAACAGCATCCTCACTGAGTTTGGACTTGTTTCTTTCCTGGCAAAGGTCACATTATTGACAAAATATCTGGAGAATGTATAACCTTCTTTGTAACAATACGAGCTGTTCTTTTTACAGCACCTAGTATGTGCTAGGCACCAGCAATATGCCACTTTTTTATTGGGGTATGGTTGATTTACTCAAATGTTAGTTTCACATGTACAGCAAAGTGAATTAGTTATACATATACACATACTCTTTTTTTTTTCTATTCTTTTCCCATATAGGCCATCACAGAGTAGTGAGCAGAGTTCCCCGTGCTATACAGTAGGTCCTTACTAGTCACCTGTTTTATACATGGTAGTGTGTATATATCAACCCCAATCTCCAGTTTATCCCCCTCCCTTTACCCCTTAGTAGCCACAAGTTTGTTTTCTACATGCATGACTGTACTTCTGTTTTGTAAATAAGTACATTTGCACCCTTTTTCCTAGATCCCACATATAAGCAAGGTAATATCATACGGTAGAAATATGCCATTTCTAATCCTCATAACAAGTAAGGGAAATGAGGCCCCAGGTGGTTAAATAATATATCAGTGTCACACAACAACTACGTGGTTAGAAAGAGGATTTGAACCCAGGTTCATCTAACCATGAAACTTGTGACTAGGCCACTCACCAAACTGTCCTTGCCACTGGCCCAGAGCTTGAGGCTGGCTTTGCCCTGCAGTGATGCCCGTTCTCAGCTAAGTTTCTTACAGAATTAGTGGATGCCCTTGAAACCACACCATGTTCTCTGATCTTGAGAAAGTGGAGCAATATAAAGGGTGTCTGGTGTGGATAATGATGAGGATAACAATGAGGAACGAGGAGGGTTCAGACAGGAAGACAGAGTAAACACACTCTTCCATCTTGCTCCCACAGCTACAGCCAAAAACAGGGATATTATATCTGAAACAAACATCATAAGACTCTGAAAGGTAGAGAGAAGCCAAGAAAGTTAAGGATCTCAGGACCCAAGGAATGACATGGCAGTGAGTTCCTAGTCGGCTTTTCTTTTTTTCCCCCTCATATATTCCAGACTAGATACTGGAGAAGTCAGCAGCCTGGAAACGCCAACAGGCTTAGACCAAAATCCAGAACTCCTCTCTCTAACCCAAGAGTGAAGAATGAGGCATCCTAGCCCCTTGCAGATAGAAAACTTTTAGATATTAATAATAATCACCCTACTCCAACTAAACACCGCAGGGAAAAACTGGTCCCAAGCCCAACCCACCAGCAAAGACTCTACTGAGTTGTCCCTACACCCCCACCAGCATAATTTCTGAGACCCCTGAGTGGGGAGACAGGACTTTCACTTCCTCCAGGTCCAATCTCAGCTGAGTTGCTGTCAGAGGAACCTCATGGAGATTCAGGACTCTGCCAAGTGCCCTCAGCCACACCATCCCCAGGAGTATGGGCAGAGCTCAGGTGGGGAGCAGTGTCCAAGCACCCCTCCTTCTCACTGCCAGACCAGTATAGTTCTTGAAATGAATGAAAACTTGGAAATATTTGACAAATAAGTAGAAATTCTCAACAAAGAAAGAAGAACGACATGGAAATTTTGGAGCTAAAATATAAAACCATAAGTGAAATTTTAAACAAACAAAAAACCCTCACTGGATGGGCTAACAGCAAAATGGAGCAGATAGAGAAAAGAATCCACAAATTTGGAGACAGAAAAATAGAAAATATCCAATCTAACAAATAGAAAGTAGACTGAAAAAAATGAGCAGAGTCTCAGAGACCTGTGGGATTATAGTGAAAGATCTAAAATATAGGTCATCTGGCTCCCAGGACGGGGAAAAGAGAGTGGGGTCAAAAAAAGGATATGAAGAAATAATGGCCAAAAATTCCCAAACTCAGCAAAAAACAAATTTAAGAACTTCAGTGAACATCAAACAGGGTAAACTAAATATATGTCTTCAGGTCACAACACATAGTCATATTTCTGAAAACCAAAAACAAAACAGAAAAAGAGCAGCCAGAGAGAAATGATGCATTCACTATAAGGAAAAACCAGTTTGAGTAACAGAGGATTTCTCATAAGAAATCAAGGAGGAAGAAGCCCAATATTTTTCAAGTGCTAAAAGAAAAAGCTGTCAACCCAGGACTCTATATCCAGAGAAAATAGTCTTCAGGAATGACACTCTCAGAAGAATGAAAAGTAAGACACTCTGTTGCCAGCAGACGTATCCTGAAAGCAAGGCTAAAGGAAGCTCTCTAAAGAGAAAATAAAAAATCAAAGGAGTCTGAGAAGAAAAAAAAAAAAAAAAAAAGAAAGAGCAAAAACATAAAATACTACAGACTTGACTTCCCTTTAGTTTTCTAAATTTGGTTTATGATTAGAGCAAAAATCATAGCATTGCCTATTGTGGTTTGCAAGGTATGCAGAGGAAATATTTAAAACAATCATAAAAGGAGAAGGGGAAAGGAAGGTAAGTTTCTACACTTCAGTGGAACCGGTAAGATGTCAACACCAGGAGACGGTGATTAATCATCTGTATATAAATGTAATACATAGAGCAACCACTAGAAAAGCTACATACAGAGATACATTCTAAAATACAACAGATAAATCAAAACAGAATACTATAAAATGTTCAAGCAGCCCATAGGGAAGCAGGAAAAGCGCAGAGGACAGGAGGGAGTGGGGATGGGTGGAGGCGTCTCCACTTCCTATATCAGGGTCACTCCCCAGCTAACTAGACCCTTTCCACAGGGAGAAAATAGTCCCTTTGCTGCTCAGGTATACCTTTAGGGTGGGGGCAAGGGGAGGAACCCTTGTTTTTCCTCTGTGGAATTTAGGCAAATTCAGAGGTTTGCTTTGGAAATTACAGAGGGTTGGTGATGTTCCTATGGACAATCATGGAAGACCCTTGTCAAAACCAGCAGGCTGACCTGCCAGCCCACCCAAAGGGGCTCCTTGCCAAGGCTTGGGTCTCTGCTAACCTTCAGCACAGTGGAGGCTCCCTCCAAGGGGAGAATGATAGTTACGTGCCAATTACAAAAGCCAGAAGCCCCACTCTGCAACCTATACTGCTGGGAAAAAAATTAATTAAGGTGGCTTTGATGAAGGTTGGACGTAGCTTGGGCAAAGGAAAGAAACAAATGTGGTTTTCTGGAGCCATGCCCCAAATGCTCCAAGAAATGAGCTCGGTTCAGGATCAGCCAACCTCGGGAAACTCTCCCTACCAGCTATAAAGACCTATTTTATAGGCATCTTCAGTCTTAGAAATACTAGGAAGAAAATGAATCCTGAGTTCTAGTGTAGTTCAAGTTCTCTTCAATTATACCAGAGGCAGGAATTCTGAATCCCTCCGGGCAGGTGGGGAGCCCCCAGTGTTACAGTAAATCATTTCATGGGACCTGCCAGTCTGGTGTTTCTGCCCCACCCCCTCACAACCCTGTATCTCTTAGGATAATGCTTCTGAAAACTTACCATGACTGTTGTTAATCATTTTTAAGCTTTAAAAAAAGAAAAATGTACAAATATCCTGGGGATGATATTTATATATTTCATGTCATTCATTATTCCAAATGTAATTTTAATCAGTTCAACATAAAAGCATCTTAATATCCTCAATGATGGTACTGATAATTTTAAATATTAAAATCCACATTAGGGAAAACAGGGGGGGCTGCTCTGATTCATTCTCTCTTTCCAAATAAGCAGTTTGGCACACACTTCCAGTCTTCCCTTCTCTCCTCTCCTCTCTCCTTCCTTCTGCCTTTTCTCTTTCCTCTTGCTCTTCTTCCTTAGGAGGCAGGTAACAAAGAGCAGGGTGGTAGGAACAGAGTCAGAGTTGACCCAGAAAAGCTAATTATTCTGTCTCCTTCCACAAACTCAGAAACTTGAGGCTTTTTACAAAGTAGTAGTTCTATTTTTCCCAGAAAATCTCTACTCTTCATGTTCACCGTCTTTAACCAACTCTAATACGTTTTTCCATCAAATTCTGATCTGTATCCCAGTTTCCAAAAAGGTGTATTTGCAGACAGTACCAAGTAGATTCCTTTGAGTTTTGCAACACAATCTTCCTTTCCTCAAAAGGCAAACAGCTCAAAGAAGGCTCTCCTGCACCTACATCCTCCTTTGACTTTCCCAGAGCAGGCCTGGCTCTTGGAAAACTGGGAAAGGTTGGTGAAAATTCAGAAACAGGGTTTCATGGCTTTTAACTACCGGTAAATTTGAAATTACTGCCTCAAGTTAATTTGGCTCTTTCTGCCTTGAGCTGATTAGCAAACACTAAATTCCATGCTAATGCTCCCATACCATTTGCCTGCAATGCAGGAGTCACTTTCCAAATTCCGCTGACTGCAATAAACATATATGTGCTCACATCATCTCATGACCGTGGTTCTACAGTGTTTCTACCCTGCTTGTGCTCGTCATACAGGTGAGCTGGTGTTTACTGTGTTAGACACTCCAGCTTTCCACTGGCACGTGAAGCTAGTGGTTTCCTGAAGTAGTCCTGGAATCCCTTACCACGGAACCAAAGGTACAGAAAGCTGTTTTACCGAATAGGAAAACCTACAGGAACTCTAAAAAGATCAAAAGTGTTTTCAAAACAAAGGTGTGTGAAGTCAAGTCCATTCTAGTTTGGGTTAAAGAAGCCTTGGGGTGAAATATCAAGGCAGGTGAACGGAGGAAGAGTGGGGGCGTGGAATGACAACGATCACACAGCCGCAGCCCTGGGGGCTGCTGTGGCGGGACAACCGGTGCATAGGCAGGGCTGCTCACCAAGATACTTCAGAAGGGGCTAAAAAACAGCCAACTCTCTTCCTCTCCCACGGCACAGGAAATAGGGTCAGAACGCTGGTCTCTCCCCACATAGGTAAAAATGAACCATCTGTTCTTCTGATATTGATAATACTGTACACACTTTGGTCCCAATAGCTCTACCCCACCATTCCATTTGACTAGACTCAATTCCATGTGTTGAGGAAATGCTGTCAAGGATCATATTTTAGTTTTGGGAAAGGAGTAGGTTCAAACCACATGTGTTTGTTTAAGTGTCTGTGTTTTCCTGAACTCCAAGTTGTTTCACCACATCCTGCCATTAACTTAAAAGAATAATTGTGGACATGTTAGTCCTTCCATGGAAAACTTCCTGATCCATAAACTGCTCTGGCCATCTGTAATAATAAAAATTCTTCCCATCCAGCCTCCTCCTCGAAAACCATCTGTCGCAATCGGAAGCTCCCATCCACAGTGCTGAAGGAGGACACGTTTCCTAATGGTTCCCAGGAGCAAGAAAGACACACGGGGTCACAGCAGTCAGACTCCATCCTTGTATCCAGGCCGCTGCCCACTGAAGATGTGCTGGCCAGACCACCTGCCATTCAGGCCACTTCCGCTCTAAAAAAATGAGGCTTAGAAAGTTGATCTTCTCTATGCTAACTTCCTTGCTTAAAGGCCATCTTTTAGAATGGCAAGGAAAAACGAGTTTCACTTAGATCAGGGTTAAGCTAACAGCAGGCATGTGTTCAGAGGAAAGGAACCATAACAGAAAGGATTTGAAACCATACTATATGAAAGACTGCAAAGCAGTGGTTGAAAGTATGAGCTTTTGCATGTTAGACCATGGTTTGACTATAGCTTGCCACTTCCTTTCTAAGTTATCTACTTTCTAAGTTAAGTAAGCCTCATTTCTTCATCTGAAAACCACACTTATCTGAGGGAATTGTAATGGAGATCAAATAAGATCAGGCATGCTAAGCGTTTAGCACAGTGCCTGGCATATAGAAGGCTCTCAGTAAATGTTACTTACTATCGGGAGCAGGTGAAACAATAGAAACTTTTAGCCTGGAGAACGCAAGACTCTGGACAATCAGGACCTTTAGATATCTGAAGAACTGTCCCATAAAAGAAAGAGATGCATCAGAAGACAGGAGCAGGGCTAACAGGTAGAAGTGATTGACTATGACCTCTGCTCCTGTCTTGAGCACCAGGATTGCTTCACTGTCCAAATGGCTGGGTGGGCCTCCCCATCCCTTCTGGAATTAAAGCCACTCCTAAATCTACTCGATTTCAGAGGGAAGATTTCAGGTCAGAATAAAGGGGAAAAAAAGAATGTCATCATAAACTGGAGTAAGCCAGTTTATGAGATTATTAGCATCCCACCACTGACAGTGTTTAAATGTCTCAGGATGCATTATTCTGGGACCTCTCTGTGCAAGGACCACACCAGCTACTCTTAGGGACATAAAAATGAGTAAGACATGTTTCCTGCCCTCGAGAGCATCGAACTCTAGAGGAAGGTTGACTGGAGATGTATGTTTAACACTAAAAGGAATAAAAGGCAGCATTGAATCACTAGGTATTAAGGATCTTAATAGATGAGATTCTGCTTTGGATGAAAGACTTTAACAGATCTCAAAAATGCCTTTCATCCCCAAAGTTCCATAAGGCCAAGTATTAGGGGAATGAGGGAAGACAACTTTTTTAAAAAGTAAATTATTTTTGTGCCAAGCTTCCTAAAACATTTTTTTAATATTTATTTATTTGGCTGCACCAGGTCCTCGCAGCAGCTTGTAAACTCCTACTGCAGCATGTAAGATCCGGCTCCCTGACCAAGGACCTAACCCAGGCCCCCTGCACTGCAGACTCAGAGTTTCAGCCACTGGACCAACAGGGAAGTCCCCAAAATATTTTTTTTTAATGGGCAAGGATAAAGACACAGTCGTAGACAACAGACTTGGGGACACGGCAAGGGAAGGAGAGGGTGGGACGAGTGGAGAGAGGAGCACTGACACAGATACGCTGCTGCTGCTGCTGCTGCTGAGTCGCTTCAGTCATGTCCGACTCTGCGCGACCCCATCGACGGCAGCCCACCAGGCTCCCCCGTCCCTGGGGTTCTCCAGGCAAGAACACTGGAGCGCGTTGCCATTTCCTTCTCCAGTACATGAAAGTGAAAAGTGAAAGTGAAATCGCTCAGTCATGTCCAACTCTTCGCGACCCCATGGACTGCAGCCTACCAGGCTCCTCCATCCATGGCATTTTTCAGCAAGAATACTGGACTGGAGTGCTATTTCCTTCTCCAGGAGATCTTCCTGACTCAGCGATCAAACTGCATCGCCTGCTTGGGAGGCAGACTCTTTATCAGTGAGCCACCAGGGAAGCCCATATAAAGCAAAGTACAATGCAGAACTGTGTACTTTCCCTTCATAACTTTCATTCTCTACCTGGGAATCGATTTTTAAGGGTAATTCTCATCATGTAGATGTGATCAGCATTATTCATAGATTTTGCATTTCTTTCACTTCAATTTGTAAACTTGTACCACTTTAATAGAATGAAATATTAATGCTATTAAACAATGAAATTTTTTAAATGAGATACTAAAATAATATTTATTCGCCAATCTTGGACCACTACGGTATTTTAGGTTATTGATTTAACATCTAAATTTCTTACCACATGCCATGCCTAACACTGATCAGTAGAGGCTGAAATTTAACTGTAATGGCAGTCCAAAAAAGACAAGTTTTCATTTTAATTCCTCATAATTCAGAGAATCGCTTAAGGGTAAACATATTCCGATTCTTCCAGCCTGTGTTTGAACCCACCCTATTTCGCGTGCACACCCTTGGCCCCATACTGCTCCCTCAGTCCACGTTGGCTCAGATCAGCATGGAGGTGACATACGGGGCATTCTGTTAAGGAGTGGTGCTGGGTTACTTCATCTCTATTAGAGAAGGAAGCAGTGGGAAAATATTCTCCACTTAATCCATTTTACTTTCAGCAAGGTGTTGCCTGTAAATATGAATTTACACACACGCAAAACTCACTGGGTACTTTGAGCTGTCTGAATGTAAATGAAACAAAATAATCCAGACTAAAAAATGGAGTTTCCAGTATCTTTTCTCCTCAGGTAAAGGGTGGGGAAAAAAAAAAACAAGGATTTAAAATTCCATCCCAGTGGTTTCAAAGACAACAAAACATCTCCCATCAAGCTCCTATTTAAATAAGTGGGGTAAATGAGAGTAGAAATTACAACAGCATTAAGAAGAAAAATAAGCATTTATGCCATTTTCATACAGAACCTACTTCCAAATCACTGTAATGCTTTATACTTAGAATACTGTAAATTCTTCAATTTTTTTTTTTAACCTTACTGAGATCTACGACCACTGGTGAAACAGAGAAAGTGCAGATACTATAACTCTCAGGTAACTTGAGAATCAGAAAGACAACAAGGAGAAGCTGTGTGCCTCACGGATGGTGGCTTTCCTGAGTGGACTGAGGCAAATAAAACTGATTCACTGATAATGCATTTAATTTTTCTCTCAGCAACTAATTGCATATCTACAATTAATGAGAACACTAGAAATAATCAATATATGCATGTGTCAAATGACAAAAAAAATGTTTTTGATCTTAAGCTACACAGATTTCTAAAGCGTAAAAATGGGAGGTGGGGACTGGGCTTCTCTTGGGTCCACTGGGCCCTTGCTTGAATCGCACAGCAATTCACCTCCTGTATCCACTCCTACCCCAATCTAGAGGGCTTAGAGTTCTGCCCTCGGACGCCTGGTACTCACTTGCTTGAATTTTAACTGAAGTCCCAGCGTCTGCATTCAGTGGGAGCTGGGGGCCTAGACCTCCAGCCCTCCTCTGTCCTCCTGCGGTGTGTGCTTAGGCACTCAGTCACGTCAGACTCTGCAACCCCATGGACTGTAGCCTGCCAGGCTTCTCCGTGCACGGGATTTTCCAGGCAAGAATACTGGAGTGGGTTGTTCCTTTCCCCAGAGGATCTTCCCGACCCAGAGATCGAACCCGCATCTCCCGCATTCCTCAGTCCTTCTAGGAAACACTTAAAGGGATCCTTTGAAGTTCTGTCATCGCAGAGATAAAACAAGCAGAAGCGAAGCACGAGAAACAAGCCCTCCACTTGCTTTCATCTTCACGGAGCTGAAGGCATCAGATCAAAGGTTGGATCTGAGATTCCCTACACTTGGAAGAGCTCCTCACCTCGCCTGGCCTCGGGTTTCTACACTCCCACCCTTCCACCTTGGCCCAGCCCTGTCCCACATGCCCATGAGCAGCTGGCCGATAGCTGCAGCTTTCTCAGGTGGAGTCAGCCTCTCTTCTAAACCAAGCACCACATCACAGCCTTATCACATCATTTTATACTATTTGTTGTTATTGCATTCTTCTTTAGTTGTTAAGTCATGTCCGAGTCTTTTGTAACCCCATGGACTATAGCTCTCCAGGCTCCTCTTTTTCACGGAATTCTCCAGGCAAGAATACTGGAGGGGGTTGCCATTTCCTTCTCCAGAGGATCTTCCTGATCCAGGGATTGAACGTGGGTCTCCTGCATTGCAGGCAGGTTCTTTACCATCTGAGCCACCAGGGAAGAATTATTACTGTATACATGTTAGTAATTTCTCCCCAACTAGGTTCTAAGCAATGTAAAACTTAGAATCTTCTACTTCTTTCATAATTATCCCCAGGAGTGTCAAACACTATGCATATACTTCCAAGATGCTGAATAAGTCCAAACACCTGCTGGGGACTGACTGGCTGTTACCTATTTCACCTGTTAAAGAATGCAAGTAAGTGGATAATATGCTGGCATTTCTTCACCCTATTCTGCTTCTCTTGGTGGAAAATAAGGGTTTTCACACTTACTGAGTTTAAAGAGCACCACCAAGAACTATTCAACAAGTAACACTCAGGTAGGACTCTGTCCTTTCTACAAAGACGGTGCAATTCTGCATTACAAAAATATCACTCCTCTTTCCCTGTGAAGTCTTTTCACATTTAAGTCAACTATCCATGTTTGAATAACAGGAAAATTTACCGGGCCACAATTAATATGAATGATTCACATTTTAAACAGGTGGAACAAAAGAGGTCAGCGTGGGAGTCAAAGTTTTATATATTTAGTTCCGTTATTTTTCTGGTTGTCCAAAAATGAATGTGACTTCTAGAGAAAGTACTTCTGAACCTTTTCATGCTTACATTTCTGACATTTGTATCAGATGGTGACAGGTATACGTGTCATATAGTCCATGAGAGTATTCCCTCAATAAAGGGATACTGCTTTTGGTCCAGAGTGGGCCTGTGATTCCAACTATATTAGATCATTATACCACACATGGCAAAGAGAGGGAATTCCAACCCAAAATAAAGTCTTAAAGACTGCCTCCAGCCTTGGGGTTAGTCAACTGCTCGTCCACAGCCACAGCTCTGCCTCTTACACCATCAAAACAGGGCTACTGGGAAAGAATCCAATGGAGCCAGAATATGTTATTTTTCAAAACTGAACCCTAGTGG
The DNA here is from genome assembly GCF_023091745.1 of Budorcas taxicolor. Taxonomy (NCBI): domain Eukaryota; kingdom Metazoa; phylum Chordata; class Mammalia; order Artiodactyla; family Bovidae; genus Budorcas; species Budorcas taxicolor. The sequence continues at coordinate 93,345,967 of NC_068913.1, forward strand.
CACTTGTTTGGGTGCTGGAATAACCTTAAAATTCAGCACAGCTTATCTTTGAATCATCCACTCTTTCCCTGAATCCTGAGTTGTTTGTTAATTCAATAAAGCTGACTCTAACCACCTAAGACATGGATTTGTAAATAGAACTCCTTATTGCCAAATTCAGACTTAAATTGAAGAAACTAGGGAAAACCAATAGACCATTCAGGTATGACCTAAATCAACTCCCTTATGATTGCACAGTGGAAGTGAGAAATAAATTTAAGGGACTAGATCTGATAGACAGAGTGCCTGATTAACTATGGACGGAGGTTCATGACATCGTATGGGAGACAAGGATCAAGACCATCCCCAAGAAAAAGAAACGCAAAAAAAGCAAAATGGCTGTCTGAGGAGGCCTTACAAATAGCTGAGAAAAGAAGAGAAATGAAAAGCAAAGGAGAAAAGAAAAGATATATCCATTTGAATGCAGAGTTCCAAAGAATAGCAAGGAGAGATAAGAAAGACTTCCTCAGTGATTGGTGCAAAGAAATAGAGGAAAACTATAGAATGAGAAAGACTAGAGATATCTTCAAGAAAATTAGAGATACCAAGGGGACATTTCACGCAAAGACAGGCTCAATAAAGGACAGAAATGGTAGGGGCCTAACAGAAGCAGAAGATATTAAGAAGAGGTAGCAAGAATACACAGAAGAACTGTAATACAAAAGATCTTCACGACCTAGATAATCATGATGGTGTGATCCCTCACCTAGAGCCAGACATCCTGGAATGTGAAGTCAAGTGGGCCTTAGGAAGCATCACTATGAACAAAGCTAGTGGAGGTAATGGAACTTCAGTTGAGTTATTTCAAATCCTAAAAGGTGATGCTGTGAAAGTGATGCACTCAATATGCCAGCAAATTTGGAAAACTCAGCAGTGGCCACAGGACAGAAAAGGTCAGTTTTCATTCCAATCCCAAAGAAAGGCAATGCCAAAGAATGCTCAAATTACCGCACAATTGCACTCATCTCATACACTAGCAAATTAATGTTCAAAATTCTCCAAGTCAGGCTTCAATAGTTCGTGAACCATGAACTTTCAGATGTGCAAGCTGGTTTTAGAAAAGGCAGAGGAACCAGAGATCAAATTGCCAACATCCGCTGGATCATCGAAAAAGCAAGAGAGTTCCAGAAAAACATCTATTTCTGCTTTATTGACTATGCTAAAGCATTTGACTGTGTGGATTACAATAAAGTATGGAAAATTCTGAAAGAGATGGGAATACCAGAGCACCTGAGCTGCCTCTTGAGAAACCTATATGCAGGTCAGGAAGCAACAGTTAGAACTGGACATGGAACAACAGACTGGTTCCAAATAGGGAAAGGACTATGTCAAGGCTGTATATTGTCACCCTGCTTATTTAACTAATATGCAGCGTACATCATGATAAATGCTGGGCTGGAAGAAGCACAAGGTGGAATCAAGATTGCCGGGAGAAATATCAAGAACCTCAGATATGCAGATAACACCACCCTTATGGCAGAAAATGAAGAAGAACTAAAGAGCTTCTTGATGAAAGTGAAATAGGAGAGTGAAAAAGTTGGCTTAAAGCTCAACATTCAGAAAACGAAGATCATGGCATCTGGTCCCATCACTTCATGGCAATAGATGGGGAAACCGTGGTAGACTTGGGCTCCAAAATCACTGCAGATGGTGATTGCAACCATGAAATTAAAAGATGCTTACTCCTTAGAAGGAAAGTTATGACCAACCTAGACAGCATATTAAAGAGCAGAGGTATTACTTTGCCAACAAAGGTCCATCTAATCAAACTATGGTTTTTCCAGTAGTCATGTATGGATGTGAGAGTTGGACTATAAAGAAAGCTGGGCGCCAAAAGAATTGATGCTTTTGAACTATGGTGTTGGAGAAGACTCTTGAGAGTCCCTTGGACTGCAAGGAGATCAAACCAGTCCATCCTAAAGGAGATCAATTCTGGGTGTTCATTGGAAAGACTGATGTTGAAGCTGAAACTCCAATACTTTAGCCACCTGATGCGAAGAGCTGACTCATTTGTAAAGACCCTGATGGGGGAAAGATTGAGGGCAGGAGGAGAAGGGGACGACAGAGGATGAGATGGTTGGATGGCATCACCCACTCAGTGGACATGAGCTTGGGAAACTCCGGGAGTTGGTGATGGACAGGGAGGCCTGGCGTGCTGCAGTCCATGGGGTCGCAAAGAGTCAGAGACAACTGAGTGACTGAACTGAGCTGCTTTCTTAGCTCTGCTGGCTGGAGCGGGGTTGGTGAGGTCCCAGTCTCATATTTGGCCTTCAGGCAAATTAGCTCCACACCAAAGCCTATTTAGAACTGATTGCATTGTTTCCTGGTCAATGACACCATCTTTCATTCTAACCTGCCATTGTTCACAAAATAAGGCAAGTCAGGTGGGATGCTTGAGTGCTGGAGGAGAGGGCTAACTCAAGATGAATATTCAACTAACAGTGGACATCAATTATTTCCCTCCCCACTAAAGTCAGCATAGCTATGCATCAGAGATTCTTAGGACTTGCAAGCACTTCATCTAATTTATCTTAAGACCTTATGAAGGAAGTACTATTATTATCTACTTTTTAATCTAAGAAAGCTAACATTTAGATCACTTTGCTATACACCTGGCTTCCCAGATGGTGCTAGTGGTAAAGAACCCGCCTGCCAATACTGGAGATGCAGGAGGCATGAGTTCGATCCCTGGGTGGGAAAGATCTCCTGGAGAAAGGCATAGCAAGCCACTTCATTATTCGTGCCTAGAGAATCCCAAGGACTGAAGAGCTTAAGGTTAAGGTCCATGTGGTCACAAAGAGTCAGACGTGACTTAAGCAACTTATCACGCTGTACCCCTCTAACACAACACTGTAAATCAACTATACTCCAATAAAAATTTTTTAATTTTAAAAAATAAAACACACATAATAGAAAGCCAAGATTTAGAAATTAACTAGAATGCTTAAGATTTGTTGTTGTTGTTTGAGTCCTGTCCAACTCTTGGCAACCCCATGGACTGCAGCACACCAGGCTCCTCTGTCCTTCACTAACTCCCGGAGTTTGCTCAAATTCATGTCCATTGAGCAGGTGATGCTAAATAACCATCTCATCCTCTGCCATCTCCTTCTCCTTTTGCCTTCGATCTTTCCCAGCATCAGGGTTATTTCCAATGAGTAGTCATGCTTAAGGTAATACAGCTAAAAAGTGTTACATCCGAATTTGAACCCAGGAAGTCTGACTATGAAACCTGACCTATTTCATACAGTTCACATTAATCCGCTTTACTCAAAACAGTACCAAGCACCACTAGATAAGTACATTACCATAATCTATAATTTGAAGAGACAGCTCCTGAGGATAAATATCTATAGGACACAAATATCACTGCAACAAATCTGCATAAGAATGCTGTCCTTTGTTCTCTAAACAATATAAATGCAAACATTCTCAGAGCTGAAATGATAAATCACTTTGAGAACTCTAATACATAGAATTGTCACAATGTTAATACTTAAATTTAAAATGTAAGAAATAGTGCAAACACTAATGAAACTTAGAATTCACTCTCAATTCATGTAAAAAGAAGCAAGGGTGAGCTGAAGCAAGAATATGTCACCATCCCTACTTTCCAAAGGAGCTCAGGGTGGCAGGTGGGGGACACAGAACAGATACCTGACTCCAAAGTTGAGCCTCAGCAGTAGACCTGGGGCTATCCTATATTGAGGAACCAGTCTCCCCAAGCACAGAGGGAGCCTGGGAGAGTCTTGGAAGGAGACAAATGGCCAACATTGAAAACACGTGCCTGTCAGCTTACTGGGCCAAAGGGAAAAAAGCAGCAGAAATCGGCTTCATTCTGAAAACAGACAAAGGTAGCTTAGTGAAAAGTGAAAGTCGCCCAGTTGTGTTCAACTCTTTGCAACCCCATGGACTATACTGTCCATGGAATTCTTCGGGCCAGAATATTGGAGTGGGTAGCCTTTCCCTTCTCCAGGGGATCTTCCCAATCCAGGGATCAAACGCAGGTCTCCCGCATTGCAGGCTGATTCTTTACCAGCTGAGCCACAGGGGAAGCCCAGGCTGATGTTATACCTGGATCCCTTCCCAACCCACCAGCCTGGTACTCGTTGTATGTTTAAAATACATAAATATTGTACTAAGTCACTTCAGTTGTCTCTGACTCTCTGTGACCCCATGGACCATAGCCTTCCAGGGTCCGCTGTTCATGGGATTTTCCAGGCAAGAATACTGGAGTGGGTTGCCATGCCCTCCTCCAGGGGATCTTCCCAACACAAAGATCAAACCCAGGTCTCCTATATCTCCTGCTTTGGCAGGCAGGTTCTTTACGAGTGCCACCTAGGAAGCCCAACAGGAAGATTACATGTATATTTTTATGTTATTAAGAGTGCTTAGCCATGTCCCTTAATACAGCTGAAAGAGATGTCTCTGTCTTTTGCCAGAGAACACTTTCTATCAATTAAATGGGTAAATAAGCCCTTTCTCCCCACTGCTGGGAAAGGAGCGCCTCTCGTGACCCTCTATTGATTAAGACTGCTGTGGAATGTTATTTGCAATCTCATCGCATAATAGAAGTCAGAAGGTAGCTGTCATGGTTTCTGAAGACAAATTGCTGGCATCTGAGTCAAACCATAGCCTCTTTTCGTCTCTTACTGTTCTCAGTTCCCTGTTAATGTGTACCTCGCAGTCTAGGCTTCTTAAATCGGTCTGCTTCACTGTCATAGGTAGTAAAAATGAGGAAATGTCGTCATCTAAGTGACCCTGCTTTAGGAACCGTGTTCAAGAGGCCATTCCACTGATCAGGACTCCTGAGCCATGCATTATTTAATAAGGAACACAACTTCCAAAAAGGCACATAATTAAAAATAGATCCATACAGCAGCTGCTGTGATTATGACCAATAGGAACAGAAATTCAACCAGGCATGAGTCAAAAGAATAAAAGGCCACTATCAGACAGAACATTGTTCAACCTCATTTTTGTCTTGTGTACCTTGACTTGCTAAGTCAGCCAGCAAGCGATTTGCAGGGAGCAGAGGTTCTCAAAGCGTGATCGGCAAAACGGCAGCATCAGCATCACCTGGGAACCACTGGAAATACCAGGTCTCAGACCCCAACCCAGACTTACTGACTCAGAAGCTCTGCCAGGGACTCAGCAATGCTGCTTTCACAAGCCCTCTGGGTGATTCAGATGCAGAGTAAAGTTTCAGAGGTACTGGGCAGGAGCCAGGGGCAGCCCCCAGAGGTAAAGTTTCCCCAGAAGGAACAACCTTTGGTTGTTTTATAGCTTTCTAGCTAGCTTCTGAAGAGTCTGGGAAGAAACCTGTCCTGAAACCAAATAAAAGAACTGCCACCTTCAATTTGGCTGTATGCTAAAACTTCTCTTTAAAAAAAAAAAAACAAGTCTCTAAATTTCTTTAAAAAACTAACCACTGTGACCTTTGGGGTGAAAGAGTTAACAGAAGAGCATAGGACTTTCCTTGCAGAAATTTATTTATACATAGTCGGTAAAGAATCTCCCTGCAATGCAGGAAACCCACGTTCGATTCCTAGGTCAGGAAGATCCCCTGGAAAAGGAAATGGCAACCCATTCCAGTATTCTTACCTGGAGAATCCCAAGAACAGAGGAGCCTGGTGGGCTACAGTCCATGGGGTCGCAAGAGTTGGACACGACTTAGCGACAAAACCACCACCACATATACCCTGACTTGTTCTAGAAAGGCTTTTCAGACAACTTCTTATGCAACAACAACAACAACAAAAATGCATAGCACTGTCACAATTCTCTTGGAAAAACTCACTACTTTCCAAACAACCTCGTTATTATTTATGTAAATTTTTAATTTTGGCTGTGCAGCCTTTTTCTCTAGTTGCGGTATGCAGGCTTCTCACTGTGGTGGCTTCTCTTGTCACAGAACACAGGCTCTAAGGTGTGTGGGCTGTAGTCGTTGGCTCCGCGGGGATCTAGAGCTCAGACTCAGGAGCTGTGGCACCGGGCCTTAGCTGCTTTGTGACATGTGGGATCTTCCCCGACCAGGGATCAAACCCATGTCTCCTGCATTGACAGGTAGATTCTTTGCCACTGAGCCACCAGGGAAGCCCTTATTTACTTTTAACTGAATGAAAGAGTCTTTAAATTCTATAGGCTTGTTTTATAGCTTTCTAGCTATCTACTGAAGAGTCTGGGAAGAAACCTGTCCTGAAACAATTTTCAAAAGTTTCACACACATGATTTCATATAATCCCATAATAATCCTTCTTTCCCCTGCTCCTTTATTCCCCCTCTCCTCTTCCCTCTCCTCACTCACGCATGTGTGCATGCTAAGTTGCTTCAGTCGTCTCCGACTCTTTGCGACCCTATGGACCATAACCAGCCAGGCTCCTCTGTCCAAGGGTTTCTCCAGGCAAGGATACAAGTGCATTGCCATGCCCTCGTCCAGGGGATCTTCCCAACCCAGGAATTGAACCTGCATCTCTTTATGTCTCCTGCATTGGCAAGCGTGTTCTTTACCACTAGCGCCACCTGGGGAGCCCGTCCTCACTCACAATCACTAGTTAAAACAATCTTTTTTTTTTTTTTTGGCTGCACCATGGTTGGCACTTGGGATCTTAGTTTCCTGACCAAGGATCAAACCCAAGCCCCCTGAAGTGGAAACTTGGAGTGTTAACCACTGAACTGCCAGGAAGTCCCTGCCTTATTAAACACTGAAAAGACAGGCATTAATCATTGTCAGGTCTTAAGATGTCTTCAATATTCACTGTAGGGTGTTAAACTTTTTGAGGCTAGGAAAAGGGAAAGTAAGAAATATTTAATTTAAATTCACCAGTTTAAAATCTGCTCCACCCAACAAGTCATGATGCTGCTTTAACGGTCTGAGCACACAACCACAATACTAACACTGGTTCTAAGTTACTCAATGTCGTAAAGAGCCATGGCCTGTGATGTGGGCCTATGTCATGTGAGTCTAACTTACAGCAAACTGTTTTGGGGGAATTCGTTAATTCAGCCCCTCTGTTGGTCCAGGAAGGGGCGCTATGACATCAAAATTCACTTGAGAGCTAATGGTGCTCAAGCATCTAACGATGCCTCTGGCATTGTTTTTACTTTTTTTTTCTTTTCAAATGATTAAGTGACCTTAAGAAATCAAAGTCAAATACCTTAAAGGATTTATTGAATAAATGATGCTCTATTCATATAATTAAAGTTAAAAGTTTTATAGCTAAAGTTTTATAGCTCTCAGTCCTGGACAAATAACAGAATCACCTGGTGATTATATAATATACCAATGCCAGGGCTCCACCCCAGTTTTGTTGGTCTTGTGTAGGATTTGGGCTTTTTAAAAAACTATCCAGGTGATGGTAACATGCAGCCAGGGTTGAGAATTACTGAGGTGAATCTATACTAACCAATATAGAAATCTCTCCCAGTCACATTCTTACATTAAAAAAAAAAGTCATAAGGTATATCTGTTAATAAAATTCTGTGTATATAACTTTACTGAGAGATATGTGTGTTTGAATATAGCCTCTTTCCATTTTACACTATTTACTATTCATTGCTTGGACTTTTCAAAATGAGAATGTGCTCATGTCTTTTACTTAATTTTTAGTTTTAAAAATCTGTTTGGAGAAAACATGCATTGGTAGGAAAATGAGGCAGCACATGAAAATATAGGAATTCCCCAAATATACCTTCTCTCCTTCTTTCTCCTCCTTTCTCTCCTTTTGTTCCTTTTTCTCAAACAGTACAAAAGTTAAAATCCCTTATCTGTTCTATGTACCCAACACCTATTATTTCCAATATCTGAAATTGGGGTGAGGGAGGTGGAAGTGGGTGGAGAGATATGGTTCATTCATTCATTCAGCAAACATTTATTGGGTTTCCAGATAGGTCCATACTAGGTATGGGAAATACAACCACAAATAAGATATATATGCCCTATGCTTATCATGGATATCATCCTGCCCTCATGAAGCTTTGTTACATGTGACAGAGAAACTTAATGTAGCGGAGAGAAGTGAGAAAAGACTTGCCCAAGTGGAAGTAGACTTCATCATGGAAGTAATGACAGCTATGAGAGCTTTAGGAAGCCTGGCATGACCACATCTGGACATTTATGTATCTCTATTGCTGCGAGTTGTGTCAGCGACAACAGGCAGTGCCCATTCTTCCCCCCCGCCACACCCACTTAGAGCCACTGAGAGAGAACACCCGTCATCTCTCATCTGAAGTGAACAGGCTCTTTACAAAACTAAATTAGAGCTTGCCACAGAAACAAAGGATTGACTGAGGAGTCTATCTTTCAATTTTCCATTATCTATTTGCCATCAAATAAGATTTAACATAAAATGTTACCTCCTGCTGAGTTTATTGATTGGGCTCATTTTTCTGTCCATCTAACTAGATACGCCTGGATAGGCAGATTTACCTGTTCAGAGTTTAGAGTTAAGAAAGCTCATTGTAAGCAATAAATAACTTGCAAAATGCTTGGCTTGATGGGAGTGGTTGCTGCAATTAGTGGAGTCTCATGGAAGAAAATACATCTTTGTAAACATAGCAGGGTTGGCGAGAACATCTAGGGTAATGGGATGTGTCACTGTACTTCACTGACTTAACACGAAGGTCAGTTTTAGCCATTTAGAGCCAGGACACTTCCACACGGGGAGAAATTATCTAGCCCACAAGTGGATTTCTATTCAAAAGTCCCATTTGATTATTTTGGAAACCATACACTATAGACTAACCCCCCATCCTTCAATAGTCGAAAATTAACTCTAGGTAAAGTTGACCAGAAAAGCAGGAGAAGGAGAATCACATCTGACACTGTCCTTTCTTAACCTCAGTGCATCTATGTGGACATTAGCATGCATTACCTCCAAGCGCCAATGTGCTATTTTTAACTTAGAATGTTCAATCTTTGCCCAAACTAAGACATGATTAGTGTTTTGAGGAGCAGATTTGCTCTAATTTAAAGGAGAGGGGTGGAAATTTCTAGAAAAGGAAAAAAATCCCAGCTCTTTATAAAACATATGCAAATTCCTCGAAACTGCTTTATAAAACAAATTTAAATGATGGGCTTCCTGGCCAAAATACCCCAAAGACCCTCTCATTCTTTGTAACTCTTTTCAAACTACACAATCTCTCTCTGAGAGGTGGACCCCTCTTTTCTTTGGTCTCTCTGCAACGCAGGAGCCACAGAAATGGCAGATCTGCCTTCATGCAGGTTGGAGCAGTTCCGAGTCTTCTGAGTTTGCCACTCTGCAGTTATCCTAATCGATCCTACTACTATCTACAAATATTAACATTGCTGTTGTTTTTGTTCAGTTGCTCAGTCGTGTCCAACTCTTTGCAGCTTCATGGACTGCAGCATGCCAGGCTTCCCTGTCCTCTACTGTCTCCTGGAGTCTGCCCAAGTTCATGTCCATTTGAAGAGGAAAAGTTAAAATTTTACATAACCTCCTGCTTCTTCTGCCTCTGTAACTCAGCTTGCTCCTTGCAAAGTCTGGATCACGTAGGTCTCAGAAAACAGGGACTCACAATACTAAGAACTGGAGCTTATCTCACTCACCCTTGTCCTGCTGTTTGCAATCACCCAGCCTCTGCAAACCCGCAAACCCGCTTAATCATGCCTGTCCAGGTATAAAAACTCTGTAACCCCTTTGTTCAGGGCTCAGAGCTTAGAGTGTTAACTCCTCTGGGCCCGCTGAGCTAATAAACCAGAGTTCATCTCTCCCAGTATGGTGCTTGGTTTCTCAGTTACTGGTTTCTGCAACACTTCGAGTCAGTGTCGCCATCCAACCGTCTCATTCTCTGTAGTCCTCTTCTTCTCCTGCCCTCAATCTTTCCCAGCACTTGCTGCTGCTAAGTCGCTTCAGCCGTGTCCGACTCTGTACGACTCCATAGACGGCAGCCCACCAGGCTCCCCCGTCCCTGGGATTCTCCAGGCAAGAACACTGGAGTGGGTTGCCATTTCCTTCTCCGATGCATGAAAGTGAAAAGTGAAAGTGAAGTCACTGAGTCATGTCCAACTCTCAGCGACCCCATGGACTGCAGCCCACCAGGCTCCTCCGTCCATGGGGTTTTCCAGGCGAGAGTACTGGAATGGGGTGCCATTGCCTTCTCCCAGCACTTGGTTAGACATAAAACAGTCACCGAGGTGACTGCTCTGCCCCTCTGTTAACCCAAATATGACGTGTCTGTGTGCTAAGGCTGTGTGTAGTGCTTCTAAAAAGTTCAGATCATTAATGTTTTGTCTGTGACTCTCAAACTTATTTTCACTCCCAGTGCTCCTGAGAAACAGGAGACAGTACAATCAGTAAAAATGGTTCTCAGGCGGGAGTTGGCAGGTTCGCACTCACTGGGTCCTGTCACAGGAAAAGCCTCTGAGGTAGTTCTGACCGATGATACCCCATCCCCCAGGGCAGGAGGACAGAGTGCATGCCCCCTGACCCAGGTAGACAATCGCTGGTTTAGTGTGGCATTCTGTGCCCCAGGGGTGGGGCCACAGTGCAGCTTCTGCCCGTCCCCCTCACCAATAGAGTCTGGCTCCACTCCCTGTCCAATTCACCTCTTAAGTTAAAGGACTGATTTTTTCATTTGCCCCTGAGCTTTGACAGGAAGAGAAACAAAGGGCAACATTCCTTCACTCTCAAAAGGAGCAGGACCAGCTGTATTCCAGGGCAGAGGAGATGCACAGGCACATGGCGGTGGGCTACCGGCGTGCTCAACCATGTCCCACTTTCTGTGACCGCACAGACTGCAGCATGCCAGGCTCTTCTGTCCATGGGATTTCCCAGGCAAGAATCCTGGAGTGGGTAGCCATTTCCTTCTCCAGGAGATCTTCCCCACCCAGGGATGGAACCCATGTCTCTTGAGTCTCCACCCCAAGAAGTGCCATCTCTGGGGGGCTAAATGAACCTCCCTCCATGTCTGAATTCCCTTTACAAAGATACACCATTTCATCAAACCACAATTCGTGATCCTACCAAAAACAGAATCTTCCTCTGACTTAAACAGACATGCTATATGCAGATGGCATGCATGCACGCTACGCATATACCTCCTTTCCTGAAACAAGGCTGCAGTTAAGAGAACACAGAGAGACAGGAGGTCAGGAAAGACTGCCAAGGAGGGTCAGACTGCAGGAAGAGGAAGCTGGGGCCCAAAGGACTTTGTCTCCTTCACAATGTAGCCCAGGCAGATACTACATGGCTTTACCCAGACTGTCCATAAAAAAAAGAGAACTGAGACATTGGGAGATTACTTCTGATTTCAGCCCAAATATTTTCTATATAATTTTAAACAGATTCTTAAAAAAACCCAACTAATGCTTATTGTTGAGCAGGACAGTGATAAATTCATTAATCAAGACCTTGTTTCCATCCCTCACGGTCAGGGTTAATCGTTTGTGGGTTTCCAAACCAAGATGCTCAACCTTCTGTAACTCCATTAATCCAGGAATAAGTGGCACTATATTGATATCCAGGAGTTTTTTTTAGATACCATGGGTCATATGCTGTCCTGGAGGGTACCAAGCTCCATAAAATTGTCCAAAATGTTTCATTTTATTCACAGCATTTGGTTAATCAAAGTATTAATTTTTCAAAAGGAAGTGTAAGCCCATCCCCAATGCATTAATTTGCCAATTATTCCTTTGATAACTATTCTAATATTTCATGTTAATCCTAGCATACATGTTTAAACAGAATATATTTTCACACATAAAGTGAAACATTTTCTATTCCAAAAGTGACCATCATCATTTCATAATTAATATCAGTGTGGAGCACTGGCTGGAGGTCTCATATAAATCATCAAAATAAATGAAAATGGCAGAACAATGAAATTGCTATTATCAATTCAGTCACATGGTTCCAGGTTCAGCTAGAAGACAGGCTGATCACTTACATCTTCTCACTTGCTTATAAAAGACAAATCTTTCAAGCCCCAGTTATTTGGTTAAAAAATATATCTGCTTCCAGATATTAAATGCTCACTCTGGACCAGCATACTGGTCTTAGTTATGACACCTAGCATAACCAAGATCTCCTCCTGGCTAAAAGGCAGGAATGGCAGCCCCTTCATCTGCTGACGGATGGTTTCCAGAATTGGCCTACAGCAATGGACTTTGCCCAGAGTCAATGGTAGTTCTCCCACCTGGTCAAATAAGGTCCCTGAGTCACCCAAGAGGGTGAGGGGAGAATTGGCCTGTCAGTGAGAGAAGAACAAAGCAGAGAGAAGCCAGGTATAGAATGCATTAAAACAAAACCTACCCTTCAGGTGGCCTGAAGTTTGCTTTGGCAGCCCAAACAGACAAAGGACAGTCAGGTCCTGATAGAATCCTTCACCTGCATTTTCTCATTAAATAATCCAACAGACTAACACAGGTAAGGGGTTACCTTGCCTCCAGGTAGGGGGTCAGTTGGCCCAAAAGAAGCTGCTAACAACTTTATCCAGTTTCCTTTGAAAGTTTCCAGAGATGGAGAACTAGAGCACCGTTGGCCACCTATTTCAATTTGGCATCCTTCTTGCCAAGGAGGCTTTTCCTAACGTCCGGCTCAAATATCTCAGGTATTCCCTGATGCTTTTGTGTGACTCTTCAGTACCCCTTAGATACAGAGCAATTCTGCTCAGCAGCATCCTCATTTGAGGAAATTTCATCAATCTGGAAATAGTCATTAAGCTGCCTCTTACCATTCTCTCCTCTAAACTAAGGGAATTCATACAGAAGCCAGGGGGATGTTATAGACATGAACCAGACTAGGTGGTCCCCCAAGACAGCTTCCAAACCAGAAAGACCTTGATTTGAACACTTCTATTTTTTTTTAAGTTTTCCATCACTTTGTTCATTTTCGTCATTACATCTGTCATCTATCCAACCTCTCCATATTCTTTTAATATTTTTAAATCTAATACACACAGATACAGTTTCTCATAATATTAAATGAAGACTCATTAATTCAGAATAAGCTGGAAAATTCATGTCCCACTAAGTAAAAAAACCAGAGTGAAAAATATTTTCAGTTTTTAAAATGTTGCCTATTACCAAAGACTACACAACAAATATTAATAAATAAAATGAGAATGTTAATGAAAAATAAGTTACAATAACTTTATGGGACTTTATGCCTTCAAACTATTGTTTCATATTTATATTCTTTCGCCAATTTTATCTGATATGTAAATGCAATCTGTAGGTAATAGATCATCCTAAACCAAAAAGTTTCACGTTATCCTGCTAAATCTGAGCTTTTACTACAATAAGAATTACATATAATTATTCTAAGTCTGCATCAGGCAGTCTGAATTAATGAGACGCTGCTCCATTGTAGCTAGAATAAACCTGACAACTTCAGGGCCATCTTCTAGTCCAGAGTGTCACTCCCATCTACACATTAGTGATAAATACAATTTCCTCACACAGGAATTTTTGTCATAACAGAGCATCCCACATTACGGAAGTTTCACCAAGTAAATTATATACCTCAAATACCATAGAAACGTTTGATCTGATAAATGAGCTAAAAATTCATTAGACTCTCAAAAACTACCTGCTTTGCTTTCAAATCAGCCGAGTTATGTACACATTGCTATAGGTGAATGGGTAACCAACAAAAACTTATTGTATAGTACATGGAACTCTGCTCAGTGTTATGTGCCAGCCTGGATGGGAGAGGGGCCTAGGGGAGAATGGATACTTGTATCTGTATGGCTGAGTCCCTTCAATGTCCACCTGAAACTACCACAATATTGTTAACAGACTATACCCCAATACAAAATGCTTTTAGTGTTAAAAAAAATAAAAATTAAAAGAGAATATCACAAGATGCTGAGGACTCAACATGTCATGGGAATTATCATCTGTTTGTTCAGAAAAAAAAAAAAATCACAAGTAATCCAATTAATTGCTTTAAAAACGTGGAACTAAATCAACACTTGTAGAAACCTAGACACAAACTCCTCTCTTTGGAGAAACTGTGGCCCTGAAAGAGTCTATGAGCATCTTTACTGGGTTCACTTTCTTCTTAAACCTGCAGCTGGAACCAGGACAACTTATTGTCTTTTCACAATGGTCAGAACTGTCTAGTACCTTTACCTACCTTAAAAAGTCTTAAAATGTTAGCCACCATGATGGACACGGAGCTCGCGGCAGCACCGATAACACCAGAAATCTTGTCAGGCTTGGTGAAGATGGGCGGATCTCCATTAGCACATTTCACATCCGAAGCATCCTTTTCTATCAAAGCCTGCACAAACGTTAGGGACTGCTCCAAAGCATAGGTGTCCCTGGAGCAGGTGTCGAGGATCCGTACACCCAGAGTGATATTGGAGAGGAGATCAGGGTCCTTATTAATCTGGTCAATTGCATAAAGCATGGCCTCCAATCTGTGGATCCCCTTCTCTTTCTTCAGCTCCCCACAAGGCACCCCTCTCTCTCCCTTTGCATGGACAGGAAAGAGACCTCCCAAAATGATGTCCCCATCTACTCGAATGGAATGGGCATACTCTTGGCTGTGAGTTCTTTGCATCATCGTGAGGATCCAGTAGAACTTGGCCGTCAGGAGAAAGAAACAAGGGCAAGAGGCTGATCGCTTTCCCTCGCATACCATTTTCTCCACGGGCGCTGTTGCAATCCAATACCCAAAGTTTATTCTTGCCACAGAAGAAGGGGGACCACCTGAGGCTGCACCTTCTGGAGGCTACCATCAGGGCCCATGGGGAAAAGGCTCTGTGAGTTTTAGCAAGTGTTCTTGATTTGAATGTCACAGTGAATTTCCATCAGATCCCATCAGGTTCTATTTTATTTCCACATAAAGTCAACTTGCCTGGAATGATGCAAAAATCAGAGGAACAGCTGAGGTTCTGAGGTTGGGATGAGGTCACCAATTCATATCCTTGAAGTCAGCCCTGTAGCAGAATTATTCCTGGAGGGCAGAAGGAAGAAAAGAAAGGGTTACATTCAATGGGCCTACATTTTTCACTTCTTAAGCCCTGTTTGCACTGACCTTTTTCTGTTGTTTCATTTTCACTATTCAGTAAGAAACTAATTCTTTCTGTCCCCTTATGATTCTGAACACCTGGCTGCACTGCATCTAAACAGAGAGATGGATGACACTTTTGGAGCAAGAGAAACAGAAAAGTTATCAGGAACTAGGTTGACTCTTCCAAATCAGAAAGTGCTTTTATTTACCATTTTATTTCAACAAATCCAATTTCCATGAAGGTAAAAAGCCTGTGATTGATGGTATTATTTCTTTTCAAATCTGTTTTTATTTTTTACAGCTGTCTGAATTTAGCATTTAAATTTTGTCCACAAAATCAGAATGAAAGGCTATTTTCTGTGATGTATTCAACAAGCCAGTCATCTGTTAATGACATTTTTTGGTGCCTCAGATTTCCTGAGGGAAAAAGTGATTATTCAATCACAAAAAAAGAGAGAGAGAGAGAGAGAAAATCCACCCAAGGATCCCAAAATATGTAAGTTTTAGAGCTTGTGAAAAGATTAAACATAGACTGTCAGTGATTTCATGTAAATTATCTTATTGTTCTCTGGTAATAAAAAACGACATGAAAATTAAACATATAGGGTGGGTTATGTGTGAAAAAATATTCCCATCACCTTTGTCTGTTTCCTATTAATTTGTCAGAATGGAAGCAATGGGTATGCTTGCAGTTCTGAAGTAAACACTCCTTGATCCTAGAATCACTATGACCAAATCAGAGCTGGAGATGAACTAGAGTTTCTCAATTTTGTCTGACTCAGTGGGAAAAAGAGTCATTTCATCAAGACGAGAAATAACCAAAAGTGAAAACAACTACAAGCAAATCTGTAGAAGTTTATTCTAAGACCTTAACTCTTGAATATTCCATAAGACTTTTTCAAAGGACATTAGTGGAGGTTTAACTGAAAATGGGAACTGACTTCATAGAAGGGAATTTGATGTTTGAAATGTACATGCAATTAACAGAGTAAACACACCAATGTATTTTGCTAGAATGGGTAATCTAATGTTCATTTCTAACCTATTAATACAAACAAGTTTGGAACCTGAAATGTGGATAATTCTCCTCTACCCTAGTCAACCAACATCTGGTTGTATTTTCCATTCACTTGTTCAATTTCCAGTTCATAAAGTTTTCATCCTGTCCTCACTATCCCAAAGGAGAGGATGGTGCCTCCCTAGAGAACAACTGAACATATGTCCAAAACCCTTCAGAGAAAGCTGCATTTTTTTCAATCTCAGATGAAGAGAGAGGACTCATCAGAGCCCACTGCCTGGAATTTCAGAGTACACATCTGGAATACATTCAGAAATACAGCCAATGACCCAGTCTGTTGAGACAGTTCTTGTCTGCCCATGATAAGCATTTCCGGACTCTTGACACTTGCCAAGCCCTGTATTTTCCCAATTCTGCCCCAAAATACTCAGTCCTTTTCTGTTTTTTCTCACCACTTGTCAGATGCTCTATCACATGTAATTTTCCTAGCAGCTGCTTCTCCCACAGAAAATCTGATTTGGCAACAGGCTGACCTCAAGGCATTCCACAAGAGGAAAACACTTAGAAAGTCAAGTTGACTTTCTGGATGAAGCCACTGAAGAGATGGACCATAAGTTACACCAACCACCCATTAAGAGTATTGTGTTTTACAGTTTCACAAGGAAGACCGGTTAGAAGACAATAAACCCTTAACTCTGACCACTAATTCAGGGCTTGAGACCAAGTCCACAGGGCTGGGCTGACCCTGAGTGTATCCTTTCTGGCAGAGCACAGAATGAATGGATACTCAAAGAAGAGATGATGAAGGGGAAAAGGGAATGTGCTGTTCTTCAAAGACCAGCCTTTCTTCGTTACTCCAAGTCACCCCAAGTACTTAAAACACTTCAGAGAATAAATGGTTTTCAATTATAGATGACCATAAACACAGTTCATCTGTTAATTACAACTCATCCTTACCTCTGCCACTCACATAGCACTAACCTAGTTCCCCTTGCTGTACAGCCCTGGAAATAGTAAAATTGAGTTTCTTTTAAAGGTATGCATCCCATAGGTCTGTTTAGAGCTTTAAGTTAAGGAAAAGTTGGGGAGTGAGTAACAGAGAAACAAGAGCTCGTTTTGTTTAGTGGATGTGATAAGTCCTTCAGGCATGTCCAACTCTTTTCAACCCCATGGACTGTTGCCAGCCAGGCTCCTCTGTCCATGGAATTCTCCAGGCAAGAATACTGGAGTGGGTAGCCATTCCTTCCTCCAGGGGATCTTCCCGACCCAGGGATTGAACCCAGGTCTCCCACATTGCAGGCTTAGCCACCAGGGAAGCCCTTGTTTACTGGATGAATGCTCTTAAATGGAAAACGAGAGGTTCCATTTTGGTTTTTATTTATTGGGCAGTTTACTGGTATTTTTGCTTAAGTTTCCTCCTTTGCAACATAGAATTAATGGCACATAACCTCTCTGAAGCTCAGTTTCTGGTCTGTAAAGGGGTGTCAGAACCCGCCGCATGGCACAGGTTATGTCCTGGCACAGGGTAAGTGCTCAGTAAACAGGACCTATCATTGCTAATTTAGTCTGTGGTTCATTTTCCACTGAAGCAGAGCAACTGTTTCCATATTTGCCCAGTTGGTGAGGCTGTAACTGAAAATTTCCGTCACTTTAAAAGTAAAATCAGAGCTACTCATAAAATATTGAAATACAGCAGTTATTTCAAAATCTGATACATTGTCATAAGAATCAGACTCCTGATGGCTAGAAGGCTTAGCTTTCCTTTTAAATTCTAAGGGAAAATATATTTGAAAGTTTGTGGAAAACGACATAAATCTGGTGGCATCGTATAATCTTGCATTGCCTAATCTTGCTCTTGGGCAATTCTTGGGAGCTTTCATCTAAACTCATCCTAGTCAGAGTCGATGAATTTTAACGAAATAATGACCTTTTTGTGCTACGGAGCCAAATAGCTCTACTTCAGGTTCTGGGCTTGATTTAAAATCAGTTTTTCTCTGAAACTGACCTTCCTCTGGGTCTCAATACAAACCCGCCTGAGCTGATGGACTTCTTCAAAGAGGTGTGAGGTCCACACTCCTGAAAACATCCTCTGAGAGGAGCAGACACCTTCCACTACTTCTGAGCCCTCAGAAAGGCCTTTCAGGAGGCTTAACCATTAAATGCCCATGCAGCCCTGTTCATTACCTCCCAGCCAGTCCTACATACATGGTATATGGGTACGCTGCAGAGCATTAGCACTTCCATTAGCCAACGCACTGGCCCAAGTCTGCTGGGGAGCAAGCCCCCTGGCTGGGATCTGAATCTGTGGCTCCAGCTGTTTCCTGAAAGTATGGACAGCTCCTCTAGGGCCAAGACCCTGAATTCTGCTTCTTTTTATTTTCTAGGTACCTTCTCTGTGCATGCTTACTAAATCACTTCAGTCATGTCCAATTCTTTGCAACCCTGTAGACTGTAGCCTGCCAGGCTCTTCTGTCCGTGGGATTCTGCGAAGAATACTGGGGTGGGCTGCCATTTTTTCCTCCATGGGATGTTCCGAGCCCAGGGATTGAACCCACATCTCTTATGTCTCCTGCACTGGCAGGTGGGTTCTTTACCACTAGCACAACCCAGGAAGCCCTACCTTCTCTGTATCAAAGACTCACCTAACAGAGTATCCGTTGAATTTTCATACACCAAGCTCTTACGTAAATGAGAGGGAAAAAAAGGCTCAAAGAGGTTGAAGACGGCCCAAAGCCCTGAATGGCACCACAGGCAAAGTCCTCCGGGGGGGTCCTGCCCTTTGAGGAAACCCCCCAGAGCTGCAGAGACTGCCTGGGACAACACAAGGAGTAGGCCCTGCCCCTCCACTGAAGTCTTTCAGAAACAGGTGCAGCTTTGTAGACCAGCTCTTTAAGAAAAACAATGCACTCATTAGGAGGGGTCACCTGGGGGCATTTCCAGGGCAGGGTGATTTCTGAATCTTTCAAAGGACTGAGAATATCAAATGCAGTTTGTCCAAACGCCTCAGCTTCAAATCAGGTTTCCCAGGCAGCCTGATGACAGTGAGAACAAAACCACCAAGCCCTGTGGTGGGGGGTTGGTGAGGAGTGGGGGTGGGGGGTGGGGGGTGGATCTATCAGGGGCTGTCACCAGGTCTTCCTCCAGCACTTGGCTAGTGCTTTTGAGACACGACTGGGTAAAATCCTTACAGGAACAGAAATAGCCAAGGATTGTAATCATTTTCTCAGAAAAAGGCCAAACAGCCTCCCTCTGCTGGAATCTATTCAGCTCTTTAACAAAAAGGTTAAACCAAATATTGTCATCAATTCACAAAATTGCAAATTTGGCAGTTTCTCCCCACACTTGCAGCCCTTTTTCGGCTGCTATAGAAAATGCATCAGATTTGTTTGTCACCTCCTCTGCCATCATAGGTGTGCACAGCCCTGGAATTCTGGTTGAGGCAGAGTGAGGATGGGCTAGACAGGCTAGACTCTCTTACCAGACTCCCTGGTAAGAGTCCCAGATTTGGATCCTTGGGAAACAGTGTCAGACTTTATTTTGGGGGGCTCCAAAATCACCGCAGATGGTGATTGCAGCCATGAAATTAAAAGACGCTTACTCCTTGGAAGAAAAGTTATGACCAACCTAGATAGTATATTCAAAAGCAGAGACATTACTTTGCCGACTAAGGTCCGTCTAGTCAAGGCTATGGTTTTTCCTGTGGTCATGTATGGATGTGAGAGTTGGACTGTGAAGAAGGCTGAGCGCCGAAGAATTGATGCCTTTGAACTGTGGTGTTGGAGAAGACTCTTGAGAGTCCCTTGGACTGCAAGGAGATCCAACCAGTCCATTCTGAAGATCAGCCCTGGGATTTCTTTGGAAGGAATGATGCTAAAGCTGAAGCTCCAGTACTTTGGCCACCTCATGTGAAGAGTTGACTCATTGGAAAAGACTCTGATGCTGGGAGGGATTGGGGGCAGGAGGAGAAGGGGACGACAGAGGATGAGATGGCTGGATAGCATCACTGACTCGATGGACGCGAGTCTGAGTGAACTCCGGGAGTTGGTGATGGACAGGGAGGTCTGGCGTGCTGCGATTCATGGGGTCGCAAAGAGTCGGACACGACTGAGCGACTGAACTGAACTGAACTGAACTGACAGTCCCTGGCTGGTGACACTCAACATGTCACTTCACCTCTGTTTGCTTCCATTTCCTCATCTGTGAGATGAGTGCAACAGACCATATAATCTCTAAGGTGTCTTCCAGCTTCCTGTTCTGAGGTTCTATTATTTAATAATAAAGGAATATGAGATTATGCTCAAAACACCAGAGCAAGACTTTGCCAACAGAACACAATAACTGATTTTGTTTGCAAGCTGAGTGGCTTTTTCCCATCAGTAAGAAAGGATTGTGAAAGCTCTTCTCTAGGAGCAGGTCCCACATTAAGAAAATCTGATACAGGAGAAGCTCAACTTAGTAAACAGATAAATTAAAAGGTGATTATTTGCATTACAAAAGAATTCACCACGGGTTTCCTTTAAATAGCTAAATCCCCCCATGCATTTAAAATGCAATCTGATTTAGTAGAATTCAATTTGTGCCATTTTTTTTTATTTTTAATAACACAGCCATTGCATAAAAAGACCACATTTAAAGTAATGAGAAGCCACTTTTATAATATGTATCATATAAGGAGAGGGGAAGGGGTGAAACCAACATTTATTGAGTGCTACAATGTGCCTGCAACCCACTCCAGTACTCTTGCCTGGGAAATCCCATGGACAGAGGAGCCTGGTAGGCTACAGTCCATGGGGTCGCAAAGAGTCAGACACAACTGACCGACTAAACAACAAACACAACATGCCTGGAGCCTCACATATGTTATCTCATTTCCACTGCATGATACACCCAATGAGGTTGGTATCACAGCCTCCACTGGGGATATAAGGAATCTAAAAGCAGAAGGATTATATGACTATGTCTAAAATCTTGGGCACAAATTCACATGGACTGATTCTACCTTCTTTCCCTTACCTCACACTCTTGGGTGCAGCAGACCATGATGGACGGCCAGCTGACCTTGATTTGAAGGTTTGAACTGTGAGTATGCCATCCTAGGGTCTGAGAAGTGTCCCCTAGCACTCACTCCACAGCACAGGGTAAGTCACTAACCTGGGACCAGTTTGTTTCTAAACTGAGGGATGACTTCTGGCCACCTCCCAGGGTTTTGAAATCAAATGATACAATGTATAGCAAAGTACTTCATAAACTGCCAAGCACTATAAGAATGCACAGGGACCCTATTCTTTAACAATCAGTCCTACAATTGAAATAGTTTACTGATGTATTGTGCTTAGAAGACTTGGAAGCCCTGAAGAAAAAACACTTTTCCATCATACGCAGGGCTGGTCAGACCTTAACAAGTCATGTGTCCAATGAATCAAAAGAAAACTGGAAGGAAGGACATAAGAGGAAAGTCAATGGAGATCAACATCTGGCTGGAGAGCCGAAGTTCATGGACACTTGAAGCATCCAAGAGGGTTATTCTGGAGAAAGTGGTGACAAGATATTCTTCTGTAGGGAGAAGAGGACAAGAGGAAGCCTTCCTAAGTTGTATGCAGGATATGATGCAGAGCTTCTACCACTAAGGCTTTTACCACTGGAAAAGTTGGCCAATAAACAGCCAGAAGACTTCTGTCTGCAGATATACCTTTGCCTGGAAAAGTATGTGCCCAGTAATTTGCACATACTCTTTAGCCTCTCCTACATCTTCACACTTGTGCACACCTGCTCCCTCCTCCCCCAGACCTGGATCTCCCCTCCATCAGGGCTGATGTGTATGTTCTGCAGGTCAAAATCTTAAGACTTGGTTCTCCTGTTACTTTGGCCCTCCCCAGGCAGGGAGCAAATTCATCAACAGGGATCAAAACCTGCAGATGCATTACTTGTCATCCCCCAACTGGAACATCTGCATTTTATAAGACTGTTTCCAGGAGATCCACAATTTCTTTACCAAAGAAATGTCTCTAATAGTGATTAGGACTGACACTGTAACAAGACAAAGTGGGGAGTGACCCTGAGCCTGGAGCCTCTCAAATCCCTCCCACAGCAACACCCACCACTTGGAAGGCAGGTCCTGGGAGAAGAATGCACCGTGCTCAAGGTCCTCCATCAGGGAGTGAGTTATCACAACTTAAATTCAAGTACTAAGTAGAAATGAAAATCAAAGCAAAGAACTCTCTGAGCTAAGAAAGAAAAGAGGAAGAAGGGAGAGGGGGAAGCAGGAAAGGAAGGGAGAAAGGGAGGGATGAGGAGAGAAAGAAAAGAAAGGGAGGGAAGGAGGGAGAGAGGGAAGAAGGAGAGAACGGGAAAAGATAGTTCAAATCTAAATTTCTAAATCTAAATCCAAACCTAAATTTAGCAGACAGAACCCTGCCCTCCTTGGGATGGAAACATTATAACTCAGCTGATTCTCCATTGACATCCATTTCTCCCAGAATATCATGGGGTGACCGTGCCCCCACCAGAGCAAACTACATGAGTGAGTCTGGCGATGTCCAATCAGGTCCTGTCAAGAAAACATCAGCAATTACCTGAACCTTAAAACACCAGCCTATTCAACAGGCATGGAGATGTGGCCAGATCTTTGTTGTGGGTCCAGTTAAGAGATAAGTCCATGCAACCATTTCTTCTAAGATACCGGGACAGCGCAACCCCACTCCCCGGATGAAAGCAAAGTCCTCTTTCTGTTGGGCATCCTAACTACAGGAGGAAGAGGATGAGAAAGGAAGTTGGAGGGGGGAAAAAAATCCTTGCGACCCTGTACACATGTGTACAGTGTCCTGTGCCTCATGCCCTGAAGATAGTGGAACAGTTCTTCCACAGTGATTGGCATGAGATGTTGCCAATGTGAATGTCAGCGGGTTGTTGCTGCACAAATACCAATTAAACAAGCCCCACAGCAGCTGCAACCTGCCCAGCCAACTCTGAAAACAGCACATCTCTCCAGACCTCTAACTTTCTCCCGCACTCACTGGAGCCCAACTCTTCCTTTTATTATTCCTTTTGGCATTAGATGTTTTTAGAATTATTCAAGTAGTAATAATTTGTAAAAGGAGCAGGAGGGCAGAACTAGTTAGCACCAACCAAATAGAACAAATGGAGCCTAAATAACAGTAAAGAGCTGTGTTCTCAGCATCTTTTTCTTTATTCTAGATAAATCCTCTGTCTGCCGGGAGCCTCCTCTTATCTGTTCCTCCCCAAAACCCCGGTTTAAAGGCAAGATTTCTTTGTCTTTATCCCAAGTATGATACAACCTGTAAGTTGACTCTGAAATGAAAAAACTGCATTTAAAAAAATCTTACTTCATTTTCCCTGGTGGGTAAAGCTTTTCCCTTCAAAATCATCAAACCACATATTTTCAAGAACCAGGCAATGAATTTCATACAGCTGATTCTGTCTCCGACGGAGATCTTTCAGGGCATCAGTCACAAGCAAGTGACCGAGGTAAACTAACGTGGTTTCTGTAGCCATTTGCAATTATTGACAAACAATTTCATAACGGAAAATGGAAATTACAGTAGAGTGCAATGAACTGTTTATCCAAGATCTACCTGCTGGTGGCTCTTTTTCTCTCTTTTTTGTTTGTTTCTTTCAAGCGAAACAGCAGCTATCATCGCATGCATTTCTCCCGTTTAAGATGTGTCTTATCAGAATCTCCACCACCAACCCGGTTTTCCAGTTCGTCTGCTGGCAGGATTTGTATTCAACCGCGGTGGTGGCCGAGACCGTAGCTTATTCTTGGGTGTTTGCGAGACTCCCACGCCGTCAGGTCTACGGGAAGGGATCACCCCCAAATGGCAAATAGGGCATTTACTCCACCTCGAGCGGGACTCGCTTCGGGGTCTGAGGGTTTGGGGCTTCTGCAGCTGGCGGGTGGGTCTGTTTTCATCCCCACTCTCCTAGGCGCTCACATACTCTCTGATCCTGGGCTCCGCAATTTGGGCCACCAGGAAAACAAGTCTTCAGGGCAGCCAGGAGGGCGGAGGGGTGTGGGGGGGTGGGGTCTTGCGCAGTTGGGTGACTCGCACACCCTTCTGCATTTCATTTGCACCAAGGGAGCGAGTTCGACAGACGTTGGGGGTGGAAGAGAGGGGGTCTGTTATATTTTCACCAACTGTACGAACCTCAAGGGATCTCCGAGCTGTTTGGCTGAGCAGCTGGGCTTGCTCTCGGTGCGGCTCAGAGGGTTCTCTACCTCTGCCGAGATTTCAGCCCGCAGCCACTCACCCCACCCCCGCTCCCCTCTTCCCTGCCGCATCTTCCTTTTTCTTCTCAGTTCCTTCGGCTGTTGAACCCAGGCTCCGGGTAGAGCCAGGGCCTTAGGAGAACTACCCAGTCCTCTGGCTTTCCCGCGCCGCCGGGGTATTGCGGCGCCGCCCCAGTCCCCCCGCGCGCCTGGGGAATCTAGGTTCTGCGCGCGACCGGGCAGGGAGCGCCTCCTCCCCCGACGCACCTGGCACCCACAGTACCCACGCCCCGCGCGGGTCGGTGCCAAACTGGGGCCACGCTGGCTGCAGGTGCTTCGGAGGAGCTGTCGGGTGCCTCGCCTTTGCTTTTTAAACTCAAGATTCCTGAGACCATTCCTTCCGCCTTCCCCCGCCCCGCCCCCCGCCATCCCCAGTAGGACACGGAACTCCAATGTTTTCCCAAAAGCCGAAAAGGGGCGGGGGGGGGGGGTTGGGGGGGGCGGGGGGGAATCCCAGTCTCACAGGGCTAACTCGGTGAATGCAAACTCGAGGCAGACGTATCCTATGTCACGATGTGGGGTCCCACGAACGCCTCAAGTACCCGGCTTCTCCCGCGACCCTCATCTTCCCTAGATCCTGGTTAGCTTCACCCAGCCCCACGCTTAAGAAGGCGGGGGGCTGGGGTTACCCCAACTCATCCTGGAAGCCTGTAACTTCGAAAATCCCTCCCATTACATTCGCAGAACGGAGGTACCTCGTCATCTCGGCGGGGCAAGTCCGGTTTCCGCCAGGAGTAGGTCCGGGAGGTCACCCGGGCAGTCCAAGGAAGAACGCTTTACAATCCTGCCGCCGCGCGCCCCATCCGAGCACTCTAGGCGCGCCTGCCCCTTCCCGTCACCCTTCAGTCTCCCATTCGCCGACCAAACTTTTGGGGGACCACATCTCCAAGCCTCGGGAGTTTCATGCTAAAGCCTCCCTCTTTTCCGAACCTCTTCACTGGAATGTAATCACGGGAAGATAAGAGGGGTGGCTGCCTTGTTCTTTGCAACGTAAAATCAACAGACACCCAATCAAGCTCCAATGCCCGGCCAGCCCCTCGCCCCCTGGTGCCCACTCTCCCTCGCCTCCCCCCCATTCCCGTCACCTCCGCCCACTAGTTCTCTCTCAGACTCCGGGTGCGCAAGGCCATCTACTTGGACACCGGAAAAGCAGATCACTAAAGTGATCTGAAAGAGACGGTGCACCTGCCTGGCCACTGGGTGGTTTGGGGGAAGAAAACGTAAAGAGGAATAAAAAACGGGGCAATTTTCTTTTTTTTTTCCGCAAGCACAGCCTTTGGGGAGAGTTCAGGGGTGGGGAGCTTTTTTTTTTTTCTTCCTGTGGTTGGGCACTTGCTTTCCTCTTTTCCTCCTTCCACTGCTCGGCGAGTCTTACCCTGCTCCCCGCAGAGGGCGCGGTGAGAAAGCCGGCTGGGGGCCCGCCGCTCCATGTCAGAGCCGCTGCCGCGCGAGGCGAGCACCGCGGCCGCACTTGTGGCTGGTCTCGGGGCTGAGGGGGCTGAGCTGGCCCTGCCGGCGCCAAGTCTCTTCCATGTGAATAACAAATACTCCCACCGGCGGCCGCGATTGGTCTGCGCGCCGCGCCTCCCGATCCTCCGCCTGCGGCCATTCACCCCGCGCGGCGCGCGGAGCCGCGGCCGGGATCGAGCCCGGGATCGCCAATCGCTTCGCGCCAACCAGTCACCCCGGGAAGCGGGAGGAGGAACTCCGAGGGGCGGGAGCCCCTGGATTTCGGTGTCTCGGAGCTGCCCGTGCGCGGGTAGGGAAAGGGTCACTCAGCCGGCAGATTCCCTCTCCGCGCTACATCATTTCAGTCCTCAGCGATGCGGGGAACAGAAATGTCAATAGTTCTGATTTTTAAAAATCACCCTATCCGCCCTGCCCCCAACAAAAAAGGGAGGGCCCAAAGACGCGGGGCGGGGCGGGGGAGGGGAAGGATAGTGGCAGGGAGGGTAGGAAGAAGTGCGGGCGGCTGGAAGGAGGAATATGGCTGTGAAGCAGCTAAGTGCCTCCGAATGCCAGAAGAGTTCGGGACCGCTCGGTAAGCGCCGCACCAAGGCCACCCGGAGCCCAAAGTCGGGACCGCGAGCCCGGGGCTCGCCTTCATCAACGCCGCTCCGAAAAGGGTCCCGGCGAAGAATACACGGTAGACAGCACCTGTCCCGCCCCACGCTCTCCTGTCGGGGATGCTCAAAGTAAAGCCTCCAGCCACGCGCTTCCCCTGCAAAGTTTGCTCGCGCCGCGCTGCTGCTCAGCCGTTTGTCTTGCCCGGCGGCTCGGGCGATCATCTCCCTGCCCTTGACTCCCACGGCGCGGTCTATCGAGCCCCTGCAGCCCAAGCCCGGATGCAAGACCCGCCGGCTACGGGCCCTGCGCATAAGGGGGTGCGGGCCGGCACGATAGCCGGCGTCTTATTGAGGTGATTTTAGCAGCCGCAGATGCGGGGCTGGAAAATCCTGGAGACCCGCGCCCGCAGCTCCTGGGTTCCCGAGGGGAAATCGGGAGTCCCTTCGCCTCCAGCTGATGCAAGCCCACCGGACTCTACGACCACGGCCCAGCGGCCCTCCCGCACGAGTTACCGCCCAGGCACCCCGCACCTGTTTGAAAAAAGAAGAGGGAGCCCCCTCGCCGCCCAGCGCCTGGGGGAGCTGCGGCCCACCCGACCTTGTGTTGGTGAGAAAGTTCCATCTAGAGGCTGCCGCACGCAACTGCAGCACGCACCCCAGGCCCGACCTCCTGCCCTGGCCGCCCAGTGAGCCCAGGACAGAGCGCCTCCTCTCTCCGCCGTCCAGACCGCGTGGGAACGTGGAGGAGAAAGGAACCGCCAGTGGAAGATGGGGAGGACTGACGAGGGGAGGACAAACCCGGTGCAAGGCAGGCCTTCTCTCCCCAGTAGGCATCTCTGCAATGAATTACACCTTTCAAAGCATCATGAACTTCGTAAGCATGATGACAGGTACCTTGCATTAATCTCTGTATATTGCTTATCCTGTGTGGGCTTCTTTCGCTCTCACATCAACTGTCAGGTGATCAAAATTATTAAGTCCACTCTACAGGGGAAGAAGGAAACTGAGGCTTGGAGACACAACTGGAAAGCCCTCGAGCCAGAAATCAGAGCTGCCCGGCTTCCAAGCCCCATACACACTTCTTATCTGGGGCGGTTGCATTAATGTACTGTTTCCTCTTTCATAAAGCCACACTCACTCTTTGTCACTTAGAAAAATCTACAGGTTTGCAGCTCAGCAGACCTCTTCTCTGTTCCTCTTCCCGTTCCTTTTCTCTCCCAACACATGAGGGGCTGTTGGGAGGATGGAGAGTTTGGAGAGAGAAAATGGGCTGGATCCCCTGTCCTCAAGTTTATACCCGGGAATCCTCAATTCACTGTGAATGCACAGTGTAGCCTTGATGGCAGTGACCAGCAGACAGTGCAGCCTGGGGCAGTGCAGAGAGAAAAAGCCTTCATTGATACAGAGATGGGGCTGGGAGGGCTCATGGGCCACATGTCTGCACATGAAGTTTGGGGGACTTTCTTAACCCACTGAAAGGGATCCCTCCTCCCCCAGGTGTGGGAAGGTAAACTCAGAAGCCTGATTCCGTAGTCAACAGCCCACCCCACCCCACACTGTAGACTGGTGATATCTGTCTCAGCTTTACCATGTGAGCATTAAAACGTTTGGGGGGAAAAAAAGAGAGAGAGATAAAGGGGAAGACAGGCAGAGTCAGCCCAAAGGTACCTGTGCCCACAGAGCTACTGACTGCACGGTAGCCTTCAGGATCTGCTAGAGACCAGCCATGGGGCCAGCAGGGCTGTCACCCAGGTGAGCACAGAGGGCAGCGCCCTGGCAATCTGGTGGGCCCATGTCAGAAACAAGGACAGCACAGCTGGCTGTGGTTTTGGAGGGCTGGCCAGGCAGAGTGAGCTGTTCAGGGAGAAATGCCTAACGAGCTTGCTTTTCTTCTTCCTCTATTGATCACTGCCTGTGGAGAACTGGTGCCCTGCACACAAGCACATACATGGCAGCCTCTTCTGGTGCAGCCCTCTGAAAGATGAGCAGAACTGACCTCTCCCGGGAACGTATTGGGCTTCCCTGGTTACTCAGACGGTAAAGAATCTGCCTGCAATGCGGGAGACCTAGGTTTGATCCCTGGCTCAGGAAGACCCCCTTGGAGAAGGATATGGCAACCCACTCCAATATTGTTGCCTGCAGAATCCCATGGACAGAAGAGCCTGGCGGGCTACATACAGTTCACGCCATCACAGAGTCAGACACAACCGAGCAACTAACACATACAGGGGAAAGTATAATTCTGATGTTCAGTTCTGCATCCTCTTTAACTCTCGAAAGTCAGAACAGGGCTATCATCCCAATCCTACATGAAATCTGGCCCATAGAGAACAGATTCATTCTACGTATCTAAGAGTGTTTCTAGTGACTTTATTTGGTGGCCCCTGAGCAAGTGACAAGCTTATACACAGGTTAGAATCCAGACAGACTGATAGCCACGTCAGGGCACAGGAAGAGAGACCGTCTCCAGGAGTCACTGGTCCCTGTCAATGACAGTCACATGAAAAAGGCAGTCGGCAGTCCTAGCTGGACTCAGCCTGCTCTCATCCTATGGCTCCTCTCACCTTTTGCTGCAGCCCACGTCAGCAGCTCATTCCAGAACCACCAGCCTGGTCCCGCCTTGGGCTACCACACCACAGTAGGAAATGTGTCTTTGGAAAGTGTCTGACCTCATCATCCATCCCACCCCCAAATATTTATGCCAGCCAAATCTATTTCCTGATGGTTAATCCTCCAAGAAGATTTGCCTGTAATCTCCTCACTTTTCCATTGATTTTAAACGTGAAAAACTGCCCATGTGTTAGAAAATGCAAAAAACAATGCCATATGTTTGGGGTCCATTTAACTCAAGCTGTGATATGTATTTCACACATGGAGATTTATGCCACAGTTCCTGCTTTGGGGTACTCACTGAGACTCAGAAACTTGCAGGCTACTCACCCAGGAGGAATACTGATGGCAGGAAGCTCCCACATGGGACAAAGCTGACAGAGTAAAGTGGGAATAAAATTTATTTCTTCTGGAAACTCAGACTCTATATATATATATATTATTTTTAGCTAGACCGTCTGCAAGTGGTGGTGAGTGTACCAGTGTCGATTTTGCTCAATTTATGAAAGCCCTGGCTCCTGGAAGCAAGATTAGACGTGTGAGATTGACAGACAGGGCCAATGAAGTTCAAGTGTGCCCCTCCCCATACTATCAGCCCACCCTACCTGCAGGCACCAGGGAAGGGGTTTCCTGAGAGACGACTGATGACTGTGTATGTACATCCCTGCTGGCTTCAGCTGGGCGCCTCCAGGAGCACAACCTGAGATTTAAGGGCAGGCAGTTTATTTAAGAAGGGGCTTTCCTGGTAGCTCAGATGGCAAAGAATCTGCCTGCAATGCAGAAGACCTAGGTTCAGTCTCCGGGTCAGGAATATCCCCTAGAGAAGGGAATGGCAACTCACTCCAGTATAGTTTATTTAAGAGGTAAAGGAAAGGAACTTCCCCAGTGGTCCTGTGGTTAAGACTTTGCCTCCCCATGCAGGGGATGTGGGTTTGATTCCTGGTTGGGGAGCTAAGATCCCATGTGCCTCTTAGCCAAAAAACAGAAGCAATATTGTAACAGATTCAATACTCTTTTAAAAAATGATCCTCCTTAAAAAAACAAAGGTGAAGAAGGGCCCAGTAGTGGAGTGAGCAATTGAGCCACAATAGAGTACATTATCAAGCCAGCTGCCCCTGTGGGGCCTGGGGAGTTTTCATGTTTTGCAAACATTCCAAGTGACTCTGATGACTTTCCCTAAAATGGGAAACCCACTGCTTTCAGGAAATCATTCTCCTCACAATCAACAGGCAGCATATTTAAATACATAAAAACTTACTTGGAAAGCCTAGGGAAACAGACCTTAAAACTCAAGAATCCCTGGAGCAGAGAGGCCCGTGCCACCCAAGTCTGTGGTCACAGAAGCTCCTCGTTCTCTTTTCCACTCTTTTTAAACCAAGAAAGTTCCACCCAGTATTTTCTGAGGGGAAAAAAGGGTGAGTCTCTGCTGCCCTAAATTTGTCGTTAACGAGTCCTTTCATTTTCACCTTTTAACATTTCTACACCTCAGTTTCTTATGGGTGTGGCAGAGACCCTGTCCAACCAAGATTCATCAGTACTGTGAAGTTGCCACAAGAAAGTGATGCATGCGTGCGTGCGCACACACACACACACACACACACACACACACACACACACACAGGGGCTACATTTCCCTACCTTCCTTGCATCTAGGATCCAGGCAGAGCCATGTGTCTACTCTTTGTAGAATGAATGAACAGAAGTGATGCAGATCACTTCTGGCCCAAGGAAATCAAGAAGAAAATGCTTCCTCACCCTCTCTTTCCCCTTCTTCCAGTGGGAAGCAGAGATTTCCATGGTCCTAGGATTGGCAGCTCAAGATGGAAGGGCCCTGGGTCCTCCAATTGCCAAGCTGAGGAATGCACCCTGCTTGCCAGAACATCCACACTGAATTGTTGGGAGAGCAAGAAACTCTCACGTGTTGTCACTGAAATTTAAAGATTCAATTGTTATAGAACATAATTGTTACTCCAATAAGGTGGTGTTGGAGGAGGTCATCAAGAAGCCATGACCTCTTGACCAGCAAGCTGACCCCAGACAATCAGGGGTCCCTCACTCCCCTCACCTGTCCCTGGAGTGTACAGCTGGCTCCCGTTCCCATGCTAGCAGCTGTTTCAAGGTCGTGGCCACAACTGTGAGAAAGTGAGGTGCTGTTGAGCTTGTTGGACTGAACATCTAACTGAACCCAGTTAAGGCTTCTATATAAACTTTTAAGATTCTGGTGAGTCAATGCGAACATCTACTCATCTCACAGTCACCTGAGATAAGCCTCAGATGTTGCCTTGCTTATTATTAAACCAATTTGGAGTGGTCCGCCTCATTCTCCAGTCTCTCCTTGCCCTCCATGTTCAGGTTCAGTTTCAGATCTCACCCAGGGAGCTCCCAAGGATGCAAGCCAGCAAATGGACATGGTAACATCTGTCCCCACTTACCTAGAAGACACAAAAGGGAAACGCTCCTGCTTCTCCAAGGACCACTTGAGGTCAAGCTGAGCAGGTCACATATCCTCCCGCAGCACCACTGATGCACCCAGTGGCATGGGGCCATGTCCACATCCTTCACAAGCCCAGTCCTCCCTACCCCTCACATAGTTGGGCCTGAGAGAAGGAAACGATGATTAATGCAGCCCCTCTACGTCACTGGTGTTTTCCTCCTCCCAAAATAGCCACTTCATGGAACATGTTCAAGCCCAGGGGACTGTACTTGTGAGGAAGAAATTGCTTTTCACTTTTTATATGAAAGAAAGAAGAAAGTGAAGTTGGTCAGTTGTGTCCGATTCTTTGCAACCCCATGGACTATAGCCTGGCCAGGCTCTTCTGTCCATAGGGATTCTCCAGGCAAGAATACTAGAGTGGGTTGCCATGCCCTCCACCAGAGGATCTTCCTAACCCAGGGATAGAACCCAGGTCTCCCACATTGCAAGCAGATTCTTTACCATCTGAGCCACCAGGGAAGCCTAGTACATGTGGGCTTTCAGAGCTTTAATCATGAGTGTCTATAGCTTGTCGGGCACTCAGAGCATTTGTTACACAAGGAAAAGCATCCTCCATTTGTAAAACACTCTTCAACTGACAGAGAATTAGATATTGTTGCACTAAAAAAGGAAAAACATAAGGGTTTGAAGTAGAGAATCAACAATAGGCAGGGATTTCAATGCTTTTTAATAGCTTTTTTTTTTTTTGTATTGTGAATTACACTCATTTCACATGCTAGCAAAGTAATACTTGAAATTCTCCAACCTAGGTTTCAACAGTACATGAACCAAGAACTTCTAGATGTTCAAGCTGGATTTAGAAGAGGCAAAGGAATCAGAGATCAAATTGCCAACATCCATTAGATCATAGAAAGAGCAAGAGAGTTCCAGAAAAACATCTACTTCTGCTTTATTGATTATGCCAAAGCCTTTGACTGTGTAGATCACAACAAACTGTGGAAAATTCTGAAAGAGATGGGAATACCAGACCATTTTACCTGCCTCCTGCAAAACCTGTATGCAGGTCAAGAAGCAACAGTTAGAACTGGACATGGAACAACAGACTGGTTCCAAATAGGAAAAGGAGTACATCAAGGCTGTATATTGTCACCCTGCTTATTTAACTTCTATGCAGAGTACATCATGCAAAATGCGGGCTGGATGAAGCACAAGTGGGAATCAAGATTGCCAGGAGAAATATCAGTAACCTCAGATATGCAGATGACACCACTCTTATGGCAGAAAATGAAGAGGAACTAAAGAACCTCTTGATGAAGGTGTAAGAAGAGAGTGAAAAAGCTGGCTTAAAACTCAACATTCAGAAAACTAAGATCATGGCATCTGGTCCCATCACCTCATGGCAAATAGATGGGGAAACAATGGAAACAGTGAAGGACTTTACTTTCTTGGCCTCCAAAATCACTGCAGATGGTGATAGCAGCCAGGAAATTAAAAGACGCTTGCTTCTTGGCAGAAAAGCTATGACAAACCTAGACAGCATATTAAAAAGCAGAGACATTGCCAAAACAGGTCCATCTAGTCAAAGGTATAGTTTTTCCAGCGGTCATATATGGATGTGAGAGTTGGACCATAAAGAAGGCTGAGCGCCGAAAAACTGATGCTTTTGAACTGTGGTGTTGGAGAAGGCTCTTAAGAGTCCTTAGACTGCAAGGAGATCAAACCAGTCAACCCTAAAGGAAATCAGTCCTAAATATTTGTTGGAAGGACTGAAGCTGAAGCTGGAGCTTCAATATATTGACCACCTGATGCTGGAAAAGATTGAGGGCAGGAGGAGAAGGGGACAACAGAGGATGAGATGGTTGGATGGCATCACTGACTCAAAGGACATGAATTTGAGCAAGCTCCAGGAGATGGTGAAGGACAGGGAAGCCTGGAGTCTATGGAAGCTGCAGTCCATGGAATCTCAAAGAGTTGGACACGACTGGGCGAATGAACAACAACAGTAGTTTGTGTACAATATTATATTGTAAAGATCTTTAAAGATTATATTCCACTTACTATAAAACATTGGCTATATGCCCCATGTTGTACAATGTATCCTTATAGCTTATTTTAGACTTATTTTGTACCTCTTAATCCCCTACCCTTATATTGCCCCTCCCTGCTTCCCTCTCTCCCACTGATAACCACTAATTTGTTCTCTGTATCTTTGGATCAGCTTCTTTTTTTTTATATTCACTACTATGTGACCCAGCAATCGCACTTCTGGGTATATATCTGAAAGAAACAAAAACACTAATTTGAAATGATACATGCACCGCAGTGTTCATAGCAACAGTATTTATAGTAGCCAAGATATGGAAACAAGCTAAAGGTCATAAGTGGATGAATGGATGAAGATGTTTTATATATATATACATACATACACACACACATATGCCTTTTGGGTCTTTGCATGTGTGCTTGGTCGTATCTGACTCTGCCACCCCGTGGACTGCAGCCCGCTAGGCTCCTCTGTCCATGGGCTTTTCCAGGCAAAAATACTGGAGTAGGATGCCATTTCCTACTCCAGGGGATCTTTCCAACCCAGGGATGGAACCCAGGTTTCCTGTGCCTCCTGCACTGGCGGACAGATCCTTTACCACTAGCGCCACCTGGGAAGCCCATGTACACATATGTACACAGACTACAGAGTACTACTCATCCACTAAAAAGAATGTAATTTTGCCAATTGCAGCAACACGGATGGACTTGGAGGGTATTATGCTAAGTGAAATCAGCAGGACTAAGACAGATACTGCATGATGTCACATTATCAGTGGAGTCCAAGAAATACGGCAAGCTAGTGAATATAACAAAAAAGAAGCAGACTAGTGGTTACAGCTTTCATTTTATTCTTTTACTTCCAGATGATCACATAGCACTCTAGAGGATTTCTCCTGCTGGTACCTGACAGCAGTCTGATTTTCCCCCCTTTTCTCCTTTTCCTCTTTCCTTCTTCCATATTCAGATACTTAGTAGTGACTTTATTAGGAGGAAGAAAAGTGGCAAAGATGATCATTGTTTGGAAGCATTATCGTGCTTCTTAATTTTTTCCCCATTTGAAGTTGAGGAAGGGAGAAAGTGAAGCAGAAAAGGAACCAAAGAAGGAAGGAGAGAAGGAGAGAGGAGGGGAAATGAAGGTTCCAGGAAAGACTCTCGCCCTCTGGGGTCTTACTGCCTTAAATTAGAAGTCAGGGAGGAACTCCCAGCTCACTTTTCTGAGACGCAGAATCCGAGAGGATGTCCAGGGGCAAGCTGTGGGGACACTTTTCTGAGCAGGAAAGTAAGTGGTGGTAGAGGGAGGTGTGCAGGCTGGTGGGATCACACGGATTGCACACTGCAGACAGGAGGGCGCCCCACAGCTATTGGGAGTGGTGAGGAAGAGGGCAGAGGTGGGAACCTGCCCAGAACAGTAGCTGGTGGGAGGGGCCAGGGCCAGATAAGAGGATGTGAAAACCGAGAATTTAAACAAGAGGTGGAAGAGTAATCTTTTTTCCCCAAGGATGAGTTAATGGTTGCTCAGAACTGGAAGAGTGTTTAAAAAGGCCCATGCAAAGTCCCCATCGCTAACTCCTGGACCTGCTCACTTCTCTCTCCTTTCCTCCCCTGCCTTCTCTACCTTTGACTCCTAAATCTACCCTCTCTCTGTCCACCTTCCTTCCTTCCCGTGTTTCTTTCCCCTTTCTTTCAGTCCTTACTTCCTAAGTGAACTTATTACAGAGCAGATGGTTATTTATTATATGTTATACTTTCAGAGGGCTTCCCTGGTGGCTCAACGGTAAAGAGTCTACCTGCCAGTGCAGGAGCCGTGGGTTCAATCCCTGGGTTGGGAAGATCCCCTGGAGAAGGAAATGCCAACCCACTCCAGTATTCTTGCCTGGTGAATTCCATGGACAGAGGAGCCTGGCGTGTTGCAGTCCATGGGGTCCCAAAGAGTTGGACACAACTTAGTGGCTAAACAGCAGCAAGAATAATACTTTTAGAATAGAATTTCCTGTTCTTTGTTCTCTGTTTAAAACATTGAGATGGTTGTTTGTTTAAAAATAAAATAAAACCTGTGCTTTATCTTCACTGTGTTTAATTTCTGTGACCTTCAATAGATTTTTCTTTCACCTTCTCTGACTCTTGATAAGAAAAAGTTTTCATGTCCCTATTTTGAACTATAATGGTTGGATTTAGTCCTTGGCCATAAAAGAGCATGTGTGTGTGTGCATGTGAAGCCACTTCACTTGTGTTTGACTCTTTGCGACCCTCTGGACTGTAGCCCATCAGACTACTCTGTCCATGGGATTCTCCAGTCAAGAATACTGGAGTGGGTTGCCATGCCCTTCTCCAGGGGATCTTCCTGACCCAAGGATCGAACCTGTGTCTCTTGCATTTCCTGCATTAGCAGCTGGGTTCCTTACCATTAGCGCCACCAGAGAAACCCTATAAAATAGTATGTGAAAGTGAAAGTGGCTCAGTTGTGACTGACTCTTTGCATCTCCATGGACTGTCCATGGAATTCTGTAGGCCAGAATACTGGAGAGGGTAGCCTTTCCCTTCTTCAGGGGATCTTCCTGACCCAGGAATTGAACCGGGGTCTCCTGCGTTGCAGGCAGATTCTTTACCAACTGAGCTATCAGGGAAGCCCACAAAATAAATAAATTCTCCCTTGACGAGAGGGCCATTTTTTTGTAAGTCCAAGGTTTCCAACTGAAAATAAGAATGACCTGTCCAATCTGAACTAAATTAAAAATTTCTGCATATGACCTGGGGATTAAGGATTCCTTCCAATATGAAGTCAGTACAAAGAGGACATGTTAAACTGGTTTCAGTAATCTATATTGCAAATATTATGCTACATCATGACAAAGGACAATAAAGGTTTTATTGGCAGCTGTTGGAAGGGTGGGCAGGTGGGTGAGGAAAGGATGATAAGCAACAACAGACTTTGCAAAAAAAAAAAAAACAATAGGGCCTAACTCTCAAAGCCTAAAATTAAACCTTTCACCTAATTCTGATACAATTTTAGATGCCTGAGTAGGGCCTCCAGCTGCTGCGTGCTGAGGTGTGATCTTGTCACTGCCATGTTCAAGGAGGACTTGTCACAGCTGCGCCTTGACTAAAAGAACTCTCAGAGGTACTTGACTGTCGCTGGATTGTGCTCCAGCTGCCACAGCGAGGAGGCATCTCATCCGTCCCCACACCAGGCAAGGCCAAAACATCCCCTAGAGTCAGCAGACATCCAGGCACACCCAGTGCCCCACCATAAAAACAATTAGATAGTTCACCATGCTCAAATTCAAATTAATCAGGTGAGGATTTTGTAAACTCCCCAAGAAACAGACAGACAATATAAACCTGTTTTCATGTCCAAACAGAAGTTTGTAGAGGCGGCCAGCTCACCATCTGACAAGACCAGCCATCTACCCAGGTGTCTCCTTTCAAGGAACTGTTTTCAGAAAAATGCATTCTCACACGTTCATCTCGGAAGCTCAAAACAAGTGTGTAAGGGCTAAGATTTTCTTTTGTAAATTCTCATAGGTGTAGTGGGAGGAAATTGAGTCTGTTCTCTATCAGTGAGGACCACTACTCTTATCTGGGCTTGGAGAGGAGACAAAGAAAATAAGAAAACAGAAAGCAAAGAGGAAAAAGAGGGAATAAAGCAAGAAGGGAAGCCAGAAGTTTGCTTCAGAATTTTGTGTGTGCGTACTCAGTCGTGTCTGACTCTTTGCAACCCCATGGACTCCTGCAGCCCGCCAGACTCCTCTGGGATTGTCCAGGCAAGAATACTGGAGTGGATTGCCATTTCCTTCTCCAGGGGATCTTCCTGATGCAGAGATCAAACCCTTGCTTCTTGAGTCTCCTGCAGGCAGATTCTTTACCACCTGGAACAGAATTAAAGTTACCCCCAAACCAGGAACACTAGTTTCTAAGGAACTCAAATTTTGACCAAATCTAGAATAACTGATCTGGAAAAAAACTACTGAGATGATCTTTCCAAACCCTTCAAATTCTGGTGAGGAAACTGATGGCCAGAGTCCCTGACAAGTTAGAGGAAGAGATGGGAGTAGAAGCTGGCTTGCTGACCCCGGTCCAGTCCTTGGCACACCACCCTGACCTTGAATGAGGAGTGTTTAGTTTTACATTTTTAGTTATGAATATATGGTATATATGTTTACAGCATTACAGGTTTATTTTCTCTGTGTTTGATTATTCTCTGCAATATATTTTCAAATTAAGTTAATATGTTTTCTACTAAATCACACTGACTCTAACATTGACTGGGTATTTAAATTTACATGACCAAATGTCTTAACCTCATTCAAACTGAAGTGTATTCAAATAAAGGAGACAAAGAAAGTGAATATTGCAATTTATTTACATTTCCCAAAAGCATGATTTAAGGATTACCTACTCTTGAGCACAGCATTATCGTACTTACAAGCTTTCTATATTCAACCTCATGAGACTGAATATGGAAATGAGATTCAATCTCATTTTCAAGACATATGGATAAAAGGTGTGGCATCTATGACAGTTAACACTCCTCCCTGAGAGGAGTGGCAATGGGCAATGGCAACACACTGGCAAAGATGGCTGACACTCATCTCTCCAAGCAAACCTGACCTGAGTCCCCAGCCTTCTTCCTCCCAGCCCACCAGGCCCTCTCCTTCAGGAGCAAAATTATAAACATTTAAACAAAGGGACAATAGTAGAAACTTCATGTTTAGCACATGCAGGATGTTTCTTTATTAATGAGGACTATTCAGATCACTAAATTGTGTCAAACCAAATAAACCAGTGCTGAAAGCAACTGTATGTTAATCAAGTAGACAAGGAAATATAATTTCTAACAGTTTTGTGATCAGCTAGGGTTAAGTTTCCTGGTTTCTCAAGGATGGCTCCTACATGACTTATTTTGCAACCTCTGTGGCATGTTTAATGTGAAAATGTAAGTCTTTCACTCATGTCCAACTCTCTGCAATCCCATGGACTGCAGCCCACTAGGCTCCTCTGTCCACGGGATTCTCCAGGCAAGAATACTGGAGTGGGTTGCCATTTCCTTCTCCGGAGGATCTTCCTCACCCAGGGATTGAACCTGGGTCTCCTGCATTGCAGGCGGATTCTTTACCACTGAGCCACCACAGAAGCATATTTAAATTAGTGTCTGTTTATATTAAGACAATAAGACCCTCTGCATTTCTAGAATAGGTTTCCTTTCCCCATTCATGGCCTGCATAGCTATGGCAAAGTAATTGGGAATTTCTGTAAGGTTCTTCCCTCCCTTCTATTTCTTTCTCTTTCTTCTCAACCAAACAACTACCAACCAACCAATAAATAATTAAGCAATCCTCTTATCTCCAAAAAACAACCATAACTAACTAACTAACCCCCTCAAAACCAGTCCCTGGGACTTCCCTGGTGGTCCAGGTGTTGAGAATCCCTTGCCAGTGCAGGAGATACAGATTCAATCCCTGGTCCTGGAAGATCCCACATTCCTTGGGGCAAATGAGCCCCATGCACCACAACTACTGAGTCCACCCTCTGGGGCACAGGGGCTGCAACAACTGAGCCTGCGCGCCCAAGAGACTATTCTCTGCAACAAGAGAAGCCACCGCAATGAGTAGCCTGTACACCGCACCTAGAGAAAGCCCACGTGCAGAATAAAGACTCAGTGCAGCCAAAATCAAATAATAAATAATTTTTTTAAAAAACCCACCCCCCATTCTTAAGAAATGACTAAAATTCCATCATCCATTTTCTTCATTCTATTTTTTCAGGGGAGGTCTCTTTACTTTTTGGTGACTCAAATACCCTTACATTCTCTAGCTCGATCAAAATCTACTCTCAAGAAAAAAGTACACTACACTACACTAAAATTGAAATGACTACCAGCAACTTAAAAAAGACACATCTCCCTGGAAAGGATTTGCCTTTTAGCAAAGTTCTGTGGAGATGTATGCTGCTGCTGCTGCTAAGTCGCTTCAGTCATGTCCGACTCTGTGTGACCCCATAGATGGCAGACCACCAGGCTCCCCCATCCCTGGGATTCTCTAGGCAAGAACACTGGAGTGGGTTGCCATTTCTTTCTCCAATGCATGAAAGTGAAAAGTCAAAGTGAAGTCGCTCAGCTGTGTCCGACTCTTTGCGACCCCATGAACTGCAGCCTACCAGGCTCCTCCGTCCATGGGATTTTCCAGGCAAGAGTACTGGGGTGGGGTGCCATTGCCTTACCCAATGCCTATTCAGTTCCCAGGACTTAACAGACTCTAACTTTGTATTTAACCAAATTGACAGCTCAGTGGGCAAAATTAAAGACTGCAAAATCAAACTGTTTTCATTAGAGCACTCTTTGCAGAGTGACAACTGTTTCTACTGGTAAGTTATGGTTATCAGTATAACAATATATTGGTTCATATAGAACAGTGCTAGCATTCAGGTACCATTTGGAAAAATCTTTGACCGATATATTGTTATTTTAGTCCAGGCAAACCAAATAACTCTTGTAACACAGTTTTCATGGATAGCTTGTCTCACCAACTAGTTAATAAACTTGATTTCAAAGAAGACATAGATATGGTACCTTATTTTACACGGCTCTTAACGTATGCCTCGCCTGTAATCAGACCACAGCAGTGTTGGTTGAATAAATGTGAGGACAGATGAATAAAAATGGGATGGAAAAATGGAAGCATGGAAGGGGGGATGATTGAATGGGTAGATGATTAGATGGATGAAAGAAAAGAGAGTATCAATGAGCTAGAAGGGAAGTCATGGGTTAAATGCCACAATTCACTTTCACTGAAGACAAAACTTTTGATTAGAGTTTCGATTAGAAGGGAATCCATACACATTAGAGACAGTAAAGGGGAAGAAAAGGGAGAATAAAGGATCAGTGTAAGAGACAGCCTGGGCAGTAAGAAAGTGGTGATGATAAGAAAACCTTAACATACCAGGGTGTCAGAAAATTGTCTAAAACTTGGAAAGAGGCAAAAATAGATTACTGGGAACCCTTTCACTGCAGTGCTGGGCTTGGCTTTTTATTGTCTTAGCCAATTTACAACTCTGCAGAACAGAGGTTAACTTATAGATGTTTGTTTGGTGGAAGAGATAACCAGAGAGATTATGGTTTATGACTCAGTTGGAATATTAACCAGTTTTGTATCTCTCCCCTCGCTCTTATCTTAGTATTGCCTATAAAGGCATAGGGATGCCTCAAATGTTCTTTGAACCAATTTTCTTAACATCGTATTGGTTTCCTCATTAAATTAATGATTTAAAGAAAATATTTGATAGATGTTCACATTTGTGTGAAGGTCATGATTTTCCTTTTACAGAAATTATCAAAGATCTTCATGACACATCATTAGGGAAATATTAGGTGATTTCGGAGCTAGAACATCTAGCCTTTTTCTCAGGCTCCACCACACAACCAGCCACTTGGCTGGTCCTTTGATGTCTGGTTTCGCATCTGTGAGAGTCTTATTTTCATCCAGTGCTACCAAAGGATTCATAGTATAAATATAACTTCATATACTTAGATGACAAAAGTAAATATTAATTCATTCCACATAATGTTCCTATATTACAGAGTCTCTGTACTAGGAAATACGGGGGAATGTCCTGGACTGATGCTGAAGCTGAAGCTCCAACTGACTCATTAGAAAAGACCCTGATGCTGGGAAAGATTGGAGGCAGGAGGAGAAGGGGATGACAGAGGATGAGACGGTTGGATGGTACCACCAACTGATGGACATAAGTTTGAGCAAGCTCTAGGAGTTGGTGATGGAGAGGGAAGCCTGGCGTGCTGCAGTCCATGGGGTCGCAAAGAGTCAGACACAACTGAGCAGCTGAACTGATTATTTTGAAATTATAGGGACATGGAAAACAATTTTACAGTTTTTTACCAATTTAAAAAAAAGAAATTTAATAATTCTCTTTCTGTTTGAAGGGAATTCTATACCCACACTAGAAATACAGATTCAAAGGCCAAATGCTTTACAAAGACGGAAGGAGAAATAACTTCAATACCGAAGCTAATTACTGATATTTGAAATCGTCAAAAAAATGGGGCAATGAAAGTTTTGACAAATCTTAGACAAACTTATCTAGCTGTAGTAATTAGATTGAGATCTACACAAAGCACGTATTCTCCCTCATCCATTTCATAGTTACAGTGAGCTGGGATAACCACTCTAGATGGTTAGTTTGGTTAGAATGCTGTGTGAAAGAGATCATAGTGGTAGGTCCTCTTCCTAGGTGAGCTAGTTAGTTGCATTCTATTCTACAGCTGAAAACTGTCCCATATCTCCAGTTAGTCATAGGAACATGAAAGTGAGAGAAAGTATTAGTTGCTCGGTTGTGTCTGACACATTGCAACACCATGGACTTGTAGCCCACCAGGCTCCTCTGTCAATGGAATTCTCTAGGCAAGAATACTGGAGTGGGTAGACATTCCCTTCTCCAGGGGATCTCCACAACCCAGAGATCGAGCCCAGGTCTCCTGCATTGCAGGCAGATTTTTTACCATCTGAGCCACAAGAGAAGCTCATGAGGTTGTGTGAATTAAAATAAGGAGCCCATAACTAAGAGTCAGAGGACTGGGTTTTAATCTAGATTCTACCTCTAATGAGCAAGATGACCTTTGGTGAGTCACAGTCCACCCTGATCCTCAGGATCATCCTCAAGATGAGGTCTCTTGGACTTCCCTGGTGTTACAGGGGATAAGAATCCTCCTGCCAGTGCAGGGGATACAGGTTCAACCTCTGGTCCAGGAAGATTCCACATGCCATGGAGCCACTAAGCCCATGAGCCATGACTCCTGAAGCCCATGCGACTAGAACCTATGCTTTGCAACAAGAGAAGTCACCAAATCGAGAAGCCTGTACACCAGAACTAGAGAGGCGTCCCCATGGTCCGCAACTAGAGAAAGCGTGCACACAACAACGAAGACCCAGCATAGCCAAAAAACTGGTGCACTGGGATGACCCAGACAGATGATATGGGGAGGGAGGTGGGAGGGGGGTTCAGGATTGGGAACTCATGTACACCCGTGGCAGATTCATGTCAATGTATGGCAAAACCAATGCAGTATTGTAAAGTAAAATAAAAAATGGACTGCAAGGAGATCCAACCAATCCATTCTGAAGGAGATCAGCCCTGGGATTTCTTTGGAAGGAATGATGCTAAAGCTGAAACTCCAGTACTTTGGCCACCTCATGCGAAGAGTTGAGTCATTGGAAAAGACTCTGATGCTGGGAGGGATTGGGGGCAGGAGGAGAAGGGGACGACAGAGGATGAGATGGCTGGATGGCATCACTGACTCAATGGGCGTGAGTCTGAGTGAACTCCGGGAGTTGGTGATAGACAGGGAGGCCTGGCGTGCTGCGATCCATGGGGTCGCAAAGAGTCGGACATGACTGAGCGACTGAACTGAACTGAACTGAACTGAACTGAACTGAACTGAAAGTAAAATTAAAAAAATAAATAAATAATATAAGAAATTGGCATATGGAAAAAAAATAAGATGAGATCTCTTATAAAGTCATATGCTATTATTATGATTTACTTAAAGTTTGCTGATGAAATGAGAGTTCAGAAAGT
Source organism: Budorcas taxicolor (assembly GCF_023091745.1). NCBI lineage: Eukaryota > Metazoa > Chordata > Mammalia > Artiodactyla > Bovidae > Budorcas > Budorcas taxicolor. The sequence goes on from NC_068913.1 coordinate 93,389,030, forward strand.
AACTGGCTAAAAAGTAGCAATAAGATAAATTGTTAAATGTTTTTAGAAGTGATGTTATAATAAAATTTTGGGGTGACTGATGGAGATGTCAAAAACAACAGGGTTATCAAAATGAATGTATGTAACTTCAGCTCGGAAGAGTGAAAAATGTGCCCTAAATAAAGATAACCAGGACTTATTTAAACAGAAATATGGACTTCCCTGGTGGGTCAGATGGTAAAGCGTCTGTCTACAATGTGGGAGACCCAGGTTCGATCCCTGGGTTGGGAAGATCCCCTGGAGAAGGAAATGGCAATCCACTCCAGGACTATTGCCTGGAAAATCCCATGGACAGAGGAGCCTGGTAGGCTACACTCCAAGGGGTCACAAAGAGTTGGACACGACTGAACGATTTCACTCATTCTTAAGCTGGAAAAAGCTCACACACCAATTAATGTTAACCTAAATCAAATATCTTTTTAGCAACACTCTATTTCCTGCTCTGACTCTGTGCTCACCAATACACTCTCAGCAAGAGCTGTCATACTATCCAAGAACATACTCATCCAACGGTCCAGGGCACGTGGGTAAACTGGGGTTCCTATTTGCTAATAAAGTATCCTGTGGGACTTCCTTGGTGGTCCAGTGGTTAAGAATCTGCTTGCCAGTGCAGGGGACAGGAGTTCGATCCCTAGTCAGGAAAAATCCTACCTGCCATGGGGCAGCTAAGCCCATGTGCGCCCACTACCGAGCCCCTGTGCCCTAGGGCCGGTTCTCCTCAACAAGAGGAGCCACCACAGCGAGAGGCCCACGCACCACAAGCAGAGAGCAGCCCCACCGGCCAAAACTAGAGAAAAGTGCAGCGGTGAAGATACAACGCAGCCAAAAATAGATAGATAGATTGTAGGTAGAGAAATAGACATTAAAAAAAAATAAGCATCTTATGAATTCGGCCTGATTTCATCAACCACAAGACACTTTAAGCTTCCTGAAGTGACAGATTCAATGTCATAACTTTTTAAAAATGAGGATCTCACCCTGAACTAAAGTAATATAACTCTAAAACTGCAATCTGTGAGGTCCTACCTGAAAAAGATCGGTAGCCATATTTTCATCTGCAGTAAGAGTGCATGAGAGGGACTTGAAGCAGCATTTAGCTGTAAACAGGGAAACATTATTAGCAAACTCATTAATAAGGCTTCATTTTAATCATAATTTCATTGTGGCACAGCGCCCAACCGCATGGCAACAACAGAGAGATTTCAAGAAAAGGGAGGGTTCTTCCATACAGTAAAAGGCATTGAACCAGTGCCCCAGCCTTCATAAGTCATGGGACTTTGGGAGAGCAGCCCTAGGGGTATAGATGTTTAAGACATTAGCAAGGGAACTTAACTACAGGAGTGAGAATAACTGTTACATTTCATTATAGAGAGCTGTTCAAGAGAGCCTGTAGAGCACTTGCTTTTCACGTCAGGGAGTGTTTTCGGAAGGCATGTTGCACCCAAGAGCTGTGCACTTCAGTCGCCACCCTTGTCAGTAGATTCCAATCACTAACCAGCCAAATGGCAAAGGCTCCTTAAGGGAGTAACTGCCAAGCCCACTTGAATGACTTAATACGACAGACTCCTCTGTTTCTTCAATGAAAGAGACTTAAACTGAGACAGTAGATATTTTAGGGACTTGACAAGTCTCTGTGAAGTCACTTTTTTTCCCTTATACGCCTTCAGGACAGATTTCTGACTGTGATCTCTAGGTCACCTGCTTTGAAACCATAGAAGAGCTTATTAAGAATGCAGATTTGGGTCCACAGATTTACAAAACCACTGCTTCTGGGATGTAGCCTAGGAACATGCATTTTTATATTTGTTGTTGCTGTTGTTCAGTTGTTAAGTCATATCTGACTCTGTGACCCCATGGACTATAGCCCAACAGGCTCCTCTATCCTCCACAGTCTCCCAGAGTCTGCTAAAATTCGTGTCCATTGAGTTGGTGATCTATCTAACCATCTCATCCTCTGCCACTCCCTTGTTCTTTTGCCTTCAATCTTTCCTATTATCAGGGTCTTTACCAATGAGTAGGCTCTTTGTATCAGGTGGCCAAAGTATTGGAGAAATGGCATTTTTATAAAATCCCCAGGAAATTTCTCAGCACACTCAAGTTTGAAAGGCAGTATCTTAAGAGATGTTGGATTAATAGGAATACAACAATAAAACTCAAATGGAAAACATATGGCTCACTACAGAGCTTTCTGACACAGATCTACTTATCCTCTCTCCCTTTCTCTCTAGGTTAGTTTATATCACATGTAAATTCAAGGATGTTGTCATTCAGCTTTCTGGGATCATCTCCTCTCTCTGATCCTCAACTTCACCCTACCCCCACAAGACCTTAAAACTACATAAAAGGTTAGGTCCTAACCTAGAATCACACACACACACACATACACACACACATACACACACACACAACATACAAGCTTCTCTTGGTTTTTGTAGGGTTGCCTCCATTGTTGTTCAGTCACTCAGTTGTGTCTGACTTTCTGCAACCCCATGGACTGCAGCATGCCAGGCTTTCCTGTCCTTCACTATCTCCCGGAGTTTACTCAAACTCATATGCACTGAATCAGTGATGGCATCCAACCATCTCATCCTGTTTCACCCCCTTCTCTTCCTGCCTTCAGTCTTTTCTAGCATCGGGGTCCTTTCTAATAAGTCAGTTCTTTGCATCAGGTGGCCAAAGTGTTGGAGCTTCACCTTCAGGATCAGTCCTTCCAATGAATATTCAGGGTTGATTTCCTTTAGAATTGACTGATTTTTATCTCCTTGCAATCCAAAGGACTCTCAAGAGTCTTCTCCAACACCACAGTTCAAAAGCATCAATTCTTTGGCACTCACCCTTCTTTTTGATTCAACTCTCACATCCATACATGACTACAGGAAAAACCATAGCTTTGACTAGATGAAACTTTGTCTCAAAGTAATGTCTTTGAGTAAGGCTTTTTAATACGCAGAGACATCACTTTTCCTTTAGAAAGAGGAGCTAAATGGTAAACAATAAATAAAATAAACAGGGTAGAAGTGCTAAATATAATAGAAAAATATCAGAAAAGTAAAGGGAATGGCAAGCCACTTCAGTGTATTCTTGCCTTGAGAACCCCATGAACAGTATGAAAAGGCAAAATGATAGGATACCGAAAGAGGAACTCTGCAGGTCATTAGATGCCCATTACGCTACTGGAGATCAGTGGAGAAATAACTCCAGAAAGAATGAAGGGATGGAGTCAAAGCAAAAACAATACCCACTTGTGGATGTGACTGGTGATAGAAGCAAGATCCGATGCTGTAGAAAGCAATATTGCATAGGAACCTGGAATGTCAGGTCCATGAATCAAGGCAAATTGGAAGTGGTCAAACAAGAGATGGCAAGGGTGAACGTCGACATTCTAGGAATCAGCGAACTAAAATGGACCGGAATGGGTGAATTTAACTCAGATGACCATTATATCTACTACTGTGGGCAGGAAAGCCTCAGAAGAAATGGCGTAGCCATCATGGTCAACAAAAGAGTCCAAAATGCAGTACTTGTATGCAATCTCAAAAACAACAGAATGATCTCTGTTTGTCTCCAAGGCAAACCATTCAATATCACAGTTATCCAAGTCTATGCCCCAACCAGTAAGGCTGAAGAAGGTGAGGTTGAATGGTTTTATGAAGACCTACAATACCTTTTAGAACTAACACCCAAAAAAGATGTCCTTTTCATTATAGGGGACTGGAATGCAAAAGTAGGAAGTCAGGAAACACCTGGAGTAACAGGCAAATTTGGCCTTGGAATACTGAATGAAGCAGGGCAAAGACTAATAGAGTTTTGCCAAGAAAATGCACAGGTCATAGCGAACACCCTCTTCCAACAACACAAGAGAAGACTCTACACATGGACATCACCAGATGGTCAACACCAAAATCAGATTGATTATATTCTTTGCAGCCAAAGATGGAGAAACTCTATACAGTCAACAAAAACAAGACCAGGAGCTGACTGTGGCTCAGATCATGAACTCCCTATTACCAAATTCAGACTCAAATTGAAGAAAATAGGGAAAACTGCTGGACCATTCAGGTATGACCTAAATCAAATCCCTTATGATTATACAGTGGAAGTGAGAAATAGATTTAAGGGCCTAGATCTGATAGATAGAGTGCCTGATGAACTATGGAATGAAGTTCGTGACATTGTACAGGAGACAGGGATCAAGACCATCCCCATGGAAAAGAAATGCAAAGAAGCAAAATGGCTGTCTGGGGAGGCCTTACAAATAGCTGTGAAAAGAAGAGAGGCAAAAAGCAACGGAGAAAAGGAAAGATATAAGCATCTGAATGCAGAGTTCCAAAGAATAGCAAGAAGAGATAAGAAAGCCTTCCTCAGCGATCAATGCAAAGAAATAGAGGGAAACAACAGATTGGGAAAGACTAGAGATCTCTTCAAGAAAATTAGAGATACCAAGGGAACATTTCATGCAAAGATGGGCTCGATAAAGGACAGAAATGGTATGGACCTAACAGGAGCAGAAGATATTAAGAAGAGGTGGCAAGAATACATGGAAGAACTGTACAAAAAAGATCTTCATGACCCAGATAGTCATGATGATGTGATCACTAATCTAGAGCCAGACATCTTGGAATGTGAAGTCAAGTGGGCCTTAGAAAGCATCACTACGAACAAAGCTAGTGGAGGTGATGGAATTCCAGTGGAGCTATTTCAAATCCTGAAAGATGATGCTGTGAAAGTGCTGCACTCAATATGCCAGCAAATTTGGAAAACTCAGCAGTGGCCACAGGACTAGAAAAGGTCAGTTTTCATTCCAATTCCAAAGAAAGGCAATGCCAAAGAATGCTCAAACTACTGCACAATTGCACTCATCTCACACGCTAGTAAAGTAATGCTCAAATTTCTCCAAGCCAGGCTTCAGCAATACGTGAACCGTGAACTCCCTGATGTTCAAGCTGGTTTTAGAAAAGGCAGAGGAACCAGAGATCAAATTGCCGACACTCGCTGGATCATGGAAAAAGCAAGAGAGTTCCAGAAAAACATCTATTTCTGCTTTATTGACTATGCCAAAGCCTTTGACTGTGTGGATCACAATCAACTGTGGAAAATTCTGAAAGAGATGGCAATACCAGACCACCTGACCTGCCCCTTGAGAAATCTGTATGCAGGCCAGGAAGCAACATTTAGAACTGGACACGGAACAACAGACTGGTTCCAAACAGGAAAAGGAGTACGTCAAGGCTGTATATTGTCACCCTGCTTATTGAACTTCTATGCAGAGTACATCATGAGAAACACTGGGCTGGAAGAAACACAAGCTGGAATCAAAATTGCCAGGAGAAATATCAAGAACCTCAGATATGCAGATGACACCACCCTTATGGCAGAAAGTGAAGAGGAGCTAAAAAGCCTCTTGATGAAAGTGAAAGAAGAGAGTGAAAAAATTGGCTTAAAGCTCAACATTCAGAAAACGAAGATCATGGCATCTGGTCCCATCACTTCATGGGAAATAGATGGGGAAACAGTGGAAACAGTGTCAGACTTTATTTTTTGGGGCTCCAAAATCACTGCAGATGGTGACTGCAGCCATGAAATTAAAAGACGCTTACTCCTTGGAAGAAAAGTTATGACCAACCTAGATAGCATATTCAAAAGCAGAGACATTGCTTTGCCAACTAAGGTCCGTCTAGTCAAGGCTATGGTTTTTCCTGTGGTCATGTACGGATGTGAGAAGTGGACTGTGAAGAAGGCTGAGCACCGAAGAATTGATGCTTTTGAACTGTGGTGTTGGAGAAGACTCTTGAGAGTCCCTTGGACTGCAAGGAGATCCAACCAGTCCATTCTGAAGGAGATCGACCCTTGGTTTTCTTTGGAAGGAATGATGCTAAAGCTGAAACTCCAGTACTTTGGCCACCTCATGCAAAGAGTTGAGTCATTGGAAAAGACTCTGATGCTGGGAGGGATTGGGGGCAGGAGGAGAAGGGGACGACCGAAGATGAGATGGCTGGATGGCATCACGGACTCGATGGATATGAGTCTGAGTGAACTCCGGGAGTTGGTGATGGACAGGGAGGCCTGGTGTGCTGCGATTCATGGGGTCACAAAGAGTCGGACACGACTGAGTGACTGAACTAACTGAACTGAAGGGCAGTGTAAGTGGGGTCAGGATAGCACAGGTGGGCCCACAGGCCATGGCACGCTTCTTTGACAAAGTGAGATTTGAGCTGATTTGATGGTGGGGGAGAGAGGAAAGGAGGGGAAGAATGTTCCAGGCAGGGAATAGCTGGTGCAAAGGACCGACGACGTTAACTTGTGAGCCTCTGTGAGGGCTTCAGCTTTTCCCCTGGGTAACATGGAGAGTGGCCACAGAGTTTTGGACAGAGGATGACACAAGCATCATGACCCCTTACTTATCCTGAGTGATGATGCACTTCAGTCATACATCCTAAGATATAAATCCAAAACATATTAACATGTGGTTCCCTTTAGAGGAATAGATTGTGGGGATTTCCCTGGTGGTCCAACGGTCAAGAATCTGCCTTGCAGTGCAGGTGACATGCGTTCAATACCTGGTCTGGGTACTAAGATCCCACACACCGTGGAGCAACTAAGCCTGTGCGTCACAACTACTGAGCGTGAGTGCCGCGACTACTGAAGTCCGTGTGCTCTGGAGCCCATGCAACAACTACTGACCCTGCATATCACAACTAGAGAGTCTGTGGGCTGCAACGAAAGACCCTGCATGAAGCAACAAGGATGCCATGTGCGGCAGCTAAGACCCAACACAACCAAATAAATAAATAAACAAAAAGAGGAATAGATTCTACTTGGGTTTACAGTGATTCTTCTTTGCAACAGAGCTATAAAATAGAACTAATTTACCAATTTCTCTCCTGCATTTGCTTGATCAGTTGTAGACGTGATGTCTCTGGAGAGCAATGTGTGTGTGAGAGAGAGTTGTGTATGTGTACAAGTGTGTGAATGCTTACATGTGCATTCCGTAAATGTCTCTGTCAACTCTACCTGGATCTCAGGCCAAATCCTATCCTACTGTGGTGTTGAGGTGCAAGCCTGTGTTCCTGGATGTGGAGCAAGGTCTGGGGAAGAAGTGATAGCGGGCCGTGGGCCATTACACTGGTGAAAGAGACCAAAGTTAAACCCTAAATACATGCAGCTCACGCCCCTTGACACCCTAGTGAAAGATTTTATGAGTGATGCACTTGCTCAACTCTGCATAGTTAAATGAGAGATGGTGCAGTGTTAGATCTATGCTAGAAGGAAGTGGACAAGCATTTAGGAGGTACCATACAGTCTTCATAGGTGTGGAAACAGCTGGCAAGGACAAAAGGGTACACTTCCCCATTTTATTTTCCCCTGAAAGTGTGCTCATGGAGCATCATGAAGTTAGAGAAATTTTACTGCAAGAACTTTGGGGTACATTTTAGGGATCTCAGCAGCAGCAGTATGAACTTCCCATATTTTAATTCATTCCTGATGTCTTTATTGAAAGTTAATTTTTCTTTACAGGCCATCATACTTGTTAATAGCACCTGAATAAAGTGTAATGGCTCCATAAGGTAAAATATGTCCCATGGAATGAATTAGCACCAGGTTGTTGAATGGGGACCTTGAGCTCTTCACCTTTTGTTTGCTATTCCATGACAACTGTATGATGAACTTCATGGATGTTTTCCCTATTAAAACTTCATATCCAAGAGGGACAACACTGCACTCCATTAACATGTTTACCTAATAAGAGATGAGTTCAACCAATTATTACCCTGTGTTAATTTCCTTTCTTTGAGTCATCTGGAAAATTGAATTAAGTCAGGTCAAATCTTCTGACTGAACATATAAGCCAATAAACTTTCTTCTCTATCTCCCTTCTAATCGTAATGTAATCTAAACCGTGTCACTCGCTATTGTCAAATTATTTTCTAAGGGTGTTTGCATCCATATTCAAATTGAAAGGAAATCCTTTGAGATGGAAAATAAGAGCCAGCTCATTAGAAAAAACCCTGATGCCAGGAAAGATTGAAGGCAGGAGGAGAAGGGGGCGACAGAGGACAAAATGGTTGGATGGCATCACAGACTCAATGGACATGAGTGTGAGCAAACTCCAGGAGATAGTGAAGGACAGGGAAACCTGATGTGCTGCAGTCCATGGGGCTGCAAGGAGTCGTGCATGACTTAGCAACCGAACACCAGCAACAAGCCTTATCTTACCAGCTACTTTTGTAGTTCACCTGATCTCCCTGAATTTCTCCAAAATCCTCCCATTTGGGGGACCATACCTAGATAGCATATTCAAAAGCAGAGACATTACTTTCTCGACTAAGGTCCGTCTAGTCAAGGTATGGTTTTTCCAGTGGTCATGTATGGATGTGAGAGGTGGACTGTGAAGAAGGCTGAGTGCTGAAGAATTGATGCTTTTGAACTGTGTTGTTGGAGAAGACTCTTGAGAGTCCCTAGGACTGCAAGGAGATCCAACCAGTCCATTCTGAAGATCAACCCTGGGATTTCTTTGGAAGGAATGATGCTAAAACTCCAGTACTTTGGCCACCTCATGCGAAGAGTTGAGTCATTGGAAAAGACTCTGATGCTGGGAGGGATTGGGGGCAGGAGAAGAAGGGGATGACAGAGGATGAGATGGCTGGATGGCATCACGGACTCGATGGACGTGAGTCTGAGTGAACTCTGGGAGTTGGTGATGGACAGGGAGGCCTGGCGTGCTGCGATTCATGGGGTCGCAAAGAGTTGGACATGACTGAGCGACTGGACTGGACTGACTGACCCTCCCCCTCCATATAGTCAAAACTATGGTTTTTCCAATAGTCATGTGTAGATGTAAGAGCTGGACCATAAAGAAAGCTGAGCATTGAAGAATTGATGTTTTTGAACTGTGGTATTGGAGAAGACTCTTGAGAGTCCCTGGGATTGTAAGGAGATCAAACCAGTCCATCCTAAAGGAAATCAGTCCTGAATATTCATTGGAGGGACTAACGCTGAAGGTGAAGCTCCAATGCTTTGGCCACCTGATGTGCAGAGCCGACTCATTAGAAAGGACTCTCATGATGGGAAAAATTGAAGGCAGGAAAAGAAGAGGACAACAGAGGATGAGATGGTTGGATGGCATCACCAACTCGATGGACATGAGTTTGAGTAAGCTCCAGGAGTTGGTGATGGACAGGGAAGCCTGGTGTGCTGCAGTCCATGGGGTCACAAGAGTTGGACATGACTGAGTGACTGAACTGAACTGAAATGAACCTTCCCCATGCAAAGGCAGCATCTGTACAGGGGATTCTGGGCATGAGGCCAAAACTCTCATCTCTTCTTTTGCTTTTTGACATTCTTTTTGATTATGGGGGGAAAATACCCCAGGCTTGCCTCTGTGAGAGGAAAATAATACAATCCTTCTGAGTGTTATCTGTGGTATGTATGGGAGTTACAGGGCTTCCCAGAAGGCTCAGTGGTAAAGAATCTTCCTGCAGTGCAGGAGACAGGGGTTCAATCTCTGGGTCAGGAAGATCCCCTGGAGAAGAAAATGACAACCTGCTCCAGTATTCTTGCCTGGGAAATCCCACGGACAGAGGAGCCTGGCAGGCGAAAGTCCATGGGATCACGAAAGAATTGGACATGACTGAGTGACTGAACAATAACACCAATGGGAGCTACAGGTAAACCCTGGGGGCATAAAAAATGGAATCCAGGCTCAAGAGGGAGGGGATATATACGTATACTTATGGTTGATTCACATTGTTGTACGGCAGAAACCAAGACAACATTGCAAAGCAATTATCTTCCAATTAAAAATAAATTTAAAAAATAGAATCCAAAAGTGGTTTCCCAGCCCCACAGCTTTCTGGCACCCTGGTGAAATCCTGATCCTGCCGTCCCCAGGGATGGGGGTCAGTGATTAAGTGAACCAAAGTTAGAGTGCTGTACACTTGTGCACACATGTGCCTGCAAACACACACACAGTGGCCGCTCACCCCACATGGTTTGTCCTTCCAGCCTTTCGCCCCTGGAGGTGCTGCCCATATTCCCTTTGCCTGGCACAGTCTGGTCCAATTCACAAGTTCCCTCCTCAGAAATATTTTTTGTGATCAAACTAATGCTGAGAACAGTGCCTGGCACATGATAGACACCTAAAACACACAGAGAGGAAAGAATTATCTGTTTTTTCACAAGCCGAAAAGACAGACTTGATCATCTTTTCTTGAGAGGCGGTAACATGTCGACAAGGTTCAAAATTCAAGTAATAGAGAAGGATTTACAGGGAAAATTTTTGCATCCTTAACCCATTTGTCCTATTCTCCTCCCATTGTTCTTAATTTCCTGTCTATTCTACAGATATATATTTGCATTTGCTGACCAATATGTGTATGCATATAGTCTGTCCTCCCTGCCTCATTTGTGAATATTTTTAATATTGTCTTTATTTATTTGTTCATATTTGACCAAGCCACACAGCTTGTGGGATCTTAGTTCCCCAACCAGGGATCAAACTCATGCCCCCTACACTGGAAGCACAGAGTCTTCACCACTGGACCACCAGGGAAGCCCCTCATCTGTGACCATTTTAAACAATCTTCTGTTGTCTTGCCCTGTTTTCTCAGAACTCTTATAACTTTGCCTTGTGTTTTGCCTGTTTTTAAAACCTAGTTTCTAGTTGAACCTAGTTGGACGTACAGAATTTCCACATCAAAGAATAATTGAGTTCTTTTAAATTGAAAGCCCCTCTGATGTTTCCTTTTAAAAAAAATGTTTTTGCTTATAAGAATTTATTTAGCAACTCATTTTTCAGGAAAGTCTTTGCTGTATCAAGCAAATAAATGTAAAAGGTGCAGATAAGTTTATGAGCACATAACCTTTCTACGGTCTAGGATATTTTAAGGAAAGGCTCAGAAACACACCAGTGTTGAGCGGAGGGGTGTTTTCATATTTAACATCAACATGAAAGTGAATTTTAAGCACAGCGGGCTTCTTGTAACAATTACCCACTTTAAAACTTTGATTGTTTTCTGGAACTATTGATATGGGTTAAAAATCTCAGTGTCGTAAGTAATTCAGATGTAATTATGCTGTTTTAATGCCAATAATCTTTTATTTTCTACCTACTCATTAACAGGAAGCCCTGACTTCTCCCTCTCCTCTTTCCCAGAACACTTTCTTTTACTTGTCCAATTCTCTGCCCAGTGGGATACCAATCTCTACCCTGTTTCTTTATCCCCATTTTCAGATTTCCAGTTCTTACAAAATTTCTTTGAGGCTCACCCATGCTTAAAAGCGATGAACCACAGAACAGGTTAAGACCAGCACTGTGTCTTAGAAATAGAAATCACTTCTAAATTAATTGACTGAAAGTCGATACTTTCCCATCATGAAACTTATTACAGAAATGAATAAAACTAGAGTAACGAATTGAAAGATAATTTTGCATTTTACACCATTTGCCATATTTGACTCACAAATTTCACATTTAAGTAAAAGAAGCTTGGTTGAAATAGAAAAGCATTACACAAGGAAAAAAGAAAAGTACTTAATAGAAATTTGATTATCAAGGGCAGGTAAATTTCTCTTGAAATGAAAATAAATTAACTTTTGAGAAGTGTTCAAACAAGTGAGTTAAGACAATATTAGTTATGCATTAAAATATCAATGGGGTTTTTCTGCTCAGTTAGTAAATTGCCTTGGAAAAATTGGGTTTTCCCCAACCTGTGGCCAGCGAACTGAATGGTATCCTTTGTACGTTGTCTCTTACTACAAGGAGCCTGTGTTTCTGATAGTCTGGATAGAAGAATCAGAAAGTATAACTGTATAATTTTAAAAATTGTATTCAATATTATATACAATTATAGAAACTATATATATTATTCAAATGTAAATATGTGCATGTGTATATTTTTATCATAGAAACAACAGAAAGCCAATCAATGCTTGACAACATTTCCTTGGCTGGAAGAAATATGCAGAATAAATGGTGATTCTCAAATAGAGATTCACTCTTAGGGGGTGTTCAAACTTCAGAAAAAAAAGGTGGGGGGAGAGGAAGATGTAAATTTAATCAACAGTAGACAAGAATTTCAGAGTTGCTTAACATTGGTGTAAGGGGGATATACTGAGAGTAAGTAAGCATCAGGCCTGTTTGGACTAAAGAAGGGACCTGTCTCCGGGCTCTCATCCTGTGCTCATGATTGTAACAGTCAACATTTTGACCATCACTCTGTGCCAGGCCCTGGACTAAGCTTTGACACCACCTCATTTAACCCTTAATGTACATACTATTAATACTTCATTTTGCAGATGAAGGAATGGATGCTTCAAGGGCTCAAATGACTTACCTAAGATCATGCAGAGAGGAAACGCAAAGCCAAGATTTGAAAAAAAAGATATCCATGCTCTTAATCATCATACTCTATGCTATTCTACTGGAAAGGGTTGATTTTTGCCTCTCATTAAAACATTCCCATTAATATTGTTTCTATATTTAACCAGAATTACCTTATATAATCCCTTCTCTTGAACCATATCATTTCTTAGGAGCTATGTTCCAGAATTATTTGGATATTCAGCATAAACTAGTAGTCATGGATTATATTTTGTATGCTTAGTTGCTCAGTCATGTCCAACTCTTTGCAACCCCATGGATTGTAGCCCACCAGGCTCCTCTGTCCGCGGGATTTTCCCAGCAAGAATACTGGAGTAGGTGGCCATTTCCTTTTCCAGGGGATCTTCCTGACCCAGGGATCGAACCCTGGTCTCCTGCATTGAGATTCTTTACCGTCTGAGCCACCAGGGATGCTCATGGATTATATTAGGATTCACATTGTCAAATTACTGGCTCCCTACAAATTTGTTCTGTTGTGCGGTATATAATGAAAGCTCTTTCACCTAATAGGAAAATAATACAAACTAATCATTATGGAGTATGATGTGCTATATACTGTTCCAAGAACTTTATTAATTGAAATTGATTTAATCTTCATAACAACTCTATAAGGCAGTTGCTGTTGTCATATTCAATTTATGAATAAGAAAACTGAAAATGTGCTCTTTGAAGACCTATGAAAATGCATCATCCCTTAAAATATATGAATAAAATTTTACAAAATAAAAACAAATGCTAAATAAAATGTCTATAATAGCCTTATATAAGTCTTATTAATTATTGAATCTAATATATTGGGTTAGCCAAAAAGCTCACTGGGGATAACATGCAGAACCCAAAGGAATTTTTGGCCAACCTAATGCTTAAAACCTTTATTATAGCTGAAAACAACTTGCAGGATAGATTTTTTTCTCACTTGCAGGAATCCCTGAGTATATTCACTGTGCTTGCTAAGACACCACTGCCAACTTTTAAATTAAATGAGTTACTCATAGCCAAATAACTCAAAAACAAAATTATAAAAATCTCATGAAATTTTCACAGAAAAAAAAGAAAAAGGAAAAATGAGAAAGATATTGGGGTATTTTCCAAAGAAAAGGAAAGGCCTATGAAGGGGCTAAAACTACCATAATTGGTGATGTGATAAATTAAGGAACCTGGAAGAGTTAAGGACTTCACATTTACTTTGTTCAAGTTCTCTCTAAGTTTAAGATCCACCAAAGAACCATGAAATAAGATTTGAAAACTCATGAACCTGCTATGCTCCCTGCTGGCTGTGTAACCCTAGGCAAAGCCCTTGGCAGCCCTGTCCTCATCATCAGACAGGGCTGTTGTAAAATTTAAACAAGATGGGGTATTGGAAAGTGCTTTGCCAACTATACTTTTCTGAAGATGTTCCAATACAGCCATTAAGTCCAGCAATACCATTTTTCTTTTACTGAGGGAAAGACAGTAAAAATTCCAAGATGCTTTTGGAAGAAATTTTGTTTTCTTACCATTTCATAAATGCAATAATCCAACAAAATGCTGTCAAGTATATATCTGCCCTTGGGAGTCTATCTATAAGTGGCAAAAATAATGAGCCTACTGACCTTCCATAAATGAGCAAATCCTTGATGCCAGAGTAGTTTATCTGTTTAAGCAGTTTCAATATACTCACTGAGATATTATTTGCACCCACCAGGTCTCATCAAGGTGTTTTGGACAGTGTGATATCCACCAGACATGGGGAAGGTGCTGCCAAAGACCTGAAGACAATTGTCTGCTCTGTTTTTCTCAAAAGCCCAGGTTCAGGAGCTGCCTGTTGGGTGGCCCTGGACTGTGTGAATCTTAGAGATGCTACACAAGACCCATCACTCAAGGCCTGGGCCTGAGCAGAAGAGACACAGATCTTCTTTCTGCACGTCTAGTGAGGAGATGGACCCAGCCAGAGACTTTCCCTGATTTCCCTCAGCCTCAAAAACTTAAGGGGACCAGGGGACTTCCCTGACAGTCCAGCGATTAAAAACGCACCCTGCAATGCAGAGAACATGGGTTTGATCCCTGATCAGCAAACGAAGATCCCATGTGCCACAGGGCGACTAGGCCTCAGTGCCACAACTGCAGAGCCTGCTCACCACCACTAGAGAGTCTGTGCACTGCAACGAAAGATCCTGCATGATACAATGAAGATTCCAAGTGTTGCAACTAAGATTCAATGCAGCCAAATAAATACATTTTTTAAATTTGATTTAAGGGGATCAAAGCAAGGGGTGCCTGTAGGTCCATTCTAACCCAGAGGTCACAAGAGATAAAATAAGGAGAAGCAGAGAGAAAGATGGAGAAGGGAATGGCAATCCACTGCAGTATTCTTGCTTGGAGAATCCTATAGACAGAGAAGCCTGGAGGGCTACAGTTCGTGGGGTTGCAAAGAGTCGAACACAACTGAGTGACTAACTAGAAAGGAGGATGGAATCCAGAGGTTCTCCATCTGTATGCCTATTAATTTTGGCCATATTCTCACCTGGCCAACTGGGGCCTCTGACACTGAGTGCAGCCAAACTTCAACTCTCCCTTCTTTGAGTTAAACAATCTCTCCACGCCACTACCTGTTTCTGCCATTCGTATGCATTCAGTTCAGTTCAGTTCAGTCATTCAGTCAGGTCCGACTCTTTGCAACCCCATGAATCGCCAGGCCTCCTTGTCCGTCACCGACTCCCGGAGTTCACTCAAACTCACGTCCATTGAGTCGGTGATGCCATCCAGCCATCTCATCCTCCGTCATCCCCTTCTCCTGCCCCCAATCCCTCCCAGCATCAGTCTTTTCCAATGAGCCACCATGAGGTGGCCAAAGTACTGGAGTTTCAGCTTTAGCATCATTCTTTATGAAGAACACCCAGGACTGATCTCCTTTAGAATGGACTGATTGGACCTCCTTGCAGTCCAAGGGACTCTCAAGAGTCTTCTCCAACACCACAGTTCAAAAGCATCAATTCTTCTGCACTCAGCTTTCTTCACAGTCCAATTCTCACATCCATACAGAACCACTGGAAAAACCATAGCCTTGACTAGACGGACCTTTGTTGGCAAAGTAATGTCTCTGCTTTTGAATATACTATTTAGGTTTGTCATAACTTTCCTTCCAAGGAGTAAGTGTCTTTTAATTTCATGGCTGCAATCACCATCTGCAGTGATTTTGGAGCCCAAAAAAATAAAGTCTGACACTGTTTCCACTGTTTCTGCAACTATTTCCCATGAAGTGATGGGACCAGATGTCATGATCATCGTTTTCTAAATGTTGAGCTTTAAGCCAACTTCCTCACTCTCTTCTTTCACTTTCATCAAGAGGCTTTTTAGCTCCTCTTCACTTTCTGCCATAAGGGTGGTATCATCTGCATATCTGAGGTTATTGATATTTCTCCCGGCAATCTTGATTCCAGCTTGTGCTTCTTCCAGCCCAGCGTTTCTCATGATGTACTCTGCATAGAAGTTAAATAAGCAGGGTGACAATATACAGCCTTGATGTACTCCTTTTCCTATTTGGAACCAGTCTGTTGTTCCATGTCCAGTTCTAACTGTTGCTTCCTGACCTGCATATAGGTTTAAGAGGCAGGTCAGGTGGTCTGGTATTGCCATCTCTTTCAGAATTTTCCACAGTTGATTGTGATCCACACAGTCAAAGGCTTTGGCATAGTCAATAAAGCAGAAATGGATGTTTTTCTGGAACTCTCTTGCTTTTTCCATGATCCAGCAGATGTTGGCAGTTTGATCTCTGGTTCCTCTGCCTTTTCTGGAGGAAATTCACTGTTCACATATTGCTCAAGCCTGGCTTGGAGAATTTTGAGCATTACTTTACTAGCGTGTGAGATGAGTGCATTAGGCTTAAGAGACTGGAGATGCTGAGAGGGGAGGAGGATTAAGAAGAGAAAAGGAGCAAAGGATAAAATATCTGTTCTGTTTCTGCCTCCTGCTCTTCCTCCCAGTGCTAGGAGGGAGAAAAGGCCAGAACCTGGCAGAAGAGTTCTAGAGAGAGCTGGTGCCATTCCAGACCAGCAGAACAATTACCTGGCTCAAGACGCAGAGCCGTGGGGGCCATTCTCCCGATCCCTTTAGGACAGCAGGAACACCTCAAGCCCAGAAGCAATGGAAAGATACGAGAGGTAGAATAGAAATGAGCCAAATAGAAGGTGCAGAGACCACCACCCAGCTAGTCCAAAGACATGTCTAAAACCACAGAAATAACACGTGACCTGAAGAGACCACCAGAGTCAGGCAGGTAGGGGCTCCAGCTACCATAGCTATCCTTTAATGACAAACGTAGCCTGAGACACCTTGGTGACCTTGATGACATTCCGCCTCTCATGAATCAGTATCTGTGCCTTACAGTCCTGCCCCACATCACAGCTCCCTGCCTCTCATGGACCTGAGGAAGGAAGCCTTCTGCTCCCACTGGAGATTCACTTGTGGCTCCGCAAAACCCTTCCTGTATGTGAGACAGAACTCAGTGCAATTAGGTTCCTGGCTCTTCATCAGAAATTCAAAGCAGGGGAACATGTTAGTAAAGGTCTTTATCTTTCCAATGAGACAAAAAGAGAGTAGAAATTAGCACAAAAACTAACTCACCTCATCCACCTCTGGCTCCTAGTGTGCGCTTTGTAACAAGGACTCTGAACTTGCCATCTAGCACACCTTTGTATAGACAAGCATAGGTAGAGACTCCCCGATGAACCTAATTAGCTACCCTGGTGATCTTCTCAAGCTTGAAACATCTCATTCCTTCTTTCCAGGGCTGAAATTGTTATGAATCACTATTTATATATTTAAATATTTTGTTTTCTTATGATATGAAAACATAAACATGGCTGCTTTTAGCTTCTCACAGATTTAGAAAAGCAAGGATAAATACCTAAAATTTGTGACTATGTTACATAGTAATACAATATCCTTTCAAAATCTTGGCTATCAAATTACTTGCAAAAAGATTCCTTTTTCCAGGTGTATGGCAGAGAGTGGGAGGAAATAGCACTTGGTAAGAAAATGTCAACTTTTAACAGGACAAAAACTGGAAATGGAGAGACCATCACTCAAGTAAAAGAAGATAGTATTGCCCACATGTCGGCTCAATAATTTTCACTGTTTCCTTTTTTTTTTTTTAATGAGAAAAAATGAAAAAAAAAAAATTCATCTCAGGCCAAAGAAAAGACTCCTATCATACTCTCATTCCTATCTACCTCTGTCCAGGACCCAAACTATTCTAGGGGAAACTGTTCTAAGTGATAACACAAAGAGGTGAAACGGGGGGGAAATGGAGAAGATGCATAAAACCGTCCTCCAAGAATCTCAGAAAGAAAAGGATTCAGACCCTCAGATGAAGGGGCAGGATAGAATCCCATGTTTCTGACTCAACTCCAACTATTATGCTCACTCGTATTAATATAAGACATTATTTAATGGGCCTTTTTCTGCCACTTGAAATCCTCCAGATAGAGTTGCTCTCTCTGGTTTTACAAATTTCAAATAATGCTTTCACCTTTACTCCTCAATCTGAGGCAGCTTCAAAAAGGGTGGTATCTAAAACCTCAAAAATAATAGAAATGTTACTCTGATTAGTCATTTAATCTAAATTCTACACTTGGTTCATTTGGTTCAGTTATAGAGTTGTAACCAATAGCAGCGACCTGATGGTTCAGTGTGTATTAAGTGTAGGTTATTTCATAGAACAAAGAAGGTGACAATTTCAAGCTATTTTATCTTAGAAATGGCATCTAAGAACCAGTCCAAGAGACCGTGCTCCCCTCTTGCATGTACTGGGGGAACCTAGAATGCTAAGTCTCCATTCATAGAAACACTTCCAGCTACATATGCAAAGGACGCACGGGCTGGAATTCCACATCCTTGAGGTTGTTCTCATCTGCCTTCTTTTTTGAACTGTAGAGCAGAGGATTGAATTAATCGTACCCCATAGTTGACAGCACACTGTTTTCCTTGGCTTCAGTAAAGGTCTCTCTTTTATTTTACTTCTAAATTTAGCTCCTGTCCCCATCCCTGTTTCTATCTTCCTCTCCCACCACTGGCTGTGTCTCTAATGTGTTTGATGTCTATATCTCTCATTGGACCATTTCCAATCTGTACCCATGCCTCCCCCCAATCGTGGCACTCCGTCTGCAGGGTGCTCTCCCTATCTTCACATTTGGTCACATCTCGAGGTCAGCATTCGCTCCCCAGTTTACCTGCCCCTCTGCCTCCCCACTCACCCATTGCCTTTCCTTCACCCCTTACTGGTTGATGTTGCCGTGACTGACTGATAAGTAACTTATCTCCGGGGCTCGGGGCTGGAGTTCTCCTATAAGGACAACCCAGGCAGGAATGGCCTGAACCTTCCAAGGAGGACTTTGGCCTCCTGGAGTCTGCTGTCAGGGAATCTCCATCTAACACTAACCCAAAAAGTACCTCTTTTTGGAACTCCAATGATGTGTCAGACAGACACACTCCCACTTAGGGAATAAAAATACCTTCATCGATGATGTCAGGGTTTACTGGAGGAGAGCTTGGAAGTGCCACCGGAAGGAGATACCTGTTTGTGCTTACTCTTTATCCAAGGTGGTGTGAGCTTAGGGATGTACTAGGTAACCATAACATTCACGTATTGATTACCCCCCCAGGATGCAGACAGTGTGTACCCTCGACTCTTAAGAAAAACAATGGAGAAAATATTACTGCATTTATAACCCCGAAAAGGGATTGAGAATGAGCCACTGTCTAGCAGACTCACAGTGTTCAGATTTGTGCTGCCCTTGGGGGCCTGTTGCTGCTCTGGGACCACAGCGGTTGCTACTGTCGACTGAAGGCATCCTTACACATCTAGGGGACCTCTGCTCACCCACTGAACACACTCCTTTTAGTAGGGTCTTCCATGGCAGGTGTGTCATACAGGTGGCTTGGCAAAACAGACTAGTAATAATTGCATCCTTTCTGAAAAAGACTTCAAAGTATGCAATATCATGAAAATTCTTTGGAATTCATTTTATATCTTCAATCTGGCAGTGTTAAGCAGACAAAATGTGGAGCAGCATATGTTTTTAAGCATCTCGCAGCTGTCGTCTTAAGAGCTGTAGACGGCTTTCCTTCAGCCAACATACTTATTTCTTGCAAATAAAGGGTTGAGCAAACAAATACCTATATCTCTACATTCAAAATGCATGTGCTTGAGTATTAGTCTTTACTTAAATATGCCCTTTTATTTGCCAAGGTCTTCAGTTTTTATTGGCATGAGGCTTGGCGAGCACCTGGTTGCTCACTCCATATGGCAATCCCATGAATTACCTTTGCTAAATTGACAGAAAAGAGAACTAAAACACTGCAATTCTGTCACAGGCTGAGGGCCGGCACCTCTTGGATCCTGCAGCTTCAGACCTTAGGACAAGGAGACGGTGAAAAATGGGAGCTGTGTTCGGAGACCTGTGAATCACCACTTCGTGTCCTATGTGTATGTTCCCAGGGAGGCCTGTTAGATGGACAAATCTCTCCTAGTTGAAAGTGGGAAAGTAATGCTGGCCTACATTTTATGATTCTTTTCTCCTAAGACACTTGAAGTACTTTTCAGATAATAACTCACAAATTACCCTAACACCTCTCTGATATGTGTCTGTGGTGGAGATTATCCCCATTTTAGCAATGAGGAGGAAATTGAAGCATAGAATCACAGAACAACTTGAAGCCTCCCCTTGCTCCCAGCAGGTTGATTTAGCAAAAGACCAGGCATGGACTAGTAAGTTCCACAAAGAGCATTTTGACAGAAAAGACTTCAAACACACTTCCTTACTAGCAACAAAACTAAGACATAAGCATGTGTTAAATCCAAAACCAAAGTATTTGCATTGATGAGTCTCAGTAAATATCAAATGACCATAGAAGTGATAAGAATCTGATTGTTCTCTGTTTAGAAACTACTCTCAAACCCATTTGGACACTTAAATTTCTTTTCAAGGCCAATTAGTTCTTATGGAGGTAGTTTGTTCACCTCTATTCAGAAAATACAAGCCCTTTTTGATTCTCTGACAAAAATTCAACCAAAAAAAACTTATGAAAGAAACAAACAAACAAAAAAAAAAAAAGCCACGGAGTATGTCTGGTTCCTGTGACGCATAATTAACCAAGTACCTCTTTGCTCCTGCACGCATTTGTTCATTTGATGTTCCAGCTCTCTCAGGGATCCTAATGTAAAATAGAGCACTTGGAAACAACTCACAGATTTACAAGGGCCTCTAGGGGATCCTAGTCTATCAACGAACACGTTAGCCTCATCCATAGATAGAGTGCGAAGCACTTTTACTGCCACAATATAGACATAGTGTTTCTAATCCAGAAATAATTTGGTATCGGTAACCAATATAACACTGGCACTGAAACGTCCTTCATTTCCCTTAATTGCTTCCAACCCATGGAAAACTAAATGCAATTGAGTGGAAATGGCTTTTCAAAGAGCTGTGTCTGCACTGGATATATGAAGCGAGGGATGGAGAATGCAGCTCATCAACCCAGGCCCAAGACAGAGCACTTCCCATTTGAAAACATGGCCAAAAGTCCATAAGGTGGCTTCCTGTGTTGAATGTACATGATTTCAATAGAATGATGTACTGAGCATGGCTTTACAAGCCAATAAGCAGGGGTGCAAAAAATACAGCCTTTATGTTTCCAGTAATTAAATTTCATTTCGGTTTCAAGCTCTCAGTCTTCTCTGTAGCAGAAAAGTTCATCTCCTTAATTTAATTCAAATTAGTGATTCCTCAATCATTTCGTGGATAAAACCAATTTCAGGGTTTCACAATTTCTCTTTCATTCTCTTGAGATGGCAGTGAAAGTCTGTGGGTTTGCTTGGGTCATGGCACTGGAGAGTAAGGGAGCTTCTCCACTGGAACCCAACAAGGGCACTTCCCCCTGCTGGTCTCTATCTCCACAGCATCCCTTGGCTTTTCAATACTGCTGGTGTTGACAGTAAACTGTCACTGTAACTTCTATCAATTATGTCCACAGTCTTATTAGGAACAATAAAAGTTCATATGGGCTTTCCTCTGGGCTTCAGGAGACTCAAAGCTGTCAGATCCATTCTTGCCTAGGCTGGCCCAGCCACCATATCTGCTTTGCTGCTGTTCCAGTGTGTCCATGAGGTTTTCTGCACATTCAGGCTTCACCCTGGAAGCAAGGCTCAGATCTTCCCTGCTCTTAGAAACTTCCAAACCAAGCTGAGCTTTCTATCATCCTCACCCAGGGCTTGGCCCCTGCTAAACAAGGACTCCAGATCCATCCTTGTTCTATGCTAAGTCGCTTCAGACATGTCTGACTCTTTGCAACCCCATGGACTGTAGCCCACCAGGCTTCTCTGTCCATGGGATCCTCCAGGCAAGAATACTGGAGTGAATTGCCATGCCCTCCTTCAGGGGATCTTCAAAACCCAGAGATCAAACCCTTGTCTCCTGTGGCTCCCACATTGCAGGTGGATTTTTTTACCGCTGAGCCACCAGGGAAGCCATTAGATCCACACTGCATGTGTGCAAACATTGGCTGTTCTAATTATAGCTGTGTGACTTTGGGCCCATCACTTGCCCCTCTGTGACTCTTTCCTTGTCTGCAAAATGAGATCTGATAAGGTTGTTGAGAGAGGTCAATGAATCAAAGTATGTAGTGTGCTCGGAATAATGCTGGGCACATAGGAAATACTACGTGTGTTGGGTAGTGTTATTGCTACTAGTCCATGATGGAGGCTGGGATGGGGCACCTCCTATGCCAGAATCATGTTAGCATCTTCCACTCAGCCTTTTAGGAGAAGAGCTAGCTCTTCCTCTCACACTATCTTTTTAAAACTATTGCTTATTGTATGAACTATGTGCTCTGAATCCTTCCACCTCTTAGCCTTCTAGAACTCAAAGTACCTTTTCTCTTTCCAAAATCTGGACTTCTGCAATTTACTGAAGTCATTGACTTTGTCATCAACATTAAGAAATTATTGAACTATCGGAAGTACAAAGTCAAGAATTTGTCTTCAGCACCTGTTTCTCCCCTAAGGTAAGAATCCTGAGCCCTCCTCCAGGGGATCTTCCCAACCCAGGGCTTGAACCCGTGTCTCCTGTGGCTCCTGCATTGAAGACAGATTCTTTACCACTGAACCACTGGGGAAGTTCTTAGATCTACACTGCATGTATGGATTTACTTCCTCTGATCAGGTATATATAATGGAAAAATTGTGAGTTGAAAAGTTAGCATTCCTCTCAATTGACCTGCTAGTCTGAGCATTTTGTGAGGAGAAGAGTAACAAGGTGGCTTGGCTGGCCATACCTGTCCCATACCTTGAATATTTCCAGGAATCATGAGAGCAGTTAAATACTAGCCAAGAACGATAGCTTGCTAAACTAATTACTTGTGTCATGGAAAAAATGCAGAAACACCTTAAAACGGGTGTGCCATAGTCATCTGCAACAACACAAAAACAGCTCATACCACCAGGACTTGACTGCTATCGCTACTATTAGAACAAAGATGTTAATGCCTTTTCTGAAAAGTTAAAATTAGTAATAATTTTGTTCCCACATGAGCATGTTCTGAGCACGAACGGCATCAACACCTTGGGAGCTGACAACTGATTTGAGGAAGATACTCCAGAAATGTATTTAAATCATGAATTTCCCATTGGGATTTTTATTTTAAGCTCTAAATATGTTTTTGGTTACTGAACTAGATCCTCTGGCATTAAAGTACATCCCCTGTGCATACTCAGAGATATATTGCCTCTTTCAGGCCACTAGAGCAATATCTGATGAGTTATGACCCTGGCTACGGGAGGACATTATTCACACCGAGTCTCCGGAAGCATCAGTTTGGCTCCACAAGATCTAAAGTTGGAGCTTAAAGTAAAGTCCTCAAAAGCCTTCTTAAGATACAGCTAAACGACACCACTAGGCATTTTAAATCAACCCATATCCGTTTGAACTTCAAGTGGTCAAATTTCGTGTGAGAAAAGGTAACACTGTTTTCTCAATGGTTCTACTCTACCTCACTACAATATCCTTCCATCCTCTAAATATCTTCAGGCAAGTATTTTATGTGTCAACTTTTCAGGCACTAGCAAACCCACGGATTCAACACAGTGGATACAGCTGAGTTCATTATAATTGATGAGGGACAGGATCCTTGCAAATACCCCAGGCAGGAAGCTTTCAAAACCTCAGATTCATCTGTGTATGTAAATAGAGCCTGTTCCACATTTCTATAAAACCACAAAACTATTGATCACTTTTATTGGCATCACTTCCATTCTGATTGTCGCAGGCTGATCTTAAATGTATAATTAAATGACTGTCCTGTTGTTTGGTCTCAGTAACAGCTCACACTTACTGAGGGTTCATTATGGCCCACTCATCGTGCTAAGCTATTTATGAAGCTAAGTCGCTTCGGTCATGTCTGACTCTTTGAGACCCCATGGACTGTAACCCACTAGGCTCCTCTGTCCATGGGATTCTCTAAGCAAGAATACTGGAGTGGGTAGCCATTTCTTCCTCCAGGGCATCTTCCCAATGCAGAGATTGAACCAGAGTCTCTTCTGTCTCCTGCATTGGCAGGTGGGTTCTCTACCACTAGCTATTTATGAGTATTATGCAGTATGGTGTCACAAACATTGCCATTTCACATAAACTTGATGAAGGTCTGAAGTTTGTCTGAGGTCCCATAACCAGGACTCAACTCAGGTCTGCTTGATCTCATAGCCTCAGCTCACCCCCGCCAGGCCACACCACCACACGCACTACAACTCAGGGGTCGCCAGCCTTCAGGCCGCAGGCCACTACCTCCTCTCAGGTCAGTGGCAGCATTAGATTAGAAATACAGCATGTGATACATGTAATGTTCCTGAATCATCCAAAAACCATCTCCCCAACCCCACTCCATGGAAAAATTGTCTTCCATGAAATTTCTCCCTGGTGCCCAAAAGGTTGGATATTATATAATCTAATCAAAATGAGACTGCATTCTCTATGTTCAGCCCTGTTGTTGTATAGTCGCTCAGTCATGTCCAGCTGTTTGTGACCCCATGGACTGCAGCATGCCAGTCTTCCCTGTCCTTCGCCATCTCCTGGAGTTTGCTCAAACTCATGTCCATTTAGTTGGTGATGCCACCCAACCATCTCATCCTCTGTAGCCCCCTTCTCTTCCTGCCCGCAATCCTTCCCAGCATCAGGGTCTTTTCCAATGAGTCAGCTCTTCACATTAGGTGGCCCTGATAGAACCAAAAATGAATTTGACCCTGAATAGATGTTTAAGTTACCTCCTTGAAATATCGTTCCTTCTTTTACTCCTTTCCCTCATAGAATATCTCTTTGTCTTTGTTCACCTTACAAAACCTCTGACTCCTTTAAATGCCAAGGGTCTCAAGCTCTCCCTTCACACAACACCTCTACAATAATATAACAGATTCATTATAGTCTATAAGGCACTTGAAAAACTAAAGCAAGTATTTACAAAATATGAAAATTCTTATAGAGAAAGAATTTGCTACTGTGATCTTTTTCAGTTCTTAAAAAAAATTTTAAGTGAAGCTTTAATAAATGAACAATGAAAAATTAAAAGCAATTAAATTGACCAAAACATTTCATCATAAAAACTTGTAAATTTGTATTGATATTTGCTTCTTAATAGGCCATGCTTGAAATAATCTAATTTAAAGTTCTAGAAAACTTAATTTGGACTGGGTGATTTTTCATTGTACATTGTACTTAGATTAATTGTTGACTCACTGTCACTTTCATCCATTTTTCACTCGTTCATAATATTATGCTTGAGTAGTTGTTCATTTTATGCCATTAAAATGTAGAAATACTCTAAATCAGTATAGAAGTTTGCATATAATATTGTTAAAACTTTCACAGCTTAAGTCTAGTGAGACACTTGTAATAATTTCATCAGGAGGCAACTTTTAATAGTCTTTAAAATTATTACAGAGGTACGTCTAAATGACAGGGTTGCATTGGGGATCTATTGTGAAAGCAGAGGATGGACGGTACATGATGTAAGCGCAAAATAAGGTTTTTTGGGAAACAGTGGTTGTCCGACTCTTTTGCAACCCCATGGACTGTAGCCTGCCAAGCTCCTCTGTCCAGGGAATTTTCCAGGCAGAAATACTGGAGTGGGTTGCTATTTCCTTCTCCAGGGGATCTTCCTGACCCAGGGGTTGAACCTCTGTCTCTTGTGTCTCCTGCATTGGCAGGTAGATTCTTTACCACTGTGCCACTTGGGAAGGCCTTTGGGGGAAAATTTATAGGCAAAGAAGCAGCCGAGGTCACGAGCTCATTCTCTTATTATCCTGCAAGGAGACAATCGTGGGTCATACAGAGCCAGACATACCATGGAAAGCATACCAAATAATGACCCTGTGTCTGTGCCTTTATCTAGATGGAGAAGCATTGAGAGGGATCATAGAAGTTCTAGACACCTATAAAACCACAGAAACTGTTTGGTACATGAGACAGTCTTGTTAGAAAAGGTCCAGAGGTCAACTTCTGGGGTGGCCTCCTCCTCTGTGGAGCTGTCTTGGATCCAAAGAGCCCACTCCTTTCTAAGCTATTAAAAAAGGATAGGAAAGAGCCTCCAGAAAGCTCCAGATTTATATCTTTACAGGATCTGAGCAAATTTTTTAGCATGCACTTTTTTCAAATAGGAACATCTTCAAATATGTTAAAAGGACACAGTAGCCAACTGGAAAGGGCTCCCAGGGGTCAGATTTGAGACAATTGGAGCAAGAACAACAACAACAAAATGTTAGAAATGGATTATAACCATGGAACCAAATAAGAATCCAGGAGTTCATAGTGGCATAAATAAACTGAGTAAATGAGTAAAGAGAAATCTCTTCATTACCATAGATTTCCAACAAATAAATGTTGGATGAAGTCTATTGGTAGATACCACAATAATAATTGTTTCAGATAAGAATCATTGATAAATCTGTGGCTGAAAAATCTGAGGAGATTGACTCCCCTGATGGTCCAGTGGTTAAGAATACACCTACGGATTCGATCCCTGGTCCAGAAAGATTCCACATGCCACAGGGCAACTAAACGCCATCCGCCACAACTACTGAGCCTGTGCCCTAGAGCCCAAGTGCCACAACTGCTGAGCCTGTGCACTCTAGAGTCTGTGGTCCACAACAAGAGAAGCCACCGTAACGAGCAGCCAGCGTACTACAACAAGCAGTAGTTGTTGTTGCAACTACCCCTCTTCACCACAACTAGAGAAAGCCCATGCACAGCAACAAAGACCCAGCATAGCCAAAAATAAATTAATTAATTTTTAAAGATCTGATGACAGACAGGATCATTACAATCAGCCTTCCGTATCCTTGGATTCTACTTGTGTGGATTCAACCAACCACAGATGGAAAATACTTGAAAAAAAAAAAATTTCCAGAAAGCAAAACTTGGGTTTGCTGCATACTGGCAACTATTTACATTATACTTACAACTATTTACATGGTATTTACATTATTTAAGGTATCATAGGTTATCTAGAGACAATTCAAAGTATATGGAAGGATGTGCATTGATTATATGCAAATACTACACTATCCTTCATTAAGGACCTGAGTATCCTCAAAATTCAGTGTCTGCTGGAGTCCTGTCAATACCCATGGACACCAAGGAATGGCTGAACAGAGTCCCAAAGTATCTCTCCATAAGATAACAAATAGTTTACTTGCTAATATGAAGGAAAGAACAGAAGACAGGTCAATACTCCGTTTCAAATTAAACATGAAGTTAAAATGTGCCTTTCAAGTTCTCAGCTCAATACTGTATTCTAAGAGACTTTGGGTAGGGA
Source organism: Budorcas taxicolor (assembly GCF_023091745.1). Lineage (NCBI taxonomy): Eukaryota > Metazoa > Chordata > Mammalia > Artiodactyla > Bovidae > Budorcas > Budorcas taxicolor. The sequence goes on from NC_068913.1 coordinate 93,416,286, forward strand.
ATAGAGAGTGATAAGAAGATTGAAGATGTTTCTGTCCAGAACATTACAAATTCAGAGCCAATTGATTCCATAATTCTACTACCAAGCAGATGGACAGGAAGAGCAAGAACCATGGGTTCTTTCTGAATTTTTATTTCCTGTTGTGGAGGCAGCTACAGAAAGAAGCCTCTGTGTTATGGGGCTTTGCTAGTGAAGCGTCAGAGGATGGAGTGGGGGAAAATGTGGAGAAACATGTGAGGGGACTTGGCCCTGCTTTAGGTCTTCATGTTTATGAACCTAAGAGCAGACATTCTTTCCTTCTGTTGCAAGAAAAAAGCGTGAATAGTAATGTGCTAAAATTACTGCCCATCCATGTGTTCAAGATGGACTATAGCCATATGTTGTTATTTAAATTAAGCAACAGGCAATGCAAGTATTTCACATTTTTTAATGAAATGGTTTATTATAGATACCCTATTGCTCTGAGGAACACTGTGTAGGGATTGGCCTTCTTGTCAGAAAACAAGACTTTCACTCCCTAATATATACTTTAAGAAGCATGTTAGTCATTCAATTTTCAGTTTTAAAAATAGCTTTGAGGAGTTTCCCTGGTGGATCAGTGGTAAAGTATTTGCCTTTCAATGCAGGAGACACAGGTTCTACCTCTGGTCTGGGAAGATCCCACATGCGGTGGAACAGCTAAGCCCATGGGCCACAACCACTGAGCCTGCACTCTTGAACGCAGTGGTTAGGACTCCATGCTTCCACCTGGGAACCTGGGTTTGATCCCTGGTCAAGGAACTAAGATCCTGAAAGCTGCACGATGTGGCCAAGAAAAAAAAAATAGAAAAGAATTGTATGGACCTAACAGAAGCAGAAGATATTAAGAAGAGGTGGCAAGAATACATGGAAGAACTGTACAAAAAAGATCTTCACGACCCAGATAATCACGATGGTGTGATCACTCATCTAGAGCCAGACATCTTGGAATGTGAAGTCAAGTGGGCCTTAGAAAGCATCAGTACAAACAAAGCTAGTGGAGGTGATGGAATTCCAGTTGAGCTGTTTCAAATCCTGAAAGATGATGCTGTGAAAGTGCTGCACTCAATATGCCAGCAAATTTGGAAAACTCAGCAGTGGCCACAGGACTGGAAAAGGTCAGTTTTCATTCCAATTCCAAAGAAAGGCAATGCCAAAGAATGCTCAAACTACTGCACAATTGCACTCATCTCACACGCTAGTAAAGTAATGCTCAAAATTCTCCAAGCCAGGCTTCAGCAATACGTGAACCATGAACTTCCTGATGTTCAAGCTGGTTTTAGAAAAGGCAGAAGAACCAGAGATCAAATTGCCAACATTGGCTGGATCATCAAAAAAGCAAGAGAGTTCCAGAAAAACATCTATTTCCACTTTATTGACTATGCCAAAGCCTTTGACTGTGTGGATCACAATCAACTGTGGAAAATTCTGAAAGAGATGGCAATACCAGACCACCTGACCTGCCTCTTGAGAAATCTGTATGCAGGTCAGGAAGCAACAGTTAGAACTGGACATGGAACAACAGACTGGTTCCAAATAGGAAAAGGAGTACGTCAAGGCTGTATATTGTCACCCTGCTTATTGAACTTCTATGCAGAGTACATCATGAGAAACGCTGGACTGGAGGAAACACAAGCTGGAATCAAGATTGCCAGGAGAAATATCAATAACCTCAGATATGCAGATGACACCACCCTTATGGCAGAAAGTGAAGAGGAACTCAAAAGCCTCTTGATGAAAGTAAAAGAGGAGAGTGTTGGCTTAAAGCTCAACATTCAGAAAACGAAGATCATGGCATCTGGTCCCATCACTTCATGGGAAATAGATGGGGAAACAGTGGAAACAGTGTCAGACTTTATTTTTTTGGGCTCCAAAATCACTGCAGATGGTGATTGCAGCCATGGAATTAAAAGACGCTTACTCCTTGGAAGAAAAGTTATGACCAACCTAGATAGTATATTCAAAAGCAGAGACATTACTTTGCCGACTAAGGTCCATCTAGTCAAGGCTATGGTTTTTCCTGTGGTCATGTATGGATGTGAGAGTTGGACTGTGAAGAAGGCTGAGCGCTGAAGAATTGATGCTTTTGAACTGTGGTGTTGGAGAAGACTCTTGAGAGTCCCTTGGACTGCAAGGAGATCCAACCAGTCCATTCTGAAGGAGATCAACCCTGGGATTTCTTTGGAAGGAATGATGCTAAAGCTGAAACTCCAGTACCTTGGCCACCTCATGTGAAGAGTTGACTCATTGGAAAAGACCCTGATGCTGGGAGGGATTGGGGGCAGGAGAAGAAGGGGATGACAGAGGATGAGATGGCTGGATGGCATCACTGACTCGATGGACGCGAGTCTGAGTGAACTCTGGGAATTGGTGATGGACAGGGAGGCCTAGTGTGCTGCGATTCATGGGGTCACAAAGAGCTGGACACGACTGAGCGACTGAACTGAACTGAACATTTTGCTTGCTCTCCTAACTAAAGTTTGCATTATATTGCTGGACAATATTCCAGACCATGATTGCCTCTTGAAAACAAAATAATTAACTGAACAAATGAAATGATGAATGAACAAATAAATTAAATTTACAGATCTGTATCAAAAAACTAACAATTTATCATTTGCTTTAACAAATATCTCTGGAGGCACTGCCCCCTACAACTGCCTACGTTAAAAGATATTAACAAGTTCATTTACATAGATAGCACATAAATGTGATCAAAGGTTACTTACTTTTTGATAATATTATTATCAAATGATAATCAAGTAGTTATCAATCTATTTTAAAAGATATTATCAAAGAAAATAATAAACAAGATATCATCAGAGTCTTTATGTGGATAGCATTTGTTCTCTGAGCATTCTAAGTGTGTGTCCTTTATGATGTAATATTTCAGACCCAACCATTTGCTGGTGATAAAAATTGACAATAATGAAAGGTTAGTAGAGGGGGATTAATAAATGCTTCCCTGAAGAAACAGTGAAAATGACAAATAGATTCAAGGGATTAAATCTGATAGACAAAGTGCCTGAAGAACTTTGGATGGAGGTTCCTGACATTGTACAGGAGGCAGTGATCAAGACCATCCCCAAGAAAAAGAAATGCAAAAAGGCAAAATGGTTGTCTGAGGAGGCCTTACAAATAGCTGTGAAAAGAAGAGAAACAAAAGGCAAAAGAGAAAAGGAAAGATAAACCCATTTGAATGTAGAGTTCCAAAGAATAGCAAGGAGAGATAAGAAAGCCTTCCTCAGTAATCAATGCAAAAGAATAGAGGGAAACAATAGAATGGGAAAGACTAGAGATCTCTTCAAGAAAATTAGAGATACCAGTGGAACATTTCATGCAAAGATGGGCTCAATAAAGGACAGAAATGGTATGGACCTAATAGAAGCAGAAGGTATTAACAAGAGGTGGTAAGAATACACAGAAAAACTATACAAAAAAGATCTTCATGATCCAGATAGCCATGATGATGTGATCACTCACTTATCCTGGAGTGCAAAGTCAAGTGGGCCTTAGGAAGCATCACTACAAACAAAGCTAGTGGAGGTGATGAAATTCCAGTTGAGTTTTTTCAAATCCTAAAAGATGATGCTGTGAAAGTGCTGCACTCGATATGCCTGCAAATTTTCAAAACTCAGCAGTGGCCGCAGGACTAGAAAAGGTCAGTTTTCATTCCAATCTGAAAGAAAGGCAATGCCAAAGAATGTTTAAACTACTGCACAATTGCACTCATCTCACACCCTAGCAAAGTAATGCTCAAAATTCTCCAAGCCAGGCTTCAACAGTATATGAACCAAGAACTTCCAGATGTTCAAACTGGATTTAGAAAAGGCAGAGGAACCAGAGATCAAATTGTCAACATCCATTGGATCATAGAAAAAGCAGGAGTATTCCAGAGAAACATATACTTCTGCTTTATTGATTACACCAAAGCCTTAGACTGTGTTGATCACAACAAACTGGAAAATTCTTCAAGAGATGGGAATACCAGACCCCCTGACCTGCCTCCTGAAAAATATGTATGCAGGTCAAGAAGCAACAGTTAGAACTGGACATGGAACAACAGACTGGTTCCAAATCAGGAAAGGAGTATGTCAAGGCTGTATATTGTCACCTTGCTCATTTAACTTATATGCAAAGTACACCATTAGAAATGACATCACCCTTATGGCAGAAAGCGAAGAGGAACTAAAGAGCTTCTTGATAAAAGTGAAAGAAGAAAGTGAAAAAGTTGGCTTAAAGCTCAACATTCAGAAAACTAAGATCATGTCATCCAGTCCCATCACTTCTAGGCAAATAGATGGGGACACAATGAAAACTTTGGAAAATAAAGTGGAAAACTTTATTTTCTTGGGTTCCAAAATCACTGCAGATGGTGAGAGCAGCCACCAAAGATGCTTGCTCCTTTGAAGAAAAGCTATGACCAACCTAGATGCATATTAGAAAGCAGAGACATTGCTTTGCTGACAAACGTCCACCTAATCAAAGCTATGGTTTTTCCAGTAGTCATGTATGCATGAGAGAGTTGGACTAAAAAGAAAGCTGAGCGCTGAAGAATTGATGCTTTTGAACTGGTGTTAAAGAAGATTCTTGAGAGTCCCTTTTACTGCAAGCAGATCCAACCAGGCAATCCTAAAGGAAATCAGTCCTGAATATTTGTTGAAAGGACTGATGCTGAAGCTGAAACTCCAATACTTTGGCCACCTGATGCGAAGAACTGACTCATTGGAAAAGACCCTGCTGCTGGGAAAGATTGAGGGCAGGAGGAGAAGGGGATGACAGAGGATGAGATGGTTGGATGACATCACTGATCAATGGACATGTGTTGAGTAAGCTCCGGGAGTTGGTGATGGACAGGGAAGCCTGGTGTGCTGCAGTCACGAAGAGTCATACACAACCGAGAGACTGAACTGAGTGAAGTAACTAAAAATGTTAAAAAGTATTGTTCGGTAATAGGTATTGTGTAATAGGTACCGTTATATAATAGGTATTATTGTGTAAGAGGTATTATTGAAGGAAGTCTAGCCATTAATATAGAAACATAAGTGGCCTAATTAAAAAACAAACCCAAAAAGAAGTGTTTCTAGATTTCTTGGGTGAAGTTTCTAGAAGATCCCTTAGACCTGTTTGGTGTGACAGTTTGTTGTAAATGGAGGCTAGATTAGTATTTAAAAGATAAGAGTTCATGAGGAGGTCTAGGAGGATGAGCAGGTAATACCACTAATGTTGTTGTTTAGTCACTCAGTAATGTCCAACTCTTTGCAAGCCCATGAACTGTAGACTGCCAGACTCCCCTGTCCGTGGGATTTCCCAGGCAAGAATACTGGAGTGGGTTGCCATTTCCTTCTCCAGGGGATCTTCCCCGCCCAGGGACTGAACCCAGGTCTCCTGCATTGGCAGACAGATTCTTTATCACTGAGCCACCTGGAAGCCCAATACCACTGACAGAAAGAACACAACTAACATGAATTTTGTGAACCAAGTAGAAACAGGGAAACTAGTGTTTTGCCAAAGTTGTGCTAAAATATCACTATGCACTGGAATCTGGAATACAGTTGGCCCATTTGGGTCATTCCAGGCCACATAAACAGTGAAATGATCACAGGCTTTGGAAGCAGACAGCTCTGGATTCAAACCCTACTTGCAGACTGTGTTGCCTTGGGCCAGTCATGTAAGTTCCCAGAGCCTCATTTTCCTAACCTATAAAATGAAATAATAATATAGCCTTAAAAACTGTTGGGCATAATGATAGCTTACAGTGAACGTGATCTCTAAAGAAGTAGATTCAGCTTTGGGACCAGGGACCAGTCTTGATCACTCAAGAGCTTTGGGGTAGCAGTTTTATTACAGTGAAAAGGGGACAGAGAAAGCTTCTGACATAGACATCAGAAGAGGGATGGAGAGTGCCCCATTAGCAACAGAGCTATATACTTTTTCAATTGGTTATTACAGTAAATCAAAAGAGTGTCTCAAGGTCGTAACCAGACCCACTCCCACAGTTTACATTTTAAGATGATAGGATTAGAACTAACAATAGAAAGATCTTACCAGACCCACTCCTAAACTTTAAGATGACAGGATTATTTAAAAGATTCTCAAGAAGTAGAAACATGTCTTCAAGCAGGATACATTGCTGTTGTATAATCCTTAGTACTGAGTTCAAGATGAGTTGTTTTGTTGTATAAACATCAGCTCTGGGCTTAAAGAAAAAAATCGTTTTATGTGACTAAAACTAAGGAATGTAGAGGGAAAAAAAAAAAGTTTGTCCTTTTCTCCTTGAGAACTCCAGACCTAGATCTCCTCCTTGGAAGCCCCAGACTTCTTATCAACCTGCCTAAGAACTGACTTTCTCAATAACAAATGAGAAAACAAACATGAACAGAGAAGCTCACACATACTAGGCCCTTGATGCATATGGTTCTCTTCCCTTGTCTCCTTTCCATGGAAATAGCCCCCGTTACCAGAATAATAAACTTAGGCCCACCTGAGGGCATCTCACCAGAAAGGGACTCCACTGACATGAACTCAGAGGACAGCAATAAATGGACATTGTACTTGCAAAGATTCATTACACACTTGGCATTCTTAAATAAGACAGAAGAGGTTAACCTTGACCTTCTTCTGGCTATAACTTTTAAGTCTTATTATTGTTTGTATCCATAGATTATAGAAGTAAAAATTGCTATAAAAAATCATTAAAATAGTACGGGCTTCCCTTGTTGCTCAGCTGGTAAAGAATCCTCCTGCAATGTGGGAGACCTGGGTTGGATCCCTGGGTTGGGAAGATCCCCTGGAGAAGGGAAAGGCTACCCACTCCAGTATTCTGGCCTAGAGAATTCCATAGACTCTATAGTCCATAGGATTGCAAAGAGTCAGACACAACTGAGCGACTTTCACTTCACTTTCAAAATGTTACAGATTTTCTGTTGTTTTGATTTTTTAAAAATCTTACCTCCCTAAAAAGGCTGTTAATTAATGGCCAAGCAGCAAACCTTAGTGTCAGTATAGCAGGATTTTTGTAGTTCTCAGGGATTATTGGTAATAATGAAGCTCTCGGACTTCACTTCCCTCCCAGGCCAGCATAGAGGTGGTAGGGCCAGAAAATACACCTCAGCTGTGCACATTGGTGGTTCCATAGGAACAAAGAAGGGAGAGCAAAGGTAAAGGAAGCCAGATCATGCTTTTCACAGACCTAGGTGGCAAGCTGAGCAGCACGGGAGCCGGGATGCTTTTGCAGAGGTCATGTAGAGAGGTGATAATGGCTTGTCAACATAATCCATGTGAAGAAACTTCTGGCAATGTAGTTTCTGAAAGGCAAGGTGGTCAAAGGTCACAAGCAGCTTGCTGCCTGTTCTATCCTGTGTGCACATTTAATGTGTCCCTTAGTGAGCATCTGAAGCGGTAACAAGCTCCATCTGTTTTCTGCTCACAGCTGCTCCTTCCTGTGTCCCCCACTGCTCACCCTTGTGCTGAGAAAGAGCCAGTATCTATGGCCTTGTCTACCATGTGGGGCTGTTTCCCAGAAGCCCGTCGTCATGTGTCAAGGCCTGATGGGTGTAAACAGAACTTGAACTGAGATGGGGTCATTGTGGTGGTCCTCAATTCTTGGTCCAAACTTGCCCTGCTCTGAATGAACTCTAGTGAGACATACATAGCATGAAAGACCCCTCCTGCCACCCTACCAGCCAATGGCACCTTGCCTTTATTATTGGTCAGTGTCCATCTCCCAGCCTTGTTGGCTCAAGTGGAGAATGGATTCTGTCTTCTTTTTTCTTTTTTTATTTTATCGAAATATGCTTGATTTACAATGTTGTGTTAATTCCTGTTATAAAGCAAAGTGATTTAGTTATACATATGTGTGTGTGTGTATATATGTGTGTGTGTGTGTGTGTATATATATATATATATATACACTTTATCATGTTCTTTTCGATTATGGTTTATCACAGGATATTGAATAGTTTCCTGTGCTATACTGTAGGACCTTGCTGTTTATCCAAGATTGAGTTCTTTAATCTATCTCCTCTGGGCCTCATCTTTTCATCACCAAGAATCTTTACTCTTTATATCCATCATTAAGTCCAGCATGAACAGAGGCAAGTCCCCAGTTTTCAATTCCAAATTAGAACCTTGAAAGCTCTTACTTTTCATTTTAAGAACCAGGTATTTGTGAGAGAAGATGTTTAGAGGGAAAGAGTTGATGGAGGTAGATTTCAAGACCTTAGCTTGAATACTAAGAGCTTGGTTTTTAATAAGCTTTAAAACATAATGTCCATCAACATAAAAATGGATAAAGATGTGGTACATACCATGGATGGACCTAGGGATTATCATACTACGTGAAGTAACACAAAGACAAATATCACGTGATACCACCCACTTATGTTCAGAATCTACAAAAATATAAATGAACATATTTAAAAAACAGAAATAGACTCACAGACAAACAGACTTACGGTTAGCAAAGGAGAAAGATCAGGGACAGAGGGAGGTGGGGATAAATTAGGAGTTTAGGAATAACATACATTTACTACTATATGAAAAATATATAACCAACAAGGACATACTGCACAGTAGCTAAGGGAACTCTACTCAATATTCTATAATAACCTACATGGAAAAAGAATCTGAAAATGAATGGATATATGTGCCTGAGTGAACTCTGGGAGTTGGTGATAGACAGGGAGGCCTGGCGTGCTGCAATTCATGGGGTCGCAAAGAGTCGGACATGACTGAGCGACTGAACTGAACTGAACTGATGTGTATGAAAACTGAAACACTTTGCTGTACACCTGAAACTAACACAACAATGTGCATCAACAATACCCCAATGAAAAATAACACTTAAATTTTAAAAAAGCTCTTTGAAATTAGGGATTGTCTTACATTCCCTACTATCTAGCATAATGGGCAGGAAACAAACAACAAATAAATGATTATTGACTTAACTGATGTACACAAAATGACCTGACACTTAGAAATGAGCCCAAGGGAAAGAGCTGTCTTGCAGCCAGCTTCGTACCAGGTGCATGGCTGCCTCTGTGGCAGCCGAAGGAATCCTGTCCTTTGTTAGGATTTAATGTAAGGCTTTATGTTAGGGTTTGTCACTCAAGTGTGCATCTGCAGACTTCTCCCTTCTGTGCCCATATTTCCCACAACTTCCTTGAAGAGATGGCAGATTGCTTCAAGACAAAGATTATAGATATCACGGACTTCTGGTCAAATACTGGTATCTTATTTTCACTGGGGCTTCCCCGGTGGTGCAGTGGTAAAGAATCTGCCTGCCAATGCAGGAGGTGGAGGAGACGTGGGTTCGATCCCTGGGTCAGGAAAATCCCCTGGAGGAGAGCATAGCAACCCACTCTAGTATTCTTTCCTGGAGAATCCTATGGACAGAGGAGCCTGGCGGGCTACAGTCCATGGGGTCGCAGAGTCAGACACAACTGAGCACGCACATGCATGCACTATTTTCACTCATTACTCTCGGTCCCTAACTTGCTGGGAAAATTTTTACATTATAAATCTAATTCATCTTTTGGGTTAAAAGTTGTACTCTCTAGCTTCTAAAAGTTATAGTTGCATGTCTCTATACAATATTGGATAACTAAAAGCAGTTCATGTCTTATGCTGGAATTATTTTTAATTGCATTTACCTAACTAGATTAATCCTGTCAATTTTTTTTTTTTTTTTTTAAGTAAAAGGCAGAGAGATCTGAAGAGCTGAGGGTGACGGGTACTTGCCTGTATTTCCGTGGATTGATTCCAGTGGCAACAGACATTCTTCAGCAACAGCCTGAGGTGATGGTTTAGCTTTCAATATCTAGCTAACAATATCTCCGATAGTCCCATTGATATGCTCACGCCATCCTAAGACTATTCTTTACTTCTTAATAATAGCTCTTTCTCTCCTTTCTTAGGAAGAATCAACTTTTTGGTTTAGCCCTTATGATTCAGAGAAGAAGCAATATGAAGATTTTTGCCTTTAGAAGATGAAAGATTAGGAAGAGAATGTAGAATTAAAATGGATCCTTATTTTTCCTATGATATCCTTTCTGAAAATCAATATGATTAAGAAATAAAAGGGCACACCCCTAAAGTTACTGCAAATATATCTAGAAAATCTAAATCAGAGAGAAAATATTTTAGCTAACTTTAAGTTGAAGAGAAGTAACAATAAAATTCTAAGAGAGAAAAAGAAATGTGAAGGCTTTGGAGGACTTTTATAACTAAATATATTTGTGGTAGCTTCCAGCCCACGCTGGTGGTGGAAAAGGAAGAGGGGCAGGAGGGGAAGTAGTAACTGTAGTTACAGTAGTTACTAATAGTAGTAGCTAACACTGGACTGCTTTGTAGTTACAGTAGTTACTAATAGTAGTAGCTAACACTGGACTGCTTGCTATGAGCCGACACCTGTGCAGGGTCTGTACATGCTTAATTTAACTTAAGGAAGTTCCTAAGGGTTAATAACTGTTGTTATTATTACCCCCATCTTGCAGATAAAAAAGCTAAAGTTGCCCCAAAATGTAAGTGACTTGCCTGCGTTGTGTGTTAGTCACTCTGCCGCTGCTGCTGAGTCGCTCAGTCATGTCCGACTCTGTGCGGCCCCAGAGACGGCAGCCCACCAGGCGCCCCCGTCCCTGGGATTCTCCAGGCAAGAACACTGGAGTGGGCTGCCACTTCCTTCTCCAGTGCATGAAAGTGAAAAGTGAAAGTGAAGTCGCTCAGTCGTGTCCGACTCTTAGCGACCCCATGGACTGCAGCCCACCAGGCTCCTCCGTCCAGGGGATTTTCCAGGCAAGAACACTGGAGTGGGGGGCCATTGCCGTCCCCAATGCATGAAAGTGAAGTCACTCTGTTGTGTCCGACTCCTAGCAACCCCATGACTGCAGCCTACCAGGCTCCTCCGTCCATGGGATTTGCCAGGCAAGAACACTGGAGTGGAAGTAACCCCTACAGTGTCTAATCCAATCCCTCATTCTATATTATAGATTAAGGGGCTGAGTCATTAATTCATGAGTTGTATGGCCAGTGTTAGAGGGAGAAAAAGGAGGGCAAGAAGTCAGGTCACCTCCTTTTCAGATCAGTGTTTTTTATACTATACAAAGCCAGTATAACAGCCCAGCCCATAACCCTTGTGAGATTAATCTCATATTCCAATTCCTAGAGTAAAGATAGAGATGCCACCATGGATAAAAGCATCAAGTACTCCCACACATTCATTGAGAAGCAGCACTAAATAGACTACGCAAGCAGGGCATACAGCCTTCCCCCTCCACCTGCCCTCTTAGGCAATGTCTGTGGGCAGGGAAGGCAGAAGCATCCATGCAGGGCAGCTCTGGGAGAAGTCAGGAGACTCAAGGAGACACAGATGAGATCGGCTGAGGACAGGAATGTGAGTGATCCAAAGAGCTGCCCTCAGTTCCTGAGAAGCTAAACAAACCATCCAGAGCATTCACATGCCCCACAGAGCACAGGAAATACTAAAACTCAAACCTCAAAAGCAGAAAACTGGAAGCAAAACAGAACTTTATGGGAAGAAGGAAAACGGAAGAGTAGCAGGCCTAACTGGGGGCCGGATGCCCTGCTCTGCCAGCTCCAGGAAAAGGATGTACTGTAAACACGCAGTGTTTTCCTGTCAGTTTTTTTACAAGACTTTCCGAACATACAGAAAATGTGAAATGTACACCAGTATACTCTCACCTAAATTTGACAATTAATATTTTACTACACTTTCATCATGACATAGATATCCATCTCTTCATCTTCCCATCCCAGCCATCAATCTATCTTATTTCTGATGCATTTCAAAGTAAGTTGCAGACATCAGCACACTTCACTCCTAAACACATCAGCATGCATATTGTCACCTAGAGTTCTAACCTTATAATTCTTTTCTCTTTTGGACATAAAGTTAACACTCAGTGAAATGCACACATTTTAATTCATTTATTGAATGTCGAGAAATGCACACACCTGTCTAACCCAAACGCTTATCAAGGTGCAGGACACTACCATCATCCCAGAAAGCTCTTCTCCAGTCAAAACCCATCCCCCGCACTAGAGGCAACTGCTGTTCTAATTTTTTTTCCACCATCGATCAGTTTTGCCTGTTCTAAAACCTTTTTAAAGATGGAACCATACTTTATGAGTTCTTTCATGTAAGACTTCTACTCATTAGTGTCTTTGAGATTTGTGCATGTTTTGTGAGTACCAGAAGTTCATTCCTTTATGTATCTTGCATGTCAGTTGCTTCAGTTGTGTCCAACTCTTTGCCACCCCATGAACTGTAGTCCTCCAGGCTCCTCTGTCCATAGGACTTCCCAGGCAAGAATAATGGAGTGGGTTGCCATTTCCTTCTCCAGAGGATCTTCCAGACCCAGAGATTGAACCCGGGTCTCCTGCTTTGCAGGCAGATTCTTTACCATCTGAGCCATGGTTGATTTAAGTAGCCACATTCCTTTATATTGCTGAGTAGTATTCTATTGTTTGTTATAGATCACAGTTTGACCACTCTTCTCTTAGAGAACACCTTAGATGTTTCCAGCATTCAGCTATTATGCATAAAGCTGTTATGAAGATACTTGAGCAAGATACATGTCTTTGGATAGATATGTTCATTTCCCTTAGGTAAATACCTAGGAATGAAATTTCTGGGTCATTGGGTAGATGTATGCTTAATTTTATAAGAAACAGCTAGATTTTTTTTACAAAGAAACTGAACCACTTCACACTCCCAACAACAATGAACTTAAGAGATTTTTTGTTGCTTGATATGCTCACTGACCTTTGGTATTACAGGTTTTATGGTTTTAGCCTTTCTGGTGATCAAACTTAATTTACATGGTTTTCCATCCACTTTCCTCTCCTATAAGGAAGGGAAACAGTCATTTCTTTCTGTCTTTAACATCACAATAGCACTATTCACTGGACATCTATTAGGTGCCAGATGCTGTGCTAAACTCATGACCCCATAGTATAGAAATTCCTTTATTATTATCATTTTATAGATGAAACAACTGAGACAAAGATAGTCACTCCATCAAGGCCACGCACTGTCATTGGCACGCCCATACTCGTCTGACTCTGATGCCCTTTTTTTTTTTAACTTTTCTTTTTTTTCTTGTGCCCATGGTTTTAGCCTCTCTGCTGTACCGCGTCCCAAGTCTGGCTGTGGGATGGAAAAAGATTTCACATTAGGAGTTACTGCCTCTCCTTCTTCTGCTTAACTATGTCTCCTCCCATGAGATGCACAAGTCCTCTTAGGTTAGCATGTGAAATAGCTAGAGCAAATTCAAAGCTTAAGAGGAATCCACAGAGTCCCAGGGAACCCACCTGAGTGCCCGTGAGAAGTGTATCCAGTTCTGGAGGCCACTGCACCATTCATTCTTCCAGTCAGTCAACAGCCTCTCACTGGGTGCCTGATACTGTGTGAGACTCCAGATTCCAGAAAAATGAGCGCATTTCTCAGAACATAAGGTGCCAGCCACTCTTATATGTATTACTAAGAAGGAAATGGTAACCTACTCCAGTATTCTTTTCTGGGAAACCTCATGGACAGAGAAGCCTGGCGGGCTACTCTATGGGGTCACAAAGAGTTGGACATGACTTAGCAACTCAGCAACAACAAGAAATAAATAATGCTGCTTTCTTATCATTTGGATTTATCTTACACTTACTAAAAGAATTATTTTTACACTTAGAGGCAGGTGTCAAGTAAGCTGTGGTCACTGGATCTTGATATTTTATAGCACATTTGCTTTGACAGTATAATTTTGAGATGTATCAAAGAACACCTGCATTTTATTAGCATTACCACTTTGAGGAAACTAGTAGTTTAATTATTCTCACTTGACAAAAATCACATGTTGCTGGAAGTTAAGGCGTTTCAGTTCAAAAATAGGAAGAAGTTTCTGATAAACTCATGTTTGATGCGTTAACGATAGGATTGCACCAGGCATGACTGACCCCACCAGCTTCACTCATTGCTTTCAAATTCTATCACTCATCTGAACGATGTGATTCTTCTGCCTTCAGGGGTTTTGCTTGGCCTGCAGTACATAGTCCTTCTGCACGTATCTGAGGAAGAAATATACCATAGCTTCATCTGCTTAGTCCTCTCCTAAGGGACTTCCTCTCTTAGGTAACCTAGAGCACTAGATTTTGCTTTGCAAGAAAATACAGAATTGCAGTTATTCCTCCAACAATGAATACCTGATTGACTGATATCAAGCATATGTCCTATTGCTCTGAGTCTGTGCCTTTCTTCATACATAATGACTTTTCCAGGCTAAATCATAGAGTAACATTTTTTTTTTCTTGATCAGAAAATGTTTCATCTTAACAGAAAAAAACTTTATGGAGAATTGAGTGTGTATTGTTCCATTTAGTTTTGTTCCTGAGTCCCAAGGAAGCTGAGCCACCTGATCTCTCTTCTAGACGAGACAGATTTTAGGACAATCCTACCTTTTCTTTCAAACTCTAAGTTTCTTTGTTATAGGCTGGATTCTCTGTGTAGCAGCATGAGCTTTCCAATATACCTCTTCCATCAAGCCTGGAAGTTTCATTTTTCTTTAACTACTGAAATAATTATTTCTTATAAGCATCCAACCCATACGATGTTTATCATGTACCTCCACATGGAATTTATTGCTTTCTGAATTGTAAGCAAGGAATCATTTGGTACCTGTGAGAGATAGAATATCACCTCCCCCAATCCTCAGCTTCCTTGGAGCCCCAAAATCTTTGTTCCCAAAGGAGTCTGGCAAGGTCCACATGTGAAGGGCATGTGAAGGCAGCAGGCTGACCATGAGTGCTCTCCTCTCCACTTTCCATCTCTCTCCACTCACCTGTGCTTCACTGGGCCTTCACAGAGCTGGTCCATGCCAATGAACTCTGCTCTAGTGTGACTTGGAAGCCAGCCTTCACGAGCATGGAAGTTTGTCAGCAGATACTGCACAGACTACTATATCTTCTCTGATTCAGATGTAAGCAGTCTGGCAGAGTAAGCCTCTGATGAAAACACCTATGTCATCCTGCACTTGGGTGAAGCATACTTGTGTTTATCCTGGACTCCCAAGGGCTCCAAGCATGGAAATCATACTTTTCCCCTCCTCTTCCTTTTAAATTTCATGTTGTATCTCTTGACAACCGTCATAAGCCTATCTTTCCACCTTCATGGCTTGTTATAGACCTGACGGCTTTGCAACGCTATAGAGGACAAGGCTTTTGAAGATAATTTTAACCATTTTTTTTGTTTAAATTAAACTCAACATGTAGAGCCAACAAAGCACATCACATGATTGATGAGGGGAGTGTATGAAAAGCAGGGATCATGTGTGTGCTGCAAAGTCAAGGACACTACATCACTACAGCCACCAGTGCCAGGGTGTAACATGTAACATAAAAAAAGGACACACATATAAAAAGGAACGAACTACGGAAGAAACGGTGCTGATTTCAGGAAGTATCAGGGATCATCTCCTCTGAGTCTACATACTCTCTGAGAAGAGCAGACTCAGCTGTCATTTCAAGGGTCATTTTTACACATAAGTGAAAATTATTTTTAAAATTTTCTCTTTCCTGTTATACAACTAAAATGGGGATAAATTTAATGTTTAAGTTGAAGCTTAAAGACTAATTTACATTGATATTAATTAAACTGCTGGAAATTACAGTGGGCCCTAATAGAGTTATATTTATTCTTCTAATGAGAAAGAAAATTATTTTAAATTTAAGGAACAATTTAAAATGTGGTTTCTGGTGGCAGCCTAGAAAAGTATTCAGTTCAGTTCAGTTGCTTAGTCATGTCTGACTCTTTGCGACCCCATGATTTGCAGCACGCCAGCCCTCCCTGTCCATCACCAACTCCCAGAGTTCACTCAGACTCACGTCCATCAAGTCAGTGATGCCATCCAGCCATCTCATCCTCGGTCGTCCCCTTCTCCTCCTGCCCCCAATCCCTTCCAGCATCAGAGTCTTTTCCAATGAGTCAACTCTTCGCATGAGGTGGCCAAAGTACTGGAGTTTCAGCTTTAGCATCATTCCTTCCAAAGAAATCCCAGGGCTGATCTCCTTCAGAGATGGACTGGTTGGATCTCCTTGCAGTCCAAGGGACTCTCAAGAGTCTTCTCCAACACCACAGTTCAAACGCATCAATTCTTTGGCTCTCAGCCCTCTTCACAGTCCAACTCTCACATCCATACATGACCACTAGAAAAACCATAGCCTTGACTAGATGGACCTTAGTCAGCAAAGTAATGTCTCTGCTTTTGAATATGCTGTCTAGGTTGGTCATAATTTTTCTTCCAAGGAGTAAGTGTCTTTTAATTTCATGGCTGCAGTATTAATGATGTGCATTTCTGCAATAAAAAGATGTGAAATACAAATCTACTAGTAGATATTTAGATATGTTAGCAAGTAATTTTAGAAAAAATATTACCTAAAACAAATGAAAGATCAGTCTTGAAAACAGGAATATAAACAGTACCCTAACTGATGAATTCAAGGTTTCATTTTGTTTTTCCCAATTATTAACATCAGCCTTTTTTCCATCTTCAACCATAATATATTTTGTAGTTGGACTTTCTATGTCTCATTATGTTTTCCGAGAACCATGAGTTAAATGAGTTCCATGGATTCCACTTTATTCACAACCAAGAAGTCAGTGTTAACAGATAAAATTAGTGTCAGTAGCCAAAAACTATTAGGTATCCAATCCATTTCCCAGTCTTTTGCTTCTCCCATTAAACCACACTCTTTCCATTTGTACTTCAGTTCTTTTCATTCATTCATGTTAACTTATTCAATCAAAATGAACTGAGTTTTTTTGATGAGGGCCCTGGAACAGTGACAGCTCAAAAGCAAACCATTTCTCTTCTTTGAGTTCCTTTATCATCTTACAACTTACATGAAAACCCAGAGGACTAAAACAAAAAATTTTAAAGAAAGCATGACATTTTTTTTTAAGTTTGACTATGCTAAACCATTTATTTCAGCCATAAAATCAGTCCTTTCATCATGGATTTTCTCAAGTTACATATCTTTCATTCTTCGCTCATCTTCTTTGTTATTATGTATATGATATGGTGCTGATGTGGGCAACTACTGGGAATAGTTACATTCAAGAGGATGATCACCCAATCACTTAAGAGATATTTCCAGGGCAATTAATCAAGAGAAATAATTTCTGGCATTCCATAGAATTTAATGCGCCATCTTACATTTTAATTAGTTTGCAAATATCTATGTTATAAAGGATAAATAGGAACATTTGAGGGCTGTGAACTTAAAGTCTTGCCTTCACTGTCCTTTCTTTCTGAACTTCAGTCTACCTTCATTAAATAACAGAGCTCCTACTGATGAAAAAAACAGAACCATATAATAACTGAAGTACTTTCAGAAGATTAGCATTAGGCCAAGGTGTTTGATTTATTATGCATAATGATAAACAATCACATACCACAGAATATGGAAAAGCCAGATAAGTTAAACAATGGCAGACTGCTTGTTTTATCCTAAGAAACTTTGGTTTGCATATATCATTTTCAGATTTCTGCTAACACTACAAGCAAAAGCCTACAAAGGAGGATTAATGATACTATTTGCATGAAATCTAATTTCTACAAAGCACTTTAAAGTATTTGGATGAAAGAAAAGTGTCAGAGAAAATTATCAAAGCAATCAAATAAATTAAATTGCTAATTGCACAGCCCTTTTAGTTAGAAATAATTCACTCTGTTAAAGAATGGCATAGAAGTAACATTATGAAATTTAAGGTTTGTAATTTGGGGAATGTTTTTCATTCAGCTCAAAATAGATAAACTGGTCATTAAGCACTACCATTCAAGTTGAGGCTTTAGTCGTTTTCTTTCCTCCACAAACAAGCAATAAAGATGCTTAAAAGGGAATTATGCCAAGCACTTAAGCACCATGCTGTTTTAAAAATGAAACTGAAATCTGACTTATGACAAGTCAAAGTAGAGGGACTTGAAAGAGAGCATCCAGTTATTATGTGTCTCTTCAAGTTTCAGGCTACAGTGAGTTGGGGCTTGATTTGCTTGCTTTAGTTTCTAAGTACTGCTGTAACAAACAATCACAAACTTAGTGGCTTAAAACAGCACAAATTGGGACTTCCCTGGTGGTTCAGTGATTAAGGATCCGCCTTACAATGGAGGGGATGTGGGTTTGATCCCTGGTCAGAGAACTGAGATCCCACACGCCCAGGTGCAACTGAGCCCCTGCGCCGTAACTACTGAGTCTGTACACCACAACGAGAGAGTCTGGGCGCCACCAGGAAAGACGCAGTGAAGATTCAGCATGCCACAACTGAGACCCGATGCAGCCAGATAAATACTATTAAAAAACAAAATAAAAATAAATAAAACAACACCAATTCATTATCTTACCATTCTGGAGGGATGTGGTCCCAATAGAACTGTGTTCCTTCTGGAGACGCTAAAGGAGAACCAGCTTCCTTGTCTGTTCCAACCTCTAAAGGCTTCCCATGTTCTTTGGTTCATCACTCCAACCTCTGTCTGTCATCCCACCTACTAGGCACTCCTGTCTCCTCTTTTACTTATAAGGACCCCTCTGACAACACTGGGCCCACCTGGAGAAAGCAAAATAATCTTCCCATGAGAAGATCCTTAATTTAATCATCCCCCTTTGACACGGTCCTTTTTGCCACATAAAGCAATTACACTCACAAGTTCTGGGGATCAGGTACGTATATCTTGTAGGGGCTTGGGGATGGAGGGCTCTCAATTCTGTTGACCCCACCTGGGGAGTGCCTGTGGGCTAGCAGCCGGGAGGTGAGCAGGCAGAGGCAGCCCCGCTAGGCAATCTGTGCTCCAAGAGCAAGTCAGAGCAGGTGATGCCTCGTGCCTTCCATTGGCCGGATAACATAAGCAACGTGAGTGAGAGAGAGAATATTCAGGTAGCATGAGGGGAGGAGGCCTCAGAAGAAAGAAGTCAAATGTCACATTTCCCAGGTACAATGGAAGAAACAAGGAATAAGTTAGATTAGTGCTCTTCAGTCTGAGGACTGGTGCTGGAACCCAGTCTATAATGTTGAAAAAGGACAGAAATTGAAAGTAAGCTTTAAGGAAAATTTTGTAGCAGTTTAACAGAGTAATTTTGTGTTACAGAATGTGATTATTTAAAATGCAGCTTTATATTTTGCATGTTTTTTTTTCATTTTACTAGCAATTCATGTTTATCATATATTTCAAAATTATTGAGTCTATAGCAGATGGGAAATAATTGAAAACTGCTGTTCCTGTTCTCTTTCACACACACACACAAAATCCTAGTTCTTCATCACAGATTTTTCAAAAATCCATGACTAGAGGAAAGTGCATGACTTACAGAGGGGAATTCCAAATGAGAGGGACCCTGGAAATCTCCAAGGAGCTAGAATCAGCTGTAAACACTTGCCAGGCACTTCAGTGAGCTCCACACCAGTTTACAGCACTATTAGTTCACTAAGAACTGTCCCAGTCCCGTCCCCCTTTCTCTGCCCCATATTCCAACCCCAAGGCTATACAAGCTTTGGGGTGGGGGGGTAGGACCACTAACAGGAAAGAGGACAGAAGCCTGCCACACCCTCGTCCTTTTAAATCAAGCTTGAAGTTTTGATTATTACAAGCGACTAGACATTCTAATTAGACATTACTCTACCAACAAAGGTCCGTCTAGTCAAGGCTATGGTTTTTCCAGTAGTCATGTATGGATGTGAGAGTTGGACCGTGAAGAAAGCTGAGCGCCGAAGAATTGATGCTTTTGAACTGTGGTGTTGGAGAAGACTCTTGAGAGTCCCTTGGACTGCAAGGAGATCCAACCAGTCCATTCTGAAGGAGATCAGTCCTGGCTGTTCTTTGGAAGGAATGATGCTAAAGCTGAAACTCCAGTACTTTGGCCATCTCATGGGAAGAGTTGACTCATTGGAAAAGACTCTGATGCTGGACGGGATTGGGGGCAGGAGAAGGGGACAACTGAGGATGAGATGGCTGGATGGCATCACCGACTAGATGGACGTGAGTCTGAGTGAACTCTGGGAGTTGGTGATGGACAGGGAGGGCTGGCGTGCTGCGATTCATGGGGTCACAAAGAGTAGGACACGACTGAGCGACCGAACTGAGACATTCTAATTAGTAAATTTAGAATATACTCTGTGGTTTAAAATGAATAAAAGACACTTTTCATTGTATGCCAGTGACCAGAAAATTCATGAGATGGGCCCAAGTTTTCATCCAAGGCCAAGGTCAGGACAAGCCCCATGGAACCATTTTAAAGGAAGAGTTGACAAGAATAGAAGCCACTTTATGGTTTCATCCCTCGAGTCATGATTGTTCCATCTAATAATTATGTAACTCAGAGATAGAGCAAGTCTTAATATAGAGTCACTCATGTCATGGTTTAAGGCAAGGTTTCTCAACCCTGGCTACATTGCCTTTTGAGCTGGGTAAGTTTTTGTTTTAGGGTGGGGAGAGGAATTCTCCTGTGTATTTTAGCAGCATTTCTACCTCATCTCTAATCCCTAGCACTCCCACCCCAAGCTGTGACAGCCAAAAACATCTCCAGACACAGCCAAATGTCTGCTGAAAGGGAAAAATTGTCCCTAGTTGAGAACCACTGTGGTAAGAGAAGCAAGGAAATTCTTTTTCCTTTTCCCACCCAGTAAATACCTCCCTGCCAAGATCCAAAGCATCTGAAGCCCATCATTTCACATTCATTGCCATTCCAGAGTATTCTTTTTTTTTTTTTAATTTATTGGGCCATAGTTGATTAACAATACTGTGCTAGTTTCAAATGTACAGCAAACTGATTCAGTTATACGCATATATATTCATTCTTTTTCAGATTGTTTTTCCCCATACTGAACAGTGTGCAGAATCTCAGTTCTGTGACCAGGGATTGAACTTGGGCCATAGCAGTAAAAGTGCCAGATCCTAACCACTAGACCACCAGGGAACTCTCATACATATTCTTTTAAATTCAAAGTCCTCTGAGAAGGGATGCCCAGCTGTTATCAGTTATTGATACATTACTGTAACTGAGTCATCAGATTCCTTTCTTTCACAGATTGGCCCATTTTTAATATACTGGTGGTCTGAAGCTAAGATGAGAGTAAGGCACGAAGACCTGGGAAAACTAGTTGGTTCCTTCCATGTCCAAAACATCCCTTCATCTTCCCCCCACCCCCACCACAAATTCTCTCTTTCAGGAGTTCTACTTCTCTCCTGATTTATGGCAACGAATTTTTACCATGTCCCCCCAGTTTCATGTCTCTCAAACTCATCCTCTGCATTGTCCTTGGACTGATATTTCTAATCATGCCCAGTCTTAACTCATAAGTCTTTAAAGACTTGACATCATCCAGAGGAAAACATCCAAGCTCTTAATAAGGCACGCACCCTAATTCCATCCATATGAATGGTTCCTAACCCCATGTCTTTGCTCTTGCTGTTCCCTTTCGCTTTCTTTCACTTCCTTCTGTTTACTGGAAAAGCTTCCAAACTTTCAGTTGTAACTCAAACACTCACAGCCTTGAAAAATCCTTCTCTGATTCACTCAGCAATAATTAAGATGCTCCTTTTCCCAGGATGCCACATAACAGTGAGCATTATCTTTAGTGTAGCACTTACCTCTTTTTAAGTAAGGTTCCCTGGTGGCTCAGATGGTAAAAAGAATCCTCCTGCAATGCGGGAGACTTGGGTTCAATCCTTGGATGAGGAAGATCCCCTGGAGAAGGGAATGGCAATCCACTCCAGTATTCTTGCCTGCAGAATCCCATGGACTGAAGAACCTGGTGGGCTACAGTCCATGCGGTCGTGAAGATTGGGACACCACTAAGTGATGAACCTCCGTCCATAGTTCATCAGGCACTCTATCTATCAGATCTAGTCCCTTAAATCTATTTCTCACTTCCACTGTATAATCATAAGGGATTTGATTTAGGTCATACCTGAATGGTCTAGTGGTTTTCCCTACTTTCCTCAATTTGAGTCTGAATTTGGCAATAAGGAGCTCATGATCTGAGCCACAGTCAGCTCCTGGTCTTGTTTTTGCTGACTGTCTAGAGCTTCTCCATCTTTGGATGCAAAGAATATAATCAATCTGATTTCATTGTTGACCATCTGGTGATGTCCATGTGCAGAGTCTTCTCTTGTGTTGTTATGATTATACAGTGATTATACAGTGTATATGATTATACAGTGGAAGTGAGAAATAGACTTAAGGGACTAGATCTGATAGAGTACCTGATGAACTATGGATGGAGGTTCATGACATTGTACAGGAGACAGGGATCAAGACCATCCCCATGGAAAAGAAATGCAAAGAAGCAAAATGGCTGTCTGAGGAGGCCTTACAAATAGCTGTGAAAAGAAGAGAAGTGAAAAGCAAAGGAGAAAAGGAAAGATATAAGCAGCTGAATGCAAAGAAGAGCAATGAGAGATAAGAAAGCCTTCCTTGGTGATCAATGCAAAGAAATAATAGAGGAAAATAACAGAATGGGAAAGACTAGAGATCTCTTCAAGAAAATTAGAGATACCAAGGGAACATTTCATGCAAAGATGGGCTCGATAAAGGACAGAAATGGTATGGACCTAAAAGAAGCAGGATATTAACAAGAAGTGGCAGGAATACACAGAAAAACTGTACAAAAAAGATCTTCATGACCAAGATAATCACGATGGTGTGGTCACTCACCTAGAGCCAGACATCCTGGAATGTGAAGTCAAGTGGGCCTTAGAAAGCATCACTACGAACAAAGCTAGTAGAGATGATGGAATTCCAGTTGAGCTATTCCAAATCCTGAAAGATGATGCTGTGAAAGTGCTGCACTCAATATGCCAGCAAATTTGGAAAACTCAGCAGTGGCCACAAGACTGGAAAAGGTCAGTTTTCATTCCAATCCCAAAGAAAGGCAATGCCAAAGAATGCTCAAACTACTGCACAATTGCACTCATCTCACACGCTAGTAAAGTAATGCTCAAAATTCTCCAAGCCAGGCTTCAGCAATACGTGAACTGTGAACATCAGATGTTCAAGCTGGTTTTAGAAAAGGCAGAGGAACCAGAGATCAAATTGCCAACATCTGCTGGATCATCGAAAAAGCAAGAGAGTTCCAGAAAAACATCTATTTCTGCTTATCGACTATGCCAAAGCCTTTAACTGTGTGGATCACAATCAACTGTGGAAAATTCTGAAAGAGATGGGAATACCAGACCGCCTGACCTGCCTCTTCAGAAACCTATATGCAAGTCAGAAAGCAACAGTTAGAACTGGACATGGAACAACAGACTGATTCCAAATAGGAAAAGGAATACGTCAAGGCTGTATATTGTCACCCTGCTTATTTAACTTCTATGCAGAGTACATCATGAGAAACGCTGGACTGGAAGAAACACAAGCTGGAATCAACATTGCTGGGAGAAATATCAATCACCTCAGATATGCAGATGACACCACCCTTATGGCAGAAAGTGAAGAGGAGCTAAAAAGCCTCTTGATGAAAGTGAAAGAAGAGAGTGAAAAAGTTGGCTTAAAGCTCAACATTCAGAAAACAAAGATCATGGCATCTGGTCCCATCACTTCATGGGAAATAGATGGGGAAACAGTGGAAACAGTGTCAGACCTTATTTTGGGGGTCTCCAAAATCACTTCAGATGGTGATTGCAGCCATGAAATTAAAAGATGCTTACTCCTTGGAAGAAAAGTTATGACTAACCTAGAAAGCATATTGAAAAGCAGAGACATTACTTTGCCGACTAAGGTCCATCTAGTCAAGGCTATGGTTTTTCCTGTGGTCATGTATGGATGTGAGATTTGGACTGTGAAGGAAGCTGAGCACCAAAGAATTGATGTTTTTGAACTGTGGTGTTGGAGAAGACTCTTGAGAGTCCCTTGGACTGCAAGGAGATCCAACCAGTCCATTCTGAAGGAGATCAGTCCTGGCTGTTCTTTGGAAGGAATGATGCTAAAGCTGAAACTCCAGTACTTTGGCCACCTCATGCAAAGAGTTGACTCATTGGAAAAGACTCCGATGCTGGGAGGGATTGGGGGCAGGAGGAGAAGGGGACGACCGAGGATGAGATGGCTGGATGGCATCACCGACTCAATGGACGTGAGTTTGAGTGAACTCTGGGAGTTGGTGATGGACAGGGAGGCCTGGCATGCTGCGATTCATGGGGTTGCAAAGAGTCGGATATGACTGAGCAACTGAACTGAACTGACTGAAGCAATGAACACCTTCACACTACCTCTTTGTTTTAATTATTGTTTTACTTGAGTTTTTTCTCCACTAGACCTTGAGTTCATTGAAGATAGAAACCATGGTCTGCTGTTTTCCTGAAGTTCCCAAGATGGTTTAGAGAGCCCTGTGTGATCAGGCCTCAGAATTCCTCTCCTGTCTTATCTGTTTACAGTGTCCTTCTTGCTTTCACCTCCCACACCACACAGACCTTTATTCAATGCTAATTCATCATGTCCTCTCCAACTTCCAACCTCCCCATACAGCCTTCCCTCCTGTTTGCAATGCCCTTTTCCCCCCTCCCTTGAATGCTGTCCCTGAAAACTCT
This sequence comes from Budorcas taxicolor, assembly GCF_023091745.1. Taxonomy (NCBI): domain Eukaryota; kingdom Metazoa; phylum Chordata; class Mammalia; order Artiodactyla; family Bovidae; genus Budorcas; species Budorcas taxicolor. The sequence continues at coordinate 93,440,885 of NC_068913.1, forward strand.
GCTCACTGTTCATCGCTCAGCTAAATGTTACTGCTTCCAGGAACTTAATCTGAACTTCCAGACCAAGGGAGCTTCCTCTGTTTTACACTTCCAAGACAGTCCATGCTTCTTTCTGTACCATTTTGCACATACTGCAGTAGTGTGACTCATACCACCACATTCAGGTATAAGAGATGGTACTATGACTTTAATTTTCTAAGTAAAATTCAATCTGATTCTGAACTTTTCACTCACTAGTGTGGGGGGAAAAATCAGTCATGTTCTTGCAAGGCTCTTAGAGTACAAAATTCTGGAGGCCTCTGGAAAGCCTAGGACTTGGACTCTAGTCTTTAACTCATTGTGACCCATGGCCACTGCTGAGACACTCATCATCTAATTGTATTTCATTCAAATACAGATGGCTGTGTTGCTTCATGCTAAACTTTCAGGCTCCATGAGGTCCTAGTGAAAAGTGAAACTCATTCAGTTGTATCCAACTCTTTGCCATCCCATGGACTGAAGCCCACCAGACTCTTCTGTCCATGGGATTTCCCAGGTAAGAATACTGGAGTGGGCTGCCATTGCCTTCTCCAGGGGATCTTTCCAACCCAGTGATCGAATCCGGGTCTCTTGCCAAAGAGGCAGATTCTTTATCATCTGAGCCACCAGGTAAGCCAGGTTTCATCTATCTATCAACCTAATTATCTATCTACCTATCTATCTATCATCTAACTATATGTATATATAGATAGATAATGCTACCTATCATCTAACTCTCTCTCTATATATATCTCATACCTCCCTGGGTTCTATCACCAAGTGTCACCCTCCTGCCACTTTCCTCTGAGGCCCCAAGACTTTCCAAGTGCCACTGCCCCCAGGATTGTAACTTTTGCTTCTAGCCATCTGAGCACCAATCTCACTTCTAATATTCACAGGGCCAGGACAAGAGAAAAGTAGAAGAATCCTACATCCAAATATTTTCAAAGTTACAAACCAAGCCAACAAACTATTAAATGACTTCTATTGCTCTATGCTCACATATATGCCCTCATAGTTTCCTGGAAGGCTACATTCAAGTTAAGAATCCTTGGATTCCTCAGTGTCCCATACTGGAACATGGTAGCCTAATCATAATTGGTCCTTATACCATACCCCAGCTGCATCCCACACTGTGGGGGGCCCCACATACACTGATATGGACTCCCATCTGCAGAACCAAGCTGTCACACCCTTCAAATAGCCACCCTTTTGCCAACCTTTAGGCCTAACAGAACTCAAATGGCATGATAGGATGGACTAGAAGAGGCTCCAGAAGGTGAGGCTGTTTAGATTGAGAATCCTGGGTCCCAGGCACCCAGAATGCAGTCTAAAGAACAGTGCTCCAGTTCAGGTGGGCATATTCCCTTAGATACACAGACTCTTCATAAGTGACTGAAAGAGGGCCAGAGCAGGGCCATGTAAAGAGTGGGTCCCAAAGCAATGGTCTCTCTTACCTGGGTCTGATGGTAATTTTGAAATCAAATTGTTAGGTATTGCTGGAACTAACTTCTCAGCACACAAGAGGCTCCAGAAAAGAAACTTATTCGATATGCTAAATCAGTATTAATTCAACTAATACTGACAAATGGAAACCAAGAGAAAGGGCCATCAAGCTGCTGCTAAGTTAATAAACAAAATCAGTGCTTCCTGAAGTTTTAAGAAATTACCAGTTCTACTAGAAAAAAGTACAGTATTCTGTAATGAAATGTTTGAAATGCAGATTTTTAAAGCAAATTTTTAATGCAGAACTTCTCAGAAGCTTTAATATAAGAATGTGGTCTGTGAATCCAAAATAAGCAAGTAAACTTACATAGGTGTGTGTGTGCCCTAGGTGTGTGTGCATTTGTGTGCACACCTGTACACACATGCATAATATATTTCTTGGCTCTAGAATTCTGAAAATGCTATGAATCAAATAAAAGGAAATCACTATATCAGTCAGCGTTCTTGAGTGCCAGTGACAGAAATAAAAGAATTAAATGGAAGATTATTAGGCGACTCTTTAAGAACCAGGCTTAGAAAGCAAGTAATCTGGGCAGTAGAAACCACAGCAAGAAGAGCCCAATCCTTATGTTACTAATACTGAAATAAATTAATTCCTAACCATTTCCACTTCCTTAAAGCATTGGGAAATGCTAACAAATAATAACTAAAAAACAAAACCAGGATGCAAAAGAATATGAGCCCAATTCTATCCAACGGAAGAAAGAATGAAAGAGGGATATACAGAAACAATCCTAGAAGAAAATATAACAAAATGTTAACAGTGTTTTACTGAGTGACAGTTATAGGTGATCTTTATTTTATGTATATGAATTACATTTGTAAGTATAAAAATAAATATTTTTAAAACCAATCTTCCCAAATCTAAAAGAAAACTTGTTCCAATGCCAAAATTTTCAAACTCCTTGTTTACAATTCTCAGATCCTTCCTGATTTCATAAACTTTGATGAGTTTTTCTAATTTTTAAATAATCATTTAAGTTTCATATTACCTGAGGATTTTTGAGGCGATAAACATGATTAAAGCTCTTTTTTGCTTTTTACATGAATAAATAGGATATTATATATAAATCATAGTTCCAGTAAATTATTGACTCTAATGGCATACCAAATCCCTGTTGTCAGTAGCTAGCATAGTCACCACTGGTCAGTGCAATTAGTAGGATCTCATAACAAAGAACTCTAGATAATGCTTGCATATAACTTGAGATAACTCAACTTCAAGGATAATTTCACTTTTTTGAAACAAAATTGCCTCTTTATTGAATTAGCAACATAAATATTAATAAATTTATTCTTTATTTTAAAAAATCAGGGTTAACAATAACAAAACCTCACAACACTATCCTACATAACACCAGTCAAAACAAAATAAAAACAACAATTATAAATCTATTATTTTAAAAATAGCAACAATTAAGAACTATTAACAAAACCTTTAGGATGCAGTCAAAGCTGTGTTCAGAGGTAAATGTATAGCCTTATGTGTCCTATTACTAAATAAGGAAGAAATAAAAATTAATGAACTAAGTCATTAATTAAAAAGAAACATTCTGAAAACAACAAAATAAACTCAAGAATACAGAAGGAATTTTAAAAGATTAAAAGTTATATTAATGATGTAGAAAATAGAAAAAATAATTAAATGTTGGTTCCTTTAGAAGACCATCAAGTCTAATAAAAGAAAGAAAACACAACTAAAAAGATTAGAAATGAGAAAAGAGCTATAACTATAAATATAGAGAAAAATATTTTCAAGTATAAGATTATATGTAGAAGACTGGTAAACTGTTAAATTCTATAAAAATGCATGACTTGCTTTAAAGTTGCTATTTTTTAAATTTGATAAGAAATAGTAGTTAACCTGTCTAAGCTAAAACCATAGAAGAAAACTTAAAATTTTTAACAGTTATCTTCCACTCACTTACCCTGAAAAAAGCTTGGGGCCTAAACAGTGTGGTAGTAAGTTCCTCCAAATCTTCAAAGAATAGATTCCTACACTCTATACTAATCTAGAGCACGGAACAAGACTTTTTTGAAGCTATTTAAGACACAATTTAAGCTATAATCCAAACATATTTGTGAATATAAATGCAATTATTCTAATTAAAATGTAAGAAGCTGAATTCAACAGTATTATACTGAAAGATGAAAACAAACCCACTATGATGAAACAGGATACATCTCATACAGAAATAATCCAATATTAAGAAAATCTATTAATGTAATTTATTATAACAATAGGCCACATGATCATCTCTTGTTGCCCAGAATACATTTAATATAATTCAGCAACAACTTCCAACAAAATGCTTAGAATGCTTGAACCAGGAAACCACTTCTTTAGCCTGATAAAGACCTTTATTTCAATCAAACAGCTAACATTAAAAGCTGGTGAAATATTACTGGTATTCCTCAAAAGTCAGGAATAAGAACAGACATTAATACCATCATATAACATGTGAGGTATTAATATTATAAAGAGAGAAAATCACTATTAAGTATACTTCAAGTGATTGTCTACTTAGAAGAGAATCAACTAGAAAAATTAATGAGATTACAGAAAAGTTACCAATTACAGAAATCAATAGCCTGACCCAACAAGGAGCAACCAGTTATAAAACATAACAGGAAAATGATCCCAACAAAGACATAAAATATCTAATGACACAATTAACAAGAAACACGCACCACCTAAAAAATTGCTGAAAAAATATATAGGAAGCTTTCAATAATCCTGACACGTGACAAGTTCCTGAATGGCAAAATAACTACTATGACAATGGGCATTTTCCCCCAATTAATCTATGAGGTTAAAGCAATTCTAAATAAAATGCCAGTTTCTTTTGGAAACTGAGCAAACTATAACTAAAGTTTATCTGGAAGAATAAAAGCACAAATATAGCTGAAAATATTTTGAATAAGAAGAATAATGCTTACTCCATTAAAAAGTTAATCACACAATAAAGCAAATTACAAAATGACAATAATTAAAACATGGTTCAGGAATATAGAAGGATACTCCTCCCCCCCAAAAAAGCAGAGAAATAATAAATCCAGAAACCATTCAAAGTATATGTAAGAATTTAATTTTTGATAAATGCAGAATTTTCAAAACAGAAGAAGAGGGAGTTTTCAATAAGTGATGATGCAACAACAAAATAAATATTTAGAGCCTTAATCACATCTATATCAAAAAATAAATTCCATTTGGAATAAAGACTTAAATCTAAAAAAATTGAAGAAAAAAATAGACAAATATTTATATAACATTGAGCTGGTGAAGAAGACTTTTTCAAACATATCACCAAAAGCAGAAATCTTGAAAGGACAATAGATTTACCTAAATTAAAAATGTAACATTTCTGTATATCAAAGATACTGCAAATTAAATTAGTACATATAAGACAAGGGGCAAAATATCGGCAACATATTGAATAAACAAATGGCTAGTGATTTAAATATATAAAGAGTTCTTACAAATCAATAAAAATGAACTCCCAACAGAAAAATTGGCAAATGTGTTCATTTATTCGACAGATATTTATTGTTCACCTAATATGTGCCAGGTATTGTGCTTCAGGCTAGAAACACAATGTTGAAGAATACAGACATCCAGACACAGTCTCTTTCATTCATTCCAGTATGGAAACATAGACACAAAAAGTAAATAAACAAATAATGGTACAAATCGAGGTAAGGAATTCAAAGAAACAAATAAGTGAGAAAACAAATGGGAGGAGAGAGGTGAGCACTATTCGCAAACAATGTTCTGAGCAGGCCTTTTTAAAGATGTCATATTTAAGGTGTTATCTAAGGGTTGTTGTTGGGGAGAGGCTAACCAAGGAGAGGAGCTTGGCAGAGATAACAGTATTTACTAATCCCCTGGGGCTTCCCTTGTGGCTCAGCTGGTAAAGAAACCACCTGCGATACAGGAGACCTGGGTTTGATCCCTGGGTTGGGAAGATCCTCTGGAGAAGGGAAAGGCTACCCACTCCAGCATTCTGGCCTGGAGAATTCCATGGACTCTATAATCCATGGGATCACAAAGAGTCAGACACAACAGAGCGACTTTCACTTTCACTAAGCCCCTGCGGGGCAGAAAAGCATGTTGGAGGAACCAGCGTGGCTACATCATGGTGAGCAATAAGAGAGAGGAACATAGATAGGGTTGGAGAGATAGGTAGGGGTCAGATTGTGCAGGACTCTGTGAGTCATGATAAAGGGTTTAGATTTTATCTTACAATTTACTCAATTCAATTGAGGAGTGAGGTCATTGTCACCACTCTACGAAGAATGTATTTAAGTGGGTCATGGGTCATGAGTGAAAGTAGAGAGAACAGGTAGTCTGGCTGTCACAATAATCAGTGAGAACAAGCAGTAATTAGACTTAAGTGATGGCACTGAAAATGAAAAGAAGACATTAAAGATACATTGAGGGACAAAATGGTTGTATTATGCTGGTCTACTTGATGTATGGGAGAGATGAAAAGAATCAAGCACGACACATAGGTTTCTAGCTTGAGAAATTTGTTGTATGGTGGCGCTCCTTACTGTAACAGGGGAAACAGGTTTGGGGTGAGAATGAGGAATTAGATTTTGGAAATGTTAAGTTTGAAAGATCTGAGTCAATCAAAGGAAGATATTAATTAAGCAAGCAATTAGACATGTGAGTCTAAAACTTAGAGGAAAGATCAGAGGAGGAATCATAAATTTGTAACTTATTAGCATAAAGCCAGTACTTAAATTCATGGCAATTGATAAGATCCTCCTGGGAAAGAACATAGAAAGAAAAAAGGGACCCAGTGGAGGTCTTAAAAAAACAAAAACCGTCAACTTTTCAAAGTTAGGCAGGAAATAGAGCATAACATTAGGAGCAAACAGTGAAGCAGGAAGAAAATCTGGACAGAATAGTCTTGAATATGAAGAGAGAACCTTTAAAGAAGCAGGGAGTGGTCATGGTGAAGACAGGAAAATATCCTTTTGGATAGGGTAATATGGCAACTCCGGGAGATGGTGAAGGACAGGGAAGCCTGGCTGCTGCAGTCCATAGGGTCACAAAGAGTCAGACATGACTTAATGACTGAACAATATGGAAGTGGGTGGCAGCTTTAACTGGGCACTTTCAGGAGTAGGGGTGGGGGTGTCACACTGAAAGTGAACAGAAGATAAGAAAATGAAGACAATCTATAGGATAATTCCTTTAAGAAGTTTGGTCATAAAGGAGAGCTGAGAGATGGCTAATAGATGGAAAAGATGCGCCTGAGGGATGGTTTGGTTAAGAATACTGGAGCCTGTTTACAGGCTCATGAGAATGATTCATTCAAGACAGAAATTGACATCACAGAAGAAAAGGGAAAGGCTAAGGGAAAAAGTCCTTGTAAAGGCAGGAAGGGTTGAGATCCAAAGTCCAAGAGGAGGAGCTGGCCTTTGAAACTTCCTCCATAGTCACAGAAAGGAAGTTGGTGGTTACCAAGGCAGCTGGGTTGGGAGTGGAGGGTCTTGTGCTGGGAAGAGAAAGTTTGTATGTAACACCTATTTTTCAAGGGAAATTTAAAGTAAACAGGGAGGAGGAGATTGGGAAATTTTAAGGAGAGATGAAAAGGTATAAACAGAAGTGGGAAACTGAGACTATAGTAGGAACAATAGCACCAATTTGAGGTTTGAGAAAAAGGATTCAAAGTTAAAACTGTGATTTCCTTAAAGAAAATGTCCAGCTGTCCCAGTCAGGCCAATGGAAGGCAGACAGTAAGGTTCATTCAGAGTTGAGATTTACCAGGAAAGTAAATTGAAAAAAATTGAAGTTTCAAGGATGATAATAGTGATGGGTCACAGGATCTAGGCTAGACGAGAAAGTGACAAGGACTGATAAACAGTGAGGAAAATGAAGTTAATGAATTGTCAGTGAACAAGGGATCCAGGCTGATAGGAAGATGGTGATCAGAATGGAATGACTGATAAGGTGTTAGCTCAGGTCCTCCTTCAGGTCCTCCTAGAAGGTGGGAAAGATTGAGGGAAGGAGGTGAAGGGTGACAGAGGATGAGATTGGTTGGATGGCACCACAGACTCAATGGACGAGTTTGAGCAAACTCTGGTAGATAGTGAAGGATATGGAAGCCTGACATGCTGCAGTCCCTGGGGTCACAGAGAGTCAGACACGACCTAGTGCCTGAATAACCACCACCACTTCTAGAAGCAGACACGGAGGCAGGGTTTAACTTAGAAGACTTTTATTGAGGGGACATCTGTGAAGCAAAGAGGGAAAGAATCAGGAGCAGGGCAGTCTTCATACCATAATGCAAGTGTGACACCTAGAAAAAGAGAGGGAGGTTGGGCAAGAACAGCCTTAGGCTCATGTAGCACGGTTCTAAGAAAGTTTCAGTCAGACTGCTCAGGAGTACGCAGACCGAAGCTGCTCGTTGGAGGAGTCTGGCGTCTCACCCCGACTCTGCTCAGTCACAGACTAAGCAGCCCAGGAGACGCACCAACCTCGGTGCAAACCCAGTAGAGGATGCCCTGGGATGGCAAATTAGAACCTGGGAGCAAGGGCTGATTCGGAGAGAAACAAATGGTCATCGGGTATGAAGTTACAGGAGGGGACTGGAGGTTGGAATTCAAGTTTAACCACAGTATGGGTCACACGACTCTGGACAGCGCAGGTCACCAGCCTGTGATGATGGGATTTGAGGTAAAGAAGATTAAAATGGGAGCTAGTCTTTGAAGAACTAATAATGAAGGGAAAGGACTAGGAACTCGACAAATTAGTAGGAGGGAAGAGGATGGTACTCTCTGGTGGCAAGATTCTCAAAGAAGCCCGGATTATGGCAGACGGGATGAGGAAGTCCTCGCACCCGCCAGCCCTAAGGCACACGGCCCTCCTGAGGGGCTGCGTGGGACAGAGGTCGGTAAAGCGCGGGGTGACGGCAGGGCGGCGGCAGCTGTGGCCCCCGGGGAGATCGCCGACGCCCGAGTGGACTTGAGAGCTCCGGCGGGTGCGGCGGGAGGAGAGGCGCGACGGGCGAGGCCTGAGGTACTGGGCTGCGCGGGGCGCGGCGGCGTCCGGGCGCGGCCGGGCGGCGGCGCTCACGGGGCCGCGGGCTTCCCGAGGCCGCGGGCGGCATGCTGGCGCTCCCGGGCAGCGCCGCCGCGGAGCTTGGCGCGGCAGCTGGCGGCGGCCTGGCGCGTGGTGACGGCGCCCGCGGGCGGGCAGCGGCTCCCCGGGGCGGCCGGGCGCAGGGCGGCGGCGCTGCGGGGCGACGGCTTCCCGAGGCTTCGGCCCGCACGGGCGGCAGCGATCCCCAGGGAGAAAGACAAAGACACGCCGGTTAGAAACAGGCCGAACGCGCCGGCGCCTCCCCGCTAATACAAGGAGCCGCCAACCCCAACTCAGCGCGATGCCATTTCCGCCCAACAGGTTGTTTGTCGTAGACACAGGAGATAAACCTGTGTTCATCAGGGGAAGGCAGCATCCAACTGAAGTGTCATTAAACATGTTCTTAGCTATTTAGGAAAAGGTATCAAAACCCTTAAATTCTTTTGACCCAGAGTTTTCCCTTAAGGAATAATTATGAATACATGCAAAACTTTCATACGGGGTATTCACTGCAGTATCTATAACAGCAAAAAACAGGCAAAATGAAACAGCAATTTAAAGAAAAACTGGGACTATCCTATAACCAACGGTAAGATTAAAGTCTTAAGAGCTGATTCAGTTCAGTTCAGTCGCTCAGTCGTGTCCGACTCTTTGTGACCCCATGAATTGCAGCACGCCAGCCCTCCCTGTCCATCACCAACTCCCGAAGTTCACTCAGACTCACGTCTATCGAGTCAGTGATGCCATCCAGCCATCTCTAAGAGTTGATACTAACCTGTTATTAAAAGAATACCGGGATATAGTATCTATTCATATGGAAAGGTATACTAGATAGAATTTTAAAAAAATAGCTTAATCCTCATTTGTGGTGTGGGAATGGGTGAATACATATGTGTGTACATGTGGATACATACACGACACACCATACATGTATAAAATAATGAAAGCACTCCAAACTGTTAAGTGGTTATCTTCAGGTGATGAGGCTACAGGTAATCTTTACGTATTTCCCAAATTGTATCTTTATAATAAAAAATTCAAGTAACCTATGTACCCATTCTTTCTACCAATTCAAAATTATGTTTTACATCATGTAGCAAAGTGATGGACATCAAAAGATTTTAAGAATGAATGAATGATTTCCACAGAAGTAAGTTATCCTCCTCAAAAGTTCTGGGTAAATCACAATATTTCAGAGCAGTTTATGCCTTAAACATTATGCAGTGAATCAAAACCACTGTCTTCTGTGAAGTTATACCTTTACTCTATTAAGTATTCCTACTTCAGGTGAAAAAAAAGACTTTCTGAGCTTCTAATGAACCTAATTTGATTTGTAATCTCCATAGACTTGGGAACACAAGGTTTGCAGAAGAAAAAAAAAGTTACCACACTTTTGGAACAAATGCTTTAGATAATACCAATTTTTAAACAATGTATTCAATAATTTGCTCTTCAACTTGAAGGAACTTAGTGGGAGCAAAACGTAAGTATTACAATAAACTAGTCAAAACCTTATATCTTGGTCTTCCAGTCATAACAAATTTAAGTTTTTAGCACTATTAACTAACACCAAGGGAATCTTTCGGCTGATATAAGGCTTTGTTATTGAACTGATAGAAGATCCATTGACACATAAATTCCAATGATATTTTAGGCCAAAGGGACCTCAGAACTGTGAGATTTTCCTTAATTTCCCCCGTAATTTTGGATTTTCATAAATCCAAGCTTAGATGTTTACTGGAATGTTGCTTAACCAGAGGATGATCTAATCAACCACACCACCCTGCAAGTTTTCTTCCCTCTGTAGGTAGGTATGGGATAAAACAATCATGTCTAGAGACATTCATTTTTGTAAAATTAAAAAATATTTATCAGAAATAAAACATACAGAAAGAACAAATACTAAGTGGCCAAAAATTTGTGTTAACCAACTGCTGAACAAAAAGTGTGTATGAACTTTTTATAAAGCAGTGTCTCTCCAAAATCCTTGTTTTACACCAAATGATAACAGCAGGATTAAATGCAGATAAGACAGAAGAACATTTATTTCTGATGCTATCATCCAACTTTCATTTGGTGTGTTGTATAGCAATTTCAATTCAGCATTTTTGAGTGTCTGTTGTGTCTTAAGCACTGTGCTCAGACCAAAAAAAAAAAAAAAACCTTGAGATTCCTTCCTTTGAAAAGCTCTATCTAGAAAATTACCTTCAGATTATTCAGAAAACTCCAACCCTAAGGCTAATCTGAATCCCTAAATCACCCTTCAGTCCTGCCAAAGCTTTTCATCTCATTATTCTTCAGATGAGCTTTCTAATTTCCTGTCATTCCTTTGCTCAGATTCATCCAGAGCATCCCACTGTTTCCACACTAGCGAAGTTATTAGTTCTTAACCTTTCAGGGGAGTCAAAGACTAGTGAGATTCTGATTAGACATGGACTTTGTCTTCCAGAAACATGCACAGAAATGCATACATGCACCATATACTTCACTGCACTAGAAACTGATTTCCTGAACATAAGCAATATGCAAAAAGCAATATTTACAAAGAAAGGAATCCCTCCTTCATCCTTTCTTACAGGAAAAATAGGGACTTCCTGAAAGAAATTTAAAAATTTTAACAGCTCAATAGTAAATCTCAGTAAAAACTGGCTTGATTTGAAATTCTAATATGGTCTTTGACATAGTAACACATAGATAACCTTTGGTAATCAATTGTAACTTTATTCTCCATGGCCATAAGTGTTGAATTCCTTGACTCACAAAGGTACACGAACCAAAGCCGAATTCCATAGAATGCTTTGTCAGATTAAGGCAGCCTGTGTACTAGAACACTAAATTCCTCCCAGAGTTTCAAGCCAAAGTCAAGTCTCATTATTTCCTCTGCCTTCAATTTCAATTAAGACCTCTGGAAAGGCAGCAAATTTCTGTCTAGTAGAGAAAAACATCATATTCTGTTCCCATCTCTTGGCAATACCTCTTGGAAAGGTGGTAACAGCTGCTGACATGGAATAATGAAGCACAATGACATGTGGCTATCCCTTCCTCATCAGAGAAGGAAAACCATGATGCATGCCTGACATCACAGGTGCACATCTGACTTCAGAGTGCTATCAAACTTTTTCTGCCATTTGAGTAGTTATCAGACAGTAGGGGAGAGAGATTATTTTGAAGATGTTGACAGCCTTTCCAGTTTCCAAAGAGTCCTCAAATGGAATCTGTGATGACATGAGAGAGCACATGAAAATGTGAAGCCTGATGTACCAAGAGACATCAACAGTTTTATCCAGTTACAGGATGAATGGAAATGGCATGGGGCTCATTAACTCTGGAGTAAATGATACCATTTGACAAGCAGTGCCTCAATTCTCTTTCATGGACCATATTTAAGAAACTTCGCATCAAACCACTTAACTCTCCACTCCCCTAACATACAATGTTCTCTCCCTCCTCTCATGTATTCAAATGCTCAAGACCCTCAGCCATTCTAATAAGCTTTCCCTGATTAACTGCAGTCTGAAATGACCTATCCATTTTTTTAAATGAATTCCTGCAATGTTTTCTATTTATGACTGTCCTAAAATGTGTATTATCATAAGACCACCAGCTTCAAAAATGCACTATAATCTGTATTTTTACAAACATTAGAAAGAGCTGTGGCAATTTCTCCAATTTCTCTAAACCTATTTTGCCATTTTTAAAAGAATAACTTATCCCCAGAATGATGGAGAGGAAAACGCTGACAACAATTGTTGCTGCAGTGACAGATCAACTGACCTCAATTATTCCTTTCTGTACTCATTTTCACACACAAAACTTGATTTTTCAAATCTGTATTTGCCAGATCTGTAACGTCATTGTTGACTATTGAGTTTACCACCATTGTACCTCTACCCCTAGATTGTCCAACCATGCCTCCCAACTCCCATGGTCATCCTACTATTCTAAGAATTCAGACCACTTTCAAAATAACTTTATGAAAAAGAATTTAAGCAGATCTGAAATGAAGATAAACTGATGAGGTGGAAAGGCCTACAACTGACATCATCTATTCAAATAAGATATAAAATTATCTACATCCTAGAGCTGAGCAGTAACTTGAAGATTATCTTTCAATAGATTCACATTATAAATGGAAGAACTCTGGGGAATGGGGTATTTTGGAATAAGAAACTTAAAATTTAAACGTATCAGTATTTCAACAACAAAACGACAGCAGAATCATACAGAGCCAAAAAGGATTGGCCTAATTCATTAGCTCATGGATTCAGTACTAATGATAAATGTAATTAAGGAGTTAAAGGAAAAAGAAATTAAACAATGAAAGTAACTCAAAATGTGAAAGATGAGATTAGTAAGCCAAAGAAACGGCCCAAAAGATTGTCTTTGACATTGAAAGTATACCAAGGTAACCTGAACTTAACAACAGTTACACTTATTATTGTTTATTGTATACCAGGCATTGGGCTGTTTGACATACATTAGTGCAATTTTATTAAACTCTAATGCAGAAAAACTGCTAAAGGAGAAAGAAATCAAGAAAGCTGGCCATCTGTCTGGATTGTGGTCTACTAGAAAGGGTGCTCTGAAGATTGACGAATATCTAAGCTGAGTGGCAAGTATATTCCTATGGGAAAACTGAACGTATCATACTACCAGAGCTTACAGATAATGGTCACTAAGCTGATTCAATGTTCATCAAGAAATCTTCAGATTATAATTAGTTTTCCATGTATATTTGTCTACTGGGGGAAATTACACTGAACCATAAACAGAAGTCAGTGTCCCTGATATATCTCACGACAAACTTAAAAACTAGTATTTTGGGCTTCCCAAGAGACAAAGGTTCATATAGTCAAAGCTATGATTTTTCCAGTAGTCATGTAAGGATTTAAGAGTTGGACCATAAAGAAGGCTGAGCTCCAAAGAATTGAGGCTTTCCAACTGTGGTGCTGGAGAACTCTTGAGAGCCCCTTGGACAGCAAGATCAAAGCAGTCAATGCTAAAGGAAATAAATCCTGAATATTCACTGGAAGGACTGATGCTGAAGCTCCAATAATTTGGCCACCTGATGCAAAGAGCTAACTCATTGGAAAAGACACTGATACTGGGAAAGAGGGCAAGAGGAGAACAGGGCGACAGAGAATGAGATAGTTGGATGGCGCCAATGAACAGGAGTTTGAGCAAACCCTGAAAGACAGTGAAGGACAAGGAAGCCTGGCCTGCTGCAAACCATGGAGTTGCAAAGAGTCAAACAAGACTGAGCAACAAAGGTGGCTCAGTGGTAAAGAACCCACCAGCCAACAAGGAGATACAGTTTGGGGCAGGAAGATCTCCTGGAGAAGGAAATGGCAACCCACTCCAGTATTCTTGCCTGGGAAATGCCACGGACAGAGGAGCCTGGCAGGCTACAGTATAGGCAGTCGCTAAGATATGACTTAGCAACTAAACAACATCATCATTGTGGTATTTATACTTAAATATTTATCTATAAGACTGGCTAGAATGACACAGTCCTTAAGCATCTAGTCATCTTGCTACTTGAATCAATAATGGCCCTAGATGAACCAATAGGACCAGCTTTAGAAAGCAGTGACCATGTCAAAGTTAAGTGTGAGGTCTAACAGGGAAGCTAGCCTGCCCTCTCTGTCTTGCTGTTCACATCTTCAAATTACGATGCCATGTGATTTCAAACACATGCATACAAGAAAAATTTAATTTGAAATGGGAATAATGGAAAAAGGAGGAACAAAATATAGCACTGTTTCTCCATGTTCCAGTGAACCTTGTGAATTTAGTTTCTACAGCAGAGAAGGCTGAAGATTTATTTTTGTTTTTCTGGCACCAATAAGTAACCGTTTCATCTATTAAAAGAATTAGTCAACTAAGCAAAAAGTAAATGCTCAAGAACTTGGACATATAAACTTTTACTGAAGAATAAATACCAAACCATTTCTCATGTCCACAAATATATACATATGCAGTTACTTACGGGTTTTGTTCTGTTTGGGGTGTTTTGTCAGTTTTTGTTTTCTGATGACATCTCCAGAGGCGAAAGATCTAATAATATATACAGCCAGGTCCTAACATCACTTATCACAATTCTTGACAAGATGTTCACAGCATCACATCAAGAATTCCAGAGTCAGAATGCAGTTAGGACCCTGTGTCCATGGTCAAGGATAACACACACAGAAGTTGAACCAATGCTATGAACCTCATGGATACAATTTTATTTGTACTACTACTGAATTTTAACTACTGTGGTATCATTATGAAAATACACTTTTAGTCTGATTAACTTTTTTCCAGTCAATAATGGAGTTATAATCAATACTATTTTCAAACAGAATTAGTAAATGATATGTGGAAAAGTACTGCCATCTTTAGGGAGATTGCAGGATTACTAGCAATCGAATATAAACACTTGGCCTCTATGAATTCTATCATGGACACTTGGTATGGTACACTTCTTTTTTTCAATGGATTTGTCTTCTGTGATACAGTTTGGTCCAAAAGATCTAAAATCAAGCAGTTTTAACCGGCCCCATTAATGTATGAAAAATAAAGCAATAATTGCACTGACAGATAAGCTAGCCAAAATAAAACTGTGAATGATCAAAATTAAGGATATATTTTTAGACAGATGACATGAGTCATCTCAAGATTAAACATGAGTCATCTCAAAAATAAAACATAAACTGTTTTAAGAAACAAATGAAAAACTATATTTCTGTGATTAGCATATGAAGTTATGAAATTTTTAAATTTAAAAAATAAATATTTGTGGCTTAATATTTATAGCACCACTGCTTATCACTGGCATTGAGATATAAAACTGTTTGGAACATACCATACAGGTTTTTACACAAGTTTACAAGTAAATGATTTCCCTGAAAATTTCACCTACCATTTCTTTCTCATATAGAAAAGAAAATATCCCAATAAGCTCTTTTTGGTATCTAGCAGTAATAATTATTATGCACATTTCACTAATTTTTTAACTTTAATATTTATCATAAAATAAATCAGTGACCATGATCTCTCTGAAAGAAATGTGAAACACCACATTATGTTGCACGTGAGGTACTCAATCTGATATGCTAAAAGTAAAGAATAATACTTTGTTCACATTAACAAATGTTAGTTGTCTGATAGGCTATATAGTAAAATGGAAAGTTCATGGACCAAGGCATAAAAATATATGGGTTCTACAATTTTCAGACTTAATGCTAAAAAGTGGGAAAAAACAGAAAAGTGTGTATAGTATGCTTCCATTTGGTAAAGGTGAATATATACATTTATATGATTATATACACATAAAACATCACGAAAGCCCAAGAAAACTGGAAACTAACTTCTTAACTCGGGGAAGAGAGTAAGAGAACCAAGAGATAGGGTAGGAAAAAAACTTACCTTTCACAGAACATCTCTTTGTACTGTTTAACTGTGTTAACATGTATACGTTATTATCTACTAAAATCATCTTTAAGAGATGTCTGTTCTCTATTCCTGACTTCTTCATTGACTTCATGCAATCACTTACCTCAGTTTTCTCCATTTAAAATGAGGTTAAACTACATCTCTAGAGTTCCCATCTACAATTCAACAGAATTCTGGCTCAAAAGAAGGTATATACAAAATGTATGTACCAGATGGCTAAATAAAATCACTATGAGCCTTACTTTGCAGCCTGCTCTGTTCCCATTAGGCTACAAAAGCAGCATAGTAAGCAAGAGTCTGGGAAGAAATTTTATGTTTGTGAACTTGATAAAAGTTTGTCTTCTTTCTTTTTATTCTGTTCCAAAAGTAAAAATCTGGTTAGTCCTGGGAGTTCCTTGATGGCCTAGTGGTTAGGATTCCAGATTTTTTTACTGCTGTTGGCTTGGGTTCAATCCCTGGTGGGGGAAATGAGATCCCACAAACTACACCCAACAAATACATAAATAATCTGGCTAGTCTTCCGTTTATATACATGCACACACACACACTCACAATTGCTTCTAAGGTATAGATTCTCAAAACATTCTGATACATGAGTAAACATTAAAAATAATTATAAAGAGGTAGAATCTTTGTGGAAGCTTTTTAATAGGATTCTGAGGCAGGAAAAAGCTGAAAAATCACCCCTGTATTTCCCTAAAATTGGCCCAAAAACCTCCTAAAAATCCTCATAATCTTCATAAACACAAGATACCAGCAGACCCAGGGTAGCCAAGGGTAGAGCAATAGTAAAAACAGGACGTGAAGAGAGGACACTGACATCTGAAGAGCAGAAAATGGGGACAGGCCTGATGACCCATTCATTCATAACCTTACATGCTGCAGAGTAAAACTGTTAGTCTTGAGTCTCAGTGGGTTTAGAGTATAATCACGGGGACCCTTTAGTTAAAAGGATAAAGAGGGGGGAAAAAGATAAATGTTCCGAGTTCAACAGAGGAAGAGGTCACCATGGGCTGGAGCTACGAGAAACAGATTCACAGAAGAAACAGAACTTAAAATCTATGTGATATGCAAAATGATGATGGAAACATGAACAAAAATAAAGTTTGTTTAGTTTTAGTTATAGTCTGATTTTAAACAGTAACTTGGCAAAAAAAAAAAAAAGAATTATGTTGTCATATTTTCTTGATAGAATACAGGAGTGATGACATGCTAAAGATTTACCAAAAGTGACAAACAGGCTCAAATATAAGATTAATATGCATCTAGATACAATTTTCAACAGGGCAGGGTTCTAAAGTATGAGAAAAGCATACCTATTCCAGGACATTTGGCCACCCTCTTCCAGTATTTTCTTGCAAGTAACTGGTATTATTTCCTATCACAACCTTCACACTCAAGAGTCAGCTCCACCCAAAATGCACAAAATGAGGAAGTCAAGAGGTGCCAGTTCTACTTTTCCATTGATTAAAATTGTGAGTTGGATCTGGTTAACTGAAAGAGTGATGTGCACTTTACTACATGAAAAAATGTCAAAACAAAACAAAAACTATCCTTTCAAGAGATTCTGTAACCGTATGAACTAAGGAACTAACACAGAACCACATCATAACTTTAGGCAAGATATATAAATTCAAGGTATTATTTATGGATACAGTGTATGTGGCTTCTGATTGATTTCCTCACCATAAGTCATATTTTAACAGTATGATTCAAACTACTCACTTGGTATAGAAGACCTTTCTTGATTTGGCTGTAATTCTTTTCCTTGGTTTATATGGAGTCTCATGTCCTCTGTACCTACCTGGAAAGTTTGCCTAGCTAACTCTTTCAAAACTCAACTTAAAAATGAATGGATGAATTATGAAAAGCCTTTGCCCATTCCAGTGTGCCTTACAATTCCACTTCTGTGTATCCTTATAATGTGTTCCTCTTTCACAGTACTTGAGAAAAGCAACTGCACTTCTCTCTGTAAACCTAGCACCTAACTCAGCGCCTCACACAAGCAGGAGCTCAAAATGTCTACAAAATGGATACAGTCAGCCTAAGACAGTAAAATCTGAAGAATACTCATGAAATTCTTTGACTTTTGAAACCCGAACAGGCTCCATGGGGAAGGGGAGTTTAATTTGCTTATTGTTTCTGGATATTTTAAAATAATTGTTTTCATTTTCCATCCAGTAAAGTTTGCTAAATTAAAATCTTTAATCTTTAAAAGGCAAATAAATACCTCATATATAATACAACTAGTCCTTCAAGTAACAAACACATTAATTAACATGTGGTACAAAGGCCTGAATCACTCAAGAGGCTAAAAAAGAATCTGGGTTAACTCAACTTAGCAAATAGCTGTTTGCATGCATGGCTAGGGCACCACCTATGCATTTATAACAGGTAAACAAATCTTAGCTGCCACCACCCTACAGCCCCCAAATCAACTACAGTCATATCAGCATTAGTGTTGAGTGTGGGGTAATGCAACTGTTGACTCATATCCTTAGAGAAATAAATGCAAATGGCAGAAGGGAGAAGCCCATTATTATTTCAGAAAAGCCAGAAATACAGACCAAGGTCCGGGAAAATGTAGGAAGCTTCTAAAGCTTTTTTGCCTTTGCTATCTCCTGTTTTCCTATACTGATAAGCTATCTATTATTCATCCACTCATTCAACAAAGATTTTTTAATGTCCCAAGCATTGTGCTAGGCATAGGCTCTATACAACTCTCCCAATGTCTTACATAAATCTCTCCAGTGGGAAGACACACACTAAACAAATTAATAAATGTAACTAAAAATTGTATTAGCTGACAGTATGGGAAGGAACATACTACAGAACTATAAGGGAGATAATTTTAGACTGTCTTTATTTAGAAATGAAATTTAAGCTGAGACCTGACAATGAGTAACTTAGTTGAGCAGTGAACATACAGTAACAACAGAGCTGTCTGTGTTTTAGGAAGATAGTTCTGACAGCAGCATGGAAGACAGATGAGAGGTCAGTTAAGAGGTTACTGCAGCAGTGGAGGTAAGAGATAGGAGTCCTGACTAAACTATTAATACCAAAGGTGGAGATGGCAGAGAAGCCAAATGTGAGACACATCCAAAGGCAGGATGGACAGGCACTGACCACTGATCAGGTAAAGTACAGAAGAGACAGAAAGAACTCAAGGTAATTCCTAGGATTCTAATTAGCCCAGGTCACCAGGAAGGGAGGAGTGTAAATAACTGAAACAGGAAACACACAAAGGAGGAACAAGCTTAAAAAGAAGGTAAGTTTGGTTTACTGAGTTTCTGTTGCTTTTAAGTAAGATATGGAGAAATATCCAGGTAGAGATGCCTGACATGTAACTTTGAAAACAAATGGCCTAATAATCAGAATCACTAGACTAGAAAATAGGTCTGGGGTCATCTTCACAGAAGTAATAAGTGATGCTTTAGGAGAGAGGAATCAGCAAAGGAGTATTAAAAAAAAAAAAAAAAAAAAAAACAAGAAAAAGGAGTAAGGAAAGTCTGATCAGGTTTAAAGGCCTAGAAACAAAATAAAAAGTCAGTACCAAGAAAGGAAGAATCAGAACTCACGGAAGTGTTGGTTCAATAAATATTTATCAGCATCCACCATGTTCCAGGGCTTCCCTGACGGCTCAGATGGTGAAGAATCTGCCTGCAATGCAGTAGACTCAGATTCGATTCCTGGGTCAGGAGGAGCCTTTGGAGAAGGGAACAGCTACCCACTCTAGTACTCTTGCCTGGAGAATCCCATGGACAGAGGAGTATGCAGTCCATGAGGCTGCAGACACAAATGAGCGACTAACACACACACACATTCCAGAGTCCTTAAGACACAGATCGATAACTTCAATTTAGTTCTATATGGGGCACTATAGGAATACACAAGAGGGAAACCCAGCCAAACCCAGATCAGGATACACTCAACAACAACAAAAAAAACGATGTCTGAGCTAGAAGTTTTAAAATTAAGTGAAATCATGCAAAGAAAACTTATAAGGACAAAAAAAAAATGAAATCAAGAGAATGCCTCTAGACTTCTGAAATGCTGAACAAGATAAAAGGTTATAGAAAAGAGCTGGAAGAAGCTGAGTCTAACGTGCGTAAACTGCCAAGTGATTTAAATTGTTAAGAACAGTCATTCTTAGAAAAAAGAAAAGAACCAGATGATGAAAAAAGTGGACAAGAGATTTTGGTAGGGGGATTCCCTGGTGGTTTAGTGAATAGGAATCCACCTGCTAAGGCAGGGGACATGGTTCGATCCCTAGGCCTGGAAGATTCCACAAGCATCTAGCAACCAAAGCATGAGCGCCACAACTATTGAGCCCGAGTGCTACAACCACTGAAGCCCACGCGCCCAGGGCCTGCGCTCCACAACGAGAGAAGCCACTGTAGTGAGAAGTCCGAGCACTGCGATGGAGACCCAGTGCAAGCAAAGGTAAGTAAGTAAATAAGTGACTTCTAAAAAGAGATTATACCTATATTTTTAAAAAACGTTTTGGTAGGACGTTCACACATTTTGGGGGAAATGTTACAGAAGGGAGGTTGAGTGAAGCTGCCAAGCTGTATGAGGATTTGGGAAGAGATGGGAGAAAACTTAAATGAAGTCTGCTGAGCTTAATGTAACTGTACCTTTCTATCTTCTTAGATTTCTGTAAAACTGAAAAAGGTTCATCATTTTCCAAAGCTTTGGAAGTCTGTCTGTTTCTTTTGGATGCAATACCATGCTGAGACCAGGCCAAAGTGATCCAGTTATAAGTGACCATGAAAATGTTGGAAACGTAAATTTTTGTAAACATTAATGGTCACAGGGGCTTCCCTTGTGGCTCAGCTGGTAAAGAATCTGTCTCCAATGCGGGAGACCTGGGTTTGATCCCTGGGTTGGGAAGATCCCCTGGAGGGGAGAAAGGCTCCCCACTCCAGTATCCTGGCCTGGAGAATTCCATGAACTGTACAGTCCATGGGGTCACAAAGAGTCAGACACTACTGAGCAACTTTCACTTTTCACAACAGTCACAGAGAGGTCAAGTGAAATGGGAAGCAAAAAGGCATTAGGTTTAGCATTTATGTGGTCACTGATGCCCTTCAAGTGAACTTTCAACAGAAATGTAGGGGTAGGAAAAAACTACAGATGATTCATACATGAAGGGTATAGGCATGGCTCAATATTGTCATTCATTCAATAAATATTTACTGAATGCCTACTATGTACCAGGAACTACCCTAGGTGCTGGACAATCAATGATGACCAAGGCACAGGTCTCCTGAGAGTTTGATGGAGAGGGGAGACAACAAATAGGCAACTATAGTAGTGAAATTAGTGCTAATGTAAAGCATTCTGAGAGCCTAATGGAAGTTTAGAAAACCAAACTACCACACAACTGCACTCATCTCACACGCTAGTGAAGTAATGCTCAAAATTCTCCAGGCCAGGCTTCAACAGTACGAGAACTGTTAACTTCTAGATGTGCAAGATGGATTTAGAAAAGGCAGAGAAACCAGAGATCAAACTGTCAACATCCATTATCATCAGAAAACCAAGAGAGTTCCAGAAAAACATCTACTTCTGCTTACTGACTATGCCAAAGCCTTTGACTGTGTGGATCACAACAAACTGGAAAATTCTTCAAGAGATGGGAACACCAGACCACCTGACCTGCTTCTTGAGAAATCTGTATGCAGGTCAAGAAGTAACAGAATTGCACATGGAACAACAGACTGGTTCCAAATCGGGAAAGGAGTACGTCAAGGCTATATATTGTCACCCTGCTTATTTAACTTATATGCAGAGTACATCATGAGAAACGCTGGACTGGAAGAAACACAAGCTGGAATCAAGATTGCCGGGAGAAATATCAATAACCTCAGATACGCAGATGACACCACCTTTATGGCAGAAATTGAAGAGGAACTAAAGAGCCTCTAAGATGAAAGTAAAAGAGGAGAATGAAAAATTTGGCTTAAAACTCAACATTCAGGAAACTAAGATCATGGCATCCAATCCCATCACTTCATGGAAAATAGATGGGGAAACAATGGAAACAGTGAGAAACGTTATTTTGGGGGCTCCAAAATCACTGCAGATGGTGACTTCAGCCATAAAATTAAAAGATGCTTGCTCCTTGGAAGAAAAGCTATGACCAACCTAGACAGCATATTAAAAAGATAAACATTACTTTGCTGACAAAGGTCCATCTAATCAAAGCTACGGTTTTTCCAGGAGTCACATATGGATGAGTGTTGGGCTCTAAAGAAAGCTGAGCGACAAAGAATTGATGCTTTTGAACTGCGGTATTGGAGAAGACCCTTGAGAGTCCCTTGGACTGGAAGGGGATCCAACCAGTCCATCCTAAAGGAAATCAGTCCTAAATATTCATTGGAAGGACTGATGCTGAAACTGAAACTCCCAATACTTTGGCCACCTGATGTGAAGAACTAACTCATTTGAAAAGACTCTGATGCTGGGAAAGATTGAAAGCAGGAGGAGAAGGGGATGACAGAGGATGAGATGGCTGGATGGCATCACCGACTCGATGGACATGAGTCTGAGTAAGCTCCAGGAGTTGGTGATGGACAGGGAAGCTTGGTGTGCTGCAGCCCATGGGGTTGCAAAGAGTTGGACATGACTGAGCGACTGAACTGAACTTAATGGAAGTTTGACAGTGCAAGTAAAGAGGAACAGATGGCAGTAACTAGACCGAAGATAGTCTGGAAGGGAAGTTCACTTACTGATTGAAAGGAATTTGGGCTTGTTTGTAGGTAGAGGGGGAGAAGTTTGGGGAAAGGAAGATAGAAATGGGGAGAGGACAGAGAGAAGGGTTGCTGGAGAAAGGTTTGAGGAAGACTGACTGGCAAGGGTAGAAGTGTTAAGTTTGGAAAACAACACATCTTCCTTCAAAGAACCAAAGACAGAAGACAAAAAAATAATTGTGATGCCAAAGGGGAACGTAAATAAATGTTTCCTACTTTTGCTATGATATAGGCAAGGCTGCCTCTTATTAAGGAAGAAAAATAGGGCTGAAGGCTTTAAGAGCAAGGTAAAAGTTCTGAAGAAGAGATGTGAGAATCGGATAACTGAAATAACTAATTCTAATTCCTAAGATAACAAAAATAAAAGGAGAAGCAATCAACAACTGTATACTTTGTTTACATTTGGGAGTGAAATATAAAAGTGAAATGTGAACTGCATTTCACAGAATTCCATAGACATGAATTAAACAAAGGCAAATCTTAAAAAAAAAAAAATTATCAACAAGTCACTAAATGTATATCCATACAGTGCGGAATTGGTTACAGACTATCTTTAGGGTACACTAGCCATGAAATTAAAAGACGCTTACTCCTTGGAAGAAAAGTTATGACCAACCTAGAGAGCATATTGAAAAGCAGAGACATTACTTTGCTGACTAAGGTCTGTCTAGTCAAGGCTATGGTTTTTCCTGTGGTCATGTATGGATGTGAGAGTTGGACTGTGAAGAAGGCTGAGCACCGAAGAATTGATGCTTTTGAACTGTGGTGTTGGAGAAGACTCTTGAGAGTCCCTTGGACTGCAAGGAGATCCAACCAGTCCATTCTGAAGGAGATCAGCCCTGGGATTTCTTTGGAAGGAATGATACTAAAGCTGAAACTCCACTACTTTGGCCATCTCATGGGAAGAGTTGACTCACTGGAAAAGACTCTGATGCTGGGAGGGATTGGGGGCAGGAGGAGACGGGGACGACTGAGGATGAGATGGCTGGATGGCATCACTGACTAGATGGACGTGAGTCTGAGTGAACTCCGGGAGTTGGTGATGGACAGGGAGGCCTGGCATGCTGCGATTCATGGGGTCACAAAGAGTCGGACACGACTGAGTGACTGAACTGAACTAGGGTACACCGTCAATACAGCATTCCCATGAAACTGAACCTGTCACCATTACTTAGTAGCAATAGCAGAAGTTAGGAGGGTCAAATAAAAAAGTCAGGAAACAGAAGCCATCAGTATCAGAAACAAAGAGAAATACACAGGTAGAGAAGCTATATTGATTAGAAGATGAGGTAACAGGAAAATAAACTTATAAGCAAAGACATATTGTGGACTAAAATAAGCCTGAAAATAACTGATGTAATGTTCCTGCTTTCTTTCTTTCCTTCCTTCAACATTCTCTTAGCACCAATTATATGCCAGGCACACTGGGAGGCATCAGTGATACAAAGACAAGATGTAATTCTTACTTGTAAACTCAGAATATGTTCTTGTACCCGTAGCCTAATGTTTACAATAAATAATAAAACTGAAAGCTGTTCTGAGTTTTGCTACTAAAAATTATGCTTTGTTCTATAAGATATTAATCACAAAGAAGCAAAATTATATCAAAAAGTTTAACAATTTCTTGAACAATTAGCAAAAGGTGCTGCCAAAAATAAGCCACCCATAAAATAATATGCTCCAACTTAATAAACCTCTGTCCATCTTGACTTTATCACAGACGTTACATCTGACTTTTTCTTGAACGGCTGGATTAATACCAACGAAAAGGCAACAAATATCAAATGGCAAAGTAAGATAACAAACTATTTGCCAAGTGCTAAAAAGTATTTTGGCAGCAAACTCACAGCAATTGTAGTGAGCACTGTAACCGAATTAACATATATTTATTGAGCTCATGAGCCAGGCATTGTGCTAAGTATACTACATATATCATTAAACTTTTATAAATTCCCACAACAAACCTTTATATACCATAGTTTCTAAAACCATCATTTTACAGACAAAAAAACTGAAGCTTAGGAAAACTAAGTAACTTGCCCAAACTACAGTTAGTAAGCAAAGGAGACATAGCTTGAACTCCAGTATGCCTGATTCTTGAAAGTCCATGCTTTAACCACTGTGCAATTCTGTTTTCCCAGAAGGAAATGGTGCCAGACACATGATGACACTCAGTAGTGCCTGTCATTGAAGGAATGAATGAGACGATATTAAGCAGCTATTGCAGAGTATGCCCAAATGTGGAAAATACAAGAAGAGCAGAAGCAGTACTTTAAGGATTCACTAAATCACCAACTCAAATTGTGCAGCATAATTGTGGGTGTCTGGAAAATCGCAGCAACTGACAGAACGGCCTAATATGCTGTTACAGGAAATGGAATGGCTCTTTTTGAGTAGAAACTCCAGGCTGTCTCTGAATCTACAAAGCCAAAGATGAAAACAGCACTGGTTCAGGAAAGGACCTGCAGGTGCTGATCAGAGAACATTTCTCACATTTTTCTCAGCATGCAAAGGATTGTTGATGCTATACTAACAAACAGTCAAGACCAGAGGTTACCTTTAATTCTATCACCTTTAAAGTGGAAGAAAATCATGTAGACTGGAAAGGTTATAACATTCTGAAAGTGAAATACTGATCCCTCTTTTAGAAGACTGGCACCAAAAGCTCCCTTTCACTGGGTCCAGGGCCATGTTTTATGGCACTGACTCTGCTATCACAAACACCAACAGCAGGGCCAACGTTCCCAGGAACAGCCAAAGTATGGCCAGCAACCCACAAAGAGGCCTGGCATGGGAGATTTGCCCAACAAGAATGCAGCTAATGGAACCAATCAGATTGTCTCTCTTAGCAGGCTAAATTCAAGCTATATGGAGAGGGAAAGTAGCTGAAAAACACAGAGAAGACAAGCAGCAGAAGTAACGAGGCAGTTATGTACCACACTAAGATGTCAAATGAGGTAAAAGGTTTTTTTGTTTTTTGGTTTTTTTTAAGGTAAAAGCACAGTCTGAGAAGGGCTAATAGCAGCCGAGAAGCCATAGTCCTGCTGCTAAGAGGGTAACACCCAGGCACTGGAGTTGCATTACTTTTTCCTGGTTTCTCTAGTACTTAGTTGAAATCTACATGGTGAAGCCAGTCTGTATGATTATTCCTAGACTTTCCTAAGGCCGAGCCATTTCTCTCTTATCCCCACAATGCTCTCAAAGAAACCTCTCTTTACCAGCTATGGATCAATTTTAAAACTCTGCTTGCAACAATAAAAAGAGTAGCATGATGCTTTATAAAGGGTGCACATGGATTCACATATGTGCAATCAGATGACCTGGCAAACTGAGTGGTGGCTGGGTCTCACTTCCATCTTGCAGAATATGTGGTTTGAAGACATTGTGTTCTTTAGCTCCAGTTAACTGTCTGAGGAAGAAATGACCTTCAAAGAAGTATCTTAAACCTTACAAATTAATAATTCATATCATTACAATTATACAGTTAGAAACTGAAAAGAGATCCAGGGCAGATAAAGGCAACAAAACCATCTCCTTTAAAAGTTTCTTCCTCTGGTGTGTTTTTTTATGTATCCAGATTTCAAGGCAAATAAGTGATTTTGTCCACTTACAATCATAAGGAACAACAGGTAGTTAGTCAAGACAGCCAGGCAAAGAAAGGATAAATTGGAAAATTATGAAAACGTGGTGAGGAAAGTTTAACTTGGGGATATAAATAACGAAGATGACTCACAAACTTCACTAAGTGCGTTCATGCCTAACTCTAGACAATCCCATCAGCCCATCTTATGTCCTCAAAGCCTGCCCATTCAAAGGAAAGAAGAATGAAGCTCAGAAAGTCTCAAACATCTACGACTGTCCAAATGCTGGATTCCAAGGAACTCAGTAAATAATCTAAAGAGCAAAAGGCATGAAAATGGCATGGCCACTCTCCTACAGAAGCTTATATAGAATGATCCTAACAATTTATATGTCAAAACCCCAAGAACACTACAAAAAACTCTCCTCCTCTGAAAGTTATTTTTTTCATATAATTCAATCACTTGTTCACACACTGTTCCTAGTATTTAGCTATTTTTTTTCTTAGAAGTATTCCTCACTTTTTCTTCTCATCCAAAATAAAAACTACCAGACACAACCAGGTACTTTGGAATTTAGATCTATCAAACCATCAATATAGCCAAGAAGAGTCTCAACTTTTTAAAAATATTATTTTTGCACAGCTTAGAAAGAAACTCTGTCTAAAAGCCACAGTTCCATTTCTCAGAGCTAATTTCTTTTCAAGATAATTCCACAGATAGAAGGAATTAACTAATATTCAAAACCTGAGTTGTAAAAAGAGTTCTATGCATTTAGGCTTCACCCTGGTATAATAATTTCTCCTCTGAAAATAACATTAGTACACGCTCTTACACAGAAAGTGTTACCTGATTACATAGAGCAGGACACCCAGGCTGCAAGTTACTTAAGCATTCAAAGTGGGGTTATTTGTTTGTTTGGGTTTGGCTATGTTTTTCAACCACATCATTCTATTGCTTAAACATTACAATGTTTTGTATACCAGGAATATGCTCAGATACCTGACGGAAGAATTTGACTGTCAGAGTCATGAAGCCAGACAACCCAAGAATGGTAACCCTAGCACTTGATCTGTAGTTCAAGATATAAGAGTTTATCCAAACTGAGGGACAAAGGTTCTCTGGTGTTGCGATTATCCCCATACACAAGAATTTCTAAAACTGTCATCTTATGGTTAAAAAAAACATGATCAATAACAGGCAGGTATGCAACTGAAATCTCTCAGCAGATAATTTAACAGTGCTTGGGCCTCAGCTGAAATGTGGAATACTGCCACTAATGACTATCACTGGCAAGACCTGTGAAAAGTACCGTTACTTATCTCTTCACGACACATTCACCAAAGCAATTCCTGACTTAGCCCAAATCATGCTCTCCTGAAGAATCCACTCTTTCTACAACTAAATACTTGCTTTTAAATAATTAGTTCATAATGTTTCAACTATGTTACTCAATATTCACTCTATGTCAATATTTCACACATGCCCAAAACCAAAATATTGTGTGATATAACAGATACTAATGAGAATTTTAGGACAGATGGGTTGTTCTAAGGAGTAATGATAAAAACAAGCCTAACTTAACAATGAATGTGTTTAAAACTACCAATACCTTTTTCAAGATAAATGAAAGACACAGGAGTAGGAATGATAAGCCAGTAACATCAGATTAGAAGAAAACTGGTAGCAAGTAATAATATAGTTGGTTGTCATTTACCAATTAAACACAAAAGCAGCAGCTAAAATCTAATATATAGCAATGAACTCTCTTCTAAGGAAACATTTTCATTTAAACCTAACTTTACAAGGTAATAAAAAAATCCCACATTTATACTGTGAAATCCCACATTTATACTATGATTACTTATAGCAATCATATCTAACAATTACTGTAACATGACAAGGACCATCCTAAGTGTTTTACACGGATCTTTGGTTTTCTTCTAAGAACAACTCTATCAGGTAAGAAATATTATTGTAAATTTATAAATGAGGCTAACTAGGATGTAGAATGTTTAAATAACTTAGCTTGCACAATATCACATAAATAATTTGTGGATCCAAAAATTTCACCAGTGAATCTACCTCCAGACTGTAACACCAAGCTGCCAACAAGTAATGTAGTCATACTTTGCAAACAATAAAATCTGCAAATATAAGGTGCACTGATTAAGGCAACCCCATTTGTAGTCATACTTAGAGTCAAGTCTTAATTCTGTTTACTAGCTATGTGAACTTGAATAAACCTAAACCACTGA
This sequence comes from Budorcas taxicolor, assembly GCF_023091745.1. Classification (NCBI taxonomy): domain Eukaryota; kingdom Metazoa; phylum Chordata; class Mammalia; order Artiodactyla; family Bovidae; genus Budorcas; species Budorcas taxicolor. Next base: position 93,469,533 of record NC_068913.1, read on the forward strand.
ACTTCTCTAAGCTTCTATTTTCTATTCTGTAAAGTGGGGATAATAAAGGAACAGTTCTTACTTCATAGAGTTGTTGGTGGATTAGAGGCATCAGGCATGTAAAAGATTAGCAAAGTACTTGGTATATAGTAAGCACTCCATGAATGCTAATTACTATCGGCTAATACTAAGAAATTCTCCTTATTACTATAAACTCTCATTTTAGTGCTGGTGGCACTTTCTAAAATAAATCAAATCTATCAATACTGAGATAAAAGTTTAGGAGATTAAGACCCAAACGTCTCAAAGTATATGACAGCACAATTTAGATGGAAAAGGTTACTACTTACTGTAACATCAAACATGTACTTATAGTGCCTGGGTATATATGAAAACGTATAAGACACTAAACAAAATTATCAAGATGTAGTTAAAAATACACACTCAAGCCAATTAATTCTGCTGAGTGCGCACAGGCAGTAAAAACTCCAAGTCTGAAGCAGATGCATCTTCAGTATTCAATAAATTCCCCTCCGTTTGTGGCATGAGAGTGGTGAATATATGCAGAGAAAGAAGCTTGAAAAATAATAAACCTGACAAATTGAGTATAGATTAATAAAGATTCAGGAAGAAATGAGCTCTCTTTCTACCCTTTTACCTTCTTAAAAATATGTTTTAGCAATCTTGGTACTAATGACCTGTTAATTAACCAGGAGAGAAAAAAGAAAAGATAAGAGCTAAAAGCTCAGCTCAGTCTATACCCCAACCAGTAATGCTAAAGAAGCTGAACAGTTCTATGAAGACCTACAAGACCTTCTAGAACTAACACCCAAAAAAGATGCCCTTCTCATTATAGGGGACTAGAATGCAAAAGTAGGAAGTCAAGAAACACCTGGAGTAACAGGCAATTTGGCCTTGGAGTACAGAATGAAGCAGGGCAAAGGCTAACAGAGTTTTGCCAAGAGAATGCACTGGTCATAGCAAACACCCCCTTCCAACAACATAAGAGAAGACACATGGACATCACCAGATGGTCAATACTGAAATCAGACTGATTATATTCTTTGCAGCCAAAGATGGAGAAGCTCCATACAGTCAGCAAAAACAAGATCAGGAGCAGACTGTGGCTCACAGTGAACTCCTTATTGCCAAATTCAGATTTAAATTGAAGAAAGTAGGGAAAACCACTAGACCATTCAAGTATGACCTAAATCAAATCCTTTACGATAATACAGTGGAAGTGACAAACAGATTCAAGGGATTAGATCTGATAGACAGAGTGCCTGAAGAACTATGGACAGAGGTTCGAACATAGTATAGGAGGCAGTGATCAAGACCATGCCCAAGAAAAAGAAATGCAAAATGGCAAAATGGTTGTCTGAGGAGGCCTTGCAAATAGCTGAGAAAACAAGAGAAGTGACAGGCAAAGAAGAAAAGGAAAGATATACCCATTTGAATGCAGAGTTCTAAAGAAGAGCAAGGAGAGCCTTCCTCAGTGTTCAATGCAAAGAAATAGAGGAAAACAATAGAATGGGAAAGACTAGAGATCTCTTCAAGAAAATCAGAAATACAAAGGGAAAATTTCATGCAAAGATGGGCACAATAAAGGACAGAAATGACATGGACCTAACAGAAGCATAAGATATTAAGAGGTGGTAAGAATATTTCATGACCCAGATAACCATGATCATGTGATCACTCACCTAGAACCAGACATCCTGGAATGCAAAGCCAAGTGGGCCTTAGGAAGCATCACTATGAACAAAGCTAGTGGAGGTGATGGAATTCCAGTTGAGCTATTTCAAATCCCAAAAGATGATACTGTGAAAGTGCTGCACTCAATACGCCAGCAAATTTGGAAAACTCAGCAGTGGCCACAGGACTGGAAAAGGTCAGTTTTGACTTCAATCCCAAAGAAAGGCAATGCCAAAGAATGCTCAAACTACCACACAACTACACTCTTCTCACAGAATAGCGAAGTAATGCTCAAAATTCTCCAAACCAGAAGTCCACAGTACATGAACCACAAATTTCCAGATGTTTAAGCTGAATTTAGAAAAGGCAGAAGAACCAGGGATCTCTGCTGGATCATCGACAAAGCAAGAGAGTTTCAGAAAACCATCTGCTGCTGCCGCTGCTAAGTCACTTCAGTCATATCCAACTCTGTGCGACCCCATGGATGGCAGCCCACCAGGCTCCCCCATCCCTGGGATTCTCCAGGCAAGAACACTGGATCACAACAAACTGTGGAGAATTCTTCAAGAGATGGGAATACCAGACCAGCTGACCTGCCTCCTGAGAAATCTATATGCAGGTCAAGAAGCAACAGTTAGAACTGGACATGGAACCAAAGACCAGTTCCAAATCAGAAAAGGAGTACATCAAGGCTGTATTTTGTCACCCTGCTTATTTAACTTATATGCGGAGTATATCATGTGGAATGCCAGGCTGGATGAAGCATAAGCTGGAATCAAGATTGCCGGGAGAAATATCATTAACTTCAGATATGCAGATGACACCACCCTTATGGCAGAAAGTGAAGAACTAAAGAGCCTCTTGATAAAAAAGAGGAGAGTGAAAAAGTTGGCTTAAAAGTCAACATTCAAAAAACTAAAATCATGGCATCTGGTCCCATCACTTCATGGGATACAGATGGGAAAACAGTGGAAACAGTGTCAGCCTTTATTTTGGGGGGCTCCAAAATCACTGCAGATGGTGACTCCACCCATGAAATTAAAAGATGCTTCCTCCTTGGAAGAAAAGTTATGACCAACGTAGACAGCATTAAACAGCAGAGACATTACTTTGCCAACAAAGGTCCGTCTAGTCAAGGCTATAGTCGCATATGGATGTGAGAGTTGGACACTAACGAAAGCTAAGCACCGAAGAACTGATGCTTTTAAACTGGTGTTGGAGAAGACTCTTGAAAGTCCCTTGGAATGCAAGAAGATCCAACCAATCCATCCTAAAGAAGATTAAAATTGGAAGGACTGATGTTGAAGCTGAAACTCCCATACTTTGGCCAGCTGATACAAAGAACTGACTCATTTGAAAAGACCCTGATGCTGGGGAAGATTGAAGGTGGGAGGAGAAGGGGATGACTGAGGATGATATGGTTATATGGCATCACTGATGCGATGGACGTTGAGTTTGAGTAGGTTCTGGCAGTTGGTGATGGACAGGGAAACCTGGTGTGCTGCAGTAGTTCATGGGGTTGCAGAGTTGGACACAACTGAGCAACTGAACTGAACTGAGAAGCTCACAACAGAGGTCAAAGGAAAAGAGTGCAGAAACAAATTATAAGCGAGAAGAGAAAAGAATCTGGAAAGTTAGAAAAGCCAAAGTAATTGTTCTTGTTTAGTTGCCGAGTCGTGTCCAACTCTTTGTGACTCCACAGACTGTAGCCCACCAGGTCTCTATCCATGGATTTCCCAGGCAAGAATACTGCTGGGTTTGTAATTTCCTCCTCCAAGGGATCTTCCTGACCAAGGGATCAAAAAGCCTCTCCGGCACTGGCAGGTAGATTCTTTACTGCTGAGACACCACGGAAGCCCAGTTTAAATGAAACACATTTTTTCCTACAATTCTGTCATGGGCCAAATGCCTTAGAAACCAAACAACTACTAGCCAATCTTAAGACTGCTGACACTTACTCCTCTTCCATCTTGAGGTTTCCATTAGCTTTGAAAGTCAGAGAAGACAGAAAGAATACCACAGAATAGAAAAGGATTTTGCCTAACAGCACAGACAACTTCACACTGCCCATATCTTACAGCTCAGCCAGAGGTCAACTATGAGACCCTGTCTGAACCATAATCCTGGTAATCTAAAGATTCTGTTAGAAAAGTAAATTCTACAACTCCTAAGGACCTAGATTATTGCCCTAGGCCACTACAGGAAATCCGGAGACCTAATTTCTGCAGTTACAGAAGCATTTCAAATCTTTCTCAGTGGTCATGCCATTTGAAGACATCTTTTGTAACTTCATAGCAGGAAATGATACTTACTTGGGCCTGTATCTCCATTATCTACTTGCCATAACAACTACTGGGAAAGTTCTCTCTCTATACCCACAAGCTCAAACCCATAGCAAAATCATACAACTCCCCCATTACTGCATCCATAGGCTCTCTGACCATAAAGCAATGTAACAAACACACATTCCTAAAGTAAAGGTACTTTTCAACAATACAAGCAAGGTGTCAACTGAAAATCTGTTGTGTATTGTGTGTATATATACATAAGCCAAATTTTATATATATGGGTGTATATATATACGAGCCAAAATTTATATACATGTATGTGTGTATACGTATATATATGAGCAAAATCCTATCTTTATGTGTATATAAAAATAAAACTAGGCTAAAAATTAAGGATGGATAATTTATTATTCTTTAAGAATGTATACACTGTTTAAAAAGGTTCTGTTCTTGAAGCAGGGAGAAAGCGGGGGGAAAGGAACATGAACCCCAAAAATGGTTACTGTGCATTCAAAGTGTATCTGCAATGTTAAACAATCAACACCTGCTTAGGAATTCCACGGCAATCTAATGGTTAGGACTCCACACTCTCACTGCTAAGGGCCCAGGTTTGAAACCTGGTCAGGGAACTAAAATCCCACAAGCAGCAAGGCATGGTCAAAAAAATAAAAATAGAACCACCTGCTTAGTGTCAGCCATACTCATCCAGTTCTCACTTGCACTTTACAAACTTAAAAAGTTGAAGTCAAGCCATACCTTTTATTGTTTTTCCTCTTCCACCAATATGATTTAGGAGTAAAAGGTATCTTCAGGAAAGAAGCTGAATTCTATAGAAAAACTGTTGATCAAACAACAGCAAAGCTAGATAAAATTTGTACCCAGAGATAGATCTTAAAGTAAGGCATTCTTGATAGTTCTTTACCTGATTAACCACTGCTGCCCCTCACTCCACAACAAAAAATGCTACAAATACTTGCTTATACAGCCTACATGCAAAAAGCTTCTGGCACAAATTTCTTAGGCCTTTTCTCAAAAGCCTCATCCTCTTGAGATGACAAAGCCCAAGAGTCAACATAAAATCAAAAAGTTAAGGATGAAGACCAGAAAGGAATACAAAGAACAAAGAATTTCTAATCACTTCTTACACGTTCATTCTACTCTTCTTAACTGGTCCGAGTTCTCTAACTTCTATGTCTCCCAAAATCCATTAATTTAGCTATTATGATAAAATATTCTTAATCTCTCCAGGCCCTTCCAATCTGAACAAGTCCTGACATAGTGGCCTTTTTTTTTAAACGCTATGACCCCAATGAGATCTTTTTATAGCCCTTGGAACCCTGATGCTCCCTCCTAAATTCCTGCTCTGTGGCCCTAATATTATGACAGAGGAGACAAACTATGTGAATGGTCCTGTGAAAGCAACTGAGTGGAGAAAGGGGATTGCTGCAATTGGGCTCCACAAGCATCAGGCTATTTCTCTTTCTTCCCTACAGAATTTAAGAAGTAAAGTAGAAAGGAAAAGGCTGGCATACACATGGGAAGTTGCAGCAAAGAGCTACCCCAAGGTTTTTAGGAATCCTCATTATCTTTCCATTTGTTATAGGCAGTTAAGTCTGGAAAAATATCTTTGGAATGTCTTGTGTGTAGGGATGCATAAAAGATAACACCTTGCAAAAGTCAAACATACAGGTTTAATAATGTGCCACTAATGAAGATGGTTTATAAATGAAATAACACCTACACATTTAGTTCCCTAAATATATTATGCTATTAATCATTAAAGTTAGACCTATAAGTACAAGTTTTCCATATGTGGAAAAGTAAATCTGTTTTTAAATTAAAGAGAAATTATCACTCTAACTCTTAAAAATAAAACGATCAGGATAAATTTCAAGTGTAGCCGCTCAGTCATTGAATAAATTTAAATTTGATAATAAAACATTTAAGTTTCAACCAATGCACCTTCGCTGAAGCACATTTAGCTGAAATAACTTCGAGTCTGGTTTATTTCCATCACATATAGTACATTTTTCCAACAAGAGCATGTACATTCAATATAGAACATTTCCAGCAAGTTACAGTCTTTCTACTTTCCTTTCACAGTATATTTTAGTGCAAAGCACTGGGAAGGGTAAATGCTTTTCTAGCTATAAAATCATTTTATTATGACCTTGTGGATCTTCAACATTTTAAAATTTTATATGAAAAGTATATAGATGGACAGGGTCCCTCCTAAGTTTACATGTGAAACTATATAAAAACATGGTATATTCTCCTGCTATACCTTTTAAAATTATAATTTGACAAAAATTACTAAAAATTATTTAAAAATAAAGTATTCCCTAAAAAATACAAAATATTGATACACAAAAACCTGCCCAATATTTCATTAAAGATAGACGTACTTCCGTTTTCCCTAAAATCTTGATTACAAAAATTTATTGTTTTTTAAATTTTTCAGTAGGAATCAAATATTATCTAAAGTGGTCATCTAAGATTTTACTTGGGAGAGGGGGAAAAAGCAGGGTATACACCCCAATCTTCCTTTTTTAGCAATATTTAAAGAAATAAACTACTATTGTAAGAAATGGTTGTGCAGGGATTGTCTGCATCCATAAAATTTCAGTAAGCTATTTACTACTGCCTTCATATTAACATCAGTAAATGTGCGGTCTTTTAAAAAACCTGAAAATTTAAGTTGCATCTATCATTAAAGTGCTTTGAATGAAATTTAAAGAAATACAGGGGAATGTTTAATTTTCATAAAAACCTCAGATGTTTACAAATGAAGAACGTGATGATCCATGGGAGACAATGAACTGCAACTTTCCTGTAGTATAAATTTTAGAATAAAACCTGCAAACATTTAAGTGCTGTAGAACAAGTTAGAAATAAATGGATGTAAAAATAATTACAAATATTTAGCAGGCTAAATATCTATAATGTGCTGATATTAATTTATCTTTTGGTCCTAACATACACTCACTAGGAAATTATGTATCTGTACAATCCAGATAAAAATTCTGCCAAATGAAGCGGAACAAAACTAAAATTGCTAAGATAAAGTCTTTGTTAATTAAAAATCACCAGTGGTGATATTTTCTTCAGGTTGTTGATCACTTTAATCAACAAACTGTTGGAAAACAAAATTTGCACCATTTGTGTAGAAAACATAGACCAAATGCACAAGGGTGGTTAGTTGATGGATTGTGATGACAGTACTTAATGTCACAGCTACTTGAAAGTGCTGGAAGAGGCAGTGCCTTAGAAACAAGTGGTTAGATGGTTATTATTTTAGTCAGAAAACAGCAGTTACAGTCATATATTTATCAAAACTTTTTCTTTTTTTCCTCATAGTACCATTTGAAGATGTTTAGTGGTTCTAACACCAATTTAAAGTCTTTCCACAAAAATGAACTCCAAACCTTTTCGTACATCACTTGAAGTTATCTGAGGAGAAATGGGAATAAATGAACACTTTTGAGTTTACCAATAAAACCTTATTTTTAGAATTATACAATAAATGACTTCTAAAGAATGGTTTCATCTCAAGTTTTCCACACAAAAAAAAATGTGTGATAGTCAAACCACATTTAACCTACTCAGCACTCAAACTAAGTATACTGCTTTAGAACCTGAATCCAAAACTACTTTAATACTAATTAAATATATTAAATGCCTTAATACTAGGGACACAGGTACTGAAGGTAAACTTTTAAAAATACAGGGAGATTTACGAAAACAAAAGGGAGTCTACACCTTATTTTATATTGCATTTTAAAAATCTACATTTGTTCCAAAACCCTCTAAAAAAGTATTATTTTCTTTTTCCCCAATAGGGATTTTACTTTTCAACACACAACCATAAAAAAAAAGAAAAAAAACCTACTTAATAACATTAACTATGCTGAAATGATCACCAAAAGTTTATTTAAACAAAAAGGTAAAAATAAAGAGGATCTGGGACCTAAACAATCACTTTCCATAGATCAAAACTAAAACACAGTAACTAACACATACTTCCAAGGAAAAGGGAAAATAATCCAGACTTTTGTTTATCGAGTTTTCCCCTTTGCCTGGAAGCACTATGTTAAATGTAAATAATAAATGCTAATTGTTCTAAATTCAATTTGGGGGTTGTGTTTTTTCTGAGTGCAGCACTTTATTTAGCCGTCACAGATTAATTTTTACAATAATTACAGTGCCTCAAAAGACGTTTTTCCTATAATTATCGCCTTCACAAATTCATTCTAATATACTTAACTTTCCCACAATGTATTAATTAGTAGACTAAGTCACTGAATCAAATTAAACCTGTGCAAAGTTAGTTAAACAGAAGACTTCTATTGTAAACATAAGCCAATATTAATGTATATATTTTACAACATTGAGAGGAAATCACTGACCCTGTGCCATCTATCTATGACTATATTGCATTGTCCTGTGGAAGATTAAGTTCTGAAGTTAACTTTTGTTCCCAAGCCATTGGAATAAAGGTCACTGAAGAGGTAAATGCAATATGCACATTACTCTTGCAGTTCCCATTGCCATAAGATATATGGAAGCAAACGTGTTAAAATGGAACCAGCTATAAATTATGGTCAAATGATTTTTTTAGTTCGATGGGGGGAAATAAAGCAAAACTCTGTAACTGTTCCTCACCAGACAAGAGCCTTAGATCTTGTACTTCGGCCTTTGGTTTTGTTTCCTTCAGGTGAATTGGAAGCATTTGCCTTATGAGTTTTCTTATGATGTTCAAGATAAGTCTTTTTGGCAAATGCCTTTCCACATTTATTGCATCTGTGAAGAGAAAAGTTTTTTGTGACTTTTACTTCAATACCAACATCAGCTACTTCATACTTTTTACTAGGAGAGTTAGAAGTGCCATCATGTTTTGCATCACTATGTTTTGCTTCGTCTCTTGAAGGGCCTCTTTTTGTCACTTTATTTAGAACAAAATCAATGGGCTTTTTTATAGCTCTGATCTCTAAACTGGCTGTTATTTTCCCAAGATAACGGGATGACTTTTTATGAACCACAGTTATATGTCGTATCACATCACGCTTCCGACGAGTTTCATAAGTGCAAAGAGGACACTTGTAGAATTTAACATAAATGTTATTCCCATCTGTGTGCAATTCAATGTGTTTAGTCAAGTTCTGTTTCGAAGTAAACTGACGTTTACAAAGTTTACAGTAAAGTTGCTTAAAATCAAAGCCAGCTGAAAGTTTTGGTTTCCTGGTTTTTTGCTGGCCACCTGCAGCAGACAGACTAGTTGATTTAGGGCTTTCAGAGTCTTGTTTAACTTTATTTTTCTGTGCTGCCGGTGTGTTCTTTTTTTCATTTGAATGATTTGTTCCCTTTAATTCATTCTGTGGAGAATGGGTAATGGAAGGGGGTGAAGATTCTACAGAATCTGCTGGTTCAACTTTAACTTTTATTTCTGAACTGCTGGCAGTATTATTGGGGCCTTTCTCTCTTTTAGAGTTTGTTCCAGAAAGAGTTATCTTGTGGACAATTTGCATATGTCTTTTAAGCATTATTTGTGAACTATATTTCCTCTTGCAAAGAAGGCATTTGCATGCAGTTAAATTGTATTCAGCCTTTGAAGACGACTTTTGTTTTCGAGTCTTAAAAGATTTTTTAGGAGAAACAGAATCCAGGAACAAAGGTTGCCCAGGCTTTGTTGCTATATCAGGAGTAATTGAATCCCTCCTTAGTCCTCTATGAACTTCATCAAAATGCCTCCTTACATTCGCTTTTGTAGCAAATGATTTACAACATACCGGACAACTCCTACTTAATGGAACTAGAACATTCTTACTGCGTCCTTTAGAGGACTGGTTTGGATTCTTTCGTGTTTCAATGTACTTTTTTAGTTCTTCCATCTTTTTCTTGTGTACTTTTCGAATGTGACGACGAACACCTCGTCTGGAATTGAAATCTTTTCTACAAAGACAACATATCAACTGGTGACCAAAATCAGAATTGTCAGAAGTTTCCAAGTCAGCCTGTGATTCCTGTGGTTGTTCATCAGATGGAGGTGCAATGTCATCTGCAACAATTTCAACAGGAGGGGGCTCTACAGTTTCCACCTCTGTGTCTGTAACTGGAACTGTTTTAGACTGTTCAGTGCTAGTTTCCTGTATTTGAACTTCAGGCTGTTCAGGAGTACTGCTTGACTCTGTGACTTCAGTGGGATTATCAGTCCTTGAAATATATTGAAACACTGCATTTTGATTAGTTTCTATAGGTTCTAGTTTAATAATGTATTCTCGCTTGTCCACACTTGGATATATGGCTTCTAGGAGGTCGTTTATGGCTTGGCTTTGTTTATCATTTACATCAGGAAGGTCTGTTAAGGAAAAAACAACATTTTAATCTGAAATAATTAGCCTGCTCTAGTCCTCTAATATTTTTAAATGTATTATTAATCTGTCTTAAAATTTATTATTAATTTGTATTTATTTTTACAAGAGTATTATCTACTTCTCAGTATTTTATGAGGCTAAAAAACTAGATTAAATTAAAATTTGCTTGAGTTTAAAATCTCATCATGGTACACAAATGTTAAGGAACAGATACAATCTGAAGAGCTACTTAATATAAGGGCCCTTAATATAAAATATTTAAGCAGATGGGTATCCCAAACAATAAAAATAATACTTCATATTTTTAGGCTAGCAAAAGAAAGTCAGAAGTTCTCATAATCCAAGATGGATAAAATACCATGAAGTATGTTAGTATAAAAATCATTTTTTTTTTTTTTAGAAAACATAACAGCATTCCTATTAACTTAATCCATAATAACCTAATCTAATTGTATGGGGACATTTGAACATCCTATGGAAAATTAAAAAGATTTTATAGGAAAACTTAGAAACATAAATGATGATGTATAGAAGTGTTGGTTAAATTCAGTCCTATTACATGTCTTAACATGGCATAATTCTATTAAACCAATGATTAAAAACTATAAATTAATTCCAAAAACAGAGCTAGTTTTATTTTCTTGTGCAATAAAATTACTCTGTCTGCAGGCAACCTAACATTCCTATTGTAACAGAGTTGACTAACACTGGTTATGTTCCTACATACAACGCTAAAATCTAGCTACAAATACAGTATCAAATCTGATAACCACTTAGAAATCAAGAAATGACTTATCATAATTCTTCTGGTCTACTAATCTTTCTTTTTAAAATGGATAAAGTAGTGTCTGTAAGAAGAATACTTTCACAGAAGTATTTCTAGAATAAGTATTACACAACAGTATACCGTAATCCAGCAAATCCATTTATCTATTTCCCTCTAAAATTCAACTAAACTTTAGTTCACACCAAAAACTAACACAGAATAACTACCAGAAAGTTAATTAAATTCCTACTAGTTCCTTAATGGCAAGGTTAGATTTGAAACTAATTTCTAGACTGCCTTTTCATTTACATCTCAAGGATAAAAGAAGTATAGTAAGATCTAACAGGGGTAGGAAAAACTTCAAGACAAATATGAAATTTTTGTTTCATCTATTTCCTCTATTTTAAATCACTTCATACTAATAATTAAAGTGGTACTTTTGCTATTTGGAGTTTTGCACTCCATTCCCATCCCCAAAAGGTTAAGTTGAAAAATGCACAAAGTCCACAATGCAACTGAGATATCAAACTGACAAAATAACTTCTACATTTTGTTAAGTCCACAAGAGTTAAATCCCTGAACAAAAAACAATGAAAGTAATCTATGACTTAATAAAATATGTTAAGGAATTAACATAGCTCTTTAAAGCAAGAAAACAGTATCATTATATACACTGCAACTTAATCATACAGACAATATACTTAACAAACATTTGGTTACACAAAAACTTCATTACCTTACTACCTGCCTTCATTACATAAAGCTATTTCAGGTTAGCTTGCAACACAATCCAATTTCTGATAAAACTGAGAATAAAACTGATCTTCAAATCAAGACCCAGAAAACATTAGAAAGATTATCAATTATTTTTTAATGCTCTCCACAATACCTCCAAAATCAATTTATTTACTAATTCTTTGCTCTATTTTCAACCTTCTCATTTACTTAAGCAGAATCTAAGTAAACAATGAGTCATATCTGGTAACAAGCTGCTAAGAAGTAAAAATACAAACACCCCCATCAAGCATCAATATTTTAATTTAAAATCCTGAATATAAACTGTATAGTTCACATAAACAATCAAAAACAATATCCAATGTTTTAATACAAATAAATGTAGTAAAAATCTAACTTCATTTATCTTTAGCAAAATCCAAGTGACAGATATTAAAAACAGATATTAAATTATCTCTTTAAGAAACCAACTATATAACACTGAGTCAAGTATTTTATTTTGTTCTCCATCACTAAGTCATCTGTAACCAGATACTGATACCATTCTAATGTGAATGTGCAGCTACAGTATAAGAATACACAGTAAACGCATAAATGAACATATGAATAAAACTTACTGTCATCCATCTGCAGACTTGGTGGGCAGTAGAATTTTTTATGGGTAATTAAATTTGGCAATCCTCTGAAGAGACTGCGGCATAATTTACATTCAAAAATAGTGTCCACGTCTTTTAATAAAATATGCTTAAGTTGTTTAGTTCCTGAGGAAAAAAAAAAAAGCACAAAGGTAACTTTAACATGTACTTTTAAACTGGAAAATCACTGCTGACAATCCAAAAGTGTGGTTTTACTCTTTAAAACAAAATGCAGGCACTGCCAGTATCTACCACATTATACTCAAAAATAAGTTATAAACTACATTCTAAGCAAAATTTTATCACTTGGATGTTAGGACACCTGAAACTGATGGTCTTTTTCTAATTCAGCAGCCAATCAACTCCTGGGATTTCTTGGCAATGGTTCTAGTATCTGCTTGATCGTCACAATGACCTGGTAATAAAAACGTACGTGACCCACTCCTGGAGATTCTGATGCAACAGACCTGGAGTGGTACAGAATTAACTGCCACCTCAACCCAAGTTTCTGGCTTGTTCTTCCAGCTCTCTTTTGTACTACGAAGTAAACATGAAGTAACACATTTCCCCCTGATTACTTAAAGAAGGTCAAAACTGTCTCACAAGATTGTCGTGCCTTTCTTTTTAAATTCAGCTCAAACTACTTGCGGTTCTGGGCCAACATGGGATTATTATCATTTAGCGGACAGTACAGAATCCTGGGTCCGTGGTTTTGAATTTTGCTTAGGTCTCTTAATACTACTAGAAATTTACTGAAAGCCTTTCTCCCTCAAATACTCACCCTAACTGCAATTAATTAAATGTTGACAGAACTACTAGTTTAAAGCCGGTCTGCCACTAGACTATAAATTCCAAAGTGGCCAAGACCAAGCCTGTCTTATTTACAAAGTTCTCAGTTCTAACAACACTGAATAAATATTCACTGAAGAAAAGCCACTTATCTACAGAATCTAAGCATTATGATAGAAGATCAAAAGGCAGGCAGAAAATAAACAGCAACAAGCCCTCCTGAAGTATTTAAAATAAAACACAAATAGAACCTCTTTTGTCACTGCTTCCTACTGGTGGTTGACACAGGTAAATGGACAAAATTGATCTCTGTTCACTAATTAATGAGCCTTCAGTTTCTTCAAAAAAATACAAAAAAGGAAAATAATATTGAATTAAATAGGAAAAAAACAAAAGTGTCCTAAAAAATACCATGAAGACTACCCAGGTACACAGTGACTATTAAGCTTTGGGACTACCAGAGAATAAACACAATCTCAGTGGCATAATTAATACTGTTCAGTTCAGTCGCTCAGTCGTGTCCGACTCTTTGCGACCCCATGAATCACAGCACGCCAGGCCTCCCTGTCCATCACCAACTCTCGGAGTTCACTCAGACTCACGTCCATTCGAGTCAGTGATGCCATCCAGCCATCTCATCCTCGGTCGTCCCCTTCTCCTCCTGCCCCCAATCCCTCCCAGTATCAGAGTCTTTTCCAGTGAGTCAACTCTTCGCATGAGGTGGCCAAAGTACTGGAGTTTCAGCTTCAGCATCATCCCCTCCAAAGAAATCCCAGGGTTGATCTTGCAGTCCAAGGGACTCTCAAGAGTCTTCTCCAACAACACAGTTCAAAAGCATCAATTCTTCTGTGCTCAGCCCTCTTTATAGTCCAACTCTCACATCCATACATGACCACAGGAAAAACCATAGCCTTGACTAGACGGACCTTAGTCGGCAAAGTAATGTCTCTGCTTTTCAATATGCTCTCTAGGTTGGTCATAACTTTCCTTCCAAGGAGTAAGCGTCTTTTAATTTCATGGCTGCAGTCACCATCTGCGGTGATTTTGGAGCCCAAAAAAATAAAGTTTGACACTGTTTCCACTGTTTCCCCATCTATTTGTCATGAAGTGATGGGACCAGATGTCATGATCTTAGTTTTCTGAATGTTGAGCTTTAAACCAACTTTTTCACTCTCCACTTTCACTTTCATCAAGAGGCTTTTTAGTTCCTCTTCACCTTCTGCCATAAGGGTGGTGTCATCTGCATATCTGAGGTTATTGATATTTCTCCTGGCAATCTTGATTCCAGCTTGTGCTTCTTCCAGCCCAGCATTTCTCATGATGTACTCTGCATAGAAGTTAATTAAGCAGAGTGACAATATACAGCCTTGACATACTCCTTTTCCTATTTGAAACCAGTCTGTTGTTCCATGTCCAGTTCTACCTGTTGCTTCCTGACTTGCATATAGGTTTCTCAAGAGGCAGGTCAGGGGCTCTGGTATTCCCATCTCTTTCAGAATTTTCCAGTTTATTGTGATCCACACAGTTAAAGGCTTTGGCATAGTCAATAAAGCAGAAATAGGATCCATAAAAGTTAAGCATTTCTGACTCAATCTTTCGCAATTTGTTTACCTTTAATTTTTAATTTTCATCATGTTGCATTTTATCATCATTTTGAAGATGTTAGCCTTCAAATTTCTATTGCAAAATGATTACCACATTATCATAACTTTACTAAGTCTTCAGAGATTCTAATTCTGATATCATCTAGCTGTGTGACCTTAAAGCTGTGTGCAGTTTGGTTTATTCATCTTATGAAACAAACCAAACCTATCTTTGGAGAATATGAAAGAAAATATGAACCTAAATTCCAGAAGAATTAAAAAATATATATATAATGAAATCATTTCTACCACTTCCCAAATCCAATTCAAAGTTTATTTCACGAGATCATACTACCACAAAACCAGAAAACATATATTTTAAAAGATTCAGAAGATAACTTGGGTATTATTCATTGTGTAAAAGTTCACACACACACATACACTTCTCTAGTCTATTTCACATTACAAAATATATTGGCAATAAACTGCTTATATATTTAGTTCATAGTTAACCTCATAAGTAATTGACAAACTATGAGAGGTAGGCTGATGATAAATAACACTTTAGATAAATTTCTGTAATTGATCTACATATAATTCTTAGTAAGTACAGGTGGGTGTATTACCAGACAGAAGAAAACATGGGGAAATTTTGCATATTTTAATCCTAAATTAAAAAACCAGCTAGACCCATACTACAAATTCAATTCTGCCTTTAAAGATACTAAACTGTTTAAAAGGATTGAAGGACACAGAAATAATCTGAATGAGGTTTAGCTATGACTAGAAACTACAACATGAAGTTATACATAAAAAACATTACTTGTAAAAACTTAAAGACTGTGCCCCTAAATCAGATATCATCTACCAGGTTATCGCAATCAACCATAACAAAAAAAAGGTATTTGATTCGACCTTGACTAATTAATCTTAATTATCAAATCACAAAAAATACTCTACCACCCTCACACCACTTATGCGCGCGCACACGCGCGCGCGCGCACGCACACGCGCACACGCACACACGCACACGCACACACGCACACACACACACACACAGTTGTATTGATCCAAGCAAACCAAATTTCTTACAGGTCCTTGGATTCACCAAATTCTCTCACTTTTCAGGCCTTCTCCTATGTTTCTTTCTCTCTGCCTATAACATCCTCCCCATTTCCCTCGTCTGGCCCACTTCTAATAATCCTTCAGATTCCAAGTTAGATGTCATTTCCTCCAGGAAGCCTTCTCAGACCCCTCATGTTTCCTGTTAAGAATTCTTCCCCTATACTCCTGGAGTACCCTGTACACCTATACCATATTATCTCACTATTCTGTGATTAGATACTTTTATCTTCATTAAACTGGAAACTCTAAGAGGACAGAAAAGATACCTTTGATGTTCACCACTGTATTCACAGCTTTCAGGATCACGCCCGATGGGTATTTGTTAGACATACTGGTGAGCTCTCTCCATGTTTAAGAAAATCTTCCCTATGAATTTTTTTAAAAGTTTCTATAAAGTTAACCAGAAAATAAAAAATGGGACCTGAGTGATTTCCCAATTCTGCTTACATGTATTACAAATGAGAAAAATAAGATGTGTCCTCATTCCATAAACACAGGCAAAAATTATTCCTTAAGTTGGTTTCAGTTACCATTTAAGGTTTTGCTGGTTTCCCACGGGGACATAATGGCTTTATTCTAATCAGCTACCATTTTCTGATTGCTTTGCTCACTAACAGTTTGACACAGCCAACCAACGGTGCCTCTGGCAATACTTAAAACCTACTATAACCTGAAAAAAGAGACAAGACAGCAACCAAAATTCACCCAGACAGCAACAAAAATTCCTCCACAACTCTTAATCCTGAGAGAAAGAGAGCCGTGCTGCCTTACTCCTAATTATTATTATTCCTTTTCCTATACTGATAACTCTCTCACCTTATGTTTCGCAGCACTGTTTATAATAGCCAGGACATGGAAGTAATCTAGATGTCCATCAGCAGATGAATGGATAAGAAAGCTGTGGTACATATACACAATGGAATATTACTCAGCCATTAAAAAGAATACATTTGAATCAGTTCTAATGAGGTGGATGAAACTGGAGCCGATTATACAGAGTGAAGTGTGCCAGAAAGAAAAACACCAATACAGTATACTAACACATATATATGGAATTTAGAAAGATGGTAACGATACCCTTGTATGCGAGATGGCAAAAGAGACACAGATGTATACAACAGTCTTTTGGACTCTGTGGGAGAGGGAGAGAGTGGGATGATTTGGGAGAATGGCACCGAAACATGTATAATATCATATAAGAAATGAATCACCAGTCTAGGTTTGGTGCAGGGTGCAGGATGCTTGGGGCTGGTGCACTGGGATGACCCAGAGAGATGGTATGGGGTGGGGGGCGGAGGAGGGGGGCTGAGGATTGGGAACATGTGTATGTATGCAGATTCATGTTGATATGTGGCAAAACCAATACAGTAAAGTAAAATAAATAAATAAATAAAATAAAAATTTTTTTAAATCATCTTAGAAGTCACTACATACTACTTACATACCGTTTACATAGATCATCAATTCAGTATCTTTTGAAAAACCAGCCCTCCAAAGAGAAGGCTTTTGATGCCTGTAATTAATTAATGAACATTTCAGATTCTCACACATAATGGGTGCTCAATAAAATTTAGTTAAACCTCATCGAAGGTTTAATCCTGTGCTATCAATTAAAGTAAAATACACTGTATATACTGATATAAAGGTTTAAAAAATTTCTTTTCAAAAAGGATCAGTATTCAATTTCACATTAGGTTGTATGTCAGATGCTTGACATAATATCATATTAATTCTAACTCTTCTGTGCTAAGAGACAATCCTCTGAAGAGACTGTAGCATAGTTTACATTCAAAAATAGTGTCCACATCTTTCAATAAAATATGCTTAAGTTGTTTAGTTAAGACAAAGTGAAAGTGAAGTCTCTCAGTCCAGCCTGACTCTTTGTGACCCCATGGACTGTAGCCTACCAGGCTCCTCTGTCCATGGGAATATCCAGGCAAGAGTACTGGAGTGGGTTGCCATTTCCTTCTCCAGGGGGATCTTCCCAACCCAGGGATTGAACCCAGGTGTCCCACACTGCAGGCAGATGTTTTACCATCAGACCCAGCCCATCAGGGAAGCCCAAAGAGCTTTCCTTTTCTCCCTTAATATACTGATATATTGGTGAATGACCCTTTTAAGTTGCAGCAACAACAGTTTTTAAATAGTATACTGTATGCTTTATTGTTGATTCACACATGAACTCAGTTTCTTTAAGATGACTGTTAAACCACAATATCATTCCCAACACTGCAAGCAAATCTGTAATTCCTATCACACCTGCTAAATTCCAAGACTAGTATGAAGGGAATTTCTAACTGATCATCCATCCTTAATATAAGAAAACTTCAAAATTGTTCTCTTAAAACCACTACCTACAAGGGTTGGTTAAAAAAAATTATTAAATTATGAACACTGCAACATACTACAATGTATTTATAAGCAGAATGAAATTATTTTAGTGCCTATCTGGTGAAACATTTGTTTAGTCTAACACATATTTACTGAACACCTATTAAATACCAGGTATAATATTATTCACTGAAGACACAAAAGTGAAGGATATTATCTATGCCCTTGAGAAATTCCCAAACCAATATGAGTGGCTGCTCTCCTAGCAAAACAGCCTCAGGTGAGATGCTTTGAAGATGAATGTAATAACAAATAAAATAAAGCTACATTTTTCTTATCTATCCCCAAAATATGCAATCTGATTTTAAATTTCCTACAATGGCTATGTATCAACTAAAAGCAAAAAATTCCATCATATAATACAGCAGATATGTATCTCTGGTAAGTCATACTTTCATCCCAAGCTTTTGCTTACAGAATCAGGACTTAGGCATCACCATCCAGTCACAGTTTACATTAACTGAAAGAAATGTCACTTTAGCAGTAAAAAACAAACAAACAAAATCTCTAAGAAACTAAAGACCAAACAAATTTAGTTAGATAACAACAATAGCGAAAATCACACAAAACCGATTCTCACTTTTCACTATAATTTACTTCTCCCTAAGTTGGAGAAGACTCTTGAGAGTCCCTGGGACTGCAAGGAGATCCAACCAGTCCATTCTGAAGGAGATCAGCCCTGGGATTTCTTTGGAAGGAATGATGCTAAAGCTGAAACTCGAGTACTCTGGCCACCTCATGGGAAGAGTTGACCCATTGGAAAAGACTCTGATGCTGGGAGGGACTGGGGGCAGGAGGAGAAGGGGACGACAGAGGATGAGATGGCTGGATGGCATCACTGACTCGATGGATATGAATCTGAGTGAACTCCAGGAGTTGGTGATGGACAGGGAGGCCTGGCGTGCTGTGATTCATGGGGTCGCAAAGAGTCGGACACGACTGAGCGACTGAACTGAACTGAAAATTAACAGAGACAGGAATGGATTTGGAGTTTGGGACTAGCAGATACAAACTATTATATATAGAATGGATAAACAAGATCCTATTGTATAGCACAGGGAATTATATTCAATATCCTATAATAAATCAAACTGCAAAGGAATATGATAAAGAATGAATATATATACACACATATATAACTGAATCACTTTGCTGTATACCAGAAACTAACACAACAATGTCAATCAACTATATTTCAACTTCAATTTTTTTTTTAAGTTAATAGAAAGGAGGGAAAATTGGAAGACAAAAAGTCACCAATGTGATCCTAGAAAGACTGACAGAACTACAGAAAAACTCAAGCGAAGGGCAGGGCACAGTCCAGGTAGTACCTGAATCCTGGCTTCAGAGCTAAGAACCTGTCTCAAGTCACCCAAGCATTAGAGATTTCAGAGTAGAAAAGCTGTAGGCAGGTGCAAAGCAGGTAGCACCTGTTTTTTTTATTTCTAAAAAATATGGGATATTTATATATGGACAGATGTCAAACAACAGTAGAATGTACTGTTTAAAGCCAAAGATACCTAAATACCCAGTCAGCTACCATTTGTATCAGGAAGAAAGTTAAGGGATATATGTTCATATATGGGTAGAGACTCTCTGGAAGAAGACACAAACCATGTATTAGTACTATCTGAGCAAAGACACATTTCTATATTTCTGTATATCCTTTTATACCTCTGTATTATTATTTTTAAGCCACGGGTATATATTAAATACTCCCAGGTGGCTCAGTTGAGTCTACCTGCAATGCAGGAGACACTGGTTCAATTTTTGGATTGGAAGATCCCCTGAAAAAGGAAATGGCAACCCACTCCAGTATTCTTGCCTGGGAAATTCTATGTACAGAGCCTGGCGGGCTATAGTCCATAGGGTTGCAAAGAGTTGGACATGACTGAAGCCACTTAGCACGCACACACACATGTATCATGTAGTCTAAAAAGAAAAGTCTATTCAGATTAATTTTTAAGTCAAGCAGATAAAAGTAGAGATTAGAAGTCAAGAAGTATTTGTAATTTAAAGTGAGGGAAATAGTCCAAAGCTTAAGTTGAAGTAGGAAGCAAAGAAAATGAGTCAAAACTGGTCAAGCAGTCAGTACAACCAGTCAGTACAGCACACATGAGGCTGGTGGACCTAAAAAAGTTAAGTCAACTCCTTCCTCCACCTTTTATGAACGTCCAGCTTAGGTAGGAATTAAAACCAGGTCATAGAGAGCCCCGTATAGGCAGAAGACCATAAATCCCTTAAACAGAGCTGATACAGGAGTTGAAGACAACTATCTGAGCTTGAAGATAAAGAGAGATCCTAACACATCATTACTGCACAACCTGGCTGAGCTTCTGAATGTTAACAAGAGCAAAAGCATGACTTCAAAGTTCTATCTTCAAATACCTGTCAGATATAAAACACCACTATAGCTCTTTAAATGAAATGTGTATGACCAAGCCATAATGGAAACAGCCTAGAAAGAGATTAGTTACTGAGGGGCTGCTTGGGAGAAACTTAGAAGTCTCAGAATGAGAAGGTATCTTAGGACCCTGTCATGTGGTCCAAACTTCCATCTCATCCTCCCAAGGTTTCAGTCAGCAGAGGCTTAAATACCTCTGTGCTAAAGAAGAGCTACCTTAGGAGACTTGAGATTATCCAGATAGGTAAGAGATTACTATCCTCAGGAAATCAGAATTACTTAGCTATGAGATACACTAGTAAAGTAAAACAGTTCTTTTTTAATCCAAAATTAGTTTCTTTGTACCATTTAGCATATTTCTAAACCATCACTAATTAAATAATTGAGTACTTAGAATTTATATTATTTTCAAAATTTGTTAAAAAAAAAAAAAAAAGGCTCAGAAGGCCAATTTGCCAGAGACATTTTAGAAAGAGCACATTATCCATTTCACAATCCCTTCCTTAATCTTAGTAAAGAAATGGCAAACACAGAAAACCAATACAATCACAGTACAGTGAGAAAACAAATAATTTCATTTTTAAATATTCACCTTCCAAGGTTAAAAAAATATGTAGATTTTGGATACAAGATCTTGTTGAAAAGGAATTTTTTTTCAAGATAAAAGCACAAATAAATGAAACAATTCTAACTTCTTAATCAAATAACATTGTAATAAACTGAAATAGTAAAATTTCAAATTGCAAATTTTTAAAAAAGAAACCTAAGGCAAAGAATATAACTAAGTGTGAAGTTATTATCTTCATTTCCACGATATGAGAAAGAACAAAAAGAATTTTTATCTCTGTACTAAAAGTAGCTAACAGAAACTCTTACTGCAATTAAAAACTAACCATTTTTCTGTTATGCCAGAAACATACTTAAATGTTGCCTCTAATTAGTAAAATTTTAACTGTATTTACCATAGGAGAATTTGACCTATTAGTTATTTCTGTTAACCAAGGGCAATTATCACAAGTAAAAAGCAATAAAAAAAACACAATAAAATATGTTATTCCACCGCCCAGCATGAGCACAGGTATTTGTTATAGCATACATGAAATACTGATATAAATACATAAAAGCAACACCATGAGGATTATAGATGAAAAGTGTTAAGAAATGACTCTCAAGAGTCAGAAATTAACTTAAAGGAACAATCTGTTTTTTAGAATCCTAAAATAAATCAAATGTATACTATTTCCCTTTAAAAAGATTTAAAAACAAGCACCTTAAAAAATTTCTCATCAATACAAGTGGTTTCATACAAATTCTCTAAATCTCAGAATTTTTTCATTAAGATACAGTAACCTTTAAAATAATAACAAAAGGTATTCTAATCCTTAAACTTGGGATGTCCACCACTTAGGTGTCCATCAGTCATGTGCGTTTGGTAGTTCATACTTGATTTAATACCCCACAATGTCAAAGAAGCCAAATCCACAAGTGGTAGACAAGCGGACATAAGAATCACAACAACCTACCGACAGGACTTCTAATAGTTCTCAACCATTTATACTTAGTGAGCAACACCCATTTTAGAGCGCTGGATTGTAACTGCACAAATATACTTATTATATATCCATTATTATAGTAATATAATGGAAAGAAAAGCTAAACAAATATATCTGAAGATATCAGGGCTAGAATAAGTCTTTTTTTCTATCACATGCTCTACTTAAGATACTGAAACTCCAGGGTTAGGTAGGAGATGGTGAGTTACATAAACAGAGATGATAAAGTAATTAATCTAGAACAAGAGACATCTCAGACATTCCGAGTAAATAATCTACCCTGCCAAAGCTCATAAAGACCTTGTATAATTTAGCACTGTCTTCTGAGAGTTTATAAAGACCATGCCAAAAAATAACAATGAATCTTTAAGAGACACTTTACCAGCAAATATACCATATATTTCTTTAAATCATTCTAAACACTTTTAAAATTAGTATATAATAATACTGAAAAATAATTTCTAATCAAGCAATATTTACTCATCCACTTTTTAAAAATGACAATCAAAAGTATATTATAAAGAAAATCAATGTATATATTTCATTTTTTAAAAATTATTTCTAAGGATTTCTAGGTAATTTTAAGGTTCTACGTGAAGATTGAAAATACATCCTAAAACATTCATACCTGATCGAAAGCACTCAATTATTTGCTGAATACCAGATTTGGATGTCTGTAGTGGTTGCTGTAACAAAGGAGCATCTCCAGGTTCCAGGATATAAACTACATGGAAGACAAATACCCACCCCAATCCCCACAAAAAAGGGTTATTTAAATCATTTACTATTGAAGTAAAACAATGGTTTGCTATAATCATGTTAAATGACAATCACACTTTTTTGTATGTATTTCACCATTAGCTTTTTAAGGCAAAATAAAATAAGGGTACACATATAACTACAATTTTTCTCAATTCAAGGTAAAACTAAGGCTGCTGAGGCTATGCATTAAGTTCAACTGCAAAGATCTTACTATTTTGGTGTTATTTAGTACATATTAGTCGTATTTGCTTTTTTTATTCCCCTTGAAGAGGAACTACTACATTTAACCAAAATTCTAGGGCAATAATAGCCTAGCCACCCCTCATAAACCATTCCAAAACTCTCCAGACAATCTAGTACAGCTCTCTGGCAATTATGAGAGCAAAACTCAAGAACCACTGCCTAAGGAAAGAACTGGTCAGGTGCACAATGACAGATGTATAAGAATGTTCACTACAGCACTCTGCAGCACTATAAATAATTGAGAAAAATTTCAAACAACTTAGAAGTCTCTCAAAAGGAACCAGACTAAATAAACTATGAAATATCCATACAACAGAACCTCTCACGGCTGTTACACAGCATGAGCTAGACCTACATGTGCTGACAACAAAGGATGTCAATAATACACTGTTAAGCAACACAAGCAGGTTATACAATATGATCTCAATTAGACTAATATATTTCAATAGCTACAGAAATAAATTTAATATATATGTGTGTTTATGTATAAATGCTAATATAAACACAAAAAGTCTGGTGGGACAGTGGGATACCAACAAAACTTAACAACGGTTCTTTCTGTTGGGTCGGGTTTATAAAGGTGAAAAACTTTCTGCCTCACACTTCACTAGCCCAGGCTTTTGGAAGTATGCATTTTAGAAAGAATGCATTTCTTATAATATGTAAAAATAATATTCCCATTGTAAATATAGAGGTCTACATCATCCCTGCTTGCCAATACCCCCAGATTATTAGTATAAATATATAATAAAAAAGCTTATAGTAATAAGAAACAAGGTAACTGAAAAAGAAAACTGAGTTTTCCATTAGACATCAGGTAGAGACAGTTGTGGTGGAGAAAGAGCAGTCATTTTAATCACCCCTTTTTCCAGTATGTTATGTTTTACCATTTTAACCCAGATGATGTTTTACCATCATCTGCTCAGTGTTGAGAAGATAAGGAGGGTTACTTCAGTAATGGGTGCTGCTACTGCTTCAGAGCCTGGGCCTGGAAAGCTCTCAACTGTCTGATAAGGGGGATAAAGCCTGCCGTGCTATGTGTATAGACACAGCCTTAAGAGTCTCTTCTAGGCTTCAACTCTTAAGTTCAGTGTACACAAACAGGAAAAACTATGTCTCAGGAACAAATCATTCCATTAACCAAAATTTTCCCAATTTTGAGACACTTTAGGGGTATTTTAAAAAACATACACACAAATACAACTCATTTTGAGAACATATAACATTGGCACTAACTGCAGTGGTTAAGGAAAACATTCCAGACCTGGACTGACTGTGCTGAAATTCTTTTTTTGCCATTTACTAGATACAGCTAGGGCAAATTACACTCTCTATTTCTCTATTCTCATCTCCAAAATGTGAATATTAAAAGTACCTAAATCATAGAGTGGTGTGAGGATTATATTAGCTAATGCAGGTTCCTGGTTAAATCGGAGCCTGGAATACAGTAGAGACTCAATAAACGTTTTATCACCATTATCATCATCTACAAGTCAACTGCTTTCCTGACACCAAAAATGAAAAATCTCTTCCAAAATCTAGGAGAAGTAGAATTCAACCCCTCAGAGAAACAGCAGCAAACGTTTGTAAACAGAGTGATGATATCATTTATTTGGATTAGATGGATCTCTTTCTAGCATCTGTACATTCTAACAACCAATAACTGATTACAAAAAATAATAAAAGATAGGGTGGAAATTATACAATTTTAAAAAGTCCCAAGGTCTGACTCTCCAACTGGCAAAAATTCTGTAAAGCAAGAATGAAAAAAGAGTAACAAATAAGGGAGAAATATGATAAAAAAAAAATGGAAACTTCTCTTCAGCACCCCCTTTCCTCATTTAGATACATGCTCCAGAAACCTTCCACTAATTTCCACTTCCACATGACAACATCAATTTAAAGCTAGAGCAAAATTTTGTTACCCATCACCATCACTGGTACCACCAGAATACATACACATCCTGAGACACCATTCAAAATAACCCCAGGGTTAGTTTTGTTATGAGTGGAATATCCACCTGGTATACACATCTGTATAGGTCCCATTTCTTTCTTCATTTGAAAACATATTCTCAATCTTAAAAAAGCTTTTTATGTCAATATTTTATAAAATTTCTTCTTGCATATCCTATCATCCCTCCCAAGATCAGGTCACATAACCATTAAGGAAAAAAACAGCACCTCCCTCCAGCCAAAAACCCTAGTCTCAGAGGTTATCATCCTTCTTTACATCCTTCCAAGAACACACCTCCCAGAATCACCTACTTGCGTTAAGAGTCTCTCCTCCCTTAAAACAAGCCTCTTAAGATATTCTTCAACCTAAGATGTCTGAGATTTGCTTACAAATAGTAGTGAGCAGGGGAGCAGTTGGAAGATAGGGAAGGAACTGTGGTGAGGGGAGAATACAGATCAAAAGTAATTGTCCACATACCCACATACTGATAACCGATGGACCTGTGTGTTGGTTACGTAAGGTTCCAATAGCATTCTACCTTTGAATGTTTGAAAATTTTTCTAACAAAAAAACTTTCTTAAAACATAACTAAGAATATACTTTACATACAGGCTTATAACACCACCACTCACTACAAATTGATCCAGCCTATCAAGACCTCCCCAGAAACACACTGCTCTCTCTCATTCAGGAACTCACCTACTATTCATAATTCAAACGGAGGACAGATCTCTCAGCAGAGCTCATTAAAAGAACTTCATAAACATAATGTCATCTTCTTCCCTCCATCTGAGGGCAACCTCTTTTTAAAACTACCATTTCTACTCCTCTCAATACTGGAAACATCCTCTCACTTGGTCCTTTATCTTCCTGTGAAATAATGACAATTAAAACTACCTCATAAGTTACACTTCTACTTTTCCAATGAACTAAACCCTCAGAAAGTGTTTACTTCTAACTAAAAAAGCAAAGAAATACCAAGCACTTTTGACCTAACAGTCTGAAAAATAAACTGCATGGGAAAAGTTTCTGGCAAAATAAAGCTGAATTTTTAAAATTAAAGCAACTTATCTGACTTTGTGTTAATGACGGAGGAAAAGCAGCACAAGTTTCAACACAAATTTAAAAGTTCATCTCTGGAAAATATCTTTAAAGTATCTGAAAACTTTATCAGAATACACTAAATAAGGTATGGTCACAAATTACCTTATCTGTGTACTTATTTACATCCATCCCTTTCCACTCAAAGGCTCCATGAAGGAGCGAAATTATCTGTTGTGTTCACCACTTATATCCACATTGCCTTGAACAGTGCCTAGCACCTAACTGGTACTCAATAAAGACTTGTCAAAGAACTAAATGAATGACAAAATACATCTCTTCCTAAGCAACAAGCCTTAATATGATTTAATTAACTAATTCAACTTAAACGACTTCTCAGAAAAATACGGATATAAAAAGACAGTGGAAGAGACTGTCTTCCAGTGGGAAAAAAAAAGAGTGGAAGTATAAGAAATCATTCACAGTTTTCTACTTCAAAACTAGCAAAATCCATTCAACAATTGGTAAAATATAAGGGATATATATTCACTTCAAATACACAAAATGTGCAGTAGAAAGGATGATGAAAGGTAGGCAAATCAGGGAGCAAGTGAATAAACACTGGATTCCACTCTGGGATTGCCTGTTTTATTAGCAGAGGTTATCATTTTCAGCAAATTAGTGGGGATAGGGTCATAGTACAAATTTTATTCTAACATGTACCAAAGTTTCCAGACAATAGAAGTTCTTCCCCTTTAACACCACCATTTTTCCCCCCGTTAATCAAAATGTACTCTAAGTGAATTTCACTGTGACAAAACCAAGTACACTGGGTGTTAAAATACCCCAACAAGAATCAAGCAAAAGTACTAAAAAGTCCTAGAACTTTTACATCAAAAATAATGCTCAACAACTGACTTTGAACTTAACAGAAAAGCCTTCTGTTGGTTTAGTGACAGTGTATACTCAAGGATTCTCTTTTCATCTGTACCTCTAAATGTTTCTAATAATGCACAAACTTCTAACAAGCAGAAAAACTATCACTAGTTTATACATCACATTTTATTAGTGTTCTAATACTCCTTGTGAGATTCCAAAAAATACCTTTTTAGTTTCATAAAGTCAACTAAAAAACATCCCTCTGAACAATATCCTAAAAATATTTATCTTAAATAATCAGATTTTGCAATCCTGTGTTCTGTCCAAGATCTTTAAGAGGTCGCACTTAATACCTCATTCTCCCAACGAGTTGACTTCGACAAACTTTCCTTAGCCCAAACTAAACTCATTCTTAGGTTTAAGCATTATTCTCTCTTTCAATACTATTTAAGCAGAAGAAATTTCTAGTTTTTAAAAGTTTAAACGAAACAGCTTTCATAAAAATAAATGGTAGTATTCTAATACTACCTATTTTTTCCTTTCGCTTCAGTTTTAACCATTCACAGAGCATGAGGGTATACTACTAGCTACAAGCTGCCTTGAAAGGGAAGGAAAAGGGATTGAGTAATCGATCTTGTGGAAAAGATTTAAGGTGACACCAGCAGTACCTTTTTGAAGGGATCAAGCAAGGGAGATCTCTTGTTTGTACAAGCTTTTAGCTTCATAACTGGTTTTATGCTAGGGGAAATTATAGCCTGCTTAGTTAGGAATGACTTCTTGGGCAGGAAGAAAAGAAAACAGAGAGTAGAGTGGCTCTGATGGAGACCAAAGCAACTGGAGAAGAAAGGGGTATACCTGGTTCACAGCATCCGTGATGATGGTGGTCAGTCTGACAGTATTTGTCCCTTAAAGGCATTTTCAGTGGGCGCGACCTACTTTCCTTTCACTGTAAGAAGCTCTTCATTGCGGCTTGGCTGTTGAAAGAAGCACAAACCCGTCACTCACCCTGAACTTCCTGGGGGGGCTCTCGCTGCATTTTCCAGAAACGTTCCCATCACCCACCCTCCGCTTCCCCTCCAGCGCCCTGCACCTTCCTCTCCAACTGAAAAATAAAAACGCACGAAGGCTTCACCAGCCCGAACTCCCGCACAGGTTCATCGCCCTACCCGGAAACGCAGCCCCGGGCGCGCAGCGCAGGGCGAGGGCCTGGCCGGCTGCGCGGGCGGCGGCGACGGCCTCGCCTTCCCGGGCGGGCGCGCGCGGAGATGGAGGCGCGGAGCGCAGCGGGCACGGCCAGCGCCCGGGCCCGCGGGGCGGGGGGCGCGGCGGCAGCCGAAGGGTAGCTCCCGCCAGCGGCCGGCCCACACCGGCCCTCCCGCTACGCACGTGCGCAGGGGTCTCCCAGGCAGAGCCCCGGTCCCCCAAACCAAGTGCGCCCAACTTACTGAACTCCTGGGGCGGGCCGGCGGGCGGGCGGAAGGAAGGAAAGCAGGCCGGGCGGCCGCGGGGACTGCCTGGCGTGGGAGGCGGCTTCGGGCCCCACCTGGCGCAGCCTCGGCGGACCGCGCGAAGGGACCGGGGTTCGGGCCCGACGCGCTCCCAAAGAGTCCCCGCCGACGCTGACGCGGAAGCGCCACAGCTCACCACGTCCCTCCGCGGCCCGAGGCGACGCGGCGGCTCACGGCGTCCCTCCGCGCTGTGGAACTGGGCGGGCGGGCAGCGCGCGGGCGCAGGCAGTTGACAGGAGGAACCGCCCCGCAGCCGCTGCTGCCGCCACCGAAGGAGCTGGAACCGAAGACGGCAGAACCTGAGGCGCCCCTCGCCCGGGCAACGGCTGCCGCTGGAGCCCGGCTCCCCCCCAGAGTCGCTCCACCTGCAACGGTCCCTCAGGCTTTTGGAGAGGGGCGCGAAAGGATGGGGGTTTCCCCCCACCTTGGGCCCTTTCTGGTAGTAGTTGTTGTTTCAGGAAACTTTATTAAGTCAGTCTCTCGCTTTCTCGGTCTCCCCCTCCCCGAAGAGCCTGAGCTACCGCCGCGGAGCGAGTAGGAAGGGGGAAGCAGAGACTCTCCGGCAGCGACAGGGAGCGAGTGACTGACCCCGGACGGAGATGGGGCGAGGGCAGGAAGTGACAAGCTCTCGGAGTGGGTGGGGGGAGTGTGGCCGGCACGCCCGGGAGCGTCACGCGCATGCGCCCGGCCCGGCGCCCCCGCCGGTGGGGAGGCGACGCGCGGCGGCTGGGCAGGGAGAGGGAGACCGGGCTGGTGGCGCGGGGCCGACAGCCCGGTGTCTTCGACCCGCGGCTCTCGCAAGCGTCCCCGGCGGACGGGGGGGCCGAAGTCCTGGGCTTCGCGGGCCAAGAGGTGCGAGGCCGCTGGTGCGGTGGTTGGGGCCGGGAGACGGGCTGCTGGGCAACCAAACTGTTGCTATCGCTTTGGAACCGAAACCGGGAGGCTTGGAAAAGCAGGGGAGAGAACTGTAGGAAGAGGCTTGGCTAATGCGTAAGCCGTAAATCGTGGTGATTCCGAAAACGTTGTCAGCGCATTTATAAAGGGTACAAGTGAAACTTTTTTTTTCTCTAACCCAGCAATTTCCGAAGTGTTCTTCTCAGAGCTTTATCAGGTCTTTGGGAGGAAAACAGTCTAGTCCGTGGAAGATAGGTATTGATCGCAGCTGCGCTCGGCGACTGGCATCTGAAGCGAAGTTGGGTCACGTGGGCAGTACTCACTTTTTCTTCTCTTCGGCGCTTATCCTGCTTGGAAAACCCCTCAGGATCGCAGTGGTCTGTCAAATTTTGCAACCCCGTGTGCCGGTGCTCGGGGGTGGGAGAGCCGCTTCCCCCGCCTTCTCCCCGGCTCCAGAAGCAAAAATGAAAATTTTAAGAAAGAAAAAGTCCATTTAAAAAATCTCCACCCGCCCTCCCCCACGATCCACTGAAAACTTTCATGATTAAGTTGCCGGTTTTCGGATCCGTGAAAACGTTTAGTAGACAGGCTCTGTATGTATTTTGGAAGAACAAACGAGTGACTGAAATCTATTTTCAAAATTCATAGTTTGTATTAGGTCCAGTAATAAATATGTTGCTGTAAATACACTGAATGGAGTGTTTGCATAGATCTGAGTGATTTTAGCAGCCAAATAATAGGGGTGACAGGAAAATGATACAAAAATGATCTTTTTAAAAAGGAATTCCACCTGTTCATTCTGTACACTTAACTGGTCAGCATAGTATATTTGATCATTTTTATCTGTCCCATTGTTAAGAAGCAACACAAAACAAACTAAAATGAAATGGTTCTAGGTGGTCAGGGGGGCGGTCCAAGAGGGGATATGTGGGCATATATATATATACACACACACATATAGCTGATTCACTTTGTTATATGGCAGAAGCTAACAACATTGTAAAGCAACTATTGTCCCAATTAAAAATGAAATGCCACAATTTCTAAAAGTAAAGTAAGCTGCATCCACATGATAGTGTTTGTCATACAACCAGTAAAATATTTTTCTTATATTTTCATGCTAAGTCTCTTCAGTCCTGTCCAATTCTTTGCAACCCAAGGGACTGTATCCCACAAGGCTCCTCTGTCCATGGGATTCTCTAGGCAAAAATACTGGAGTGGGTTGCCATGCCCTTCTCCAATCTTCCTGACCCAGGAAGGGAATCTGCATCTCCTGCAGCTCCAGGCACTGCAGGTGATTCTTTTACCACTGAGCCACAGAGGAATATGCTTACGCAAAACAAACAAACAAAAATTTTAATGTGACCCTTCACAGTGGAATTTGTATTTTAACACTGGAGATCTTTGGTAAAATTTGAGGTGAAATATTTTTAAGTTTTGGGAGATCTACTTGAATAAGCAAATTTATCATGGGCTTAAAAATGAATATACAATTTTAAATTTTCATGAACATGAAAAAGCGTTACTTCAGATAAGTGAAAGTTACAAATGTTTGCTGACCAGATGTAAATTAAAGATGTTTATATTTCAAAGTGGTCATCACTAGAGAGTCCTCAAAATTGTATGCTAATAGAATAAGTTTTAAATATTCTGAAAAATTAGAATTATAGACAAAATTGGAATGTGCATATGGGTAAAAAAAATATTGAACACACTGAATCATAGAATTTTAAAGATGAAGCCATGGAAATTATCTGGTAACATTCCTTACTTTATAGATAGAAAACTGAAACCCAGAGAGGTTAACTGGTTTTCTGAAGGTCACATAGTAACAGAACTGAGTCTAGAACCTAGATCATTCCTTTTATAAAATAACAATATTAGTATCTGATATGTTTTGAGTAATTAATGTTTTAGGTTCAGGCATGAAGTCATTTAATTATATCAACAATCCAATGAGATTTTGTTATCCTCCATTCTTCAGGGGGAGAAACTGAGGCACAGAATGGTTCAGTTCAGTTGCTCAGTCATGTTGGACTCTTTTTGACCCCATGGACTGCAGCATGCCAGGCTTCCCTGTCCATCACCAACTCCCTGAGTTTACGCAAACACAATTGTTTACTCAAATGTCCCAGTTGAGTTTATTCAAATATCCATCGAGTGGATGATGCTATCCAACCACCTTATCCTCTGTTGTCCCCTTCTCCTCCCACTTTCAATCTTTCCCAACATCAGTCTTTTCAAATGAGTCACTTCTTCACAATGAGTCAGGTGGTCAAAATGGAGTTTCAGCTTCAGCATCAGTCCTTCCAATGAATATTATCAGGACTGATTTCCTTTAGGACGGACTGGTTGGATCTCCTTGCAGTCCGAGTTACTTTCAAGAGTCTTCTCCAACACAGTTCAAAAGCATCAATTCTTCAGCGTTCAACTTTCTTTAGAGTCCCAACTCTCACATCCATACATGAC
Source organism: Budorcas taxicolor (assembly GCF_023091745.1). Taxonomy (NCBI): domain Eukaryota; kingdom Metazoa; phylum Chordata; class Mammalia; order Artiodactyla; family Bovidae; genus Budorcas; species Budorcas taxicolor. The sequence goes on from NC_068913.1 coordinate 93,501,600, forward strand.
TACTGGAAAATGCATAGCTTTGACTAGATGGACCTTTGTTGGCAAAGTAATGTCTCTGCTTTTTAATATGCTGTCTAGGTTGGTCATAGCTTTTCTTCTATCGAACGAATGTCTTTTAACTTCATGGCTGCAGTCACCATCTGCAGTGATTTTGGAGCCCCCAAAAATAAAGTCTGTCACTGTTTCCATTGATTCTCCATCTATTTGCCATGAAGTGATGGGACTGGATGCCATGATCTTAAGTTTTCTGAATGTTGAGCTTTAAGCCAACTTTTTCACTCTCCTCTTTCACTTTCATCAAGAGGCTCTTTAGTTCTTCACTTTCTGCCATAAGGGTGGTAATCATCTGCATATCAGGTTTTTGATATTTCTGGCAGTCTTGATCCAACTTGTGCTTCATGCAGCCCAGCATTTCACATAATGTACTCTGCATATAAGTTAAATAAACAGGGTAAAAATATACAGCCTTGATGTACTCCTTACACCATTTTGGAACCAGTCTGTTGTTCCATGTCCAGTTCTAACTGATGCTTCTTGACCTGCATAACAGATTTCTCAGGAGGCAGGTCAGGTGGGGTGGTATTCCCATCTCTTGAAGAATTTTCCACAGTTTGTTGTGATCCACACAGTCAAAGCCTTTGGCATAGTCAATAAAGCAGAAGTAGATGTTTTTCTGGAACTCTCTTGGTTTTCCGATGATCCAATGGATGTTGGCAATTTGATCTCTGGTTCCTCCGCTTTTCTAAATCTGGCTTGAACATCTGGAAGTTCACAGTTCACATACTGTTGAAGCCTGGCTTGGAGGATTTTGAGCATTACTTTGCTAGCATGTGAAATGAGTGTAATTGTGCAGTAGTTTCAACATTCTTTGGCATTGCCTTTCTTTGGGACTGCAATGAAACTTCCTTTTCCAGAATGGTTAGATAACTCATCAAAGTTACAGCTGAAAGGCACTGAAGCAGCATTCTAACCCAAAGGGTGTGGCTCTGAAACTCATGACCTTAGCCATTGTGTTCTATTGGCTATATTGTGTTGCCTACACTGTACCATATTGCATAGGAACTTGGAATATCAGGTCCATGAATCAAGGCAAATTAGAAGTGGTCAAACAGATGGCAAGGGTGAACGTCGACATTCTAGGAATCAGCAAACTAAAATGGACTGGAATGGGTGAATTTAACTCAGATGACCATTATATCTACTACTGTGGGCAGGAATGCCTCAGAAGAAATGGAGTAGCCATCATGGTCAACAAAAGAGTCCAAAATGCAGTACTTGGATGCAATCTCAAAAACGACAGAATGATCGCTGTTCATTTCCAAGGCAAACCATTCAATATCACAGTTATCCAAGTCTATGCCCCAACCAGTAACGCTGAAGAAACAAGTTGAACGGTTTTATGAAGACCTACAAGACCTTTTAGAACTAACACCCAAAAAAGATGTCCTTTTCATTATAGGGGACTGGAATGCAAAAGTAGGAAGTCAGGAAACACCTGGAGTAACAGGCAAATTTGGCCTTGGAAGGCAGAATGAAGCAGGGCAAAGACTAATAGAGTTTTGCCAAGAAAATGCACTGCTCATAGCAAACACCCTCTTCCAACAACACAAGAGAAGACTCTACACATGGACATCACCAGATGGTCAACACCAAAATCAGATTGATTATATTCTTTGCAGTCAAAGATGGAGAAGCTCTATACAGTCAACAAAAACAAGACCGGGAGCTCACTGTGGCTCAGATCATGAACTCCTTATTACCAAATTCAGACTCAAATTGAAGAAAATAGGGAAAACTGCTAGACCATTCAGGTATGACCTAAATCAAATCCCTTATGATTATACAGTGGAAGTGAGAAATAGATTTAAGGGACTAGATATGATAGATAGAGTGCCTGATGAACTATGGAATGAGGTTCGTGACATTGTACAGGAGACAGGGATCAAGACCATCCCCATGGAAAAGAAATGCAAAAAAGCAAAATGGCTGTCTGGGGAGGCCTTACAAATAGCTGTGAAAAGAAGAGACGCAAAAAGCAAAGGAGAAAAGGAAAGATATAAGCATCTGAATGCAGAGTTCCAAAGAATAGCAAGAAGAGATAAGAAAGCCTTCCTCAGTGATCAATGCAAAGAAATAGAGGAAAACAACAGAATGGGAAAGACTAGAGATCTCTTCAAGAAAATTAGAGATACCAAGGGAATATTTCATGCAAAGATGGGCTCGATAAAGGACAGAAATGGTATGGACCTAACAGAAGCAGAAGATATTAAGAAGAGGTGGCAAGAATACACGAAAGAACTGTACAAAAATATCTTCATGACCCAGATAATCATGATGATGTGATCACTAATCTAGAGCCAGACATCTTGGAATGTGAAGTGAAGTAGGGCTTAGAAAGCATCACTACGAACAAAGCTAGTGGAGGTGATGGAATTCCAGTGGAGCTGTTTCAAATCCTGAAAGATGAAGCTCTGAAAGTGCTGCACTCAATATGTCAGCAAATTTGGAAAACTCAGCAGTGGCCACAGGACTGGAAAAGGTCAGTTTTCATTCCAGTTCCAAAGAAAGGCAATGCCAAAGAATGCTCAAACTACCACACAATTGCACTCATCTCACATGCTAGTAAAGTAATGCTCAAAATTCTCCAAGCCAGGCTTCAGCAATATGTGAACCATGAATTCCCTGATGTTCAAGCTGGTTTTAGAAAAGGCAGAGGAACCAGAGATCAAATTGCCAACATCCGCTGGATCATGGAAAAAGCAAGAGAGTTCCAGAAAAACATCTATTTCTGCCTTATTGACTATGCCAAACCTTTGACTGTGTGGATCACAATAAACTGTGGAAAATTCTGAAAGAGATGGGAATACCAGACCACCTGACCTGCCTCTTGAGAAAGCTATATGCAGGTCAGGAAGCAACAGTTAGAAGTGGACATGGAACAACAGACTGGTTCCAAATAGGAAAAGGATTACATCAAGGCTGTATACTGTCACCCTGCTTATTTAACTTATATGTAGAGTACTTCATGAGAAACGCTGGACTGGAAGAAACACAAGATGGAATCAAGATTGCTGGGAGAAATATCAATAACCTCAGATACGCAGATGACACCACCCTTATGGCAGAAAGTGAAGAGGAGCTAAAAAGCCTCTTGATGAAAGTGAAAGAGGAGAGAGAAAAGTTGGCTTAAAGCTCAACATTCAGAAAATGAAGATCATGTCATCTGGTCCCATCATTTCATGGGAAATAGATGGGGAAACAGTGGAAACAGTGTCTGACTTTATTTCTGGGTCTCCAAAATCACTTCAGATGGTGACTGCAGCCATGAAATTAAAAGACGCTTACTCCTTGGAAGAAAAGTTATGACCAACCTAGATAGTATATTCAAAAGCAGAGATTACTTTGCCGACTAATGTCCATCTAGTCAAGGCTATGGTTTTTCCTTTGGTCATGTATGGATGTGAGAGTTGGACTGTGAAGAAGGCTGAGCACCGAAGAATTGATGCTTTTGAACTGTGGTGTTGGAGAAGACTCTTGAGAGTCCCTTGGACTGCAAGGAGATCAACCCTGGGATTTCTTTGGAAGGAATGATGCTAAAGCTGAAGCTCCAGTACTTTGGCCACCTCATGCGAAGAGTTGACTCATTGGAAAAGACTCTGATGCTGGGAGGGATTGGGGGCAGGAGGAGAAGGGGACCACAGAGGATGAGATGGCTGGATGGCATCACAGACTCGATGGACGTGAGTCTGAGTGAACTCCGGGAGATGGTGATGGACAGGGAGGCCTGGCGTGCTGCAATTCATGGGGTCGCAAGGAGTTGGACACGACTGAGCAACTGAACTGAACACTGTACCATAGCTGTTTTGGATCACATCATATGTGAAAGATGAGTGAGTAGATCCTGTCATTTGTGAGAGGTATTAAAATGCCATGTGTAAGCTCATGAAGTGGGAATGGAATTGCTAGAATCACAAGAATTTAATTGAATTTCACAAAAAGACTTTGAACATCACCTAGAATTTCACCCTACCTCTAAAAACACTATGCACAAACCATCGCAGAAAAATCATTTGTCTCCCTTTTGTTGTTCACTGCAGCAATCTAGGTGACACATCATTACAGCTTTAAGGAACTTTTTTATACTTAAAGTCTGGAAGTGCATATGTAATGATTAACATATCACCTTCAAGGCTGGAGAATACACACACACACACTGATATATACATACACACACACATGCATGCATATGCACATATATTTTTGCAGCACAGCAAACCACCCTAGAATCAGTGCCCTAAAGCCATTTTAGTCCGCCCTTGTCTGGGATCATGCATGTAGCTGCTAAAGTCATCTGGCAGCTTGACTGGGTGCTCTCATGGCTGGCAGTTGGTGTTGACTATTGGCTGGACCTCTCTCTCCCCTTGTGGACTTTCATCCTGAATATTATCCTGGGCTTTTTCATATCATGGCAGCATGCCAAGCAAATGAGTGGGAACTGAAGGAACTTGATACCACTTCCACCACATTCTATTGGTAAAAGAAAGTCAGAAGGCCAGCACATCTTCAGAAATTGGTGATGTATGGTGGAGTCTCTCAGTCGTGTCCGACTCTTTGCAACCCCATCGACTGTAGCCTACCAGGCTTCTCTGTCCATGGGATTTTCCAGGCAATAGTACTGGAGTGGATTGCCATTTTCTTCTCCAGGGAATCTTCCCGACCCAGGGATGGAACCCAGGTCTCCCACATTGTAGACAGATGCTTAGCCATCTGAGCCACCAGGGAAGATAAATTTCCCTTCTTTTTAAAACTTTTAAAATTGAAGTATAGTTGACTTACAGTGTTGTGCCAATCTCTGCTGTACACCAAAGTGACTCAGTTTTATGTGTGTATATATATATACACATATATACATATATATTCTTTACTATTCTTTTCCATGATGTTTTATCCCAAGAGACTGGATATAGTTCTCTGTGCTATACTGTTTTATTGTTCATCCATTCTGAATGTAATGCTGTAGTTTGCATCTGCCAACCCCAAATTCCCAGTCCCTCTTCCTCCCTTCCTCCTTCTTGGTGACAAGTCTGATCACTATGTCTGTGAGTTTGTTTCTATTTTGTGAATAGGTTCATTGGTGCCATGTTTTAAATTTCTCTTCTTGATGGGAGGAGTAGCCAAGTCACATTTCAAAGGGATATGCATATAGGAATGGAAGGAATTATTGTGATGATCTTTGCATGAAATCTATCACAATATATAATTATTTCAAGAATAATACTGGCTAATTAAAGCTGCCGGGTTGCTTTTGTTTTTTTTTTTTTCAATGATTGATGATGCCTTTAAGAACAACAAAACAAGGAAACACTAGTCAGACCAATTCTTTAAACTAAGTGGGTCAGTTTGCTGGCACTGTATAGATATTTTGGTGATTCCTTAAGTTTTTTCATAATTTTGTTTCTTTCTTTAAGATTTTCCCATCTGTTCTAAACAGATCTCTCTAAAACACAGTATGAACACCTAACAACAAGTAGAAGCAATTATAGGACATATATATTCAGGTCCAGATTTTGCTAACTTTGATTATGATGTGGCATTTTACAACACAAATTCATAACTTTTAAAAATCAGATTATGGGCCAAAATAGAGGCTGAAAGTTTAGAAAGGGTCATGGAAAAATTGATTTCGAAAGACAAATATTAAACTGTTGACATATTATCAATTACAGAACTTAACACCTAAGGACTGTGCAAGCAACAGAATAAAAAAAAAAAAAGATAATGCTTTGCCTAAAATGTTTATTTTAAGGACACTAGGGAGTAGGTTGTAACCTGGGTTGCTGCCCTGGAGATACGTTGCCTGCTAGGACCCCCTATATAGACTTACAGTTTCCATTCCTGATGCTAAAGGCACACTTAGGTCTTGCTGACCGGGTGGCACAGTGCATGTACCATGCTCCCATGTGGGCACCAAACCATGCCTTACAGGTCTCCCATTCAAATGCATTTCAGATAGCATTTAGGTGAATTCCATTTTTAAAAATTACTTGTTATAATGGAGTTTGTTCATAAATTAGTCTGTACTATAAGGATAGCTGGGCTTTCCAGGTGGCACTAGTGGTAAAGAACCCACCTGCCAATGCCAGAGACATAAGGGATGTGGGTTTGATCCCTGGGTCAGGAAGATCCCCTGGAGGAGGGCATGGCAATCCACTCCAGTATTCTTGTCTGGAGAATTTCATGAACACAGGCCCTGGCAGGCTACAGTCTGACAGGCAAAGACTCAGACACGACTGAAGCGACTTAGCACGTACACGTGTAATAATAGCTAAAGATGATTTTGTCATTTATTGAATTCAGAGAAAGTGCTAAGTGCTTTCTGGTTTTTCACTGAATCCTTACTAAGATCCTAGGTTAGATGTTATCCCAGTTTACAAATTCAGTTCAGTTCAGTTGCTCAGTCATGTCTGACTCTTTGCGACCCCATGAACCGCGGCATGGCAGGCCTCTCGTCCATCACCAACTCCCAGACTCTACCCAAACTCATGTGCATCAAGTTGTTGATGCCATCCAGCCATCCCATCCTCTGCTGTCCCCTTCTCCTCCTGCCCTCAATCTTTCCCAGCATCAGGGTCTTTTCAAATGAATCAGCTCTTCACATCAGGTGGCCAAAGTATTGGAGTTTCAGCTTCAGCATCAGTCCTTCCAATGAACACCTGGGAATGATCTTCTTTAGGATGGACTGGTTGGATCTCCTTGCAGTCCAAGGGACTCTCAAGAGTCTTCTCCAACACCACAGTTCAAAAGCATCAATCCTTAGGCACTCAACCCTCTTTATAGTCCAACTCTCACATGCATACATGACCACTGGAAAAACCATAGCCTTGACTAGAAGGACCTTTGTTGGCAAAGTAATGTCTCTGCTTTTTAACATGCTATCTAGGCTGGTCATAACTTTCCTTCCAAGGAGTAAGCATCTTTTAATTTCATGGCTGCAACCACCATCTGCAGTGATTTTGGAGTCCACTGTTTGCACTGTTTCCCCGTCTATTTGCCATGAAGTGATGGGACCAGATGCCATGATCTTCGTTTTCTGAATGTTGAGATTTAAGCCAACTTTTTCACTCACCTTTTATCAAGAGGCTCTTTAATTTCTCTTCACTTTCTGCCATAAGGGTGGTGTCATCTGCATATCTGAGGTTCTTGATATTTCTCCCAGCAATGTTGATTCCAGCTTGTGCTTCCTCCAGCCCAGCATTTCTCATGATGTACTCTGCGTATAAGTTAAATAAGCAGGGTGACAATATACAGCCTTGACGTACTCCTTTCCTGATTTGGAACCAGTCTGTTGTTCCATGTCCAGTTTTAAACTGTTGCTTCCTGACCTGCATACAGGTTTCTCAAGAGGCAGTTGGTCTGGTATGCCCATCTCTTTCAGAATTTTCCACAGTTTATCGTGATCCACACAGTCAAAGGCTTTGGCATAGTCAAGAAAGCAGAAGTAGATGTTTTTCTGGAACTCTCTTGCTTTTTCCATGATCCAGCAGATGTTGGCAATTTGATCTCTGGTTTCTCTGCCTTTTCTAAAACCAGCTTGAACATCTGGAAGTTCACAGTTCACGTATTGCTGAAGCCTGGCTTGGAGAATTTTGAGCATTACTTTACTAGCGTGTGAGATGAGTGCAATTGTGCGGTAGTTTGAGCATCCTTTGGCATTGCCTTTCTTTGGGATTGGAATGAAAACTGACCTTTTCCAGTCCTGTGGCCACTGCTGAGTTTTCCAAATTTGCTGACATATTGAGTGCAGCACTTTCACAGCATCGTCTTTCAGGATTTGAAATAGCTCAACTGGAATTCCATCATCTCCACAGGCTTGGTTCGTCGTGATGCTTCCTGAGGCCCACTTGGCTTCACATTCCAAGATGTCTGGCTCTGGGTGAGTGATCACACCATTGTGATTATCTTGGCCGTGAAGATCTTTTTTCTATAGTTCTGTGTATTCTTGCCACCTCTTCTTAATATCTTCTGCTTCTGTTAGGTCCCTACCATTTCTTTCCTTTATCAAGCCCATCTTTATTCTGTCCTTTATTGAGCCCATTTACAAATTAGGAAACAGATAATTTATGTTTGATATTAGATGTGAACATAGGACTGAGTCCATGTCCTATGCTTCCAGTTACATATATTCTGATTATTCCTAAAATTTTATCTCCAGTTCAGGCCTGTCCCTAAAGCATCTAAGCTCTAACTACCCACTAAGCACACAGTCTGAATTTCCCCAAACATCTCAAAATTAGCAGGGCCCAAACTGAACTTCTCTTCTCACAAAACCTATTCTTCCAAATTTTAATCAACAGTGTTGTGTTGCTGTCTATTCAGGCTATCAAGGCAGAGGCCTTGGAGTCAAAAAGAGGACCACATGCAAAGATGCAAAGTAATGCAAGTTACCGGTGTACAAGGTTTCTCAGCTCACTTAACCCCAACATGCAACCTGACACCATGGACAACTGGGTATACTTCAGAAAGGTTTAGGAAATAGTGACCTCTCTCCATGGGCACCATCAATCTTCAAGTCCAAACCCTCACCTCTGAACCACTGCAAAAACTACCTCCATGGTCTTCCTGCCACCATCTCTGCCTCTCTCCATTATTCCACACTATCAACAAAATTATAGTTTAAAAAATATTAATAATATTACTGCCTAATTTAAAATCTGTCGACTGCTCATTTTCTACATGAAGAAGCCAAATTTCAATGAAAAGTAGAAAAAGCGTGTATTTTGGAGTTGGAAAAATTGGGTATACTAGTAGTTGAACTGGATAGGGAGGGAGTGTGGAACATGAGGGAATTTTAGAGAGAGATGATTAGAAGTGCATATATGGATATATATTCATTAGCTAAAGCAACTATTAGGGACTTCCCTGGTGGCACGGTGGAGAAGAGTCCACCTGCCAATGCAGGGGACTCAGGTTTGATCCCTGGCCCAGGAGGATGCTGCTGAGCAACTAAGTCCATGCGTCACAACTACTGAAGCCCAAGCTCTAGAGACCACAAGCCACAACTACTGAGCCTGCATATCCTAGGGCCTGCATGCCACAACCAGTGAAGCTTGCTTGCCTAGAGCCTGTGCTCCACAACAGGCTGATAGTTATGTTTTATGCACTTCTGTAAATAAGTATAATATTTCACTATAAAAATATTTTTTAAAACAACTGACCTAGGTTTTAATGCCTCTGAATTATATCTGGTATCAATTAAAAATGAGTATTGAACTTTTCAAGGCTTTGTTGCCTTTGCACATGTTACTCCTCACACCTGGAAATAAATATCCTGTCCACCTGGAAAACTCCTACTCATCCTGTAAGACTTGCTTTAGATATCACTTCTTCTGAGAAACTACTTCCCACAGACAAATGACAGCTCCATTTTCCTGCACCTGTAATAAATTATTCTAATTAAATGATTGACTCTCCCGTTAGTCTGAATCCATCAAGAAACACAGCAAAGTATTCCTCATTGTTTGCCATCACCTGTTTCACTTCTTGGCACGTAATAGACAACCATTAAAAGTTACTAAATGGGCTTGAGGGAATAAATTCTGATTTCCATTGGGCTAAAGAAGAAAAACAACGTTCACTCTTTGCAATAACCATCATAAGAAAAAGTTTAGTACAATAAATCAATTTTAGTGGTTTGGGAAAAATCAGTTTTAGCCCTTGGCCTAATAGGACATTCATTTTCAATGTAGAGCACAACCATCGTGGTGGTGGTGGTTTAGTCGCTAAGTTGTATCCAATTCTTGTGACTCCATGGACTGCAGCCTATCAGGCTCCTCTGTCCATTGAATATCCCAGGCAAGAATACTGCAGTGACTTGCCATTTCCTTCTCCAGGGGATCTTCCCAAACCAGGGATCAAACCTGCGTCTCTTGCATTGCAGGCAGATTCTTTACCAACTGAGCCACCAAGGAAGCCCAGAGAACAAGCATACAGGGACAGTTAAAGGAGCCTATTGCACAGAATTAGTACTACTGTAGAATATATGCTGTAGTTGGACACTTGAAACTATTAACCATTCATCATGATTGTGGTTTTGTTTTTATAAGGGGTGATTATTTTTGTTTAGTTGGCTTTTAACTTGCAAATATTGACAAATGGGATGCTTTTTAAAGCAATTTTGCATTTTTAGAAACCATTTTTGGTCTTTTAAACTTTTTATTTTGAAGCACTTAAAATTTAAAAGCAAACAAAAGGACTTCCCTGATGGTACAGTGGTTAAGACTCTGCACTCCCACTGCAGGAGGCAGGGGCCCCATTGGGGAAACTAAGATCTCACGTGAAAGAACACAATTCCCATCCTCTACCCAGATTAATCAACTTGTAATATTCTGTCCCATTTGTTTGCTCACTCTCTCAATCTATCTGTATAGATGATAATTTGAACCATTTGAGAGTAGATTCAAACATACATCCTTCTTCTTTATCCCTAATTACTTCAGTGTGTGTTTCTCAAAGCCAGGATTTTATTATCATACATGAGCACAATACAGTTATCATATTCAGGAAATTTAACATTAATACTTTTATTTAGACTACAGTCTATGTTGGGGCTTCTTGGGTGACTCAGTGGTAAAGAATCCACCTGCCAATGTAGGAGAAGCAAGATATGCAAGTTCCATCCGTGGGGCAGGAAGATTCCCTGGAGTAGGAAATAGCAACCCACTCTGGTATTCTTGCCTGGAAAATTACATGGACAGAGTATCTCAGCCAGGCTATAGTCCATGGGGTCACACAGAGTCGGACACAACTGAGCACCACCACCCCCTGCCCCACAGCCTATGTTATAATTTTGTCAGTTATCATGATAATGCCTTTTATTGACTTTTTCCCCTTTAATATAAGAACCAATCCAGGATCAGTTCAGTTCAGTTCAGTTGCTCAGTCGTGTCCAACTCTACAACCCCATGAACCACAGCATGCCGGGCCTCCCTGTCCATCACCAACTCCCGGACTCTACCCAAACCCATGTCCATCGAGTTGGAGATGCCATCCAACTATCTCATCCTCTATCGTCCCCTTCTCCTCCTGCTCTCAATCTTTCCCAGCATCAGGGTCTTTTCAAATGAGTCGGATCTTTGCATCAGGTGGCCAAAGTATTGGAGTTTCAGCTTCGGCATCAGTCCTTCCAATGAACAACCAGGACTGATCTCCCCCAGGATGGACTGGTTGGATCTCCTTGCAGTCCAAGGGACTCTCAAAAGTATTCTCCAATACCATAGCTCAAAAGCATCAATTCTTCAGTGCTCAGCCCTCTTTATAGTCCAATTCTCACATCCATACATGACTACTAGAAAAACCATAGCCTTGACTAGACAGACCTCTGTTGACAAAGTAATGTCTCTGCTTTTTAATATGCTGTCTAGATTGGTCATAACTTTCCTTCCAAAGAGTAAGCATCTTTTAATTTCATGGCTGCAAGGATCACATACTGCATTTAGCTGTTATGCCTCTTTACTTTCCTTTAACCTGCAGCAGTTCTTCAGGCTTTTTTTGTCTTTCATGACAATGACATTTTGTTCAATATAGACCAGTTATAGAATGAGTCAATTTGTACTTGTCTGATGCTTCTTCATTATATAGAAGGTTTACATTTATTGAATGGAATATAACAAGTGATGTGGTACTTTTCTCAGGGTTTCACATCCAGAGGCTTGTAATATCTGATTGATTGTTCTTCATTGCTCAGTCTCTAAGCTGTGTCCGACTCTGCAATCCCATAGACTGAAGCACACCAGGCTCCTCTGTCCTCCACTATCTCCCAGAGTTTGCTCAAATTCATGTCCTGTGAGTTGGTGATGCTATCTAACCATCTCATCCTCTGTCATCCCCTTCTCCTCCTGCCTTCAATCTTTCCGAGCATCAGGATCTTTTCCAGTAAGTTGGGTCTTTGTATCAGGTGGCCAAAGTATTGGAGCTTCAGCTTCAGCATCAGTCCTTCCAATGAATATTCAGGGTTGATTTCCTTTAGGATTGACTAGTTTGATCTCCTTGCTGTCCAAGGGACTCTCAAGAGTCTTCTCCAGCACCACAGTTCTTCAGCACTCAGCTCTCTTTATGGTCCAACTCTCACATCCATAAGTGACTACTGGAAAAACCATAGCTTTGACTAAGGTGGTCCTTTGTTGGTAAAGTGATATCTCTGCTTTATAGTATGCTGTCTAGATTTTTCATAGCTTTCTTTCCAAGGTACAAGTGTATTTTAATTTCAGGGCTGCAGGCACCATCTGCAGTGATTTTGGAGCTAAGAGACTAAAACCTGTCACTGTTTCCACTAATCCTTTTTTTTTTTCCTGACCTCCATAGCTTGCCCTAACTAACAATGAAGCCATCAGGGAACTCCAAGTAATTCTTTCTCTTTTTTTAATTGAGGTATAATTGACATGTAACATCATGGTAGTTTCAGGCATACAGCATAGTGATTCAAATATATTTGTATATATTGCAAAATGATCCCCACAATAAGTCTAGTTAACATCCATCACCACAGAATTATGAACCTTTTTTTCTCATGATGAGAATTTCTCAAGATCTACTCTCTTACCAATTTTCAAGTATACAAAACAGTATTATTAACTATAGTCACCATGATGTATTTACATCCCCAGGACTTACTTGTTTTGTAATGAAAAGCTTGTACTGTTGTGTTTTTGTCCTCTTCACACATTTCACTCACCTCTTCTCCCACGCACCACCCCACCATCCCCACCCCCACCCTCAAGCCCCATCCTACCCCCCAACCCCATCTCCTGTCCCCCCACCCCCCACCACCCCTACTGCTGGAAACCATTCTACTTACACACACACACAGACTGATGATTTAGGCTGTCTCCATGTCTTGGTTATTGTAGATAATGCTGCAGTGAACATGGAGTAACAGATATGTTTGATATTAATCTTGCTCACTGGTTTAAGAGGTTATTCAGCTCTCCACTGTATAGTTACTCTTTTTCCTTTTATTATGAATAAGTAATGTACACATAGATAACAATGACTATATTACAGAGATTTCTTTTAACTAGTGATCTTAGTGGGCTTCCCTTGTGACTCAGTGGAAGAGAATCCGCCTGCCAATGTAGGAAACACAGGAGATGTGGGTTCAATCCCTGGGTTAGGAAGATTCCCCTGGAGGAGGAAATGGGAATCCACTCTAGTATTCTTGCCTGGAGAATTTCATGAACAGAGGAGCCTTGCGGGCTACAGTCTATGGTGTCACAAAGAGTTGGACATGACTGAGTACACACAATGATCTTAGTCATCTTATTTAGGTTTTAGAAACTCTCAAAGCAAAATTAAAGAGAATAAAAGTTAATTGGTGCTATAATATAATTAGAAACTGTGGTCAGTCATGTAAGTAGAAATCGTTTTTTGGTGTACTCTTACATGATTAAAAGTTAGAAAAAAAATGTATTACCCTGGGTGTTAATTTATTATCAGTAAATCCATTCAATCAGCATTCACTGTGTATCCACTGTATTCCAAATGTCATGTCAAACTGAGAATATGAGGATAAGTGTGACCAAGTCTATTCCCTTTAGTCAACGAAAATTTCTTTAGTGCCAATGCACAGGTACAGGGAATATATCCATAAGCAATGTAGGAAGTTCTTGCCTTCTTGGGGTTTACAGTCTAATCATTGAGGAGCTTTCAGTGTCATAATAGTGGCAGGTAAAACTTGCATTGCTTTATGATAATCACATAAGACAGGCACATGAGAAATGATTACGACCATTGATTTACAAGGTCTATACACAAAAGAAGCAGGGAGGGAGAGGGGAGGGGGCATTTGCAGCATCAGTTTTTTAACTCACTTGAATTAGAAAGCTATAATAATAGATTATGAATCATCATTTTTTCCAAGAAATTTTGAAATTTTACTAAGACCTATTTCTTTAGGAGAGCTGACCAATAGATTATCTATTATTATATATTAACAGAGTAATTCATCCTCAATCATATGTTGTAAATGCTATGTTATTCAGTTTGTAAATGCTCTGTGATTTAGTCATTGAAGAGTTTTTCATGTGATACTATATCATCATCAAAAAGGCATTCTGAGATTTTCATTCATTTTCCCAACTGCTCCTCCTTATGGCCAAGATTTATTTTCAAGACTGAAAATATGGCTACAGTTCAGAACTGTGGAACAGAATTAAGTTAGCTCTTTTACATATAACTTCATTAGGATCTTGATCTAAAATACCAAATACAAAATCTCTAGAAAAGTGAGATGATACCTCATCTCTAACAACAAAGTATCAGAAGAAACGTATATTTTTGTCTTATGAGAACTGAGTCAATACGTATGTCTTAGGTCTTAATTCCAGTTGAATACATGAACTACCAGCCCATAAACTACAACAAAATACTGTATTAATGGAACATTTTAAGAAACCGATTGGTATCTACACTTATTCTATTGATCTGAGATTTTAAACAAGTTCCAAAATAATTTCTACAAAATAATCACATTTTTATCTTGAATTGACACTAATTTTTCCCATTCAAAAGTTCTATTTTTTCCTAATGAAAGTTGCATATTTTGCATCTGAGAAATCTCTAGATTTAGAGCCTATGCCAGTAAGACATCTTTCAAAAAATCAGGAAGCTTTCTTGGGTGTTTCTTATACTTTCAAGTGATCAGACTATTAAAGCAATTTCTGTGTTACAAAGATCATACATGAAGTAAGGGAAAAGTTAGGTTGGTAACAATTTTGAAAAAGAGCATCAGGACTTTTTCCACTTAGGCAGAAGAGTTTCTAGTTGGGAGAAAGCCCCATAGGATACAGTGTCAAGATCCTTGTTAAGACCTGTGTTGCTAGGCAGTATACTAAGTTGCCTAGTGACCCCTAGATGCTAGAGTTAACATTATTGATTTCAATGCCATAGGATGACATTTACTTCTTAGTACTTTGTGGGGGAGTACCTAAATCCATTGTCACTCTCTTTTATAAAATAAATGTCTTTATAAAAACGCTAGTCAAAATTCAGTGTGTTTCTAATCATCTTATTGCTAAAGGAGATAGTGTGCCAGCTGTCAAGAATGGCAGTTTCATTTACAGGAACAAAGTTGCTTTACATTTCTCAGAATTTTACTTTTAAAGGAACAATTGCTGTAGTATATTCAAAAATTCCCCTATCAACATTAGTTCTCTTTTCTTAATCACTTGTGAAACCAGGAACTATAATATAATAATCTGAGAAAATATCTAATTGAAACCCTCCTTTTAAAAATATTATTGAAGTATAGTTGATTTACAATGTTGTGTTAATTTCTGCTGTATAGCAAAGTGATTCAGTTATACATATATATTCTTTTTCATTAAGGTTTATCACAGGATATTGAATATAGTTCCCTATGCTATACAGTAGGATCTTCTGTTTATTCATTCCATATATGCCAGTTTCATCTGCTAATCCCAAACTCCCAATTCCATCCTCTTCCCACCTCCTGCCCCTTGGCAACCACATGTCTGTGAGTAAGCTTCTGTTTCTTAGACTCATTTGTGTCGTATTTTAGACTCCACATTTAAGTGATATCATATGGTATTTGTAGTTTTCTTTCTGACTCATTTTGGTCGGTATGATAATCTCTAGGTCCATTCATGTTGTTGAAAATGGCATTATTTCATTCTTTTTTATGTCTGAGTAATAATATTCCATTGTATATATGTAACACATCTCCTTTATCTATTCATCTGTTGGTGGACATTTAGGTGCTGACTATTGTAAATAGTGCTGTCATGAACATAGGAGTACATGTATCTTTTTTGAATTACAGTTTCGTCTGGATATATGCCCAGGAGCGGGATTGCAGGGTCATATAGTAGCTCTATCTTCAGTTTTCTGAGGCTCCTTCATACTGTTTTTCATAGTGACTGCACCAATATACATTCTGTCAACAGTACAGGAGTGTTCTCTTTTCTCCGCACACCTTGCAGCATTTGTTTTTTGTAGAATTTATTGATGGCTAACTGGTGCGAGGTGGTGTTCCACTGTAGTTTTGATTTGCATTTCTCTGATAATTGAAACCTCTCATTTTTTAATCCTGTCTTTCTAGCCTTAGGAAGCTCATTTCTGTACAAAAAACTGCTAGATGAATGAACAGGCAAAATAGTACATAAGTCGACTAAATGAATAAAATGAATGTGTAAAGATTGCTTAAGTGTTATATTTTATTCTGAAAACATTTGAAACATTTCTGTCTCATCTAACTGTCCCTTAGGATTTTACTTAAAGAAAACAAAGCACTCATGTCTTCTGGGAATTTAAAAAAAAGAGTCTATAGAAAATACTTTATAATCTTCTTGTTCATTTCTACATCATTGTTGTGTTAAAAGAGAAAGGGAAAAATCCAAGAAAAAATATAAAGAGGTAGAGAAGGGAAAGGAAGAGTTAGCTAAGATTTGTCGAATCTGGACCAGACACCATTCTAAGCACTTTAGATTCATTATCTCACTTACAAGCAGAGCAAAAGTAAGAAAAATAAAAATACTAGCCTTCTTATGTGCCTTGATCATGGAGGTGAAAGGAGATACATATTCTTCATTGGTTTTTTTAATTTATTTATTTTAATTGGAGGCTAACTACTTTACCATATTTTGGTGGCTTTTGCCATACATTGACATGAATCAGCCATGGCTGTACCTGTGCCCCCCATCCCGAACCCCCCTCCCACCTCCCTTCCCATTCCATCCCTCTGAGTTGTCCCAGTACACCAGCTTTGAGTGTCCTGTTTCATGCATCGAACTTGGGCTAGTGATCTGTTTCACATATGATAATATACATGTTTCAATGCTATTCTCTCAAATCATCCCACCCTCACCTTCAGCCACAGAGTCCAAAGTCTGTTCTTTATATCTGAGTCTCTTTTGCTGTCTCACATATAGGGTCATCATTATCATCTTTCTAAATCCCATATATATGTGTTAATAGTCTGTATTGGTGTTTTCCTTTCTGACTTACTTCACTCTGTATAATAGGCTCCAGTTTTATCTACCTCATTAAAACTGATTCAAATGCATTCTTTTTAATAGCTGAGTAATACTCCATTGTGTATATGTACCACAGCTTTCTTATCCATTCATCTGCTGATGGGCATCTAGGTTGCTTCCATGTCCCAGCTATTGTAAACAGTGCTGTGATGAACATTGGGGTTTATGTGTCTCTTTCAATTCTGGTTTTCTCAGTGTGTATGCCCAGCAGTGGGATTGCTGGGTCATATGGCTGTTCTATTTCCAGTGTTTTAAAGAATCTCCACACTGTTCTCCATAGTAGCTGTACTAGTTTGGATTCCCACCTACAGTGTAAGAGGGTTCCCTTTTCTCCACATCCTCTCCAGCATTTATTGTTTGTAGACATTTTGATAGCAGCCATTCTGACTGGCATGAGATGGTACCTCATTGTGGTTTTGATTTGCATATCTCTGACAATGAGTGATGTTGAGCATTTTTTCATGTGTTTATTAGACATCTGTATGTCTTCTTTGGAGAAATGTCTGTTTAGTTCTTTGGCCTGTTTTTTGATTGGATCATTTATTGTTCTGGTATTGAGTTTCATGAGCTGTTTGTATATTTTTGAGATTAATTCTTTGTTAGTTTCCCAATGCTTTTTACGTGATCTAAGGGAGAAAAATCACTTTGCCCAGTCTAAATGCTCTGGCTCTGACGCTTACATATGGGAGACAGAAATGTTATTGCAGATTCATAGGAATTGTCACTAAAATCCCAGTAGAAAATATCTAGGACACTCCTGACTATCTACAAATCCAATATTTGACAAGAGTGTAGTTGCTACACATAAACCACATTTAAAATATTGGAATTTGTCTGGACACTACACTTCAAAAGAGACCCAAACAAATAGAGGCACATTCACTGGGAGAATGATCAGGGAAGGGAAGAGATGTGAAATCATGTCCTATGTGGAGAGTTCATACAAACTGGGGAAATTTTGCTTAGCCACCAAAGACTCCAAAAATATACTAGAGTGGACTTCCCTAATGGTCCAGTGATTAAGAATCCACCTGCCAATGCGGGGGACATGGATTTGATCCCTAGTCTAAGAAGATTCCACTTGCCGTGGGGCAAGTAAGCCTGTGCACCGCAGCTCCTGCAGCCTGCATGCCCTAGAGCCCATGCTCTGCAACAAGAGAAGCCACAACAGTGAGAGGCCCACACAGCCCAGCTAGAGAGTAATCCCCAGTTGCTGCAACTAGAGAAAGGCTTCACGCAGCAACAAAGACCCAGCACGGCTAAAAACAAAGTACGTACGTAGATACATAATACTGAGTTGCTTCAGTCAGGTCCGACTCTTTGCGACACTATGGACTGTAGCCTGTCAGGCTCCTCTGTCCATGGGCTTTTCTGGGCAAGAATACTGGAGCAGATTGCCATTTCTTTCTCCACACTTACATACATAAAATTTAAAAAACACATATGGGTTGTCAGATGGAAGAGGAAAAACAGGTGTTCTATACACCCATCTTTGCTGGGTGTGAGAAGTACAGGAAGGCCAATTTCAATATGATAGAATAAAGAATTTTTTAAGCAAACTGTCCTTAACTGGAAGGAATTGTCTCAGGAGCTGTTAAATTCCCTATCACTTGGAAATGTTCAAAGTTTGGTGAGGCCCTTGGCAGAAATATTGTAAAGGAGATTCAAACTTTGGATGGAAGACTGGGTTTAAAAAGATGATTCTGCAGTGATTTCCAATCCAGACACTGTGCACAAATGACTGGTGATTAAACCAAACCTCTTGCCTCATAACTCAGAGTTCAAAATACAGTAAATTGGAATGAACTTTTCCCACATGAACCATGCAATAAGAAGTCAGATTCTTCTTACCCTAAGTCCAGTTCCAAGTGAGAATATTCCACTAATTTCAAGTGAGACTATACAGGTGAAAATAATCCCAAGTAAGAATATATAATTCCTAATTCCAAGTGAGAATATATAATTTTACTAATTCCAAGCAAGAAGATACAATTTTACTCACCAATTTCTTTCATAAATGGAGACACAAATCAACAACTTGACCTGTTAATGCCAACACTGTGGTCAGGCACCATTAGTTTACCCTCTAAAAATATCAAGGACAGAATTAGAGTATTTTGATTCATTTAGGTAACAGCTATTTATTGAGCACCTGCCATATGCCAATAACAGTGCTAGGGTTTGCGGTGGGAGATATAATGATGAACAACAACAACAAATGTGATCTCTACTCTCATGAAGTTTATGCAGTCTAGTATAATCACTGTCTCCCTGCAGATCACATGAAGTCTACTGTTTCCATGCATATGCTTGCATTAATTTACTTTCTGATTAAAAATGTCAAATTAATTGAAAGAGAAAAAATATTTCCGTCTATTAAACATGCAGCAGAAATATGATTACTAACTTGGAAGGACTTAATTTATTCAATTTATTTAGTCACTCAGTCTTGTCTGACTCTTTGCAACCCTATGGACTGTGACTTGCCAGGTTCCTCTATCCATGGAATTTCCCAGGCAAGAATACTGGAGTGAATTGCCATTTCCTACTCCAGTGGATTGTCCAGACCCAAGGATTGAACCTGGGTCTCCTGCACTGGCAGGCAGATTCTTTACCATCTGAGCCACCAGGGAAGCCCTCATACGTAATTTGAGAAATCATATTTCTAACAAAGTACATGTATATTTATGGAGTTAGTACAAATATGCATAATATGAAAGAATGTCCTTTGCTATGATTAATTTATATTGACAAATTAATTTGCATAAAATGTGACTCATTAAGAGAATATGATTATTTGAATAATCAAAATCACTTATGAAAATTAGTTAGCTGATGTTTTGAAGTTTTCAGTTACGTACTATGGTCTAGATAAGCATTAGAAAACTTTGTGGATAGTATGTCTAGTTCTTACATAGCCCAGTAGCTTGATTTGCTGCAATATTAAATTTATAATTGAACTAGAAATTTATAATAAGATTTAGATTAGAAGCTAAGAAGAAAAACTTAATAAGATTAAGTCATGTGATTTAGTTGAGTGACATTACCAAGAATAACATCAAAATTCTGAAGGGAAAATCTAGGAAGCTTTAAGTTGCTGCTATATACAAAGCTATGAAGTTAAAAGATGCTTGCTCCTTGGAAGAAAAGCTATGACCAACTTAGACAGCATATTAAAAACCAGAGACATTACTTTGCCAACAAAGGTCATGTAGTCAAAGATATGGTTTTTTTAGTAGTCATGTATGGGTGTGAGGGTTGGACCATAAAGAAAGCTGACTGCTGAAGAACTGATGCTTTTGAACTGTGGTGTTGGAGAAGACTCTCGAGAGTCCCTTGGACAGCAAGGAGATCCAACGAGTCCATCCTAAAGGAGATCAGTCTTTAATATTCATTGGAAGGACTAACACTGAAGCTGAAGCTCCAATACATTGGCTGCCTGATGTGAAAAACTGACTCATTTGAAAAGACCCTGATGCTGGGAAAGATTGAAGGCAGGAGGAGAAGGGGATGACAGAGGATACAATGGTTGGATGGCATCACTGACTCGATGAACATGAGTTTGAGCAAGCTCCAGGAGTCGGTGATGGATAGGGAAGACTGGTGTGCTGCAATCCATGGGGTTGCAAAGATTCAGACACGACTGAGCAAGTAAACTGAACTGATATACAAAGCCACATTATGAGATGAATTCCTACATTCTTTCAGGCCTATTCAGAATTGTTTGCAGGTAAAATCACTCCTGCCTTTTTAACCATGGTTGATTAAACCAGTTATCATTTCATGAGTCACAGGCAACAGTATATGGTCTGGCACACAGTAGGCACCCAAGGAACATTTTAGAATGAATGAACAAATGGGCAGAAGTGGAAATAAACCCAGAAGTGGTATAACAAAGATTAAATAAAAAGAACATGACTCACTTGTTAACTCATTCAATAAACATTTTCTCGTCTATATAAATAGATCAGACACTGTACATCAGATACTGTCCTAAGGTATATAGATATAAGCAAGACCAGACAGGATCATACTACTCCTCAAGTAGAACAGTGTAACTGAAAAGACAGATATTAATCCAAAGGCCAAAGGCCACCCATTCAAATGCAAATATATGTATAATGTGACAAGCGGCATGGTAAGAGGTATGGTATTATGAGAGGATATACAGAAGGGTCTGACCTTGTCAGGGAGGTCAGGGAAGACTTGCTAAAGGATGTGACAAAGAACTGAGGCTTCCCGGATGACGTTAGTGGTAAAGACTCTGCCTGCCAATGCAGGAGATGTCAGAGATGTGAGATTGACCCCTGGATCAGGAAGATTCCCTGGAGGAGGGTATGGCAACCTACTCCAGTGTTCTTGCCTGAAGAATCCCATGGACAGAGGAGCCTGGCAGGCTACAGTCCATGGGAATGCCAAGAGTCAGACATGACTGAGCACACACTTCCACAAAGAGGGACAAAGAATTACTCAGAACTTCCCTGGTGGTCCAGAGGTTAAGAATCCGTCTGCCAATGCAGGTGCCATGGGTTCAATCCCTGATGCAAGAAGATCCCACATGCCTCAGAGCAGCTAAGCCCCTGTACCACAGCTACTGAAGCCCGCGTGCCCTAGAACCTGTGCTTTACAAGAAGAGAAGCCACCGTAATGAGAAGCCCATGCACAGCAATTAGAGAGGAGACCCCACTGGCCACAACTAGAGAAAGTCTATGAGCAGCAGTGAAGACCCAGAGTAGCCAGAAATAAATAAGCAAGCAAGTACAAGGCTTCTGTGCATCCCTGATTAAAAAAAAAAAAAAGAATTACTCAGGGGAAGTGAGGCTAAAGGAATAGGGTCTGGCAGGTGCAAAAATCTCATGGAAAAATGAAGGCAGGGGCATGGTGTGAGGTGAGGCTAGAAAGACCCTTGAAGGCCATGAGTAGTGGTCCTTTAGCCTTCAAAGCAAAGTAAAACATCTCAGTGTGTACAGATTAGAGATTTAAGCACTACACTCAAAAAATGCACACAAAACAGAAGGTCATCTCACTAAGTATGTGTATACAGTGTGTATATATGTATATGTACACACACACATATATTTTTAAATTGAGATATAGTTCACATTGCATAACTGATATAATCATCCTGTTAGAATGAACAATTCAGTGGGTTTTAGTATGTTCACAGCCGCCATCACTACTATCTAATTTCAGGCCCTTTTCATCATTCCAAAAAGAAGTCCTATATGCACTAGCAGTCATTCTCCGTTCCCCTCTCCCCCAGCCTCTGGCAACCACAGACCTACTTTCTGCCCATGTTGGTTTTGCTCTTCAGTCACTAAGTTGTGTCCAGCTCTTTGCTCTTCCATGGACTGCAGGCTGCCAGGCTCCCTTATTCTTCACTGTCTCGTGGAGTTTGCTCAAATTCATATCCATTGAGTTGGAGATCTATCTAACCATCTCATCTTCTGCCTCCCCTTTCGCCTTTTGCCTTCAATCTTTTCCAGCATCAGGGTCTTTTCCATTGAGTTGGCTCTTCCCATCAGGTGACCAAAGTATTGGAGCTTCAGCTTCACCATCAGTCCTTTCAATGAATATTCAAGGTTGCTTGTGTATTTGCCTATCTGGACACTTCCTATAAATGGGATCATATACTTATGTGTCATGGCAAATAGATGGGGAAACAGTGGAAAGAGTGTCAGACTTTATTTTTCTGGGCTCCAAAATCACTGCAGATGGTGATTGAAGCCATGAAATTAAAAGATGCTTACTCCTTGGAAGGAAAGTTATGACCAACCTAGACAGCATATTAAAAAGCAGAGACATTACTTTGCTGACAAAGGTCCATCTAGTCAAGGCTATGGTTTTTCCAGTAGTCATGTATGGATGTGAGAATTGGACTATAAAGAGGGCTGAGCACCAAAGAATTGATGCTTTTGAACTGTGGTGTTGGAGAAGACCCTTGAGAGTCCCTTGGACTGCAAGGAGATCCAACCAGTCCATTCTGGGGGACATAAGTCCTGGGTGTTCATTGGAAGGACTGATGTTGAAGCTGAAACTCCAATATTTTGGCTACCTGATGCAAAGAGCTGACTCATTTGAAAAGACACTGATGCTGAGAAAGATTGAGGGCAGGAGGAGAAGGGGACAGTAGAGGATGAGGTGGTTGGATGGCATCTCCGACTCAATGGCATGCGTTTGGGTGGACTCTGGGAGTAGGTGATGGACATGGAGGCCTGGCGTGCTGTGGTTCATGGGGTCGCAAAGAGTTGGACATGACTGAGTAACTGAACTTAACTGATACTTATGTGTCTGGCTTCTTTCACTTAATGTTATGTTTTCAAGATTCATCCGTGTTGTAATGTGTACCTCATTTCTTTTGATTGCCACATAATATTCTATTGTATGGATGTACCACATTTTATTTATCCATTTTATCAGCTGATGGACATTTGGGTTGTCTCCATTTGGGGCTATTATAAATAGTACTGCTAAAACATTTATACACAAGTTTTTGTGTTGATACATGTTTTCATTTCTCTTGGTTATATCCTTAGGAGTGTAACAGCTGGGTCACATGGTAACTTTATGTGTAAGTTTTTGAGAAAATGCCTGGGGATTGTTTTGCATAGTAGCTGCACCATTTTTCAACCTATCAGGAATGAATGAAGGTTCCAATTTCTCTATATTCTTGCTAACATTTGCTATTGTTTGTTCTTAATTATTGTTATTATAAACATCCTAGTTGGCATGCAGTGGTATCTCATTGTGGGTATTTGTTGTTGTTGTTGGTTTGGGGTGGGCACACTGCACAGCATGGTGGGATCTTAGTTTCCCGACAAGGCATGGAACCTGTGTCCCCTGAATTGGAAGCTGGGAGTCTCAACCGCTGGGCGCCTGGGAAGTTCCTTCATTGTTGTTTTGATTTGCATTACTCTGATAGCGAATGATATTGAGCATCTTTTAATGGGTTCACTGGCCATTTGTATATCTTCTCTGGAGAAATACCATGCCCACCTTTTGAATACTCTACTAGACTTTCTTAAAGGTGAAATAATTGGTTGTAATTATCTGAGCTTAGAATTTAACTCCAGGTCACATATAATCATGAAATATTTTTGCATAATTTTAATATGCTATGAATTCCAGGAAGATGACTACCAGGTAAATTGAGTATCGACCGCACCATGTTATGTTTGGAAGCTTAGCAAGATCTGTTCATCATTTCAAAGCACATTGTCCATGGCAGATCCCTTGTGGTATTTGAATTGCTGGTGCAACGTGCCTTTCCGTATCAGTCTCTGTTTGCTGCTATGACACGCAAACAAGTATTCGAGGCAATTTGAGACTCATTTTAACACATTTAGAAATGCAAGGGTCTCAATGAATGTTAATAATAAGGGTTGTTTGTAAATATTCTATGTCATTTCTAAGTTAAATATTTTAGTATTGTGTAACACAGTGTTATCTATGTTAACTCCAGGTCACATATAATCATGAAATATTTTTGCATAATTTTAATATACTATGAATTCAAGGAAGATGACTACCAGGTAAATTGAGTATCAACCACACCATGTTATGTTTGGAAGCTTAGCAAGATCTGTTCATCATTATCTGCAAAAACTAAATATTAAAATTACTTTACAATGGTCTGTCGTCTTTCAGTCTTATTTTATGTTTCCAGCAGCCTGGCAAACAACCCTCTTGGTAGTCTCTTCCAATATAGTATTATTTTCCAATCTGTTTTCTTCCTCTTTGCCTGTCTAAGGATATACTATCCAAGGCTTTATAAATACCAAAGATTGGGTGCACTGAGATTTTAAGACAGGAGACAAGTTTTTGTGTGTGTGTGTACATGTTTGTGCACTATTTCATCACTGTCTGTCTGACGTTACAATGAAGGGAAGTTTTCTACACTGTACTAACAAATAAGACCAAATTCATGTGCATGAATGTAATTCTTCCTCATTTTCTCCGTTTGAACTGTAGTAATTTGTCTTGGCTCTTCCCTACACTTCAGTCACAGTTTTTCCCTCTTTCTCACATCATATACAAATTAGCCTGATCCTGGTCTGTATTACACATCCTCATTCTAGTTGATATTTTCATTTCCACTTGGACTTTTGCTCTTTCATTTTCTGGTATTTCTTGTACAGAGGAATTTCTTACTTCTCTCAAATTCAAACTTTTTCATTATACTGAAACTCAAGCATCTGACCCCTCCAGGATATCTTCTAGTCTAGACATGCCCAGGCATTTACATATGGAAAGATATTATTTCATAATAAATTACTTCTCCTTTGTCTCCCTTTTATATTATACCTATGTTATTATATTGATTTTTTTGAATTCTATGTGGATATAATCTATATTACCTATGACTCCCAATTCAGGACAATAAAGGAGGCATTATGAAACATTAGCTGTGGAAACAGGACATTAGATTTGAAAGGGTTGAGACCCACTGCTCTGCATCATATCCTCATCCACCCCGGCCAGCAAGCCTCAAGGCCTGACTATCTTCCCTACATCAGGCTCTATGCTCTCAAGTGAATAGGCTTGGTCTGTGATACACTAAAGGAATTCAGATCATCATCTCTAGCCTAAGCCTGGTTTCAAGATTAAAGAAGTCAGTTAACTTCCCTTTCATCTCCAGAGCTGTAAACCTTGAGCCTCAGCCTCAAAATGAGGAAGACGATAAAATGCATGATGTAAGGGACAAATTTAAATGTTATTTTAATTATCACTAACTATAAATATTTAAAGCAAGGTGGGACGTAACATGATCATGTTTGGTCTCTATATAAACTGCAGATATTGTGCAGATAATTGACTGTGAGAAGCTCATGTGTTGACTCAAGACAAATGCAACAGGCTTTCTGGTTTTCTTTGAAATCTAGTGCAAATGTGGCCAGTGCCCCCCCAGGCTTCCCCATGGTGCAGGTATCATTAAATTAATCTTTTATCTCTAAAAGTCTTCTGGGACCTTAGGGGATTAACAGCATAATAGTATAATGTAGAAAGACATCAAATGTATAGTTGAGGAGTGGCTTAATATCTTAAGAATGTAATTCCTTTATATCATAACTTTATGTGATTGTTTCCAAGTAGCATGACTGCTCAACTGTGGTCTTGGTCCTTGCAACTTCTAGCTAATAAAGGCAGGTCTTAGAATGAGAACCCAGTTGCTGCTATATGAACTAGAAAACACAGAGGCTTGATGCATTCTTGCTTTCTGTCTCTGAATCCTCCCATTGTATTTCAATTTTAATATATGATTCAATGGAGTTAAATTATACCCAATATCAAGACATCTCTTATATTATCATGGGGCATTAATGGCTATGAGAGTTACATTGGTCCATGTGAACTGTTCAATGAATATTGTATCATTGATCCAGTCACCAATATGGCTATGACATTCCAGAATGGAGAGAAAGGAGTCATCAACAGGCTCAAATTATTTGGGGGAGGTAGTAAATATAAATTAGGTAGCATGGAATACATTACTCAAGATGGCCAAAAGAAAGAGATTCCTCAGAAAGACTATAAAATATTTTCATGGGAAATAATCACCAAGAAAAATACATGTCTGTTTCAGTTAGAAATGGACAGAGGAGAAGACTGGATGTACTGGGTTTCTTTGTTTCTTTCAGGCAGAGGATTCTGTGATTCATTAAGAATTATAATTAAAATAAAAGGTTTTAAAGTTTTGGGGGTCATTCGCTAGCTGACAACCCCTTGGACTGCAAGGAGATCCAACCAGTCCATTCTAAAGGAGATCAGTCCTGGGTGTTTTTTGGAAGGAATGATGCTAAAGCTGAAACTCCAGTACTTTGGCCACCTCATGCAAAGAGCTGACTCATTGGAAAAGACTCTGATGCTGGGAGGGATTGGGGGCAGGAGGAGAAGGGGACGACAAAGGATGAGATGGCTGGATGGCATCACCGACTCAATGGACGTGAGTTTGAGTGAACTCCGGGAGTTGGTGATGGACAGGGAGGCCTGGTGTGCTGCAATTCACGGGGTGGCAAAGAGTCGGACATGACTGAGCGACTGAACTGAACTGAACTGAACTGAACTTGATTAAAGGTGCTAGTCTGGGACTTCTGTTGCAGACTAGTGGTTAAGACTCTGCTTTTCCACTGCAGAGGGTGCGAGTTCAATTCCTGGTCATTGAACTAAGATCCCACAAGCTGCACTTCACAGCCAAAAAAAAAGAAGAATAGAAGAAAAAAGTTTTAATAAAGTAACATTGCTGGTTTACTCAGTGCACCTCAGTAATGCCTGCTTTCTGTTTCTTTTCTCTGTTCTGACCAGTCACTTAATAAAATGGAGTATCTTTATGGGCTTCCCTGTTGGCTCAGTAGTAAAAAATCCACCTACACTGCAGGGGATGTGGATTCAGTCCCTGGGTCAGAAGATGCCTTGGAGAAGGAAATAGCAACCCACTCCAGTAGTCTTTTCTGGGGAATCCCATGGACAGAGAAGCCTGGTGGGCTACAGCCCAAGGGCTGCAAAGAGTCAGACTCTTCAGACTGAGCAACTAAAAAACAAGTGATATATGACTTCTGATGGTACAGATTCAGCAATTCTTTTGCTTACTCAGTTAGTTTTCTAGGGCTGTCATACAAATACAGCAAACTGAGTAGCTTAAACAATAGAACTATTGTCTCATGGTTCTGGAGGCTAGAAGGTCAAGGTGTCAGCAGGATCATACTCCCTCTGAAGAAAGTAGGGAGGGATCTGTTTCAGATCTTCCTCCTAGCTCCTGATAATTTTTTGGGTCATAGAAGCAATCTCTGCATGGTGTTTTCCCTGTGTGCACGCCTCTGTGTCCAAATTCCCCCTTTTCATAAGAACACAAGTCATAATGGATTAGGGATCCACCCTGCTCCAGGAGGACCTCATCTTAACTGTTACTCTGCAAAACTCTATTTCAAAATAAGGTCACACGCTTATATAGAACAGACTTGTGGTTGCCAAGGGGGAGGGGGTTGGGGGAGGGATGGAGTGGGAGGTTAGGGTTAGCAGATGTAAGCTATTATACATAGAATGGATGAACAACAAGGCCCTACTGTATAGCACAGGGAACTGTATTCAATATTCTGAGATAAATCATAACAGAAGATATAAAAAGGTATGTATACATATAACTGAATCATTGTATACAGCAGAAATTAATGCAACATTGCAAATCAGGTACTTTTTTTTAGTTTAACAATTTTTAAAAACTCAATAAGTAAATAAGGTCACATTCTGCGGTACTAGGGATTAGGACTTCAACATATAATTCTGGAGTGGTGGGGGAGGGGTGTGGGTGGGCTGGTGGAGGGACCAATTCAACCTATGGCATTAACCTTTTCACTTAAAACAATAATGCTTTGCCTGTGAAATCATGGCTGTGGGAAAGGAAGTTAAAGAGTGGTTTTGATGAGTGGTATGGCAACTGTGACTTCTAGTTTCAATTTCTAAGTCCTCCAGCTTATTTTCCTTCTTAATTTTGAGGAAGAAAAATACCACAGGTCTTGGACAACTGTAAGTGTCTGTAAGTCATTTTGAGCATTTTTAATGAGACCTGATATAATAGCAATAGAGATACAACTACTTGTCATAGAAGAATATGCAAAATCACCAGCCAAGCTTTACAGTGTCAAGAAATTGTTACTTTTACTTAGAGCACAAATTATGGTTGGGAGGGGGACTATAACCCACCAAGCTCTTCTGTCCGTGGGGACTGTTCAGGCAAGAATACTGGAGTGCGTTGCCATGCCCTCCTCCAGGGGATCTTCCCAACCCAGGGATCGAACCCAGGTATTCCGCTTTACTAGCTGAGCTACCAGGGAAGTCCAACAAGGACCTACTTTATAGCAAAAAAAAAAAAAAAAAGAAATTGCTACTTTTAGATTTGAGCATATAAACATTGCTGATGCACACCTCAGCTTCCCACTGCCATTTTCCTCAAGATTAAGAATTTTCAAAGCAAAACCCAGCCCAAGCAAAATTATGAAGTAAAGGAGAACTGCCTTTTGACTATTCCTTCCTCTTCTTCACCTCGTTTCCTGCTCTTAAAGCACCTGCCTCAGGCACTTCCTTATCTTATCTGCCTTTTCTGACGAGGATTCTCTGGGGTCCCTTAAACACTCTGCCAACCTTGCTGTGTGACCCATCCCATCACAACCATTCAGAATGTGTTATGAGGAATTCATCTGCAGAAATAGGCCAGTTTTGAATTTTCTTGGGATCAGACTCTCTAAAATGCCATCTCTCATCACAATTTGCAAAATTAAAGAATTTGATCCACAATAATGTGGTTATGGGAGACAGAATAAGAATCTTTCCACCTCTTGTAGGAAAATCTATGCTGAAAAAAAAAAAAACAAAACTTCTGAAATAATGGCAGATGCATCTGTTGTATAATTCAGCATCGTGGCTTCTTCTGGGATTTTCAAGGAGGGATGGCTACATAATTTGCAAGATCAGTGCAATGTGAAAATGCAGGGCCCCAGAACCAGTGTCCCAATTCACAGGGGACAAGAATGCTCCAAAGGATTATAGCCTCCATGCCAGTATATAGTCAACACCTGGATTGGGGCTGTTCAACAGGACTCCTCCAATCACTTTCCAAATGTACAGGGTGCTGCCACCTCCCAAGACACCACACTGCTGGGCCAGGCAGAGGGAGGCATTAGGGCAGAGGGGGCAAAGCACACTCAGGGCACCAAGGGGCAGGGAACAGGCAGTCAAGACCCTCCCCCACGGCAGAGAAGGGCAGGTGGCACTGTGTGTGAACTAAGGCTCCAAGTCCCCAGAGGATGTTTTGTTGTCCCAACAGACTTCACTTCCAAACCACAAATTCAAAGACAAAGTTATTACGGAGTTTCAACATGGTAGCCAAAAACCCAAAGGCAAGGACTCCATAGACTAGGGCACAATATTTTCATACAGGAAGATCTTTGTAATGGTCCTTATGACATGGTATCAGGACACCAAGACATGGTGCAAACAGCGTAGGTTTGGAATGACAAGATCCAGATTTGTGTCTTGAGTTTCTGGTTTACTAACTAAATTAGACTATTATTAAACTTCTCAAAACCCTGCTCTTGTCAGTATGATGGTACTGTGAAGTGGTCTCCTATAAGGGTTAAGTTCAGTAAGGTTCACAGGACAAAAATCACAGGCTAGCCACCAAAATCCACCCAGCTCATCTCTGGGTGCACAGCTAGGCGAAGTTTCCTGGTCTTGCTTACAGATAGGTGGAGCCATCTGACTAAGTTCTCTACAACAGCAAGTGAGCAGAAGTGATGCAAGCGTCTCCCAGGATAGGCCGGGAAAACCTCCCACAGCTGCTCCTCCAAGCCTTCCCCATTCTGCAGGCTGCTTGTAAATGATGATGAAGCCCTAAATGCAGGAATTCTTAATCTGGGGTCCATGGAGCTCAAAGGATCCACAGATAGAATTCAGGGAATCTATGATTTACATGAGGGAAACCTTGAAATCTTTGTTTCCACTAACCTCTATTTGAAATGTAGCATTTTCTTTCATTGTTAATGTAGGCAACAAAGCACAGTTCTATGAACAGTAACTGGGCCTTTCACCAATAAAAGTCACCAATACTACAGCTGCTGGAGAAATCTGACATACAATATATGCTTGTCACTATTTTGATAATATAGTAATTATTAAACCCACTGCTAGACCTTCTTATTTAATGTACTAGTTAACAGCATATATTGGAGAAGGAAATGGCAGTCCACTCCAGCACTCTTGCCTGGAAAATCCCATAGATGGAGGAGCCTGATAGGCTGCAGTCCATGAGGTCGCAAAGAGTCAGACACGACTGAGCAACTTCACTCACTCACTCACTCTAACAGCATATATACCACTATATCACAAATTAGCTCTTTTAATAATTTAATGATTTTATTTCAACATAATTGTCATTGTTGTCTAGTTGCTAAGTCGTGTCTGACTCTTTTGTGACCCCATGGAAAACTATAGCCCACCAGTTTCCTCTGTCCACAGGATTCTCCAGGCAAGAATACTGGAATGGGTTGCCATTTCCTTTGCCAGGGGATCTTCCTGACCCAGGGATTGAAACCATGTCTCCTGCATTAGCAGGTGGATTCTTTACCACCAAGCCACCAGGAAAGTCCTAATTTTCATTAGGTAATCTTAAATTACCTAATTTAATTTAATTTAAATTACCTAATTTAAGGCAGGAGGAAAAGGGGACGACAGAGGATGAGATGATTGGATGGCATCACCAACTCAATAGATGTGAATTTGAGCAAGCTCTGGGAGTTGGTGATAGACAGGGAAGCCTGGCATGCTACGGTCCATGGAGTCACAGAGTTGGACACGACTAAGCAACTGAACTGAATCTTAAATAATTTATTTCATGCATTTTAAGCATTATTCCCGGAGAAGGCAATGGCACCCCACTCCAGTACTCTTGCCTAGAAAATCCCATGGACAGAGGAGCCTGGTAGGCTGCAGTCCATGGGGTCGCTACTAATCAGACACAACTGAGTGACTTCACTTTCACTTTTCACTTTCATGCATTGGAGAAGGAAATGGCAACCCACTCCAGTGTTCTTGCCTGGAGAATCCCAGGGACGGGGGAGCCTGGTGGGCTGCCGTCGATGGGGTCGCACAGAGTCGGACATGACTGAAGCGACTTAGCAGCAGCAGCAGCAGCAGCAGCAGCAGCAGCAGCAAACATTATTCCAAGAAAGAAGTTTGGAAGCTCAAACAGACTGCCTAATTGACCAATGACACAAAAGATTTAGGACCCTGGTAGGATTATCCTAAGGAGAAAAAAAAAAAACCTAGACACAGAAGGCTGTTTACTATGCGATACCATCTATAACACATTCAGGAAAAGGCAAAAATTATAGGGACAGAAATCAGTGGGGAGGCAAGGAGATTGACTGCAAAGTGGCATAAACTGCTTCAGGACTGATGGACATGTTCTAGATCTCAAATGTAACGGTGGTCATGCAACTGTACGTGTTCATCAAAACTCACCGAACTGTATGCCTGAAGAGGAAGAAATTCACTATATGTAAATTATACCTAAATAAACCTCGCTTAAAGGGGAAAAAAAAACTGCTAGAGGACAGCAGAGCCTCAGAGGAAGGGAACCTTCATGACAACATGGAGGAGAGTAGCCCCTGACCCACACAAATGCCCAAGGCTGCCACTGGAGAGAGAAAGAAATGCTATTGTGTTGAGTCTAGGCTTGTGTCTATTTGATACCACAGTTGAGACCACCCTGACACAGTTAGCAAAAGTATTTTGTGAACTATAACATATAATACATATGTTCAGTTCAGTTCAGTCACTCAGTTGTGTCCGACTGTTTGCGACCCCATGAAACGCAGCACACCAGGCCTCCCTGTTCATCACCAACTCCCGGAGTTCACTCAGACTCACGTCCATCGAGTCCGTGATGCCATCCAGTCATCTCATCATCTGTCATCCCCTTCTCCTCCTGCCCCCAATACCTCCCAGCATCAGAGTCTTTTCCAATGACTCAACTCTTCACATGAGGTGGCCAAAGTACTGGAGTTTCAGTTTTAGCATCATTGCTTCCAAAGAAATCCCAGGGCTGATCTCCTTCAGAATGGACTGGTTGGATCTCCTTGCAGTCCAAGGGACTCTCGAGAGTCTTCTCCAACAACACAGTTCAAAAGCATCAATTCTTCGGCGCTCAGCCTTCTTCACAGTCCAACTCTCACATCCATACATGACCACTGGAGAAAGCATAGCCTTGACTAGATGGACCTTTGTTGGCAAAGTAATGTCTCTGCTTTTCAATATGCTTTCTAGGTTGGTCATAACTTTTCCTCCAAGGAGTAAGCATCTTATAATTTCATGGCTGCAGTCACCATCTGCAGTGATTTTGGAGCCCCCAGAAATAAGGTCTGACACTGTTTCCACTGTTTCCCCATCTATTTCCCATGAAGTGATGGGACCAGATGCCATGATCTTCATTTTCTGAATGTTGAGCTTTAAGCCTACCTTTTCACTCTTCACTTTCACTTTCATCAAGAGGCTTTTTAGCTTCTCTTCACATTCTGCCATAAGGGTGGTGTCATCTGCATATCTGAGGTTATTGATATTTCTCCCGGCAATCTTGATTCCAGCTTGTACTTCTTCCAGCCCAGCATTTCTCATGATGTACTCTGCATATAAGCAGGGTGACAATATACAGCCTTGATGTACTCCTTTTCCTATTTGGAACCAGTCTGTTGTTCCATATCCAGTTCTAACTGTTGCTTCCTGACCTGCATATAGCTTTCTCAAGAGGCAGGTCAGGTGGTCTGGTATGCTCATCTCTGTCAGAATTTTCCACAGTTTATTGTGATCCACACAGTCAAAGGCTTTGGCATAGTCAAGAAAGCAGAAATAGATGTTTTGTTTTGTTTTGTTTTGTTTTGTTTTGGAACTCTCTTGCTTTTTCCATGATCCAGCAGTTGTTGGCAATTTGATCTCTGGTTCCTCTGCCTTTTCTAAAACCAGCTTGAACATCTGGAAGTTCACGGTTCACATATTGCTGAAGCCTGGCTTGGAGAATTTTGAGCATTACTTTACTAGCATGTGAGATGAGTACAATTGTGCAGTAGTTTGAGCATTCTTTGGCATTGCCTTTCTTTGGGATTGGAATGAAAACTGACCTTTTCCAGTCCTGTGGCCACTGCTGAGTTTTCCAAATTTGCTGGCATATTGAGTGCAGCACTTTCACAGCATCATCTTTCAGGATTTGGAATAGCTCAACTGGAATTCCATCACCTCCACTAGCTTTGTTCGTACTGATGCTTTCTAAGGCCCACTTGACTTCACATTCCAGGATGTCTGGCTCTAGGTGAGCGATCACACCATCGTGATTATCTGGGTCATGAAGATCTTTTTTGTACAATTCTTGTGTGTATTCTTGCCACCTCTTCTTAATATCTTCTGCTTCTGTTAGGTCCATACCATTTCTGTCCTTTATCGAGCCCATCTTTGCATGAAATGTTACCTTGGTATCTCTAATTTCTTGAAGAGATCTCTAGTCTTTCCCATTTTGTTGTTTTCTTCTATTTCTTTGCATTGATCACTGAGGAAGGCTTTCTTATCTCTTCTTGCTATTCTTTGGAACTCTGCATTCAGATGCTTATATCCTTTCTTTTCTCCTTTGCTTTTTGCTTCTCTTCTTTTCACAGCTATTTGTAAGGCCTCCCCAGACAGCCATTTTGCTTTTTTGCATTTCTTTTCCCTGAGGATGGTCTTGATCCCTGTCTCCTGTACAATGTCACGAACCTTATTCCATAGTTCATCAGGCATTCTATCTATCAGATCTAGTCCCTTAAATCTATTTCTCACTTCCACTGTATAATCATAAGGGATTTGATTTAGGTCATACCTGAATGATCTAGTGGTTTTCCCTACTTTCTTCAATTTAAGTGTGAATTTGGTAATAAGGAGTTCATGATCTGAGCCACAGTCAGCTCCTGGTCTTGTTTTTGTTGACTGTATAGAGCTTCTCCATCTTTGGCTGCAAAGAATATAATCATCTGATTTCAGTGTTGACCATCTGGTGATGTCCATGTATAGAGTCTTCTCTTGTGTTGTTGGAAGAGGCTGTTTGCTATGACCAGTGCATTTTCTTGGCAAAACTCTATTAGTCTTTGCCCTGCTTCATTCCGCATTCCAAGGCCAAATTTGCCTGTTACTCCAGGTGTTTCTTGACTTCCTACTTTTGCATTCCAGTCCCCTATAATGAAAAGGATATCTTTTTTGAGCGTTAGTTTTCAAAGGTCTTGCAGGTCTTCATAGAGCCATTCAACTTCAGCTTCTTCAGCATTACTGGTTGGGGCAAAGACTTGGATTACTGTGATACTGAAGGTTTGCCTTGGAGATGAACAGAGATCATTCTGTCATTTTTGAGATTGCATCCAAGTACTGCATTTTGGACTCTTTTGTTGACCATGATGGCTACTCCATTCCTTCTGAGAGATTCCTGCCCACAGTAGTAGATTTAATGGTCATCTGAGTTAAATTCACCCATTCCAGTCCATTTTAGTTCGCTGATTCCTAGAATGTCGATATTCACTCTTGCCATCTCTTGTTTGACCACTTCCAATTCACCTTGATTCATGGACCTGACATTCCAGGTTCCTATGCAATATTGCTCTTTACAGCATTGGACCTTGCTTCTATCACCAGTCACATCCACAACTGGGTATTGTTTTTGCTTTGGCTCCATCTCTTCAATCTTTCTGGAGTTATTTCTCCACTGATCTCCAGTAGCATAATGGGTACCTACCGACCTGGGGAGTTCCTCTTTCAGTATCCTATCATTTTGCCTTTTCATACTGTTCATGGGGTTCTCGAGGGAAGAATACTGAAGTGGCTTGCCATTCCCTTCTGCAGTGGACCACATTCTGTTAGACCTTTCCACCATAACCCGGCCGTCTTGCGTGGCCCCACGGGCATGACTTAGTTTCATTGAGTTAGACAAGGCTGTGGTCCTAGTGTGATTAGATTGACTAGTTTTCTGTGATTATGGTTTCAGTGTGTCTGCCCTCTGATGCCCTCTCACAACACCTACCATCTTACTTGGGTTTCTCTTACCTCGGACGTGGGGTATCTCTCGGCTGCTCCAGCAAAGCACAGCCGCTGCTCCTTACCTTGGATGAGGTGTATCTCCTCACCACCGGCCCTCCTACCTTCAACGTGGAATAGCTCCTCTAGGCCCTCCTGCGCCTCCTGCAGCCACCATTCCTTGGACGTGGGGTTGCTCCTCCCAGCTGCCGCCCCTGGCCTCTGACATTGGGTAGCTCCTCTCGGCTGTTCCTGCGCTGTCATAACCTGGCACTCTCGGCTACCGCCCCTGACCTCGGATGCGAGATAGCTCCTCTCTGCTGCTCCTATGCTGTCGCAGCCTGGCACTCTCGGCCACTGCCCCTGAACTCGGATGTGGGGTAACTCCTCTTGGCCGCCGCCCATGGGCATGGGGTCTTCCCGGTTTCTCCCCCTGACCTCGGACCTAGAATAGCTCCTCTCAGCCGCGCTATGTGCACTGGTCACAGCCGGCATACTTTTCAGCAAATGCCAATACAAACGTTAGAATGAGAATATTCATATTCAAGTCCTGACAATGTCACTTTGAAAGTTTTGCATTATTGGGACAACCACTTGACTTCTCTAAATTTTTATTTCTTCATTCACAGAATGGGTAGAATTGATAATACTCCCTTTGCAATATAACAACGAGAGACAACATAGACCTTAGCCTAGAACACTTAGTATATGAAGAACAATTAGCAGTAAGTAACACCTACTCTGGAAAATCCCATGGACGGAGGAGCCTGGTAGGCTGCAGTCCATGGGGTCACTAAGAGTCGGACACAACTGAGCGACTTCACTTTCACTTTTCACTTTCATGCATTGGAGAAGGAAATGGCAACCCACTCCAGTGTTCTTGCCTGGAGAATCCCAGGGACGGGGAGCCTGGTGGGCTGCCATCTATGGGATCGCACAGAGTCGGACACAACTGAAGTGACTTAGCAGCAGCAGCAACACCCACAGTGATGGTGTTTGGAGCGCAATCCAAGGCACTTGTAATCCCAGCTCTATAATATATAGCATTACGCATTCCTTTGTAAAACTATTTTATGGAAATTTAGTCTTCTGCTTTATCAAATGGTTTACAAATCTCATAGTTAGATGGGATATTCAAGACCATGCACTCCATCCCTTTCGTTTCCTACTTCCACTTAGGGGAGGTACAACTAAAGCAACAGTAGGGCTTTAGGTTTTGAGACCCAGAATCAGCAACCAAGACCCAGAGATGAAAGAAAAGGTCCAGAAAATCCCCACATTCTGAGTCAAAGCCAAAGTTGTTGAAGAGACGGCAGCATCCCATTGGGCTTGTGAAGAAGTGCCATGTTGGACGAACCAAGAATAGAGGAACTGGAAAAGAAGAGGTCATGATTTGGGAGGCTATAGCCTGGAAAATCCCATGGACGGAGGAGCCTGGTGGGCTGCAGTCCATGGGGTCGCTAAGAGTCAGGCACGACTGAGAGACTTCACTTTCACTTATCACTTTCATGCATTGGAGAAGGAAATGGCAACCCACTCCGGTGTTCTTGCCTGGAGAATCCCAGGGACAGGGGAGCCTGGTGGGCTGCCGTCTATGGGGTCGCACAGAGTTGGACACGACTGAAGCGACCACGCAGCAGCAGCAGCAGCTTTATTGAAATGAGGCTATTCTCTTCCTTACCTCCTGAAAACCAAAGAAAGATGATCATAAAGGTCAAGGATTCTCAAACTCTCTTCCTCAACTATACTGGGGCTATAGATAAATACTTTATCTAAGAGGGGATTGGGGATTGGAGTGGCCAAGTACCTGATGCCACTTCAGAGACAGAGGATAGATCTGAGAGAAGACTTGTCTGGGAGAGGTAACCTCATTTCTACTCTTTGGAGCAACAGGGATTCTTTAGTGTCTGTGGGTGAAGACATTGCTGAAGAGGTCTATGTGCCCGAGTCATCTCCCATCAGCTTACTGCACTGAACAATCACCTAACAGTAGACGGGACTCCAAGTGATGTGGACCCCAAGTGAAGTGGCAGAGGCTGAAACCATAAGGGCTGGAGTCCAAGCCAGATCCTTCATACTAGGGCCTGGGCAAAGAGAGGTCCGTATCAGCACCCTTCAAAGAATCGACAAAGATACCTCAGAAAGAATAGCGTTTGGCTGTTAACACAAAATGCAAATGTACAGGTGCCAGTCACAAGCTGCTACTTCATTACACCCCATTCTATATGAAGATCTCTGCCTTCCCTACTTGTTTCCCACCCCAGCCCTGTAAGGGAAGCAGTGAGAAGGCAGGGGTAAGGGGAGGTGCCTCAGATAGTGTCCACTGTGTGCTCTCTGTCCACTCCAGAAAGCCAGGCTACAAACCACTGCTCCGGTTTCTACCACCACCACCAACAACCACTACGATTCCCCTTACCACCACCCTGCCCACCACCAGCACTACCAGCAGCAAGCAGCTAGAGGCAAAGGTCTTACTTGTTTGGGCAAGGATATGACCACAGATTTGGGTCAAGGATGTGTTTAATATGAATATATTTTTACTTTTGAATGTATATGAGTTTATTATTTTTAAATGGAGCTTCCCTGGTGACTCAGACAGATAATAATCCACCTGCCAATGCAGGAGACTTGGGTTCAATACCTGGGTCAGAAAGATCCCCTGGAGAAGGAAATGGCAACACACTGTAATATTTTTATCTGGGAAATCTCATGGACAGAGGAGCCTGGTGGGCTCCAGTCCATGGGGTCACAAAGAGTGAGACACAACTTAGTGACTAAACAACAGCAGCATTACTTAAAACATGATTGCTCTGTGTGTGTGTGTGTGTGTGTGTGTGTGTGTGTGTGTGTATTAGTCACTCAGTTATGTCTGACTCTTTGTGACCCCACGGGCTATAGCCCACCAGGCTCCTCTGTCCATGGAATTCTCCATCCAGGCAAGAATACTGGAGTGGGTTGCCATTCCCTTCTCCGGGGGATCTTCCCAAACCAGGGATTGAACCCAGGTCTCCTGCATTGCAGGCATGTTTTACCATCTGAGCCACTAGAGAAGCTCCATTTAAAAACATGATCAATGGACTAGTTTAATAACTATGTGCCTTTAAAGTTGTGGAATTGCATTGAAATGCCTCAAAGGAGCCCGTGACCCAGAGGCAGAGCATAACTTGAGAAGGTAAAAATCATTTCACAATTATATCCACAATGAATTGAGACTTTTGATAAAATGAATAACAAATTGACACTTTTTGATCACCAAGTACATCCCAAGCATTAAGTTTATTAAACATGATCTTTTTTCATACCCAAGAGAACTTCGTTGCTAAAACAGCTCCCGAACTAAGGTAAGATAACATGTTCTTCTCAACTCTAAAGAAAAAAGTATTGTTTTGCCAATACACTATGTTTAAACACATTTTAACAAGTACATTTACTGATCTAGAAATCATTAGTGTGTCATGAATTAAAAGCGTGCGGCAGAAACAAGAGGTGCAAGGGATCTCAGAGCTTTGCCAGGCAACTGCCCATGAAGGCATTAATTTATCAGTTAATGGATGTCCACATAGCAAAAAACATGGAATGTTAAAATCGTTTCTTGCCATTAATGTATCTCATTTGCAGGTGATCACTATTCTTTGGCAGAAAGTAAGGCCATCAGTCCTGAGACAGATACCAGCACAAAAAACAAACCCATAATAGCACCAGTGAATAAACCAGATCTTATGGTGCCAGTAATTCCCAGAAAACAAGCCAGGACTAAGTAAATCTGTGAGCATTTAAAAATGTACCCTCTCGTGTATACCTGTGGCGGATTCATGTTGATGTATGGCAAAACCAATACAACACTGTAAAGTAATTAAGCTCCAGTTAAAATAAATAAATTTATATTTTTTAAAAATGTACCCTCTCAGATTTCCTTAGCGGTCCAGGGGTTAAGAATCTGCCTGCCAATGCAGACAGGGGACATGGGTTCAATCCCTGGTCCGCGAAGGTTCCGCATGCCTCGGGGCAGCTAAGCTGGTGTGCCACAACTACGGAAATCCACACTCCTAGAGTTCGTGCTGTGCAACAAAGAGAAACCATCACAATGAGAAGCCCACAGACTGCAAGTAGAGAGTAAGCCCTGTGCGC
This sequence comes from Budorcas taxicolor, assembly GCF_023091745.1. Lineage (NCBI taxonomy): Eukaryota > Metazoa > Chordata > Mammalia > Artiodactyla > Bovidae > Budorcas > Budorcas taxicolor. Next base: position 93,541,349 of record NC_068913.1, read on the forward strand.
AGCAAGGAAGACCCAGAACCACCGTCACAAATAAATAAATAACATTTAAAAGATAAAATGAAGTGTGGGTTCTCACCTCATTAATAACTTCCTTATATTGTTTATATGTTGAAATAACTTGGAATATATTGGGTTAATGAAATAAAATGAAAAAAGTTTAAAAACAAAATGTACATTCTCACATCAAATAGTGATGTGCGAATCGTTTTGTTTGACATGATTGATGCCGCTGCTTCTCTCTGGGTTTCAGTGGTGGTAATGGAGGTAGTGTTTTGGGTTTCTTTTGTTTTTTTGGTTTTGACTCCCCAAAGGTTCACCATGAAATGACTCACCAAAACAGAAACTGAAATTCCATTAAAGATAAATTGCTCATAATTCTTCATCCAACCCAGTTGGAAGAAAGGCCAAAACCTCATGCTTAGCCATTGTTATGAACTGAACTGTTTCCCTGCAAAATTCCTGTGTTACTCCTAGCACATCAGAATGTGACTGTATTCAGAGATAGGGTCTTTAAAGAGGTGAGCAAGTTAAATTAGGTCATTAGGGTGAGCCCTCATCCAATATGACTAGTTTTCTTACAAGAAGAGGAAACTTGGACACAAACAGAGAAAAAATCATGTGAAGATACAGGAAGGAGACAGCCCTACCAGAGAAGGAGAAAGACCTCAGAAGAGGTCTGAGGTCTGATACCAGCTGATACACTGATCTCAGACTTCTGGCCTCCAGAACTGTGAGAAAATTAATCTCTGTTGTTTAAGCCACCCAGTCGGTGGTACTTTGTTATAGGAGCCCTAGAAGACTAATAGAGCCATCATTATTTTTCAACTATATATTTTACTTAAAATCATAGCACTGTGCCCAAAGCATCAATTAAGTGCCTGAGTACCAATTATCCAGCCCAACTCTATCATTCTATGTATAGTAATAATAACTAGCAGTATTGGGTGCCTGCTGTGTGGTAGACACTGGGATGGAGATACATCTATCTATCTATCTATCTATCTATCTATCTATATAAAATCAGCATGTTGAGTTTTACATCCACCCTGCTCTGTGTATATATTACTATTATCCCCATTTTTACAGATCCCCAGAGCCAGTGACCACCAGAAAACCAGGGTTCAAAGCCAGGTCTGCAAGGACCCCAAAGTCCTGAACTCTTGGACACATGACACAGTAATTACCAACTTGCCTGTGCGTGCACATGTGCTCAGTGATTTCAGTCACATTCACCTCTTTGCCACCCTTTGGACTATAGCCCGCCAGGCTCCTCTGTCAATGGGATTCTCCGGGCAAGAATGCTGGACTGGGCTGCTGTGCGCTTCTCTGGGAGGATCTTCCAGAAACCCAGGGATCAAACACCTGTCTCTGGCATTGCAGGCGGATTCTTTACCTCTGAGCCATCAGGGAAGCCCACCAGTTTGCTTACTGGTAACCAATGTGCCTGCTGTTCTGAGTCACAGCAGAAGTAGAGCTGCAACGGAGGTCACCTGATACCCATGCCGTATCCTGCCTTGATGACTGCAAAAACATTCTGAAATACAAAGCTTTATAGAGTTCACGCACCAGTGTGGGTGACTTGACAAAGAGACCTTCTGGATCTTTGATTCTTTTTTTTAAGTTTTTTTTTTTTTTTAATGTGGGCCATTTTTGAAGTCTTTATTGAATTTGTTACAATATCGCTTCTGTTTATTTTTTGATTTTCTGACCGCCAGGCACGTGGGATCCTAGCTCCCCAGCTAGGGACCAAACCCACACCGCCTGCACTAGAAGGTGAAGTCTTAACCACTGGACCATCAGGGAAGTTCCTGGATCTCTTGCTCTTATCTCATGCTCTGCAGATGCTTTACACAGCATCAGAAGATTGGAGTACTACAGAGGAAGGGCGAGGCTTCTAGACTAGGAACATCTGTGAAGGTGACTAGATATTGATCGTGGGTAAGAGAAGCAGCAGAGTCATGCTAATGAGGCTTAGGGGAGGGCTGTTGTTAGGTTGCTCAGTTCAGTTCAGATCAGTTCAGTAGCTCAGTCGTGTCCAACTCTTTGCGACCCCATGAATTGCAGCACGCCAGGCCTCCCTGTCCATCACCAACTCCCGGAGTTCACTCAGACTCACGGCCGTTGAGTTGGTGATGCCATCCAGTCATCTCATCCTCTGTCGTCCCCTTCTCCTCCTGCCTCCAATCCCTCCCAGCATCAGAGTCTTTTCCAATGAGTCAACTCTTCACATGAGGTGGCCAAAGGACTGGAGTTTCAGCTTTAGCATCATTCCTTTCAAAGAACACCCCAGGACCGATATCCTTTAGAATGGACTGGATGGATCTCCTTGCAGTCCAAGGGACTCTCGAGAGTCTTCTCCAACAACACAGTTCAAAAGCATCAATTCTTCAGCGCTCAGCTTTCTTCACAGTCCAACTCTCACATCCATACATGACCACTGGAAAAACCATAGCCTTGACTAGATGGACCTTTGTTGGCAAAGTAGTCTCTGCTTTTCAATATTCTATCTATGTTGGTCACAACTTTCCTTCCAAGGAGTAAGCATCTTTTAATTTCATGGCTGCAATCACCATCTGCAGTGATTTGGGAGCCCCAAAAAATAAAGTCTGACACTGTTTCTACTGTTTCTCCATCTATTTCCTATGAAGTGATGGGACCAGATGCCATGATCTTCGTTTTCTGAATGTTGAGCTTTAAGCCAACTTTCTCACTCTCCTCTTTCACTTTCATTAAGAGTCTTTTTAAAAGTTCCTCTTCACTTTCTGCCATAAGGGTGGTGTCATCTGCATATCTGAGGTTATTGATATTTCTCCCGGCAATCTGGATTCCAGCTTGTGCTTCTTCCAGCCCAGCGTTTCTCATGATGTATGCTGCATAGAAGTTAAATAAGCAGGGTGACAATATATAGCCTTGATGTACTCCTTTTCCTATTTGGAACCAGTCTGTTGTTCCATGTCCAGTTCTAACTGTTGCTTCCTGACCTGCATATAGGTTTCTCAAGAGGCAGGTCAGGTGGTCTGGTATTCCCATCTCTTTCAGAATTTTCAACAGTTTATTGTGATCCACACAGTCAAAGCTCAGTTGTGTCCAACTCCTTGCAACCCCATGGACTGCAGCACTCCAGGCTTCCCTCTCCTTCTCTATCTCCCAGAGTTTGCTCAAATTCATGTCCATTGAGTCAATGATACCATCCAACCATCTCATCCTCTGTCCCCTCTTCTCCTCCTGCTTTCAACCTTTTCCAGCATCAGGGTCTTTTCCAATGAGTCGGCTCTTTGCATCAGATAGTCAAAGTATTGGAGCTTCACCTTTAGCATCAGTCCTTCCAATGAATATTCAGGACTGATTTCCTTTAAGATGGACTGGTTGGATCTCCTTGCAGTCCAAGGGACTCTCAAGCATCTTCTGTAGCACCACAGTTCAAAAGCATCAGTACTTTGGCACATAGCCTTTTTTATGAGCCAACTCTCACATCCGTACATGACTACTGGAAAAACCATAGCTTTGACAATACAAACCTCTGTTGGCAAAGGGTTGTCTCTGCTTTTTAATACGCTGTCTAGGTTTGTCATAGCTTTTCTTCCAAGGAGCAAGTGTCTTTTAACTTAATGGCTGCAGTCACTGTCCACAACGATTTTGGAGCCCAAGAAAATAGTCTTTCACTGCTTCCTTCTACTCCATCTATTTGCCACAAAGTACATTTATTTTATTTTTTAAGAAAGGCAGACAGCTATTTGTAGAGCCTCAATTGCATGTATTTAAAGTCTTCATTGATTGCCATCTGTTCTCTTACAAATGGGCCTTGAGAGCTTGTTTGAAGGTTCTAGCAGCAGAGCACAGCCACCTGCATATATCTGACCTAAGAAAGGTGCTCCAGTATCTAGGAAGATCGCTCTCCACCAGCGTGCTGCTTCAGTGGATAGGAAGGATGAAGACAGTTAGGCAGCTGTATCAGCCCAATCAATCCTGGCAATCAATGGGGTAACAGATGTCACAGCCAGATGACCCTCAATGTTTAGCGCGTGAAGAGGAAAACTCAAATTGTTGGGTTGAGAACCTGAGAACATGAGAGTTCCAGACAAGAGCAAGGAGAGATAAGAAAGCCTTCCTTAGCGATCAGTGCAAAGAAATGGAGGAAACCAACGGAATGGGAAAGACCAGAGAGCTCTTCAAGAAAATTAGAGATACCAAGGGAACATTTCATGCAAAGATGGGCTCAATAAAGGACAGAGATGGTATGGACCTAACAGAAGCAGAAGATATTAAGAAGAGGTGGTAAGAATACACAGAAGAACTGTACAAAAAAGATCTTCACGACCCAGATAATCACGATGGTGTGATCACTCACCTAGAGCCAGGCATCCTGGAATGTGAAGTCAGTGGGCCTTAGAAAGCATCACTACAAACAAAGCTAGTGGAGGTGATGGAATTCCAGTTGAGCTATTTCAAATCCCTAAATGAAACCAGGAGCTCATCACTGTGGTGTGAGACATCTTAAATGTGTTTAGTTGTTTCCGATTAAATGGAAGATGCTAAATTGTAAAGGATGACACTCTTTTTTGCAACGACACTCTTTTTTGCAACGTTAAGGGAAAATTGCCTCTTCTAAGTTGTGTTCATGTGAGTAGTCTCTGTATCAGTGATTCTCAAAGTGTGGTTCCCTGGGCCAAGAGCACCATCATCACCAGAGGTGGGGACTGGCTAGAAATACAAAGTTTCAAGCCCCACCCCAGACATACTGAATCAGAAACTGGGAAATCTGTGTTTTGGTAAGCCTGCCCAGGTGATTCTGATGAGTATGTGTGTTTTGCAACACTGCTCTGTAATAAATATTTTTATAACTTTGAAAAATTCTTAAATAGTGAACTACAAAATCTTTAATCAGTAAAATGATTAAAAATGAGAGCTGTCAGAATGATCCAAGGCAATTACTAAATCATGTTCTGTCAAAGGCTCAATACCACCTGTTGAAGTGATCCATGTATTCTGGTCTCTTGGGTACCTTTCAACACTTAGAGTCCACAAGCATTGAAAGAGAACAATCTCCTGATTGAATAATTGCATAATTACAAATAACTGGCACTTTAACTTTTTTCAAAAATTTGATTTCCCACATTCTTATAATTATTCCCATGAAAATATCCTCCTGAAGCATAACCTATTCCATTTAGCATTCTCAAATCTAGATAAGCAATACACCAACTTGTTAAAAGTGGGCAGAGGAATTATGGATGAATTTTCTTGTCTTTATACTGTTGTATTAATATATTTTTTCTTAAAAATATTAAGGTAACATTAGAGTTTCCCTGGTTAAGAATCTGCCTGCCAATGCAGGGGACCCAGGTTTGATTCCTGGTCTGGGAAGATCCCACATGCCTCAGGGTAACTAAGCCTGTGCACCACGAATACTGAGCTCACACCCTAAAGCGTGTGCTCTGCAACAAGAGAAGCCACGGGAATGAGAAGCCTGCACACTGTGACAATGAGTAGCCCCTGTTCACTGCAACTAGAGAAAGCCTATGCACAGCAGTGAAGACTTGGTACAAATAAATAACTCTTTTTAAAAAAAATTAAGACAAGGTTAGATAAGCATGGAGGAGGGCATGGCAACCCACTCCATATTCTTGCCTGGAGAATCCCATGGTCAGAGGAGCCTTGCAGGCTATAGTCCATGGGGTCACAAGGAGTCGGACACGACTGAGTGACTGAACGAACGTAGATAAGCATATGGTTATCAAACCTGAGAGAAATCCATCTTAATGTTTGTAGCTAGATACACTATTTATAGGCAAAGAAAGATTTTTCTAAATTGACATCGAATGCATTTCCAATAAACAAGATTGAACAGAGACTTTTTTCTCCCTATCAATTTTCTCTTTTACTTCTAACATGAAAGACAAGCTGACTACTGTATATTACATAGGAATTAGACTGGTCTTAATTCTAGGGGGAAAGTCCAAATAGATGTATTTTAATTGTAACAGAGATTTTTTTTTTCAATATTGAAATGTTTTCTACACTAAATAAAGAGTGTGCTTTGGAATCTACAGAGAAAATCTTTTTATAATACAGAGCATCACTGTATATAACCCCTTGTCATGCTTAATGGTCCTCGGCACCATGGGCTGTTACTCTCTTAGGCTGATTGGCAGTTATACTGTAATGAAAAGAGATTCATATTTTAGCTACTCACTCTTTATTGCCACAACTAAGATTGGAGTTTTTTATTTTCCTCACTTCGATTCTTTGAGATGTGTTTTCCTTAACACAGATCTATTGTTTTTATTTTTAAATGTTTTTCATTTAAATTTCCTTTTGGTACTTCCCGTGAATTTTATGGGCCTCCATTCTTATGATTGCTATACTTGTCATTTCTGAAATCAATGAAGCTCAGCTTTTTATAGGGCTGACATGTACCAATCTAGTGAGCTAGAAGAAAGTTTGGCATTCTATTTCTCTACCATTTTCTACCCCAATAATGACTCTGAATGTAATGTTGCTAAACTAATTTTTTTCAATCCTAAATACAGTCTTTTTCCCTTATATACATTTTTGTCACTTTCCATATATTGTGCTATTGTCTTCAAGATACTGGTTTAGTAAAGGAAGCACAGAGGTGGAGTCAAAAGTCTTGGATTAAATTCAATTTCCACCAGTTACTGATGCTATCAATCACTTGTTTGTAACCCACATTTTTCAACTATATGATGTGAATGATACTAACTACATCACAGGGATTAAAGAAATAAGTAATAGAGAGACCATAAAATTGTAGAGTACTTATGGTTTCTGCCTTGACTCAAGAGCTAGGAAGCATGAAGTAACTAAAGAAGGCAATGGAAAGAGCATAATTCAGGAGAAATAAAATTTGCCTTCATAATGAAGCATACACCTTACCTTGGTCACATTCTCTCTCTGCCACATACACACCCTTCACTTACATACTCTGTTTTTATCAGTTCACAGTGGCTTGGTTGGGAAGGTTTTTAATCAGCACTGGGAGGAGTTTCTATAGGAGTTCCTATACAGCTTGAGTTTCTAGGGTGGGGTTGGAGGCTTGTGGTAGAAAAAAAAAATCCTAGAAGGAAACAAAATCTAAACACTCCCCTAATGCTTCAGATATCTGTTCAACCTGTATGTTTTCCCTCGAAAAATCGGTGGTACAACCTTTCCTCAAGCCAGTTTATGGATAAGATAGGGATTCTGAAATGGGGTAAAAAGAGATGGCTATGCAGGTGTACATTTAGGTATATATAGAGTCAGTCTCCTGGGGAAATATGGAGTATTAGAAATTAAGGAACAGATGAACCTTAAAGACACAGTCCCAGAGCAACCTCTAGGTTTAAGAAGTCAGGCAGGACCATGTGTGGAGGAAGGTCTGATTCTTAGGGTAACTAGAGAAGGAGAACAAAAGTAAGAGCTCTAGATCATGAGCTGGGGAATTTGAAAGGGGTTTGACAATAACAGGATGGTTGGTGATAAGTACAAATATAGCAAGGATTTCTGTGTAGTGGTTAGTCTCTTTTATTTCACTTTTTTTTCCCTTTGCTAATTAAACCTTTGTCCATCAGAGGATACTTCAGTTACCTTCTAGTCTCTGTGTTAAAAATCTGTTTGATTTTCCTATAATTAAGAAATTGTTTTGAACTAACTACAACTAATAATAATGTAAAGCAGTATTCCATCAAAAGTACAGATAGATTTTGCTTACCTAAGAGAAGAATAAGCATCTCTATGACACTAATGATTCGACACATTCACTGCAAACGTGGTACCAATTTACCCACCTATATGCAGAAGATAAAAATACTCATTTTATAGGGGTGTTACTCGGTACTTTGGCCACCTCATGCAAAGAGTTGACTCATTGGAAAAGACCCTGATGCTGGGAGGGATTGGCGGCAGGAGGAGAAGGGAACAACAGAGGATGAGATGGCTGGATGGCATCACCGACTCGATGGACATGAGTTTGAGTGAGCTCTGGGAGTTGGTGATGAACAGGGAGGCCTGGCGTGCTGCAGTTCATGGGGTCACAAAGAGTCGGACACGACTGAGCTAATGAACTGAACTGAACTGATGACAATGAATGGGACTAATGCTTATACAGCACTGAAAATACTGAAGTCCAATTTCTTTTTATATGTTTTTCCATGATGTTTGTGTATGTGTATGTGTGTTATGTGAAAAACACCTTGTAAAGAAAAATGACAATGTCTACTTTGTTGGCCCAAAAGACAAAGATTAAAGTACTTCTTTCTTTTTTTAAGCTGTAAGAAAGTACTATCATCTAAGAACAGCAGGAAATGGCAACCCACTCCAGCATTCTTGCCTGGAGAATCCCATGGACAGAGGAGCTTGGTGGGCTACAGTACACGGGTCGCAAAGAGTCGGACACAACTGAGCAACTTCACTTTCACTTCAAGAACAGCAAAGGGTTTTATGTTATTCAGAAACTAATGGAACTACTCTATTTGTTCTTTTATTAGGCCCCAGTAACAGTAATTGAGAAAAATTAATTCTCTGATTCAAGAAAAACATATTAAGCACCTACTAGGCAATATCCTGGTCTCTGGAGATCTGATTTTATTAAGAAGACACAATTACTGTCCTTGATATAAAGAAGTCTATTAATGAAATTCTCTCTCATTTCAAAACAATGAAAAAATAAAATATAATCATGCATTTCAAAGCTTATTCTGTGGTCTATGTAACAAAGATATAATTTGTTCACAGAGAAGAATAACTCTGTTCATCTACCCATATTAGTTTAATAAACACCATACTTCCAGATCTAAACATTCCTGAAGATTAAATGTTTCAAACAAACAAACAAAAATTTTATGTGATTTTTTTTAAAAAAAGAATATATGTGAAATACAGCCAAGAAAGATTGTCTAATAGATTATAAGTAATAATATTGAATCAAATATCAGCTTTAATGCTATTGAAATAAAAACCAAAGAATCTTCAAAGAACAAGTTTTGCTGAAGTGCCAATCCTTTGGCCACCTTATGCGAAGAGCTGACTCATTGGAAAAGACCTGATGCTGGGAGATATTGAAGGCAGGAGGAGAAGGGCACGACAGAGGATGAGATGGTTGGATGGCATCACCGACTCAATGGACATGAGTTTGAGCAAACTCCAGGAGATGGTGAAGGACAGGGAAGCCTGGCGGGCTGCAGTGCATGGGGTAGCAAAGAGACACAACTGAGCGACTGAACAAGAACAACAATAAATCTGTCATCCATGAAAATAAGCCATTAAAAAGAGGCCGTTTGAGGGCCATCACTGACATCTAGCAAGACCAAATAAATAACAACCATTGCAGGTAACAGTAAGGGCTTCCCAGATGGCGCTAGTGGTAAAGAACCTGCCTGCCAATGCAGGAGATGAAAGAGACTCAAGTTCCATCCCTGAGTTGGGAAGATCTGAAGTAGAAAACGGCAATTCACGCCTGTATTCCTGCCTAGGAAACCCCCACGAGGTTTTTGGTGAGAGCTTGGTGAGCTATAGTTCATGGAGCTGCAAAGCGTCAGACATCACTGAGCATGCCTGCACACTCAGGAAACAAACATGAACGTCCCAAGATGAATGTTCAGCACTTTTAGGTAGACTCATCTGTCAATAAAATCTTCAAGAAGAGAGTGCCACACCAGCTCGAGGGACATCCAACCACATGACTCGCTAATCGGTCCACACCTAGGACCTCTCAGTAGCACACCACAGATGATACAGTAGGCTTTACATTAAAATAAAAATATCATTTCCACCAAGGTTATCAATATGTCTTTCTGGGCATGGGAGTGATTTAGGAAACACATTAGCAGCACCCTTGCCAGTCCCAGACTTCATGCACCAAATGATGGAGCTTCTTAATAGGAGAGACAGACCGAAGTTTAGATTTAGTCCCTCAGTCGTGTTCGACACCTGTGATCCCACGGACTGCAGCCCGCCAGGCTCCTCTGTCCATGGGATTCTCCAGACAAGAATACTGGAGTGGGTTGCCATTTCCTCCTCCAGGGGATCTTCCCGACCCAGGGATCAAACCCGGGTCTGCTGCATTGCAGGCAGACTCTACCAACTGAGCCACCAGGGAAGCCCATATATCCCTATAATTGAAAACCAGATAAGTCGATTGGAGCAAACCATTCATTGGAGGCTGAGGATGAGCTTTCAGTTAGACACCAACCTTCAAGATCAGATGGTTCTAGTCACTTTAAAGCTACTAAATGTGCCACGATAAGTCAAAATATCATGAAATCACCAGCATCAACAAACATTTCTTCAGTGCCTAAGTAAAACATAACGTGTGATGTTACAGCTATGGTTTTTCCAGTGGTCATGTATGGATGTGAGAGTTGGACAATAGAGAAAGCTGAGCGCTGAAGAATTGATGCTTTTGAACTGTGGTGTTGGAGAAAACTCTTGAGAGTCCCTTGGACTGCAAGGAGATCCAACCAGTCCATCCTAAAGGAGATCAGCCCTGGGTTTTCGTTGGAAGGACTGATGTTGAAGCTGAAACTCCAATACTTTGGCCACCTGATGTAAAGAGCTGACTCATTGGAAAAGACCCTGATACTGGGAAAGATTGAGGGCAGGAGGAGAAGGGGATGACAGAGGATGAGATGGTTGGATGGCATCACCAACTCAATGGACATGTGTTTGGGTGGACTCCTGGAGTTGGTGATGGACAGGGAGGCCTGGTGTGCTGCAGTCCATGGGGTTGCAAAGAGCCAGACACAACTGAGCAACTGAACTGAACTGAACAGAACAATACATGATGTTAAAGAAATGGAACACAGTATCTGACCTCAAAGAATTTATAAGATAATTGAGAAAGAGAACATAGACATTAAAAGTGAAATGAAATACAAGGTAGTGAAACAGGTTACAGCCTTAGATGAGCAGCGGAGCTGAAGTCGAGGTGCACAGCATTTAACTAAAGTCCATTATAATATCCTTAAACCAATCACTGACCAGCATACTGTACACAGTTTCATGCTTAATTTGGATTTTAAGAAAACAGACTCTATCCTCTAAGGAAACAACCCAATATTTAAGCAAAACTTCAGGCACAGGATGTTCCAAAATATTATTCCTCACCATTGAATAACTGGAAGCAACCTAAACACTTAATAGAATTTTGCCTCAACTACACAGAAAAATTATACCGTTATATATAGCCATTAGAGGAGATGTTTACAAATCATTATGAGAAAATGCTAACTAGTATACTAGTGTGTGCATACATGCTGAGTCACTTCAGTTGTGACCGGGTCTTTGCAACCCTATGGACTATAACCCATCAGGCTCCTCTGTCCATGGGATTCTCCAGGCAAGAATACTGGAGTGGGTTGCCATTTCCTCCTCCAGGGGATCTTCTCGACTCAAGGGTTGACTCCCCCGTCTCTTTTTATGTCTCCTGCATTGGCAAGTAGGTTCTTTACCACTAGCGCCAGCTGGGAAGTCCCTGGTATACTAGTACACTAACTAAAAAGAAATACAGAAACTATATGCCTTATGATCTTAACTTTGTACCTTAAAAAAACTATGAAATACTTACTCTGAAATTTAGTAAAAAGAGAAAATCATTAGGCACTCAGCCTGTCACTTTAAGAGGGAAGAAATGCACGAGGGAAAGTTATTTTATAGAGACCAACTCTAGCTAAAAAATATAGAAAGAATAGAATTAGAAAAATCACCATTTTTAAATCCCCTGTGAAATAATTAACTCCGGCAAAAATCTCAGTGGATGCTGACAACATTATGTAAAAAGATGATGAGGGACTGGATCTTATTTGAAAGTGCCAAAATTTCACACCATAGATTACTTGCTGATCACAAAGAGAAAAAAAATGGAAGGATGTGACTGCATCACTTTAATTAGGAAATCAAACAGCACGGCTCCTAGTGAGACAATTTGATATTTTATGTCTCTTGACATGAACTAACATGAGCCACACAGCATCACCTGTGAAAGAGTCTTGCAAAAATGTTAGCCACAGCCTCAGATCTAACTTCCTGTCTGCAGGAAACACAGGGAACAGAACAAGTTTAAATATTACCTGGAAGAAGCATCACCCACCAAAATGTGAGACATTCTACAAGACTGGTTCTCATCAAAAGATGACGTCATGAAAAGAAACTAAAGAAACATTATAACCCAATGGCCACCCTTGACTGGTTTGGAAAACCAAGTAATTATAACCCCTATCCAGGGGAAATTGAGGACATCTTTAAATACAAATTGGGTATAAGATTATATATTGAAGCTATTTTTTATTTTGATGATGTTATTCTCGTTACAGAAGAGAATATTTTTATATTTGGGGAAGTAAAGAAGCATGGCTTACTTCTAAAAGAGCAACAGAGATAGAGAGAGATGGAGAGAGTTCCAGAGAGACAAAGAGAGCCGTAAGGGACGGAAAAGGAATTATTTATGGAAAATTCTAATAATTCTACTAATCATTGAACCTAGGTGGGAGGTTTATGTGTCAGCCTTTCTTTTTTCTTTTTTTTTCTGTATGTTTAACATTTCTATCATAAAAACTTGAAAAAATATGTATAGAAAAAAGACTAAGCAGAAATATACCAAAGTGTTCACAGTGATTACGTCAGCATAATTATAGGTGATTTCCCTCTCAATTTAAAAATATTATTCTGTAATCTCAAATTTTTCTTATCACATATTATTTTTATAATCAGAAAAAGTGAGTAAAGGAAATGCAGGCATTAGGTAGAATTGTGTGTGGAAAAAGAAAAAGTCCTAAGCCTATCCATTTAAGGCAATTGTGATGTGGGCTATTGTTGCTCTGGTTCTGACGTTATTTAATATATTAATAGCTTACAAAAGGAAGTTCAAGGCATATTAGGTCATATTTCAAACAGTATCTTGGCAAATCAATAGGCGGGACTACAAAAACAGGTCAACCCAGACACAAATTGTCCATACAGTTCATTAATAAAGAAGGACTTTTTTTTTTAATCTTGAAAAAAATTCAATCTAATACCTCTGGGGAAATTATTTTCTGCATAGTTATTCAATAATAGAGAAGCCTGGAAAGCAACAAATGCAAGGAGGAGCAGCAGCAGAGAAATGCGGGAGATCTTGGAATGATAATGGAAAACAAATTAGAGATTAATTTCCAATGACGTCAGCGAAAAACAGGTCAGTGCAGATTTGGGCTGGGTGTCCAGGCAAGACTGCCTTTCCTCACTGCTGGCTGACATCACCTAGTTTCAGGTAATGTTCCAATTGGGAACACAAGAAACCCGTGAACAGTGCTTCTAGCAAAGCACGTAAATAGGAGCCTTCAGAGATTCATTCATTAAAAAAAAAAAAAAAAGCAAGAAATGAAATATACAAGACTTGCCAAGAGATGACAGAGTGAAGAGAGAAAGTTACAGAAATATGTAAAAGATATTAATGTCAGAAAGTAAGAGAAAGCATTGAGCCTGGAGCTTTAGATGCAACTGAGCAGTTTAATAGTCATATACTCTTTGTCTCAATGATTTGCATGGGTTAATGCTCTTTCCTTTTTACTCAGAGAGTGGCTTACACTCAGAGTCCTTAAATAATAGTCTAATACAGTGGTGCCCAAATCTTGGGCACTGTACATGAGGAACACTGGGGGAATTTTTTAAATCCCAGAGTCCAGGTTGCATCCCATTACTGTTAAACTGAAACATATCTGAGTGGGAGCAAAGCATTAGTATACTTAAAGATCATCAGAAGATTCAGCGTATACCAGGGTTTGGGAAGTACTGATGTGTGTATGCAGAGGCAAATGCTGAGAACTGTACTGATTACACAGTTCATGCTGATTAAAATACTTTAGGCAAAACCTCCCCTACACATGCTAACAGCCCAGTCAAGTCATATACTGTCTATATAAGAAGAGGCAAAAATTGTGATACAGTAGGCACAAAAGTCTAGAACAGAGAGAGTCAGCGACCAGGAGTGGAAGCTGATGAATTGTCCCACAGGTTCAGCAAGGTGAGAATGTTGTAAGGACTGATTCCAGACTAGTTGAAAATAAATGGAATGTCTTTTTTCACCCAAATTTATGGAAAGCAATCGAGAGTCTATATAGTCTGTTATCATTTAAAACCAACTGCATGAATTTTCATCTCTAATTGATGGTGGTTTTATTTTAGAACATGCAACCCAATTTGAATTGTTTCCATTTCTTTTTTGTTTTCTGATAAAGCACTTGTTAATACTCCCTACATAACAATTTGGAAGCTTTCTTGAATCACTGTAATTTTGAAAAATACATGAAGTAGGACTTTCCTGGTGGCCCAGTGGTTAAGAATCCACCTGCCAATACAGGAGACATGGGTTCCTTCTCTGGTCCAGGAAGATTCCACATACAATGAGGCAACTAAGCAGGGTGACAATACACAGCCTTGACGTACTCCTTTCCCAGTTTGGAACTAGTCTGTTGCTCCATGTCCAGTTCTAACTGTTGCTTCCTGACCTGCATGCAGATTTCTCAGGAGGCAGGTCAGGTGGTCTGATATTCCCATCTCTTTCAGAGTTTTCCACAGTTTGTTGTGATCCACACAGTCAAAGGCTTTGGCATAGTCAAGAAAGCAGAAATAGATGTTTCTCTGGAACTCTCATGCTTTTTCAATGATCCAGCAGATGTTGGCAATTTGATCTCTAGTTCCTCTGCCTTTTCTAAAACCAGCTTGAACATCTGGAAGTTCATGGTTCACGTACTGTTGAAGCCTGGCTTGGAGAATTTTGAGCATTACTTTGCTAGCGTGTGAGATGAGTACAACTGTGTGGTAGTTTGAACATTCTTTGGCATTGCCTTCTTTGGGATTGGAATGAAAACTGGAATGAAATTTGGGATTGGAATAGAGTGATCAAAGAATTGCAATTTAAAATGAGATACCACATTTGCCATCTACACTGGTTCTGGCTTTATTGTGTAATTCCATACTGTACACACACACACACACACACACACACACATGCATACACACACACAGAGGATTATACCACATTCTGGTTTTTTAAAGTAATCATTTCAACAGCAGTTAAGTTGGATGATTACATTATGATTATATTCAGACTCTTGCTGGTAGATGTTAACTTGGCTTAATCTTACTAGGAAATGATTTGGGATTTTAAATTATCTATCCTGTGGTCATATAGTCCTCTAAAACTTAAAATTTTAATCATTACATAATATTTCATCAAAGATATATATAGCACCAGTTATTTAATCATTCCCCTACATTAAGTGGGCTTCCCTGGTGGCTCAGCAATAAAGAATCTGCCTGCAGTGCAAGAGATGTAGGAGATGTGAGTTCGATTCCTGGGTCCAGAAGATCAAATCCCCTGAAGGATAGCACGGCAACCCACTCCAGTTTTCTTGCCTGAAGAATCACATGGACAGAGGAGCCTGGCAGGTTATAGTCCGTAGGGTCATGAGAGCTGGACACAACTGAAGCAACTGAGCGCATAGTGAGAGAAAGCAGTTTGGTCATTGGCATGGACCAATCCATAGAGTATTGGTAGAGACATATGGGAACTTCTAGGGATGACGTAATTGTTCTATAGCTTGATTGTTGTGTCTGTTACATGACTGAATGTGCATTTTAAAATTCATTGAATTATCTACTTAAGTGCATTTTCTTATATGGAAATTATACCTCAATAAAGCTGTTTAAAAACACTTTTGATATTAGATTCTTTTCATTTTTGAAAATAGGAGCTAAAAGTGATATTTTTATGTGGATGGGGAATTGGCTTCAAAAAGATGGGAAACAAAGGGGTAAATACTAGGTATCTCTTCCCTGGATGGAGATGTTTTCAACAACAGGATTTCTTCCATGAGAGGTTACTACTCAAATCGATCTTATTAAATGCTAATATGATATAAAGAAGGTGAGTGCATAGGAAACAAAGTTTGTAGATTATCCTTAAATATCTTTCAGTAGTGCATGCCAAGTGAATGAAGAGGAACTGTTGGAAGGTTTTACACTGTGTGAACAAGGATAGGCAATGCATCTTAAGAAAAGCAATTCAAACCTACATTAATAATATTATATAAGCTCAAGTTATTTTCCTGGGATACATTGTTTCCTGAAATTACTGATAACTATTGTAGGCATGATAACAGTATTATGGTTTTTAAAATTCTTTATATTTTAGAGGTAAATACTAAAGAAATTCATGATGAAGTGATATGATATCTGGAATTTGCTTTAAAATAATCCAGCAGGGTGAGAAGAGGTGAGAATGGTTAGGAATATAGATGAAACAAGATCGGACATATACTGATAATTGCTGAAGCCAAGAGATAAGTGCAGGGGATTTACTATTCTATTCTCTTTATTTTGTGTATTTTTTGATATTTCCATAATAAAGAGGGCTTTTTTTTTTTTAATTTCCTGGGAAAAAGTCTTGGCCTGGAGTCATCCTGTACTGTGCTACATGGTCCAGAAAGGCATAAGGAAAAGCTGAAAACACATCCTTCAAGTCAAGGGGATGTGGTACAGCAGAATCACCAAGGGTGCTCATCCTTTCTATGCCAAGGGCCTCTCTGGAGGATTTGATCTGATTGGACGGTAAGATTAGCAGGTATCACTGGGCAGAGGTGTTGCCCAAAGTCTAGTGGGTACAGGCTTGTGATTCTGAGCTAATTTGGTTCTGTGCTATTTGAACTAGCACCCCAGGTAGAAACTAAGAGTTTCAGAGGTAGTGTTCAATATGCTGGGGAGAGGGAAAAGAAAAGGTTAGATGAACTTACAGGATTCCTGCCAATGAGAAATCATATGCAGGATGCCTATAATCACTGAGAAGGCAAATTTTCAGGACATCATGCCAGTGCGCTGCTCTGAATCATAAACGCAACAGCCTGCTAAGATCAGATAGAGTACAGAAGAGGAAATGTATTCCACCCTATATGTGCCTGCCAGGCTTCTCTGTCCATGGTACTTCCCAAGCAAGAGTACTGGAGTGGGTTGCCATTTCCTTCTTCAAGGGATCTTCCTGACCCGGGGATCAAACCCCTGTCTTCTGTGTCTTCTGCATTGCACGCAGATTCTTTACTCATTGAGCCATCAGGGAAGCCATTATCCTGTATATTAATTGCCAAAAAATACTATTAGAAATTTTAAAATACAGAGAAGGGTAATTAATTATTTTATTAGACCTCAAGGGAAATGTATGAAAACAAGAGACCAAAAGATGACAAAACCAGAGACTTGAATGTTGTAAATACATAGAGTTATAAATAGTACAGTAGGGACTTTCCCACTACATCCTGGAATGCCAGAACTTGAATATGCCACTTAAACCTTAAAGATGTAATTTAATCCCAATAAAATAAGAATATAAGAATGTTTTATCTAAGAACATGAAGATGCTTACATAGTGTTTAAATATCAAATAATAAAATATAATTCAATTAAAGTGGATTTCTGAGAGAAAAATCCTAAACATTTGAGACTGACACCATGGAAGTCATCCAAGTTTTTACAATCTATCCATTGGTACTACTTCAGACAATGAGTTGGACAAATCATTGTGCTTCCAAATACTGCAATTCTTAGTTTTTTGAGATTTGATGAAAATTCATGAGTCACTGTTCAGAGCAAATGTTGGTCTTTGACACATTTTGGGCTTTGGGCTTCCCTGATAGCTCAGTTGATAAAGAAACTGCCTGCAATGCAGGAGACCCCGGTTTGATTCCTAGGTTGGGAAGATCTGCTGGAGAAAGGATAGGCTACCCTCTCTAGTATTCTTGGGCTTCCCTTGTGGCTCAGCTGGTAAAGAGTCCACCTGCAATGTGGGAGACCTGGGTTTGATCCCTGGGTTGGGAAAATCCCCTGAAGAAGGGAAAGGCTACCCACTCCAGTATTTTGGCCTGGAGAATTCCATGGACTGTATAGTCCATGGGGTAGCAAAGAGTCGGACATGACTAAGCTACTTTCACTCACTTACTCGCTTTACTTTGACGTAGACAAAGAATCTCCATTTCTAGAATCAGACATGAGAACACAAGTTGGCTAGAAACAGAATCATGCAGCATTCCACCACATCATCCTTAAAAACATACTCTTCCACTTAATTACTGTTGTGTAACAAATTACCTCAACACCCAGTGGCTCAAAACAGCACCTTTTAAAGTTATGTTTTATGATTTGGAAAGGGCTGGGCTAGGTGATTCTTCTGCTCCATGTGGCATCCAGTCACATGTGCTATTCACTTGTGTGAATGTGGGTTACTTGTGCTAGCCAGCCAGGGGCTGGGCTTGGCTGGAGGCTAGTCAGAGTTGCTTCCTTCACTAGCCCAATATCTTAGCAATGCTGCAGATGGCTGGGTCTAGTTGAGCTCCTCTGCCCCAATA
Source organism: Budorcas taxicolor (assembly GCF_023091745.1). Taxonomy (NCBI): domain Eukaryota; kingdom Metazoa; phylum Chordata; class Mammalia; order Artiodactyla; family Bovidae; genus Budorcas; species Budorcas taxicolor. The sequence continues at coordinate 93,559,717 of NC_068913.1, forward strand.
TATAACCTCAGGATCTCTCCACATGTTTTCTTAAGCAGGATTCTTATTTGATGGTTGACCTGTAAACAGGACTCCTGGAGCAAAAGGAGAAGTCTGTCAGACCTCTTAGAGTTTCATCCCAGAATAGGCATCCTCACTTCTGTTGTGCTCTGTTGATCAAAGCACTCCAAGCCAGCCTTGATTCAAAAGGAGGAGAAATGGAGCTCTCAAAGCAAGAAGTGTCAAACAACTTGAAGCCATTTTTAATCCATCATGGATACCCTCAGAAAATGGTCAGGAATGGAAACTAGCCCTGTCTGCCTTTAAGGAAATCCAGAAAGGAAATTTTCCTGGGCTAAAGGCTTATTCAATAAGAAAGATAAATAGTTCTACATATCCCAATATTTTTGTTTTTAGCCAAACCAACAGAATATTCTCCGCCACATATATAGAAGTACTTTGTTCCTCAATTTACCTGTATATGTAAGTGAATGTGAGTAAAATATGTTTGAATTATGCTGTATATAAATTCATCAAATGACATTGTTAGAAAGGAAGTTGGGATTGTTCTAAATATCGTCGGATGAATGAATCTTTTTACCTTTAATTTTCTCAAGAGTCTTAAAGCTTATCAGAAAGAATAGATATTAATAATAATAGCAATAATAATTCATGGTTGCAAGTGTAAAGATGCATAGTCAACTTTTAATATGTTACATCATTTAATCATTACAAGTACTTAGCAGGATGATATGATTTAGTTCACGCTCACAAGCTATAAGCTGGATTGAACGCAGGTTCATTACAGCTCAATAGCCTACAGTCATATCACAAATAGAGTAGAGAAATAACACATGTTGGCAAAGACTTGAAACAACAGAAATTTTCATATACAGCTGGTAGGACTGTTAGTTGTCACAGTTATTACAACCAATTTGGAAAACATTTATTTGAATCTATATATTGTGTGACTCCATATTCTCACTGCTAGTTCAGTTCAGTTCAGTTTGGTCGCTCAGTCGTGTCCAACTCTTTGCGACCCCATGAATCACAGCATGCCAGACCTCCCTGTCCATCACCAACTCCCAGAGTTCACTCAAACTCACATCCACTGAGTCAGTGATGCCATCCAGCCATCTCATCCTCTGTCTTCCCCGTCTCCTCCTGCCCCCAATCCCTCCCAGCATCAGAGTCTTTTCCAATGAGTCAACGCTTTGCATGAGGTGGCCAAAATACTCGAGTTTCAGCTTCAGCATCATTCCCTCCAAAGAAATCCCAGGGCGAATCTCCTTCAGAATGGACTGGTTGGATCTCCTTGCCGTCCAAGGGACTCCCAAGAGTCTTCTCCAACACCACAGTTCAAAAGCATCAATTCTTTGGCGCTCAGCTTTCTTCACAGTCCAACTCTCACATCCATACATGACCACTGGAAAAACCATAGCCTTGACTAGACAGACCTTTGTTGGCAAAGTAATATCTCTGCTTTTGAATATGCTCTCTAGGTTGGTCATAACTTTCCTTCCAAGGAGTAAGCGTCTTTTAATTTCATGGCTGCACTCACCATCTGCAATGATTTTGCAGTCCCCCAAAATAAAGTCTGTAACTATTTCCACTGTTTCCCCATCTATTTCCCATGAAGTGATGAGATCAGATGCCATAATCTTCGTTTTCTGAATGGTGAGCTTTAAGCCAACTTTTTCACTCTCCACTTTCACTTTCATCAAGAGGCTTTTTAGTTCCTCTTCACTTTCTGCCATAAGGGTGGTGTTATCTGCATATCTGAGGTTATTGATCTTTCTCCCGGCCCAGTTTCTCATGATGTACTCTGCACAAAAGTTAAATAAGCAGCCTTGATGTACACCTTTTCCTATTTGAAACCAGTCTGTTGTTCCATGTCCACTTCTAGCTGTTGCTTCCTGACCTGCATATAGGTTTCTCAAGAGGCAGGTCAGGTGGTCTGGTATTCCCACCTCTTGAAGAATTTTCCACAGTTTATTGTGATCCACACAGCCAAAGGCTTTGGCATAGTCAATAAAGCAGAAATAGATGTTTTTCTGGAACTCTCTTGCTTTTTCCATGATCCAGCAGATGTTGGCAATTTGATCTCTGCTTCCTCTGCCTTTTCTAAAACCAGCTTGAACACCTGGAAGTTCACAGTTCATGTATTGCTGAAGCCTGGCTTGGAGAATTTTGAGCATCACTTTACTAGCGTGTGAGATGAGTGCAATTGTGCGGTAGTTTGAGCATTCTTTGGCATTGCCTTTCTTTGGGATTGGAATGAAAACTGACCTTTTCCAGTTCTGTGGCCACTGCTGAGTTTTCCAAATTTGCTGGCATAATGAGTGCAGCACTTTCACAGCATCATCTTCCAGGATTTGAAATAGCTCCACTGGAATTCCATCACCTCCACTAGCTTTGTTCGTACTGATGCTTTCTAAGGCCCACTTGACTTCACATTCCAGGATGTCTGGCTCTAGGTGAGCGATCACACCATCGTGATTATCTGGGTCATGAAGATCTTTTTTGTACAATTCTTCTGTGTATTCTTGCCACCTCTTCTTAATATCTCTGCTTCTGTTAGGGCCATACCATTTCTGTCCTTTATTGAGCCCATCTTTGCATTAAATGTTCCCTTGGTATCTCTAATTTTCTTGAAGAGATCTCTAGTCTTTCCCATTTTGTTGTTTTCCTCTATTTCTTTGCATTGGTCGCTGAGGAAGGCTTTCTTGTCTCTTCTTGCTATTCTTTGGAACTCTACATTCAGATGCTTGTATCTTTCCTTTTCTCCTTTGCTTTTCACTTCTCTTCTTTTCACAGCTATTTGCAAAGGTCTCCTCAGACAGCCATTTTGCTTTTCTGCATTTCTTTTCCATGGGGATGGTCTTGATCCCTGTCTGTGTACAATGTCACGAACCTCATTCCATAGTTCATCAGGCACTCTATCAGATCTAGGCCCTTAAATCTATTTCTCACTTCCACTGGATAATCATAAGGGATTTGATTTAGGTCATACCTGAATGGTCTAGCAGTTTTCCCTACTTTCTTCAATTTAAGTCTGAATTGGGCAATAAGGAGTTCATGGTCTGAGCCACAGTCAGCTCCTGGTCTTGTTTTTGTTGACTGTATAGAGCTTCTCCATCTTTGGCTGCAAAGAATATAATCAATCTGATTTTGGTGTTGACCATCTGGTGATGTCCATGTGTAGAGTCTTCTCTTGTGTTGTTGGAAAAGAGTGTTTGCTATGACCAGTACATTTTCTTGGCAAAACTCTATTAGTCTTTGCCCTGCTTCATTCAGTACTCCAAGACCAAATTTGCCTGTTACTCCAGGTGTTTCTTGACTTCCTACTTTTGCATTCCAGTCCCCTATAATGAAAAGGACATCTTTTTTGGGTGTTAGTTCTAAAAGGTCTTGTAGGTCTTCATAGAACCATTCAACTTCACCTTCTTCAGCATTACTGGTTGGGACATAGACTTGGATTACCGTGATATTGAATGGTTTGCCTTGGAAATGAACAGAGATAATTCTGTCGTTTTTGAGATTGCATCCAAATACTGCATTTTGGACTCTTTTGTTAACCATGATGTCTACTCCATTTCTTCTGAGAGATTCCTGCCCGCAGTAGTAGATATAATGGTCATCTGAATTAAATTCACCCATTCCAGTCCATTTTAGTTCACTGATTCCTAGAATGTCAACATTCACTCTTGCCATCTCTTGTTTGACCACTTTCAATTTGCCTTGATTCATGGACCTGATATTCCAGGTTCCTATGCAATACTGCTCTTTACAGCATCGGAACTTGCTTGTATCACCAGTCACATCCACATCTGGGTTTTGTTTTTGCTTTGGCTCCATCCCTTCATTCCTTCTAGAGTTATTTCTCCACTGATCTCCAGTAGCATATTGGCCACCTACTGACCTGGAGAAGACTCTTGAGAATCCCTTGGACTGCAAGGAGATCCAACCAGTCCATCCTGAAGGAGATCAGCCCTGGGATTTCTTTGGAAGGAATCATGCTGAAGCTGAAACTCCAGTACTTTGGCCACCTCATGCGAAGAGTTGACTCATTGGAAAGACTCTGATGCTGGGAGGGGTTGGGGGCAGGAGGAGAAGGGGACGACAGAGGATGAGATGGCTGGATGGCATCACTGACTTGATGGACATGAGTCTGAGTGAACTCCGGGAGTTGGTGATGGACAGGGAGGCCTGGCGTGCTGCAGTTCATGGGGTTGCAAAGAGTCGGACACGACTGAGCAACTGAACTGAACTGACTGACTTGGGGAGTTCCTCTTTCAGTATCCTATAATTTTGCCTTTTCATACTTTTTATGGGGTTCTCAAGGCAAGAATACTGAAGTGGTTTGCCATTCCCCTCTCCAGTAGACCACATTCTGTCAGACCTCATGCACATGTACATGAGGAGACAAACATATTTATAGGAATAAAACAGGAAACCACACAAATGTTAGTCAATAGTAGAACAGATAGCTAAGCGATAGTGTGTGCATACACTGGGATAATGTGCACTAGTGAAAATATATGACCTGGAATATCATGCCTCAGCAAGAATGAATCTCAAAAATCCAAAACTGAAACAAAGGAGCATGTCACTGATGAATACCTAAGGATGAGTCTACTTATATAAAGCAGAAACTACTGAACAATATGCTCACTAAAATGCAAACAGTGGGACAAAACTATGATGAAATAAGGCAAGAGCACACAAAATTAGAGGCTTATCTGGCAGCTCTCAGGTAAAAATCCTCCTACCAATACAGGAACATGGGTTTGATCACATGGGTCAGGCAGGTCCCTGGACTAGGAAATGGCAGCCCACTCCAATATTCTTGCCTGGGAAATCCCATGGACTGAGCAGCCTGGCAGGCTACAGTCCGTAGGGCCACAAAGTGTTGGATACAACTTAGCAACTAAACAAAAACAACAGAAAATTCAGCCAGAAGAGGAAACCCACTGGGCAACTGGTTTTGATACATTTTTGAAAATCTGTTACACAAAAAGATAGATTATTGCTCTTCTAAAGAATGTTTATGAAATAATATTACCTTTTTAACTTATTAAGGTGAAATGTATGACTGTGGTTTTCCTTGGAATAGTATGTTTTATTTTTTTATTTTTATTTATGTTTTCATATTACTTTTTAAATTGCCATCACAGATCAATGATACAGCATAGTGCTCATGGTTAGCAATACTGTATTGTATATTTTTTTTAATTTGCTAAAGCAATAAATCTGTGTTAAATGTTCTTATTGCACACACAAAAATAATGGTAAATGAAGAGTGTGAAAGGAAACATTTGGAGTGGTATACGTCTATGGTATAGATTATGGTGATAATTCACGAGCATGCATGCTCAGTTGTGTCTGACTGTTTGTGACCCCAAGAACTGTATACTTATCTCTAAACTCATAAAGTTGTATACAATAAATATGTAGTGTTTTGTGTATCAGTCATACTCAATGAAGTGGTTTCTAAAAAATCACCACCACATGCCACTATAAAATATATTGCTTTGAAAGCAGAAGATGCTTAAAACCCACATAAAGGAGGAAAGACTATACAATGGAGAAAAGACAGTCTCTTCAATAAGTGGTGATGGGAAAATTGGACAGCTACATATAAAAGAATGAAATTAGAACATCCTCTAACATGATATACAAAAATAACTTCCAAATGGATCAAAGACCTAAATGTGAAACTGGATATTATAAAACTCCCAGAGGAAAATATAGAAAAAACACTCTTTGACATAAATTGTATCAATATTTTTTTTTGGATGTCTCCTAAAGGCAAAAGAAATAAAAGCAAAAATAAACAAATGGAACCTAAATAAATTAAAAAGCTCTTGCACAGCAAAATAAACCATTGACAAAATGAAAAGACAAACTACTAACTGGGAAAAAAATTTGCAAATCATAAGACCAATAAGGAATTAATATCCAACATATGTAAATAGTTCATATATTTGAACATCAAAAAGACAAGCAACCTGATTTTAAAAGTGGGCAAAAGAACTAAATAGACATTTTTCCAAAAGAAATGCAAATTGCCAACAGACATATGAAAAGATGCTCAACATCACTAATCATCACGGAAATGCGAATCAAAACCACAATGAGATAGCACCTCACACATGACAGAATGGCTATCATCAAAAAGAACAAAAATAACAAATGTTGGCAAGTATGTGGAAAAAGGGAACCCTTGCACAGTGCAAAAAAGCAAAATGGCTGTCTGAGGAGGCCCTACAAATAGCTGTGAAAAGAAGAGAAGCGAAAAGCAAAGGAGAAAAGGAAAGATATAAGCATCTGAACGCAGAGTCCCAAAGAAGAGCAAGAAGAGATAAGAAAGCCTTCTTCAGCAATCAGTGCAAAGAAATAAGAGGAAAACAACAAAATGGGAAAGACTAGAGATCTCTTCAAGAAAATTAGAGATACCAAGGGAATATTTCATGCAAAGATGGGCTCGAAAAAGGACAGAAATGGTATGAACTTAACAGAAGCAGAAGATATTAAGAAGAGGTGGCAAGAATACACAGAAGAGCTATACAAAAAAGGTCTTCATGACCCAGATAATCACAATGGTATGATCACTCATCTAGAGCTAGACACAGAGAATGTGAAGCCAAGTGCGCCTTAGAAAAAGCATCTCTATGAACAAAGCTAGTGGAGGTGATGGAATTCCAGTTGAGCTATTTCAAATCCTGGAAGATGATGCTGTGAAAATGCTGCACTCATTATGCCAGCAAATTTGGAAATTCAGCAGTGGCCACAGAACTGGAAAAGGTCAGTTTTCATTCCAATCCCAAAGAAAGGCAATGCCAAAGAATTTTGAAACTACCACCCAGTTGCACTCATCTCACACGCTAGTAAAGTGATGCTCAAAATTTTCCAAGCCAGGCTTCAGCAATACGTGAACCGTGAACTTCCAGATGTTCAAGCTGGTTTTAGAAAAGGCAGAGGAACCAGAGATCAAATTGCCAACAACTGCTGGATCATGGAAAAAGCAAGAGAGTTCCAGAAAAACATCTATTTCTGTTTTCTTGACTATGCCAAAGCCTTTGACTGTGTGGATCACAATAAACTGGAAAATTCTTCAAGAGATGGGAATATCAGACCACCTGACCTGCCTCTTGAGAAACCTATATGCAGGTCAGGAAGCAACAGTTAGAAGTGGACATGGAACAACAGACTGGTTCCAAATAGGAAAAGGAGTACGTCAAGGCTGTATATTGTCACCCTGCTTATTTAACTTCTATGCAGAGTACATCATGAGAAACGCTGGGCGGAATAAGCACAAGCTGGAATCAAGATTGCCAGGAGAAATCAATAACCTCAGATATGCAGATGACACCATCCTTATAGCAGAAAGTGAAGAGGAACTAAAAAGCCTCTTGTTGAAAGTGAATGAGGAGAGTGAAAAAGTTGGCTTAAAACTCAACGTTCAGAAAACTAAGATCATGGCATCTGGTCCCATCACTTCAAGGCAAATAGATGGGGAAACAGTGTCAGACTTTATTTTGGGGGGCTCCAAAAATCACAGCAGATGGTGATTGCAGCCATGAAATTAAAAGACGCTTACTCCTTGGAAGGAAAGTTATGACCAACCTAGAGAACATATTCAAAAGCAGAGACGTTACTTTGTCAACAAAGGTCCGTCTAGTCAAGGCTATGGTTTTTCAGTGGTCATGTATGGATGTGGGAGTTGGACTGTGAAAAATGCTGAGCACTGAAGAACTGATGCTTTTGAACTGTGGTGTTGGAGAAGACTCTTGAGAGTCCCCTGGACTGCAAGGAGATCCAACCAGTCCATTCTGAAGGAGATCGACCCTTGGTTTTCTTTGGAAGGAATGATGCTGAAGCTGAAACTCCAGTACTTTGGCCACCTCATGCGAACAGTTGACTTATTGGAAAAGACTCTGATGCTGGGAGGGATTGAGGGCAGGAGGAGAAGGGGAAGACAGAGGATGAGATGGCTGGATGGCATCACCGACTCGATGGACATGAGTTTGAGTGAACTCCGGGAATTGGTGATGGACAGGGAGGCCTGGCATGCTGTGATTTATGGGGTTGCAGAGTCGGACACAACTGAGTAACTGAACTGAACTGTACACTGTTGGTGGGAATATAAATTAGTTCAGCCACAGTGGAAAACAGTGCGGACATTTCTCTCAGACTAAAAATAGAACTGCCATATGACCCAACAATTTCACCCCTGGGTGTATATCCCCCCAAAGAACAGAAACACTAATTTGATAAGATATATGCACCCCAGTGTTTATAGTAGCATTATTTATAATCACCAAGATATGGAAGCAACTTAAATGTTCATCAACAGATGAATGGATAAAGAATATGCGATGGACACGCGCACACACACATACACATACAATGGAATACTATTCAGTATTAAAAATTGAAATTCTGTCATTTGCAACAACATGGATGGACTTTGAGAATATAATGCTAAGCGAAAGAGAAAGACAAATACTGTTTGATATCACTTATATGTGGAATCTGAAAAATACAACAAACTAGTAAATGTAACAGAAAAGAAAATTGACTCAGACTGAGAACAAACTAGTGGATACCACTAGGGAAAGAGAAGGGGTGGGGTATATAAGAGATACAAACTCTTATGTATAAAATAAGCTACAAGATATATTGTACAATACATGAAATGTAGCCAAAATTTCATAGTAATATAGCTGGAGTATAACCTTTAAAAATTGTGAATTACTATATTGTATACCTATGACACAGGCTTCCCTTATGGCTTAGGTGGTAAAGAATCTGCCTGCAATGCAGGAGAGCTGGGTTTGATCCCTGAATTGGGAAGATCCCCTCGAGAAGGGAAAGGCTATCTAGTTCAGTAGTCGGGCCTAGAGAATTCCATGGACTACTCACTCACTCACTCACACCTATGACATATAATATTATATACCAGCTCTACTGCAGGAAAAAAATAAATGTGTACCTAGTTGCTCAGTCGTGTTGACTCTGTGACACCATGGACTGTAGCCCGCCAGGCTCCTCTGTCCATGGGACTTTCCAGGCAAGAACACTGGTGTTGATTGGCATTTCCTCCTCCAGGGAATTTTCCCTGCCCAGCAATTGAACCCGTGCCTCCTCCTTTGACAGACAGGTTCTTTACTACTAACCACCAGGTAAGCCCTTCAATATAAATAAATAAAAGCAAAAACCTCACCATACCTGTGTAGAAAGGCCAACCGTAGTCTCCATTACAAGCAAATTCGTCTGCATTTGTTGTGTACAAAGAAGAGCAAAAATGTGTTTATAGCTTGATACTGAAGACTTTCCTGGTGGCTCAGATGGTAAAGCATCTGCCTACAATGCAGGAGACCCGGGTTCAGTCCCTGGGTTGGGAAGACCTCCTGGAGAAGGAAATGGCAACCCACTCCAGTATTCTTGCCTGGAAAATCCCATGGATAGAGGAAGCTGGTAGGTTACAGCCCACGGGGTCACAAAGAGTCTGACACAACTGAGCGACTTCACTTCACTCACTGAAGACAGATGTAGCAAAAAAGGAAGGAAATTTTCACTGTTCCAATGTGGAAAGAGGAAGTCATTAGGAAAGTAAATAGTTATTTTAAATAGTACATTCTACTTTGTAATATAAATACACTAGAACAAAAAAGAGTAAAGATTTATAAAATTATCAAGTGTTTTACCTTCACAAAGGAGTTACATAGTAATTAGAAAAATCCAAGTGAAGCACATTTGATTTCTATTTATTGGTATAAATGTAAAGCAGAAACACTTCTTAGGGCTTTTTCTTCCCTTTAACAATTAATTAATGTCAAAATAACTGAAGAAAAAGAACTTCAAATCATAATCCTTTCTCCCTTCATATCAAAGGTTTTACTCCTAGTTATATTAAGTCAAAACAAAGAAAATTAAAATTCATTCTCTGGTGGGCACCTATTATCAGATTAAAATGAAACCGTAAGTTATGCATCAGATAAGTAAAACCATGCTTTCAATTTGAAAGGGAAACACTTTCTCCAGTTGTGAAACTTCAGAACTATTTATTTTTTAAAAATTGGTAGTTTAACCTTTTCCATTTCTTTTTAATTTTACAAGTAATATATCCCAGAATTATGTGATCTTCTATTAAGTAGGCTTAAAATAACTATCTGCAATACTAAGAATGAAATTAAGATTATACAATGTGAGTTTATGCTTGCTTTTAATAAAATTAATAGGATGCCCTAATAACATTCATTATCATTATTAATACTAGATTCTCTAACTTTTTCCCAGACAAGAGTAAATATAAATAACGTAAAGTCAATTCTACCATTTTTGTGCCTAGCGTTGCATATTATCTCTGATCCTTAAAAATCCATGCAGGTTCTTATTATCCCTGTTCTACATATGAGGACACTGAGGCTTAGAGAAGTTGAGCAACTTGCTCAGCACTGTATTGCTGGCAAGTGGCCAGACAGGGTTTGGAATCTAGATCTTTCACTGTGTCCGTGTTCTTATGTATATTTATACTTATGTCAGTTAACATATATCCCTTGGATTATAACAACTTTAATATAGTAGTGCCTGTTAGGGGAAAGTTATGCCCCTAAAACACCATTATTTTTAAAATATTCTACTCTAAAAGACTATTCTGTTATTTAAACTTGATTAGAACATAGATTCATCCGGAATTACATAGACGCTACCCTCACAATATTTCAAAGACTGATGGAGGCAAATGTTCTGGAGTAGCAGGAACTTCTAAATGTTATTGTTTATAGTTAACTAGAAATAAAATATTCAATAAATATATTTATTAAGAATCAGTGCATAATTTTGGACCAAAGCAATCTTGAGAAAGAAGAATAAAGCTAAGGACATAACATTACCTGATTTCAAATTATATTGCAAAGCTATATTGACCAAAACAGTATTGTAAAAACAGGCATGTGGATCAGTAGAACTGCATACAGAGACCAAAAATAAGCCCATCCACATGTGGTTGTTAATTTACAGCAAAGGAACCAAAAATAGAGAAATGATAATCTCTTCAATAGATGGTGTTGGGAAAACTGGACAGCCACATGAAAAAGAGTGAAGCTGGAGGCCTATTTTCACCATCCACAAAAATCCACTTAAATTGGATTAAAACTTGACCATATGACCTGAAACCATTACACTTTTAGAAGAAAACACAGGGGTAAGCTTCTTGACATTCGTGTTGGCAATGATAATTTGGATTTGACATCAAAAGCAAAAGCAACAAAAACAAAATAAACCTGTGGGACTATATCAAACTAGAAGCTCTGCTCAGCAAAGGAAATCATCACCCAAATGAAAAGGCAATGTATGGAACAGGAGAAAATGTTCGCAAGCCACATGTTCAATAAGGGATTAACATGTGAAATATACAAGGAACACACACAACTCAATAGCAGAAAACTGAATAACCCAATTTTAAAATGGACAAAGGATCTGAATAGACATTTTTCAAAATAGACATATAAAAGGCCAATAAGTACAGAAAAAGGTATTCAACATCAGTAATCATCACAGAAATACTAGTCAAAATTGCAGTGAGATATCATCTCCCATCTGTTAGTATGGCTATTACCCAAAGGACAAGAGATCACAAATGCTGAGGAGGATGTAGCAAAAGAGAATCCTTGTATAGTGTTAGTGGGAATGTAAACTGGTACAACCACTGTGGAAAAGAGGATGGAGATTCCTCAAGAAATTGAAAACAGAACTACCATATGATCCAGAAATCCCACTTCTGGATATATATCTGAAGAAAATGAAACCATTATCTCAAAGAGATATCTGTACTCCGTGTTCATTGCCACAGTATTCATAATGGCCAAGGTATAGCAATCAGAGGGTAGGGATTTGCCTGGTGGTTGAGTGGCTAAGACTCCCAATATAGGGGGCCCAGGTTTGATCCCTGGTCAGGGAACTAGACTCCACATACCACCACTAAGAGTCTGCATGCTGAAACTGTAGATCCCGCGTGCTTCAGTGAAGATCGAAGATCCTGTGTGCCGCGACTAAGACTCAGTGCAGCCAAATAAAGAAGTATTCTTTAGAAAAGAAACCAGAGTAGAAAAGTGGTTGCCGGTGGCTTGTTGGGAGGACAGGGATAGGATAGGGAGAGGTTAGACATAGGGTACAGGCTTTCAGTTATAAGACCCATAACACGATCTAATGTATAATTTGGTGACTACAGTTCCTAGCACTGTTTTATACAATCAAAACTTGCTAGAGAGTAAAACCTCAATATTTTCACCAATATATGTGAGGTGATGAGTGTGTGAATTAACTAGATGGAGGAAATCCTTTCTCAAGGCACACGTATATCAATACATCACATTGAATACTTCAAATGTCTTACAATTTATTTGTCCATTGTACCTCAATAAAGAAAAGAATCAAAGCATAATTTCACACTGATCTTAAATAAAGCATTTAAACCACCTGATTCCTGTGTAAAGAGATATCTTTGGAAAATGATAGGATCGCCTGTGTTCAAGGAGATCAGCACACTAACAGTTTGAAATTTGGTGGGAGGTGGGGGCAGGGAACCTCATTACCAAAACTCAGTAAACCCCAGTGAATAATGAGCTTGTGATTCTGTACATACACACATACAGCAGTTCTCATAGCCACAGCAGAAGGAAGAAACAGAAGAAAAAAGAAGAAAAGGAGGAAGAAGGAAATAGGAGAAAGAGCAGAAAAAGTACGAGGAGGAAGTAAGACGAAGAGGAAGAGGTGAAAGAAGAAAGAAAGGAAAGAAGAGATGAGAGAAGAGGAACAGGTTGCTGCTGCTGCTAAGTCACGTCAGTCGTGTCCGACTCTGTGCAATCCCATAGACGGCAGCCGGCCAGGCTCCCCCATCCTTGGGATTCTCCGGGCAAGAACACTGGAGTGGGTTGCCATTTCCTCCTCCAAGAGGAACAGGAGGAGAGAGAAAAAGGAAAATCTATCATGATATTCTAACTTCAGATCATTATTTGAAATTCTGGGTATTGGAATTACACAGCTCTACTAGATCATACTTGGGGACAAACAAAAGTGATAGCCTACCAAATCACCTCTGTCCCTAGATTTAGACACTGCTACAAGGAATCAGAGACTCTGTACTATAAATTGGGAACCACTACATTAGAAAATATAAAGTCCAAATTACCAAGAAGGGAAACAGAACTAATATTTATTGAATGCCTACTGGGTGCCCGGCCTTATACTAGGTGCATTACAAGTATTTTATCATTTCATGACATTGATGTTATTATAGCTGTTTTACAGATTGTAAAACTGAGTCTTGAAGAGGTTAAATAACATCCCCATGGTTATACCACAAGTGGCAGCCCAGGATTTAGAGAGTCCCACTGGACTCTTTCTATGCTTATCTCCTACTTCACTGCCCTAGAGGTATGGTGCATTTTAGTGATACATTCTAAACAGCAAACATTCAAAGCTCCCTTCCTCCTATCCCTCCTTGAGAAGAGCTGATATAGCCAGAAGCAGTCACTACCACTGAGCTAAGGCATTATGGACTGAAGTTTTCAGTATGGGTCAAAGAACCTCGTGTCGATATGGCTTGCTGCCCCACTGGATTCCTTAACTCCATCCTCCCATTCCTGGCTCTTGACTTGCTTAGATTTAAGTACTGTGTGACTAAAACCATTTGAGGGGAGAGACAGCTATGTGTGCCGTTGTCCATGGTCCTGAACCACTGTGTAGGTTAGGCTTTGTTCACCTGGGAACTGGATGTAGTTATGGACGTAGGATAACACACAAAACTAGGAAGACCTAGCAGAACCAGATGTGGTCCACAGAAAAGCAATCATTGAATAAGTGGCTTAACTAAGACATCCAATAGAACGTTCTGCAATGATGGTAATGTTCTAATTCTGCACTATTCAATATTGGAGGCTTTAGCTACATGTGGCTATTGGGCACTTTAAATGTGGCTGGTAGATGAGTAACTAAATTTTAAATTTTATTTAATTTCAACTAACTTTTTGTTTTTCCTTTGTTTTCTTTTTGGATTTATTTTTAATTGAAGGATAATTGCTTTACAGTATTGCATTGGTTTCCACCAAATAATTTTAACTAATTTAAATTTAAATAACCACACATATACCATATTGTACAGCACAGGTTAGATCATTAGCACTAAGACATTTCCTGAAAATTCAAACTCCTAGGCACCATGCCAGATGTACTAAGTCACAATATCCGGGAAGAGTCCAGAAACATGCGCTTTTAACCATGAACTTCCTGGGCTCACTGACACTTGAGACCCACCATCCTGCAAGACACTTGCATCAGACTTTTGAAGTTTCTCGTTTGGGCCCGCTGACACCTGCCCCTTTCACTTCAGTTCCTAAGTTGGTCCTGCCTGAGGAAGTTTAATAGCCTCAGTCCCACAGTCAGCCCTGCCTGTACAATGGGCCCAGTGGTTCAGGATGTTTGCTGAGTTCCCAGATCCTCTCTCTGCATCCCAAGATTCCTTAAAGACTAACCTGAAGGGCACTCATGACACACAGACTCTAAGCACCTGCCTGACCCTGCACTGAGTCACACATTCATGTGTTATTTGCCCTCTGTTCCCATGTAACTTTTTCTAGCCCAGAGGAGTAGGCATTTGTCTTGGTTTCTGCCTCCTTGTGTCCCCTGTCCTCCCCCAATTCCCTCCAGGTGTAGGGATGGCTCCTTCCTAGTTTCCACCAGTCTGTCCCAGATGAATCCTCATCTTTAAACAATCTCCATCTACAGTCAGAGAGAGTGATGAGCTCTCATGACATTGACCACTATCCTTCTGACCTTCAAGTTAAACTCACTTAGAACAGACCTTCAGGTTCTGATGAATGACTCATTCATCTATCAGTTTGATATATCTGTGAACCAATTCTCTTGGAAGGCCAAGTCTCTGTAGATGAGTTCTTTTTGCCAAGCTTCACATACTGATCATTTGATCTGGGTTCCACATGCTATACTTCTGAGCCCACCTAGAGTTAACTAATTTTAATTATATAATGGAACTCAGAGATTAAAAACTAAATAATAATTTTCAGAACAGTAAATTCAATATCAGTTAAAGTTTTCAGATACAATGTCTTCTCCCTGTCTCACCACTACTTGTGCGTACATACCACACAAAACTTGCACTGATAACATTATTCAAGAATCCTTTTGACTTTTAAAAAATGTCCCATGCACTGTCGTGTTTGACCACCTGTATGTATAGACTGTCACACTAATTGTCCCACATATATCAAGCCTCCACATTGTGGCAAAGTTCCCGCCCTCATTGACCTTGGGCTTGGTCATGACTTCCTTTGGCCAAGACATTTAGCAACTGTGACACTTGGGAAGCAGAGATTTGGTAAGCATTTGCACATCTGTACTTGCCTCCTTGGAATTACTGCCATTGCCTTGTAAGAAACCTGAACTTTGCAGCTGAAGCAGCCAAGTAGAGAACTGTGGCATTCTGGTGACAGTCCCAGCTGACTGCCAAATCAGGATGAGGCCATCCTGGATCCGCCAAGCAAACCATCAATCCCTGTAGCCACACGAGTAACTCCAGAAAAGGCCAACAGAAGAGTTTCCCAGCTGAACTCAACCCAAAGTGTAAGCAAACAAATTACTGTGTTTTAGGCCACTGAGTTTTGAGACAGTTTGTTACTTAACAACAGATAACATATACAGAATGACCCTAGGAGGTACTGCTATTGTTCCTATCTTAAAATTAGGAATAGGATCTTCAGAGGGATTAGGTAATTTATCTAAGGTCTTAGAGCGAGAAAGCAGCAGAGAAGGGTCTAGAATGTTAGCCTGTACCCAAGTTCAGCATCTCTGCCCTACTCTAAATTTCACCTACACAACATCCATTCAACTAGTAAAGGGTCATCAATGACCCTAGTCCTTCCCAGACCCCATTTGCTGCCCTGGTTACCAACCCCCAGCAGCCCTTTATTGAAAACAGAGTCATCCTACTTCCCTCCTGGCCTGCTGGTGACCTCACCTCATTACTTTCATTCTGCACAAACTAAGGCCAGGAATCACTTTTAAGGGAAACACTTGAATATAGCTAACGGGAAGCAGTAAAAGTTGAGGTCTACTTCATTTGCAAAATGGGCTTCCCTGGTGGCTCAGATGGTAAAGAATCTGCCTGCAATGCAGGAGACCGGGGTTCAGTCCCTGAGTCAGGAAGATCCCCTGGAGAAGGGAAAGCCTACCCCACTCCAGTATTCTTGCCTGGAGAATTCCACGGACAGAAGAACCTGGTGGGCTACAGTCCATGGGGTCGCAAAGAGTCAGATGTGACTGAATAACTGACACTTTCCCTTACTTGCAAAATGAATGTTCTGGTCTACAGTCCTGACTTAGGTCATCATAATAGAGAAAAGGAAGAATAAACTTATCTGGTCTGGAGGCAAATCACAATTATCCAAGGATTAAAACAACTTCATTAGTGAAAAGCAAATTTTGGAATCAAAGGTCTTATTCATAGAGAACATCAGAGTTATATTAATTCTTTATTGCAAAACTGACGAATGACATGACTCTAAATGGCAAAACTGGGAAAACACGCCACAAAGCTGAATAAAACCTTAAAATGGAAATCGTGGGGTAAATAAGTCTCTGACAAATATATGATGAAAAATCTCACCTTTTGAGAAGTTTGTACATAAATTACTAAAGGAGCAAGAAGATGTAAATAGTTTTATCTTTCATTTCCTCCTAGATTCTTGAATAATGCCATCATACGCATTGGGCTAATTCATGGATTTAGGTCTAGAAGCAAATAACTTGAAAGTAGTCCTTGCTTCTGAGCTGAGGATATGTTTACTTTGCTATTAACAAAAGGCATGTTAACTGATCTTCCAAGTTTGGCACGTGGGAGCCCAAAACTTAATTTAAAAAATAAAATGATCGTATCTGAATGTAAAAGAGTTAGAAAGCAGTGGATGTAAATTAAGTGAACTCCTCTCCAAGTCAGCTGGAGAATAACTCATGTGATGATGTGATGTCATTATGAAAACTGGTTCAAAAGACACAGCAACTTATAAACAAGCCTTCTCTGACCCAATACCTTTCCTGCAGTCCTCTGTCCACACCATGGAGCACACAGTCACACAGGCATGTCAAGCAGCACTGCACAGCCTGCCCCCTGTTTGTTCCAGGAGAACTTGTGGGCCCATGTGATTTCACTCAGGAAGAGGAAGCAGCGTGGGCTGCTGGGGAAATGCCACCACCTCCAACCCACTGTTTAACCTCTCTGTGGCTCAAGTTCTCATCAGTAAAAGGTGGGTAGAAAGATTCAGGCTTCCTACTTCATAGGGTTGCAAGCATAAAAAAAAAAAAAAAGATAAACATGTTTTGAATAAGTTAAAAGTTCAGAGCAAAACCCAAATGTTTTGTATCTGGTGAAAAGTATGAGAAAGGGAAACCACGAGGCCACTGGTGATATCTCACATAAAAGCAGAGGCGTTTTAAGACACCAAGACCTAACGGGGAGCAGAAATAAAGATCTGCTGTCTGCAAAAGAACTACAACAAAAAATGATTGTGGTGATTCTGGTGTCCTCACATCAGAAAATAGTATTTTTAAAAACTGTCGTGTTAAACTTAAGCTACCCTTGGGTGAACTTCAAACTATGCAATTTGCATTTAGCCCGTGCTTAATTATATCCTAGAAGAATTCCTCTAATTCTCATTCATGACAATAATCCTGCAAAATTTAATAAAGACCCACTTAAAAAGACTTACACACAAGATTAATATAACAAGTCAATCATTTCTCTTTTTTTTCCACCTATATTCTGAAAAATCATTTTCTTTCTTCTGCATAGCACAGGGGCTCCAAATCCTGTTTGCATACAAACCACACATTTTTTCCCATACGTTTTATTATCTCCATACATAATTTTGCATGCGCTAATACTGAAAAAATAAGAGTGCTCTGTGTTCTCACTAGTCTGTGCTATGCTGTGCCTTGTCACTCAGTCGTGTCTGACCCTTTGCGACCCCATGGACTGAAGCCCGCCAGGCTCCTCTGTCCACGTGGATTCTCTAGGCAAGAATACTGGAGTGGGTTACCATACCCTCCTCCAGGGGATCAGTCTGACTAGTCTATTTCATCCAACTCAGTAGATATTTTTTTGATTGTACTACATCTAGTGCTTTTCTTGTACCTACACCAAATGTATTTGACGCTGGTTTTGGCATCTGAGGAGGAACACGCTTATGAATATGAGTCTCTACATCCAAGAAGCTTACATTCCAACCAAAAAAGAAGTAAGAAAAACATAAAATGATAACGCAAGGCAGATTACAAGTGCTTTAAGAGATGTTTAAAAGACTCTGGGTGGCAAAAAAAAGAGATCACATCTTGTCAGTGTGATCTTTCGAAAGGCTGCTTTTTAAATAAACCTCAAGGTAGAAATAGAGAAAGGAAGAAAGGCATTATTTGCCAAAAACCATCTGTCTGCAAAAATAACCAAGGCGTAGGTGGGAGAAAGAGGAAGGACAAGTTGAAAGGCTCTGAGGTGGCAAAGCAAAGAGCCTAGTCAGGATGCAATGGTGGTGAAGCCTGGTGGAGTTCAAGGTGCCAGTCTCTGCAAGGAGGGGAGAGGAAAGATGAAGGGTATTAGAGGGTCTTTGAAGAGTGGATGGCAAGGAAAATATGATATTTCACCCCTATAAAACCTGAAGTCTTTTAAATTATAAAATCAGGTGTACATCTTTGCATTACAAATCAATGTACTGATCTGTAATGATCAAATGCTGCTTTACTATCTTATTTATGTATTTACAGTATTATTGCTGGCTGTACTTTTATTACCTTTCTATGTAAAGAGTATTATCAACATGTCACTTTGTGATAGTCAAATGCTATCCAGTTATTCAGTATTAGACAAGTTTTCCCCAATATCCAGTTGACCCTTGAACAATGCAGATGTTGGGGCATCAGCTGTCCCCCTCCCCAACTCCCAGTGGGAAATCCTCATACGACTTATAGTCAGCTCCTTCATACCTGCAGTTTTGCACCCACATATTCAAAGGACCTTGGATCATTCAATACTGTAGCAGTTACTATTGAAAAAAATCCCCATATAAGTGGACCTGCCCAGTTCAAACTCTTGTTGTTCAAAGGTCAACTGTAATTTCAAGTTGACATATAGGCTTCTATTTCCAGTAATTTAACAAAGTACCCACTTGGCCCCCTTGCAGAAAAGAAAATACTGGATAAAATACCAAAAAAAAATTTTTTTAATGTCAATTATCTGGATATTTAATAAGGAGAACTCAGTGAAAGTAGGAACCTAGACAGAGAATCAAAGATATGATTTCTTTCTTTTTTTTTTTTTTTTTTTTTTTTTTGCCTTATGGGGCATTTGCTAAAATGAATGAACTTGTTTTTTGGTTTTCTCTGTCCCATAAAGCCACAGAATAGAGGTCACAAGCCCACAGTTCAGTGTGAGAGATTTAATTGGAGAGCCCCCTTCATAAAGTTGAGACTCAAAAGGCCACAGACCCAGTGTAAGAGGGAACTAGGAAGAAAAATCCTGCCATTCAAGAGACTGAAAGGAAAGCTACCTATGTAGAAATTTAGTCTTGGGGAGGGCAGGACTCTTCCCTAGAATATTTTAAGCACAAGCCAGCCTTCATGCTAGATTGTTACTGCCAGGGGGGTGGGGGCACACACCACAAGCTAAGAAGTCAATTTAGAGTTGTCCTGGGCTGGTAGTTCCTCCAGGTTCCTGACAGAAACAAACTCAAATCCTCTCTGGAATCTTAGCTTTATCACAGTTTCAAAGAATTCATGCAAAAAATATGAAATATGAAGTCATAGTAAAAAAAAAAAAATAACAGGACAAAAACAGTACCATGAAGCCCAAGCACAAGCCATCAGTATAGACCTGGAAAAAAATGTCTCAAAGCCTTTATGTCTTAATAAATTAAAGAATGTTTTAAAATATGAGGGAAAAGGAAGACACTGTAGAAATGACGAAGCATATTAATGCATAGATAATGTATGTAGTACTCACTTCGACAGCACATACACTAAGACAAATATAATTTATAAAACACAAAAAATTAAAAGTAGGAGGACAAGGGGGCTGACAGAGGATGAGACAGCTGGATGGCGTCAGTGACTCAATGCACATGAATCTGAGCAAACTCTGAGAGCTAGTGATGCTCAGGGAAGCCTGGTGTGTTGCAGTCCACAGGGCTGAAAGAGTCAAACACGACTTAGCAACTGAACAACAACAATAAAATCGACACACTAGAAAAAGCGGAAGTGTGGAATTGGAAGATAGATCCAAATTAATCATTCCAATGGCAGCATAAAGTGTTCATGATAGAAATTACAGCAGAGAGACCAACAGATATGTGAAGTTAGAGCTCTAAAGAATGAGAGAGAAAAAAATAGGAAAAAATAATATTCAGATTGATGATTACAATTTTTTCAGAAATGATAAGATACCTCTCCACAATTGAAGAAGCCTAATGAACTGAGGTGTTGGAGAAGACTCTTGAGAGTCCCTTGGACTGCAAGAAGATCCAACCAGTCCATTCTAAAGGAGATCAGCCCTGGGTGTTCTTTGGAAGGAATGATGCTAAAGCTGAAACTCCAGTACTTTGGCCACCTCATGCGAAGAGTTGACTCATTGGAAAAGACTCTGATGCTGGGAGGGATTGAGGGCAGGAGGAGAAGGGGACAACAGAGGATGAGATGGCTGGATGGCATCACGGACTCGATGGACGTGAGTCTGAGTGAACTCCGGGAGTTGGTGATGGACAGGGAGGCCTAGCATGCTGCGATTTGTGGGGTCATGAAGAGTCGGACACGACTGAGTGACTGAACTGAACTGAACTGAATGAATCCCTCCTAGCTCAGTCAGTAAAGAATCTGCCTACAATGCAGGAGACCCAGGTTCGATCCCTGGGAAGATTCCCCTGGAGAAGGAAATGGCAACCCACTTCAGTATTCTTGCCTGGAGAATCCTATGGACAGAGGAGCCTGGCGGGATAGCGTCCATGGGACTGCAAGAGTCAGATATGACTTAGTGACTAAGCCATCACCGGTGCATCCCAAGCTTGATAATAAAATGAAGCCCATGCCTACATACATCCTGCAGAAAGCACAGAACAACAAAGACAAGGAAAATCTCCCAAGAGCAGCCAGAGCGAAGAGACAGCTAACCTTCAGATAAAGCACAAAGACAGCCACAGTAAGTCAGAAGACTGTGGAACACCATTTTCAAAGGGCTAGGAAAAGAAAATAAATAACTGACAGTCTAGAATTGTAAACACAAGATATCTTTTTAAAAAGGGACAAAGGAAGATATCTTTCAGCACAAATAGCTTGTAGACTGCTATCAACATACTCTCAATAAGGGAAATTTTTAAAGGTATATATTTTATGCAGAAGAAAATTGATCCCAGATGGAAGATCCAAGATGCAAAAAGGAATCATCAACAAAGAAAGTAGTAAACATGTAAATAAAACTAATTAAACGTTGACTTGTGGAAAATTCTGAAAGAGATGGGAATACCAGACCACCTAACCTGCCTCTTGAGAAATCTGTATGCAGGTCAGGAAGCAACAGTTAGAACTGGACATGGAACAACAGACTGGATCCAAATAGGAAAAGGCTTATGTCAAGGCTGTATATTGTCACCCTGCTTATTTAACTTCTATGCAGAGTACATCATGAGAAACGCTGGACTGGAAGAAACACAAGATGGAATCAAGATTTCCGGGAGAAATATCAGTAACCTCAGATATGCAGATGACATCACCCTTATGGCAGAAAGTGAAGAGGAACTAAAAAGCCTCTTGATGAAAATGAAAGAAGAGAGTGAAAAAGTTGGCTTAAAGCTCAGCATTCAGAAAATGAAGATCATGGCATCTGGTCCCATCACTTCATGGGAAATAGATGGGGAAACAGTGGAAACAGTGTCAGACTTTATTTTGGGGGGCTCCAAAATCACTGCAGATGGTGATTGCAGCCATGAAATTAAAAGACGCTTACTCCTTGGAAGAAAAGTTATGACCAACCTAGATAGTATATTCAAAAGCAGAGACATTACTTTGCCGACTAAGGTCCGTCTAGTCAAGGCTATGGTTTTTCCAGTGGTCATGTATGGATGTGAGAGTTGGACCGTGAAGAAAGCAGAGAGCCGAAGAATTGATGCTTTTGAACTGTGTTGTTGGAGAAGACTCTTGAGAGTCCCTTGGACTGCAAGGAGATCTAACCAGTCCATTCTGAAGGAGATCAGCCCTGGGATTTCTTTGGAAGGAATCATGCTGAAGCTGAAACTCCAGTACTTTGGCCACCTCATGCGAAGAGTTGACTCATTGGAAAAGACTCTGATGCTAGGAGGGATTGGGGGCAGGAGGAAAAGGGGACGACAGAGGATGAGATGGCTGGATGGCATCACTGACTCGATGGACGTGAGCCTGAGTGAACTCCGAGAGTTGGTGATGGACAGGGAGGCCTGGTGTGCTGCGACTCATGGGGTCGCAAAGAGTCAGACATGACTGAGCGACTGAACTGAACTGAACTTATAAATAACAGTAATATTCTGTTACAGATTTAAGAGAAGAAATAAACCTAAAATGCATGCCAAAAATAATACACTTCAGGAGTGATATGATTAAATGTTTTACGGTAACTATATTACTCAAGTGGAGAAGGCAATGGCACCCCAATCCAGTACTCCTGCCTGGAAACTCCCATGGACAGAGGAGCCTGGTAGGCTGCAGTCCATGGGGTCGCTAAGAGTCGGACACGACTGAGTGACTTCCCTTTCACTTTTCACTTTCATGCATTGGAGAAGGAAATGGCAACCCACTCCAGTGTTCTTGCCTGGAGAATCCCAGGGATGGGGGAGCCTGGTGGGTTGCCATCTATGGGGTCACACAGAGTCAGACACGACTGACGTGACTTAGCAGCAGCATATTACTCACGAAAAGGCTGATTATGTGATTAAATTTAGGATTTGATACATATGTTAAAATATCTAGGATAACAAGTAAAAGAACAGAAACAGCACATATAATAAAGTAGGAAATGGAATGAGAAAAACACTCCATTCAAAAGAATACAAGAAAAAAAAAGAGAAAAATAACATTAAAAAGTTGGGACAAATAGGAAACCCATAATAAGATGATAAAAATAAATCCAACTATATCAATTACTATCAACAATAAATATAAATAGATAAGTATCCAGTGGAAGAAATATATTTTTCAACTGGATAAATCAATAAATAAAATCCACTTAAAGATTGTTTTGAAAAAACACATCAAAAATACAAAGGTATCTACAAAAGAAATGGTCTCTGCCTTTCATTAATATCAACAACATGAAAGAAAGACTGAGGACATGTTTCTGGTTAAAGAGACTAAAGAAATATGACAAATACATGCAATGTGTGGTCCTGAATTGGATCCTGGACCAGAAATATTCTTCTCCTTTGCCCTATAGAATATTAGTGAGATAAACTGTGATGAAGTACATAGATTTGATGAAAGTACTGGATCAGCGTTGTTTCCTGACAATGTCCCTACCGTGAGAAGCACATGTCCTATCCAGTCTGCTGATCCTAGAAGGTGAGGGTGTACAGAGCACAGCTGCCTCAACCCAGCCACAGTCTTCCACGGTAACAGGCAAGTTTGACCTTGGAGTACAAATGTAGGGCAAAGGCTAACAGAGCTTTGCCAAGAGAATGCATTGGTCATAGCAAACACTCTCTTCCAACAACACAGGAGATGACTCTACACATGAACATCACCAGATGATAAATACCGAAATTAGATTGATTACATTCTTTGTAGCCGAAGATGGAGAAGCTCTGTACAAACAGCAAAAACAAGACCAGGAGCTGACTATGGCTCCGATCATGAACTCCTTATTGCCAAATTCAGACTTAAATTGAAGTAGGGAAAACCATTAGACTATTCAGGTATGACCTAGATCAAATCCCTTACAAATATACAGTGAAGGTGACAAGCAGATTCAAGGGATTAGATCTGATAGATAGAATGCCTAAAAAATTACGGACAGAGGTTCTTAACATGGTACAGGAGGCAGTGATCAAGATCATCCGCTAGAAAAAGAAATGCAAAAAGGCAAAATGGTTGTCTGAGGACAACTATTTGTAAATAGCTGAGAAAAGAAAAGAAGCGAAAGGCAAAGGAGAAGAGGAAAGATATAGCTATCTGAATACAGAGTTCCAAAGAATAGCATGGAGAGATAAGAAAGCCTTCCTAAGTGATCAATGCAAAGAAATAGAGGAAAACAATAGAATGTGAAAGACTAGAGATCTCTTCAAGAAAATTAGAGATACCAAGGGAACACTTCATGCAAAGATGGGCACAATAAAGGACAGAAACAGTATGGACCTAACAGAAGCAGAAGATATTTAGAAGAGGTGGTAAAAATACACAGAACGTAGAACAAAAAAGATCTTAATGACTCAGATAACCACAGTGGTGTGATCACTCACCTAGAGCCAGACATCCTAGAATGTGAAGTCAAGTGGGTCTTAGGAAGCATCATTACAAAAAAAGCTAGTGGAGGTGATGGAATTCCAGTTGAGCTATTTCAAATCCTAAAAGATGATGCTGTGAAAGTGCTGCCCTCAATATGCCAGCAAATTTGGAAAACTCAATAGGGGCCACAGGACCGGGAAAGGTCAGTTTTCATTCCAATCCCAAAGAAAGTCTATGCAAAAGAATGTTTAAACTACCACACAACTGCACTCATCTCACATGCTAGTAAAGTAATACTCAAAATTCTCCAAGCTAGACTTCAACAGCACATGAACTAAGAACTTCCAGATGTTCAAGCTGGGTTTAGAAAAGGCAGAGGAACCAGAGATCAAATTGCCAACATCCATTGGATCATAGGAAAAGCAAGAAAATTCCAGAAAAACATTTATTTCTGCTTTATTGACTATGCTAAAGCCTTTGACTGTGTGGGTCACACAAACTGTGGAAAATTCATAAAGATGGGAATACCAGACCACCTTACCTGCCTCCTGAGAAATCTGTATGCAGGTCAAGAAGCAACAGTTAGAATGACATGGAACAACAGACTGGTTCCAAATTGAGAAAAGATTATGTCAAGGCTGTATGTTGTCACCTTGCTTATTTAATATATGCAGAGTACATCATGCAAAATGCCAGAATGGATGAAGCACAAACAAGAATCAAAATTGCAGGGAGAAATATCAGTAACCTCAGATATGCAGATGACACCACCCTTAAGGCAGAAAGCAAAGGAGGAACTGAAGAATCTCTTGATGAAAGTGAAAGAAGTCAGTGAAAAAGCTGGCTTAAAACTCAACATTCAAAAAACTAAGATCATGGCATCCAGTCCCATCATTTGATAGCAAATCGATGGGGGAAACAATGGAAACAGTCACAGACTTTATTTTCTTGGGCTCCAAAATTACTGCAGATGGTGACTGCAGCCATGACATTAAAAGATGTTTGCTCCTTTGAAGAAAACTATGACAAACCTGGACAGCATATTAAAAAGCAGTGACATTACTTCACCAACAAATGTCCATCTAGTCAAAGCAATGGTTTTTCTGGTAGTCAGGTATGGATGTGAGAGTTGGACCATAAAGAAAGCTGAGTGCCGAAGAATTGATGCTTTTGAACTGCAGTGTTGGAGAAGACTCTTGAGAGTTCCTTGGACTGCAAGGAGATTCAACCTGCCAATCCTAAAGGAAATCAGGCATGAATATTCATCAGAAGGATCGATGCTGAAGGTGAAGCTCCAGATCTTGACCACCCAATGCGAAGAACTGACTCATTGGAAAGGACCCTGATTCTGGGAAAGAGTGAAGGCAGGAGGAGAAGGGATGACAGAGGATGAGATGGTTGGATGGCATCACTGACTTGATGGACACGAGTTTAAGCAAGCTCTGGGAGTTGGCGATGGACAGGGAAGCCTGGCATGCTGCAGTCCGTGGAGTCACAAAGAGTCAGACACAACTGAATGACTAAACTGACTGACTGACTGAACCACAGTCCTCAGTGAAAATATAAGCTGCCCCCACTGCCACAGCATCAAGCAAAGCCACACAACCAAATCAGCCAAGACCCCAGTGACTCAAGATGTGTGGGAATAAATTGGAGATCATTGAGATTGGGATTTTTTGCTGCAAGAGGTAAGCTAGACAATCACACTGTTGGGTTATTCTAGGAAGAAATTATGTTAACATTAGGAAAATCAATTGACATAATTCAGTCTTGGGAAAATTAGTTATTTAAATGAAAAAAATTAAATGATATCCCTATATCACATTATATATAAGAACCAATTCCAAGGACTTCCCTGGTGGTGCAGTGGATAGGAATCCACCTGCCAATGCAGGGGCCAAGGGTTCACTTGATCCCTAATCTGGGAAGATTCCACATGCCGTGGAGCAACGAAGACTGCACCACAACCACTGAGCCTGCACTGAGCCTGTGCTCCGCAACAAGAGAAGCCGCCACAATGAGAAGGCACTGCAGCACAAGAAAGAGCAGCCCCTGCTACTAAAGAAAGTGCGCGCACAACAAAGAAGACCCAGTGCAACCATAATTAAACAAATATTTAAAAAAAAATAATCAATTCCAGATGGGCTGAAAATCTAAATACAAGAAGAAAAAAAACATAAAACCTTAAAAAACAAGAAAGGAGAACATATTTACAACCTCAAGTTATGCTTTTTGAAAAGACATAAAAAAACATAAACTGTTAACAATACAGATTGATAAGTTATACTACATTAAATAAGAATTTGTGTCCATAAAAAAATGAAAAGACAAGTCACAGAGTAGGAAAAAATATTTATAACTTGTATAATCAGCAAAAGACTAATATCCAGAATATACAAAGAACTATAGCTAACACAGAGAAGAGTGAGGGTAAGAAGAAATTCCCACTAGTGATATAGAGAATAATAATAGCTTTTGTTCTTATTTGAAAACTGTGGACTTGCTGAACTCAGTGATCCTCAGAGATCGTCATTCCAACTTTTGGTTTTTGGCCGCGCTGGATCTTCACTGCTGCACAGGCTTTCTCTAGTTGTGGTAATTGGGGTCTACTCTTTATTGTGGTGTGCAAACTTCTCGTTGCAGTGGCTTCTCTTGTTGCAGGGCACAGATTTTAGGGCTTGCAGGCTTCCGTAGCTGCAGCACATGGGCTCAGTAGCTGTGGTTCTTGAGCTCTAGGGAACAGGCTCAATATTTGTGGCCCACAGGCTTAGCAGCTCCGTGGCATGTGGGATCCTCCCGGACTAGGGATAGAACCCATGTCCCCTGCACTGGCAGGCAAATTCTTTACCACTGAGCCACCAGGGAAGCCCCAACATCCCATACTACTGAATCTTCTGCTTTTCAGGTGAGGGCGGAGGGCTAGCTGTTACCACTTCCATGCTGCCTTCTCTTCTGAATCTCTGCATCCCTGAGACTGGTTCAGTGTTGAAATTCAGGTGCGGTCTTACCTTTCTAGCTGTCTTTTTCCACCACCCCCACCCCCAATCAAACATTCTTCACTTCAAAAAGAAGTGACATGCTCAGTGATGAGAGAGTCTGGTTGATGGTGGGATCCACTTAGGATATTTGAAAGCATCTAGCCATAGGCAGCCAAAGAAATACCCACTGAATTTCAGCTGCTGGAGTTTGTCCTGAACTCTGTTTATATCTCCAAAGAGAAGCTTGTTTTGTGTTGCATTATTTTTCCCTCCTCTTTGTGGGCCAGATTCAATTTGTCACTACTTGGATATTGAACACTTTTTGCAAATTAAAGAGAAAGTCACCTCAGGCAACTCTCAAATACAGGCTTATTGGAGACTTGATGATACTGCAAATCATTAAAGAGCTTAGATTCTGTTCCGCTGCCCTCACTGATCGAATAGAGGGCACGGCTTTGAAGCCAGCAAGGACCCCTGGGACTGACCTAATGCTTTCGCCTTCAGCTTCAAAGTTTATCACATTACTAATGTTTGTGCCTCTAGATTCTGCTGGCTAGTTTACTCATCTTGAAGTACGATAATACTATTAATGCCGTTGGAAATTATTTGTCCTTCTTTGTATTAACTGTTTCCCTCTGCTCAATTCACACATTTTATTTACAATTTCGCAATGACAAGTTGTCTTCTCATAATCCTTCTCTTTCTGGTCATTCAAAGTAAAGACTATACTATCCTCTTTCTGTTAGGATAATCTGTTGCTATGGAAATAGAGTTTCCAAACAGGGATTAAAAGATCCAGGAATACTAAAGAAAGAAAGGAAAGAAAGAATTTTTCTAAGAAAAAAATTGTGTTCAAATACAAACCCTTTCAACGAAGGGGTCATTAAAAATATTTTACAATTATTAATTGAGTACTACACAGCTAGCAGGGTCCTAAGCAACACAGAGAAAGAAAGTCCATAAAATTTTGTTCCACCTAAGAAACTAAGACACATGTATAAGCAATGTAAGACTGTTTATAATTCAGATGTAAGAAAAACATGTTTGGGAGCATAAAAGCAGTATTTTTTTAAAAAAAGCCAGAGTAGACTAACAAAGGTAGATCAGCTTGATGTGAATGAGCCACTAGAATATGGTTTTAAAGCCAAAATCATGAACTTTAATTTCATAATTAGAATTTAGGTTTGGAAAGAAGCCCAAGGAAGATGACTTCATTCATTCATTTGGTGAACACTTTCTGAAGGTCTAATTGGCATTGGGATCCTGGGCTAAGCATGAGGGAGCAGGATAATAGAAAATACTGAAACAATGTGTCTTGGATCAGGTTCCCTAGAAGCAGAGCCTGAGATAAGGATTTGAGTGCATCTGATTTATTAAGGGAGTTCCTTAGGGACAAAGAGAAACAAAATAAGACTAGAGAAGGCACTAAGGCTGAATATGGTGATCTTACCTAAGGTAAGACCAAGCAAGGGACTGATTTCAGCCTGACCCCTTAGAGAGCTCTGGAGCATGAACATTTCCCATGAAATCGGTCCCACCTGGAGGCAGTGAAAAAGCATTTTGTACACCCCTACCAGGCAGGGGCTGGAGGCTGCCCCCAGGGAAAGTGGGTGGGTTGTTTGCTGTTGTCTAGTTGCTAATTCATGTCTGACTCTATAGACACCCCATGGACTGTAGCCCACCAGGTTCCTCTGTCCATGGGATTTCCCAGGCAAGAATACTGGAGTGGGTTGCCTTCTCTTTCTCAGGGGATCTTCCTCGACCAGGGATTGTACCTGCATCTCCTGCATTGGCAAGCAGTTTCTTTACCATTGAGCCACCAAGGAAGCCCAATGTGGGTACTTTACCAAACAAGTTAGCTCTCTTTGAGCAAAGGGCGATCCTCCAGAAAAGGGAACAGGAGTGAGCTGTTAGTAGACAGTGCTTATGGCAGCTGCGGGCTGGATGCCCTTGCCTGCTAATTGGGATCTCAGAGGGACACCAGCAGTGTAAACAGTACTTCAAATTATTAAGAGAAATTTATTTTGAACTTAGAATCATGCACCTGGTCCTCTAGCCTCTCTCTGAACGAATTTTGTTGTAGTTCAGTCACTCAGTCGTGTCCAACTCTCTGCGGCCCCATGGACTGCAGCCTGCCAGACTTCCCTGTCCTTCACCATCTCCCAGAGCTGGCTCAAACTCATATCCATTGAGTCAGTGATGCCATCCAGCCATCTTGTCCTCCAGGGGATCTTCCCAACCTGGGATCGAACCAGTGTCTCCTGCATTGCAGGCAGATTCTTTACCAGCTGAGCTACAAGGGAAGCCCCTGAATGAATTACTTGAGGGCAATAATGGAGCAGCAAGGTAAATGAGTTCAAGAAAGAGAAATGAATGGCATACAAGAAAAAAACATAAAGAAATACACAAAGTGTCAAGTTTATTCTCATAACTCCTAATGCAGAAATCAAGAAGAAATCTGGAAGTAGAATTCCAGATGATTACCATAAAGCAAGTAGTGGTGTAGGATGAGAAGCAGAAAAATTTAAGTACCCTAAGGTGAGTATTCAGAGAAGGCAATGACACCCCACTCCAGTAATCTTGCCTGGAAAATCCCATGGACGGTGGAGCCTGGTAGGCTGCAGTCCTCGGGGTTGCTAAGAGTCAGACACGACTGAGCGACTTCACTTTCACTTTTCACTTTCATGCATTGGAGAAGGAAATGGCAACTCACTCCAGCGTTCTTGCCTGGAGAATCTCAGGGATGGAGGAGCCTGGTGGGCTGCCATCTATGCGGTCGCGTAGAGTTGGACACGACTGAAGCGACTTAGCAGCAGCAGCAAGATGAGTATTGGGCTTCCCAGGTAGCTCAGATGGTAAAGAATCTGCCTGCCAAGGTAGAAGATGAGAGTTCAATCCCTGGGTCGGGAAGAACCCTGAAGGAGGAAATGGCAATTTCCAGACAACGTATTCTTGCCTGGAAAATCTCATGGACAGAGGATCCTGGTGGCTACAGTCCATGAGGTCACAAAGAGTAATTGGACACAACTAAGCATGGATGCACACAAAGAGTAGCAGTGTATCTAGAGAGGAAGACATAAACACAGATCAACTCTGGGTCTGTGCTCTTCAACATGATTGTTAAGGGCTGAAATGTGACTCCACAAAACTCTTATATTGAAGCCCGAACCCTCAGTAGCTTAGAATGCATTTGTATTTGGAGATACGGCCTTTAAAGAAATGAGCAAGTTAAAATGACATTGTTACGGTGAATCCTGATCTAATCTGACTGGTGTCCTTATAAGAAGAGGACATGCAGATACACAAGTGACACCAGGGATGTGTGCACCCAGTGGAAAGGCCATGTGAGGACACAGCAAGAAGACAACCATCTACAAACCAAGAAGAGAGACCTCAGGAGAAACCAAGCCTGGCCACACCTTGACCTTGGATTGCCAGCCTCCAGAACTGTGAGATAATACATTTCTGTTGTTTAAGCCACCTGTGCTGTGGCATTCCATTACGGCAGCCTGCGCAAACCAATATGATGGTATTCACTGGCTACATTAAGTAGAATTAAATAAATTAAAACTTCAGTTCCTCAGTCACACTAATCACATTTCAAGTACTCTGCAGCCCATGCAGCTAGTGGTTACCTTAATAGACAGTCTTAAAAGTAGAAGAAATTTCCATCATAACAGAAATTTTTGTTGGATAATACAGTTGGCTTAAAGCTCAACATTCAGAAAATGAAGATCGTGGCATCCAGTCCCATCACTTCATGGGGAAACAGTGTCAGACTTTATTTTTCTGGGCTCCAAAATCACTGCAGATGGTGATTGCAGCCATGAAATTAAAAGACGCTTACTCCTTGGAAGAAAAGTTATGACCAACCTAGATAGCACATTCAAAAGCAGAGACATTACTTTGCCGACTAAAGTCCGTCTAGTCAAGACTATGGTTTTTCCAGTAGTCATGTATGGATGTGAGAGTTGGACTGTGAAGAAGGCTGAGCGCCGAAGAATTGATGAGTTTGAACTGTGGTGTTGGAGAAGACTCTTGAGAGTCCCTTGGACTGCAAGGAAATCCAACCAGTCCATTCTGAAGGAGATCAGCCCTGGGATTTCTTTGGAAGGAATGATGCTAAAGCTGAAGCTCCAGTACTTTGGCCACCTCATGCGAAGAGTTGACTCATTGGAAAAGACTCTGATGCTGGGAGGGATTGGGGGCAGGAGGAGAAGGAGACGACAGAGGATGAGATGGCTGGATGGCATCACTGACTCGATGGACGTGAGTCTGAGTGAACTCCGGGAGTTGGTGATGGACAGGGAGGCCTGGCATGCTGCGATTCATGGGGTCGCAAAGAGTTGGACACGATTGAGCGGGTGAACTGAACTGAACTGAACTACTCTAAAGTGAAAGTGCAAGTTGCTTAGTTGTGTCCAACTCTTTGTAACCCCATGGACATCCAGTCCAGGCCAGAATACTGGAGTAGCTAGCCTTTCCCTTCTCCAGGGGATCTTCCCAACCCAGGGATTGAACCCAGGTCTCCCGCATTGCAGGCAGATTCTTTACCAGCTGAGTAACAAGGTTACTACTCTAAAGGTTGAAGTCAAATTTTAAGTTGCAATAAATGAACTAAAAACTTCAAAGATAATGATTAGAAGAGAACTAAAAATTAATTGAAGAAAACGTAATAAATCCAACAAAAGACCCCAAAGAACAAAACACCAATAAAATTAAGTACTGGGAATATAACTGACCATATCGATAATCATAATAAACACAAATATATTGAAATCCCCCTTTAACAGACAGATTACACAGTGGGTTGAGAAGGAAGGGAGGGAGGAAAGTATGAAGCAAAACTTAAAACAGAGGTCTTAAATATATACAATCACTAACAAAAAGAAAATGTAGCAATATTAGTGTTAAACAACATAGGATTCAATTCAAAAAATATATTATACTTTTAAAATATGCACTCAATCACAGAGACTGATAACTCTGAAAGGCTACACTCAGAGTGCAAACTTCAAACTCAAAAAAGTGAAAAATACAATCTTGGCTTAGTAACAAGATTTTATATATATCAGATCACTGGTAAAATTTCAATAAAGTAACAGAAGGCAGCAGTCTTATAAGGCAGGGTAACTGACCACATCACAGGGGAAAAAAAAGAAAAATAAATGAAAAGAGAGAACCAAAATATTTATCAACTGGGAGGTATTTTGAACATCCTTCTAAATAGCTCCTGGAACAAAGAGGAACTCAAAATGTTATTTAGAAGCACTATTCAGAAAGGAACAACAATGAAAGCATGTGTTCAGTCAAGATTCTGAGTTGGAAGCAATAGGAACGAAGTACAGCTGACTTTGGAGAAGGCAATGGCACCCCACTCCAGTACTCTTGCCTGGAAAATCCCATGGATGGAGGAGCCTGGTAGGCTGAAGTCCATGGAGTCACTAAGAGTCGGACACGACTGAGTGACTTCACTTTCACTTTTCACTTACACGCATTGGAGAAGGAAATGGCAACCCACTCCAGTGTTCTTGCCTGGAGAATCCCAGGGATGGTGGAGCCTGGTGGGCTGCCGTCTATGGGGTCACACAGAGTCGGCCACGACTGAAGTGACTTAGCAGCAGCAGCAGCAACAGCTGACTTAGAAAATGAAATTACTAACAGGACTCTGGGCTTGCCCAGCAGTCCAGTGATGAAGACTCTGTGCTTCCACTGCAGAGGTTGTTGTTTTGTTGTTGTTCAGTCACTAAACAAAGAGGCATGTCCTACTGTTCGCAACCTCATGGACTGTGGCCCACCAGACCCCTCTGTTCATGGGATTTCCCAGGCAAGAATACTGGTGAGGGTAGCCATTTCCTTCTCCAGGGGATCTTTCGGACCCAGGGATTGAACCCATGTCTCCTGCATTGGCAAGTGCATTTTTAAGCTGAGTCACCAAGGAAGCCTCCACAGCAGGGGGCTCGGGTTCAATTCCTAGTTAAGGAACTAAGATCCTACAGGCCATGCAGCAAGGCCAAAAAAAAAACATTAATTAACCCACAGAGTTTGGCAGTAGAACTAGACTCGGACTGCACAGTTGGAGCAATGCCCCCCACAGTACCACTGAATCCATCTGGGAGGACAGTGCTCCTGCCCCTACCAGGTGCCCATTGCCCCATCTTGCCCCACTGACTCTGGCAGCCATGGATGCTGAGACTGCCCCTGGTGGTCCTGTCCCAAGAACCTGGTCTTTCTGCCAAGGCCACTGCTATCACTTCTGAACATTGCTAACACTCAAATCAAAACTGGCCTAGCAAAACTATTCTTGGAGCCTAGATCATGTGTCTGTATTCATGCCACAAGAGAGACCAACATTTTCAGCTTTTATAGAGAAGGCAGGCATTGCCTCCCACTAAGACTTATCAACTCAAGAACAAAATAAGCCCAAAGAAAGTATAAGAAAGCACATAACAAATACAAATAGAAAATGTATCAAAATGGAAAAGCAAAAGCAGATAGACTTGATTTTTTTTTAAAGACAGGCTACCTTTTATCATGCCTGATTACATAGAGAAAGAGAAAACACAGACACCTTTTAGGATACAAAAAGAAACAGGGACTTCCCTGGTGCTCCAGTGGCTAAGACTATGAGCTCCCAATGTAGGGGGCCTGGGTTCAATCCCTGGTCAGGGAACTAGATCCCACATGCTGCAACTAGACCCTGCACAGCCAAAAAGTAAATGTTTTCTTTTTTAAAAGAAAAGGAACATAACTATAGAGTTCTTATTTATAAAGTAAGATTATATACAGGTTATTATCAATAAATTTAAAAACAGAGTACATGAATATTTTCAAAGGCAACATGAAATAATTGACTCAAGAGAAGAATCAGAATACAAAGAGATCAATAGCCATTTTAGAAATTTTTAAAAATCTGTCCTGAAAAGGAATCAAGAAGACTCAGATGGTTTTCCAAGTGAGCTTGGAAAATTTTAAGAAAAAAGTGATTTCTGTTTTAGACAAACAATTCCAAGTCAAGTAGAAAAATTTTAAGAAAAAAGTGATTTCTGTTTTAGACAAACAATTCCAAGTCAAGTATAGAAAAGGCGAAGAGTCTCCCCACTTCATTTTACAAATTAAATATAACTATGTTACCAAACGGGCTTCCTTGGTGGCTCAGATGGTAAAGAATCTGCCTGCAATGCAGAAGACCTGGCAGAAGGAAGTGGCAACCCGCTGCAGTATTCTTGCCTAGAGAATTCCATAGACAGATGAGCCTGGTGGGCTATATTCCATGGGGTCTTGAAGAGTGAGACACAACTGAGCCACCAACACTTTTCACTTTAATTACTACTTTCATGTTATCAAAACCGGACAAAAATTGCATACTGAATGAAACAATTACTGACAATATCATTCAAAAATGTAGATGCAAAAATCCTAAAGCAGATATTAGTAAATCAAATACAGCAACACGCACATACACACACATATATATATATGGCTTATTGCAGGAATGCCAGGATGATTCAACATTAAGAAATCTCATTAACAAAGAACAAAATATCAGGATTTTCTCCATCTTGATAGATATAAAAATGCATTTGAGAGCATACAGCAGGCTTCTTGAAATAAAAATTCCGTTCTAAACTTTAGAAAACCTTTTATAAGGGAGGAATAGAAATAAATTCCTTTTCCTCGATAGAAGTTAACTATCAGAACCATGCAAATTATTTTTGATGGTGAACTACTCCAGGCATTTTAATTGAAGACAAGACCAAGAAAACGTATCATATAAAAGTTCTTGGGTTGAAAGAAATTGCCTGAAACTAATTCTGACTAATTTGATACAAAGGGAGGGAGAGTTTATTGGAAAGCTTTTAGAAAGCTCTCCAAATCAGCCAGGAGCCAAGAGAACCTCGCTCCAAAAAAGACAGGAATTACTTGGTCTCTAGAATTGATGAATTTCACTTTTATTTGTTTGCTTACACGTGGGTCACGTTCTTCAAGATCTGAACTCCTAGGACAGTAAATTCAAATGGCTAATCCAGGGTCATGGTCTTGCCCTTTGACTATACAGTTCCACTGATGGGAAAGATCTAATAAAAAAAATGTCCAACGTCCTCTTCTACATCCATAGTACAAAAGCAGGGTGCCAGGACTTAGTATTCTTCTATGACTGCCCACAGTAGGGGAGATTCCACAAAATCAATAAATCAATCAAGGTTCTGCTAGAAGCAGAAATGGATGGTAAGGAAAAATAATTCAGTCAGTGAAGCAATAAGATAAAAACTTTTTTTAAGAAAAAGGAAATAAGGGGTAAAGATCTCAAAAGGAAAAAGTAAAATCCTTATTATCTGGAGATGATATCACTCTCAAGCTAGAAAATTTAATAGAATCAATTGAAAATTAATATATTCTTTTTATATATTTACTATCATTATATTGTATAAATAATATAAATTCACAAAAGTGGCTAAGTATTATACATGATCAACACCAAAAAAAATCAATATATTTATAGGAAATAAATCAATAAATTCCTATTTGCAATAAGCAACTAGAAAAGATACTGAAAAACTGAAAATAGATAAATAAAAACGAAGCTTTCCTGATGGCTCAGCAGTAAAGAATCCACCTGCCAATGCAGGAGACGCAGGTTCAATCCCTGGGTTGGAAAGATCCCCTGGAATAGAATATGGCAACTTGTCCCAGCATCCTTGCCTGGGAAATCCCATGGACAGAGGAGCCTGATGAGCAACAGTCCACGGGGTCACAAGAGTCAGACACAACTTAGCAACTAAACAACAACAAATGAAAAAATATCCATTCACAGAAACAGCAAAAACTGAAATATCCAAAAACCTCCCTAACAAGAAATGTGTGAAACTCATGTAAATAAAAATATAAAATTTTTATGAAAGATATGGTAAAGAAGACCCAAGAAAATCAAGAACTATACCATATTTCAGAATGTGAAGACTCAAAATTATAAAGTCACTCAACTAACCTATAAAAGCAATATAATCCCAATCAAATCTAAGCATAGCTCTTTATGGAACTTACAAGCTTTTTATAAAGTTCATCTAGAAGAGAAAAACATATCATAATACATTTGGAAAAAATGAGGGAGCATTTACCATACCAGGTTTCAAAATCAAGCTTTAATGATTAAAACATGTGGTACAGTCAATAGAAGACAAGATAGACTCTAGCAGCAGCCACATATTCACAATTTCTGCTATGACAAAGGCAGCAATTTACATTAAATGGCACTGGTACAACTGGCTAAGCATTTGGAAATAAAATTAGATCCCTATTCCTTGTGTGGCACAAAAATAAATTCCACATAAAGAGCTAAATGTAAAAACAAAATTACAAAAGCATCCTAAGAACACACAAGATGATTTTAATGCAATCTGGGGGTAAAAAGTCTTTTATCAGATCCAGAGGCCATATGTTGACCATTTTACTGTGTAAGAATTTTAAATTTTATTAAAATAATAAAAGGTATCTTTTAAAGGATTTAAAAAGACAAAGCAATAGACTGGGAGAAAATATTTGAGAGAGCTTCTGCAAATCAATAAGAAAAAGACCAACAACCCAATTTTAAAATAGGCAAAGGGTAAAACAAGTATTTCACCAAAATGTTTCACATTAAACATGTGGAAGAATGTTCAATATAACTCTAATCAAAAGAAGGCAAATGAAAGTAACAATCAGATATTTTTTACAGTCAGATTTGCAGATGTTCAGTATCCAATGTTAGCACAAGAATGTTGTCAGGAAGCGATTTTTATGGAACTATAAATTGGCTACAGTTTTTTGGAAGACAATTTGGCACTACCTATTGAAAACTTAGATGCATATACTGTTTGCCCCAGCAATTCCACTTTTAAGTTATCTGTCCAACAGAAATATCCTCTCAACTATGATACAATATAAGTAGAAAAATTTTTATAGCACCATTGTCTGTAATAGTCAAAAACTGAACATGATCTAAATGTCCATTAGTAAGAGGAAAGAAAATTAAGCCTGTACTATGTAAAATTTTGGAGCAGTTTGGAAGAATAATGTGGACATGGATATACTGGCACAGTATGCTCAAATCTATTAAGAGAAAAAGTCAACTTAAGTGAAGAATATGATCCTATTTTGGAGAAGGAAATGGCAACCCACTCCAATACTCTTGCCTAGAGAATCCTGTGGACAGAGGAGCCTGGTGGGCTGCTGTCCGTCCATAGGGTCGCACAGAGTCGGACACAACTGAAGCGACTTAGCATGCATGCATGCGTTGGAGAAGGAAATGGCACCCCACTCCAGTATTCTTGCCTGGAGAATCCCAGGGACAGGGGAGACTGGTGGGTTGTCGTCTATGGGGTCGCACAGAGTCGGCCACGACTGAAGCAACTTAGCAGCAGCAGCATGATCCTATTTATGTGAAAATCTAATCCTATCACTTTGTTAACACGTAAATCCATAGGAAAAGGGCTAGAAAGGTGCACATCAAATTGTTTATGTGATAACCTTTGGGGAAGGGAGAAGGGTTGGGGGAAACAGACTTTTATTTCTTACTCAACTGCTATACCTGCTTCCCTGTGGCTCAGAGAGTAAAGCGTCTGCCTGCAATGCGGGAGACCTGGGTTCAATTCCTGGGTCAGGAAGATCCCTGGAGAACGAAATGGCAACCCACTCCAGTATTCTTGCCTAGAAAATCCCATGGATGGAGAAGCCTGGTAGGCTACGGTCCAGGGGGTTGCAAAGAGTCGGACACAACTGAGCAACTTCACTTTCTTTTCACTTTCAACTGCTACACCAGAAATTTTTACAACAAAAATGTGCTGGCATCTGCTTATATAATTTTTTTTATCATTTTTGAAAGATGAATTATTATGCCAGTGGCAGAGGAGAGGAAGATGAAAGAGGACTGAGATCTTAACAGACAGTGAGATAGCGAGGAGGAGACCATTACCCAGTGAGCAAGAAGTGATGAGAATGCAGAATAGGCAGTGGTACTTGGGATGATGAGGACACAGACTCAGGAGAGATGATCATGCAGCTGCCAATTTTCAGGTGTAGGCATGAAGAGGGAGGAATACTAAAAGACATGTAAGTCTATAGCAGTACTATTTACAATAGCCAAGACATGGCAACACCCTAAATGTCCACCAACAGATGAATGGTTAAAGACATGGTACATATATACAATGGTATATTACTCAGCCATAAAAAAGAATGAAATAATGCCATTTGTAGCAACATGGATGCAACTAGAGGTTATCATACTAAGTGAAGTAAGTCAGAAAGGGAAAGCCACATGATATCACTTATATGTGGAATCTAAGTTATGGCACAAATGAGCCTATCTATGAAACAGAATCACAGACATAAAGAACAGACTGATAGCTGCCAAGGGAAAGGGGGTTGAGGGAAAGATGGAGTGGGAGTTTGGGGTGAGTAGATGTAAGCTTTTATATATAGCATGGATAAACAGCAAGGTCCTATTGTATAGCACAGAGAGCTATGTTCATTATCTTATGATAAACCATAATGGAAATGAATATTAAAAAAGAATGTATATATGTATAACTGAATCAATTAATCATAAATTAACAATATGTACTTCAATTTTTAAAAACTGAGAACTAAGTTTTCAGATTTAAATGTCAGGACAGAGTGATTCTGAGTGATGATGAGGCCCACGTGTGACCCTGAGATTCTGAATGATTCATGGAAATAGACTGCAAGGAATGAGAAATTGGAGACAGGAGACCATAAAGTGTTTGTCGTAAAAGTATAGGCAGACTGCAGGTGCTACCTAATTTAGTTCATAGAGAAAACTAAAACACAAAAGAAGGGGCTTCCCTGGCAGTCCGGCGGTTAAGACTCCCCCTTCCAATGCAGGAGATGTGGGTTCGAGCCCTAGTTCGATTCCTGGCTAGGATCCCACATGCCTTGTGGCCAAAAAAGAAAACAAGACCATAAAATAGAAGCAATATTGCAACAAAAATCAATAAAGTCTTTTTTTTTAATATGGTTTTTTTAAAAAGCTCAAGAGAAATGTCTTGATTTATACTATCTAAAAGAATTTAGTCCAATAATGGAAATGTTCTCTATCTACCTTGTTCAATTCAGGAGCGACTAGACACATATGGCTAGTGAACAGTTGAAATGTAGCTAGTGAGAATGGGAAACTGAAATTTTGTTTGTGTTCCTTTTAATTCATTTGTATTTAAACAGCCACATGTGGCCAACGGCTACAGTAGTAGGCAGTATAGTCCTAGATGAAGCTCCATATAGCAAGACATATAGTTAACTTAAAGTATCATAATGGGATAAACCTAAAACACTGGGAACCTGTGGATTCCATTTACTATGATGGAAAACCTATTCATCTTACTTCACAATGTTAAGGACATAGAAATGTCCTTCAGAGATCCCTTGGTCTGCAAAGAATATAATATTAGGGCAAGAGATGTGGAAATATGACTTATCCATGTAAACCTGTACACAAACCAGGGAGTGGATGAATTCCTGGAGACAGTCAATGTGGTGGTGACCAGCAGGGCTTCCTACGACCACTATCGAGCACTTTCGGGAGCTTGTCAGTCACTGACATGGGAAAGAGACTGAGGGGTACTGAAGGACTTCATAAAGGGATTGAGGAAGAAATTTTAAAATATTTCAATGACTGCCTGAAAGGTTTATTTGCATATCTATGGCTATTTCTGTTAAAAAAATATTCACTTATTTCCATAGAGTTTATGATTCTCCCTTTTATCTAGGAAATTCAGTTATCACTGAAAGCTATCACAGGTTTTGAATCAAACATTATCTCAGCCTGAACTGAGCCTTAGCCCCCAGTGAACTGCTTCTCAAGTGTAGAAATCTCAAATACAATGAAGCCTCACACAAGTTGTGCACTCCAGCCAGGAACCCCTGAACTGTAGGCAGGATGCAGTACTTTGTTAATTATGCCTAAGGAACATGCAGATGAGCCTCTGAGCACCTAGAGCTTTATCATTCTGTTCCTAACATCAGTTTTGATGGGGCCTGTGGCATCCTCCGTTCCTGGTGGAAAGTATTTGTCTTAGGGAAAGAGTCTAGATTTTATGGAATTTGACAGCTAAGGGAGAGATTTCCAACAATGAGTTCTCAAATATTTGGCTGTAAGCACCATGCATTCCATGGACTTGGACTCCAGACCTTCCATTCCCCAATTTTTCTTTGCCCAGAGTCCACTTCTTACATCTCTAGTGTCATAGAACATTCTCTGTAAGAGTTCCTTCCAGGGAATGGAATTTACTCCGATCTTAAGAGTTCTAACTTTAATTATAAGGCTTCTTTAACAGCATTGCTATTTGTCATCCATGTAATTCTCTTGCTCCATCTCAGAGTTCCACTCTATGGAATGTGTAATCAGATGAAATATCTACACCAACCAGAGGGGAATTCACAAAAGGTGACTTATAAAATGTGTGCTAATTTTCAGCCTGCTATGACTTGATGTTTATAGTTGAAGAAAGCTCACACTGAATCACAAGTACCATAGAATTACAAAACTACTTCATTCCCTCAACACTTACATAGTGCAAATCAGTGAAGTTGTAATGCTGAATTCT
The DNA here is from genome assembly GCF_023091745.1 of Budorcas taxicolor. NCBI lineage: Eukaryota > Metazoa > Chordata > Mammalia > Artiodactyla > Bovidae > Budorcas > Budorcas taxicolor. Next base: position 93,600,803 of record NC_068913.1, read on the forward strand.
TTACTTCATACCCAGGAGTCAGCCTATCACCCTGAATCCTGGTTTTCTACCTCCTCCCCACCACTGCTAAACTTTGATCATTTGGCTATTCATTACTCAAAATATAGGTAAAAAGAAATAAAGGCAGGAGTTTAAAATTCAAAAACAGTCTCCTGTATAGTGTGAACAGCTTTTACAATATTTTAATGGTGCTTGGGGGAGGGAGACTGATTCTGATTACTGAAACATGTTTGGAAATTCTCTGCGTCTTTATGTGGACATCTCTATGGCATACACTTCTGCTATCTCCTTCCTGAACAACACTGGTAACCAAAGTGAAAGCGAAACTGAAATAGCTCAGTCATGTCCGACTCTTTGAGACCCTATAGACTGTAGCCTTCCAGGCTCTTCCATCCGTGGAATTTTCCAGGCAAGCATACTGGAATGGGTTGCCATTTCCTTCTCCAGGGGACCTTCCCAACCCAGAGATTGAACCCAGGTCTCCCGGTTGCAGGCAGACAACTTAGCATCTGAGTCACCTGGGAAGCCCTTCTGATAACCGAGATCAAGCATAAATACTACCTCCCTTGAAAAACCTGCCTCTACTTCCCTGTATAGTTTGTCCTTCAGCCTTCTTAGTCTAACAGCACTCTGTTTGGTATCTAATATACTCAAGTAGTTGGAATACTATGTTCTAATGTTTTCCAGTAAGTCTTGCCCTTTACTCTGTGGATGCCAGGATGCCAGGGGTCTTTCTGATGCATCTGTATATCTCTTGTGCCAGTCATTGTCTGATACATAGGTGATAAGTACACCTATGTATGTTTGGTGTGAATTTTGTTCAATGAATGAATGGTGTGACTTTCATTCAGCAGTTTACCACTTTCAACCATCTCCTGCCTTGTCCACTAAGAACACCTTTTCCACTGTTACTAGCTTTCTGGAAACTGAAAGTTAGTACTTCCTTGCTTGTTTGCAGATACAATACAGTGTTCCCAACACACTCCATTTTTATCCAGACTCAAGTAAGAGGAGGAAGAAGAAGCAAAGTAAATAGAGAACTCAGTTTCATAATGTCAGGAGCTATACAATTTTGACTACATCTATAACCCAGGTCTTACAAATAGTCAAGAATATCCAGGGCATAAGTTTTGAAATTCTACTAATAGTAATGGGAGAAAGAAGTAATCCTTAGAATATTGCAAAAAAAAATAAAGCACAAAAATGTATGGGCAGTATAATAATAATAACTAACGTTTATTGAGCACTTGCTCTGGGTCACCTGTTGTTCTAAATAACTTAAATTTTACTAAAGTAAAATTTTAATTTCACTTTTCCAAAAAGTAAAATTTTAATTCCACTTTTTTAAAAAGTAACATTTTAATTTCCAATCACCTTCTCATTAATTCTGTAACAAGCTTCCAGGCTTGTTACAGATTCTTTGAACTTTCTGGGTAGAGAATTATTATTGTTACTATAATTATCTGCAAATAATAAATAATTTGCATACTTATTTCTTGCCTTACTAGAAATTCAATAAAATGTTAATGAAAATTGACAGTAGTGAATGTCATTGCCTTTTCCAAGTCTTCAAAAGAATATTTCTAAGATTTGACCACTAAGAATAAGGTTCACTGCAACACTAATTACTAGAGAAATGCAAATCCAAACTACAATGAAATATCAACTCACACCTATCAGTATGAGTATCATTGAAAAACCACAAATAATACATGCTAAAGAAGGTGTGTCTGGAGAAAAGGCTGTACCATTGGTGGGAATGTAAATTGGTGCTGCCACTATGGAGAACAGAATGGAGGTTCCTTAAAAAACTAAAAATAGAGCTACCATATGATCCAGCAATCCCACTCCTGGGCATAAACCCAGAGAAAACCATACTTCAAGAAGATACACACACCCCAGCACTAATTACAATAGCCAAGGTGGAAGCAACCTAAGTGTCCATCAACAGATGAATTAGATAAAGAAGAAGAGGTATATATTTACAATAGATTATTACTCAATCATTTGAAAAAGGATGAAATATTGCCATTTGCAGCAACATGATGAACGTAGAGATTATCATAATAAAAGAAGTCAGACAAAGACAAATATATGATATCACCTATAAGTGAAATCTAAAAAATAACAAAAATGAATTTGTTTGAAAATCAGAAACAGACTCACAGACATAGAAAACAAACTTCTGGTTACCAAAGGGGAAAGGTGGGGGGAGGGGATAAATTGGGAGTATGGGATTAATAGACATATGCAACTATATATAAAATAGATAACCAACAAGGATTTACTGTATGCCACAGGGAACTGTACAATATCTCATAATGATTTATAATGGAAAATAATCTTAAAAATAATATATGTACATATATATGTGTGTATAATTGAAACACATTGCTGTATACCTGAAACTAACACAATATTATAAATCAGCTATAGTTAAATATATAAATCAATAAATAAAAATTCTTTAAAGTAAGAATAATGTTCACTGAAATCTATTATTACTGTTTTAATAGTTTTTATCTGGTTAAGGGAATATCTTTCCATATTTAGCTTCATGAAGCTTTTTTTAATAAAAAAACAGGTTTTGAATTTGTCAAATATTTTTTTGCTGAATCTACTGATTGATTTTTTTTCTTTTAATGTCTTGATATGATGAATGATATTGATAAATATTTATAGTTAAATCACCTTGCATCCCTAAGATAAATCCAATTTAATTATGATACATTATCTTTTTTATACACTACTGGATTTTGGATTGTTAATATTTAGTGCAGAATTTCTGCATGTTCAGGAATGAAACTGCCCTATAATTTTCCTTCCTGTACTATCCTTGTCAAATTTGGGGATTTTCAATCAAAAAATGGGCCAAAGAACTAAACAGACATTTCTCCAAAGAAGACATACAGATGGCTAACAAACACATGAAAAGATGCTCAACATCACTCATTATTAAAGAAAGGCAAATCAAAGCCACACTGAGGTACCATCTCATGCCAGCCAGAATGGGTGCTATCAAAAATTCTACAAGCAATAAATGCTGGAGAGGGTATGGAAAAAAGGGAATCCTCTTACATTGTTGATGGGAATGCAAACAAGTACAGCCACTATGGAGAACGATGTAGAGATTCCTTAAAAATTTGGAAATAGAACTGCCATACGACCCAGCAGTCCCACTGCTGGGCATACACACCGAGGAAACCAGAATTGAAAGAGACACGTGTACCCCAATGTTCATCGCAGCACTGTTTATAATAGCCAGGACATGGAAGCAACCTAGATGTCCATCAGCAGAGGGATGGATAGAAAGCTGTGGTACATATACACAATGGAATATTACTCAGCTATTAAAAAGAATGCATTTGAATCAGTTCTAATGAGGTGGGTAAAACTGGAGCCGATTATACAGACTGAAGTAAGTCAGAAAGAAAAATACCAATACAGTATATTAACGCATATATATGGAATTTAGAAAGATGGTAATGATGACTCTATATGCGAGACAGCAAAAGAGACACAGATGTAAAGCACAGACTTCTGGACTCTGTGGGAGAAGGCAAGAGTAGGATGATTTGAGAGAATAACATTGAAACCTGTATATTACCATATGTGAAATAGATTGCCAGTCCAGGTTCGATGCATGAGACAGAGTGCTCAGGGCTGGTGCACTGGGATGACCCTGAGGGAAGGGATGGGGGGGAGGTGGGAGGGGGGTTCAGGATGGGGAACGCATGTACACCCGTGGGTGATTCATGTCAATATATGGCAAAAACCACTACAATGTTGTAAAGTAATTAGCCTCCAATTAAAATAAATTAATAATTTAAAAAATTTTAAAAGTTACTAGTAAAAATAAATTGGGGGGGGGGTTAAGTTAATATCAGGTTCACAGAATAAATAAAGAAGTCCTGTCTCCTTTTCCATATTCTGGAAGCATTAGTATAAAATGGCAATCATTTGTTCATTAAAAAAAAAAAAATCTGGGCATGGTGTTTTTGTAGAAGGATTTTAAGGACTTATTTCTTTTTCTGCCTTTTTCCTCTGATGAGTTTGAAATTGTAGAATCTGCACTGACACATACAGTGATGGTGCAGAAGCAATGATGGGTAAAAGTGTTGGTGCCCTGGCAGGAATCAGAGCAGTGTCAGCAAACCAGGAGGAGAATCACTGGATTGTCACTGTCACCTACTTCACCGTAAATTTCCTAAAATGTGTTTCACTTAACAGTGTGCTTGGTGAAGCAAGAAAAACAATATTAATTTTATTAAATCTTGACCCTTAAGCAATGTCTTTTTAATAGTCTCTGTGACCAAAGAGGAAGTACAGAAAGCACTTGTGCTGAATACCAAAGTGTGGTGGGTGTCTCAAGGAAAAACACTTGCGTGATTGAGTTTCAAGCTTTTTCAAGTTTTTTCATGGAACACCATCTTTACTTAAAAGGATGACTGACAGATGAACTACAGCTATTCAGACTTGGATAATTGCCAGACATTTTCTCAAAACTGAACTAGGTTGAGCCGGTTACTTCAAGGAAATCAACTGACAGAATTTATTGCATATGATAAAATTCAAGTTTACAAGCAAAAGTTGGAATTTTAGAAAACCTGTACTTCCCACCATGAGCATGACAGCTTCTCAGTACAGGGACTTTTCTAACAGGATAGTTGGTGATGTTAATGAGTATGATTTTTGCATCACTGTTTGGAGGATTTCCATTATTCAGTGAACCAATATTTTCCAAATCACTAGCCCATGATGTTACCAAGTCATACTTAAATAAAAAAGATCTATATGAAGTTTCACATAGGCAAATAAATTTTGATGTAACAGAATATGAAAAGCTTATTGATATGGCTTTTAAATTCCACATTGCAACTAATTACTAGAAAGTTACTATGGTCTGAGTTTTGGTGTAAAATCAAGAATGATATCCACCATTATCTGAAAAGGCTATTAAAACGCTTCTCCCTTTTCCTGCTACATATCTGTATGAGGCCAGATTTTTTTCTATATATTTCAACCAAACAACATATAGCAACAGAATGGATTCAGAAGCAGATATGAGATTCTAGCTGTCTTCTATTGACCCAGACAGCAGATTTTTCAAAGATATAACACAATTTCTCAGTAATATTTTTGTTTTGGAAGATAAGCTGTTTTTCTTGAGCTATGTTATTTATGTTAACATCAAATGGGTTTATCATTTTTTGAATGAATTAATGAAATATTTTAAGATGGTGTTTCAATTTTTAATATGGTAAATATCAATAGACATAACCTACATATACAAAAGTATTTGGGAATCCTCAATAATTTTTATGGAGGTAAAGGGGATCTGAGAACTCATGATGTGGGAGCTTCCCTGGAGGACCAGTGGTTAGGACTTTATCTTATAATGCAGGGGGTGTGGGTTCAATCCATGGCTGGGGAACTAAGACCCCATGTGCCTTTTGGCCAAAACACCCAAAACATAAAACAGAAGCAACATGGTAACAAATTCAATAAAGACTTGAAAAATAGTCCACATCAAAAAAAAAAAAACTTAAAAAAATAAATTGCAATATTATTACTTAAGCAAATATATATGATAATAGAAGCAAACCCCAACTTTTTGTTTTGCTCACACTGTTCTTATCAGTTTTATTTAGCAGGGGTAATATTTTCCTGCACCTGGATGAAAAGACAGTGATTTAGAAACCAAAATGTCCAATTCTGTATGATAATTATAACTGGGCAGGTTTCAGCAGTAAACCTCCTCCTCTCCCAGCTTGCTTCTGTTTCAGATTAAAAGCCTTCCATGAGAAAGAGTGGCTGGCTGGCTTCTTCCCCAACTCACTGCCTGTGCTTCTTTTCTCATCCTTCTTATTCCTTCTTCCCGACTGAAGTTTTGATGTCTTCCAGGTCCAAAGTAGGAGGATGGAAAAGGGGAACGGGACAAAACGTTCTTACTTATCTGATATCCTCGTGATATGAAAGTCAATGAGCTCTTCAGAGGTTGTTAGCAATGGACAGTTTTCCCTTGCAACTTGGCCCCAGGAGGGTACATTTCTAACCTGTCAGGTCTTTATAGACTGAGACTTTATACACCAGTGGTACATAGCCAGCCTGTGTCTTCTGATTTCTTCTCACCTCTTGCAGATGGCAGGCTCTGAGAGAAACCACACTGGCTCTTTCTCCCAAATGCCCATGTCTAGACTTCTTGAAACAATCAGACAGCCTTTGCGAGAAAAAAGAAAAAAAAGACAATCCCTTCCCACATCTGCCACAACTGTGGTTAGTCAGCATTTCTCTCTCTCTCTTTTTTTTTTAATAATCTTATTTACTTATTTTTGGCTGTGCTGGGTCTTCCTTGCTGCGTGGACTTTTCCCTGGTTGTGGAGAGTGGGGGTTACTCTCTAGTTGCGGTGCACAGGCTTCTCATGGCAGTGGCTTCTCCTATTGCAGACAGTGAGTCGCATCAGTAGCATCAGTAGTCGTGGTGCGTGGGCTTAGTTACTCCACAGTATGTGAGATCTTCCTGGACCAGGAATCAAACCCATGTTTCCTGCATTGGCCAGGCGGATTCCTTACCACAGAGCCACCAGGGAAGCCCAGCCATTCTCTGCTCTCTAGATTTCCAATATCAGACTCACACTCCAGCCCACATTCATCGAAACTTTCCAGGTGGTACCGTGGACCTGAGATAAAGAAGGAAGTGTCTCCACCCTTTTCATCTCCTTGACCTACTACTTCAAGGACTTGGTTCACAGAATTTTCAGACTCTCTTTGGTGTCCACCAATTGGTGCTTTAGTCAAAACCCAGGGGAAAGAATTTCAGTCCAAGACCCTGTGACTCATCAAGTACGCTTTCTCCAGGAACTAGCTGAATATTCAGAACACCACACCAAAGGAAGCAGGAACACATGCTCATAAACTTAATTAACTCATTTAAATGTTGTAAATGCATGATAAAGTGACTGAAGAATCAGCCTGTAGTATTTTAGTCATATGCTGAAGGCCCTGAGCTGTGAAGAATAGTGCTGTCACGCCCACAAATCAATGTTATTTCTGGGAAATAATGATCACGTACACTACAGTGAAGGACCTGCCTTCTTCATTATGCATCGTGTTTTCAAGTTCCCTGTTACACAAGCATGTCTCAGCCCACTTCTACCTCATTTGAATGCACAGGAGGCCATTTTTCCCTCCAGATACACATTGCATGATTATTTTCCGCTCTAGTAAATGAATAGCTTAATTAGCTCTTTAATTTGATTTTAAGAGCTGAAAAAATATAAGTAATAGTGCATTCTTTTTTTAATATTCTACATAATCACACTTTGTGACTAGTTCTTAAATATGCAACTGCACAAAAAAGAACAGCAAAGACTAGAAAACAGCAACATCTACTGAAAGCTATTTTCGACAATTAAGAGGATTTCTCTTGTTTACATTAGAGAAGTAATAGTACAAAAGTAACTGAACATATGCCAGAATAATCAGCAGCTCTTAGCTCATTTAAATTATGTGCACATTGCCATTTTAATGCATCTTTTAAACACCCATTTGCAATCCTGTTTTATTCTTGAAAGAAAATTAATAGGTTTCTACTAGGTATGACTAGTAAAAGCAAATGTGTTTCCTGTTTTCTTGAAAAATATATACCTTCTTGACTTTATAGACCTACTTTTAATAATAAACACATAAAATAATTGTACTTTGGATGTATACAATACTCCTGCCTGAGACTGGAGACATTCTTTTATGGAAGTTAACTCCTCTGAAAGACTATCATGTTTCTTCATGTTCATTATATTATGTGTTGATTCTAAGGATCATCTAATATTAATAATAAGAGGGTTAAGACTGTGATTTTCTGTTTTCAAGAGAATACTCTAGTGGCTCCCTAGAAACAAATTCAGAGCATGAATTTTACACATTTTCTTCTAAACTTAAGTCTCTGATGATCAATCACAAAGTAGTGATTAGCAAAAAGGGCATGTATAAGCATATTTCTCACCCTGGGAGATGAAAACAGGGAGCAAAGAGAGGAGAAAACCACTTCTTCTGAAGACATAAATACAGAAATTGTGGTCATAAAGACAGCAGACCCACTGATCTGAAAGTTCTAATCCAAATCAACAAAATTCTTGTCATTAGATGTTACAACATACAAAACTCAGCTAAGTACCATGATCTGCCTCATTCGGACTTTGCAATATGTGGAAAGTGTTAATACAATCTGTCCACTGTTATCCTGTGCCAAGTCTGCGCTGGATCCTGACCACATGTTCTGTGAGACCACAAAAGTAGCTATGACATGATGCACCCTCTAGAGGCCTCCAGTTTATTGAGAGATATGACTGCTGCATAAATTTTTATAAATATAAATAGATCAAACCAGTCAATCCTAAAGGAAATCAACCTTGAATATTCATTGGAAGGACTGATGCTAAAGCTGAAGCTCCAATACTCTGGCCACTGGATGTGGTGAAGAGCCAGTTCATTGGAAAAGACTCTGATGCTGGGAAAGATTTCAGGCAGGAGGAAAAGGGGATGACAGAGGATGAGATGGTTGGATGGCATCACTGACCCAATGACATGAGTCTGAGCAAACTCTGGGTGATGGTAAAGGATAGGGAGGCCTGACATGCTGCAGTTCATGGGGTCTCAGAGTCAAACATGACTTAGCGACTGAACAACAACCACAGCCTCTTATTCTGTATTATAAATAATAAATACCCTGAAAAGAGAGACCAGAGAAGGCAAGCACAGCCCTCAACCATAAGACCAAGGAAAGCCATGAAACTGTGTACACCTCAAGAGGGGCCATTTTGGGACAAATGTAACACTTGTCATACATCCTCATTGTGCAGAAATATAGTTCAGTTTCATTCAAACCAAGCTTTGAATAAATTATGCAAAAACAAAGAAGGGTATACCTCTGACAGAAATGTCCGTAAACAAAAAAGAATGAGGCAAAGTCAAAAAAATATGATCAGGTAATCCAAAAAGACAAAAGCAGAAACTCTAGGGAATTCCCTGGTGGTCCAGTGGTGAAGCCTCCAAGCTTCCATTGCAGGGGGCACTGGTTCAATCCCTAGTTGGGGAACTGAGATCCCACACGCTTTTTTTATGGCTTGGCCAAAAAAAAGAGCAGGGACTCTGGTCAAGTGATTAACTAGCCTGTTACCCGGGGCCTCTTTATACCCAGATTCAAGTCTGAAGCAGGATACTTAGGACAGTGTGATCTGGTCCTGTAGGAGGACACCTGCAGGTTGATCATACATTTCCATTTGCATTTCTCTGCTCTCTCTCGTGCTGAGAAATAGAAGCAAGTGCAGTGTAAGTTGAGTACAAGTGGCTGAAGGAGACAATACTGATAGTTCAAGAAGACTGAGGTTTTCTGCCTCCTTCGTTACTTTGAAAGAAGAAAGACCAGTTATCACAGTGCCATCTTTATTTTTAGATGCTTATTCCCTTCCTCTGATAATCTACAATCTAGTTACAACTGAGGAGACCAGATACATCACCAAGGTCCTTGAGATTATGCATCATCATTTTCAAGATACATGTGCAGTAACAATATTCATATCATTTTTTCACATTTTTGACAACAAAATAACATGTATAAAATAATCTCCTTAGAACTAATCATTTTTACAAGAGTATAAAGATCTGATTATATATTTAAAAAATAGCTTTCCTAGTAGTACATGTAGCAACTAGTTTGGGGGCTGATTTAATTTAAAAATTAATCAACATTCTATCTTTAATCCATGCATGTAATTTCATTGATGTCAGTGGACTCTGCCTTCAAGGGCCAAGGGTGGAATCACTCACAACTTATCTTTACCAGTTTAGTTACTACGTTCATTACAAAAGCCACTTCACTTCCATACTGACTTTTTGAAACTCAGAGTGCATACATTATATCCTATTAATACTGAATTTCTTCCTTCCACAAGCAGAGCATGAAATCCATCAGGGAATTGGTAGTATAAAATGACCAGAATCAAGATTTATTTGAAATGATGAGAGTGAACACTCTTCAATGTCTCCAAGGGAGGCACAAGTTTACACTGACTTCTTTAGTATATAAACTACCTACGGTGAAGTAAAAGACCATCCCTATGTCTCCTATTCAGCAATAACACTGATAATCGTAGGACTTCTGGGCAGTCCAGGAAGACTTGGCACTTCCGCTGCAGGGGCCAAGGGTTTGATCCCTGGTCAAGAAACTAAGATCGCACATACCTCACACTGCACCCAAAAAGAAAAAATAACATACTGATAGCCCTGAGATTTTTGTCCCAACCTTCAGGATGCTTATTTTAAACTTTAACCAGTTTCTCCCTAATCCCTTTCCAAAATTCACTCTTCTGCTTGCCTCAGCAGTACCCTCCAGCAATAGTCCAACAATGTAACATAGAACTTATTCATAATTAGATGCCTAACCACTGCAAAAGGCACTTCTCACTTCCAAAGCCAGAAGAATGAGTAATGAAACAACCAGTATTGAGAAAATTAAATCAGTTCACAGAGCTCTTTTCTAATAAAACACCAGTTAAAATGACTAAAACCCATAACAAAATAAACTGAGCAGGATGTCCTAGGATCTTTTTGTTGTTGTTATTTTTCTTCAGAAAAAGATTACAAAGCCTGCATCCCTTTTTTGATATACTCATGAAAAAGAGTCCAGGGCTCTGCTCATGGGAATCAGAAATGGTTTAGATTTGTTCAGCTATTAAAACCTGCCACCAGGCACAGTTTATCTGCAAAGTGGACGTCATCTATTTGGCATCAATTGACAGTCTTACTAAAGTAGTGACACTGTGAACACAATCTTCAGAGAGAGAGATTCCTAAAGACGCTGAAATCAGCTCATATCATTCTTCTGTTACAAGAATTTATTCCTTCTACAAAATCTAACTCAAAATGGAGCATGGACTTATGTGCAAAACATAAAACTATAAAATGTTTACAAACAAAAAATAGGAGAAAAACTTTGGATCTGGGAGTAAGCAACAAGTTTTTAGACTTGCTACAAAAAACATAATCCATAGAAGGTAATGTGGAACAGATTGGACCATATCAAATCGAGAAGAGTTTTGCAAAAAAAAAAAAACACTATGTGACAAGGATGGACAGCAAGGTGCAGAGGGAGGGAGAGTATTTGCAAATGGCATATCCAACAAAAGCCTAACACCTAAAAATATTTTTTAATTCTCTGAATTCAACAGTTTAAAAAAAAGGAACAATCCCTTAGAAAATGGGCAAAAGACATGAGTAGATATTTCAATGAAAGAATGTACAGGCATCAGACAAGCACATGAAAAGGTATTCAACATCATTAGCCTCAGGGAAATATAAATTAAGATAAACTACAAAGAGATATCACTACATATCTATCAGAATGACTAAAATGAAAAACAGCAGTAGCAACCTCAAATACCAGAGAGGATGCAGGAAAAAAATGGATCACTCATACATGACTGGTGGGAATGTAGAATATATAGTCATTCTGGAAAACTTTTTGGCAATGTGGCAGGCTGAATGATGACCCCTGAAGGTGTCCAGATCTTAATCTCCAGATCTTTGGAAAGGTCTCCAGACCTTATATGACAAAAGAGATTCTGCAGATTAATGCAGTTAAAATTTTTGAGATGGAAAGGTTATCCTGGGTTATCCAGTGAGTGCAATGTAAACATAGGGGTCCTTATAAGAGGAAGGCAACACATCGGAGAGAAGAGAAGATGCTGCAGAGCCTGTATAAACATGGAAAGAGGGACCATGATGAACCTCTAGAATCTAGCAGAGACAAGGAATAGATTCTCCCCTGGAGCCGTCAGAAGAAATTAACCCTGCTCACCCTCAAAGACTCACTTCTGAGAGGTCTGACCTCCAGAATTAGAATACATTTGTGTTGTTTTAGGCCACTAAATTTGCACCAGCAGTAGGAAACTACTACACGCAGTTTCTTATAAAATTAAACACACAACTACCATATGACACAACAGCTGTACTCTTGGGTGTTTATCCCAGAGAGAGGAAAAACTTGTAATCACACACAAATCTGTACACACATGGTCAAAAGCAGTCTGCTTTGTAATAGTCAAGAGCTGGAAATGGTCCAGATGCCCTTCAACAGGTAGATCAAACAAACAGTGGTCTATACATACCAGAGAACACTCACTACTCAGCAATTCAAAGGAATGAACCACTGATGCACAAGACAACTCAGATGAGTCTCAAGGCAATTATACGGAGTGAAAAAAGCCAGTCCCAAAGGTTACAGACTGTAGGATTCCATTCGTCATTCTTGAAATGACAAAATAATGACAATGAAAACAGAGTAGAGACAGAAAATGAAGTGGGAGAAAGGGAGGTGGGTGTGATTATAAAAAGGCTACTGGACGGATCCTTGTGATGGAATTGTTTAGGATCTTGACTGTAGTGATAGATACAAACGTGACAAAACTGCATAGAACCCAATACACCACACACACACACATACAATAAAACTGGGGAAATCTGAATAAGTGAGGTAGATTTTATCCATTTCAACAACTTAGTTGTGATAGTATACTATAGTATTGCAAGATGCTGCCTTTGGAGAAAAATGAGTAAATGGTACACAAGATTTCTTGCTATCACTTTCTACAGTTGCATATGAATCTACTATCAGCATTTTCATGAAAAGGTTTACTATCTGTGTGCAATCATAATTTATACTCTAACGTAGATAAATAGTATGGATAATGGTATGTACCAGAAGAACAAGTACTAACTGGGTGCTGACTCTATGTAAGACTGTGTTGAGACTTCGTATGCATACGAACTCATTTAATTATCACTATGACCCTCTTCGGTAAGTGTTAGTTTTCGCTCCATTTCTCAGTTGAGGAACCTGTTTCATGGAGAACTTAAGGATACATAAATTCTAAATAGTACAACTTGATTTGACCAGATAATCTTACTTTAGAGCCCAAAGCCTCAACCACCATTCTCCAAGAGGCAGTAGATATCGAGGGTTTAGTAGAGCAGGGCATTTAGAAATGTATATGTGGCAAAAATAAAAGCAAATATTTAGAATATTAAATCATATCTCACTTAGTTCTCTCTTATACCAAAAATTTTACATACCAATATATGATTATTTGCAATAAATACAAAAGTAGCTGTACAAAAATACTGATAATATTTGTTTGTATAAGGGACATAAAACACTTATTAAAGAGGGAGATACTATTTTAGTATATGGAGTATAGTAAATACCTCTTTAATTGAAATTTTATTGATTTAATTGTAGATTTGCATGCAATTGCAAGAAATAATACAGAGAAATCTCAGGTACCATTCACTCACTTTTCCCCAATGATAGCGTCTTCAATGTATGGCAAAAAACCACCACAATATTATAAAGTAATTAGCCTCCGTTTAATATAAGTAAATTAATTTTTTAAAACTGTACTACAGTATCACAACCAAGTTACTGGCATTGATACAATCTACCTATTTATTTTTTAAGGAGTAATTTTTTTTTTAGACCCTGTAATGTTATTTATTTCTTTTTAATATTTATGTATTTGGCTGCTCTGGGTCTTACTTGCAACACACAGGATCTTCAGTCTTTGTTGCAGGCTGCAGGGTCTCTTAGTTATGGCATGTGGGATCTAGTTCCCTGACCAGGGATGAACCCAGACAGCCTGCATTAGGAGCACTGAATCTTAGCCTCTGGACCACCAGGGAAGTCTCCAGTCTACCTTTATTACTCAGATTTCCCCAGTTTTATTAATATTTGTACTTGGGCACACATGTATGTATTGAGTTCTATACAGTTTTATCACATGTGCAAGACTGTGTAAGTTTGTTCATGGAGCACAGATTAGGGATGGGATGGCAGAAGGCAGAGGGGTGGCTGGGGTTGAAAAAGAGCAAAACTAGAAGTCTAGTATCCAGATGGTGAAGATAATCTTTTTTTTTTTTTTTTAATTTTAAAATCTTTAATTCTTACATGTGTTCCCAAACATGAACCCCCCCCTCCCACCTCCCTCCCCATAACATCTCTGTGGGTCATCCCCATGCACCAGCCCCAAGCATGCTGTATCCTGCATCAGACATAGACTGGCGGGTGAAGATAATCTTAAAGTTACAACTGCCCAGATTTAGCACCAGAAATTTTCCTAGGATAATACTAGAAAGTCCAGCAATGTGCCAGCAGTTGTGGAAGACGTGCCCAAATTCTGATTATGACTCAGAAAGCCAAAATCAGATTTCTGGTTTCTATCGTGGGCTCAGCCATTGACAGTGAAAATGACAGAGTGTGAGCAATGCCACATCCAGTCAACATCTCAGAAAGCACTATGTTGTCATCCACCCTTAGCTTCCTTCCTCTCTAAGGCTGAATCCTCCCATGACATGCTGCAGGTTCATAGTCTTCACAACTAAGGGTGCAAATCTTTCCAACTGCTGAGGAGTCAGTAGTACTTCTATTATTTTAACTAGGTAAACTGAGTCCTGGAAATCAGGATTATTTTCTGTAGAGCTAACCATCAGAGTTCGTTTCCTTCCTTTTGACAGAGCGTTGTTCAGAAGCAGTTGGTCATACCTAAGATGCCAAACAACAAGGAAAGCCAAATCCCTGAGTAGACTTGAAAATAGAAGATAGCTAGGCAGCTTCAGTTCAGGCAGTAAAGAATGTGCCTGCAATGCAGGAGACCCTGGTTCAATCCCTGGATCTGGAAGATCCCCTGGAGAAGGGCATGGCAACCCACTTCATGATTCTTGCCTTCAGAATTCCTGGACAGATGAGCTACAGTCCATGGGGCTGCAAAGAGTCGGACGTGGCTAAGCAACTAACAATTTCACTTTCTTCAGGCAGTCATGGATTTTCAGGAATATAGCTCCTCTGCCTTTGACCTTGACCCCTGTGTCATCCCGTCTCCTTGCCTATGCTGTAAGTAAGACATTTGCTTACACTGTCAGCAACTCTGTTTCACTCACAGGGGATAAAAGAAATTAGACTAGGCCCAAAAGAACACCATCTGCAAGCTCATCCTCATTTGGCTAAAACTTTAGTATTCAAGCTACCACTTTGGGAAAAGGTCTAAAAACAAAGAGCAGCCTCACGCAATATGTAAGCTCTGTTCAGCCTCTAATGACATACACTGTTTTCGGTCAGTGTCAGGCTCCCCAAAGAATAAGGAGAAATCAATCACCTATACCACTTATAGTCCTTTCAGGGTTGCTCAAACCCCACACAAAACTGGATCCCAGCCTCTGTGACACCTAGGCAAGCAGTGAGAAGGACAGAGCATCTCTTAAACAAGCATAATTTTTCAAAAGATGCAATGGAGCCTGATGAAAGAATAAGCACTCTTTGGAGCAGGTGACTGTGTCCAAAAAATAAAAAAGACCTGTGCTAACATTTAGACAATATATTCCTCACCACTGACTATTTCCCCTGTTCATTCCAATACATTCACTATCGGATACAGTGTCATCATTTTGCAGTTTGTTGCAAAAAGATGCATTGAAGCGATCCCAATGCTTGTTCATTCTCAAGACAAGATGAAACTTCCAGCGTGTGAAAACGGTTCTCTGTATACAGAAGAGATTTCATTATAATGTGCTTTTGCCAGTGTATTTTAAGAGGGAGAGGTAGCTGACAATATTTATAATATTATATCAAAGTCTAAAGTGTGGCAGGAGAGGAGATGCCAAAACCGGGCTGTGTAGCACATCACAACACTGACATCTGTCGGCGACAAGTGTACTGAATCTGGCTCCCTTTTCTGCAGCTGCAAATCAGCTCCTTCTAAACCAAATCTCTTACTGGCCCTGAGCCATCTGAGGTGTGGTACATCCTTCATGCCAAATAGATTGCAAACTCATGGCTTATCATGTTAGCCTTCAACTCTGGTGAAACGAGACTTTAGGCCATTTTAAAACAAAATCAAACATCCATGTGAACGACAACCCCATGAATCCTTGCACAAACTCCATAAATGAGAACAGTCATTTTACTGATACTATTTTAAAATGCAAATTATGAGGAAGAGTACGCAAACACGTATTGGTGTGTCACATATCCCTCATATAAAAGCCTCCTGACATTGACCCTGCTAACTATTCTCTGCCCACCGACTCTCCTTTATAATCCTCCTTTCTTCACCCCATCCTCCACTGTGTTTGTCTCTTCTCTGTGATCCTACACCCTCTTTTTCTTCTTTGCTCATTAACTGTGAGGACCCACAAAGACAACCTGTGCAGTTCTCCAGAGCCCTCCTTGTAACACTCAGTGTCAAGGGAACTGTATCAAAGCAAGTGGTTCAATATCCTGTGCCCTCCTTGACCTTTCCTTTCTTGTATCTCCCGAGGTTTCAATGACTTAAAATAAGAGGAATTACCTGAAAATTCCCTTCTTTAATGCTATGATTTTATACCCTATCAATACCTGTAATGTTAAAGAAATTGAACTATTGTCTCCCCTTCATTCTGCACCACCACCCCTTTCTAACCGCCCCCCACCCCTGCCATTTCTATCAAATGCAGTGCTAGCTTTCCAGCCCCTTGATCGCAGTTTTAGATGTGATACTGTGACTAGCTCCTCCCTCTTCTCTCTATTCATCCCCACAGCAGGATTCCTGACCCCCACCCCTGATCCCACTGCCTCTCACCTTGACAAAGACAGTAGAAACCTCATGCTTTTCTATGACACCAGTTACCATCTAGGCATTGAAGACCTACACCTGCCCTTTTCCAACCAGTGACTTTGCTGTCCAAGCCAAAAACCTGGGAGTCATCCACAACTCCTGCCTGTCCTCCAGATATCCTACCCAGTCCATCACAGAGGCTTAGTTAATTGTCCTGTGGATTCCAGTTCTAGAGTAACTCTTTCATTTGTGTCTCACCAACCCAACTGTAGCAGAGACCACTGTCTGACCACCCAAGATTTGTGCTCCTCCTCTGGAGTATGTAACTGTCACAGGGGAGGAGCTGCCCAGACACAAACTATTTCCTAAGCCCTAAATACCTGGAAGAGGGCATGTGATTAGTTCTTGCCAGTGGAATCTAATCTGATGTTACTTGCACCACTTAGTATTTACAAAGCAGGAGTACATTCCCATCTACCAGCTGAGCCGAGTAGACTCTTAGGTCTTAGAGGATTATGGGGCCATGAGACAGAGGAGCCTAGGTCTCTGAATGAGCACTTGGAAGGATGTTTTCCAGAAAGACACACACTGGGCTGTGACACAATATGAAACAAACTATTATTGCATCAAGTCCTTAGGAATTCTGGGCTTATCTTTTACAATAGCTAGTATTCTTGGAGAATTCCATGGACACAGGAGCCTGGTGGGCTACAGTCTGAAGGGTCACAAAGAGTCGGACACAGCTGAACACACATGCACACACACACACACAAAGCACTCTCTGACACTACTTAGTTCAGGCCACCATCAGAACACTGTATGTGACTCTCAGCTGATCTCTATGCCCTTAGTCATGTCTGTGCCAATGGAGTATTACTCAGCCATTAAAAAGAAAACATTTGAATCAGTTCTAATGAGGTGGATGAAACTGGAGCCGATTATACAGAGTGAAGTAAGGCAGAAAGAAAAACACCAATACAGTATACTAACACATATATATGGAATTTAGAAAGATGGGAACGATAACCCTGTATGCGAGACAGCAAAAGAGACACTGATGTATAGAACAGTCTTTTGGACTCTGTGGGAGAGGGAGAGGGTGGGATGATTTGGGAGAATGGCATTGAAACATGTATAATATCATATAAGAAACGAATCACCAGTCTAGGTTCAATGCAGGATACAGGATGCTTGGGGCTGGTGCACTGGGATGACCCAGAGAGATGGTACGGGGAGGGAGGTGGGAGGGGGGTTCAGGACTGGGAACACGTGTACACCTGTGGCGGATTCATGATGATGTTTTGCAAAACCAGTACAGTATTGTAAAGTAAAATAAATAAATAAAAAATAAAATACATTTGTAAATTTAAAAAATAAATAAATTGTGTTATAAGATTAAAAAAATATGTCTATGCTTCTAAATTGTAAGTTCCATGAAGGCAGAGTATGGCTCTGCTTGTTCACATCATAGACCCCCATCATGTAGCACAGTGCTTACTATGCAATAAAAACGACTAGGGGGACTTCCCTGCTAGATCAGTGGCTAAAACTCTGTGCTCCCAATTCAGGGGTCCTGGGTTCAATCTCTGGTCACGGAACTAGATCCCACTAAATGCCACAACTAAGAGTTCACATGCCCCAACTGAAAATCTCACATACCCCAACAAAGACTGAAGATCCCACATGCTGCAAATAAGACCTGGCACATCAAATAAATAAATAATTTTTTTAATGACTCAGTTCAGTTCAGTTCTCCCTAGCTCATACTCTCCTTTCCTCATTTTATTACCTAATGGCCCTCTTTCCCTTACAGGAACACACACACACAATCACAGTCACACTCACACTCACAGAGGGTTGACTTGAGCCCTCTTCCCAGTCCTCAGGCTGACAATTCTTTCACATCACATCCCTCCCATCCCCTCCTACCAAGCCCAGTTCAGTTCAGTCACTCAGTCGTGTCCAACTCTTTGCAACCCCATGGACTCCAGCAAGCCAGGCTTCCCTGTCCATCACCAACGCCCAGAGTTTTCTCAAACTCATGTCCATTGAGTCGGTGATGCCATCCAACCATCTCATCCTCTATCGTCCCCTTCTCCTCCAGCCTCCAATCTTTCCCAGCATCAGGGTCTTTTCCAAGGAGTCAGTTCTTTGCATCAGATGGCCAAAGTATTCAGCTTCAGCATCAGTCCTTCCAATGAATAATCAGGGCTGATTTCATTTAGGATTGACAGGTTTGATCTCCTTGCCGTCCAAGGGACTCTCAAGAGTCTTGTCCAGCATCACAAAAAAGCATCAATTCTTCAGCACTAATCTTTCTGTATGGTTCAGCTCTCATATCCATATATGACTATGGGAAAAACCAAGCCCATTCTCCGCAATACCTTTCCCCCCAACCCCCACCCCCACCTTTCAAGTTGCTTATAGCTCAGCTTCTATAAATTTTTGCTTGACTTCATCTTGGATTGATTATTCCAGGATTTAGTTATCCTGTTGTCCTGTGTACCTTGTCCTAGACCTCTGCTTACATTTGCAATACTCTGCTTGCATCTGACACACACTCCTTCCCATCCCCCATGCTATATTACACACTCCTGCAGGGAAGAATCAAGGTTCACTCTTTTATTAGAGCTCCTTAGTGAATGCTCAATAAATACCACCCACTGAATCCAATAATTTGCTTTGAATAATCCTCTACCTAGCATCTTCCAGGGCACCACTGGGTCCAACTTCTATGTATATGTACTTCAATTTAAGGGATTTTAATGTAAATTCTACAAAAAACTAAAATGAAACACAGCATTTACAGAATGAAGTATCTCTCTATTACCTCCTTTGTGGCTTTGTAGTTTTCCATAAAGGGGAAGTCAATTGTTAGAGCATAAAATAAGCAGTTAGGTCCAGTGCATAATTATCATTCATAACAAGTAACAGTAATAATAATAATTTAATGTCTATTTAAACCAGTGCTGGGCACATAGCAAATGCCCTATAAACATCTCACTTAATTCTAACAACAATACTATATAGAGAGTGGTCTTCTTGTTGTTTGTGAATTATATCAGTCTCTTCCTGAGCTTCCTTTCTGAAAGAGCCCATAACTGAGGAAGGGGACTGTGTCTGAGACATCCAAGAAGCTCTCTGCTGAGGGCTTCCAAAGAACAAGGATTTGGTGAGCACACCAGAATGGAGCTGACAACGATGCATGGGGGATGACCAGACTCAGACAAGGTTCTCCAATCTCCATAGGGTGGCTGCTGGGAAGTTACAGGGAAATCCAAGAGGTACGATGCCTGTTCCTAATGCAGACACCATCATCCGTCCCCACTGTAATTTACCCATCCCATACATGCCATTTATCACACAGTCACTCAATAGCTGACATTTGGGCTGCCAATTGTCACTGGTCATCTAAAGTACAGGGAAGCTGGGTACCCAGCATCCCTGGACTGCTGATACAGAGGCCAGCCAAGGACCAAAATCTCTTCAAACCATTCTATCAGGCACTCCTCAAAGAGACATAACTTCACTCTCAAGGAAATTGGTTAAGGCTTTCAGGCATGCCTCACCATGCTTTTGAAAAATTATTTTTAATTTATGTACTATACATTATCACTTTGTGTGCAGGCATCATATATATTGTGCTGCACAAAAATAATTGATTACTCAAGAGTGACAGAGTAATTGGCACTACCTTGGTTATTCAGCTATTTTCATGCATTATAATTACCAGCTTCAGTACACTAGACAGAATTTAATGTTCTTGAAAATTAATATTATTCAAGGACTTGATACAAACAAATGTAATGTTTTTAAATTTAAAACTTGTCACACACTGATAAAGTCTCCCATTCTTGGCCATTTATTAACATTTGTTTTAATCATTTCAAACCCCTCTATCAAGTTGCAGAGTCTGTGCTCCTATCAGTTCAGTATACCTGAATTCTAGTAAGTCTCCAACCTGAATTCAAGCTTGCAGTAGTAAATATTGCATGTTTAATGCTGTGTGGAAGACCTAGAATCTTTTGCCTACAACTTGCATTGAAGCTGAGTTCCTTGAAAGCAAAAATAAAAAAAGTCATCATTATATATGATCTTAGTAAGTGTCTGGTGTGCTCAGGCTGCATGAAATATATTAAATAAGCAGGAAAATATAAAACAATGATGCCTATAAACTTCTAGAAGAAAGTCCATCTTCTGCACTGTGGTCAGAAGCCAGAGAGAGACTTCCCAGGATAAAAGACGTAACTGTGAAGCTGAGTCTGGCTCTTAAAGTCATCCTATGCAGGGTGACAGTACCAAGATAGGGTATCTTTCGTTTTGCTTTTGATTGTATAAATGAAACCCCCACCCCTACTTTTAAATGACTTAACCACAGTCTCCCAAAATGCTTACTTTATGAAGACTGGTTTTTTCTTCACTGCTATGAATAATTCCTGTGTTTATTCAAGTCTTTCTTTACTCTTTTGTTCTGTCTACCTTTGTATCTTTAACAGAACAGGACATTTTACATGTTTATAGCTCAGGCCATTCTCCTGAGAGGGTCTGCCCTCAGCCACAGTCCCCTGCTCCCCATCATTCAAACCTGAAATGAATTGCCAGGTCCTATGGTTACTGACCAGGGTTCTTGGCCTCTTTAATCAATAGAAATTGATCAGAGGCCAGACAAGAAATTCAGGCAAGGTTTTATGGGAGCCCTGCTACAGCAGCAGGGAGCAAGAGCAAACAGGTTCCCTTTCTCCCGCTCACTCCCTGAGTGGGAGGTGAGCTTGTTCCTTACAGGGGGTGAGGGTAGGGGTTTGTCCAGGGCTTAGGCCACAGGGGTGGCTTAGGTAGATTGCCCACCCCTTAGGTGGTGTTGTGTGCAGGGGTATGCACAGTACCCTGCTTTTGCTCCAGGCTCTTCAAAAGTGGCAGTTGGGTCTTTTGCCCATAATTTGCCCCAACTATGCATGCATACAGTCAGTTTCAGTCCCACATGCTTTCTTTGTATTTTGTTGCTCGAAAAGAGGTGTGCCCAGATACAAGCACAGCTGCACTAGAGCAAGGGTCCCAGGTCCCAACCTGTCTCACTTCCAGCTATCGGGTGTGGCTTTCCTAACTATTCATCTCTCTCCTGTCTTCATTTTCCCTCATTCTTCTCTCCAATTTCATCTTTTTTCCCTTCCTCAGCGGTTGGCACTTAAATACTTAATGAAAGTGAAAAGTGAAAGTCGCTCAGTCATGTCTGACTCTTTGTGACCCCATGGACTATACAGTCCACGGAATTCTCCAGGCCAGAATACTGGAGTGGGTAGCCTTTCCCTTCTCCAGGGGATCTTCACAACCCAAGGATCAAACCCAGGTCTCCCTCCTGGCAGGCAGATTCTTTACCAGCTGAACCACAGTTCAGTTCAGTTCAGTCGCTCAATTGTGTCCGACTCTTTGCAACCCCATGAATTGCAGCACGCCAGGCCTCCCTGTCCATCACTAACACCCGGAGTTCACTCAGACTCACGTCCATCGAGTCCGTGATGCCATCCAGCCATCTCATCCTCGGTCGTCCCCTTCTCCTCCTGCCTCCAATCCCTCCCAGCATCAGAGTCTTTTCCAATGAGTCAACTCTTCACATGAGGTGGCCAAAGTACTGGAGTTTCAGCTTTAGCATCAGTCCTTCCAAACAAATCCCGGGCTGATCTCCTTCAGAATGAACTGGTTGGATTTCCTTGCAGTCCAAGGGACTCTCAAGAGTCTTCTCCAACAACACAGTTCAAAAGCATCAATTCTTTGGCACTCAGCCTTCTTCACAGTCCAACTCTCACATCCATACATGACCACTGGAAAAGCCACAGCATTGACTAGACATACCTTAGTTGGCAAAGTAATGTCTCTGCTTTTGAATATGCTATCTAGGTTGGTCATAACTTTTCTTCCAAGGAGTAAGCGTCTTTTAATTTCATGGCTGCAATCACCATCTGCAGTGATTTTGGAGCCCCAAAAAATAAAGTCTGACACTGTTTCCACTGTTTCCCCATCTATTTCCCATGAAGTAATGGGACCAGATGCCATGATCTTCGTTTTCTGAATGTTGAGCTTTAAGCCAACATTTTTGCTCTCCTCTTTCACTTTCATCAAGAGGCTTTTTAGTTCCTCTTCACTTTCTGCCATAAGGGTGGTGTCATCTGCATATCTGAGGTTATTGATATTTCTCCTGGCAATCTTGATTCCAGCTTGTGCTTCTTCCAGTCCAGCGTTTCTCATGATGTACTCTGCATAGAAGTTAAATAAGCAGGGTGACAATATACAGCCTTGACGTACTCCTTTTCCTATTTGGAACCAGTCTGTTGTTCCATGTCCAGTTCTAACTGTTGCTTCTTGACCTGCATACAGATTTCTCAAGAGGGCAGGTTAGGTGGTCTGGTATTCCCATCTCTTTCAGAATTTTCCATAGTTTATTGTGATCCACAAATCAAAGGCTTTGGCATAGTCGATAAAACAGAAATAGATGTTTTTCTGGAACTCTCTTGCTTTTTCCATGATCCAGCGGATGTTGGCAATTTGATCTCTGGTTCCTCTGCCTTTTCTAAAACCAGCTTGAATATCAGGAAGTTCACAGTTCACATATTGCTGAAGCCTGACTTGGAGAATTTTGAGCATTACTTTACTAGCATGTGCTATGAGTGCAATTGTGTGGTAGTTTGAGCATTCTTTGGCATTGCCTTTCTTTGGGATTGGAATGAAAACTGACCTTTTCCAGTTCTGTGGCCACTGATGAGTTTTCCAAATTTGCTGGCATATTGAGTGCAGCACTTTCACAGCATCATCGTTCAGGATTTGAAACAGCTCAACTGGAATTCCATCACCTCCACTAACTTTGTTCGTAGAGATGCTTTCCAAGGCCCACTTGACTTCACATTCTAAGATGTCTGGCTCTAGATTAGTGATCACATCATCATGATTATCTGGGTCGTGAAATCTTTTTTGTACAGTTCTTCTGGGTATTCTTGCCACCTCTTCTTAATATCTTCTGCTTCTGTTAGGTCCATACCATTTCTGTCCTTTATCAACCCCATCTTTGCATGAAATGTTCCCTTGGTGTCTCTAATTTTCTTAAAGAGATCTCTAGTCTTTCCCATTCTGTTCTTTTCCTCTATTTCTTTGCATTGATCACTGAGGAAGGCTTTCTTATCTCTTCTTGCTATTCTTTGGAACTCTGCATTCAGATGCTTATATCCTTCCTTTTCTCCTTTGCTTTTCGCCTCTCTTCTTTTCACAGCTATTTGTAAGGCCTCCCCAGACAGCCATTTTGCTTTTTTGCATTTCTTTTCCATGGGGATGGTCTTGATCCCTGTCTCCTGTACAATGTCACAAACCTCATTCCATAGTTCATCAGGCACTCCCTCTATCAGATCTTGTCCCTTTAATCTATTTCTCACTTCCACTGTATAGTCATAAGGGATTTGATTTAGGTCATACCTGAATGGTCTAGTGGTTTTCCCTACTTTCTTCAATTTGAGTCTGAATTTGGTAATAAGGAGTTCATGATCTGAGCCACAGTCAGCTCCTAGTCTTGTTTTTGTTGACTGTATAGAGCTTCTCCATCTTTGGCTGCAAAGAATATAATCAATCTGATTTCAGTGGTGACCATCTAGTGATGTCCATGTGTAGAGTCTTCTCATGTGTTGTTGGAAGAGGGTGTTTGCTATGACCAGTGCATTTTCTTGGCAAAACTCTATTAGTCTTTGCCCTGCTTCATTCTGCAGTCCAAGGCCAAATTTGCCTGTTACTCCAGGTGTTTCCTGACTTCCTACTTTTGCATTCCAGTCGCCTATAATGAAAAGGACATCTTTTGGGGGTGTTAGTTCTTAAAGGTCTTGTAGGTCTTCATAAAACCGTTCAACTTCAGTTTCTTCAGTGTTACTGGTTGGGGCATAGACTTGGATAACTGTGATATTTAATGGTTTGCCTTGGAAATGAACAGAGATCATTCTGTCGTTTTTGAGATTGCATCCAAGTACTGCATTTTGGACTCTTTTGTTGACCATGATGGCTACTCCATTTCTTCTGAGGGATTCCTGCCCACAGTAGTAGATATAATGGTCATCTGAGTTAAATTCACTCATTCCAGTCCATTTTAGTTCACTGATTCCTAGAATGTCGACGTTCACCCTTGCCATCTCTTGTTTGACCACTTCCAATTTGCCTTGATTCATGGACCTGACATTCCAGGTTCCTATGCAATATTGCTCTTTACAGCATTGGATCTTGCTTCTATCACCAGTCACATCCACAAGTGGGTATTGTTTTTGCTTTGACTCCATCCCTTCATTCTTTCTGGAGTTATTTCTCCACTGATCTTCAGTAGCATATTGGGCACCTAATGACCTGGGGAGTTCCTCTTTCAGTGTCCTATCATTTTGCCTTTTCATACTGTTCATGGGGTTCTCAAGGCAAGAATACTGAAGTGGCTTGCCATTCCCTTCTCCAGTGGACCACATTCTGTCAGAGCTCTCCACCATGACCCACCCGTCTTGGGTTGCCCCACAGGCATGGCTTGGTTTCACTGAGTTAGACAAGGCTGTGGTCCTAGTGTGATTAGACTGACTAGTTTTTTGTGAGTGTGGTTTCAGTGTGTCTGCCCTCTGATGCCCTCTTGCAACACCTACCATCTTACTTGGGTTTCTCTTACCTTGGGAGTGGGGTATTTCTAGCACAAGGGAAGCCCAAATACTTAATACTGAAATGCTTTAGTCCTTTCAGTTGCCTGTTCCTAATGCAAGAACTAGATCGTGGACTCCTTTTCAACTTTATTACTATCTTTGAAATAATAATTAAAGTTACATTTTACTCCTGTGGCTCATGAATTGCTTTTCTTTCTCCTCTGAGTTAGCAAACGTCCCTTAAAAGAAAATTATTTCCTATCCCCAGTATAATGGCTTAACAGATATGACTTAAAGAATCATAGGATATTTTACTATTATTAGCTTCAAGAAATTAGAGTTGGAAAAGACAGAGATAGAATCAATCAAATATGGAGCTAAAATTTTAACACTTATTCCCAATCAGATTAATAGTGTAACATAATTTCAATTAATTGACTCTATTGTTCTAACATACAGTAGTTTAGTCATCAAAGTGCCAACTTGATTAAATATCCACAAATTTGCATATAAATATGCTTATTACTGCATACCGAATACAAAAATTAACTCACAATGGATTATAGACCCAAGATTATAGTTCTTACTATGTTCTTACTTATTTAGTAAGATCTAAATAAACAACAAAACTCTTTTAAGGACACATAAGAGTAAATCTTTTGATCTTGGATTATGCAATAGTTTCTTAGACATGACACAAAAAGCACACAAGTGATGAAAGAAAAAAATACGTCAACTGGATTCATCAATATTAAAAACTTTGTGTCTTAGAGGACACCATCAAGAAATAGAAAAGACAACTGACAGAATGGGAGAAATATGTGCAAATTATATATCTGGTAAGAGTCCAGTATATAGTCCAACTCTGTGCAACCCCATGGACTATAGCTCACCAGGCTCCTCCATCCATGGAATTTTCTAGGCAAAAGTACTGGAGTGGGTTGCCATTTCCTTCTCCAGGGGATCTTCCCAACCCAGGGATCAAACCCAGGTCTCCTGCATTGCTAGCAGACGATTTACCATCTGAGCCACCAGGAAACCCCAGTATATACAGAGAGAATATATAAAGAATTCTTACCACACAACCCAGTTAAAAACGGGTCAAGAATTTAAATAGCTATATCTCAAAAGATGATACACAAATGACCAATAAGCCCATAAAAAGATGCTCAACATCATTAGTTCTTAGAGAAATGCAAATCAAAACCACTAGGAGATACTATTTCACACTTAATAAGATGACTACAATCAAAAAGATAAACAATAACAAATGTTGATGGGACATTTGAAAAATTGGAAACTTCAAACATGGAAATGAAATGGAAAATGGTGCAACTGCTACAGAGAACAGTTGGGCAGTTGCTCAAGAAGTTAAATATAGTTACCATATGATCCAGCAATTCTACTTCTAAAAGTCTGAAAACACACATCTAAAAACTTTTGAAAACATCTGTTCACACATAACTTGTACATGAATGTTCATAGCACCATTTTTCACAGCAGCCAAAAAGTAGACACAACCTAAATGCCCATTAATGATTAATGGATACATAAGCAACGTGTGGTATTTTCATGACAATGGAATATTACTCAGCCATAAAAAGCAACTGATTCATACTACAACATGAATGAACCTTGAAAATATTATGCTAAATGAAAGAAGCGAGAAACAAAACGCCACATATTGCATGACTCTATTTATATGTAATATCTAAAAGAGGCAAATCCACAGAGACAAAAGGCAGATTAACTGTTGCCAGAGGCTGATGAAGCAAAAAATGGAGAGTGACTCCTAATAGGTGTGGGATTTTCTTTTTTTCAGTGATTAAAATATTCTGAAGAGATAAGGCAAATTCAGACAAGTGATAGACAAGTGATTTAAATATTCTGGAATCGAATAATGATGATGGTTATACAACTTTATGAAAATACTAAAAATCATTGAATCATATATTCTTAAATGGTGGATATTGTAAAATGTAAATTATATCTCAATAAACTGTTACTCCTTTGTAAGTGCTTATAACAAGGAAATGCTATGTGCTCTGATCAGCGAAGGAGTTTCCAGAGATGCAAACTGGTTGGTGTCTAAGACTTGGAAGGGACAGAGGTCCATTCCAGAGAACCAGGGGCTTCACCCTGGCCTTCCCCTTTTTTCTCTGCTTAACTAATTCAGAAAATCAACCACATGTTGATGTACTTTTAGGTAAATTAACTTCTCCTGACTTCAGTTTTCTAAGGTATTCACCCGAGGCAGTTAGCACCCAAGTGTTAAGAGTATACACTGGAGTCAGGGCACTCACTCTTTCAATCCCAGCTCTGCCTCGTTAGAGCTGGAATAAATGGCAACCCACGCAGTATCTTGCCTGGATAATCCCACGGACAGAGGAGCCTGGCAGGCTACAGTCCATGGAGTCTCAAAGAGCCGGACACAACTGAGTGGCTAACACTAGCACTACTGTGGTATTTAACCTTGCCAGCTTCACTAATCCTCACCGTAAAGTGGGCATATTTAAACCCAACCTATAGACTGTGAGATTGGGGCAGGAGGAGAAGGGGATGACAGAGGATGAGATGGCTGGATGGCATCACCGACTCGATGGACATGAGTTTGAGTGGACTCCGGGAGTTGGTGATGGACAGAGAGGCCTGGCGTGCTGCAATTCATGGGGTCGCAAACAGTCGAACACGACTGAGCG
The DNA here is from genome assembly GCF_023091745.1 of Budorcas taxicolor. Classification (NCBI taxonomy): domain Eukaryota; kingdom Metazoa; phylum Chordata; class Mammalia; order Artiodactyla; family Bovidae; genus Budorcas; species Budorcas taxicolor. The sequence continues at coordinate 93,628,781 of NC_068913.1, forward strand.
ACTGAACTGAACTGATAGACTGTGGAGAATGGAAAAAAAATGCACATAACATTTATTTGGGTCTTGATAGGGAGGAAGAACTCTGTAATTGCAGCTATTTTTGGCTCAAAATTCCCTTCCAGTTCTAAAAGTTCTGAAATGCCTAACAGAATTGCAATTTAAGTAGCATGTATCATAAAAATAAAAAAAATCTCTGGAGAAGGAAATGGCAACCCACTCCAGTATTCTTGCCTGGAAAATCCCATGGACGAAGAAGACTGGTAGGCTACAGTCCACGGGGTCGCAAAGAGTCGGACGTGACAGAGTGACTTCACTTTCTTTCTTTCACTTTCTATCATAAAAATAATAACAGAATAATAGCTTAACTCTACATAGAGCTTTGAATAATAAGAAAAAGTTGAGGACATGGGTTCGACATCCTAATCCAAACAGGATGGTCGGGAGGATTCCACGTGCCATGGAGCAACTAACGCCCACACACCACAACTACCGAGCGCTCACACTGCAACTACTGAAGCCCATAAGCCTAAAGCCCATGCTCTGCAGCAAGAGAAGCCACCACAAGGAGAAGCCCGTGCACCACAACAGAGAGCTCAGTTCAGTTCAGTCGCTCAGTCGTGTCCGACTCTTTGCGACCCCATGAAGTGCAGCACGCCAGGCCTCCCTGTCCATCACCAACTGCTGGAGTCTACCCAAACCCATGTCCATTGAGTCTGTGATACCATCCAGCCATCTCATTCTCTGTCGTCCCCTTCTCCTCCTGCCCTCAATCTTTCCCAGCATCAAGGTCTTTTCAAATGAGTCAGCTCTTTGCATCAGGTGGCCAAAGTATTGGAGTTTCAGCTTCAACATTTGTCCTTCCAATGAACATTCAGGACTGATCTCCTTTAGGATGGACTGGTTGGATCTCCTCACAGTGCAAGGGACTCTCAAGAGTCTTCTCCAACACCACAATTCAAAAGCATCAATCCTTTGGCGCTCAGCTCTCTTTATAGTCCAACTCTCACATCTGTGCATGACCACTGGAAAAACCATAGCCTTGACTAGACAGACCTTTGTTGAACAAAGTAATGTCTCTGCTTTTTAATATGCTGTCTAGCTAGGTTGGTCATAACTTTCCTTCCAAGGAGTAAGCGTCTTTTAATTTCATGGCTGCAATCACCATCTGCAGTGATTTTGGAGCCCCAAAAAGTCTGACTCTGTTTCCACTGTTTCCCCATCTATTTGCCACGAAGTGATGGGGCCGGATGCCATGATCTTAGTTTTCTGAATGTTGGGCTTTAAGGCAACTTTTTCACTCTCCTCTCTCACTTTCATCAAGAGGCTCAGTGCAATAAAACAAAGCCTGTGCACAGCAATGGAGACCAAAAATAAATAAATTATAAAAAAAAAGTTGAAGTCCTCATGTCATTTTGTACAAACACTCCCATCACAACAATGTGTTCCTAAATGCTTTTTCCATTTTCTATCAGTTTCCTGATTTATTTGATCAAATGGAATACCCAGTGATAGTTCTGTTGTCCCTGAATACACATTTTCTTTCTGTAATGTGGCTAGACTCTGGGCCATGACTTTCTTATCATATTTAAGATTGTTCCATTCGTGCATGCTCAACTGTGTCTGACTCTTTGCAACCCCATGGATTGTAGCCCACCAGGCTCCTCCATTCATGGAATTTTCCAGTCAATTACTGAACTGGGTTGCCATGCGCTCCTTCAGGGGATCTTCCCAACCCAGGGACTGAACCCATGTCTCCTGCACTGGTAGGCAGATTCATTACCACTGAGCCCCCTGGGAAGCCTGAGATTGCTCTGGTGGGTCACATAATTTATGAGTGTACAAGGTAAGTGTATGGTAAGCCACAGGGACAGACATGCTGTCCCTTCTTTCTGAGTGAGCAAGAAGACACTTTAATAATGGCTCAGGGATTTTTCTTCCTACTAATTTTGATGCCCACAAGCTTTGAGAAGCTATTTCCTTGATTGCCAAGCAAACATTATTGACATCATTTCAAAATGACAAAATTACACAGGGACATTTCCACTGACTATTCAATAGACTGACTTCTAGCTCTCAAGGTGTTTTCCCTTTTCTTCAAGCAGTAATTTATCTGAGATAATTACCAGCCATTATATCTCCCACTGAGCTAGTCTAGCAGTCTAAGCTCTGACTGAAGAAAAGGGGGAAACCATATAACTTACCCTAAGCACAGTCACTGATTTTTCCTAAAAAAGGAGAAGCAGAAACAATATTTGAAAAAGAGTCTTGGCAATACTACTACGAAGAAGAATGACTGCAAACAATAACAACCACAAATTTCTGCAAGCAAAATCCTTTAGACTGAGTTGTAAGATAATGAGGTTCATTTCATTTTTAAATGAATACATGCTCTCCTGAGGAACAGCAGCCTGTGACTGAATCTGCTGCTGCTGCTGCTGCTGCTGCTGCTAAGTCGCTTTAGTCGAGTCCGACTCTGTGAGACCCCAGAGATGGCAGCCCACCAGGCTCCCCCGTCCCTGGGATTCTCCAGGCGAGAACACTGGAGTGGGTTGCCATTTCATTCTCCAATGCATGAAAGTGAAAAGTGAAAGTGAAGTCACTCAGTCTTGTCCTACTCAGCAACCCCATGGAATGCAGCCTACCAGGCTCCTCCATCCATGGGATTTTCCAGACAAGAGTACTGGAGTGGGGTGCCATTGCCTTCTCCGGTGACTGAATCTAGAGCCATTCAAATCTCCCCAAGCCTGTGAACATGACATAAAATAAAAATCATTCTGATGTTCATAGGTCGCCCATCTGTAGTATATCTGACAACCTGGAGGAGGGAGAGAACAGATATATATACTTCAGTTCAGTTCAGTTCAGTCACTCAGTCGTGTCCTGCTCTTTGCAACCCCATGGACCACAGTACGCCAGGCCTCTCTGTTCATTACCAGCTCCCAGAGTTTACCCAAACTCATGTCCATGTCCATCGATATATACTTCAGATAATCCCTTTAAACTTATTATGGTTTCTAAAGGAAGCTTGTCCTTCATCTTCAAAGGTGCCCACAGGGAAATAACAACCCATGAACACAAACAAATGACACACTATATTGAATCATAATATTAAGCAAATGAAAATACCATTCCACAAATTATTTCACAGTACCAGAAACTGGTAAATTATGCAGACCTCCTCAAAAGAGCTGACATGCACAATGACATTGAGAATAACATCTCTCCATCTTGATCTTCTTTTGCCATCTGTGAGGCTCCGCAATTAATGTATCCTACCACTGTGACTCACCATTTCATCAAACTCATCACTGCATGGCGATCCACAGGCTTTGTGATATAGACACTTAATGGGTAAATTCATTCAGAAAAGGACACCGAAACAAATTCTAGACAATTTGGGACATATTAAAATAAAAATATCTGGCCTTGAAATAGAATTATAACGCCTATGCGCATGCATAGGCAATGAACTCCAGAGCCAGATGAGCTGGCTTTGAACTTTGGTTCTGCTAAGCTGTCTGACCTTGGGCGATTCAGCTTCTCTGTGCCTCAGTTTTCTCATCAGTAAGTTGGAATGGGAACAGCAGCAATCTTGCAAGGTTGTAAGGAGAATTAAATAAGTTAACCTGTGTAAAATACTTAGAATAGTGTGTGGTACACAGAAAGTATTATATAGGAGTCAGCTGCCATTGCTTCTCTAGGACCAGAGGTGGGGGCGCCAGTAGACTGCCATTTTAGCAAGACCAACACAAAATGAGCCCCTTGGCTTGGCACGTCTAGATGCTTGGACACTAAAACCCACTCTGACTGATGATCTGGACCAATAGATAAGCCACTTTATTAGCAATTTAAGGAGGAGTATATGAGCTCTCTTTTGTCCAGGTACCTTCAACCCCTGAACATCTCTAAGGGATGGGGACGGGCAGGTTCTAGATCAGCAAACATTAACTAAGAGACGCCATAAGGAGACCATCCGTATATTACCAATTTGCAGAAAACTGTGATATTGTAGTGTCTACCTGCAATAACATTTATTAAGCAATTCAGTAACACAGAAAGCACTTCAAAACCCAACAATATTTCAGAATCATTATTAGTAATATCAGTTATTATTAATACTATACTATAGCGGGGCAGTCAGAGAAGAATAACAAAGATGAATTTGCATCAGCTATATCTTAGAAGCAGCTCTTTTTTTTTTTTTTTTACTAAGTACCCTTGATATAAGTATGCTTATTCACTACTTTCTACTTTTTTTATTTTCCAGTTGCTTGGACTCTGGGCAATGAGCACCTTATCATTTCCTCTTTTTCTGTGAGAATGTATTGCTTACCCAGCTCCCCGTCACACCACCTAGACCAATTACATCAGACTTAGTAAGCACTGACAAAGAAGTTCCTAACATTTTCACCTCTAAGATCCTCCTAAGACATCACAAACGATGTCTTAAAAGATTGTATCGTTGAAATACAATCACTGCTTAGCCATTTACTTGTGGAAAGATATCTAGGTTGCTTCCAACTTTTAGCTATTGCAAATAAAGCTGTTATAAATAGTCACGTTCAGGTTTTTTGTGATGAGAAAGTTTCATTTCTCTGGGATCAGTGTCCAAGAGTACAACTGCTTGGGTGCTGTACAACTGTTGGGCAGTTATGTATTTAGTTTTATAAGAAACTGCCAAACTGTCTTACAGGATGGCTGGGCCATTTTACATTCCCGTTGGCAATATAAGGGTGATCCACTTCATCAGCATCCTCACCAGCGTTTGGTACTGTCATTATTTTTCACTGTAGCTATTTTGATTGACATACAGTACTATCTCATCTAGCTCAACCCTTGGCGACAGTGAGCACTACATCGCATCTCCAGGTGAGTTAGAATCTCAAGCCCCGGGCGGCATCAACATCACCAGGGCACTTGTTAGAAATGCAGGGTTTGGGGCTTCCCTGGTGGCTCAATGGTAAAGAATCTGCCTGCCAATGCAGGGGACGCGGGTTCAATCCCTGGTCAGGGAAGATCCCGCATGCCACAGAGCAACTAAGCCAGGAGCCACAGTGACCAAGCCCATGTCTAGAACCCATATAACAAGAGAAGCCAGCGCAGTGAGAACCCCACACACCAGGACTGGTGAAAGCCTGTGTGCAGCAACGAAGACCCAGCACAGCTGAAAATAAACAACTTTGTTTAAAGAAAATATGTGTTTTAACAACACCCCAGGTCATTCACACGCTCTTTAGAGTTTGGGAAGCATCTCTCTAAGCCAAATGGCCGAAAGAACCCATTGGGTCCACTAGGAATGTCCTCAGCCGCGGAGATGTACACAGGGAAGGGAACAGATTCTCCAATGAGGATGGGGGAAGTGGTGGAGACACACGAAGACAAAGTCACAGAGTTTTTTTATCTTCACAAAACCTCCGAAGTATCTAAGGACTTGAGTCCTTAACTTCTCTAGTGGTGTCAGGCTTAAGCTAAAAGGATCGATACACTTGTAAGCGGATACAGCAAAGGAGAATAAGCTTTGAACACCACGTAGTGTGTTTGATTTTACTTCCTGAAGGATCTAGTGAAGAGAGCCATGACAGGTCTCAGTGTCATCCTGAGAGGGGTGGAGAAATGTGCTTATGTCTCTGAATTACGGCACCAGCTGAGGCAGAGTCTTTGGGGTTTGCTCAGGGAGGCAGGGTGGGTGGGACTCCTTGTTCCCTCTCCCACGTGGCCAGAGTTTTCTAATTCCCACATGACGTCCACTGGGCTGGGCGATTCCCTCACAGCACCAAAGAACAGCACCAAGATGCCTCAGAAACCCTTGCTTGTCTGTCTGCACGTGTAGCAGTTTAGTTAGCATGTCAGCCTACTTATCAGCATTTACAACTGGCAGCAACTATTTTAATCATAACTTCATCCTAAAAGCAGCCTTCTGTGGAGTTTGCAGTTGTAAAGGACTGGTTGTGGTTGCCTTTTCTCTTGTATAAAAGGGGGGTCATACATTAGCAAGGAAAGGATTCTTTTTTTTTTGCAAATTGCAGATACCTTTATGCCGTTTTCTCCAGATTTTGATTATCACCTACGCAGCCTTTCCTACTGAGGCTGTAGCTGACATCCACCAGAAGTTCACCTAGAGCAGCTCCCAAGCCAGGCTGAATATCAGGGGCAGAGTTAAAACCTCCACTCCCTCCATTCCTAAGAGTCTCTCTGCTCTCAAAGAGGTCTGACACAACTGCATAGATACAGAAACACCAGGATGGGAAATGTCAATTAGAAGCTTCTGCCACAACGATGCCTCGCCCTGCTTTTGCCCTTGATGAAATTGCTTAAACTATTTTCTGTTTTACAACACCACACACGGAAAACATTTTTCATGCCCCGGGCTCTGGCCTGCAGCAGTTTTTGCATTCTGCAATCAGGAGGAAATTGATTAATGTGAATGTTTTAGCTGTGGTTGTTGTTTGTGTATAAACTTTTGTTAAAACAAGTACGGCAGAATAAATGACCTTTATGTAGACACCTATTAAGGCACTAAAAGGCTTGGCTACATTCATCTGAGACGCGTACACATAACGAGGGGAACAATGAGGGGATCAGCAGCTGCAAGGGGTTGAATTGAACTCCTCAACAATGGAAAAGTTTTTCAGACCCAAATACCAGCAATCAAAGAGAATTTTTGCAGATAATCCGAGAGAAAGAAAATAATAAAATTTAAAAAAAAAAAATGCTAGCCAACTTCGCACCAGTTAACATAAGGTTGCCATGTGAGACTTGTCAGCTCAAGAGCAGACGTACCGCCATTCTTTCACCCAACTGCAGTATTCAGAACTGTTTCCCCAAATAATCCCAGATGGCATGCCACAAAATTTCAATTCATTTTAAAAGCTTTCTTTGCAGGTATTATGTGATTGAAAGTGCAAAAGCAAGTTGCCATTCTCATGGCACTATTTGCATTGACTATTATCCCCTAAAATCCCCTTTAAACCGCTACATTGTCAGCCCCTAGGCCTCATTTAGAACTACAAAAAAGCCCAGATTAATTCGATCAAAGAAAGAGCCAAGTACAAAATGCACTTTTCAAACTGTATCAGAGTGGGCTCGCTTTACAGATCGCTTCGGGGCAAGAACTGCAGGGGAAAGAAAGCCCCAAATTAAAGTTTGGTTAGAAGCGAAATAACTCCGTTTGGCTCCTTCTCTGATTTATTGGAGATCCTCAAGGCAAAATCTCCAATTAAAAATTCTTAGAGGGAAATGTATTTAAATATAAACACTGACACGGATGCCCACAAATAGCAGCATCACGTCCATACCCTTGTCTTTCAGTTGCTGTTCCCAGGAGGTAGTTGGAAGCCTCGTGTGGGTAACCTGGTTAGTTAGCAGGAGCCTCTAAAGTCTCCCTACATAAGCCAAACAACTTTGCATTGCAAACATTTATACCCCTTTATTTTTTTCACCCCATCCCCAGAGGAAATGTTTTCAGTTACCACAGACAAGAAATTTCTGAAAAACAAAGGAAAATTGGGGTAACAGCCTTATCTTTTCATAAAACAAAACATGCTAAGATTCAGGTGGAATTCCGGGGGTGAGAAGCATGCCTTCTATGGGCAGGCTGACTGGACTGCTGGCCGCGGGGTGGGTTGGTTGGATTTAGTCTCACCTGGGGGTCTGGAGGTGGGGGAGAAAGCTGGGGTGAGCCAAGCTGGAGTTGGGGTTTCTTAGGGATGCTCCATTAGTTTCCTAGGCAGGGTTAGCAGCGTCCGTATCCACTGGAGATGTTGCAGCTGCGCTGCAGCCGGCTGGCTCCCTCCTCCCTCTCTGCCTGAAGCTTCAGCCACTGCTTTTGTGTGCTGAGAACATTTTACTGAAGAGGGATCGAAGCACAAAGGTAGGGCTACAGGACGCGTCCAGCAAGTGGTGCAATTGCCTCTTCAGGGACCGAGCAGAGCCAGCTGCAACAAATGTGAAAGTGATTTGCTCGAGGGAGGAACCAGGGCGATTCCAGCCCGGAGTTTCAGTTCAGTCTTCTGCTCTGGGAGGGGTGAACTCAAAGTCCTACTGTTTCCCAAACCCTCCATGGAAACAAAAGAGCATCATGCTGCTCTAGTCACACCCCATGTAATGTTTAGAAAGGGCACGCTGACCAACGGGCTCCAGCCGTAAAGCACTGATCCTGAGCTTGGTCACATTCTCAGCTAGAAATGCACAGGACTGTTCCTTCAAATTGCGCACAGGTGTGCACCACCCACAACTAAATCCTCATCATCATCCTGAGAATGATCTCGAGAGAACAAATATGGATAGAAAGCTCTGCAAAGTAGAAATGTTACCCACCTCCCACCTCTGAAGGCAGGAAGACAAGGAAAGAAGTTTTACAGGAAAGAGATTACAGACTCAAATTGCTTTCAGTGGAGGTAAACAATCAGCTTTCCCCCAAATCTTCCAAATTAGTTAGGGTCTTTTCCTGATGGTTCTAAATTTTAACTATAGCATGGTACAAAGAAAAATGGTTCAGGTTTTTTGAGACCTGGATAAACTTTCTGAAACTCTGCAAACCTACACCTGTAAAGGAAAGGGAAAGACAGGCATGTCTACTGATGTCTTATGAGAAAACAGTGTCACTGGGAGAAAACATCCACAGTAATTTATTTCTAGTGAATTCCAATAGACCGTTACTTAGTTGGAGTGGAAATGTTTCCTGTGACTTTTTATGTAGGTCTCACTGAAGACCCTCACAGTTGCTTCCCTTAAATGGGTAATGTTTGTCTGATGAGAATTCAAAAAATATTCCAAGCAAAACAAGAAAGGAAGCTCAGCACTTCTCATTACCATCATTGCCAGGATCCAGAGACCTGTGGTGATCCCATCAGGACTCACAAGGACACTGTTTCAGTTCAGTTCAGTTCAGTCACTCATTCGTGTCTGACTCTTGGTGACCCCATGGACTGCCGCATGCCAGGCCTCCCTGTTCATCACCAACTCCCAGAGTTTATTCAAATTTATGTCCATTGAGTCGGTGATGCCATCCAACCATTTCATCCTTTGTAGTGAGAATGTTCCCGAGAAGTTCAGGATCAGTGGTTTATGGTTGAGCCTGTTGGTCAGCATGCCCTTTCTAAACAGGATACGGTTTAAGAGAATTTTTGAGGGGTTGTTTTTTTTTTCCCTAAGGGAGCAAGGGAATAAAGGAAAGTTGCCATGGTATATTGTAAAAGTCTCAACTTTTTGTCAGGAGATCTGAATTCTGGTCCTGGCCCTTCCTCTGACAGAATGACCTTGCACTAGTCACTTTCCCACTCTGGACCTTACTTTTCTCATCTGTAAAATGAGAAGGCTAAATAGATGATTTCCAAGGACCATCCCAGAAGTAATACCAAAGAATGATGTGAAGATTTCTCTGGAAACTGCAGACAATTGTAAATCAGTTCAGTTCAGTCGCTCAGTCATTTCCGACTTTTTGCAACCCCATGAATTGCAGCACACCAGGCTTCCTTGTCCATCACCAACTCCTGGAGCTTGCTCAAACTCATGTCCATCAAGTCGGTGATGCTATCCAACCATCTCATCATCTGTCATCCCCTTCTCCTCCTGCCTTCAATCTTTCCCAGCATCAGGGTCTTTTCAAATGAGTCAGTTCTTCACATAGGTGGCCAAAGGATTGGAGTTTCAGCTTCAGCATCAGTCCTTCCAATTTACTATTATTCAGGACTGATTTCCTTCAGGATGGACTGGTTGGACCTCCTTGATTCAAGTGACTCTCAAGAGTCTTCTCCAACACCACAGTTCAAAAGCATTGGTTCTTTGGTGCTCAGCTTTCTTTATAGTCCAACTCTCACATCCATACACAACTGCTGGTAAAACCATAGCTTTGACTAGATGGACCTATGTTGGCAAAGTAATGTCTCTGCTTTTTAATATGCTGTCTAGGTTGGTCATAGCTTTTCTTTCAAGGAGCAAGCATCTTTTAATTTCATGGCTGCAGTCACCATCTGCAATAATTTTGGAGCCCAGAAAAAGAGCCTCTCAACTGTTTCCACTGTTTTCCCATCTATTTGCCATGAAGCGATGGGACCAGATGCCATGATCTTAGTTTTCTGAATGTTGAGTTTTAAGCCAACTTTTTCACTCTTGTTTCACATTCATCAAGAGGCTTTAGACAATAGTAATACCATGGTTCTAAAATAAGTCTCATGTGCTTTCTACATAACAGAATAGCTCCACTGGCACAGAAAGGAGCTTGGAAAGGTTTGGGGGGAAGGGTTGACTTGGTCTGGTTTTTTGGCCTAATGGAGGCCCTGGTCATCTCTATGATACACATATGTGTAAACTTCAGTGTGGTCCATAGGAAATTAGCTATGAAGTTTCTGGCAGTTAGCTGCACAAATGGAGCCCAAATCTGAATCCTCCTTAGGAAGACCTACTTTACCTACCTGACCACTGAGACCCAACTGTTAGTCCTCTGTGTTTTTTCTTCAGTCAAAGGGGGAAACAGGATGCTGTTTTTAAAAAGTATCTGACAAATAATATCTTTTAAGCATGTTGTGTTTATAAAGAGGAAGTCTTGGTTCAGTTGTAAATACTTCCATTACAAGTATCACTATTCAAACACTCATTTAAGATATATGTACTGAGTGCCTGCTGCTGCTGCTGCTGCTGTTGCTGCTGCTAAGTCGCTTCAGTCGTGTCTGACTCTGTGCGACCCCATAGACGGCAGCCCACCAGGCTCCCCCGTGCCTGGGATTCTCCAGGCAAAAACACTGGAGTGGGTTGCCACTTCCTTCTCCAATGCCTGAAAGAGAAAAGTGAAAGTGAAGTCTCTCAGTCATGTCTGACTCTTAGCTACACCATGGACTGCAGCCCACCTCACTCCTCCATCCATGGGGTTTTCCAGGCAAGAGTACTGGAGTGGGGTGCCATTGCCTTCTCCATTGAGTGCCTACTTTGCACTAAACCCTAGTCCAGGTGCAGCAAATACAAGAGGGAAAAAGAAGGATAAGTTCTCTGCTCTCAGGGAGTCAAACTCTAATGGCGACCAATGAGAGGCAAAACACAGGCAACAATAAAAAAAGAATTAGAAGTGGAGTGGTGGGACAGAAAGGGGTGGGCTACACTGGATGGAATGAACTCTTCAGAAGAACTACCCGGCACAGATCAGGGAGAAGAATGCCCCAGACAGAGAGAACAGCAAGGGCAAAATCATCAAAACTTGGGAAAGAAAGAAATCAACTGGTGGAGGAAGTGAGTCAAGTAAGATAAAATCAAAGAAGTGAGCAGCAACCAGACCAGGTACATCACTAGATTTGATGCTAATTATTGGAGAGAGCTGCAAAGAATATAATCAATCTGAAATAAATCAATTTTGATTACATTCTTTGCAGCCGAAGATGGAGAAGCTCTATAGAGGCAACAAAAACAAGACGGGGAGCTGACTGTGGCTCAGATCATGAACTCCTTATTACAAAATTCAGACTTAAATTGAAGAAAGTAGGGAAAACTACTAGACCATTCAGGTATGACCTAAACCAAATCCCTTAAAACTATACAGTGGAAGTGACAGGGTCAAGGGATTAGATCTGATAGACAGAGTGCCTGATGAACTATGGACTGAGGTTTGTGACACTGTACAAGAAGCAGCGATCAAGACCATCCCCAAGAAAAAGAAACGCAAAAAGGCAAAATGGTTGTCTGAGGAGGCCTTACAAATAGCTGAGAAAAGAAGAGAAGCTAAAGGCAAAGGGGAAAAGGAAAGATATATACCCATCTGAATGCAGAGTTCCAAAGAATAGCAAGGAGAGATGAGAAAGCTTTCCTCAGTGATCAATGCAAATAAATAGAGGAAAACAACAGAATGGGAAAGACTAGAGATCTCTTCAAGAAAATTAGAGACACCAAGGGAACATTTCATGCAAAGATGGGCTCGATAAAGGACAGAAATGGTATAGACCTAACAGAAGCAGAAGATATTAAGAAGAGGTGGCAAGAATACCCAGAAGAACTGTACAAAAAGGATCTTCACGACCCAGATAACCATGATGGTATGATCACACACCTAGAGTCAGACATCCTGGAATGTGAAGTCAAGTGGGCCTTAGGAAGCAACACTACAAACAAAGCTAATGGAGATGATGGAATTCCAGCCGAGCTATTTCAAATCCTGAAAGATGATGCTGTGAAAGTGCTGCACTCAATATGCAAGCAAATTTGTAGAAGTCAGTAACGGCCACAGGACTGGAAAAGGTCAGTTTTCATTCCAATCCCAAAGAAAGGCAATGCCAAAGAATGCTCAAACTACCACACAATTGCACTCATCTCACACGCTAGCAAAGTAATGCCCAAAATTCTCCAAGCTAGGCTTCGACAGTACATGAACCGTGAACTTCTAGATGTTTAAGCTGGTTTTAGAAAAGGCAGAGGAACCAGAGATCAAATTGCCAACATCCATTGGTTCATTGAAAAAACAAGAGTTCCAGAAAAACATCTACTTCTGCTTCATTGACTATGCCAAAGCCTTTGACTGTGTGGATCACCACGAACTGTGGAAAATTCTTGAAGAGATAAAAATACCAGACCACCTGACCTGCCTCCTGAGAAATCTGTATGCAAGTCAAGAAGCAACAGTTAGAATCAGACATGGAACAATGGACTGGTTCCAAATTGGGAAAGGAGTACATCAAGGCTATATATTGTCACCCTGCTTATTTAACTTCTATGCAGAAAATATCATGCTAAATGCTGGGCTAGAAGAAGCACAAGTTGGAATCAAGATTGCTGGGAAAAATATCATTAACCTCAGCTATGTAGATGACACCATACTTAGAGCAGGAAGTGAAAAGGAACTAAGAGCCTGTTGATGAAAGTGAAAGAGGAGAGTGAAAAAGCTGGCTTAAAACTCAACATTCAAAAAACAAAGATTATGGCATCTGGTTCCATCACTTCATGGCAAATAGATGGGGAAACAATGGAAACAGTGAAAGACTTTATTTTGGGGGGCTCCAAAATCACTGCAAATGGTGACTGAAGCCATGAAATTAAAAGATGCTTGCTTCTTTGAAAAAAAGCTTCAAAGACAGCATATTAAAAAGCAGAGACATTACTTTGTCAACAAAGGTCCATCTAGTCAAAGCTATGTTTTTTCCAGTAGTCATGTCTGAATATGGATGTGAGAGTTGGACCATAAAAATAGTTGAGCACCGAAGAATTGGTGCTTTTGAACTGTGGTATTGGGGAAGACTCTTGAGACTCCCTTGGACTGCAAGGAGATCCAACCAGTCCATCCTAAAGGAAATCAGTCCTGAATACTCATTGGAAGGATTGATGCTGAAGTTGAAGCTCCAATATTTTGGCCACCTGATGTGAAGAACTGACTCACTGGGGAAGACCCTGATGCTGGGAAAGACTGAAAGTGGGAGGAGAAGGGGACGACAGAGGATGAGATGGTTGGATGGCATCACCAACTCAATGGACATGAGTTTGAGAAAACTCTGGGAGTTGGTGATGGACAAGGAGGCCTGGCATGCTACAGTCCATGGGGTCACAAAGAGCTGGACACGACTGAGGACAGAGCATATCAGGGAGTTTCATGCAAGGAAGTAACTCAGCTGCAACAGTCCAAGAGCATCTTCTTTTGTGTCCACACCCCGTCTCACACGTCCAACCCCCAGGTTTTTCCTGAGGACCCATCTTTTGAGGCAGACCTCCTCAGCTCCCACATATGTGAGGCAAATAATGCCCCATGGGGTGAATCTTTGACTAAGGCAAGAGGGCAGCTGACAGATAAATTCTTCTCCCTTTCATCTCCTTATGGACTGCTCTGAAAAAAAATAAAACAAAATCAAAGCCGGCCAGAAAATAATCTCACAAGATTGAGAAATCAATCATCCTTTTTTTCTCTCCTTTCCAGTTTCATCGAGATGTAATTGACATAACAGCACAGTGTAAGTTTAAGGAGTACAGCATAATGGTTTGACTTTTATACATCATGAAAGGATTATCACAATAGGTGTAGTGAACTAATCCATCATCTCATATAGATGTAACAACAAATTAAAGAAATAGAAAACAACATTTTCCTTGTGAGAAATCAGTCATTTTCAAACCCAAGTGGTGGCCTGTTGACTGCTGCACATTCACACTCTCTCCTCTCCTGCCTTACCCTCTGCCCTCACCCTTCTACCTGGGATTGGGTTCTGAAAGCACGATCCAAGCAGAGGCGCATCTGCTCTGCCACCTTACTGGCCAGCAGCCCCTGCAGGCAGTGCTAGAAGTGTGTGCAGTGGATGAGAACACTGTGCAGAGTCTCTGGAAAGCCTTGGGGGAGAGCTAGCACAAAACACGAGGGTTGTGAAGCAAAGCCAGATCTTCCATGGCCAAGGACAAGTCTTCATTTGAAAAACAGCTCCTGGTACCACTGCGACCTCATAGAACTTGACTGATCTTGGGCCATCAACTGACTATGCAAGTGACTGTGAGAACTGCCCACTAAGCTGGATGGGATTAGATCAGAATCATGAGGTCAGAGAAATGCAGCAATCCACTGTATGATGGAAAATGTGGATTTAGTTTTGGGCCCAAGCAAGTCCAGAAGGTATAAGCAAACTACCTAAACAGGCAGTCCAGGTTCCCCTGCACCCCCATCTAGTGCATTAACGCCTCTTCCTTGACTCACAGCCTCATAGAGGATTCCTTGATACCAAGTAACACAAGAGGAAAGGACATAGGTGTGGTCCATAGATGGGCCAATAACAGTATATTGATATAAAAACAAAATGCTATAGCTGCATTACTCAGGAGTGGGTCTGAAGGGCTGGGATGAAGGCAAATTCTCCCTGTCGGCAGAGCTCTGAGCAGTCTACCTGGTCATCCACTCCGTATGGAGGGGCCTGAAATACAGATAAACATAAATTCATAAACAGTGGCCAAAATGGCTTAATGGTCAAGCCCTGAAAGGAACAAGATTGGAATATCAGAAATAATGTCTGGATAAACAACGAGATCCTAGTATATAGCACAGGGAACTATATTCAATGTCTTATAATAACCTGTAATGAAAAAGAATCTGGAAATATATATATATATGAGTCACTTTGCTGTACACCAGAAACTAACACAACATTGTAAATTGGTGATACCCAAGTAAGAAAGAAAGAAGTGGCCTGGGGAAGGGGTATGTGGATGGATCTATAGAAGAATACAGTAAGTGTTTAGGTCTCTGAGACTCATGCTAACACCCTCAGGGGGTGTTCCTTCCAGCTAAGGCTCTCACCAACCAGATGGACAGGATGACTTGTCTTATGGACATGAGTCAGCCTTTCTTTCTTGGCCACCACTGTGCTTGTGCAGTGAAAGTAAAGTGAAAGTGAAGTTGCTCAGTCGTGTCCTACTCTTTGCGACCCTGTGGACTGTAGACCCATGCTATACCCACCAGCTTCCATACATGCTCCCTGCTATGGATGGGCTAAACAGCATGAATTACTGCTCACTAAGACTCATGTAGCTGCTACCACTGCTGAAGGCCCAAACTGCCAACAGCAGAGACTGTCACTGAGCTACTGACACGGCATTATTGCTCAGAATTCGTGCTTCCCGTTCCTTTAGCCTTAGGCTCTGCTATGTTAGGACTCCCTGTCCTGGCTGAGGATACTTCTGCTAGAAACACAGGAAGACTCCTACTAACCTTGAAGACTTGACTCCCACTTGGTCACTTTCATCTCCTCAATCCAGTAGACCAACAAGCAAATACATGAGTTTGTTTCTAACAACCATGAGAAGCAAGGATAGATACTACGCAATGGAACAGGACAGAGTATGTCTAAAACCCAAGGCAAGGAACTTACTGGAATATCTCTTGGTGCTTCCTTGCCCACTGATAACAATGGATGGATAGTTGAGTTACCAGTGACTGATCAAATTAAGGCAACTAAGGATTCCTGTCCCTCAAAGATGAAGGTCTAGGTCAGTCTACCAGCAAAGGAACTCAGACCAGTGGAGTGTTGGACAGGGAAGAGAGGGATCTAGAAGGAGTGGCGGAGGGAGAAGTTGATGATGGAGATCTACTACACGTATGCGACAGGTTGCAGGCTGCAGCATCCGGACTGTAGCCATTTTGCTAACTCTTTTACCTTAAATCTTTGCAGAACTTATGGCAGGCCATCATCTCGTGAATGCGTATCTCCTTTCTCCGGGAAGACATAAAAACATCACATCACAAAAATGAAGGCCACATATCATAGTACGAGAGCCAGATACAGGGGGAGGGTAGAACCGATCTGAGAGACAGAGGAGGCAAGCTGTCTCAGCACTTCTCGAACACCGTCCAGACCTTCTTGGTCTCACCCATCCACAGGCCCTTTGGCCAGTTGTTCCAGATACAGCTGCGGTGGCATGACCTCCTCTGTGCAGCCTCTGACCCACTGAGGCACACAAGAGCTGGTGCGCCACACCAAGCTGCACACTCCCATCCTTGCCCTGGAGCATCCTTACCAACACCAAGGTACAGTACATACAGACCCACGCAGTGCCCGCAGGCCCTGCTGCAGAATTCGCAGTACAAACTGAAAATGTGAAGTCACTCATTCAAAAGGCATAAAAGAAGGTTTTTTCTTCCTTCCAAAGTCTCTCTCTTGACCTGTCATGGTATATTTTACCTGTTATTTCATGGGACACTCCCTCGAGCAGAGAGATACTCACCAGGTGAATGTGGACCCTTCCTAGCATCCAAGGCACCACCGAAGACCAAGCGGCACAAAGTCTGGCGCTGAGAACCCATCTCAGGGAGGCAGGGAAGAGAAGAGACCACTGTGAGCAGAGGCACCAAGCCCCTCAGCGCAGGCTGTGTCGTCCCTCACACTTCACCTAAAAAACACAAGTTCAGAAATGAAATTAGTAAGACTTTCCAGGCAGTGCCTACAGGGCATCAAATCCCAAGAGTGGGCCCTAGTCTGAGATCGGCTATGACTTCACTGGTCACGTGCCCAGGAATCCTTCCCTGGTGCCTACCCAAGCCCAGACAGGAGTGTAAGGGAATTAACACCCCTCCCAGCAAACCATTAACCAACAGGAGACGGGCGACAAGTCAATTCTCCCTCCTTAATCCAGATATACTGTCCTGAAGAGCAGTTTCTCGGAAAATTAACCCATAAGAAATCAGTCCCACTGGATTCCAAGTGCAGGCTGGCTCTGCTGGGCATTTTCACATGAGTGTCTCCTTCCTGGACTCACTTTCCGTTTCTTCGTCTTGCTTGGGCTGCATTCCAATTAAAGTAATAGTACATAAGCCATTTCCACAGGCTCTAATTTTGGGTGACCCAGGCTAGGACCATCAGTTAACTGAAAAAGCAAGGCAACAGGGAACATACTTTAAATAACTTGTTTTCACTTAAGTGGTTTTAGTTTAGAATGCTATTTAATTTAAAACATTTAAGCATGCATTTGTTTGCCAATGTTCTAAAGGTTTTTTAGTTTGTTTGTTTGTTTAAGATTCAGTTCACTCTGGGACAACTCAGAGGGATAGGATAGGGAGGAAGGTAGGAGGGGGGTTCAGGATGTGGCATATACATGTATACTTGTGGCCAATTCATGTTGATGTATGACAAAAAAAAAATCACAATATTGTAAAGTAATTATCCTCCAATCAAAATTAATTAATTGAAAAAAAAATGGGGTTCACTGGTTGAAGTCCTACTTTATCTTTTTTGATATACCGTAGCCGTAAGGCAACATTTACAATTTGTAGGCTTGATTTATTTAAAGTAAAACAATAATTTAAAGACATTTTTAAAGCAATTTGAATGCACCATTTCTCAATTTTTATAGATTCTTTTCTTTCTTTAAGAGTTGCCCCACCAAGCCTGACTTGGCAGCACTCTTAACGAGTATGTGTATCAAGTAATTCCAAAGTACTCAGTTTAGTTCCATAATAAGAGTTATTTTTCTGACAATGTTTTCATAAGTTTATATGACACTTATTCAAATTACAGTCACAAGTATATTACCTATAAACGGATTTACATCATTACAATTCTAAAGACAATTGCAAGTACAATAAACAGGTTTGATGGCAAACACAATTGATTCCTGGTAACATTCAGCTCCACTGACAGGGACAGAAGACAGTGGTGTCCTTGTATCAGTGATTCTCAAAGCGCCCCCAGACCAGCAGCAGCAGCATCCCCTGGGAGATGGTTATAAAAGCAAAATTCTCAGACCACCTCCAGACCTAATGGAACCAGAATCCAGAAATGCAAGTCATACACAAGTGTGAGAAACACTGTTCTAGAGAATTATTTAGTAACCGAGAGCATTGCGTGATGGGCAACAACTAGTACACTTTACTAAGTAGAGAGTATCCTTAATTTAACAAGTTAGTCCATTGGAGGTCAGTTAAAAGAGTTTCTATTGTGCTTTGTTAGGATTAGGCTTAACTTTGTCTAAACAAAGAATGTAAAACAATAGTTCATGTAAATATAATTAGTGCTACAGAACTGTACTTCCCTGGTGGCTCAGATGGTAAAACATCTGCCTACAATGCGGGAGACCCGGGTTCAATCCCTGGGTCAGGAAGATCTCCTGGAGAAGGAAATGGCCACCCACTCCAGTATTCTTGCCTGGAAAATCCCATGGACAGAGGAGCCTGGTAGGCTACAGTCCATGGCGTTGCAAAGAGTCGGACATGACTGAGCAACTTCACTTTCACAGAACTATACACTTAAAGATGGTTAAGATGGTAGAGTTTGTATTATTTTTTACCAGAATTAAAAATAAATCAAATTCAAATTTAAAAAGCAGTGGCCTGGAATTCCCTCGTGGTGCAATGGATAATAATCTGCCTGCTGAGGCAGGAGACATAGGTCTGATCCCTGGTCTGGAAGATGCCACGTACCTCGAGGCAACTAAACCCACCCGCCACAACTACTGAGCCCAGGTGCTGCAGTTACTGAAACCTGGGCGCCGAGAGCCCATGCTCCACAGCAAGAGAAGCCGCCACAACGAGAAACCCCTGCACCACAATGAAGAGCAGCCCCCACTCACCACAGCGAAGCTCACATGCAGCAGTGGAGCCCCAGCACAACCAAAAATCAAATAAATAAATACATAAACATTGTAAAAGGATTTTCCTTAAAAAAAAAAAAAGAAAAGAAAAGAAAAGCAGCAGTAGCTTGAGCACATTAGAAATTTATTTTTCTTTCATCTAAAAGAAACCCAGAAATAGCTCATGACCTGTATGGCACTCCCTTAAGCCGCCAAAAACTCAAGCGCCTTCTGCTTCACTTTCCACTGTCCCCTTAGTGTGGGACGCTTGCCCTCCTGGGACAAGAGGGCTGCTAGAACTTCAGCCACTGCATCTACATCCCAGGCAACAGCGTGGAACAAGGGAAACGACAGGGCAATCCCTCCATTAAAAGGAGCCTTCACAGAAATCCCACACAACGCTTCTTTTTAACATCTCATTGTCCAGTAGTTACATGGTTTTCAATAGCTGCAAATTGAAAGGGAGCTGCAAATTGCAAAGGGAGCTGGCGAATGTCTTTTAACTTGATGCACAACTTGCCCACTCAGACATTACTAAGGGAGACGAGGATAATAAATATTGAGAGACAATTAACCAATTCTATCACACATCATAACTGCAAAATTATACCTGCCATTACCAAACCCCCAAATGAAGATATCTCTTGTGTAAACACTTCTAGACATTGCTGTCGTAAAAATGCACATGAATCCAGGCAGCTTTTCTTGAAGAAATAAGAATTCACATCTTTTTCATGAGATTTTTAAAGAGAATAGGGGGAAGAAAGACACCCTCTACCAAGGCCTGCTGTGTGCCAGCCACAGTGCCTTGGCATCTGCATCTCATTGACTGTCCACTACCAGGCATGGTAAGAAGTCTAGCTTTCTATAATGGTCAAGGTGGGCTGGATTTGATGTAGTTAAAGAGAAAACTCCTGCTTACTTGTTGGGAGGGGGATAGGGAAGTGAAGGAATCACGCAAGAGTTCCTATAGATCAAAGAAGGGGACCTGACCACACCTACCTTCTAGCAGGTGACCGAGTGCTGAGAACTGGAAACATCGTTGGCTGATGGTTCAGGGTTAGAAAGAAGCTCATAGAAGCCACGAGCACTGCCTCACCACCTTTGTATCTAGCACCTGGCCCACATCCTCACATACCCAAGAAGACTGATAAATGTTAGTTTGCCAAAGGAAAGTTTTAAAATCCCCCCTTAATCTCCCACACGAACCTCAATCATCTTTCTAGAACCACTCTTCCTGAAAGAATTAACTTCTGCAGCATCATTCCTAGAATAGATGGTGGAAAAGATAAGAACTTGCTGAAAATTAGGTTCCACTCAACTTCATCCACACTGCCTGCCACCCAAGAGAAAAAAATTCCCCAGTGCAGCATGGATGCCAGCCTTCTGATGGAGGAAACACTTACTTTGACTTTTATGCTGCAGTACAATTTGATGTGTCAGAACTCTTATCTTTAATCTGCCCTTTTACAAGGACATCATAACAAATGTTACAAAAGGGAAATACATTTTTCTGATGATGAGGTTACACAGCAGACTAATCACTTTCGCTTTTCTGAAGAATCAAGTGCTGGTGTTGTTATTAGGGATTGTCAGCTAAATAATTTAAGCTGTGCTATTTACGTAAGTCCCTAATTACTGCTGGGATTTGAACAGTAAGATAGAGTTAATGATCTCTTCTGTCACATCTCTTCTGTTATGTGATGACTTTGGGGAGCTTCCTCCTTCTAATTGCATAAAACAACTAAAGCACTGTGTTAAGGAAAAGCGGGTTACTAAATAATGATGAGTCAAAACCCACCTAATTAAGACATGAGTGCCAGAGCTGAGCCCAGAGCTGCTTGGGGGCACACTTCTCATCATTACCGGACATCTCAGAAACCAAATGCGCATTCATGTACCAGGGAAAATAGCCAGGATTATCCATCCAAGTGTCTTCATCAGTACCTTCCCCTGAGTTTCTGGTGTCAGTACTTTAACACTGAAAGCCATGGAGTGCTGAAATTAGATAATTTGATACCACTTTGGACAAAAACCTTATTAGGTAGGTTCTCATTCCACCTCTCTACTCCTCATTCTGGATCCATAAAGATTTTAGGCTTTGAAAAGAAATGGCCCTTGGACCACTGTGGACTCTTGGAGTGAATTCTTATGATTTTGAGGGAATTCTCCAGCTGTCCAGTGGTTAAGAGTGTGCTTCCATTGCACGGGACACAGGTTTGATCCCTGGTCTGGAGGAGGGCATGGCAACCTACACCAGGATTCTTCCCTGGAGAATCCCCATGGACAGAGGAACCTGGTGGGCTACAGTCCATGGGGTTGCAAATGGTCAGACACAGCTGAGTGACTAAGTGCACACACACACACACACACAAACCCACACACGCACAAGCACACTAAGATCCCACATGTTGTGCAGCATACCAAAAACACTTTTTTAATTTTTAAATTTTTATTTAGTTTTTGAGTGTGCTGGGTCTTCGTTGCTGCTCAGGCTTTTCTCCAGTTGTGATGAGTGAGGGCTACTCTCTAGTTGCCGTGCACGGGCTTCCCATTATGGAGGCTTCTCTTGTCGTGGAGCACAGGCTCTGGGGCACAGGCTCAATAGCTGTGGCACACGGAGTTGTTCCACGGCATGTGGGATCTTCCTGGATCAGGGATCAAACCTGTGTTTCCTGCAGTGGCAGGCAGATTCTTTACCACTGAACCACTGGGGAATCCACCCCCCAAATTTTTTAATTAAAAAAAAAATTTGTGGAAGTGTTTGCTAGCCTGGACTCTGATTCAAGGCAGTTCGTGCAAGCGGAGGGTAGAAGGAGAAGTGTCAGGGCCTCCAGGCACATGACTCTGGTACACAGGAGGTTGTAGGCCCATCAGTCCGCTGCAGCAGATGAAGAGCAAGGGCAGGAGGGTGTAATCGCAGAGAGGAAGGGTGGAACCTAGCTGCACCAGGAGGATGGAGACGGGAATTGACTACTTTTCCATCCACTTAGGAGACTTCGAGGAACTCAGCCTGGTCTGAAGACAAAGAAGAATGGCACCTAAGTTGAGGGCTGAGAACCAGAAAGGAGAGAGGCTAAAGGAACTGGAAGGAGCTGTAAAATGCATGATACTTTAACCTGTAACTTTCTTCAATAAAAATTTCATGTCCTAAAATTCCCTGGTATTATATGAAAGTTTGCACAGACAAGCTTTGATAGTCTATTGATTGGCTAATTACTACACTGCCACTAACCATAATTCTGTGTGTGTGTGTGTGTGTTTTACTTTCTCCCAAACTGCTCAATATCTATATTAAAAACTCTGTATGTGGGAATTCCCTGGCCATCCAGTGGTTAGAACTCAGTGCTCTCACTGCTGGGCCCTGAATTCCATCCCTGGTCACAAAACTAAGGTCTCACAAGCCTTGCAGCATGGCCAAAAACCACGGTAATAAAGAAATAAAACTTCTACATGAATCCTTCATTTTGAAAATGGAGGGTTTGTGATTCTAGCTGAGAGAAGAGGTAAATCGGTACAGGGCTTAGAACACCCTGAGCTCAGGTGACTGCACCTCTGATGGAAACCCTATATGGACCACATGCAGTTGGAGCTCAAGGAAACATTTCCAACAAGAACACAGATTTGGGAGTCACGCATGGTGGCAATTACAGTAAGGAAACTGGATAAATACCCAAAAGAATTTTAGAGAGATAAGAGAAGATCAAATATCCGGGTGCAGAGCAACATTTTGTAATGGGTGGTGGAAGAAGAGACGAGTCACAGAGGTCAGAAGAGAGGAAGTCACAGAAGAAAGAGGTGTTGGCCCCAAGGAGAGAAGTTTCAGCAAGGGACAGCTCATGGCGTCAGAGGCCATAATGATCGAGCAGATCATGAGTCTGAAACAAACAGGCTCTTCTACTTGGAGCCTCAGGCAAGGAAACACTCAGAGAAGAGAAGGGGGACACGTTTCAAGGAACCAGAAGGTCAACTTTGGAGGAGGATTCTACACATTTGTTTGCTTCAAATCACGGGACAAGGATTTCACAAAGAAATCACACCTGGGGGGAGCCTTCGCTGTAAGAACAGAAGGCATGGGAGAAACTTTTATCACCTATGCTAATTGTAATTAATTTTTGGACCACGCAAGACTCACAAATGGGAACCTCCAGCTCTGGGTCTCCCAGGGACAGGGGATCCCATAGCACAGCCCCTCTGAAGCACATGTGCAGCTGGGGACTGTACACCAGCCCAGTACTATATACCCGCCTGCCTGTCCCCACCAAATGCATTCATTTCCCCCACGCTGCCATCACAAAGTATACTCCAGGAGGTTTAAAACAACAGAAATGTATTCTTCCTTAGCTCTGGAGGCTACAGGTCCAAAATCAAGGCATCGGCGGGGTCATGGTCCCTCTGAGAGCTGTAGGGCACTATCCTTCCTTGCCTCCTCCACCTTCTGGTGGCTCCCAGCAACCCCCAGTATACGCTGGGCTGTGGCCACACCATTCCAACCTCTGCCTCCAACTTCACCTGGCCTCTTCCCTGTCTTTATCTGTGTGCCCTCTCCTCTCCACACCAGGACAACAGTCACTGGGTTAAGGCCCACTCGAATCCAGGAGGACCTCCTCCTAACCAAGTGCAACGGCAGAGACACTATTTCCAAACAAGGTCACATTCTGAGGGTCCAGGCAGGCCTGAACTTGAAGGACACTTCTCAGTCCATTACAACGAACATGTGAGTACCTCCCTAGGGAAACTTGTCCCAGCTTGAAGAGCATGACAGACTGCCGAGTCATTTTTCTTCCCTCCCTCCACCTCTTCGATCCTCCTTTTTCCTCAGTAGTGCCCCGTGGTGGGGTGGAGTTGTTCCAGAGCCTTCTTGTCTGGCCAGACTGTCTGCCTTAACTGTCATGAGAAGTGTGTTGGCCTGTTGTGCATGAGAGCAGAGACCCAGGAACCCAGGACTCCTGAATTCACTCCCGATTGACCCTGTTGCATGACTGGTCTACTCTCGGCCCCTGCTCATTCTCAGACACAAAGGCTGGCTACACTTTCGGCTCCTGACCTTCAGCTCTGCCCTGGATGCAGAACTTCCCTCGACTCCCTGAGATAATGACTTCTTGGGTTGGTCCTTCCCTAACGGCCACTGGGACCTGGCCCAGGGCTACCACAGGCTCACTCCTTGTCATTCATTGTCCTGGAAGGCCTCACTCAGCCTAAGACCAGAATGCGTACTTCTGCTCCAATGCTTTCATCTTGCTATCCATTCTGCCAGGACTTTCAAACTCTATCCTTTATACACAGGTAAGTGGAACTCTTCCAGGCTGCACTGATGATACAGGAGCTATCTGATAACCACTCTTCAAAGGGGGCATATTGGATGACATTCTTCTTTTAAAATGGTCTGACCAAGTCAGCGCTGAGTGCTTTCATGGGCGTGGGAACAGTATGTTTTTGGAGGATTTGATAAAGCTTTAACTTCAGAATCATTTTAGATTTACAGAAAAATTTCAAAGACAATGTAGAGTGTCTATATACTCTGTACTATAGATATACTGTATGCTATATATACCATATATATAGTATACAATACATTGCATATAGTATACAATACATTGCATGTAGTATACAATACATTGCATATATATTGTACGTATATATATGATATACATTAGAGAGAACATTAGGTATGGCACATCTGTCACAATCAATGAACCAATATTGATTTATTATTAACTAAGGTCCAAACTTTATTCTTTAATTTTGCTAACTTATTTAGGCCATAGCTCTCAGCTTGCAGGATCTCAGTTCCCTGCCCAAGGATTAAACCCAGGCCCTTGGCAGTGAGAGCACGGAGTCCTAACCACTGGACCACCAGGGAATTCCCCATATTTTTTTCCCTTTATTTTTAATTAGTGTCCTTTTTCTGTCCCAGGATCCCATCCTGGATATGTTATTACATTTAGTCATCATGTCTCCTCCCACTTCTCCTGATTAATTCTCCTGGCTGTAAGAGTTGGGTGCTATCTTCTACAACAGCTCTGCTGTCTCAGACTCAACATCCATCTATAGCCCACCACCTAGACCCCAGAACCCACGAGCACTGGAAGTTCATGGGGCAGACGTGGATCACTCAGAGTAATGCAAGTAGCCTGACCCAAACTGCACTGTTTATAAATGCCTACCTACAAAACAAAATAACTCTTACTATGGTGTGTGTGCAAGGCGGGGCGTATCTTGTCCTGTAAGAAACAGTATACGGCACAAGAGGAGGGATAGGAAATGGATCAAGAATAAAGCCCTCACATGGCTGTGCAGGAAACATCAGAACACAAGTTAGGAGGAGCTGCTCTGTCAGTGGGACAGGAGGGAGGGTGAGTAGCCTGAGAACCCAGAGCAAGGCCACCAGGGGGCAGAGATAGACGTTGCTAGTCCACACCTCCGGTGGGGAGCAGGGAGACAGGCAGCTTCCAGTGTTCCACTCCACGAGTCTTCATTCCCCAATCAAATGGGTAAACTGTGTGATGGGCCACAGGGATGTATCAGACTCACAGAACCCCTCCCTTGTGACATGAGGACCAGGGACCCCCCCAAAGGATATCTGTTCCCCAGAATCAGGGATGCCTATCACATGGAGACACCCTCAGCAGGCAGGGGGCATGAATTCTATTCTGTTCTCTGCTTCCATCAGCTCATTCTCCATTTTATCTCTACAGGGAATAGAACAGCCATCTCTCTCCTCCTCTGGTGCCAGGTCAGCCTCATGAGGTGAACATCCTGCTGAATGCAGTGAGCTGGTGGGGAAGGAGACTTAGTATATGCGAAAGAAAGGGGAAGCCACGCTGAGCCCCGGTGAAGGAACTGGGGGAAGGGGGCAAAAAGCAAATAGAAAGTTCTTCACCCATCTCTTCTTCATGGTCTCTAATGAGTCATTACCCGTTTTGCCTCCTTGACCCACCTACTATTTTTTTTTTAGTAACTTTTAGAGATATAATTCACATACAAAACAATTCACCCATTTAAAGTGTACAATTCAAGGGTTTTTAGGGTTTTAATATATTCACAAAGCTATTCAACTATCACCACTAATTTCAGGACATTTTTTATCACCCCCCAAATAACCCGGTACCCATTAGCAGTCACACCCCTATCCTTCCCTCCCCACTCCCCAGACCCCGGCAACCACAAATCTGCTTTCTGTCTCTATGGATTTGCCTGTTCTGGACATTTCATATAAATAGAATCATATGTGGCCTTTTGTATCTGACTTCTTAACATACTGTTTTTCAGTTTCTACCATATTGTAGCATGTTATCAGTACTTCATTCCCTTTCGTGGTTAAGAAATATGTCCTTGTATGGATACACCACATTTTTTTATCCATTTATTAGTTGCTGGACATTTGGGTTGTTTCCACTTTCTGGCTATTATGAATAATGCTATTATGAACATTAGTGCACAATTTTTTCTACAAAAATATGTTTTTCCTTCTCTTGGATATATATCTAAGAGTAGAATCAACTGGGTCATATAGTAACTCTATGTTTAACTTTTTGATGAACTGCCAAACCATGGCTGTACCAATCCTTTCACAACAGCAAGAAATAAACCTGTTATTTAAGCCAGTGTTCTTTGGGGTTTTAATGTGTATACAACTGGGCCTAGTTATTAACAGTATACTTGGCCATCAAGTCTCCAGTGTTTTATAAATGGGTACATACATTTTAACTGACAAGGTGTGTTATCTGCCCAATAAGACTGGGTGCAATTTGGGGATGAGGATCTTATCTTTCCGCATCTGTCACAGAATCCAGCATGGTGCCAGGCCCCACAGAATTAATTTAAATACTTCTGGAGGCATGGGTGTAGGGGCTCAGTCTAAAGAACACACAGAAGTCAGAATCAGCCTTCTACTTCTATGAGTACTGAGAATTTCCTTCTTCTACCATTAGTCTGAGCTGTACCTTTTTAATTACAGGACACAATATTTTCTGTTGAAATGTATTTGGAGAGACACTAGGTGCTGCTGGTTTCCCATGAAAAAGAATGTTGCTAGGAATTATACAGTAATATTGGAAGCACTTATTACCAACAAGTTAGGAAGAACTCTGATTTTTCATTTTTAGCTTTTGCCAAAATTCTTTCCAGATAAAATATTTACAAAATATATAATGTGTTAGGAAGAATAATACCCTCCCCACACCCAGATATTCATGTTTTAATCTCCAGAACACGTTACATGACAAAGAGGAATTGAAGTTGCTAATCAACTGACCTTGAAATAGGGAGATTATCCTGGATTATCTGGGATGTAATCACAAGGGTCCCTTAGAATGGAAGAGAAAGGATGATGTGACTATGGAGAAAAGGCTCAGATCTGACATCGCTGGCTTTGCAGATAGAGGAAGGGGACCATGAAAAAAGGAACATAGATAGTCTCTAGAAACTGGAAAAACCAAGGAAACACATTGTCCCATCGAGCCTCCAGAATGGAGCACAGCCCTGCTGACCCCTTGGTTTTAGCCCAGTGAGATCCTGATCTCCGAAGCTGTCAGGTCACTATTTTGTGTTGTTTCAAAGTCATCAAGTTTGAGGTAATTTGTTACAGCAGCAGTAGTATATATATACAGTAGTCTATATATATATATAGAGAGAGAGAGAGAGAGAGAGAAAGTGAAAGTGAAGTTGCTCAGTCATGTCCGACTCTTTGCAACCCCATGGACTGTAGCCTACCAGGCTCCTCCCTCCATGGGATTCTCCAGGCAAGAGTACTGGAGTGGGTTGCCATTTCCTTCTCCAGGGGATCTTCCCGACCCAGAGATCGAACCCGGGTCTCCTGCATTCCAGGCAGACACTTTAACCTTTCCCACCTCATCCTTTTAACAGTATGAATCTCCTTCTTAGGAAGACAGTGGGATAGGGGAGCCAAAGTAGAGTTAGGTAACAGTTTACCAACATAGAGTTAATTTATCATTGTATTCTGTTATCTAGTATATGTGATGTCAGACATTAATGATAATTACATTTTATAGTACTTTATACTTTTCTAAGAACTTCAATGTATTGTTTGATCAATGAACAAACAAAAATCATCACAATAACTTTGAGAAGCTCTGCAAATTCACTGCTTCCCTTTTTGACAGATTAAAAACAATGAGTCACAAAGAAATCCGAGACAGGTAATGACAAAATGAGCATTTTGCTTTCATCTCTTCCAGGGGCGGTTCTCAGCCTTTAATATCCCACTCTTTCAAAGAACTTGGGTCCAGGATACCAGAAACCAAAAGCCCACTTTCCTAAGGACATCTGTATATCTGCAGGCATTCTGCTACCGTACCTAGCACTTAGGGTGAGAGTTCAAAGACATTAAGTTAATTGA
Organism: Budorcas taxicolor; assembly: GCF_023091745.1. Classification (NCBI taxonomy): domain Eukaryota; kingdom Metazoa; phylum Chordata; class Mammalia; order Artiodactyla; family Bovidae; genus Budorcas; species Budorcas taxicolor. The sequence continues at coordinate 93,657,150 of NC_068913.1, forward strand.
AAGCTTCTACCTTGGGCTTACAATGACCTGAAGTCTGGTAGGCAGGCAGGTCTAGCTATTTCAGACTTCATATTATGTTAATATGATTTATAGTTCACAGAGGCCTCTCCTCACTGACTCTCCCTCCTACCCAGCCTCCACCCTCCTCTGAACTTTGTCAGTAGCCTTGTTGGCCAGGGGTTCGCCACTGTCTGACACTGAATCTCTGGTTTGAACTTATCCCTCTGGCCTGTCTTACTCTGGATGCCAGAAGTAGAAAAGTCTACCCTGTTTGTGGCCACTCGAAGCCCAACTCTCTATACAAGTCAGACAGACACATCCTACAATTCATGTCACCTACATTCCCACTCTCCAATTGATGCCCCAGCTTCCACCTTCCTCCCTCCCTCCCTTCCTACCTTCTTTTCCTTCAATAAATATTGAGGGCACATCTCTTCTGCATATGCACAAGACACTTGGCATAAGGCAGTGAAGAGCAAGCCCACTCTCTAGTGTCGGACCCTGACACCTAGAGGGAAATGCATACGTACTTTAAATAACAAATTCTGAAAAGGGGGAAACATGGGGCATCCACACTCAGTTAGCAAGCAGACTGGCTCCAGCTCCCTTAATAAGCTTGGAATTGGTTATTTTCAGCTTGGTGATACCACTCTCAAGGGGTATCATAGTGCAATGATTAAGAACCTGGGCTCCAAAGCCAGACTTCCTAGGCCCAAACACTGCACCTGCTCTTGCTAGCTATGGGCAAGTTATTTGACCTTTCTTTGCCTCAGTTTCCTCAGATGTAATAAGGATGATGATAATAATGCTTCCTAAGGTATGATTAATGCTGATAAATTAATAGCAGTGAGTCACTCTTAAATCAGGTCTTTTGATACATGTAAGTACAGCATATTTACATGCATTATAAATATACTGTATTTTATATAGTATATATTAAATATATATATATTTATCTTAGCTTGGTATATATTAGGCTAAGATCATATGAAACAGCCATCGTCATAGACTGAATATCAGCAACTCCATATGTTTTAATCTTTGCAAAAGTTATGTAAGTGTAGTCACCATCTTTTTACAGAGCAGTGGGAGGGTGAGCAGATGAAAGGGCAAGGATGTGAGTGGCTTCGGAAGCCACAGAAGCTAGAAGAAAGGTGGCCTCTTCCCTCTTTAATCAGCACAGCCTTTAAAACAGGTCAGAATGAAGGGTGGGAGGACACACGGGAAATGAGCAGGTGCTACAGGGCTATCTCAAGCAAAAAGCAAAACACCAAGCTATGCTGCAATCTTACAACCGCAGCAGCATAAAGGAAAGTATTCCTGGACAGATATTGGAAGGGAGCATCAAAATGAAAACAGCTGGTGCTTTACATAGCCAGGATATGCATGAAAAGCCTTTGAAAGCTTTTAAAAATCGTGTAAAGTGATTTAAACTCGATGGGGCTGAATACTGTCTCCGTGACAAAGCTCATCTCTCCCTTGAATTCTTTGATATCCTCTCTTGAATTCTTTGATATCCTCTGCTGGGTCTCCCCTGCTTTTCTGTTGTCCCTCGTCTGTCTGTGTGCTCTTCTGCTCTGCCTACTTTTTAGGTGTTAATGTAAATATGTAGTGTTGCATATTGTTACACCTATATTACACTTACATAGTGTTACATAACGTAGTGTTAATAACATCACTAATAAAATACTAAAGGGCTCCATCCTAGGGTTTTTGCTATAGAAGAAACACACTTTGGTGGATGGTAAGAAAAAACCAAGTAGAAATGGATTGGAATCGGAGATATTGGTGCAAACTTGCAATGTTTAAACTGTGTATGTGTGTATAGCTACACATGCATGTATATATGTGTATATAATTTATATTTTCAAAGTCTGTCTGCTGTAAGGACCTAGAAGCCTTTGCTTCAAGGTAGCAATGAGCTCACATAGCTCCCAGATATTGGTTTCTAATACCAGTTTCCACAAAATAGAACCAGGGATCACCAGAAAAGTAGTTGATTCCAAGACAGGGGCACAGAAATTGTAAGATGAGCCAAAAACATATTTTCAAGACAGAAAGGAAGGAAGCACTCCAAAAACGATGGCACTGTGTCACAAGAACATGGGAGTCTGAAGGGATTCTTACCAATCTGGGGGAATTTGAGCCAAAAAATTAAGTAAAATAGCAAATTATAAACCAATAAGAAACAGGAATCCATCAGTCTAGTAACAAATAGATAAATAAATGTTAAATAAGTGATGGAGAAGGCAGGGCTCTCACTGAGAAAATGCCAAGGACCAAAAGATAAACATGGTATAGTGCTAGAGTTGAAAACTCATTGATTTTCAATCATCAAAGCAAAGACTGTGTTATCATCAGTTAAATTTAGGGGGGAAATTTTGATAAAAGCAGGATATCTGCATGGATTTAAAGTGTCTCCTCAGATTATTAGCACTAAAGCAAAAATACTTATTGTACAGTGAAGAAATCAGATACCTTCTCTAAGTATCACAATTAACATCACCAATGAGAAGCAGCAGTTGGTAATTTGCCTCTGGGAGTGATACCCTGAGAAGAGCATATAAAACGAAGAATGTGGCTTACCATCCAGGTATGCAATGGTTAAATCATCAGCCACTGCAGTCGCTGACCAACAACGCACCCCAGGAGGAATTCAGGATGGAAAACAGGATGAGGTGCTCTGTGCTTCAGATAGTTAGATGTTTATCTCAGGAAGAATCTTCATGAACCCGGATTCTTGCATCTTCCCATACATGGTAAAGCACTAAAATCATTAACTGATAGCTTTGCCTTGTGACTAGCAATAACCTTTTTCTAAGTCATATGCTTGTTTGCACATACTCTCTAGCCAAAAATCAAAAATATACTGACTTCTCCCCTACCCCTCTAAAGAAATTGCCTCAGAGCTAGAGGCTATCTCCCAGACTATGGGCCTCAGTAAAACCCTGAATAAAATTTAAACTCATAGCCCTTACGTTGTACATTTTTCTTTCAGTTGACAATCACATCACTGATCAAATATTTTGGCAGGGAATTCACAGGCTTAATCTAATCATGAAGAAACGTCAAACTCAAAATGAGGACTCTTCTATTTTAAAAAGTAGGGAGGGCTGTATTCTCTTAAAATGTTACTGTCATAAAAGACAATGAAAAGGTGAGGAACTATTCCAAATTAAAGGAGATTAAAGAGGCAGGATAACTAAACACAATATGTGATCCTAGACAGAATCCTATAATGGTGGGGGGCAGCAGGGGGGCGGGGAGGGACATGGGAAATACTATAAAGAAAATGACTGGGCTACTTGACAAGTTGGAATGCAGATGATAGATTACAGAATTGTACAGATGTTAAATTTACTGAAGATTTTAACTATATTGTAGGCATTTAAGAGAATATCCTTGCTCTTAGGAAAAAATCACTGGTAAAAGGTAAAGGGCCATGATGTACGCAATTTACTCTCAAATGGTCCAGGAAAAAAATATGTATGCATGCATAGAGAGATCGCAAAGGATAAAATTAGTGGAACACAATGTGAACAACAGATGAGTCTGGGTAAAGGGTACATGATTGTTCTTGTACTATTCTGGAAATTTTTCAGTGAATGAGATTACTTCCAAAAACATCTTCTCAAAGGGGATGGGTGCCACTCCTGGCTGACTTCTCTGCAAAGTCTCACATATCCTCTGTGTCATCACATGTACACCAGTGCCTGCCTCACACCCCAGGCTCCTAAATCTTCATCTCTACTCCATGCTGTGCTCTTGAGTTCCCAAACTCTATGACAGTTGAGGGGCCTCTAATTTACTCGTGGGGGCAGTTAACATAATTTAAGATGACTTGGTTAATGGAACAGTTGAGAGCTCCGCATTATACAGCTCATAATTATACACCATATATGATAACCCATACATACAGACATGGCTATATTTACATAACATTGATATTGGGTATAAAAATCCACTAAGGAAACCAAAGCATTGTCATTCAATATGTGTGCATGTATGTGTGTGTGCGCACACATGCTAAGTCACTCAGTTGTGTCCAACTCTTTATGACCCTATGGACTATAGCCTGCCAGGCTCCTCTGTCCATGGGATTCTCCAGGAAAGAATACTGGAGTGGGTTGCCATGCCCTCCTCCAGGGGATCTTCCTGACCCAGGGAGAGAACCCACGTCTCTTGCATCTCCTGCATCAGCAGGCAAGTTCTTTAACACTAGTGCCACCTGGGAAGCCCTTGCCGTTCAATACTATCATGCAAATCCTCAAATATTATTGCCTGTTCTGAGAACTGCGTGTGTCTGCATCTTGTCTTTGTAAATGACCTCACGTGTAAATTCACCAAATAAATAATTTTTGTTTAATGTTGGTCACTTCTCAGCTTTTAAGCTAAGATCAAGTGTAAAAAGTTTGCATTCCCAAACTTCTAGACCTCACCCAAATGTGCCCTGAACTTAACATCTCTCTCCTTGGAGTCATCATCTTTCTTCTCTGAGCTGGCACCATGCCCCTCCCAGCTGCTCAGGTTGGAACTTGGGAGTCACAGCACTTAAATCTGGGGCGGGGGGGCGGTGCACACAGCAGCTGCTAGCTCTGGAGCCACATTTCTGTTAGATCCAGGCCAGAAATATAGAAGCTTTGCATGCCACCCATTCAACTCAGTTCCTAGTTCCAATCTCAGAAGGAGCCTTAAGTACCTCTGGAATCCTAGCTACCAAAAAATCTGACAAACATTGTTTCTAGCTGTTTCATCTCTGCAGTTCAGGAAGGCTGAATCAAAAGCAGATTAGAAGAAATGCTGAATGAGTTAAGCTACTATATTTGCTACAGACCCTCATCCCCACTCTCAGCACCACCGCCTGTCCAGGTAGCTAACACCAGTTGGTGCTTATCTTTTGAAGCTCAACTGAAGGGTCACCTTCACTTTAGTTTCCTGATTCCTTGAAGACCAAGTTCAATGTCTTTTCTTTCCCTTCTAATCCTCCATTACACCACTTGCCACACTGAATTATAATCATTCACCTTTGAACCTGTATCCTGTGCTAAACACTGATAAGAGTATATTCTGAGTGCCCAGCACAGTGCCTAGGATAAAGTGAAAGTTCACTCCATGTTTACTGAACTGATGAATAAACAGTGATATATCCTCCATGTTCCAGGCTTCACCTACAAGTGGTTTGAAATTTAGGTCCATGAACACTAGCATCCATGGGTGGGAGTTACTGGGTAAGTTATCCTTAGTCAGCTGAATCAACAGCACCATCCTCCTGGATCTCTCCCTTTTCCCTTCAAAAGGCCCAGGAGCAGCAGCATGAAAGAAGAGGGAAGGCTCGGGTATCAACAGACCCAGAGTGCATGAACCCACTGTGCACTCGATGCACTGCCTGCCATCCAGCCATCACTTATTAGTCACTACTGGGGACCAAAGCTTCTATTTCATTATTAAGCCACCACCCATGATAAGATCAATTTGTCCTGTGTGGGTCTTGGTTTGCTCTTCTATGAAGGGAGTAGCCTATCAGGCAAGCTCCAATATCCCTTTCAGGTAGGACATTCTGGGATTCCATAAATGCCCTGATGGGCTTGCACAATGCAGGTCTGTGGCCCATGTACCCACCCATTTGGGATGCATTTCCCCATCTAAGCCACTAGTGAGGGGCAGATCACTCAAGCCCAGGCTTGTATTCTGAAGCCCTCCTTCATCACTCTGGATCACTCCCTGACTCTTCACCATCATCATCCATTGACCAACCCACACCCGTTGGTGTCCAGCAACCTCCTGGTATCACAGTTTGGATAAACATGCTGTGTGAACCCCAACAGACTGTAAGCAACTTCAAGGCAGGGTCTCTTTTTTTTGGAAAAGCAAGAGGGCTGAAATGGAGAGAGAAGACAGAGACGGTTAGTGAACTCATACTAGTTGCCTGATCAGCCTGATTCCCTCAGCCAAGTCTGCATCAAAACTTGGGAAAGATCTCAACAGTCATCTTTGTGGTTTGTACAGTATCTAGGTATGGCCTGTATCATGTAACGGCTCAATGACCAGGGATTGCTAAAATGAGGATCCCAGCAGGAAGCTTCTGGCCCCAGGTGCCTCACAAAGTAAGGCAAACAATTGTTGAAAATTCTGTTTCCTTCCATACCCATGGGACTCACTGACCACCAGTCACACACAAGTGCTGACCAAGGTGCTGGAGAGGCTCCCGGAAAGCTCCCTGGGAAGACTTTAAAAGAGACAGTGCCCCTCTGCACTCTTACCTCCTGCTAGACAAGTGTATCTGGTTAGTCCCTCTCCAGAAGTTGGGTGCTGGTCTGAAGGACCAAGTGTCAACTCCCAGGAAAGAAATCAACTTTTTAATGACTAAATCTGGGAAGCAGAGAAAGAACAAAAGTTTCATTTGCCAAGAGCTTTGCCACAACCATAAAAGGATGTGCAGGTGGAAGGAAGGAAGGTCCCTAATCCCCTTGAGATAAGGTAGTGGAGGTGCCTGTTCTACACACCCCTCAAGCACAGGGATTCCTTAAATTCAGGGACACACTGCCAGAAGCTTCCTGCTGGGGTCCTCATCAGGAGTAAGACCTCAGGCCCAAAGTTGGGCTCAGCATCTGAGCCTTAGAGCACTTGCCTCATCCTATAGCCTCCTTTTCTCAGCTATCTTCCTCCCTGATGGAACCAGAATGAACACCCCCAAGTCCTCTAACAACCAAAGGAAGCTAACGTACCTAAAGTCGATTCTAGTTACATTCCCAGAGACCTAGAGAAACGGCACATCCACTAACATAGCTGAAGAGAAAACTAGCAGTAAAACAGCCCAGTGGAAGAATGCAATACTAGCAAAAGTTAAGCCTCTTACTCTGAATGGATGAGGTTCGTATTTTCAGTCTTACTTTCATTCATTCTGCTGTTTATTGAGCATTTAATATGTGCCAGGTTATGAAAAATCCTGAGAGTGTGAAGATGAATAGGACCTGGACATGACAGTGAGGGGGTCTATAGAGTAGCTGGGGAGACAGAGAAGTCAATTTAAAATGAAAGTACAAGAAATGACTGTGCTCAAGGCTGTACGAACAAAGTACTGAAGGACCTCAGGGAAGTGCCTGGGCATCCCTTGGTATGGAAAAAATCAGCATGGAGAGAGTGATGCTTTAGCCGAGTCTGAAAGGACAGGACCATACTGCAGAGGGCTGGAATGGGGCACCGGGAGGGGCTTTGAAGGTGGAGGAAACTGTGTCTAAGGATCCTAGGTTTGGGAAATGCAAACCCAGTAGGTGATACAATGTAGGTGGTTAAAACCAACACAAACAAGTTTGGTCTCCAGACTCCTTCAAATCCCCTCTTGCTGGCTAAGTCTCCAAAGTGGGCAGATATCCCAGGGGACAATTTCTTACCTTTATTTAAACCAGTTTTTAAAATGAAGCCTCAGACTGGGGAATTTCACACCCCTTTGGATGAGTGTCCTTGCCCTGGCCACCTGTATAGTCCACAGGTGTTGAAATAAAGGTAAGATAATGGACCTGACTCTAAATACTAACCCTCAAAATACCTTGTACGGACAGCACAGCTTCAGCCAACAAAAAATTTTGCATGTAATTTGCATTTAAAACTTTATATTCATGTAAGCTGGTTATCAGTCTTCAAATTCACTCTCTCAGATATGAAAGAGAGGGTTTCATCCCTCAGTAGCAGCCCATGCTGCTGCTGCTGCTAAGTCCATAGGGATGGACAAATTTACACTGAACCAGAGATAGTCTTCCGGCTGAAGTCAAGGGACAGGGTTACCCATGAGGGTCATTGGCTTACAGGTGGCCTTTGCTCTTCTGGGCTCCCTGCCTTGTGGGTCTGTCAGAATTATTGTTATTTAGGTGATTTAGGAGATCTGGGTCCCAGGAGAAACAGCTGTCACTGCTGAAACTCACATAAAACTGTGTGGTAACAGAGTCTATTTCACAACTTTCGGTGTGAAAGAGCTCTGCAGTTAGGAAAAAACTGAGGCTCCGTTGGAATTATGAGGCAGCTGGTTGCCAGTGAAGAAAGGACCACCTGGACAAGGACCCTTCCTTCCCAGCCCAGGCCAGACACACAGTCCCCTGAACTCCTCGGCAGGCACCACGATCAAGGATTCCTCATTGCTCTTTGCTGGGAGGCAGCAGAAAGGCAGAAAGAGCTGGGCTGCTTGGTTCATATAAACAGGTTTCAATCCAGCTTCTGCCATCCCTGGCTCTGGACCTTGGGCAATTCATCCTGCCAAGCTTCCATTTCCTCATCTGCAAAATAGATATGCTTTACAAGACTGTTGCAAAGATTAAGTAAAATAACGTAGGGGAAATGCTAGCAGTCAACTTTAGCACAAGCACTTAATATAAGACCGTCATTTTTCCTTTTGTTTACAGCAACGTTTGTGGCTAAGAAATCAAGAAGAGATCAGTCTTAACTCCCAATTCTGCCAATTTTAGGGGGGAACCTAATGTGGTTCAGCACCTACTTTGTTTCAGAAACTGTATTTACTTTCTTTATAACCTGAGAATGTAACCCTGAAATAAAGGTATTATTAATTTCCATTATAAAAAAGTTAAGTTCAGAGAAATTAAGTAATTTATTAAAGACAAGACAGGACACTACAAAACTTCTAGAAGAGAACACAGGCAAAGCATTTGGGGGCATAAACTTTAGCAATATTTTCTTAGGCTCCCAAGGCAATAGAAATAAAAAAAAATAAACAAATGGATCCTAATCAAGCTTGTGAGCTTTTTCACAGCAAAAGGAAACCACAAACAAAATGAAAAGACAACCTATGGACTGGGGGAAAATATTTGCAAATGATGCAACCAAGGGCTTAATTTCTAAAATATACACAACAGCTCATATAACTCAACAACTGTTGGCTATATGGACAGCACAGCTTCAGTTAACAAAAAAAATTGCATGTAATCTGCATTTAAATATACTCATGTAAAGTGGTAGCAGTCTTCAAATTCATTCTCTCAGATATAAGGGGGTTTGGTCCCGCAGCCGCAGCCCACAAGGATGGACAAATTTACACTGAACCAGGTATGGTATCCTTGCTGAAGGCAAAGGACAGGGTTTACCATGAGGGTCATTGGATTCCAGGTGGCTTTTGCTCTTCTGGGCTCCCTGCCCTGTGGGTTTGTCATAATCATTGATGAAAACCCAATCAAAAAATGATCAGAAGAATAGACATTTCTCCAAAGAAGACATACAAATAGCCAATAGGCACATGAAAAAATACTCAATATTGCTAATTATTAGAGAAATGCAAATTAAAACAATGAGGTATCACCTCACACTGGTCAGAATGGCCATCACCAAAAAGTCTACAAATAATAAAGGTTGGAGAAGTTGTGGAGAAAAGGGAACCTTCCTACTGTTGGTGTGAATGTTAACTGGTGCAGCCGCTATGAAGAAGAGTATGCAGGTTCCTCAAAAAACCAAAAACAGAGTTACCACGCAATTCAGCAATCCCACTCCTGGGCATACGGCTAGAGAAGCCTGTAATCTCAAATGATATGTGCATCCCAACTGTCATTACAGCAATATCTACAATAGCCAAGCCATGGAAACAACTTCCATGTCCATTGACAGACGAATGGATACAGATATGATGTACATATATACATATACATACAATGAAATACTTAAAGTGAACGTGTTAGTCACTGCATCATGTCTGACTCTGTGACCCCATGAACTGTAGCCAGTCAGGCTCCTATGTCCAAGGAATTATCCAGGCAAGAACATTGGCATGGGTAGTCATTCCCTTCTCCAGAGGATCATCCTGGCCCAGGGATCAAACCCCGGTCTCCTACACTATGGGCAGATTCTTTCCTGTCTGAGCCACCAGGCAATCGTCAGTAAAAGAGAATGAAATAATGCCATTTATAGCAACATGGATGGACTTAAAAATTACATTAAGTGAACTAAGTCAGACAGAAAAAAACAAATATATCATCACTTGTATGCAAAATCTAAAAATGATACAAATAAACATATTTACAAAACAGACACAGATTCACAGACATAGAAAACAAACTTGACTACCAGAGGGGAAAGGAGGGAGAGGTATAAATCAGCAGTTTGGGATTAACAGATACAAACTGCTATATATCAAACAAACAACAAAGTCCTATTATATATTACAGGGAACTATATTCAAGAGATTCAGAATCTTAAACTATATGGAAAATATTCTGAAGAATATATATAATAAATATAAATATATAATAATTTTATTATATATTATATAGGATATTCCCTGATAGCTCAGTTGGTAAAGAATCTGCCTGTAATGCAGGAGACCTTGGTTCAATTCCTGGGTCAGGAAGATCTGCTGGAGAAGGGATAGGCTACCCACTTCCATATTTTTGGGCTTCTCTTCTGGCTCAGCTGGTAAAGAATCCACCCACAATGCTTGAGACTTGGGTTCAACCCCTGGGTTGGGAAGATTCCCTGGAGAAGGGAACAGCTACCCACTCCAGTATTCTGGCCTGGAGAATTCCATGGACTGTATAGTCCATGGGGTCGCAAAGAGTCAGACACAACTAAGTGACTTTCACTTGTATTATATAATAAAAGAATATATGTATGTATATATATGAATCACTTTGCTGTACATCAGACACTAATACAATGTTGTACTATACTTCAATTAAAAAAAAAAAGATCCCAGTTCTAAAGTTAGCAGTCATCTAGAAGCAAGGGGACAGAACACTTTAAAGGTTCTTATGAAGAACCACCGTTGCCTGTTTAGCATTATTAGTGTAGAAACTTGGGCTGCAACTTATAGCTGGAGACTTTCTCTCCATTCGAACCAGCACAGTTCAGCCAAGAGATCAGTCTCTCCATCACTAGTTATCAACCACGGAGACAGGCCTTGACCCTCCTAAGTCCTAAGAAGACAGGCATACCCAAGTTAAGCAGGCTTTGGGGTTTATCAGACCTGGTTCACACATCAACTAGTTACATGATCCGGGGCAAATTTAACCTCTTGGCCTTTGTTTCTTCATCTGTGAAATAGGGAATGATAACATCTATGAGGAGATGATGGATGTAAGTGGCCCAACATGGTGCTTGCACTCTTGAGAGTGCCAGAAAGAATCCTGTAGTAGCAGCTTCACAAGACAAGCTGCGCGCCTCAGAGCTCTGGGTAACAGATGGCAAATTCCAACATCTAGGACACAATTATACAGATGTTTATGCCTCATATCGGAGATGCTCAATAGGGTGGCCTGTGGGAAGGAATGCAGAAAGCTCACAGTTATCAACCTGCCTTATCCTTTTCTCCATCTCCTCTTCTTCGCAGCAATCTTCCTGATTTGCAAGGTAATAAATATGGCTCAGTCTCATTACCTTATCAACATACCCCATGCACTATTTGAAATTCTAGGACCAGGGCCCAAGGAAAATTTATTTCTCTCTGTTGTCTGATCTAAATTCTCTCTCTCTCTTTCCTTAGAGTATCTAGCACAGAGAAAGCTAGTCAAATAACTGGAAAACTTATTTTAGAGAAAGGGGAGGGAAGACAAGGAATTTATCTTCTTAAGGGTAGGGAGGGACCAAGTCTTCTTCCTTTCATTTGGGAGCATTTGCAGCCTCACATATACCAATGCTTACAATTATTAATCAGACACTGACTTGCCTCTTCGCTTGTTTAGTATCTCCTCAGAATTCAAAAGCACAGAATCATTAGTTCTAGGAAAGCAACTGTGACTATGGATCTTTCTATTCCATTCAAACCACCTGGAAATAACATCACATCCTACAAGGAACTTAGGATATATCCTCAGAAACTTTTCCAGGATATCATGAATACTGACTTGGAAATATAATAAAGCATTCAGAAGCACATTACCTTCAAAGTTTAAAGCAGAAATTATGGAAGTTTAGAGCCCACCCATGAGAAGGTTTTTTCCAGTATAACAGCCTACACACAAACACATATACACAATTCCCGGCTAAAATATTTGGTTTGTAACTGAGGCAGTTAAAGTACTAAGGTATCCCTCCCTAGATTTAAGCTTGTCAATTAATATATGAAGTATTTACCTCCTTTTCGTTTACCACTTACATTCACACTGTGTCCAGACATACACATGCATGTATATACACACCATTAGGGAAGCAAACAGGTCAAACTGATCAAGTTTAATGATTCTGTGGTTATTGTCATTATCACTTGAACGCATCACTTCTGTTCCATTAAGTCTGCTCACTGTAGATAGCCCGGATCACCTAGCCTCCCAATCAGATTATTTAAACCCTCACAACACAGATCACTATGATGAAGAACAGAAAGATACATATTAGTCTGTGGCAGAGCACTCGTCTTTAGGATCCAAAGATCTCTACAACCAACAAGAGCAGATGGGAGAAAGCAAAGAATAAGGAAATGATAGTGTTTGAATCTAACTTTTCTGAGTCCCTCCATTAGTAATAACACAGGTGAGGAAGGTGAGTTTTATGGACTGAAACACTGTGACCTCCCTAAGCGAGGGCAAAGGACCCTGGTGACAGGAATGCACAAACATTTTGGCTGCAGGCACATGGAGGTTTAGCCAGAAGGCTAGCCATAGCGTAGCAAGTACCCCAGCCCTATTCGACTGAATTTCTACCACTTTCTCGTGAGGGTCACAGCATCTCTCTGGAATCCTCTGCAGCACAACTAGCTGGGGGGTGGGTGGTATAAATCTCAGAGCTAATTCTTTGTATCCAGGCAGGATCAGAGCTTCCTGATCAGACACCTCTCTTTAAGAAGGTAGATTTTTTTCTTAATGGGAGTTCAACACTGAGGGATAGCAAAGTCACTCACTCACAGTCTCAAGCCAACACTGTACAGCAGGTTATGGCAGGGAGGGACAAGTGTGAGAGGTCTAGAAGCCTATCCAGGCCAAAAGCATGTCACTCAAGAAATCCCTAAGAACCAACTGGTGCGCAGGGCTTTCTCCAGGATGGTCAAAAGTGGCGTGGTTTGTCCAGACAAACCACAGGGATTAGGTCATGCCCTTCCCTAAGTATTTCAAGTTTCCCAGTTCCACGATGAACTCCTCAAGTTCACTATCCCTGGGCCCTTTGGACTAGGGGACAATCTGTCACTATTTCAAACTTCCTGGTCCCTCTCCAGCCTGCATCTATGTCCCCAGAGAATTGGGGCAGCAGTGGGCCAGACTCAAGACTGTGATGAAATGGAGTAAATAGTGGGTCCTTGTGTGTGTTTAGAAATAAACTGAACTTCCTTTGGAGTCATAGGTACTCCTAGTTCTGCACTAGGAGCAGGATATTAAAACCAAAAAAAAAAAACCCACTTTATTTTAAAAGACATTCACTTCCCCAACTTTGGCACCTCTCAATCCTAACCTCTCCCCACTCCTCCCTTCATGCACAGGCCATCAGAAGATGCTGTCCCAACACTTTCAGTATCTCTGGGGCCCAAGGATAAAATGGCATTAATGGCATTTGACAGAAGATCCCATCCCACACTGAGGATTCCTCCCAGGTCAACACAGTGAAGAAACGAGACGGAGACATAAGAGAAGGGGTGGGAGAAACCAGAGCCTGTCCCTTCTCACAGACGAGGCACAGAAATCGGAGGAGTGAAAATGGCATCATCTCTTGCCAGAGGGCCACCAACCACCACCAGCTGGGAGCCGCATGATCGCTTGCTTCTCCTCTGGACTGAAGTGCAAGATGGTCAGGATGGCAGTGAGCGTCTGCTGGCGGCCCAGGGCGTCTGGCAAGGTCAGGAAGCGATAGATGATGTTCTTGAGGTACTCCAGGTTGGCCCCCTCCCGACTCTGGTCCCTGCTGTGCTTCGCGATGTGGCTCTGCAGGGCTCCCACCTCCTCCCGATGTCGCTCCCCCTCCTCCAGCAAGCGGTCCTGCAGCCGATGGACTTCCACCTCCAGCCGGTGCTTCTGTTTCCTCAGCGACGCGATCTCCACCTCCTTGCGGGCCAGCTGCTCGGCATACAGGAAGAAAGTGGGCTCGCTGGCCGCAGCGAGCTGCAGGGCTTGGGTCAAGCTGTCCGGGGTGGAGGTGTCCGCCTGGTCCCTGGGGCCCGCGCCACCCACGGGGCTTCTGCGCCCCGGCAGCCCAGAGGACAAGGCCACGGACCGCAGCTGCTCCAGCTCCAGGTCCTTCTCAGCCAGCACAGCCAGAGCCCGGTCCCGCTGCTTGTGCAGCTCCTCCTCCAGCTTCAGTGTGCGGTCCCGGAAGTCCAGCTGGCTCCGCTCCAGCTCCTGCCGGTGGCCATGCTGCAGCCGGGCCAGCTCCTGCTTCCAGCCCTCGGCCTCCTGCTGGTGCTGGCGCTCCAGCTCCTCGCAGGACAGCCGCAGCGAGATGTACTTCTCCTTCAGCTCAGCCAGCTGCTCCCGGGCTTCCTCCAGCTCCTTGCCGAGGTTCCCGTCTTTGACGTTCTTGCTCTTGAGGACCACCTGGGCCCGCATCTTGTACCTCTCAAATTCCTCCTTCAGCTGTTTCAGCTCCTGCTGGTAGTAGAGCGCTGTGGCCTTCTCCCCATCAGCAGCCTCAGAGCTGGGCATTATCTCCAGGTCGCAGAGCTTCTCCACATCCAGGGTCACCTGGCTCTTCCTGGCCGCCACCTGCAGCAGCCTCTTCAGCTTCTCCATCTTGTCCTTCAGGACGTTGACATCCAGACTGGACTCCTCTCCATGGCTGTCCAGAGGGGACCGGCTGGAGGCCGCTAGAGCCAGGGTTTTGTTCTCCAGGTCCAGCTGCAGAATGCGCTCCTTCAGCTTCTGGATGGCCAGCTGGTCCTTCTGCTTGGCTTTCTCGTAGGTGCCCAGCAATTCCGACACCTGGGATATTTGATTCTCCAGGGCCGCCACCCTCTGCTCTTCCAACTGCGACTGCTGACGCAGCTGATCCTCAGCGAGGGCTGTCTGAAAAAACAAGGGAACAGGTGGAGATGCATCCAGAAAAGCCACAGGGTCGGAGGGTCAACTTTAAGAAAGCAAGAGAGGGGGGACAAAAAGGTTATGGGATGCAGGTGGCCTGGCAAAAAATGGGAACTGGGAAGCTTTCTGAGTTTGGGAGCTAACCCAAGCTCCTGTAACTTGCTCTCAGACACACATTATACCCAATGATATTAAGAGTCTTTGGAGATCTGCTACTGTTCTGCTTTAGTGTTTCTACTCTCTCCACCCATACACCAAGCTCACGTGTAAGTGTGCTCGTCACCATATTACATTTTTTTCCTCTTCCAACATTCCTGGAAGTTCAGAATTGGCTTGGATCTCTCCCCACGCTGAAAGGAGGCACTGGAAAATAGCCTATCTTTCCAGACATGGCAAATATTGACTGCAAGCAATAGAAGAGGTGATTTCTTCTGTGAAAATTCCCTTTGCCCCCTCCAGCCACCCTACCTACAGGCATCCACTGCTACCCATAGATAGGCATACTGCCATAAGCATCCACTCCACCTTCCACTGCACAGCTGCTGCTACACTGCTTCACAGACCACAGCTGGGAAGATGCCATGCCCTGACGCTCAGATCTGTCTGGCTCCAACTTCAGACTACACTCAGAAACTCCACATTCTGTTGGAAGCACTCTGTGGATACTGTCAACACCACACAGAAAAGGATTTCTCAGGACCCACAAGTGAAACTTTTCGAAGCGCATAAAAAAACCAACAGTGCAGGCACTTAGTTCTGTCAAAGGAGAAAAAAAAACACTAATATTTCCCCATGTGTCACAAGTGTGTGTTGACTCGTGTCTGACTCTTTACTTCCTTATGGACTGTAGCCTACCAGGCTCCTCTGTCTATGTGGTTTTCCAGGCAAGAATACTGGAGTGGGTTGCAACTTCCTACTCCAGGGGATCTTCCTGACCCAGGGATCAAACCCATATCTCCAGAATCTCTTCCACTGGCAGATGGATTCTTTACCACTGAGCCACCTGAGAAGCCACTTTAAGTTAAATGACTCATGTTTGAAAGAGATGAAGATAATTACCTTTCTCATTTCCTGCTGCAACTGAGCCTGGAAATGGCTCTTAAGGCAGGCAGCCTCTTCTTGAAGCTCCTTCAGCCGGGGGTCAGGCTGATTCTTCTCATCTCGAAGAGCCTGAAGCTCACCTTTCAGCTCTTCCACCTCACGGGTCAGCTGCTTGGTCTGCAGTTCAAACCCTTCCATCTGACCAGCTGCATAGGCCCGCCCGGCCAGAGCTTCCCGAGTCTCTTCCAACCGAAGCTCCAAGTCCTGGCGCTGGGCCCTCTCCTCCTGCAGCAGTTTCTGGAGCTCACGCAGCATCAAGGCATGGTCGCTCTGCTCTTGGGCCCGATCGTGTTGCTGCGTGATAAGCCGGGCTTTGGTTTCTGCTATCTGTTCCTGAAGCCCCTTCAGTTCTCCCTCCAGCCGGCCCCTCTCCTCCTCTGCTTTCTTACTGGCATCCTCTAAGTCCTGCTTCATCTTCTTTTTGTCCGCCAGGTAAGAAGCTTCCATGCGGGACTTCTCCTGGGTGACTGTAGCCAAAGAGCTGGTCAAAGTAGCCAACTGAGTCTTCAGCTGGTGCAGTCGTTTGTCCACCTCCCCACCCCCAGATGGTCCGTCCCCACTACTACTGCTAACGCCACTCTCTGACCCGCTGGCCTCTTCCAACTTTGGAGGTGGTGGTCCACGGGCCAGTCTGTCATCTTCTACCCCAAACTCACCCTTGGTGCTGGTGAGACTGGCCGCAGTATCCAGGCTGGCGGCGGTCCCTGTGCTATCCTCGCTGTGAGTGGAGCATCGGTCATCCACAGAGTCAGGAAAGGTGAGGCCTTGAGGCTGCACACCTGCGAGGCCCACATCCGCCTCGTGGGATACAGACAGTACCTTAATGCTGGCCTCCAGCGCCTCTTTCTCCTTCAGCAGACTTTTATAGGCAAGGACTACATCCTTGAGACGTGTTTGGTACTGGAGGAGCTGCTTCTTCTGAGTCTCAATGATCTCCAGCAGGTCCTTCTTGCTTGGGCCGCCCCCGAAATTCATTCCAAACTTCTCCATGAGGGTTCAGGACGGGTTGCTCCAGGCCAGGGTTTGGACAGGCTGGGAGAGCGTCACGAAGATGCTAGCAGGGGTTGTATGCGACGGGGAGATAGCTGTCCCCCTCTGCCGCACATCCGCTCCAAGCAGCTGGCTGAGACCGGATGCAGGGCGGCGGGGCAGCCGGGCAGAAACGCTTGCCAGGTCCCAGACAGGAGGGCGGGGGCGGGTCCTATCCTAGAGGCGGGGCCACGCTGGCACAAGAGGAGCACACTGCCAGGGCTCGCCCGCACTGCCCCAGAAGCCGCTCCGCGCTCCCCGCTCACCCAGCCACAGCAGCACCGGCCGGGCCCCGGCGCACTACAGGCAAAGGTTTAAGATGAGCGTAGCTCCATCCCGACTTCCTAACTCTAGCGGCGGGACAACGGCGCTTCCGGGTCTGCTGGAAGTGACGAGAGCGCGACGTATTGGGCCCCGCCCCCAGTGGGCGCGAGGTGGGCGGGGCTACCTCAGCCGGCCGGTGGGAAGAGAACCCAGCAGGGCTGAGAACTGGTCACTCTCCGGCCGAGTGTTGGTTCCTCTCCACCACAGCAGAGCAAGCAGAGTCGAGTACACCGGAGTCATGTTGGTTTGATGAAGGCGCCTGATCTTGCTCTAGCGCTAAGATCAGCGAGGGACGGGGGCGACATTGCAGAGTCCTTACCAAAGACTCGGGTAAATGACAGGCCCCACTGTTTGGGTGCTCAGTACCGTTGTCCTTAAAGAGCAACAGTTAAGACTACCATTTAGACCACAAAGATGACAGCCCTTTCTAGGACAGTATTTGACACCTAGACGGTGTATAATTATTATTACACCTTTCCTGAGTTCTGCTGGGTTCATTTAACAAATATATATAAATAAATATATATAGGCATCATGTCCATTCTAAGTGCCACCTATATTTCAGAAGCTTCACAAGAGTTTTGCTATTTAGTCTTTATAATTAATCTGCTGAGCATCATTAGCACTATTTTACAGATAGTGCAACGTGAGGCACAGAGAAGTTAAGTAATACACCAAGGTCACATAGCCTTGGGTTTAGAATCCCACGTAGATCAGTCTGATTCTCAACATACCAAGTGCTATGCCAGGTGATCACCAGGAAGGGACAAGTTCCTACCCTCAAGGAGCCCACATCTAGAGAAGCAGCAGCCATGCAAACACAAGTATATTCAAAGTGATATTGATGTTAAGAGGAGGGAGCCCTGTCTAAGGGAGACAGCGTAGGCTTTCAGGGAAATGAGTTGGAATTTGAAGAGTAAGTACTGACTGTCCATCTAACTAGAAATGAGGGAAACAACATTCTGCTAACTGCTGCTAAGTCACTTCAGTCGTGTCCGACTCTGTGCGACCCCATAGATGGCCGCCCACCAGGCTCCCCCATCCCTGGGATTCTCCAGGCAAGAACACTGGAGTGGGCTGCCATTTCCTTCTCCAATGCATGAAAGTGAAGAGTGAAAGTGAAGTCGTTCAGTCGTGTCTGACTCGGCGACCCCATGGACTGCAGCCCACCAGGCTCCTCCATCCATGGGATTTTCCAGGCAAAAGTACCGGAGTGGTGTGCCATTGCCTTCTCCAAAATAACATTCTAGGCAGAGGGAAAACTTGCAAGGACTCTGGAGCATCAGAGAGTTTGTCTCACCTGGGAAGCATTGAGAATCATTTCAAGGCAGTAGCTTAGGGTATGCAAAGGAGCTGGCAACAGATACTGCTGACACAATAGATGAGCACCCAAATTAAGGTATTTGGATTTTACCTTTGGTTATAAGACACTAAAGGATTTCCATCACAAGAGTGGCATCAAGTCTTGTATGACAAGGTGGAGATACCAAAGTGCAGAAGACCATTTTCAGTCATGGGGATCAAATGATAGTGAAATAGAGCAACGATAACAGGGATGTAAAGAGGCTAATTAAAAAGGATGAAATAATGCCATTTGCAGCAACATGGATGGACCCAGAGAGTGTCATACTGAGTGAAGAGAAGGAGAAATATCGTATGGCATCCCTTATATGTGGAATCTAAAAAGAAATGATACAAATGAACTTCCTTACAAAATGGAAAATGACTCACAGACTTAGAGAAGGAACTTATAGTTGCCTAGAGGGGAAGGGATAGTTAGGGAGTTTGGAATGGCCACGTACACACAGCTACTGTTGCTGTTTAGTCACTGAGTTGTGACTGACTCTTTGCAACCTGATGGACTGTAGCCCATCAGCTTCCTCTGTCCAAGGGATTTCCCAGACAAGAATACTGGAGCGGGTTACTATTTCCTTCTCTAGAGGATCTTCCTGACCCAGGGGTCGAACTCCAGTCTCCTGCTTGGCAGGCATTCTTTACTAGTAAGCCACCTGGGAAGTCCCTGTATTTAAAATGGATAACCAACAAGGACCTACTGTATAGCACATGGAACTCTGTTCAACATTATGTGGCAGCCTGTATGGGAGGGGGGTTACAGGGAGGATGGTTCCATGTATATGTATGGCTGAGTCCCTTCACTGTTCACCTGAAACTATCACAATATTGTTAAATGGCTATACCCCAACACAAAATTAAAAGTTCAAAATATAAAGATGTTAGGACAGAGGGAAACAAGGCTAATTGAAAGAGCTAAAGATCACCACTAGTTGTGTTATTATATTAGAACTCTTTTAAGTGTGCTCTTCAATCTTGTAAAAGCTTTCTTAGGAATGTAAGCCTCTGAGGAATAGGAGTCATGTATTCACTCATACTTGACGCCCAAAATCTGTTCTCTTTAGAGTGATGATCAGACACTAGAAGTCTTTTGAAACCCAGTTTCTTGGTAGCCCAGATAACATCCAGCTGCATCATATAAAACATTCAGATACATTATCATTTTAATATCATTTTAATCTTTACCATAACCTCATGAGGCAATTAGGACGGATATCAGTCTTTTTTCGTAGATGAGAAAATGATAGGTTGTATTGTTGAAATCAAACCCTAAAAAGTGGGGGAGAGGGGCAGAACTGGTATTTGAAATGAGGCCTGGAACAATGGCACCTAATGGGTACTCAATAGATATTTATTTAATGAGGAAAGGAAGGAACGAAGGAACAAATGTTCTCTGATCCCAGCTCACCTCACCGTGTCCATTGCACCAGCAATTGATCCTAGAAGCCCGCTGAAAATCCAGAATAGGCAAAACGTCTGTCTTTGCTCCACTGAGCAACCAGTTAGTCCATTCAACCAAGCCAGCATTTGTTTTATAAGTATTGGGTGCGGCATCGACCCAGTCTCTGTCATAAGAGAAATTTAAATTAATTCCTATCTTGCAATTTCCCCCTTTGATGCTAAGATCAGTGGGGAAATAACTTCCTCTTTGGCGAGAGCTTCCTCACAGGATAGCTGTGCATCAAAAATCCTGGTCCCCAGGTCTGTGGCAGAGTGAGGAAGGAGCTTCAGAAAGGCTGCCGGGTACGACCTGAAAGGCGTTATTGCCAGGGCCTTCTAGGAGAAAGCGGAGTCCTGCAGTATACAGGATTAGGGTCTGCTGCTGCTGCTGCTGCTAAGTCGCTTCAGTCGTGTCCAACTGTGCGACCCCATAGACGGCAGCCCACCAGGCTCCGCCGTCTCTGGCATTCTCCAAGCAAGAACACTGGATTGGGTTGCCATTTCCTTCTCCAGTGCATGAAAGTGAAAAGTGAAAGTGAAGTCGCTCAGTCGTGTCCGACTCTTAGCGACCCCATGGACTGCAGCCTACCAGACTCCTCCTCCATGGGATTTTCCAGGCAGGAGTACTGGAGTGGCGAGCCATTGCCTTCTCCGCGGATCTCTGAAACTAGAGTATTAAGGAACCATGAAGCACATCTTCCTCCACCTGTGGCGTACTCCTCTCGAGAGTCTACGGTCACTGAACCACTTACTACGTTCCAAGTCCCTCGCTGGGAGCTGAGAGGACAAAAGGAAAGAGGAAGACATTTGCACGGAATTTCCGTCCCCCTCCCCCGGGTTGGGGGGGTGATGCACACAGTCGAGGCTGCTGGTTACCAAGAGCTAAACCGGAGCCCAGTGTGTGTTGGACGCAACAAACCAAAGCCCGGCGACCGGCTACTGAAGATGGGGGTAGAGGGCCGTTACGGAGCGTCGTAGGATTTTCTCGGCTTCGCTCGGGTTGCTGGTTCAGCTCCAAGGACTTGACTGGCGTGCTAGAAGCCTGGGGAGACCCAAGGCCTTCGCATCTTCGAAACTGGCGCGCTAACCGCAGACGCGGTGAAGACTCGCTCAGCTTCAGTCTTCCGGAGCCAGGGCCTGGAGGCGGGGCGGAGGCGGGGCGGAGGGGCGGGGCTGGGGCGGGGCGGGGCCAGAGCGGGGGCCGGCCCGAGGTGACGTAGGGCGGGCCGAGACGCGCGGAGGCGGCGGCGGTACCTCCTCCTGCTGCTGCTGCTGCTGCTGCTGCTGCTGCGCCCCATCCCCCAGCGGCCGGCCGGTTCCAGCCCGCACCTCGCGTCGGTGCCCGCGCCCCCTCCCCCGGCCCCGCCATGGGCCTCACCGTGTCCGCGCTCTTTTCGCGGATCTTCGGGAAGAAGCAGATGCGGATCCTCATGGGTGAGGCAGACCAAGCTCGCGGCCCGGACGCGAGCGCCGGCCCCTGCGCAGCCCTGCAGCCCCCGCGTCCCTCCAGCCCCCGCTCACCCGTGTCTCCGACCCCGAGTCACCCACGTCCTAACCCCCCGGGGGGCACTACTCTCGGGTGGATCGCGGTCTGCAGCACCGCCCCCGGGGCCTGACACCCGGAGCTGCGGGCCTGGGTGGGGTGAAGCTCCCTGCGCCCCAGCCCGGCTGGTAAGAAGGGAGGATTCCCCGCCCTTGGAGACGACTTTTAAAAGGAGCGCTCGGCCTTTCTTTGCGCCTCTTTCCCCTCAGTCCTCCGCCGTCCCTCGCCCGCTCTGGGGGCAGGAGTTGGCGCTCCCCACCCCGACAGCCCTCGAGGCCCCGAAGGTAGATAGCAGCGCGCACCTGGAGGCGCCCGGGCTCTCCGCCCCCGTCAGCATCGGTTGTCTTGGCCTCTCCCCTTCCCTGGGCTCTAGGGGGCTCCCTCGCTCTCATCTCCATCCCTGTGCCCCTCTCCGTTGCAGTTGGCTTGGATGCGGCTGGAAAGACCACAATCCTGTACAAACTGAAGTTGGGGGAGATCGTCACCACCATTCCCACCATAGGTGAGTTCGGAGGCGAGGCCGGGAGGAGAGGGAGCGCGGCAGGGTCCCTTCCGAGGATCTGCACCGTATTCTGCCCCAGGCCTTTATCTGCCGGGAACTGACCCTGAAATCGAATCCTGCTACCTGAGAAGTGGGTCAGGGTATCTCTATGTGCGGGATGGATGTGACCTAGCGCCGCCCGGCCTGTGGACTGTCGGGCCTCTTGGGGTTCTTTTCCCTGGGGCCTCGATCGTTGCCTTCTGGTTTTGTGTCCCTCCTGAATCCACTTAGTGTTAATGAGTTCCTTCCTTTCAGGACTTTTGCCTCATATATTGTACAATTATCTGCAGGCTTCAATGTGGAAACAGTGGAATACAAGAATATCTGTTTCACAGTCTGGGACGTGGGAGGCCAGGACAAGATTCGGCCTCTGTGGCGGCACTACTTCCAGAACACTCAGGTTGGGGCTACCCCACCCCCAGGGGAAGAGATGTTAGGGTTAGGAAGGCTGAGGTGTTGGCCCTGAGCCAGGAAAAAACCCTTACAGCCTCTCACCCTCATTTGTAGGCGAGCCTCTTCAGATTGCCCTTATACTTTTGAGACTTAGCCAGCCACCTTCCGCTTCTCCTTAGAAGCAGAGTTCTGAATCCAGGCTGCCTGATTTAGGGCTCATCACATGTCTTTCCCTGTTGCCTTGCACATCTTTTTGCTAGACCGCTTGCCTGAGGGCAGAGGCTGCATCCGTTGCAGGATGTCTCCAGTTTGTGCTAGGATAACTGCAGATCGTTATGGAATGAGCAGGCTTACTAGATGAGCAGGCTTTCAACACAATTAAAGACGGGCAGAAAAGCAAAGGGTCCAGAGGAGGATGTGTGTGTCCCAGACTCGGGAGATAGCTCCTCCTTCCTGTCTTCCTTTGCACCCAGGGCCTCATCTTTGTGGTGGACAGTAATGATCGAGAGCGGGTCCAAGAATCTGCTGACGAACTCCAGAAGATGGTGAGCACCCAGAGCCCCAGGGAAGAGAAGTCTCGTGTGGGTGTGAGAGTCAGAAAGTGCCTCACGGGCCGCGAACGTACCTTTCTCTTTGTGGGCACAGTCACTAGAAGTAACTCACCCTGTTTTGAATCGGGGCCAGGTAGAAAGTATTAGACTGACTTTTCCCTTGAATTTTCTCTCCTGTCTTCACAGCTGAGCCTGAGATTGTGGGGAGGGGAGAGTTATACCAGGTGAAAGGAAACATCCTCTTACATTCTTGTTTTGCCATTTGGAAATGTCCTCTTGACTAGGGCAAGTAGTCTAATTAGAAAAAGACCCTTGCTGGACTTAAGCAGTTAGTAACTGTCTGTCTCGTGTTCAGTAGATGACACAGTATTCTGTTCTTCCCACAAATATGCTAAAAGGTAGAAGGGCGGGGGGGCTCCCATGCACAGCTGCGTTCCACCCACCCCCTTCACCTCCCCCAGCTGCAGGAGGACGAACTGCGGGATGCAGTGCTGCTGGTGTTTGCCAACAAGCAGGACATGCCCAACGCCATGCCCGTGAGCGAGCTGACCGACAAGCTGGGGCTACAGCACTTGCGAAGCCGCACGGTGAGGGCCCGCCTGGCCCCAGGAAGCCCCAGGCCTGACAGGAAACAAAGGCATCTCCTTTTTTGTCCCTGCCGCTGACCTCTTTCTTTCCCCCTCCCCACAGTGGTACGTCCAGGCCACCTGTGCCACCCAGGGCACAGGCTTGTACGACGGGCTGGACTGGCTGTCGCACGAGCTGTCAAAGCGCTAGCCAACCAGGGGCCGGCCCCTGCTGCCCAGAAGCTCCCGCGTGCATCATCCTGGGAGGACCAGACTCCCGGACTCCTCAGGCAGTGCCCTTCCCTCCCAGCTCCTACTCCCCTGCAGACACAGGCCACTGCTCCTGCCTGCATGCTCTCTCTCTTTTGGGAGCCTGGAGCCCCGCTCTCTGGGCACGGAGGGATCTGATCTCCTGTCCACTGGGACCTGTGGAAAGGGGTTTCCAGGGCCAAGGCCCCTTCTTCCAGAAGAGGACCAGGGATCTGGGTTTAGTTTTTTTTCTTCCGTTTCGGGTGTACCCTTTGGGCCAGGTGGGAAGGGGAGGTGAGGGCTCCGGGTGGTGCTATGATGTGGCACTGGATATTGAGTAATAAATTTGCTGTGGTTTGTACTCCGTGTTGTGTGTAGCCTACAAGTACGGGTCTGGGGGGCTGGGTTACTGCCTGCAAAGATAATATGGTCATGGCAGGGCCAGGGCTCAAAGTTGCTAGGGCTTCCCTGGTGGCTCAGTGGTAAAGAATCCACCTGCCAGGAGACACAGGTTCAATCCTGGAGACGGGAAGATCCCCTGGAGGGAGGACATGGCAACCCACTCCAGTTTTCTTGCCTGTGAAATCCCATGGACAGAGGAGTCTGGCAGGCTGCAGGCCATGGGGTCTCGAGAGTCGGACACGACTGAGACTAAACGACAACGATAGCAAAGCAGCTAAGGCTGCCAAGCCATTCCCTTACCCCAAGCGCACACACAACCTTACCCTCATCTAGCTCAGCTTCTCCCTCCTTACTCAAGACTAGAAGTATTTAGGGCCTCCAGTGGAGGAAATTCCATTCCTTCCCCAATTCCAAGGGGCCTTTGCTGCGGGTAACAGGCTCTACCTTCATGGGTTCGTAAACCACCTGACTCCCATTTCCCATCCACCTCCCAGCTGCTTAGAGCAGTGGTTCTTAATGATGACTATGCACATTGAGACTTGAGGCAGGGGGGATATTAAGAATAAGGGCCCTGAGGCACGCTTCTGAAAGTGAGTCTTCAGGACTGGTCTGAGACCCAAGAATCTGCATCTCTAAAATTAACCAGGTGATTCTGTCGCTCAGCATCTATTGGCCTTATTTTATAAAACCTTGGTAGGGCTTCCCTGGTGGCTCAGATGGTAAAGAATCCACCTGCAATGCGGGAGGCCTGGGTTCAATCCCTGAGTCAGGATCTAGTGATTTAAGTGCAGGCAGGGTCTGGGGAGGGCTTCCCAGGTGGCGCTAGTGGTAAAGAACACACCCACCAGTGCAGGAGATGTAAGAGACATGGATTCCATCCTTGGGTCGGGAAGATCCCCTCGAGGAGGGCTTAGCAACCCACTCTAGTATTCCTGCCTGGAGAGTCCCCATGGACAGAGGAGCCTGGTGGGCTATAGTCAGGACTAAGTGACTGAGCATGCACACAGCGTATGGGGATTATAGTCCCTTACTGTGCACCACTGCAGCTCTTTCTACCTGGGGAGACTCCACCTACAGGGAACAGGAAGATACATGTACAGGATCAAGTGTGTAGAGTATTCTCCAAGTGTGGTTCACTCTGCCTTTTTCCCTTTGCATTCCAGCAAAGCTCAACAAACCCACCATCACCACTTCTGTTTCTTTTGACCTTTCTCCCTTCTTATTTCATGTTGCCGGTTTCTCTAGGTGCCGGTTTTCTCCATGAGCTTTGGAGGCAGTGGGTTCTGGAGGCTCTCAGCCAGCGGAGACTGGGGAGGGAGGGGCTGGTATCTTTAAGGGCAACCTGGCTGGCTGCCAGCAGCAGCACCCTTGGGGACTGAGGAGGGTACCCTGTGCCCATCCCAACCTGGGCCATTCTCCTTACCCTGCCCACAAGCCAGCCGTTTCTGATAAGCATGAGTAATCTGACCCTTGATGAGTATCTAGGGTTTCCTTACACTCGCTGAAAAGTATCTCCTGAGACCATTTGGCCTCATCCACCCAAGAGCCGTAAAAGTTAATAGATTTTTCTTGGATATCTTGAATTCTAAAAACACTTGAGCCCCAAGGGAGCCAGGAAGAATCCACTTCCTAGAAAGGAAAGAGGTTGATTTCTATCCTGTGATTAAAATGAGGCACACAAGTGAAGAGGGGAGAGACTTGCCTGAAATCACACGTGGTCGCTGGCCCACGCTGAGTTCTGATTCCCAGACTGAGCTACCTGATGCCTGGAGGGATGCAGGGAGGCGAGTGCCAGAGGCTCTGGACCCACTTCCTCTGGATTGATGCTGCTGGGCAGTGCCCTTTCCCCTCTGGTGGGACAAGGTGCAGCCCCCACAGTCACAATGCTCCCGGGTCACAGAGGCACTGGGCCCTGGGCCAGCCTCTGCCTGGAAAGTTTACTCTGGAAACATCTTCCGGTGGGTACTAAGAGCCTGATTCCAGGCCCTATGGCCTGTGGAACCTCACCACAGGGGGGAAGGCTGGGCCGGACTGAGTCATCACCTGTGGGGCTGGCCCCATGGAGGAGGTGGAGTGGACACCAAGACAACCCAGGGCCGAGGACCTAAAGGTTGGGCTCATCAGCTGGGCAGGATCCTACCTCAGTTATCAACCATATAAGAATACAGTCACAGCTACGGCAAAGGGCTTGGGCCGGAGACAGGTAACAGAGCAAACCTGCACTGGAACGCTTTTTCCTGGTAGCCAAGCTGTATGAGTGTGTGTGTGTGTGTGTGTGTGTGTGTGTGTGTGTGTGTGTGTGTCTGTGTCTGTGTCTGTGTGTGTGCACGCGTGGATACATTTTCAACCTAATCACTTTTGTAGCCTCTGCCATTGAGAGGGCAAGCCAGGCTTTTGCTCACAGGCCTCCATTGCGCCATCTCCCTCTCTCTAAACCTGGCCCACATGGTGAAGCCTCAGCCCTGGCTTTGCTACCTTGTCTTGCTCTGGCTGCTCCCCATCCTCTATCCCAGCACAGAAGGGTTGTATTATCAGCAAAAGGAGAGGAGAAGAGCCCAAGCTAGAAGGCAGGATTGCAGGCATCCGGGGAGGTTGGGCCAGTGGAGTTACTGCAAGTTCTACATCTTGGTTGTAATTTGAGAATGGGCTCCTCTAGAAGCCACTGGAGAGCTGGTCCTCATTTTACAGAGTGCTGTAGGCACTTCTGGGATGGTGCTAGAGAGAGAGACAGTAACAAGCTCCTCTTGCTTGTAACAAAGCTGATCACAGCTGAAACAGACAATTGCATCTCGACTGTCTGTGCTCCCATCCTCATCCCTGGAACCCGTGG
The DNA here is from genome assembly GCF_023091745.1 of Budorcas taxicolor. Classification (NCBI taxonomy): domain Eukaryota; kingdom Metazoa; phylum Chordata; class Mammalia; order Artiodactyla; family Bovidae; genus Budorcas; species Budorcas taxicolor. The sequence continues at coordinate 93,684,402 of NC_068913.1, forward strand.
CCTGCCTGTCAGAGGTCTTGCTTTTCTCTTGCCGCGTTGGCAAAGTGGTTCTGGTGGGTGGATGTATTGGCTGATTGTGCTGTCCAGGGGAAATAGTGAGAAAAGAGAGAAGATAGACTTAACCCAAAGCTTTTATTGGAAAATTAGGTATTTAAGGAAGTGATCAAGGAAGAGAGAGGGGGTTTTACCTTCCATTACCTGGAGGAGGTGGTTACCTACAGTGTCTCTTGGGATCTTGAGAAGTCCTTTGGCTCCAGCGGTGGAAGTGCCCTGAGATCTTTTTATTACTGCTGGACGAGGGGCTAGAAGAGAGGACAGTTAGGAGGCCTATGTGGAAGGAAGGTGGTTGATCTCAGTGAAGGTCCTGGAGTGATGCCAGGGGTGATGGTTAGAGGGCTTCTCGGTCTAGCCTCTTTGCAGGACTAATATCCCTCTTCTCCCTCCCGATGCCTCCAGACCTGGGAGATCCTAGTGAGCAATGAGCATGACACACAGGCTGTGGTACGACTAAGAAGCTTGCAGGGTCTCTACCTTCTGTGCGAGGCAGACGGTTCTCTGTGCTACGGGCGGCCAAGGACAAGCCATCACGGGTGCTTCCTCATCCGTTTCCACCGCAATGGCCAATGGACCCTCCAGTGCATCATCAGTGGGCGCTACCTGGAATCTGATGGCGAGGATGTTTTCTGTACCTCCCGGGTCCTCTCAGCTTACCACATGTGGACCCCTCGGCCAGCCCTGCACGTCCACGTGATCCTCTTCAGCCCCCTCAACCACTGCTATGCCCGGGCTGACCCTACCATGGGCCGAGTCTGGGTAGATGCACCAATTCCATGTCTGGAGGAATGCGGCTTCCTGTTGCACTTCCAAGATGGATGCTACCACCTGGAGACCTCTGCACACACCTTCGTGTCCCACTTAGACCGGCTGGTCTCCCAACCCTCAACGCAGACAGCTTTTCACATGCAAGTGCGTCCTGGAGGGCTTGTGGCGCTGAGCGATGGGGAAGGAGGCATACTGTATCCACAGGGCACACGCCTACTCCTGAGCCTGGGCTCCAGTCCCCATGGAGGCGAGGAGTGGTTCATCCTGCAGCGCTGCCCAACATGGGTTAGCCTCACGTCCAAGGCTCGGAAGTTCCTCTCCGTCGTCTATGGCAAGTGCTGGGTCTAACAGCCACAGGGGGAGGGAGGGCTGGTTGCTTAAAAGAGGAAAATTTGTTTGGGATCAGAGAGGATTTTTGAACCTGGTGATTAAGGAAGATCCTGAGGTCCCCAGAGGATCTCTGATGTCATGGAGATGGGCTTTAAAGTGGGGTCACAGACTTGCAAGAAAAGTGGCCTGGGTCTTCTCCAGGCTACTATGGGCCAAGATGAGAAAGGCTGGGGAGGGAAAGCAGAGGGAATGCCAGTCATCCAGTGTGGAGGAGGGGCTGAGACTGAGACTGGGGCCAGACTCAGGCTTCTTCTGACATCTTCTTCCTCTGTAGATGTGGAGGTGTGTGCTGCCTCTGAGCACATAAGCCCAATGTCATTGTTCCAGTTTGAATGTGACAACGAGACCCCCACCTTGCAGCTTCGTTCAGCCAATGGCTGCTACCTAGCCCAGGTGAGACCTTGACTTTCTGGACAAGAGAACCCTTGAGCCCTGAAATCTCCCTCGCTTTTTCCTTCTTCAGGGCAGATGATCTGATGATGAGATGAAGTATGGAGGCCCTTGTCAATAAACTCTTATTTTCATCCAGTGGGCACACTTGCATCCAATCAGGCCTCTTTTAAAAAAAGAAAATTTAAAAACACTTTATTGAGGCATGAATTACACAAAATAAAATGCTCACATTTTAAGGGTATGATTCAGTAAGTTTTGACAAATATATACAAGCATGCTGCAGCCATGCATGCTTGTTTCTAACCAAGTTAGAAAATATTTCTGTCATCACAGAAATTCCCCTCTGGCCCTCCCCACTACCACCAATACGCATTCCATCACTATAGATTCAATTTGCTTGCTCTTGAATTTCATATTATGGAATCATACAGTATTACAGTATATATGCTTCTTTCACTCAGGATAATGTTTTTGAAATTTGTCCATGATGTCACATGTATCAGTAGTTTGTTCCTTTATATTGATGGATTGTATTCCATAACACTGCTCACAAACACAAACATAATTTGCTTATACCCTCACTTATTGATGAATACTTGAGTTGTTTCCAGTTTGGGCCATTGTAAACAAAGTTACTATGGACATTCATGTACAAGCCTTTTTGTGGGCCTGTGCTTTCAGTTACCTTGTGCTTTCAGTTATCTGTGTAAACAAAGTTACTATGGACATTCATGTACAAGCCTTTTTGTGGGCCTGTGCTTTCAGTTATCCTAAATAGGTAGGAGTGGAATTATTGGGTCATATGATAAATGTGTATTTAACTTCTTAAGAAAATTTCAAGCAGTCTTCTAAAGTCATTGTACTGCTTTATGTTCTCACCAGTAACGTAGGAGAGTTCTAATTGCTCCATCTCACCAACACCAGGTCTTATCTGTCTTTTTAACTTCAGCCACTCTAAAAGTAAATGTGTAATGCCTATTTTATTGTGGCTTTAATTTGGATTTCCCTTATAATCAATAAATTTGAGCATCTTTTCATGTGCCTATTGGTCCTTTGTAGATCTTCTCTGTGAGGTATCTGATCAACTCTTTTGCCTGTTTGTTATTGTGTTGCTTGTCTTTTTATTGAGTTGTCAGAGTTTTGGTGTGTTCTAAAATAAAGTCCTTTGTCAGATTTATGCACTGTAAACATTTTCTCACAGTCTATGACTGACCTTTTTATTTGATTAATAGTGTGTTTTGAGTACCAAGTTTTTAGTTTTGGGCACCAAGTTTTTAATTTTGATGAAGTCCAATTTCTCCATTTTATAAGTGGTTGTGCTTTTTTTTTTTTTTCTGGCCCCAGGAAATCATTGCCTGACTCAAAGTCGCAAAGAATTTCTCCTGTGTTTTCTTCTAGATGTTTTATAGGTTGACTTTCACTTTTATGTCTATGATCCGCTTTGAAATGATTTTGGAGTCTAGGCCAAAGTTCATTTCTCTCCCTATGGGACACAGCACAGACTGGAGAAGTGGGAGAGCTGAGCTCACAACATGTTTTCCAAAAAACCATCTGCAGGCATAAGCATACCCTGAGAGAATTAAAAAAAGAAAAAGAAAAAAAAAAAGAGCTAGAGGGTGGAATATGGGAATGAGAGTCTAAGAATAAAAATAACAAGAAAAAAGCTGAGAGTCTGAGTCCTTGCTTCCCTCCTCTGTTCCCAATATTCTCAGAGGCGCCACAGGGCGGTGATGGCTGATGGGCACCCAATGGAGTGTGAAACCTTCTTTCGTATGCACTGGAACTGTGGCAGGATCCTCCTGCAGTCTCCCAATGGACTCTTCCTGGGCATCGCAGCCAATGGCCTGTTGATGGGCAGTGCCACCATTCCAGGTAGGCGAAGTAGCCTCTGCCAGGGTATTCCAAGTCAGACTTGCTTTCAGAGGGAGCTTGGTAGAAGCTATGGTAGAAAGTTGTGGTTATGGTAGAAAGGCCACCACGGCTGGGGGAAGAAGATTCGGGTCTGTGTCACCTGCTGCATCACCAGCTCAATGGACATGAATTTGAGCAAACTCTGGGAGATAGTGAAGGACAGGGGAACCCGGCGTGCTGCAGTCCATGGGGTCACAGAGTCACATACGACTTAGCAACTGAACAACAACAACCTGCTGAGTCGCTGACTTTTCATCATCACTTGGGTAACCCCCTTATCTGAGGTTCAGTTTCACTGTCTCTATCATCAGTGGAGGTGATCACCAACCTGTCTGCCTCAGAGGTTTATCATGAAGATTAAATAGATTCACTCATCTCAAAGGAAGGAAGGATATTAAAATGTCTTGGCCTCCATGCTGTAATGAGTGCTTTCATAAACATTTCACCAGCACCTAGCATGAGCCCTGGCACATGATAACTGTTGGCTAAATATTAGGATATTTATGATACCCTTTTGCCATCAAGGCCCATCTCCCTGCTTCCATCTGGGAAAGCATCTAGAGACAGCCCATCCCAATAACTTCTTCCTGTTTCTTTCAGGTCCAAATGAGGAATTTGGGATTCGATTAGCCAACCGCCCCTTCCTTGCCTTGCGGGGTCGGTATGGGTATGTGGGTACCTCGTCAGAACACGACCTCCTGCAGTGCAATATGGATCAACCAGACTGCATTCACCTGCTGCCCTGCCGCCAGGGCATCTACCACTTCCAAGGTGAGTAGCTCCACTTCCTCACCCCTGGCTTCATGATCTAGCCTAGCCTTAGCCTCAACTAAGACTTCAGGGACTGCTACTCAGGGCCCACTTTTCATAGGAGGAAAAACAGTTTCTGTTTGCTCTTACACTTCAAGGCTCCTGGAGTGGGTGGACAGAACAGAAACCTGCCCTCCTATGTTCCCAGAGAGGGACCTGCCAGGACAGGCAGGGTAAGGCAGTCCAGGAGGGGTGGTGGGCCTCCTGGGACCCCCCTCAGAGGCTGTACTGAGAGAGACCGCCCAACTCCAGAATGGCCCACCAACCTGAGCTCTTCCATTCCCAGCACAGGGTGGATCCTTCTGGTCAATAACATCCTTCGGCACCTTTCGGCCCTGGGGAAAGTTCGCCCTCAACTTCTGTATCGAGCTTCAGGGCAGCAACTTGCTCACAGTGCTGGCACCCAATGGCTTCTACATGCGATCCGACCGAAGTGGTACCCTGTTGGCAGACAGCGAAGACATTACCAAAGAGTGTATTTGGGAATTTTAGGTAAGGACCCAGGGGTCTGGGAGCAGAAGCTGATGAGGAGCAGCAGAAGAAGGGAAGAGGGTGCGGAGGCATGTGAGAGCAAAACCAATATGCACCCCAGGCTGGCATCTGTCCCATGCCTGGATCCACTCCAGACCTTTATTCCAAATTCTCATGGGGCTTCTAGACCTAGACTTGCTGGAGAGAGGAGGAGTCAGATCTAGGTTTCTCACTATTATGCCACACTGACTCTTGCGCTTGCAAGTCAGACTGCAGGGGACAAGATGAGGGGGCACTTGTGTATCTGTCTCTCTTCATTAAGAGGCAGAGTTTTTTCCCCCTTTGTAGGGAAGACTGGTAACTTTGAGGGATGTCCTTTCCATCCTAGGTACTTTCTACCCCTATACCTCAGATCCTTGGGGTATTAATGGCACCCAGATTTATCTGCAGCCTGATCCTTCTCCTAAAGTCTAACCTCATCTCTTTCCAACTTTCGGATTGACAGCTGACTTGACTTCATCCTGCCATCTCCTCCAAATGATCCTCCTCACCCTCCCCTTCAAAGGTGATCCTTCCTGCCCTCCCCATGGCCATGGAGGACACCACCATCCTCTCAAACACTCAGGCACAAGACCCAGCGCCACCTCTGCTTCCTCCCTTGTGTTCCCTTCACCAAACCCTGAAAATTCCAGTATTTCATTGGCAGAGCCTCTTGAGTGCTTCAGTTCAGTCACTCAGTTGTGTCCGACTCTGCGACGCCATGGACCACGAGCAGGCCAGGCCTCCCTGTCCATCACCAACTCCCAGAGTCCACCCAAACTCATGTCCATTGAGTCAGTGATACCATCCAACCATCTCATCTTCTGTCGCCCCCTTCTCCTCCTGCCTTCAATCTTTCCCAGCATCAGGGTCTTTTCAAACGAGTCATCTCTTTGCATCAGGTGGTCAAAGTATTGGAGTTTCAGCTTCAACATCATCCTTCCAATGAGCACCCAGGACTGATCTCCTTTCGGATGGAGTGGTTGGGTCTCCTTGCAGTCCAAGGGCCTCTCAAGAGTCTTCTCCAACATCAGTTCAAAAGCATTAATTCTTCAGTGCTCAGCTTTCTTTATAGTCCAACTCTCACATCCATACATGACTACTGGAAAAACCATAGCCTTGGCTAGATGGACCTTTGTTGGCAAAGTGATGTCTCTGCTTTTTAATATGCTGTCTAGATTGGTCCTAGCTTGCTCCTTAGTAATTACCATAATTACTGGCACAATTGTGTGGCAGGCTTTCCACCAAGAGCCTGAAGTGCAAAGGGCTCCCCAGCCACCAGGCCCATACCTACCTGATCTCTTCTCCACCGTAAGTTGACTTTTCTAAGCTGCTGCCTCCATTCCAGCTTTCCCTGCTCCTAACTCTTCAGGGTACCTCACTCCTCTTAGCCCTGTCCCTTCACAATCATCCTCTCTTTCCTGGCTTGGGAAGTCAGCCCTGTCCCTTCACAATCATCCTCTCTTTCCTGGCTTGGGAAGTCAGAGATTCAGTTTTAATATTATATAGACCTGGAACCAAAACCAGCAAGGCGTGGTCCTTACTAGCTTTGTAACCCCAGGGAAATTGCTCTAACATTTCTAAGCCTTGGTTTCCTTATCTGTAAAATAGGGATAATGTCTGCTTCATAGGGTGGTCTGAGGGGTCAGTGACTGTATGCCTCTAGATAGAGATCCCATATTCATTCACTCTTTTCCTTCATCTTTTATTGATTTTCTACATAAACCCTTTAATTGTGGCAAACTGGAAAACAAAAGGAAATCCCACTGAGTCGTTTCCTTATCTATTCCATGAAGGATTTGGATTGCACTAGATTTCTCTTTCCAGGCCTGACATTCTAGTAGACATTCCATCAAAGTGGTTAAGTGTTCATTTCTGGACTCAGAGCTGGGTTCTAATTGGATGCTTATTAGAAAACTGGTTGTTTGACCTTGGGCCAGTGAACTTCTCAAAGTCTGTTTCTTGTAGGTGAAATGGGAATATAGTGTGACTCTCGTGGGATTATTTGTTACACTGCTGATGACAGTGAAATGCTTAGTAAACAGCTTGGTGCCTTGCACACCCTCACACCATCAGATGTCTTCCTCAAGTCAGTCTGAATTCTTAGGAAGTCTAACCTGTTGATTCTAGTCTCCCTGTGAATTCTGGTGGTATTTTGCACCATTCATTGGATTTTTCAAAATCACTTCTACTGCTCTTCCCTATAAACTAACCTCTCCTCTGTCCCTGTGGCCCTTCCTCAAGAAAGGAACAAATGACTTTATCTTCTCTCTTCCCACTGGGTCTCACCAGGTTTTTTCCTAAATGGTAGAAATCAGCAAATGACCAACTGAAGGTTTCTGTTTCCTCTTTCCTCCCCAGGTCAACAGGATGCCACCTACCGAAATCCAAATCTTCCAGGAGAAACTACTACACTAAACCAAACAGGAGCCCCAGAGTCAAGATCCATGAGAAGAATATCTGTAACACAACTTTTCCTACCCAGTTTAGCAAAACACCTGTTTCGAGCAAAAATACATCACAAACGGCCACCCCCAAGACCCTGGTGTGCATCTGGCTTGAGAGCAGAGGTGTGGATGAGGGTGGCAACTGAGGCTCCAGGCCACTCCAAGTGGTGTCCAGAAGAGGGGAGACCAGATGGTACCCTATTCTTCTGCCGATTCTCCCCGTCCCCTCCAGAAGCACTAGACGTTCCCCAGAGATCCCATGAGGAAGGAGTCACAGCCAAGATATGACTAGATGTCCTTCTGGTTTAGGACAAAGGAAGGATTATTAATCCTATAGGCACAAGGTAGTCATAATGACAGTTTATGCATACATAGCCCACTCTCCCTCCATAGCTGGCCAACCGTCCCACCTTATCATTTCCTTTTGATCCAGTCAGTAGGATGCAAAATGTATTTTCTCCATCACTGCCCACCATTTACAGGGAGCTGAAGTGATTTGCCCATGACTGGGACCTCTGATGCAATTCTTCAATTAGAGTAGACCCTGATGCCCATGAGTCTTTCCATCAAAACAGAGCTTCCAAAATGGGTGTCTTTCTTGCACTGTCTTCATAACCTTGGCCCTTAGTGGCATATCATCTGCCCCATTAATGCCTTTCTTGACACAGGCTCTTAAGTACATTAATTTAGAAAGGGATATTTTAATCACTATCATAAAATGGAAGGCCGGAATCACTTGCCATGAGCAGAAGTGAAGTGAAGTTAAAGTTGCTCAGTTGTGTCCAACTCTTTGTGACCCCATGACTTTACAGTCCATGGAATTCTCCAGGCCAGAATACTGGAGTGGGTAGCCTTTCCCTTCTCCAGGGGAAGTTCCCAACCCAGGGATTGAACCCAGGTCTCCTACATTGCAGGCGGATTCTTTACCAGCTGAGCCACAGGGAAGTCCAAGAATACTGGAGTGGGTAGCCTATCCCTTCTCCAGTGGATCTTCCCAACCCAGGAATCGAACTGAGGTCTCCTGCATTGCAGGTGGATTCTTTACCAACTGAGCTACCAAGGAAGCCATGAGTAGAAAGTGACCATAAAAATGAATATACTGAAGACAAAAAAAAAAAAAAAGAATACAATGAAACCAAAGTGATGCCATAAATTTTAGTTAGACTTCCCCTCCTTGACCAAGGTTCAGAGCCTGAAGCTCCCTGTCCCTCTGTTAAAAAAAAAAAAATAGATTAACAAGTGTTACAGAGGGGCTACAGAGTAGAACCAAAATGAAAATTTTCTCTTTGATGCAATCAGAATTGAAAGGGAGTGGAAAAGGGAATAATCTGTGCTCATTGCTAACTCAATATTATATAAAGCAGCATCCAGACAGCTTCTCAAACACTCTCAAAGCCTGAGCCCTACTGCATCATCCCACAACGAGGGCCTGGCTTTTAAGTTTATTGAGAAGAGAAGCTGAAACCAGAATCTGAGAGTTTCTGCTTGGGTAGAGGAAAGTGATGTCAAGTTTCTGTAAGTATGTTTTTCCTCAAGAAATATGAAAGAATTTTGTAAACATTTTAATTCAATAAGAGAAGGTTGCAAACACTAAGGACCAGGGTATCTCCTTTCCTAGAAAATGTTAAGAATAGGCCAGAGATGTGTGGAATACAGTCTTCAGAGATAAGACTTTGGGAGTCATTTAACACAGAATCTCTTCTTCAGCCTTCCCTAATACATGTAGTCAGACACACAGGAATGTATGTGCCCAGGGGCACATGCACGCACGTGCACACATGCACACACACACACACACACACACACACACACACAGAGATGTGCATGCACGCATTTATGCTCCCCACAAGTGGCCATCCTCAGCTTGAATGTGCTCAGCCATGGGGCTTCAGCTGCCAGCTGCTTCCGTTGCTGAGGTCAGTTTGGTCACTGAAGTGAATGGCACAATCTCAGTCACCTCACAAAACCTTGCCCATCTCCCTGGGCCGTCTGTCCAGTGGGGCCCCAGCTTGAGAGGAGAGAAGCAGAGCAGAGGCAGGTCATGCTCTGTTATCCTTGGAATTTCATGGTAGAACTGTGCTGGCACAGGGAGCTCTCTGTGCTGATGGAAATGTTCTATAACGTTTATTGTCCAACACAGTAGCCACAGGCGCACGTGACTACTTACCAGGTGATTTAGTGGGTAAAGAATCCGCCTGCTAATGCAGGAGATGCAGAAGACTCAGGTTCAGTCCCTGGGTCCAGAAGATCCCCTGGAGGAGGGCATGGCAACCCTCTCCAGTGCTCTTGCCTGGAGAATCCCATGGACAGAGGAGCCTGGTGGGCTACAGTCCATAGGGTCACAAAGAGTCGGATACAGCAGTCGGGGTTATCAGTGGAACCTCAATACACCTTTCCTCATTCCTTGCATGGCCCAAGGAAGCCCTCAGCTGCCAGCAACACCTCCTGTTTTGCACAACCAGGACCCCTGCCCCCAGACTGTGTCTTGAACAACTTCAGGGGGAGCCATTCACACAGTACACCAGGAGGATGGCGCTTCCTGGAAGCAACTGAGCGCACACACAGCGTGAGTGTGGAGCTGAATTCTTCATTTTGTTTCATTTTAATCACTTTAGTAGCCACATGTGGTTGGTGGCTACTTTTACTGGCAGCACAGCTCTAGAGTATTTGATGATAAAGAGACTTATTGAAGGATAACTTCAGGACCAGTACCTGTCGCAGATGGAAGTAAATAAACTCTGTCCTGACCCTCACTTTGCACCATCATCATTCCATCCCCATCTCTTCAAAATGGAAAGAATTTGGAGAGATGAGCCCACCCCTCACTCCAAATATCTCCTCCATCACTTTCCTCCGTGTCCCTCTCTTTTCTTACATCCCTAGGTTTCTCAGGAGAAGCCTGGAGATTTCTCTCTAGGGAGACAAAATTGAGACAATTTGGAACTTACGGAAAAGAAGAAGCAGGCAAACATGCTCCAGGAGCACATATAAAGGGGGGAGCAGAATATAAAAAGGGGCATTTCCGCTCTGTTTGCAGCTGTGCAGAAAATACATATGCAATTAAGGAGTTCATATGTCTCTTAGATTAAGGAATTATTAGACATTTTCTTAGATGTGGTCATGGTGTTGTGGTTATATAAGAAAACTTCCCTTATTTTTTGGAGATGCATGCTGGAGGCCTCGGGTGACTCATGGCCATCCCAGGCCATGAGGTGCTGTCAGTATCTGCACGTGTGCATATGTGTGGGTATATGAGCACCAAAACACCAAGGCAGATACCTATACATACATGTGCAGATACATACATACATATATACAGAGATTTGATGGATAGACAGTAGCTAGATTCATAGATTATAAACACATAAATATATTAGATGATAGCTAGCTAGAGACACATTTTCATAGATAGATATTTAGATAGACAGAGGGCAAACTGTTTATAATTGTTAAATATAGGGATGGGATTATGAGTACTCACTTTAAAAACATGATGGACAACAGAACTACTGCCAATTTAAAAAATGTTTTTATTACTGCCAACTGGAAGCCTCGTAAGGCCAATGAGACATGTGGGTGGGCACAGCCTCTCCACTCAGGTGACACACAAGAGGGGCAAGTTCCACAGACAAGGAGGAGACACAGGATGGAGGAGGGGCAGTGCTCTGCTTGGACAGATGGGGTCATATCCTCCCCACCACATCTCCTTTCCACACTGAGCCTCCTTCCTCATCCCAGACCTCACAGTGGGGAGCCAGGCCAGTGCAAGGCCTGATGGGCACCAAGACTGGCGATGGGGGCAGAGGAAGGAAGGACAAGGATGGCAAAGCAGGATGGAGTTCAGGGAGCTCAGCTGTGGGGGGAAGGTAGCCTGCAGGGATGAAGGGAGGTTGAGATTGGGCTTGTTGTTGGCACCCCAGCCCTCCAAATCACTGATGGGGAGAGAAGCAGATGTTGGCTCTTTACCCTGGATATATACACTCAGATCCCAATCCCGCCCCGTCTTCCTGCTACAGCCGTCAATAGTAGTATACACTCAGGGGTGCTAGTCTCCCCAACTCTGTGGGCCATGCAAGGAATGAGGAAAGCTGTATTGAGGTTCCACTGATAACCCCGACTGGAGATCGGGCCTTCTGGTGGGTCAAGGAGTTGGTTTGCCCTCCCCACACCCTGCAGGAGTGCAGCCTGGCACAGATTCTTACCCCAGCAGGACTGGAGACAGGCTTGTGGTGGGGTGTCACTCAGACACCCCTCAGATGCTGTCCCCCAGCACAGTGGATAGCTGGAGGGATCCATGGATTCCAGGGTAGGTAGGACTGCCGTGGACTGCTTGGAAAGCAAGAGGAAGCCCTCAGCTGCCAGCGACACCTCCTGTTTTGCCCGACCAGGACCCCTGCCCCCAGGCTGTATCTTGAACAACTTCAGGGGGAGCCATTCACACAGTACACTAGGAGGATGGCGCTTCCTGGAAGCATGCACTGTGGGGGCCAGGGGCACCGGGAATTCTAGCTCAGGCCTCCACTGCGAATGGGAAGAGCCTTCCTGGTTCACAAACTCCCCCTCCTCCTGGATACCTGTGCAGAGAAGATTCCTGGGGAGGCACGTGGTACAGTCAGACCCCGGGAACTACCTACAAGGTAAGGGAGAATCCACTCAGCAGGAGGAACAAGGGTCTGCAGAGCAGGGGGTGGTGGGGAGAGGCAGGGGAAGTTTTAGGAAAGGCAATGACTTCTGGCAGGGGTGGGAGGGGGTGGATGCTACAGCCCTAAACTGCCTCCTCCCCAAAGCGGGGTCTTAAAAGACTGGGGAAGAAGGATTAATTTCCAGGGATGATAAATCAGGGGCTGTGCAGCCCTGAAGAGCAAGGATTATGTGTGTCCAGCATCCAATACAAGATCTGATGTGTGGGATGTGCCAAGTAAATGTTCGGTGGCTGGAGAGATGGAAGGAAAGATAGGTGGATGGATGGATGGATGGAAAGATAGGTGGGTGAATGGATGGAGGGAAGGAAGGGAAAGGTGAGTGGATGGATGGATAGATGGACGAATGGAAGGGAAGGAAGGAAGGGAAATATGAATGGATGGAAGGAAGGAAAGGGAAGAAGGAAGGAAGGAAGAGAAAGGTGAGTGGATGGATGAGTGGATGCATGGGCTGAGAAATCACCTGGAAACTGCATCTCCCACTTGAGCTTCTCTTGTCGGCGCCATTTGGCCCTTCGGTTGGAAAACCAGATCTGAGGGAGGGCAGAACCATGCAGCTGACTGTGCGCTCCAGGGCCCAGCACCTACCATTCTCACCCACGTGTTCCTGACCTGGACTCAGAGAGCAGACCCTTCCCCAGACTCGACCTCCCCGCTTCCTGCTCTGGCCTTTGCTCTCTGACCCCTTCCTCGGCACCAAGGCGTGGAGAGGGAGGAGGGGAGAGCAATCAGCAGCAGGGGAACATGGAGGGGCTTGTCTCATTTCTGCTCCAAACAAGCCGGTCTCCACCTTCCCACCCCCTTCTCTACTGCACCGCAGCCCAAAGCCTGCCTGGCCCAGACTCTCTGCCCCTGGGGCCTGTGCACGCTGTGCAGCAGGGCTCACTCACCCTCACCGTGTCCTCGGGCAGACAGGTGGCTGCAGCCAGTTTCCCACGGGCCACTGAATCAGGGTACTGCCCACGCTGGAATTCTGCAGAGATGGAGGCTCACACAGCAAGGGCACAGGGAGCGGGACAAGGCCTGCCTCCCCCTCAGCAACACCCCCTCCCAACTCCTACCCCGCCTGGCACAACCCTGAACTGCCTCCTCCTGGAGGCAGGGCCACCTGCAGCCTCCAGCGCTCAGCCATGGCCCACATCCACCCAGCCCCGGCACCTTTCTCCAGCGCCTCAGCTTGGCCTGGGGAAAAGATCGTCCGATTCCGGTGGCCAGGTCCTGGGTGGGGACCCCGGGGAGCCTCAGAGTCACTAGGCGGAGTTCGAGGAATTGGACCCAAACCGGCTGCAAAGGGAGACAGGAGCGGGAGCGGGTTTGCAACAGCGATTCCTCCGTGGCTGTGGGGCCGGGGCAGTGTGGCTATAGAGAGGAACCGCGCTGCTGGGACATCCACCAGGACTCGGGGGTTGCTGCAGGGGCACTGGGTGAGGTGCACACTCCATACCGTTGTGGGCGCATGCTTAGTATTTGGAGGGAGACAGCTGCAAGATTTGGTCCAGGCTTGTGTGACCACCGCCACATATCAAAAGTGGTCTGAGAGGCTGTGATCGAGGCAGGGAGAAGATGTGGAAGCCCCAGTCCTGCCTCCTCCTCAACAGATCCTGTGAACCTAGGGGCCTAGGAAGCTGGTCTCTGTTCCAGGACCTGCCAACACCTAGCTAGTGACCTTGGGTAAGTCACTTCCCTTTCTCTGAGCCTCCATCCTCTCCTGCCAGGAGAGAATAAGACCCCCTGCCAGGTCCTCTCGGTTGTCTTACGGTGAGGGTGATGCAAGAAAGAACAAGAAAGGAATGTGAGAACTGTAAGATGCTTACGTGTAGCTCTGATCATCCCCGGAGGCAGCTCCAAGACCCACCTGGCAACCTGAGATGTATCCAGGGCAGTCTCCGGTCCTCCTGCAATGCCCGCAGGACTCGGTTGATGGAGGAGACCTGAGGATGTGGGGTCTTGAGCAGGAAGACAGTGCACAGAGCCGGGGGTGCTACCTAAAGATGTTTCCCCAACATCCTCTCTCTCTGTCTCTGTCCCAGCCAACACCTTACTTCCAAGGGCAGCCTCCTCTCACTCCCCATACTTTCTTCATCTCACCTGTCTCACCACTTTTCAGAAGAGAAACTTCTGGGTCAGAAGAGAGCCCAGGAGCCCTGCCCCCAGCCTGGGAGGCCCCACTGCCAAGTAAGCAGGAATCTACTTCTGCCTCCCCAGAGAGCCTGTCTGCGGCTCCAGTTCTGGTTCTGGGGAAGGGAGGGCACTTACACTGGGAGTCTTGTCCTGGGTGCAAAGCCCCTCTGCACAGAGCTGGCGTTGGATCTCCCAGGCGAAGAGGGCCGGGCACTCCCCCTTGAGCTGGGCGATTCGCGCCACCACTGGCGGCGTGGCCAAGCGTGGCTTGCTTCCCCCAATCCCCTTGGGCTCCAAGACACCTGTGCGATAGTAACGGCCTAGGATCTTGCTCACACAGCCATTAGATACCTGCATCAGGTGAGAGGCAGAGACAGGTAAGGCCTAATGGCCAGAGGAGGAGGGTCCCTGGGACAGAGGAAGCTACAAAGCCACCGAGTGGAGTGCAGCCCCATGTTCAGAAGTCTGAAGCTCCCTATCCCAGCCCTCAGGGGAGCAGCCCAAGCCCAAAGGCCCTCCCAGTCTGCACCAGCTCCAGACTTGCCTTAAAGGGCCTCCTCTCCCCGCTTCTTGTCCCCATCACTGGGTGAAGAGCCCAGCATCCTACCTTGAGGCTCCGGGAGATGTCACAGGGCCGCATCCCGCTGACAGCTAGCCGCACAATCTGTTGCCGGGTATCCAGGGGCAGGGGCCGACCATTCACAAAGAGACCCCCTAGCTGGTTCACACTACTGATCCCTGGGAGGGAGAAAGAGGCATCCAACCCAGCAGCTCCCCTCTCTCCGGTCCGCCTGTGGCCAGGATGACCCTCCTGGGAGAGGGTTACCCCTCCAGCCTGCCTTCCCACCATAGAGAAAATCCTCTCCCCAAGGGATGGCCCCTCTTCTGCTCACAGGGTCCCCCAAACATGCCACTTTCTCTGGGAGCTGGCTCATGGGTGAATCTTTGCTCCTTGGCCATAGGCACTGGCCCTCCTGAGCTTACAGACACAGGATGGAACAGAGAGACTGTCTGGACTGAGCACCCTTAGAACGCTGGCCAAGGGCACATGAAACCACGTGGATGGAAGCAGAACCTTGAGCCATTTCTGCCCTCCTTTTGCTACCCTGTCCTTCCAGCTTCTCTCGGGTGTCTTACCATCCTGCGGCATGCTCCAGGCTGAGCTTCCTCTCAAAGGACAGGCACTGGGAAGAGTGGGGAGGGGAGTTTCTCCTGGGAGGTCCTTCTTTGTTCTTGGGGCTGAGCCTACAATAATCCAGGGGTCTTTGGGTGGAATCTCTTGCTTGGAATGATCTTGGGATAGGGTTTTGTGATAGAGGATAAGGTTTCTAAAATTTGCCGGTGGATTGGTTACAAAGATTCAAATTCATCCTACTAAACCTTTGAATTAAAACATCACAGAGCTAGGGGACTTCCCTCGCGGTCCAGTGGTTAAGACTCAGCACTTCCAGTGTGCAGGTTGGATCCCTGGTCGAGGAGCTAAGATCCCTCAAAAGCCTTATCAGCCCCCAGGAGGTGATATACTTGGGGCAAGAGTCCCACCTCCTAAGCTCAGGAGGGTCTGCACAGCCAGGGAGAGCACCAGGGACCACAGATCCCCATCACCCTGGTCCAGGGCTGGGAACCACATTCAAGGTTCTGCCTGCAGTCTTATGCAGGTTATGTTCTCCAAACCACCAGCCAGAAAGCTTCCTTCAGAGCACCTCATGGGAGGGTCTTGTTCTGTGTTTTATGCTCCCCAGGAAGGTCTGAGGAGACACCAGGGCTCAGCTCTACCCCCAGGCATTGAAGCTCAGGCCCCACCCACTGGAAGTAGAGATGAGCAAGCCTGAAGCCTCCCAGAAGACACCTCTCTTGACACCTTCTAACCCACTGGGGTTGTTGTTTCCTGTTAACTCTGGAGAGTTCTAGATCTCATACTCTCAGAGGTCAGCTCTCCAGGGCCACTCATTCCTTCAATTACCATTTACTGAAGGGATGTCGAAGGGAGGGAGGGAGAAGCAGGAGAGGGCTGTCTCTGAGCTGCACAGATGCCAAGGTGAGCATGAGAGAGTCTCTGGGCAGCTAGGGACAAAGGTCATGAGCCACCATGTCTGTCTTGCTTTTAACAGCTAGACATGGCAGTTGAAGCCACCTGCTTTCATGCCTGGACCCCTGGCAGGTCTGGGGGTCACCCCAGAGAATAGCTTATGCTTGGATCTTTCCTGTAATAACCACACCATCTCGACTTAGTTAACTAATTTGCAATTATTTACTGAATATGGTATTAATCGTGAGTACACAGCTGGTTGTTCAGGATGAAGGGGGTAAAATGGAAAAGGACAAGGCTTTTGCTCTCCAAGAGATCACAGAGCAGCCAGGAAGAGGAGACTGGTGCTGGGGAGAAGACAATGAGCTCAGGAGGGACCTGAGGAACTCAGGAACGGAAACAGCTTTCACTCACTCCTCTCTAGACAGAGAGAGACACGTTCCCCTACAAGCTCTCATCTCTCCAAGAGTCAGGAAGGCAGGCAGAGGTTTCTCCAGACAGAAAACCGAGGGACAAATTGGGGTTCTCTCAAATAAGAGGCTACCCAGGGAGTAATTTTAGTTCAGGGACGTTTAGAAGCCAGTCCCTCCTCAGAAGCTGACATTTCCAGCTTCTAATCCTGAGGCTCTCTTTCTCTGCCTCCACCCCTGCCACCACGAAAGCAATGGAGAAAAGAAAGTCAGTCCAGGGACTTAAAGGGCTGTGTCAAAAACTCAGAAAATCAGCCAAGCCCTGAATCATTGAAAGGACTCTGTCCCCCTCCTCAGTGACTAGAGCTCAAGAGGAGCTGTGGGGGCTCAGGTTTGATATCCAAACCTAAAATCCCCCCAACTCAAAATAGTAACCCATTCCCAGTCACTGCACCACACATTTCGAAAATTCATATTGACTTGTCTGAGGAGAGAACCGGTCCTCACAAGATGAGAGAGCAGGAGAGGGGGCTGAAGGGGCAGGAAGGAGGTGGCTGCAGAGACAAAGGAGGGGAGAGGTTGGCTTGGCCGCACAAAGACATGGAGCCAGCCTGGGAGGCAGAGCAGACAATGAGCCGGAGGTGAGCTACCTGTGTGGAGGCACTGAGGTGAGAGCTTCGACGCTTCAGGAGTCTCAGGCTCCTGATCTGGGCTCCTGAGACCCCTGCAGTCTCCAGGGAGGGTGCTGGTCTGGTCCTGGTAACAGTCTCCTCTCTGTTTCTGCTTCAGTCCTGCCAGGGGGTCCAGAGCTACAGAGAGCCCGGTGATCGGGAGCAGAGGGCAGCCTTCTGGGAGCAGCCAGTGATGTCACAGGCCATGAGCAGAGGAGAGAGGAGGAGGGAAGTGTGCATGGAGCTGACTGACGCTGGCCCTGAGTCAGGGCGAACCACAGCCAATGACCCACTGTGTCCTTTCACTGGAAGTCCTCGGAGCCCATGTTGCCCCCACCTGCCAGCCTGAAGCAGGGCCAGAGCCAGTCTCACCCAGGGCGCCCAGCCCCTGAGCACACCCACTCAGGGGCCAGCACTCCTGAAGTGAATGAGGAATAAGGAAGATGGGGGAATTTCAGACTGTGTCTCCAAGTCTTCAGATGCTCAGAAGCCCAAACGTGACTTCCAGAACCACAGGCACAGCCTCCAACCCAGAATGCACCTTTGGGTTCTGAGTCAACTCCTGAGTCCTGTGTTGGTTGAAAAGATAAATGGGTACATAGACCAACACCTAAATACTGGCCAAGTTGGCCCATGAATCTCTCAGAGAATGAGGTATTTGTAGAAAAGAGTGTCACATGGCACCAGTTCTTCCCGAGTGTCCTAACCAAACTTCCAGTTGGCTCCTTGACTGAGGTGATGCCCAGGATGAGTCTTGCTTAGAAATTGGGGGACCCTGGGATTCAAAACACTGTCAACAGGGTTGATGGAGGGAATAAGCCTCTGAGGGGAGTTAGGTTGCAGGTGGGGTATCTATCCATTTCTAGACTTATCAGGCTCCATTCCACTAAGGATATGGTGGTTTTAGACTCTAAATTATGAATGACACTCCTGTTCCCACCGTGGACACCACAGGGTGCCCGGATCATTGTTGGGGTGGAAGGCCCAGCAGCTGGAAAGGAGACAAAGCCCCCAGCGCATTGAAGCTCTGCTGCCACCTCCCGCATGGGCAGATCTCTTGTGGAGGAGGCAGCATGGAAAGCTCTTCGGGTCCATCCCATACTTTGGATTCTGAGAGACCCTCTCAGAAATCAGGCTGAAAGTAAGCAGGGTGTGGAGATCTAAGACTAGGTTTCACTGGTAAATGCTTTGGTTTTGGGGGGACAGGGGCATGGATGTCATGGTTGATCCTAGGGTTGGGAACTCATTCTCAAGACAGAGCCAAAAGTATCACAGAAGTGGGTTTTCCCCCTTACCCTGATACTTACTCCCCTCCTTTTCCAGCCTCCTCAGGCTAGTCCAGAGCTCTGGGCAGACTACAGCAGGTAGTTTCAGCACCAGGGGCAGGACAGCAGGTGCCCTCATGGCTATAGAGCCAGTTCACTCCCAGGGCAGCTGGGACTGTTGGTCCCAATACTCAGCCATGCCTGGGTGAGAGGAGGAAGGCATGTGGTACCCCTGATCGTAGTCCTCTTTTCCTGCCTTCTCCCTTCCCCTTTATTTGCCCCTGCATCTGGGGACCAAAGGCTCCATGTCCGGACCCACTATTCCCATGGACAGCTGTGTGAGGGTGGAGAGAGGGGTGTCAGGGGGAGCAGGGACAAGACCTGGCAGATGGTGGAGGCAGTGATTTCCCCCATAAACTACCCTCTACCCCCGCCTTTACAACACACTCTTGGGTCTGAACAAACAGAGGCTTTCGACCCAGAGGTGATGGTGGGAGGGAAAAGAGAGGAAGGGGAGCCTAGCCAGCCCAAAGGCTCAGCCACTCAGCCCTCTGCCCAAAGCGCCAGACTGTTTGAGGAGCAAATATCTGCCTTCACTGTCTGACTCTCTCAGCTGCCCCCACCGGGCTTGGGGCTAATTGTCCCTCATTAGCTGGGCCCAAGCCCCAGGCTGCTGCCAGCCCCCGCCATCTGCTCACAATTATACATTAACTCAGAGGTCTTGCCACCCGCCAGCCCGACTGTGCGCCCCTCTCCAGGCCAGCCGTGGCCATTCCTGATTGTCCCTCGCCCTGTTATAGAGCCCAAACCACTGGCTTCTACTGCCCTCGGGGGCCCCTGGTATAAAGCCCTGAAGCTGTGGGAAAAGACCAGTCCTCAGGTGAAGCGGCTGGAGTTCCCCTGCCTTCCTCATGGGGCCAGCAGACGAGACAAGCCCATGCGTAAAGCTGGAGAGGGCAGGGCGCAGCCGGAGCTGAAACCGGAGGCTTTGCCCTGACTCCTCACCCTGGGCTTTGGGCACTCAGTGGAGGTGGCGACGCCAGTTCCAGGCTATTGCTATCCCTCCCTGTGGCCCCTCCTAGTGAGCTGTAGGGTTCTGGCTCCTAACTTTCCTCTCTCCAGAGAGCCCCATTTCCTGCCAGTCCTCAGCTTTCCAGAGCGCACTGGCCACCTCGCCAAAACCGCTCTCTGGCAGCACACGCCTCCGAACTGAAATTCATCGTAGTTTCCTGGCCGCAAAAATGTGGGGAATCTTCAAGTTCCTTGGATATTCCTAAGCTTAGTCCTGCAGCTGAAACTCCCGCCACTGCCATCCCTGCTCTCCCAGACCAGGCCTGGCAGACCCTGCTTTTCTGCAAATCCCAGCACTTTTCTGGCGGGTGTCTGAAACACTGGCTACTCAGCTCCCTCCCTCTGAATGTGCCAGGGAGAGTGAAGAGCACTTCCTCTCAACTGGGGATACAGAAAACACCCCCTTTTCCTTCTTTTTTCACCAGGAGTGCCTAACCTCTGCGCTTCTCAGGACTAGGTTTTGCCGGGCAGGGCGGGGAGCCTGCACTTTCCTAAACAACCCTTAGCAGAGCTGGGGGAGTTAGAACCAAGGACTCCAGGAGGCCAGGCAAGGAAACTCTCGGTGTTGGGGACGAGGGCAGCAAGGAAGAGCCCAGCCCAAAGCTGTCAAGTCCCGCCCCATGCACCTGAGACCACAGACGCCAAGTCACCTGTGGGGAATACTTTCTGGGTCTGCAGGCACGCTAGCCCTGCCCAATGGGGAAGGGGCAGTGTCCTGCCTGGAGCTTTCAGACCTGCCTGCTGACCCAAAGTTTCATCTGTTTCTCTAGGATGGCCAGCTCTGAGCTCCACAAAGCTTCCCCACTCCAGTGAAGAATCTGGGGAAACAGATAGTGGTCCATTTTTTAAAATGCATTTTATTTTAATAAGCTTTATTTTTTAGGACAGTCTTAGGTTTACAGAGAAATTCCAAAGAGAGTTTTCATATGCCCCACCCACTGTTTCCCCTGTTATGTTATGTAAGATTAAATATGATCTTACATCAGTATTTGTTATAATTAGTGAACAAATGAGGAAAGGGCTTCCCTGGTGGCTCAGAAGGTAAAGAATCCCCCTGCAATGTAGGAGACCCAGGTTTCATCCCTGAGTCAGTGAAGATCTGCTGGAGAAGGGAATGGTTACCCCTTCCAGTATTCTTGCCTGGAGAATCCCCATGGACAGAGGAGCCTGGTGGGCTACGGTCCATGGTGTCCAAAGAGTAAGACACGACTGAGCAACTAACACTCATTGATAATTAAAATCCATGCTTCATTTTAGAGTTCCTCAGTCTTTCCCCTAACATCCTCTTTTTGGTTTCAGGACGCCATCCTGGACACTACATTTAGTTACCAGGTATTCTGAGGCTCTTCTTGGCTATAACAATTTCTTAGATTTCCTTGTTTTTGATAACTTTGGAAATTTTGAGGAGTCAGGTGTTTTACAGAACATTTCTCAGCTGTGATTTGTCTGTTTTCTTCATGATTAGACTGGGCTTATGGGTTTTGTAGTTCAAACAGTAAAGAATCTGCCTGCAATGCAGGAGACTTGGGTTTGATCCCTGGGTCAGGAAAATCCCCTGGAGAAGAGAATGGCAATCTACCCCAGTATTCTTGCCTGGAGAATCCCCATGGACAGAAGAGCCTGGCAGGCTACAGTCCATGGGGGTGCAAAAAGTCGGACATATCTGAGTGACCAGCACACGCGCGCACGCACACACACACACACACACACACACACACACACACAGGTTTTGAGGAAGAAGATCCGAAAAGGTGAAGTGCCATTCCCATCACATCCCATCATAGCACATGTCAAAATGACTCACCTCTGTTGATGTTGACCTTGATCATGTTGCTGAGGTGGTGTATATTAGGTTTCCCGACTGAAATTACTCTTTCCCCCTCCTTTCTATACGGCACTTTTCTGCAGGAAGTCCTGTGTACAAGGCACCCTTAAGAGTGAGAAGTTATACTTCACCTGCTTGAGGGTGATTACATCGATTTTGGATTTCTTATGCCCCAGAGATTTTTTTACTTCTCTCCCATTTATCTGGGGCTTCTCATGTTCGTTGTTGTTCAGTCACCAAGGCCTAGTCATGTCAGACTCTCTGTGACCCCATGAACTGCAGCACGCCAGGTGACGTGGTGTTAAAGAACCTACCTGTCAATACAGGAGATGAAGGTTCAGTCCCTGGGTTGAGAAGATCCCCTGGAGTGGGAAATGGCAACCCACTCCAGTATTCTTCTCTGGGAAATCCCATGGACAGAGACTGGTGGGCTGCAGGCCCTGGGATCGCAGAGTCGGACACGACTGAGTGACTGAATACATGGCACACACAATCAATTGTTCACTAATTTATGTCTATCAATATGGACTATGGATACTAATGTTATTCTTTGGATCATGATCCAATATACTACTTGTTGTTGCTCAAATTGTTCTAGCTTCGGCCATTGGGCACTCTTTCAATTGGCTCCTGTATCCCTTTGGCATATCCTCATTTTCATGGGGTTCAGTTTTTACTATGTGTGTGTGTGTGTGTGTAAGTGAGTATCTCCTTATTTATCTTATACATCACCGGCCCCAAGCCTAGAATTAGTCACTTCTCCATGGAGTTCTGGTTCCCTTGGTTGGAGAGTGGTATGAAAAAGCAAAGATCTGGGCACTAGGTTTTCTGGCTGCTACTGGGATATCAGTGTTTCTGCATTCTCTCAGCTGAGAGAGGAAGGAAATAAACGTTAGTGTGCACTAATCTGTGTATGTAGACATATTAACATCTGTAAAGAATTCCGTATGTAACCATTTCCATCTGTATAAACCAAACATGAGTTAATACTCATGTCTCCAACTCCAATCCATTATTACACAGATCATTCTAGTTTCCTCCCTTGCTTTTCTGTAAAGTCTATACAATACTTATGTACAATTTATTTTACCTTTAGTTTTACAGATTCCACTCATTTCCAAAGTTACTTGAATAGGTGCCCTTTTCCCCACCCCCTTCCCTTCACAATCTAACTGTAGTACAGTTGGATTATTTAGTCATATTCTGCATTTCACTTTAGGATTCCCTGACCTCTAAATAACTTTTTAAATCTGTATACATCAAGATTCACTCTTTGTGCTGTAAAGTTCTATAGGTTTTGATAAATGCTAAATCTGTGTATTCATTTACTATTCTGTATAGAAACTGTACAGAATAGTTTCCCCCACCCTAAGAAATCTGTAGCATTTCACCTATTCAACTCGCCTCCCTCCCCACAAGCCACCAGCAACCACTGATCTTTTGTATAAATACCATCGTTTTGCCATTTCTGGAATGTCATAATGAAACCATGAAGTGTGCTGCCTTTTCAGACTGGCTTCTTTCACTTAGTAATATGCACTAAAGATTCCTGCCTGTCTTTTCTGATAGCTGATTTCTTTTTAGGACTGAATAGTAGTCCATTGTATGGATGAACCACAGTTTATGTATCTACTCACCTACTCTAGACAAAAGTTTTCAACTCTTTCAGGTAAATAACAAGCAGTACAACTGCTGAAGCACGTGGTATGAGTATGTTCACTTTTGTGAAAAACCACCAAACTGTCTCCCAATGTGGCTGTACCATTTTGCATGCTCTCCAGCAGTGAACGAGAGTTCCTATTGCTTCACATCCCCATTAGCATTTTGTGTTATCAGGATTTTGGATTTTGGCCATTCTGATAGGTGTCTGGCTTGGAGAATTCTGAGCATTACTTTACTAGCGTGTGAGATGAGTGCAATTGTGTCGTAGTTTGAGCATTCTTTGGCATTGCCTTTCTTTGGGATTGGAATGAAAACTGACCTTTTCCAGTCCTGTGGCCACTGATGAGTTTTCCAAATTTGCTGGCATATTGAGTGCAGCATTTTCACAGCATCATCTTTCAGGAAAGAGCTTAACTGGAATTCCATCACCTCCACTAGCTTTGTTCGTAGTGATGCTTTCTAAGGCCCACTTGATTTCACATTCCAGGATGTCTGGCTCCAGGTGAGTGATCACACCATCGTGATTATCTTGGTCGTGAATAACTTTTTTGTACAGTTCTTCTGTGTATTCTTGCCACCTCTTCTTAATATCTTCTGCTTCTCTTAGGTCCATACCATTTCTGTCCTTTATTGTGCCCATCTTTGCATGAAATGTTCCCTTGGTATCTCTAATTTTCTTGAAGAGATCTCTGCTGCTGCTGCTGCTAAGTCGCTCCAGTCTGACTCTGTGCGATGCCATAGACGGCAGTCCACCAGGCTCCCCCGTCCCTGGGATTCTCCAGGCAAGAACACTGGAGTGGGTTGCCATTTCCTTCTCCAATGCCTGAAAGTGAAAAGTGAAAGTGAAGTCGCTTAGTCCTGTCCAACTCTTCGCGACCCCATGGACTGCGGCCCACCAGGCTCCTCCATCCATGGGATTTTCCAGGCAAGAGTACTGGAGTGGGGTGCCATTGCTTTCTCCAGAAGAGATCTCTAGTCTTTCCCATTCTGTTGTTTTCCTCTATTTCTTTGCATTGATTGCTGAAGAAGGCTTTCTTATCTCTCCTTGCTATTCTTTGGAACTCTGCATTCAGATGCTTATATCTTTCCTTTTCTCCTTTGCTTTTAGCTTCTCTTCTTTTCACAGCTGTTTGTAAGGCCTCCTCAGACAGCCATTTTGCTTTTTTACATTTCTTTTCCATGGGGATCGTCTTGATCCCTGTCTCCTGTACAATGTCACAAACTTCTGTCCATAGTTCATCAGGCACTCTGTCTATCAGATCTAGTCCCTTAAATCTATTTCTCACTTCCACTGGATAATCACAAGGGATTTGATTTAGGTCATACCTGAATGGTCTAGTGGTTTTCCCTACTTTCTTCAATTTAAGTCTGAATTTGGCAATAAGGAGTTCATGATCTGAGCCACAGTCAGCTCCCTGTCTTGTTTTTGTTGACTGTATAGAGCTTCTCCATCTTTGGCTGCAAAGAATATAATCAATCTGATTTCAGTGTTGACCATCTGGTGATGTCCATGTGTAGAGTCTTCTCTTGTGTTCTTGGAAGATGGTGTTTGTTATGACCAGTGCATTTTCTTGGCAAAACTCTATTAGCCTTTGCCCTGCTTCATTTCGTACTCCAAGGCCAAATTTGCCTGTTACTCCAGGTGTTTCTTGACTTCCTACTTTTGCATTCCAATCCCCTATAATGAAAAGGACATCTCTTTTGGGTGTTAGTTCTAAAAGATCTTGTAGTGAACTTTCAGATGTTCAAGCTGGTCTTAGAAAAGGCAGAGGAATCAGAGATCAAATTGCCAACAACCACTGGATCATGGAAAAAGCAAGAGAGTTCCAGAAAAACATCTATTTTTGCTTTATTGACTATGCCAAAGCCTTTGACTGTTTGGATCACAATAAACTGGAAAATTCTGAAAGAGATGGGAATACCAGACCACCTGACCTGCCTCTTGAGAAACCTATATGCAGGTCAGGAAGCAACAGTTAGAACTGGACATGGAACAACAGACTGGTTCTAAACAGAAAAAGGAGTACGTCAAGGCTGTATATTGTCACCCTGCTTATTTAACTTCTATGCAGAGTACATCATGAGAAATGCTGGGCTGGAAGAAGCACAAGCTGGAA
Source organism: Budorcas taxicolor (assembly GCF_023091745.1). Lineage (NCBI taxonomy): Eukaryota > Metazoa > Chordata > Mammalia > Artiodactyla > Bovidae > Budorcas > Budorcas taxicolor. The sequence goes on from NC_068913.1 coordinate 93,709,556, forward strand.
TCAAGATTGCCAGGAGAAATATCAATCACCTCAGATATGCAGATGACACCACCCTTGTGGCAGAAAGTGAAGAGGAGCTAAAAGCCTCTTGATGAAAGTGAAAGAGGAGAGCGAAAAAGTTGGCTTAAAGCTCCACATTCAGAAAATGAAGATCATGGCATCTGGTCCCATCACTTCATGGGAAATAGATGGGGAAACAGTGGAAACAGTGTCAGACTTTATTTTCTGGGGCTCCAAAATCACTGCAGATGGTGACTGCAGCCATGAAATTAAAAGATGCTTACTCCTTGGAAGGAAAGTTATGACCAACCTAGATAGCATATTCAAAAGCAGAGACATTACTTTGCCGACTAAGGTCCGTCTAGTCAAGGCTGTGGTTTTTCCAGTGGTCATGTATGAATGTGAGAGTTGGACTGTGAAGAAAGCTGAGCGCTGAAGAATTGATGCTTTTGAACTGTGGTGTTGGACAAGATTCTTGAGAGGCCCTTGGACTGCAAGGAGATCCAACCAGTCCATTCTAAAAGAGATCAGTCCTGGGTGTTCAATGGAAGGACTGATGCTAAAGCTGAAACTCCAGTACTTTGGCCACCTCATGTGAAGAGTTGACTCACTGGAAAAGACTCTGATGCTGAGAGGGATTGTGGGCAGGAGGAGAAGGGGACGACAGAGGATGAAATGCCTGGATGGCATCACCAACTCAATGGACATGAGTTTGGGTAAACTCCTAGAGCTGGCGATGGACAGGGAGGCCTGTATCGCAGCGACTCAACTGAACTGAACTGATAGGTGTCTAGTAGTATATCATTGTCGTTTAACTTGCTTCTCCTTAAACGACAGGATGTGGATAATCTTGTCATATGCTTCTTTGCCATCTGTTTATCTTCTTTGGAGAGGTATCTATTAAGGTCTTTGATTCATTTGTTAACCAGGTGTTTGTTTTCTCATTGTTAAGCTTGACGAGTTCTTTGCATATTTTGGATAACATTCCTTTCTCAGAAAAGTGTTTTGCAAATGTTTCCTCCCAGTTCAACTTGTCCTGTAATACTGTTGACCTTGTCTTTCCAAGAGCAGAAGTTTGTAATCATACTGAAGTTCAGCTTATCGATTATTTCTATCATGGACCATGTCTTCGGTGTTTTATTTAGAAAGGCATCTTCAAACCCATTAACTATAATTTTTAGAGCTGCTTTAGATTCACAGCAAAATTGAGAAGAAAGTACAGAGAAATCCCATATACCCCTTGCCCCCACACAGGCATAGCCTCCTCCATTTTCAAAATCTCCAGTTTGTTACAGTTAATTAACCTAAGCTATAAATTTTGCAGATGTTCTTGATCAAGCTGAGGGTGTCCTCTTCTATTCCCCATATGCTGAGAGCTTTTATCATGAGTGGGTATTGGATTATATTAAATGCCTTTTCTACATCAATTGATATAATCATTTTTCTTCTTTATCCTGCTAATGTGATGGATTATATTCATTGATTTTTAAATATTGACCCAGCTTTCCATGCCTGGAATAAACTCACTTGGTCATGGTGTATGATTCTTTTTATACATTATTGGATACAACTTACTAATATTTTACTGATTTTTTTTCACCTATGCTCATGAAAATACTGGTGTTCAGCTTTCATTTCTTATGATGTCTTTAACTGCACTGGGGGCTTCCCTGGTGGCTCAGATGGTAAAGAATCTGCTTGCAGTGTAAGAGACCCAGGTTCCATCTCCGGGTCAGGAAGATGCCCTGGAGAAGGGAATGGCTACCCACTCCAGTATTCTTGCCTGGGGAATTCCATGGACAGAGGAAGCTGGTGGGCTACGGTCCATGGGGTCGCAAAGAGTTGGACACGAGTGAGCATGTCAGGGTAATTAATATTGGTCTCATAAAATGAGTTAGGAAGTGTTCCATCAGGGAGCCAGCTTTGAGAGTGAGGACAGGGTTTACTGAGCACCTGTAACTCAGGCTGAGAGACATGTAAAGCGCATCTCCTGTCTGACATCCAGGACAGTATATCTCAGTAATTAACAATGGGATCTTTAGAACCAACAAATCTCAGTTCCTGTCCCAGCCCTCCCAAACCATCTGCATGATCCTGGGCCAATTAACTGTTAATTTAACAAATAATAATTGAATACCTATTATGTGCCAGGCACGGGGATAACAGCAGTGGATAAAAAAGACAAATCCCAGTGCCCTTGGAGCCTTTTTTTTTTTTTTTTGGCTTATATTTTTAAACTTTCTGTGCTTCAGTTTTCCACATCTATAACATGTGACTTTAATAGTACCTGGGCTTCCTCAGTGGCTCAGGAGGTAAAGAATCCACTTGCAATGCAGGACACATAGGAGGTGTGGGTTTGATCCCTGGGTTGGGAAGATCCCCTAGAGGAGGAACTGGAAACCTACTCCAGTACTCTTTCCTGAAAAATCCCATGGACAGAGGAGCCTGGAGGACCACAGTCCAAAGGGTCACAAAGACTCAGAAACGGCTGGGCAAGTAAGCACGCATACATAATAGCACCTACCTCATAAGACTGATGTCTTATATAAGTGAATATATATAAAGAATACTCCATATATTCCATTATATTATAATTGTTGTTACTACTGTTACTACTACTATTATGTGCCAGCAGATAATGCTATTCTCTATTGACTGAGTTCACCAGTTCCAGCCTAGGACATTCCTAGCCCCGCCCTTGCTGCCTTAAGTCTCCACTCCTATCATTTCTGTCTCTGCTTCTTCAGCTGACCCTCATGCTCTTTAGGCTCACTGAGCCTATTATATGACATTCCTTCTCTGATCTAGAGTTTCCTTATCTGGAGATAGTTGGATGGCTATCTTTCTGCTGCCTTTGAAATATCCAAAGTTCTGTACTTTTGAGTTATGTCTGACTCTGTGTGACCCCACGAACTGTAGCCCACCAGGCTCCTCTGTCCATGGGATTCTCCAGGCAAGAATGCATTCCCTTCTCCAGAGGACATTCCTGACCCAGGGAAGGTCTCCTGCACTGCAGGTGAATTCTTTACCGACAGAGCCACCTGATCTCAACTACCTGAAATCAATTGTTCTAGCCTTCCCTGGACTGCTCCACAGTCATCTCTCTCTTTCTTTTTGTGGAAGAAAGTGCAACAGTGAAGTTTCATGGAAACTCCTATTTCCTCTCTGATTCTCTCTCCTCTCACTGTTCAGCCTTTAGGCTGTTCACCAAACCCCTCACTTTCTCCACCCACTATGCCGGTTTCTCTTTCTCCTGGTACTTTAAGTTCTTTCTTTTAGTTTTCTATATCTCATAGTACAATATATAATAATAATCATCTCCTTCAAACAGTGTCTGGAGAGAACGCTGGCTTGAGCTGCTGGACCTCAGTCACCAGGGATCAGCCCCTCTGGAGCCTGCCTGAGACGCGCAGGTGCCCCTCAGGGTCTGCACATGGGCTCCCCCTGCAGGATGCCCAGGGCTCTGCGTTTGGTAGGGACACAGCCTGACGGTAATTGTTGGTAACCCAGTCTTCCTTCATCACTTCCCCTCTGAGAGTCGGAGCCGTGTGATTGGCAGGCGAGTCAGCATCAAGTCAGAAGAGGCAAAGAAGATGCAGACTTGGGAAATGTTTGGCAGCTGCCAGTGCCCTGAGGCACCAGTTCCCCTTCTAACCCCGTACCCTTCAATATCCGCTCCCCACACCAGGAGTCCGACTTTCTCCAGAGATGGAATTGAAAAGACAGGCTCAGGAACTCAACAGGGTAAAATCCTTTGGGGGTTATTGTCACTGTTAAGAAAGCTGGGTTTGAAAAGAGAATTCTCTTTTCTCAGGAGAGAACAAGGAATTTATTTTAAACCAACAGGTAAAACTATCAGTCAAACTAACATAATTGCCCAAATGTACTAGTCTTAGTAACTCAGAAAAAATAAGTCTGCTGGATCGGTAATAAAGAATGCTGATGTGACCTCTGGTATTTTCTTTTCTTTTTACATTGTGAGAAAATATGCACTACTTAACCGCGTTCAAGTGCACAGTTCCATGGCTTCAAGTACATTCACAGTGCGGTATGGCCATCATCACTATCCATTTCCAGGAGTTTTCATCATCCCAAATTCTGTACCCATTAAACAACAACTCTCCTTTCCTCATCCCCTCTAAACTTGGACCTTAATGTTACTTTCTGTTTCTATTGATTCTAGGTACCATGTGTGAGTGGGATCATGTAATATTTTTTCTTCTGTGTATGACTTATCTCACTTGGCATGGTGTCTTTGAAAAGCAAGTTCTTAGGCATGCTTCCCTTCTGTTTATTATCCTGTCTCAAAAAAATTAAAGCTACTTTTGGAGCTATTGGTGGAGCCCTGGGTAAGAACAGAGGTGGAGTCCTGGGCAATAATGGAGATGTCAGTCCATCTGCCTGTGAGGATGAAGTGTTGAAGCAAAGGAAGTCTGTAAGAGTAGATTCCCTTTGAGTTTCAAGTTCACATGTCTTGAGTACTGGGAGAGCTCCAGATGAGAGAGAAAACAAGGCGAGATAATGTTATCAGCCAGCCCACAGAGATACCACGCAATTCAAATAGGAAAACAACAGGGACATACCTGGTGGTCCAGAGGTTAAGACTTAGTGCTTCCGACGCAGGGGGCACAAGTTTGATCCTTGGTCAGGACACTAAGATCCCACATGCTCCCAGCTGTGGCCACAAAAACAGAAAACAGGAACAACAACAACAAGCTGATTTAAAAAAAAACAAAACAGGAAAACAACAGCTTGTCTCTCTCCTCCAAATGCTGGGCTTTCTCTGTTCTGGAGGGTGAAAGTGCAAGTCACTCAGTCGTGTACACTCTTTGGAACCCCATGGACTAAACAGTCCATGGAACCCTCCAGGCCAGAATACTGGTGTGGGTAACCTTTCCCTTCTCCAGGGGATCTTCCCAACCCAGGGATCAAACCCAGGTCTTCCGCATTGCAGGCAGATTCTTTACCAGCTGAGCTACTGAATCCTCTGAACCCCAGTCTGCTTGGAAAGTAGATAGGGTCAAAATAGCAAAATTATGATGCCCAAATGAGTCCTGCCTCCTAGTTTCTACATTCTTGCTCTCCTAACCCACTCTCCTCTTTCAACAACTAATGGAGGAGGAGATGAAAGGGGAAAGCTTGAAGTAGAAGGAAGCAGTACCCTTGGTAGGCACTCCAGAGCAAATGCCCAGCAAGGCAATAACCCTCCTCTCTCTCACCAGGTGCCATTTCTCCTTATGCTCTCCCTGCAAGTTCTTCCTATGGCCCACTTCATGGGGCCAGCACTTTGTGCTAACTGTCATATTCTCATCCACGTGTTTAGATCTCCTTTGAGGTTCATCCTCCCCAAGGTAAAGAGAAGATCAGGAGCTAGGCAGAACCCACAGGTAAACGAATCCCCAAGTTAACTGAATACTTTCTACGAACAACTTGACCATTGTATGGTATCCTGATATGTGGGCTGGGTACAGAAAGAGGCTGTGGGCCAGGTCCTAGGAATAGCCTGCCAACAAGGCCTCAACTGGGCAGCCAGAGGGCAGTGTTTGGCTACCTAATACCTGATAGGGAAGCATCCCTAATATGGGGCAAAGGCTCAGAAAATGGGGCTGAAGCTGGCACCAGCAGGCAATATTAAAAGCAAATCACTCCCAGGCCCTAGAATACACACGCCACCACTAGGGAACCTGCATGCCACAACTAGAGAAAGCCTGAGTGCCGCAATGAAGACCCAGCACAGCCAAAATAAAAAATAATAATAAGTTTTTAAAAACCACTTCCAGGACTCCTAAACCTCTCAGATATATTCAGCTCTGTCTTAACCCCAGGAGCTTAAAGGAGACTCCCTCTAATCACTACTTTCTAGGAACAGAAATTTTCTTGGGAGAGAAAAGACAATCAAGTTGGATAAAGAGAAAAAAAATTGCCCAAGGTGCTAGATAACAGTTTCTGCAGGAGAAACACAGAAAATTGTTACAGTGGCTTGAAACAGTGACTCATCTAGCCCAGGATTTTGTTTCTAGGACTGAAAAAAACAAGGATTCTTTGATGGAGAAAATAAAAGCTGAGTGAGCAAAAGACCTTGTAAAGTAAGAAAGAAAGGGTGATAAGGTGAATGTTAGTAAATGTTACTAAAAGGATGTCTTTGACAATGACCTTAGCCTTTGTGTGAGGTGGGATGGACTTTAAGAGGCTTCCTAAAGCATGCTTCATGAATAGATTGACAGAAGGACTGAGTTCTTGAATTTAGGACTCAGTCGACCTGGGTGAGAAGGCAATGGCACCCCACTCCAGTACTCTTGCCTGGAAAATCCCATGGATGGAGGAGCCTGGTAGGCTGCAGTCCATGGGGTCGCTGAGAGTTGGACACGACTCAGTGACTTCACTTTCACTTTTCACTTTCATGCTTTGGAGAAGGAAATGGCAGCCCACTCCAGTGTTCTTGCCTGGAGAATCCCAGGGACGGTGGAGCCTGGTGGGCTACCGTCTATGGGGTCGCACAGAGTCGGACACGACTGAAGCGACTTAGCAGCAGCAGCAGCATACCTGGGTTGAGACTTTCCTGTGTGTCAGTGGCTCAGTGTCTGATTCTTTGTGATCCCATGGACTGTAACCCACCAGGCTCCTGTATCCATGGGGATTCTCCAGGCAAGAATACTGGAGTGGGTTGCCATGCCCTCCTCCAGGGGATCTTCCCAGCCCAGGGATCCAACCTGCACCTCTTACATCTCCTGCATTGGCAGGCAGGTTCTTTACCCACTCAGCCACCTGGGAAGCCGTGATGCCAATGCAGAGGGTGTGGTCTGCGAACTAAGATCTCACACAACACATGCCCCGCCCCTGCCCAGACAGAAAAAAAAGACCTAGGTTGGAATCATACCCTCTGAGCTTCAGTTTTATTGCTTTCACAGTGGAAACATTTCCCCCATGGGAGATTATTAGGGCAATTTCATGAGATAATATGATAGTATATAAAAATATCTAGTACTATGCCATACCATCTTAAAGACTGAATAAAAAGTAGTGTTTATAATTTACTTAAGCACCAATAGAAGGGAAAATGGGGCTACTTAGTTACAAAAAATGATGAGCACGTGGCTATGCAGGCATTCTGAAGTGATGTGCAATAAAACCAGGCCTGAGCAAAAGCTCAAATAGCAAAGAATCTTCTGCTGTTTTTCTGGGCTGTTGGTTTATGATCACACAGAACTCTCTCCTATTTATTCTTTCTCATCCAGATGAATTCTGGCCTGGAGGCTAGAAAGACATAACTGTCAATCATGCTGTTGCCCAAGAGAAGCAATACGCTGTCTTTCCAGGGTACACTTTGGGTGTGTTGGCCAGTAGACAGGGCCCGTGGGACCAAGTCCTGCAGAGCAGCTGCACCACTATTACCTGAATAAGTGATCACAGCTGCACTTCTGGGCAATCTTCCATAGTATTCTGCAACCAGCACCAGCTATGTGGTATGGACCCTTAGAAAGGCGCCCCCCAACCCACCTGTGAATGAGGCTGGGGGTGGGATGGCCTCTGTAAGGCTGCCTTCTTGGGAAAAGTTCATGAGTACCACTTTTCTCCTAACCAGTTACAGTCTTTTGTAAGCATTTATTATGCTCTGATGCCATGTTCTGACTCCTTTCCTTTCTTTTGCATTTCCTGGCCCTAAAAAGGTTCTTCTTAAAAATATATGCATTTATATACATGTACATATATTTGGCTATGCCAGGTCCTAGTTGTGGCATGCAGGATCTTCAGCTGCAGCATGTGGGATCTAGTTCCCTGATCAGGGATGGAACCCATGTCCTCTGCATCTGGAGCGAGGAGTCCCAGCCACTGGACCCCCAGGAAAGTTTTTATACTGATAGGAGATGGAGGTTGAAAGTCTTAAGGAAAACAATGCATAGGGTGGAATTTTTGTATTAAGGAGGGGGTGGGTTTTTTTTTTTAATCATTATTTAAGGTTTTATTTTCTTTCTTTCTTTTTTTTTTGGCTGTGCTGCAGGGCTTGTGGGATCTTAGTTCCCCAACCAGGGACTGAATCTAGTTTATTACAGTGAAAAGTGCCAAGTCCTAACCACTGGACCACCAGGGAGCTCCTGATTTACTCTCTTAAGGGTCCTTCAGCAGGTGGAATGGAAGATCCCTGGCACCTTGGGTAACCAAGGTGTTATCCTGCTTCACTGCTTATTCTGTCTAGAGGGCCTGCACATCAGTGCCTTGTCTCCCGAGTTGTCTCTACAGTTGATGGAGTACCTTCAAGTCCTCACGTCACGTATTCCTCAATCAATCACAAGGGTCTGCACTCCTGTCTCCACAACTTCCTCATTTGTGGGCTGCACACTAGGAGAATACTTGGTTTCTGCCTCTCTCCAACCTCAGGACCAACTTCCCCTAGCCACACTTTGGAGCCCTTGTAGATTTTAGTAGAATCTCATATTTTCATTTGCCCCCATGAGAGAGAAGCAATTTCAGGGGAATAAATAAGGAACTTAACTGAACTCCAGCATCCTCTGTCCATGGACCTGCGACCCCCAATGATTCTGTGCTTTATCTCTCACCTTGATTGGTTCAGGCCCTCTTGGCTAGGCCAAGGGTGCTTAATTATAAAAGGTTTAATTTTAGTTTGGGGGAAGAGACAAATCCACTTAGGAATATGGGGGAGTTATAAGTAAAAAGGAAGATAAATGGGAGGAAAAAGAAAGAAGGAGAAGGGAAGGGAATGCCTAGGGGAATCTGTTTAGCTGTAGACATTAGGGTAACTGCACAGACCTTTTCATTTGTCTGTAATGGCTATGAAGAACTTGGTCTCACATCTTACAAAAGAACAGGCTGGAAATCTAACTGCCTTGGAATTCTAAGGGTAGTAACTCCCAGCAAGAGAAACTATCCTAATCCTTCCAGGGAAACTCAAACAACAGCTAGAAAGGTCTAAAGTTACAGTTTAAATGCACTGACATCCTGTTGTTTGCCCTTAAATCTGGGAATCCAGAGTTCAGGAGAGACATTCCTCTTAATCCCCTTGTCCTCGTGACAGGAGCTGGATGGGAGTGGGGATGTTTATTCTTGCTTGGGAGCACAGTGAGAACAAGGAGGAAGCATGGCTTGAAACTGAACTTGGTTTGGAGGCCAAAACCAAGTTTTGATTTTGGTCAAAGGCGTGAGATGGGGAGAAAAGAGCGAGTGGGGAGCTCTTCTGCAAAGGTTCTGTCTCAAATGAGTCAGTGGAATTAGGCTGCTTGAAGAATAAAGAGTTCTACTCTCATAGGGTATTAGGATTTTAATTTTATCATTTGGTACAATGAAGAGGGCTTCCCTTGTGGCTCAGCTGGTAAAGAATCTGCCTGCAATGCAGGAGACCTGGGTTCAATTCCTGGGTTGGGGAGATCCCTTGGAGAAAGGATTGGCTACCCACTCCAGTATTCTAGCCTGGAGAATTCCACGGACTGTATAGTCCATGGGGTCTCAAAGAGTCAGACATGACTGAGCAACTTTCACTTACAATGAAGAATTTCTAAACTCTGGGAACAGCAGAATATTTCAAGGTGCGCTTCTCTCATTTTGGATTAGGAGAGTATTGAAATGGCTACAATCCCAAAAGATGATGACTCGAGGGCAGACAAACAGAAGGATGTCACAGTACCTCCTGGAATTGTTGCTCTTAATGTGGAAGGCAAAATAATAAAGCTTCCAAAAGATAATACAGGAGAATACCTTTATAATCAAATACCAGTTACATATATTTAAAAATGCTTCAGTTCAGTTCAGTTCAGTCGCTCAGTCGTGTCCGACTCTTTGCGACCCCATGAATCACAGCACGCCAGGCCTCCCTGTCCGTCACCAACTCCCGGAGTTCACTCAGACTCACATCCATCGAGTCCGTGATGCCATCCAGCCATCTCATCCTCTGTCGTCCCCTTCTCCTCCTGCCCCCAATCCCTCCCAGCATCAGAGTCTTTTCCAATGAGTCCACTCTTCGCGTGAGGTGGCCAAAGTACTGGAGCTTCAGCTTTAGCATAATTCCTTCCAATGAGCACCCAGGACTGATCTCCTTCAGAATGGACTGGTTGGATCTCCTTGCAGTCCAAGGGACTCTCAAGAATCTTGTCCAACACCACAGTTCAAAAGCATTAATTCTTCGGCGCTCAGTCTTCTTCACAGTCCAACTCTCACATCCATACATGACCACAGGAAAAACCATAGCCTTGACTAGATGGACCTTAGTCAGCAAAGTAATGTCTCTGCTTTTGAATATGCTATCTAGGTTGGTCATAACTTTTCTTCCAAGGAGTAAGCGTCTTTTAATTTCATGGCTGCAATCACCATCTGCAGTGATTTTGGAGCCCCCCCAAAATAAAGTCTGACACTGTTTCCACTGTTTCCCCATCTATTTCCCATGAAGTGATGGGACCGGATGCCATGATCTTCATTTTCTGAAAGTTGAGCTTTAAGCCAACTTTTTCACTCTCCTCTTTCACTTTCATCAAGAGGCTTTTTAGTTCCTCTTCACTTTCTGCCTTAAGGGTGGTGTCATCTGCATATCTGAGGTGATTGATATTTCTCCTGGCAATCTTGATTCCAGCTTGTGCTTCTTCCAGCCCAGCGTTTCTCATGATGTACTCTGCATAGAAGTTAAATAAGCAGGGTGACAATATACAGCCTTGACGTACTCCTTTTCCTATTTGGAACCAGTCTGTTGTTCCATGTCCAGTTCTAACTGTTGCTTCCTGACCTGCATACAGATTTCTCAAGAGGCAGGTCAGGTGGTCTGGTATTCCCATCTCTTTCAGAATTTTCCACAGTTTATTGTGATCCACACAACAAAGGCTTTGGCATAGTCAATAAAGCAGAAATAGATGTTTTTCTGGAACTCTCTTGCTTTTTCCTTGATCCAGCGGATGTTGGTAATCTGATCTCTGGTTCCTCTGCCTTTTCTAAAACCAGCTTGAATATCAAGGAGTTCATGAGTTCACGTATTGCTGAAGCCTGGCTTGGAGAATTTTGAGCATTACTTTACTAGCATGTGAGATGAGTGCAGTTGTGTGGTACTTTGAGCATTCTTTGGCATTGCCTTTCTTTGGGATTGGAATGAAAACTGACCTTTTCCAGTCCTGTGGCCACTGCTGAGTTTTCCAAATTTGCTGGCATATTGAGTGCAGCACTTTCACAGCATCATCTTTCAGGATTTGAAAGAGCTCAACTGGAATTCCATCACCTCCACTAAAAATGCTTAGCTGCAGGTTTTCCCTCGTGGCCCAGTGGTTAAGAATCCATCTTGCAATGCAGGGGACACTGATTCAATCCCTGGTCCAGGAAGATCCCACATGCCCTGAGCTACCACTAAGACAGGACACCACAACTACTGAGCCGATGTTCTGGAGCCTGAGAGCCGCAACTGCTGAAGCCCACACACCCTAGAGCCTGCACTCTGCAGGAAGAGAAGTCGCTGCAATGAGAAGTCCGTGCACCACAACTAAAGAGCAACCCCTGCTCACCACAACTAGAGAACACCCACATGCAGCAGAGAAGACAGACCCAGCACAGCCAAAACTAAATAAATAAAAAATTAAAAAAAGTAGAAAGCCGACAGATGCAAATTAAGACCATGGGAGATACTGCTGCATATCCACCAAAATGGCTGGAATTTTATTTATTCATTTAAACTTTTTATTTTATATTAGAGAATAGGAATGGATGGGATTTTAAAACATTGATAACATCAAATGCTGGTGAAAATATGGAATAATTAGGACTCTCATGTACTGCTGAAGGCAGTCTGAATTGGCCCATCCACTTTGGGGAAAAAGCTATGTACCAAAGTTAAGTTTATAACCTTTGACTCCTACAGATTCCCCAAAGAAACACATGTTCATGAATGCTTATTTATAATAGCTAACAACTGGATACAGTCCTGTTTTTGACACAACTGCTGTGTATTAAACCATTTCACACCTAGTGCATAAATCCATCACTGTTTTATGATGGTTGTGGATTCTGTGGGTCAAGAGTTCAGAAAGAGGCTAGAGAGGATTGCTTATCTCAGCTTCGCCACGTCTGTGGCTTCTGCAGGGAGAGACAAAGGCTGTGACCAGTGGTGAGGGGGCTGGAATCACCTAAAGGCCTTGGCCTCATACAACTAGACTGCCAGGGAATGCCCCAAATGGCATGGAAGACACACATATATGCATGCTTCTTGATTTTCTATTTGGTGGGTGGGCGGGGGGGACCATGATGCACGGCTGGCGGGATCTCAGTTCCCCGACCGGGGAATCAACCTGGGTTACTGCAGTGAAAGCCGAGAATCCTAACCACTCAGCCATCAGGGAACTCCCCTCCTACAGCTAGTTCTTGGTCAGGAGCTCAGCTGGGGCTGTTGACTAACACACCTGAACACAGCCTCTCCATGGTGTAGCTTGGACTTTCACCCAGTTTGGCAACAAGTGCAAACATCCCCAAAGAACAAGGTGGAAGTGCAAGACATTTTTTATGAAGTGACTTAAAAAGTCACTCTTGCTGCACTTAATTGGTTAAGAGAGAGCAAAGGCCTTCAAGGGGAGGAGACATAAATTCCACACTTTATTTTTAAAAAAATTTTGGCCACATCTTAGTTCCCCAACCAGAGGTTGAACCCATGCCCCTTGAATTAGAAAGTAGAGTCTTCACCATTGGATCACCAGGGAAGTCCCAGATTCCACCTTTTAATGGGAGGAATGTTGAGATCACTTTATAAAAACGACATGTGTGTTGAGAGATATTTCTGTGGCTTTCTTTGGAAAATGCTATCTGCCACAAGCCAACTATCCATCAGCAGGAGAATGGACAAACTAAGGATGGTATGTTCATTATGAAGGAATACTATACGGTGAAGTATGGCAAACAGCAGCCATATGAGATAGTGTGGCTGGATCTCACCAACATAATGTTGAGCTAAAGGAGCCACATGAAGACATATATAGCTTAATTCTAGTTATAAATTTTTGAAAACACAAGCAAAGCTATAAGTCTGTTTTGAGATACAGACTTAGGAAGAGCAGCAATTAGAACAGTTTCTGAGATTGCTGGCCATTCATCCTGACTTAGGTGATAATTATATCACGAAGCACTTCGTGATAAATCATAAAGCTGTACATTTTTGTTTGGGGCACTTTCTTGTGTCTTACATTTCACAAGAAAAAGGGTAAGAAATTGTGATCTTCTGGCACCGAAAACTAAGTTTATGTGAAAAGAATTCACTCTGAACTTTAGAAACGATACCTAGCAAACCAACAGAACATCTGTCTCCATCTCTGTTAGTTCCTTTTTAATGTACACATGTCTTCCTACTTTGTTATAATCAACATGCAAAACTATTTTGTGTCCTGGTTTTTATGCTGTGCTGTAAAGGTAGTTTACACACATGTCATTTTTTAAAGCTACATGGTATTTCATTGTTTACAAATCACAAGGTTTTTTAGCTGTTTTCATATTGTTCAGACTATGTGTAGCTTCAAATTCTCTAGATCATCATTGTTATCACTAACCTTATTAATAATTCCCTGGTGGTAGAGTGGTTAAGACTGTGTTCCCAATGCAGGGGCCTGGGTTTTATCTCTGGTTGGAGAAGATCCTGCATGCCACATGAGGTGACCAAAAAAAAAAAAAAAAATCTACGAACTCCCTAGATCCTAGACCTTGTAAATAGATCTTTTCATTCATCTTCTCACATCAACCTAATGATTAATGAGACAGGCATGACTTTTATTCCCATTTTTACAGATGATAAAACTGAGACTTATGTTAAGTAAACTTGTAAGTTTCACAAAGTGCAGCTTCCACAACAATTCATACCTTGGCAAACACATTCCAGAGCACTTCCTCTTGACCTTTTGACACAATACTTGCTGTAGACTCCTCCCGCCCGGCCCCAGGACATTTTTTTCCTTGTTGTTCAGTTGCTCAGTTGTGTCCAACTCTTTGTGACCCCATGGACTGCAGCACACCAGGTTTTCCTGTCCTTCACCATCTCCTATCATTCACCATTTTTTTCCTCGGGATTTCCCAAAGTGGAATTGCCAGTTCAAAAGTTGTGAGCAACTTTAGAGTGTTCCAGACTGTTCTCTATACTCCAGATGGTTCTCTATACACCCTGAACCAAAGTACACTGCTATTAGGAGGGTTCAGTAAACGGTCAGGATCATGTCAAGTTTATTGATTCCTTGATTCCAATTTTAGAGCCTCTCTGTAGGACTTCCCTCACCAAAATGGTGTAGGCTAGGGAATACCTAAATATTATTCTTACACTTAACCTATTTAGAATATTTTAGAAGATCTTCCTTTCCCTTTTCTTAACTGTTTTGGTTGAGTATCAGTACTTTGGAGGAAATAATGAAGTATTTTCCCTTAGTGGGTTTTTTGTTTTTTTGTTTTTTTAGCTGTACTGCACAGCTTGCAGAACTTAGTTCCCCAACCAGGGATTGAACCTGGGACCTCAGCAGAGAGAGCACCAAGTTCTAACTGCTGGACCACCACGGAATTCCCAAGAATTAGGTACTTTGACCTCTCTTTTTTTAAGCAGATTTTTTTCTTTATCATGATGATTGTTTTCTACCACAGAAACTTTCACTGAATTACCATCCAATATGGCACCCCACTCCAGTACTCTTGCCTGGAGAATCCCATGGACGGAGGAGCCTGGTAGGCTGAAGTCCATGGGGTCCCTAAGAGTCGGACACGACTGAGCGACTTCACTTTCATGCATTGGAGAAGGAAATGGCAACCCACTCCAGTGTTCTTGCCTGGAGAATCCCAGGGACGGGGGAGCCTGGTAGGAGGCCATCTATGGGGTCACACAGAGTTGGACACGACTGAAGCAACTTAGCAGCAGCAGCAGCAGCAACAGTATTCCTTTAGGTTCAATGTGACCTTTTAATAAGAAAAAGTCATGTTTCTACATCTCTTATAAAATTCTACTGCAAATACTGCCCAATATATTACTCATTGTTCTTTTCATAGTCATGTAATGACAATTTTCTAGAACTCAATGTCAAAGGAAAAGTTTGTCTCTTCCCATAAAATCATATATTTCCTTTGATCAGACAGTGAAAATTATACAGCCTAATGTATCTTTTTTTATTTCTGCCTTGGTTGTAAGTATCTCTAATCCAAATGTTCAGCCATCTTAATGATCCCATTCTGAGTTTCCGATATTAAAATGTAAGGTTGCCCTCAAAATAAAGCAATAAATCAATTAAAAAAATAAAATGTAAGCTTCCAAAAGGCAGAGATTTTGTCTATTTTGTTCCTGTTGAAGGGGCAGGCAGAGGGAAACAGCTCAAATGCTTTATATTGGGAAAGAGACTTTTTTTTTTAGAAGAAACATCACATAACTCTGTGGCTGTTTAGCCCATTTCCATTGCAGTATAAAGTAACATCCTATCCTCTGAAGTGCTCTTAAACAAAGCAAACTGCTTTCCACCAAACCAAAGGGTATAAAATAAAGTTAGAATTATCTTGCCTTCTCATAAAATCGTTTCTCATTGGTATTTACATCATTCACGAATACATAAAACAAAGACTTGGGATGAAGAAGAAAAAGAGATTTTCTGGGTTTTGGTGTCTCTGTGGTTTTGTGTGGAATGTGGCTGAAATAGGGTGCTATTTCACCCGAAACAGTAGTCCTTTGGGTAAATTAAGCTGGAGGACGTCCAGAAAAGGGTGCCTGAGAAAAATGCCTGGACCATCTTGAAGTCCCCCTTTTGTACATGGGGTGCCCTTTTAAGGTGTCAGTTGAACTCTGGTGTCTTGCCTTAGCTTCACCCCTATCCTTTCACGACCAGCAGATGACCTGTCGACGTGGGCTCTGCTCACTGAACGCTGGACGCCCCACCCCCATGCATTCCAGCGACCCTCTATCCGTTTCCCACTCCTCACCTTGCCCCGGCATTCCCCACCATCACCGCTCATCCAGATCCTGACCTCTTGCTCTGCTTCTTCTTTGTTGCTCTGACCCCTCAGCTTTGACAGCTGACACTGGCTATCCTAGTGGGGCCATGCAAATCCACTCCAGAGACCCAGCCTTACTTAGTTTGGATCAGTTTTTGGCTATTTCAGGCCACTGCCCTCCCTGGGAAGGGCCACACCTTCAGTCCTGGGGTCACTGTTTCTGTAGAGACCCATTCTGTCTTCTGAAGACATGCTACCTTGTGGTAGGTAGGTGGTGCCACTGGCTGGCACTTTCTTTATGCCTTTTTTCTTAGAGATTGAAGGTGGCAGGTAGGGTCCAAGGGGACACATCTGGACCCTGGTTAAGGCCAATGGCTATAGCAGGAGTAAATCAATACTCTATCATCTGAGGCTACTGAGAATTCGGAGACATTGGTTAATAGCTTTGGGGAGAATGAGATGAAGGTAGGTCATGCTATTAAATGACAATAAGACAGGTTGCAAAGTTGATCCATTAACCAAAAGTTTATAACGATTGCCCAAATCACATGGTTGTATACACGCTTATTACACCTTTACAAATCCTTTATTATAAATTGACTTACTATATAGATAGGGAAAATTGGAAAGAGCCCATTATCTTTCTTGGATTGATATGAATTTTGTTCTGCTCTGTGAGGTCTGAGAAATATTTAAGTCCAAGCACTGGATACATTCTTTCCCTTTTCTTTCTTTTTAAAATAGAATTTGAGTTCTACTTCTAATGTTATAAACTTTTCGTTGTTTCTTAAGATTAAAAAAAATGCTTTATGCTGTCACACATTTTAATCAAGTTTGGTTTACATGAGGCATAGAGAAATAACTTAAAAACCTACATAGAAGATTTGGATATTGGATATGACAGCAGGAGTCAAGTTTAATCGCCTAGACTAGTGCTCTGCAATATATTCATCACTAGCCTTGGGTGGCTATTTAAACTTAATTTAAATTAATTAGAATTAAATAACATTAAAAATCCAGTTTCTCAGTTGCAGTGGCCACATTTCACGTGCTCACTGACCTCATGTGGTTGACGGCTACTATGTGGGACAGGTCATATATAGAGTGTCCATCACTGTAAAAATTTCTTTTGGCCTTGGCTGACCCAGACAACTTGGGTTTGTGAAGTTTTCTTTTAGATAAACATACAGTAAAACACTGTGGCCTCGAGGGTGGCTCAGTGGTAAAGAATCCACCTGCCAATGCAGGAGACGTGGGTTTGATCATTGGTCCAGGAGATCTCCTGCAGAAGAAAATGGCAACCCACTCCAGTCTTCTTGCCTGGAAAATCCCATGGACAAAGCCCTGGCTGGCTACAGTCCATAGGGTCACAAAGAGTTGGACATGAGTGAGCACACACACATAGTAAATCATTGTATCAGCTCAGGCTGTCATAATAAGATACCACAGACTGGTGACTAGAGAAACAGAAATTCATTTTCTCAACGTTCCAGAGGCTGGAAGTCCAAGATTAAGGTGCCAGGGTTGGATTCCGGTGAGATTTCTCTTTCTGGCTTGCAAATAGCCAGCTTCTTGCTCTGTCTTCACGTGGCCTTTCTCCTGTGCACCTACCTACAGGGGGAGAGAGAGGGAGAGAGAGAGAGAGAGAGAGAGAGAGAGAGAGAGAGAGAGAGAGAGAGAGAGATTTCCCTTCCTGTTCTTATAAGGACACCATTCTATTGGACGAGGGAAACACTCTTCTGATCTCATTTAACTTGAATTATCTCCATAAAGGCCCTATCGCCAAATACAGTAAGGGGATTTGGGCTTCAACATACAAATCTGGGAGAAACACAAGTTTATCTGTAACAAATTTTGAAAAGAAGGAGAAGGAAGAAGGAAAGAGAGGAGGAGAGAGGGGAAGCAAAAGTAGGTCAGGGCCAGATGGTGAAGGCCTCATTGCTATGCTAAGGAGTTGAAAGTCTGTCTGAAGCAGAAGGGGAAACTCTGTAAAGTTAAGAAGGTAGTCTGTGTGATTGAAATGTTCATTTCAGAAAGAACAGCCAGTTAACAGTATGGAGGGTGGGTTGAAGTCTGAGGGGGGCTTGGAAGAACGGAGGCAGGAAGATACTCCAGTGTTGAGTTTTCTCCTGTTTACCCAAAGGAAGCTTACTGGAGAGTTGAAAATGTTTTCTTTGAAACCTCTGGACCTTACAGGTGCAGATCCAGGATGAGGGGGCAGGTTTGACCCCCCCAGAAGCAGGCTAGACAAACAGTTAGAGCAGACGAGGGTCATAAATTTCGGGGTTCAATCTTAACTCCATCCTTTATTACCTATTGACTTAGAGTTGGTGTGCTCAGCTTCTCTGAACATTAATGTCCTCCTTTGTTGAAGGGGATTGATTACACTATTTCATAGCATTGTTCTAAGGATTAAATTATGCAATGTAGGGAAAAACATTTAACACACAGCCTGTTTAGTGTTTAGTGCTCAATATATTTTGGCTATTATTACTACCAGGGATATATTTACTGTCAAAGGAATACAGGAAATAGGGTTTTTGTTTGTTTAAATGAATCTTGTCTATCTTAAGATTCGCTCTGTGTGTGATTCTATGTGTGGATGTGTTCTCCACCACATAGAAGTCACCTTTAAGACTTTTGGAGTCACCATCCTGTATCGGTAGAGTGAACATGAGCTTCAGAGTCACAAGAACTAGTGTCAAATCCCTTCCCTGGTGGTCCAGTGGCTAAGACTCAGTAATTCCAATGCAAGGGGCTCAGGTTCAACCCCTAGTCTAGATCTGGAATCTAGATCCCACATACTGCAGCTAAGAGTTCTTATGCCACAACTAAAGACTGATGATCCTGCATGGTGCAACCAAGATCCAGGAGAGTTAAAAAAAAGAAAAATCCCTTGTCTACCACTTCTCTAGCCCCGTGACCTGCAAGAGACATCTTACTTGAGTCTTGGAGCTTCCCTGGTGGTTCAGATGGTAAAGCATCTGCCTGTAATGTGGGAGACATGGGTTTGATCCCAGGGTTGGGAAGATTCCCTGGAGAAGGAAATGGCAACCCACTCCAGTACTCTTGCCTGGAAAATTCCACAGATGGAGGAGCCTGGTAGGCTACAGTCCACGGGGTCACAAAGAGTCAGACATAACTGAGCGACTTTACTTTCTTTCAGTTCCTTATCAGTGAAATGCATATGATAATACTTTTTAGTCATTCATTTATCCACAGATATTTACTTATATTTACTGTAGAGCTGGGCTATGAAGAAAGCTGAGTGCTGAAGAATTGATACTTTTGAACTGTGGTGTTGGAGGCTGCAAGGAGATCAAACCTGTCAATTCTAAAGGAGATCAGTCCTGAATACTCATTGGAAGGGCTGATGCTGAAGCTGAAAGTCCAATACTTTGGCCACCTGATGTGAAGAACTGACTCATTGGAAAAGACCCTGATGCTGGGAAAGATTGAAGGCAGGAGAAGGGGACGACGGAGGATAATATGGTGGATGGCATCACCGACTCGATGGACATGAGTTTGAGCAAGCTCCAGGAGTTGGTGATGGACAGGGAGGCCTGGCGTGCTGGGGTCGCAAAGAGTCGGACACGACTGAGTGACTGAACTGAACTGAACTGAATTGAACAGCACCAGGCACTGGGCTGGGAATTCCACTGTAAGTATATCAGACACAGTCCAATGACATTTTTGAGGGGAAAGAGACAGTTATACTACAATCTTATAAGTGCTCTAACAGGTCAAATGTAGGAGAAAAGACAATACTAATACAGCCCAGAGGAACAGCATTCCTGTCAATGCCTTCCAAGGGTTGCATTCTGGTTTTTAAGTGGGGAGTTGAAGGATGGGGAAATAACAACCAGGTGAAGCAAGTGGGGGTGGGAAGAAGCAAACAGGGGTGGGAAAAGTGCTCCAGACAGACATAAAAGTAGGCACAAAGGCCTGGAGCCAAGGAGTGCCATCTTGAAAAGTCAAAACCCAGGTTCACCTGTCCTGGGCAGAAACTGTGGAAGGGTAGAGCTGAGAGAAGAGCTGTAGAGAAATTGTGGGAGGGGCTTAGGGAGTAGAAAGACATGATCAGACCTGCATTTTAGAAATATGGCTTCAGCTGTAGCAGAAAGAATGGGTGGTCTGTAAGTAAAGGCAGGATGGTGTAAGAGAGCTCTAGTAAAAGCCTAGTGTGGTGATCCAGGTGAAAATGTGCCAGGCTGAAGCAATAGGAGATACATAATAATAATCATAGCAAATTTAATACATATATCCAGGAAGTGTTCTATGCATCCAGCATACACTAACACATACAATCCTCAAAACCAGAATAAACCTAAGAGGCCAGTCCTATTAACATCTTTATTTTATAGAGGAGGAATCCATGGAATAGTCTGCTCAAGGTGATACAGTGTTGGGATTGAACCTGGGCAGTCTTGCTCTAGGCAGGGCTTCTTTTGTGCTATACTGTGCTGCTGAAGACCTAATAGATTTCTGAGATTGACTAAGAATTAAGGAATGAGGTAGAGGGAGGAGTCACAGAGATCTCCAAATTTCTGGCTTGTGACTAGGTAGCTTTTTGAGTCATTGTTTGGGCTGAAACATATACTAGGGAAGATCAGACTTGGGAGAAAAGATAATGAGTTGCTAGTGAGACAGGCTGAATTTGAATTCCTAACATAACAGCCATGGGCAGATATTCAGAGTATCATTGTACACATGTGTCTGAAGCTCATTTCAGTTCAGTCGCTCGGTCGTGTCCGACTCTTTGCGACCCCATGAACCGCAGCATGCCAGGCCTCTCTGTCCATCACCAACTGCTGGAGTCCATCCAAACCCATGTCCATCGAGTCAGTGGTGCCATCCAACCATCTCATTCTCTGTCATCCCCTTCTCCTCCTGCCCTCAGTCTTTCCCAGCATCAGGGTCTTTTCAAATGAGTCAACTCTTCGCATCAGGTGGCCAAAATATTGGAGTTTCAGCTTCATCATCAGTCCTTCCAATGAACATCCAGGACTGATCTCCTTTAGGATGGACTGGTTGGATCTCTTTTCAGTCCAAGGGCCTCTCAAGAGTCTTCTCCAACACCACAGTTCAAAAGCATCAATTCTTTGGCACTCAGCTTTCTTTATAGTCCATACATGACCACTGGAAAAATCATAGCCTTGACTAGTGGACCTTTGTTGGCAAAGTAATGTCTCTGCTTTTTAATATGCTTATGTTGGTCATAACTTTCCTTGAGAGTTATCATTACTAAATTTTTTATTTTCTGGTTGCACAGTGTTGCATGTGGGATCTTAACTCCCTGACTAGGAATAGAACATGCACCTGCTGTGTTGGAAACTTGGCATGTTTACCACTGGACCACCAGGGAGTCTCAAGACAGTTATCTGAACAGGAGTTATGTATTTGGGACTCATTAGCATGCAACCATGGGAATGGATTAGATGTCTTAGGAAGAATGTTTTGAACTAGAAAAGAAGATATTTTGAGAAAAAAGCAGAGGAACACCAGTATTAATGAGTAGGTAAACGGAGAGTCACTTACAACGGCAATTAGGATAAACAGTAAAGAGATGGGAGGAATATAGGGAACATGGGAAGGAGAGAGACATTTTGAGCAGTACGGTGTCAAATGGTATGGAGAGCTCAGCAAAGTGACCACCAAATGTGAAAAGTGTCCATTGAATACAGTCACAAGGAATTCGGTAGTGACCTTGGAGAGAACAGTTTCGGTAAACTGATAAGAACAGTAGTCAGAGTGCAGGCGCCGGAGGAGTGAATGCAGGGTGGAGGCCACAAACACAAAGAATTTCAGGGACTTCCCTGGTGGTTCAGTGTTAAGACTCCCTGTTTTCATTGCAGGGGGCATTGGAACTGAGATCCCACATGCTGAATATCATGGTCAAAAAAAAGAGGGGGGAGAATTTCACCAAGAAGATTTGCCTATGAAGGGAAGAGAGCTATCTGGAGAGGGAGATGGCTTAAAGGAAAAAATTAATTTTTATTAGGCTAGACATTTGAGAATATTTAAATATTAATGAGAAGAATCCAGGAGAACCTGAGAGGCTGTGAAATCACAAAGGGAATTATCTGAGAACCCTTGAGAAAGTGGAGGGGGTGGATGCAGGACATAGATGGAGAGTTTAGCCTAAGCAGTAGAAAGTTTTTTTCTTTGTAACAAGAGAGATACAGAGAAGAATGAGAAGCAAAATTAGAGTTTGTGGTGGGAAACAGAGGGAGTTCTTGATGGTTTTTATTATCTCTTCGAAGTAGGAGGCCTTATCACTGTTACAGAGTGTGGGAGACAGTGGAGTCGAAGTTAAGAGGAAAACAGAGAAGGTTTAAAACAGACCCAGGGATTTTTAGGGCATGGAAAATACTGTGTATGATACTATACCGATGGAGGGATGGATGGATGTCCATTATATATCTGTCCAAACTCACAGAATGTACAATACCAAGAGTGAACCCTAATAATGTAAACTATGGACTTGGAGTGATTATATGATGTGTCAGTGGAGGTTCATCAACTGTAACAAATGTACTTCTCTTGTGGGGATGTTGATAATTAGGGAGCACATGTAGGGGGCAGGGGCTACATGACAAATCTCTGTACTTTCCTCTCAATAGTGCTGTGAACATAAAACTCCTCTAAAAAAATTAAGTCTTAATTCAACAGCAACCACAACAAATCAGCCTCATGGAGGTGGAGATCAACATGACTGAGGAAACAGAAAAAATTCCCAGCAATGCACGAGGACCTATGAATTCACTATGGTAATAACCTGCATGTTTGTTCTAGTTAAGTGGTAGGTTTGGAGAAGACAGAGAGATCTGGAATTGGAGTTTTGACAGCTGAGTACAATAGAAGACAATGGGGATTAGAGATGAGGATACTGGTAGGAGAGGGGCGAAAACAATGGAGACCACCCAAGGGACCAGAAGAGAGCAGAAAAGAGCTGATATAGGAGGACAGAGGGGAATTCCTTGGCAGTCTAGTGGTTAGGACTCTCTGCTTTCACTGCCAGAGCCTGGGGAACTAAGATCCCACAAGCTGTGAGGTGAGGTAAAAATAAAAAGAGACATTTAGGGTCTTTGAATTCTCCTTAAAGAACAGTGTGTGATAGGTAGCCTCTAAGATGAACCCCAGTGATCCTACCTCATGGTACTTATGGCCTGGAGCAGTCTTCTCCTTTGGAGAGTGAGCTGGACCTAGTGACTCATCTAACAAACAGAAGAAGGTGATGGGATGTTACTTCTGAGATTAGTTTCAAAAAGACTCTTCCTGTCCTCTATGCTGTCTCACTCATTGGCTCTGATGCAAACCAGTTACCATGGTCTGTGCCCTATGCAGAGACCCACATAGCAAGGAAATGAGGGTGTGAATCCTGCCAACAACTGTCTTAGTGATCTTAAAGTCAGATCCTCCCTTAGTCAGACAAGGGACCTTCAGATAAGACCACAGCTTGTGTTGACACCATGATTGCAGTCCCTTGAGGGAACTTGTGGCAAAGGCACCCAGCTAAACCCTGCTGAGATTCCTGACAAGAGCTAGGAGATAAAATTAATACAGAGTATAAGAAGTAACTGAAGGGAAAAAGGACAGCAATTACCATCAGAGATGGGAGTGTTTGAGGTTACAGTTTCAGCTATGTAGCTAAATAGATGCAGAGATCCAACTCAGTGAAGATAAGGTCAAGGAGTTTTGAGGCCAGGGTACTGGATAAATCAGATGCATAAATGTGGAAGTCATTCAGGATCATTGGGCAGAGAAGAGCGTGCACCAGGTGTCAGTTTCAATGAATGACAAGGTGACACTGGGGCAAAGAGGACAGGAAGCCTAGTGAGATGGAGAGTACTATAATTAGGTGGAATGAGCTGCCACAAAGTTTTTTTTTTTGAAGACGATGGCAAATTAATGGCATGGAAGGAGCACTAGGGATCTAGGAAGACGCTGACCCCAAAACTGGACTCTGGGATAAGTGAAGTGTGGGAGAATCACCTCTTCTCAAGAGTATAGGGGAGAACTGTCCTCAATGTAGGAACAAGTTTCAAGATTAACTGGCATGAAAGTAAGGTTCTTGTCCCCTCATAGTTGGCACTCGACGAATATTAGCCGTCTCTCAACATTCAGGTAAACATGTATATGCCTTTGCTCTGCACCTTCCTCTCCCCAATCTCTCTGCAAAAGATTAGGTCTAGGTAAAGGGGTGGGTTCCGGTGGTTGGAGGCAGCGTGGCTCCTCCTTCACTCGGTCAACTGAGAGCGTGTTAGCAAGGTTTTCCGTAACTTCACTGGCGCACAAGAAGGGAGATTTATTCCTTTCACCACATAACATTAATCGAGCGCCCAACCTGTGGGACACCGGCGACACAAACACGAGAGAGATATATTTCCGACTACTGGAAGGGCGTTCGGTCACACTCGGTGTCAAGGCCAACACAGGTAGGTACACCGTTTAGACTTTTCCAAGTTCTCCCCACACTTTTAGCTGAGGTAAAATGTCGGAAGTCGCTGTGCACCAGAACTGAGATCCCTCCAGAATTCGGCCTTGCTGTCTGGCGTTCCCAGCTAGCGCTAGCGAACCTGGGTGCGCCCTCCGGGAAAGCTAACGTCCACGTGGGCTCCCCAGCCGCCCGCGGGGCGGGGCGTAATGGGCGGGGCCAGGCCGGAGGGCGAAGCTGACCCCGCCCCTGGGGCTCCCAGGGCCCACTGCGCCCCGCGGCCAGATGCTGACGTGTCCTTTCCTTTCCACTACACCTCCCGACACTACCTACTACCACTGCCCCGGAAGTCCCGCCTCATACTTAGCCCATCACTGCAAATCAGCTTTTTCAGCGCTTCCTGAAGCGCCTGACCGGTTTTGAGACTAAGGGGCGGGGCTCCGCAAGCAGGGTGCCTATTGGCTTGGGGTCCGGCGGGTTCTGGGCTCTAATTGGCCGGAGGGCGGTGGCGCTCTGGCACGCTTGCGCGGGGAGTAGAACGTGTGGCGGTGGTGGAGATCGCGTCTCTTTCGCTCCCAGTCCTGCTGCTGCTCCAGTGAGCGAGCGCCCAGCGCGTCCGTCCCGTCCATCGCCCACAGCTGGTCGCCCGCCTGGTCCTCTCCGAGGCGGCCTCTCACCAACACCGACACCCACATTGGCACGTCCTAGCGGGCCACCGCCTTAATCGCTGGTTTTCCATCGCTACACATGGCCTCCTCCGCGCAGAGCGGCGGCTCCTCCGGGGGACCCGCGGTCCCCACCGTGCAACGGGGCATCGTCAAGATGGTGAGAGCGGGGCCCGGGACACCGATCCCACTGGCCGCCACCGTGCGGGAGTCTGGCGCTGGCTCCTTCCCCTACCGCCAGCTTGCAGTGTCTCGCAGATCCTCTTTCCTCTGCCCCTTCCTCACTTTGACCCGATCTCGGAATCCCCTCCCTAGACGCAAGTCGACACGGACTCCCCTTCGGTACTTTGCCTCCGGGACACCCTGGCATTAGGGGGGTCACAGTGATTTCCGTGATGGTGGAACTCAAGTCTCCTGGCTTTTTACCGGGACAGATCGATTACTGATTAGTTAACGGGGATGTATTGGTATCAGTCCTCCGATTCACCGTCCTTCTGTCCATTTTGGCATATGCTGAATAGTTTGCAGTTTTTCATAGATCCTAACGTCCGCTCTTCCGTGGAACTCTTGGAGTACTTGGCCTTCTTGAAGCTATTATGTTTCCACCGACGCTCAGTTACGCCAAGTTTTCTCGCTCCCTGGCCCTCATTTCCCGTCTTTTTCCCTCCACCTCTTGCGTCAAGTCAGTAGTCCTGAGAGCTCTTCATATCTGTGCTCCCCATCTCTTTGGCTCTCAGAGCCTTAGGCTGGTAGGAATCTTAGCGATCCTTGTTGTTCCCTCACTACGGATGAGACAACTTTGAAGAGGACAAGTGACTTGCCTAAGGTCACATGGTGGTTTGGGTTGGAGCCAGGACCGGAGCCTAAATGTTCTGATTCCCAGCCCCCTGCTGTTACTGTAAATTCTGCCTGATTATATATCCCCTCACTCTCTACATCCTTGAATGGTGCATTTAAAACCTTGCAAGTTTCATTAAAAATTAACCCCATCATAATTTTGTAATATAAATTCTCTTTATCAATTGTCCCCTCTGTTGGCCTCCCCTCAACATTCCCTAGGATTGGAAACTGACATTTCTTCGTTGTTACCAGAATTTCTGGTTGTGATGGCCACAGGCTTTCATTTCAGGCCACAATTCCTGACTTTTCCATCTGGTAATATTCCTTATGACACTTTGTCCCAAAGCTCTGCAGCCTTTTATAGTTGTAGAAAGTTTGAAAAACATTCTGTTTTCTTGGCTCATTGTCTTTCACAGGATTATAATGTTTCTCAGCTTATGTATGAATTAGATTTCAAGATTTTTTTTTCCCCTGATATTCACATAGTCACTTCTTAGGCAGTATTCTGCCTCCAACTGAGATTCTTAGGCTTTTCAGTAGCGCGTTTCCCACTTATTTATACATAAAGGGAGAGTCAGAATTTATCAGAAACTGAGTGAGGAGGGAATTTCCACGGTCCACATAGTTTCACCTCTCTGAAATATTGACCTGACCTATGAAAGGGTTATCCTGAAGTGTCTTCTCTTAAATTAGCTTTCTGGTTGGCCCTTAGCTTTCCCTTCACCGTAGGGACAGAGCAGTGCTCGGTGGTCTGGTAGTGGGATTGCCAGCACCGAGTGAATCTTGTCCGAGTTTTTTTCCTTTGCTGAGGCTTGAATTTTTCTTAAAGGCCCCTCTTACTTGTAGAGTGGGAGTGGAAATGGGCTGACTGTATTTTTACTTCTACAGATGCTGGAGGTTTCCAGGGCATCTGGATTCTAATGGGGTGAACATACCTGTCCGCAGATTACCCCCATGGATACTGAATATCAACAGTAACTTGTTTATTAAGGCTCATGTCTTGTGCTGAGTTTTCTGTTTGTGTTATCTCGTTTATAGTACTGAACAAGTGGATAGGATCATTGGCTACATTTTTTACAGATATGTAATCTGAAGTTTTGAAAGAATAGTTTACCCCAGGACAGGTACTTTTTAATTGGTAATGAGAGGCAGAGCTGGGACTTGAACCCAGACCTTATTGGCCAAAGCACAGGCTTTTCAAAACATTCGTGGTTTGATGACTCTGACTCCAGGCAATGATTTTAACAGAGGGCAGGGCCAGTGATGCATGGCCGCAAAATTGCAGGAAAGTGAAGCTGACTGTAATTGAGCCTTGGAGAGATTAAATGTTACTCCTGTCTTGTCCGGAAGCTGCTGTTGCAGTAAGTGACTTTATTTGGTGCTTATGGTCCTTACCATAAGCAAAGGAATGTGGTGTGGAAGACACATTAGGCAGGGAGCAGCCTTTGAAGAAGGTGTTAAGAGTTGCCTGTACTGCTGTTTTTCTGTTTTCAAGCTGCAAAGGGGTGGGTGGGTGAGTTCCAGGCAGAGATTAGGGGAGGGAAGCTGGGTGAACTGCGGAGCCACTGGCAGATTTGTGCCAGGCTTTGAAGCCTGCCTGGAATGAAAAATTGACCCCTGGCAAATTGCTGTGTGTGAAGCTCTTCTGCTTAGCAAAGTTGTATTTTCCTGGAGAGTAGTTCTTTCCAGTGGTACCAGGAACTGCTTCGTAAGAACTCTGTGAGGGAAGATGGAGCTCTATGACAGAGGGAGGTGAGGAGGAAATAGTTTGATGAATAGGAAGAGAGTAATTATCAGTGACTGCTTTTCTGCCTTTGGGTTGAGGGGCAGAAACTGACCAACCAGACTTGGGCCTTTCAGGCTGAGCCCTCCGGTTTTGTCTGGACTCAGGCCAAGCTGAAGGTCCGAAGCGGTGTTGGGTTGAAGTTTGCTGCAACGAAGAGGAATATTCATTCTTCCTCTTCTGCATAAAAAATGGGTTATAAGGCGATGGAAGGTGCGTGTTTCTTCTGACCTCTGCCTTGCCATCTTAGTAAGCCCTATGTTCCTTTTTCTAAGGTTGAAGCAGAAAGAACTTGGGACTCATGTTTGCATTTGACCAATTTTTTAAACTGATGGTAGGGGCTGTGTCTGCTGTTCACAATAGGAGCCAAGGGACAGAGTTGGTTCTGGAATATGTTGAAGGAGGAAGTGGGCAGTGAGTTGACACAATCATTGTGGGGCTCTTCTGTTACTGAGAAGGCAGTGAGGATGATGGAAAAGCTGAAGGTGGATTTATATATTTTTTGAGTTGGGATAAGACTGGCAAGTGTGTGGGCAGGTGAAATAGAACCTGGGAAAGTAAATGTCTGTGTCACATGAGATCTTTTCACGAAACCCTGGAGGATTCTGTCCCTGGGTTTCTTGGGTAATTTGCTAGACTTTCTTTAGCTGTCTCAGAATATTGTCAGCCCATGTTAAATAGAGGTTGGGAGAAGTCTCTGGGGTAGTGAATGTGAAATTCAGTCACCCCACTTAGCAGCTACTTAGAGATGGCAATTTTCTCTGGTTTTGCTGACCCCATTTATTTCTGTCTTGGGGGACAGAGCCCTTTTTGAAGTCTTTAACACTTCTATCTTATGTCTGCATGTCTTTTCAAGAAGGAGCACACAGCAGAGTGAATCTGCTGCAGTTCTTGAATCTTCGGTGCTCATCAGAAGCAGCCATGGCAGCAGCCTATCTCATCCTCCTTATGGTGTGGAAGGCCAAATCCCAGTTCCCGTTTCACCCCATCCCATTCGAAAGGGGAAGGAATCCCTCTGCTGATCTTTGGCTTTATGGTTAGAACCATGATCTTCACTAGATGACTTAAGTCCTGCGGCACCTAAAGAAGGAGATGGCCGTAACTTCCTCCCCTGACGGAATTGTGCTGCCAGGCTGTTGGGAAGCGGGCTGTAGGCTTTCTGGTGAGGAGGTTAGTGGGAATATATCCAGTGTACAGCTTGTAGGAATTGCTCGCTGTAATTTAGATCATTACAGCTAAGTGTTTCTAGATTTCTGAGCCAAGACATATGTGTCTTCAGAGCGTAGTGAGGACAGAGTATTAGTCTGCTGATCTGTTCCTTCCTATGTGTAGACTGTGAAAGAAAAACACCTTTCCTAAGCTACTTAAAACACCCTTATTCTACCACTCAAAGGGACAAGGTAGGTGAATAACAGTATTTTACTAGGGCCATTAGCAAAGATTCCCAGGTGGCTTAGTGGTAAAGAATCTGCCTGCCAGTGCAGGAGACACAGGTTCGATTGCTGGGTCGGGACGATCCCCTGGAGAAGGAAATGGCCACCCACTCCAGTATTCTTGCCTGGGGAAATCCCATGGACAGAGGAGCCTGGTGGGCTACAGTCCGTGGTATCGCAAAGAGTTGGACACAACTTAGTGACTAAGCATACATTTGCAAAGCAGTAGGTGGAATAGGATGGAAGACTTTTCCCTCTAGTCTTAAAAGTGTCTGCTTCCCGGCAGGTGAGCATGAGTGAGTGAGTGAAAGTTGCTCCATCGTGTCTGACTCTTTGCGACACCATGGACTGTACAGTCCTTGGAATTCTCCAGGCCAGAATACTGGAGTGGGTAGCCTTTCCCTTCTCCAGGGGATCTTCCCAACCCAAGGATCCAACCCAGGTTTGCCGCATTGCAGGTGGATTCTTTACCAGCTGAGCCACAAGGGAAGCCTGCAGGTTAGCATGGTAGCTTTCAATCAAAGTTGTAAGTAAGTAACGGAGCACTAAGTTTTTGTTCTGTCTCAAAGACTTCCTGTCATTTTTCCAGTTTGAAAAAGAAGCATACATTTGGCTCTAGTGATGCTAACAGTGGCCACTGCCATGTACTAACTAATGATAGAGATGATGAGCAATCATATTTCCTTTCTCCAACGAGTGTTATTGATCGTCTGTGTCAAGCGCTGCCTGTGTATTGGAGAAACAGTGGTGAAAAAGTAAATCATATCCCTGCCCTTCCAGTTTATGGAGGAGACAGACAAGTACATAAGAAATAAGCATATGAGAGCAATTTCCAGTAGGGGAGTGGGACTGAGTAGTCAGGAGTAAGGGGAGGGGTGGCTCGTTTAGATTGGAAGGCTTCCTTCAGCTGAGGTCTGATGAACATGAAAGAACCAGACACAGAGGAAGAGTTCCCGGCAGAGGGAATGGCATGTGCAGAGATCGTAGGTATCCATTGGTGATCATCTTCTGAATATTTACAGTAGCTTTTCAATTTCTTGAAGTTTAGTATTCCACGTACATGGTATGGGTTTAACCTGAGCTATTAATGTACGTGTTTTAGGGTAAGAAAAGACAGAAAGGCAGCAGAGGTGGTGGTGGTTCCGGTCTCCTGGTGGGATAAGTTGTTTCATCACTCAGTCGTGTCTGACTCTTGTGACCACATGGACTGTAGCCTGCCAGGGAAGCCCTGGTCAGATCAGTAGCAGACATTAAGTCTACAGGATAAATATAATCAATAGGAGACTGATCTAAAGCAAAATGCTTGCTCTTGGTTATGTCTCTTACAGGGCCAAGACCAGGGTTCTTTGACTTCCTACCAGCCAATCATGTGTATTCCTGAGGTCACCACCTTTCAGTGGATAGGACCTAGATGAGAAGATAAATGCTAAGAACAGGCTCAACAAGAGTTGCATAGCATCTAGAACCTGATGAAGTGTATGCTTCTGACATCATTTTATTACTACTTGGAATGTAGTAGCTCTGGCCTCTGGCAACACTTTTAACCTAGCAAGCTTTAGGTAATAGCGATGTTGAAAAGCAGAGTAGTATGCTTCAGAGCTCAAAGTAATGGTCAGGAAGGAAGGGTTCATGCAGGGTTGGGGACTCCTGAGGCTGGATTGTTCTCAGTGCTAGTAATAAGGAGGCAAATGAGTTCGTGCATCTATGCCCAGTTTACTTGGAGAATGAAATTGGGGAAATACGTGAATATTTTAGTTTTCATTTGTTACGTTTAAAAGAGAAAATTGCCAGGTTTTTGAATGCAGTTAAGGAGTCTCTGGGCTTCCCAGGTGGCACTCGTGGTAAAGAGCCTGCCTGCCAGTGCAGGAGATGTAAGAGACTCGGGTTTGATCCCTGGGTCAGGAACATCCCCCTGGAGGAGGGCAAGGCAACCCACTCCAGTATTCTTGTCTAGAGAATCCCATGGACAGAGGAGCCTGGGGGGCTATAGTCCACAGGGTCGCACAGAGTCGGACATGACTGAAGTGACTTAGCATGCACGCATTTGAGGAGGAACTAAGGCCTGTTGTGAAACTCACTTATCAGCATTGGCTGTCAAGCCAGCTGACAGGTATGATTCTAGCAGTGGTTACAGCAGTAGATATCCTTTGGAACCTGATGTTTAGATTTTGTCATTTCTTCAAGGAAAAGAATAGCTGAAGATTTTAGGAAATTCTTTGCCTTATCAGGGGCAAGGAATGAAGTAAAGGGATTCAGCTCTTACTGGGCTTATGTAGCTTTTTCTCCTGTTTCTTTGGAGATAGATACCCACCCAGGTTTGTGTGGTTTTTTTTTTTTTTTGGCTGTGCCAGGTTTTAGTCGTGGACACAGGATTTTTTTTTTAAATACTTTTACTTATTTATTTATGGTGGTGCTGGGTCTTTGTTGCTGTGCAGGCTCTTCACTAGTTGTGGTGAGTGGGGGTTACTCTCTAGTTGTGGGGCGCAGGCTTCTCATTTCGGTGGCTTCTCTTGTTACGGAGCACTGGCTCTAGGGCGTGTGGGCTTCAGTACCTGCAGCACGTGGGCTCAGCAGTGTGGCTTCCAGGCTTTGGAGCACAGGCTCAAAATAATTGTGGTGCACAAGCTTAGTTGCTCCTCAGCGTGTGGAATCTTCCCAGAGCAGGGATCGAACCTGTGTCTTCTGCGTTGGCAGGTGGATTCTTTACCACTGAGCTATCAGGGACAGTCACACACAGGATCTTTAATTGCAGCATGTGTTAGTCGCTCAGTCGTGTCCGACTCTTTTCAACCCCGTGGACTGTAGCCCACCAGCCTCGTCTGTCCATGGAATTCTCCAGACAAGAATACTGGATTTCCTTCTCCGGGAGATCTTCCCAACCCAGGGATTGAACCCAGGCCTCCTGCTTTGCATGCAGATTCTTTACCTTCTGAGCCACCAGGGAAGCCCTTAGTTGCAGCATGGGAAATCTTTAATTGCAGCATGTGAGATCTAGTTCCCCGAGCAAGGATGGAACCCCTGGCCCCCTGCATTGGGAGCGTGGAGTCTTAGCTACTGAGCCACAAGGGAAGTCCCAACACCTAGTTTTTTCGTTTTTGTTTTTTTCCCCACCCAATTTCTGTTACTGTTTCTCTCCTGGGAGACCGACATATGCTTTGTTCTTATGGCAGAAATTGATACAGAAATCACAGGTTGTGCACATTTGATGCAGATGGAGTGTTGTGGGGTTTCACTTACTTTCAGTGAGACTCAATATGATAAATTAATGTTATGTTTTTCTCACTTAGCGCTAATATTTAGGGGAATAAAAAGAACAGTGGTTTCAGTTGGCATTTTTTAAAAATTAGGAAGTTAAGCAACTTGCAGGAAAAATAACCTAATGGCAATTTAGGTGACATTTTTCAGATGTTGTTTTTGAGACGTTCAGTCTCTGATGTAAACTGGGCTGGCACAAATTTTCTCCATTTATGTGCTTATGGTGACTTTAAGGCTCTTTCCCCTCTTTACGAGGTGCTTCAAGTTCTCTTTCTGTGGGAAGTAGTCTGCTATGGTCTTGTAACACCAACCTCATACGTAATAAGGGGAATTGAGGAGATTGGGTATCTGTGGTTCAAGATAATAAAGCCCATATATTGGATTGGCCAAAAAGTTCGTTTGGGTTTCCCATGGCATCTTATGGAAAAACTTGAGCAAACTTTTTGGCCAACCCAGTATTCACATTGTCCCTGGGAAGTAGCCTGGTGGAGAAGAGAGGTCATCACCCTGGGACTCAGGGGACACAGTTCTAGGCCAGCTACTGCTGGTCTTCTCTGGGCACTGTGGGGTAAGGTAGTACACCTTTCAGGCTCTTTCTTTTTCTCTTAAATGAAGTGGTTGGACTCTGAAGCTCCTTGCAGTCCCCAAAGGCTTCAGGTGTATCAGAAACCCTATATTACGTGTCTTTTAGGCATGAATCAAAGCTGAGGAATCTCATACCTTCTGCTAGTCTTCACTTTGAATTGATGCTTACCTTGCGGGAGACATATTTTCTGTTCCCATTGCTTGTTTTATTTTTATTTTTTGAGAAGGTAGTTTAGTCGAAATATGATTTTCTAGTGTGGAAGACCAGAGTTAGAATTTGAATTAGACTAAATGGCCAGTTACTGGAGTGGCTGGAGGGTGGGTAGAATTGGACCAGGGAGGTTCCTGGCTTCAGCAGTGGTGTCAGGATAGACTAGTGGGAGTGGTTGCTTGGGACCCAGAGGAACATGGTTCCAGTGGGTTTTATTTACACAGTCTCACCTCTGCTTCTGAACACCCTGCCATTCTCCTGGGGCAGCAGGTCTAGACCTGAGAAAGGTGGGGATGGTGAAGGCCCTCTGGGAGCGTGTAGCTCACGGGGAGAGTTTATCCTGGCCCTTTGAGTGAGTCTGGCAGGAGCTTGGGGCTTGGTCGGGTTCTGAGCTCTGGCTTTCACGCTCTGAGGCCAAAGCCTGTTCCTTGTCCTGCAGATCTTTCCAACTTCTGTTTAATATGCAAGTATAGGAATCATCTAACTCTATTCTTGGTAGTTCCTCACAGGGTTTCTTTTCTTTTGCGTTTATTTTTTATTGTAAGCTTTCTTAGATTCTTTTCTGGGAGGAGATTTTGAGAGAGAGAATGAGTTCCTAGGAGCCCAGTGATTCTCTAAACACATCCTTGCCTCAGGACCACCTGGAAGGTTGTTCTGAGGCACTGAATTAGAATCTGCACATATGGCCTGAAGATGCATGTTTTTAAAAAGCCACTCCTAGGTGGCTTTCTCTCCTGAAGAGGGACCCTTTGGGATTGATCCAGGGGCTGGCATTTGAGACCCATTGATCTTATTTAATTCCTGTGCTGTATGTAGTTGAAGGGTCAGGACATAAATGCAAAAGGAATGTTTGCTTTTGGGGCCAATGCACCGGAATTGTATATGAGGGGAGATAGTAGCTTCTTTTTTTCTTTTTAGCACTTATTTTGATGGCTCCCAGAACACTTTGCATTGCTTTTAATCTGTAGCTCAATATTGGGCTGATGTCCCCAGGAGTCCATTTACAGTGACTCTGAGAGCTTATTCCTAGGTCAGAACTGACAGCTGAGAAGTTGTTTTATGTGCCTGATTTAGGCCATATGCTCATTTTAACATTCATCTGCCACTTTTCCTTCTATTTGCATAGATTCCCCAGATCATCCTATAATTTGGCACCAATACCTTGGCACGTTATTACTGTGGAAGTCTTTTGTGTCATCCATAAGCATGAAGATTCTCTGTTCCTCACTTTCTGCCCTTTAAATCCTACAGAACCACATACGTGGGCTTTCTGATGTGTCTATTTATATCCATCCTGTTTCTTGTTTATAAGCCCCGTTCTTAACAAGAACACCACCAGTAAAACCCTAAATGACCTCTTTGGTGGTCTTGGTCTTTAGTTTTTATTCCACTAGCTTGCCAAATATGGAGATAGAATTTTCCTATCTTTCTCAAGCCTTTAAAGGCCTGAGGATGAAGGGTCACGTATGCAGTCCCTTGGTGGCCTTTCCTTCTCTTGACCAGCTTTTCTAGTTCATCCCAGAAATCCTTCCAAATGCTCAGGTGAGTGCCATCCAGTGTTAGTCATTTCACAATTGTCGATGTTTAAAATTTGGGCTTAATGCTTGCTCTTAAGACTTCACACAGTACAGAACTATGTAAAGTCGAATGCAAAATTCTTCCTCCCTCTACTCTCCTTATGAATTTTCTGCCATTCATTCTCATCCCTGTAAGTAAATGTACTTCCCAGTTTTTTTCACGCAGATTTATACACCCCCCCATTTCTTTTTTTAAAGAAACAGAAATGAGGTTATAATGAGTTCTGTAAATTCCTTTTTAAAATTAATTGTCAAAACTACTTTTCAGTGTCATGATTATACGTCTGTCTCATTCTTCAGTGTTTGAGGAGTGTTCCGTAGTTTGGGTGTATTTGCTTACCCATTTTTTTCTGTTGATATGTCAGCATTCTTTGATACGTCTTTGTGTTCTTGTGTTAGCATTTCCTTAAGACAGATTCCCTGAAGTACACTTCATGTTTTTGGTGGCTGCAGGGGGTCTTTATTTAGACTTTATCTTTTTATATCCTACAGGGATCATCTTAGATTCGATTGAGGGCAGAATGGAAGAATACTGGAATGGGTAGCCATTCCCTTCTCCAGGAGATCTTCCCAGGAATCTCACCCAGGTCTCCTGCCTTGCCGGCAGATTCTTTACCATCTGAGCCACCAGGGAAGCCCAACAATCTCCTTACACTAATTAATCGTTTCACAATTGGTAGTCTACTTCCCCAGTCAGTACTCTTGAAAACCACTGTCTTCCCCAGTGGAGGGCAGGGTTCAGCTCCTGGGGATCATTAAATCACCATTGTTTAATTGCTTCAAGGCCCTCCAGGGGTTTTAAGGTCTTGAACTTACTGGAGAGTCAGCTCTGAGGGCTCTAGCCTTGTCTACTCTCTGTGGGTTCTAGAAAGCTCCCGCCTAGCTAGGAGGTCAGAGGCAAGGTCCTGTGAGAGGCCTGACTTTTTTCCCCCTGCAGACTGGTATTAATGCACAGCTCTTCCTCTTCTTTCTTTTTTTCTACTTGGATTAGACGGTGGGGGTGATAGCAGTGGTGAATCTGACCACATCCTGCTCTGAGAAACCCGGCCGTTTTTTAGAGTTGTTCACGGCTGAACCGGGGTCAGCTGATTTCAACCCCGGAAAGCGTTTACCTCCAGTTCCCTGGGTTTCAGGTGTGCATTGCCCCTCGTGTTTTTAGCATATCCGAACACTGCCTCTATTTTTTTTTAGTTTGAAAATCTTTGGGATAATCAGCTGTCTTTAAAAATCGTCATATTATTTTAAAAGGAAATGATTTCACCAATGAAAGTGGGAAACCAGTATAACTTGCTAGTTACTGCTTACTAGAAAGCACCTTCAGAAAAAGCCCACAATGAAAACAAAATAGCGAGTGTTATTAAATTCTAACTAGGTACAGCATTTTGCAGAAGACTCTGAAGGAAATGTGTAACAGGTGGTAGAGATGTGCTGAAGGCTTCTTGCCTCTAAACTGAAACTGCATTTAATGGGAGGGATTGAAAGAGAATTGAAAAGAAGACAAGAGACAGCTCTTATTTACATATGAATATTAAATGCTGGTACACACAGGGATCATATACTACAGAAACCAGATTTTCTTGTTTTGTTTTTAAACAAGCCAACACTTTGGAAAACGGACACATAAGTTGTCTCGGGAGACAGACCTGAACTGATTTTCTGGGGTGGATGCGCTCACGTATTTAGTGTCCTGGACTACTGGCCACAATACCTTGGGCAAGTCACTGACCCTTTACCTTCCAGCTTTGCCTGTAAATGAGCAGTGCTCGCCTCCTGGGATTCTTGCTGATAAGATGAAAGAAGGCAGTATTCAGACCATTGGCTGGAGTTGTTCCCAGCTCAGACGGGAGTGGAAATGGAACCAACTGAGGCAACATGAGGGCAAGATTTGTAATGTTATGTAGTTGCTAAGTCGTGTTCACTCTGTGACCCCAAGGACTGCAGCACACCAGGCTCCTCTGTCCTTCACTGTCTCCTGGTGTTGCTAAAATTCATGTCCATTGAGTTGGTAATGCTATCTAATCATCTCATCTTCAGCCACCCCCAGTTTGAAAGACTGGCTTTAATTTTAAGATCATATTTTTTCTATTATTGTTATTTTTTGACTAAAATATCCTTTATTTTATAAACAATATGGCATTTGCTTTCTTTCATGTCCTTGGCACACATAAGAAATGGATAACATATCAGTCCCTAATTTTGGCTTAGCAGAAAGGTGTGCACTGGTAAATGTCTAACCTTCTGAGCTTTGGAGGCATTGTTCATTTAACTGTTAGGAAAGCTTAAACAGATTTAGGTAGTGCATGGAAAAGTGCAGTTGTGTGTGTGAATACTAGGTGGAGTTCAGTGGCACAGGTGAGGGTAGTCAGGCAGAAATGCATCTGGCAAAATTTTTAACTCCTTTGGCTCCTCCTGCCCTCTCCTCCCTGCGACCCCCCAGCTTCTGGTACTTCAGAACTGGGCTGCATTCCATCTCCACCCCACTCTCCCTTCTAAATGATCAAAACGATATATTTAGAAAAAATTTGCCACTCTAGTATAAAACATTCCATCTTCTTTGCTCCAACATGGACTAGGTAATCCAGATTTGTCTAAGCATTTTCTGGTCCTCTTTTGGAGACTGGGAGAGAGGAACCGTGTATGTAGGATCAGCATAAATTGGTAAGGAACAGCGCCTTACCTGGCCTCCCTCCTTTGTAAGGACAGGGCAACTTACATCCCAGTTTGCCCAAGGCTGTTGTCTTGGCATGACTGTCAGTAACACCCTATTTTCACTCTCAAAGTGTCACAATTTGAGTGATAAAATGTATGTTTAGTGGATTTGGTTAAGAAAGGTCAGGTCTGGGGGAAATACTGGATTGGCATAGTTCAGAGAGGACAAAATAAACCGAGGGTAGATGATTCCGTAAGTCGCTGGGAGGATGGCCTAAGGTGTGGGGTGTCTCCAGGCTTCTATGAAGCACAGGCAGCTTCGGTTTGAGACCAGGCTTTGCACCTGATTCTGAGTAAAGCTTTTTAGGCTGTTGAGATATTAGGGGTCTGTCTCATTGAAATGCTGTTTAATAGAGGCAGGTTACCATGTTTTATGGTGGAAGGGGGAACTCATGAAGTGAAACACTGAAGTTTTTCTTGGAGAATGGATGGGTTGGAGAAATCAGATGTCATATTTCTGGTCAATTTCTTTGCTTTAAACCTCTTTTCTGGGGAAATGGTGAAAGTGACAAGTCTTGACAGAGGCAGAGAAATAAAACGGGGGAGATAAAAGACAGCTGAAATGAGTAGGTCCAGGTGGGTATACTCAGATGTTCCTGAAGGCAGCTGCAAGCAACCTGCAGTCAAGGTACCAGTTGAAGGCAACGTGCCTAAAGGCCTGTTGGAAGTTTGTGGTAGAGAAAGGAATGAGAAGTGAGACGTTTAAGTCTGTTTCCAGTCTCTAGAATGCAATGCTACAAACTTTTAAACTAGGAATTCTGTCCTAGGTGAGGACATTGCTTTATATACAGCCTTTAATACCAGGGGCATTTTTATTTTTGGCAATCACCCAAAACAGTGACTTACTTTGCC
The DNA here is from genome assembly GCF_023091745.1 of Budorcas taxicolor. NCBI lineage: Eukaryota > Metazoa > Chordata > Mammalia > Artiodactyla > Bovidae > Budorcas > Budorcas taxicolor. Next base: position 93,747,818 of record NC_068913.1, read on the forward strand.
AAATGTAATTTATCTGCTTACCTAACAGGACTGTCCCAGGTCTTCATGGAAAGTGGGGCATTTCTTCCTTGCATTCCTTTCCCCTGTGTGTAGGTGAATGAGAGGGGAGACCTGGGTCCTCGGATCCCGCTGAGCTCTATTATTCTAGGTGCAGTAATTGCTTGTGTTATTACTCCTGGCAGGTGAGCCCTTTCGAAGCCCAGAAGCCAGGAGGCTGCCTCTGTTACTTAAAAGCCGAGTTATCTTATTTAACTCCTCTCTTATGAGAGCTTTAGGCTCTCCCGAGACCTCCTGCAGGCTCTCCGTGGGGTCCAGGCCTGGCTCCCGGTTCAGCCCTCCTGCCCACGTGTTAGTCATCTCCCTGCCAACAAGTCACACAGCCAGGCGGTGCAGGGCTGCTGGCTGGCTGCTCGGCTTCCATTGAATTCTTTGTCATCTCCAGATTGGTGCTCCTAATGAGTGTACCTCCCTTACTATAATGTTGTAAGAAAATGTGCTTGTTTGATTATCAACAGGAGAAGCGGAAAACCAGTGTAGAGAGAACAGTAAACTTGCGATTCAGATTATCTGAGTAACAGGGAAAATTGGGTTTTTGAAAGGAATTGATAGCACAGGGCTAAACATAGTAAAGATGCCCCAGGAGTCTGAGCTGTCCATCAACTTGCTCGTGAAATTTCTGTGCTTTATGTGTGAAAGACATTCACTTATTTGGTAATACATTGGAAAGAGTGTGCACTGCCCGCCCCGCCCCCCCCCCCCCGCCAAAAAAAAAGGGTGAAAGGAATCGTAGAGTTGGGCTTTAGTGACTGTATAGGGTAAGTAGAATATTACTGCATTCTTTTTTTTTGGCCTTGCTGTGTAGCATGCGGCATCTTAGTTCGCTGGCCAGGGATTAAACTCATGCTCCCTGCATTGGAAGCACAGGATCTTAACCACTGGATGGCCAGGGACGTCTCTATTATTGGTATTTTCGATGAAAATGGAGAGACAGTCTCTCCTGGGCAGTAATGGTAAGCAGATTCCAGGTCGTGGCCAAATGGCCTTCTGTTTCACTTCTTGAAAAGATGTGCAAATCTGTGCATTATGGTGGAGGATGGGGTGGGCTGGGGCCCCAGCTTATAGTGGGGAAGGAAGGACCCCTTGTCTTGATCTCCAGCTGTGTTAGGTGATAAGGGACTTCATCACACACTCAGAAGGATTTTAATAGTAAGGAGAATTCTAGGATGGAACATTAATTTAGCAGTAAAGGACTCTGAACAATTTATGGTAGATTTGTGACATCCACTTCTTTATTTTGACATCTCAAATTGACTATCAACATTTCAAATAGGAAAAGTTTCCAGAGAAGTTTGGACAATAAAATGGGAAAATTAACACCTTTCATAGAAGTTACCTGACTTCCCCAAGTTCTACAGCCAGCCCTGCACATAAGCCAAAATAAATGTATTAGCTATTCTTACGAAACAGTTCATTCTGAACAGTATTGGGTATTATGCTTGATAACCTAGCATCCCTGGTGCCGTCAGTTAGTTAGTTGTAAGAAAAAATGCACATGGCTTTATGGAAGTAAAACCCACGGAGCAGTCAAGGCAGTAACCTTTATTTCTCTAGGATGTTGCAGGAGCTCTGATGTTCACTCACTCAGCTATGTCTGGCGCAGGTCTCCTGCCTCCTTTTTAATCGTGGGATTGTGGTTTGCTAGTTTGTATACTGTGTTTACTGCTCAGTGATGGCAGTGCTGTGAGGAGGAGGAAGAAGAGATGACATCAGCTATGGCCATGAGGCTGGGAAGGCAGTAGCTGTCCAGTCTCCCGTTTATTTCTTCATTCGTTCATTCATCTGGCTGTGCCAGGTCTTAGTTGCTGCCCTTGGGGTCTTCAATCTTTGTTGCGGCATGTGGAATCTTCTTGTTGTGGTATGTGGGATCTAGTTCCCCGGCCAGGGATTGAACCTGTGCCCCCCTGCACTGGGAGTTCAGAGTCTTTGCCTCTGGACTTCCAAGGAAGCCCCTCTCCTCCTTTCTGAATCAGGAATCGTGGCTACACTTCTTTCCTTCTTCTGAGCACTGGAATTGAGGAGAAGCAAAGAGAGCAAAAGGGTGGGGAGGGCTGGATGCACAGAGCCCGTTAACTGAGTAGTGCCTGGAATGCACCCTGTCACCTAACAACCTGAGTTTCACCTCCGTTCATCTCTGTGGGTGGGAGGAAAGGTCTTTGTCATCAGAACACTTTTTTTTGAGCTTCCTTCACAGAAGACTTGTCTTTGGGGAGTTGCCTCCCATACCAGCAGTGCCAGCACATCGATTGAAAAGAAATAAGACCTTCAAGTTTCCTCTTACGTTTTCATAGCAGTTCTGAAGTGCGGAGTGGGCAGGTATGCAAAGTGTATCTGAACCAAAAAAGGCATTGGTGATTTGAAACCCATGAGTAGAATAAGGCCAGTTACCCTAGAAGTGTGTAATGAAGCATTTAAGAAAGCAATTGGTGACTTTTCAAAGTGCTTTAAAATTTCTCATAGTCACAAATCAAATCTTTGGACTAGGGTTCCAGTCTGTTGTTGTTTGGTAAACGGTGTTACAGACTGCGACGTGGAAAATATTCAGAAGACATACGCTTGGAATTTTTAGCCCCATTCATGACAGGTACATGAATATCTCTAGTACTTGTTGCACAAACAGTGCTTAGAACAGATCTTTACATCAAAGTCATAGAATCTGGAATTTGCTGTTTCCAGCAGCTGCATCGTGTTCTACCGGTGGGTCTGCCTGGGGAGGTGGAGTGGATTCGGAGCCCATTGGAGAGCCCGGGAGCTGCCTTGATGGTTTTTGTCTCCGTCACTGAGCACTTGCTACCCTGTCAGTGTGTTGTTTGCCTCTACTAATATTTCTCTGTGAGCTGCTTCTCTGGAGATGAAGTGAAAACACGTTACTCTCACTGCCATGAGTTTAGGCACTTAGATATGTTTTTGTTACCCTGGTATTTGGATATTGGCTTTGGGATGTAAGTCTATCAAGAGATCTTTGTCTGTTAAACAAGAATAAATAAAAGAACTATTGAGAAGATAACCCTAGAAGAGATGACAGCATTGGTTCGTAGTATCTCTTTGCAACAGGTAGGAAAAGACTGAAAAAGTGGGAGGACAACTGACTGTTGAATAGTTAATTGGGAGATTTCTCAGTGTGGTCTGGGATACAGATTTGAGTGGTTTCTGTTGACCATAGAGCTGATCGCTCACAGGAAATAATCGAGTGGTTGGAAATGAGTTAGGTTAAACCTTCTGAAAGGTGGTGATAACAAGGGAAATTTGACATCTCATAATAAGAGGGGTGATGAAGCAAGCGGGTTGAAGAAAATTATCCCAGAGGAAACACGAATTTCTTAGGGGAGAATGAAATAGTGCTGAAGACTGCTGGAGTTGCCTGAGAGAGGGCAGAGAGAGAAGGGCGGACTAAGTATTGAAGGGAGGGGAGAACCTTTGAACAGTGGATTAGGTGAAGACATGCTTGCCTGTAGGTCTTCCAGGGCGTGGAGTGGGGTGGGTCCCTGGAAGGCCTTAGAGGACTTCTGGTCTACCTGTTGTCATTTGGCAGAGAAACAGGAAAAACACTCTTGAGTGCGGTGCATGCTTTCAAGAGCGTGGCTCTCATTAGCTTCAGCAGAAATCCACTAAGCTATGAGCTGCTTAAGGACAAGGACTGTGTTTTAATTGTTTCTGCCCCTTCTTTCCAAAGTCTAGCACTTGATACTTGTGCTTGATACATACTGGGACCATTCATTTATTCAGGAAAAAACACTTACTGAATGCTTACTTTGTCTTTCGTCTTGTTCTGGGCTCCGGGGCTACCATGGTGAGCAAGAATGATGGAGTCCTTGCCCGGAGAGAGCTTGCACGGAGGAGTGGAAAACTGCTTCTGAACAATTCATTATGCTGTTTAATGTGGTGGTGAGTTCTATGGGAGAGAAATACAGAGGCTCAGAGCATATACAAGCATCTAGCTGACATAGTCTGGGGAAGGCCTCTCTGAATAAAAAGTTTAAGCCAAATTTGCTGGAGGACCTGTCTGAGCCAGGCAGATTCCCCCCGGCAGAGTGGAGAATAAAGGGGTGGTGGTGGTGGATTAACCTTGTGCGAACCCATCACCCAAGGATCTTGTTAAAACAGATTCTGAATCAGGAGGTTCAGGTAGGGTCTGAGACTGTGGTACCAACAAGCTCTCAGGTGATTGCTGGCCTGTGAGTGCCTTCAGGAGCTTTCTGTGCATCTTCCTTCTCCCCCTTCATTGTTACAGTTGAAAGATGATGGGATTCAGCTGGGTCAGCATCCTCCCCTCCCCAAGCCCCCCACTCCACCCGATCTGTAGCCATATTGGCTGCACTGATGGAACTTTTCAGTGTACTCAAAGCATAGTTGATTAGCTGTAGAGACTTACTGTTCCTGCCCTATCCCTGTGCTGGCTGAAAATACTCCTCTACTCCCCTGGCATCTCGATCCTGACAAGCCTGCATTGTGGAGAAGGCCAGAGGTGTGGCGGGCAGGAGGAGGAAATTAGGATTTGGTAAGGACAAGAGAAAAAATCTAAACTCAGGATCTGGTGTTTTGCAAATTAACACATTTCTCTTAGTATTTCTCAAAACATCTTTCCCTGTGTTTCTAGGCTAGAGAGAGGGACCCAGGCATCATTTTGACAGATTCTTTTTTGATAATAAAGAAGGCCAACTCCCTGGGGAAAGGGATTACCATCAAGATCACAAGATTTTAAACCAAAAATACTTTGGCCACCTGATGCGAATAGCCAGCTCATTGGAAAAGACCCCGACGCTGGGAAAGATTGAGGGCAGGAGGAGAAGGGGGCGACAGAGGGTGAGATGGTTGGATGACATCACTTAGCGACTGAACAACAAAGCAAAAATATGTATGGTGCTCTTGCCTCTGAGAGAATGTTCATAGTTCCTCTAACTCTGAATGTTCACACATTGTATCTCAAAACTTGTGAGACATTGAGGGGTTTTCAGCTTTTCTGAATGTAAAACCTAATTAGATCACACATGCAGGTTTTTCAAATCCCCACTGGATAAACTTGCACTGGAAGGAAAAGGGCATCTCCCTAAAATTCAAGATCCTTTTTGGAGGCCATAGGCTTTTTGAACTGTGTGCTCAGAGGTTGAAATTCTGTGATTGGAACATGTCTAGCATTTTATTTCATTTGGGAGAGAAACATGAAGCGATAATGAATGGATCATGGGACGATATGGTCCTTGCAACACAACAATAGTTTTGTCACTGAACTGAACTTGGGTCCGCTTTACCGCACAGTAAAGCCAGTTTACTGACACTGCTGCTGCTGCTGCTGCTGCTAAGTCGCTTCAGTCGTGTCCGACTTTGTGCAACCCCATAGACAGCAGCCCACCAGGCTCCTCCGTCCCTGGGATTCTCCAGGCGAGAATACTGGAGTGGGTTGCCATTTCCTTCTCCAGTGCATGAAAGTGAAAAGTGAAAGTGAAGTCGCTCAGTCCTGTCCGACTCATAGCGACCCCGTGGATTGCAGCCTACCAGGCTCCTCCATCCATGGGATTTTCCAGGCAAGAGTACTGGAGTGGGTTGTGGTGAAGTACAGTGTTTATTTGTTGGGTGCCAAACAAGATTGCTTGTGCTCAAAACACCTGAATTCTTTGATAGCTGCCAGGAAATGAATTTTTTTTTAATTGGAGTGTAGTTGGTTTACAACATTGCATTGGTTTCAGGTGTAGAGTGAAGTGAATCAGGTACGTTGATGGATACACATGTATCCACTCTCTAGATTCTTTTCCCATATAGGCTATTACAGAGTATTGAATAAAGTTCCCTGTTATTATACAGTAGGTCCTTAATAGTTATCTGTTTTATGTATAGTAGTGTTTATCTGAACCCACTCCAGTGTTCTTGCCTGGAGAATCCCAGGGATGGGGGAGCCTGGTGGGCTGCCGTCTGTGGGGTCGCACAGAGTCGGACACGACTGAAGCGACTTACCTGCTGCTGCTGCTGCTGCTGCTATCTGTCAGCCCCAATCCCTCCCTCATTTGGGGTGAGGGCTTCATGGCGTATGACTTTCTTCTGATTGATTGGTGGTGAGGTAACAGGGTGATGTGACTCTTAACCATTGACCCTCTGGTGACAGTCTACAGCCTGTAGTCACCATACTTAACCCGAGTAAGGGTCTTAGCTTCTGCAGAACTACTCAAAGGTAAGTGTTGGGCGTATCACTTTTACGTTCAGATGATCGCTTTTGTGTCCTTCTTCTTGTTCAGTCGCTCAGTCGTGTCCGACTCTGTGACTGTGAACTGCGGCACACCAGGCTTCCCTGTCCTTCAGAGACACAGTGCATGGTTGTATATATTATCCCTCGCGGAGGAACTAGAACTCTGTTTTATCACTGAACTGTTGCCATTACTTTTCCTACTTAAGACTTTTTTTCGTTTCTGCACCCCCTCACTTCCCTAATGAGTAACTGCTGGTGCCTGCCGTTTGGAACTCTGGAAGGTCTAGGAGACTGCTTTTGTGAAGGCCGTAGAGAGTCCTGCTCGGTTTCAGTTTGACTTTCATTCTCTAAGTTGTGTGTGCAGAGGGAGGGGAGCAAGAGAGATTTTCAGAACCACCAAGGAAATCTAGTTCTTGGGATTTGTTTTGTCGTTGAGACTCTAAAGTGCCCAGTAGTATGTTTTCCACTTTTGAAAAAGGTGTTGCAGTTTTAATTTAACATAATCTCAAAAAAGTTGTAAGAATAGTGCAAGTGACTCTTGTGACCCTTTTACCCTGGTTGCCGTATCCTCTTCTTTGTATTTATAACATACAGTCATCATTCATGGTAGTTAGGTTCTATCAGGGATTTCTGCAATGGCTGAGTGGTATAGAATCCACCTGCAATGCAGGATCCTCAGGAGAGGGTTCAACCCCTGGGTCAGGAAGATCCTCTGGAGGAGGGCACAACAACCCACTCCAGTATTCTTGCCTGGAGAATGCACACGTGCATGTTCCATCAAGTCACAAGCACTAAATTAGTGAATTTCAAACCATTGCTTCTGTGAGAAATACTGAGTTATTTCCTATGAGCCTCTGGTCCCTACATTTTCATCAAGTGATAGATACATGATCTTGTGTCTTCCCTGATAGCTCAGTTGGTAAAGAATCCGCCTGCAGTGGAAGAGACCCTGGTTTGATTCCTGGATCGGGAAGATCCCCTGGAGAAGGGATAAGCTATCCACTCCAGTATTCTTGGGCTTCCCTTGTGGCTCAGCTGGTAAAGAATCTGCCTGCAGTAAGGGAGACCTGGGTTCGATCCCTGGATTAGGAAGATCCCCTGGAGAAGGGAAAGGCTACCCACTCCAGGATTCCAGCCTGGAGAATTCCATGGACTGTATAGTCCATGGGGTTGCAAAGAGTTGGACACAACTGAGCGACTTTCACTTTCACTTGTATGCTTCTGTTTAAAGTCCTCTTACTTAATGGGTAGTGTTGATTCATTAACACTGAATATATGAACAACAGCACTGTGACTTGTACCTGAACGAAAATTGTCTAATATTTTCTCTGTAAGGCACATCACAACAGCTTTCTTTGTGTCTAGAGAAACTTCAGGACTGTGATGCCTATGAGCCATTTTAAACAGCAAGATCACCACACAAAAGCCCTGATGACTGCAGTAATTTTTCTTTGGCTTTAACAGTCTGAGGACTTGACCCTAAACATTTGGTTGAGGGGTCAAAGACCTGTGATGCTCCGATGATCGCTATTTTCTTCTTCTTGTCCAGTCCCTCAGTTGTGTCCGACTCTTTGTGACCCCATGGACTGCAGCACACCAGGCTTCCCTGTCCTTCACCATCTCCCGGGCTTAGGGCTTAGTTGCTTGGTCGTGTCTAACTCTTTGCGACCCCATGGACTGGATCCCGCAAAGCTCCTCTGTCCATGGGGATACTCCAGGCAAGAATACCGGAGCGGGTTGCCATGCCCTCCTCCAGGGGATCTTCCCAATCCAGGGATCAAACCCAGGTCTCCCACATTGCAGGTGGATTCTTCGCTGTCTGAGCCACCAGGGAGCTCACCATCTCCAAATTTTCTCAAACTCATTCCATTGAGTCCATGATGTCATCTAACCACCTCATCCTCTGTTGCTCCCTTCTCCTCCTGGCCTCAATCTTTCCCGGCATGAAGGTCTTTTCCAATGAATCTGTTCTTTGCATCAGGTGGCCAGAGTACTGGAGCTTGGAGTCAGTTAATTTTTGGTTCTTCCTTTGCTTATTTTCACACACGATGGTTACTCTGAAAAACTTGACAGCTGGAATGGATTTTTTGGGCATGACACTTTGCCTCTGCCTGCCACATAGTTCCTGCTGAGTTCTGATTTCTGAGGAACTCTGGTTCCTCGAGCACAGTGGAGCTCAGCGTGGGTGGTGAGGACTTGGCTCTGTAGAGGATCATTGTGGGGTTTCTGGCTTCTAGGAACCTGAGCCAGTTCCTTCCTGGTGAGGCTTTCTTTGTGCAAGTTACAGGCATGGTGTTTTGCATATATCACCACTTTTTTGATGCATAATTCTCATAGCAAGTGTTTAGTATTTGTGGTTTATTAGAAAGTACACTGGGAGAAGTTGTGTTCTAGTCCTGATGTACCACAGTTTTTTCATCTGTAAAATGAGTGCCTGTCATGCAGAGCATTGTAGAGGTGTAGACGGGTGGACAGTAGAGAGGGAAGGGGAGAGAGACCACTGTGCCCTTATTTCTTGAGTATCTGCTAGGTGTCAGCTACTGTGAGGCATCTCAATAACCACAACCTGCAGAGAAGGTGGTGGCATTGTCCTCACATACAGATGAGGGGATATCTCAGTGTTTTACTTAAGACTGTCTGGTTTCACAGTCATGGTCATCTGAGGCTGTGATTGTCAAGACAGCTTTGTCATGTTTGAAGCTCACTGGTGGATCAGTGGTAAAAACAAACAAACAAAAAAGAAACCCATCTGCCAATACAGGAGACACAGATTTGATCCCTGGGTCAAGAAGATCCCCTGGGAGAAGGAAATGGCAGCCCACTCCAGTATCCTTGCCTGGGAAATCCCATGGACAGAGGAGCCTGGCGGACTACGGTCCATGGGGTCTGAGAGTCGGACATGACTTAGTAACTAAACAACAGTAATAGACTTAAGATATATTTATTTATGATAATCTCTGAGGACAGAGGTTCAGAAATCACTTTCCTAGAGAGTGGGAATCTTAGGTGATAAAGGAGGGGAGTGAGATCATGGGTCATTTCTCTAATTCCTTCTGGTTGAATTCAGTGGTGGGAGAATTTCCATGAATTTGGTGTTTACTTTTAAATCCCAGGAGGAAATGGTTCTTTTTCTATGGTACATTTATTTTTTTCCAATCTTTACTTCAGACCACACTTTGAGCCATTTCATTTCTTTCTTTTTTCAAAAAATTCTGTCCATGCCAAGCAGCTTGCAGGATCTCAGTTCCCCCTCAGGAACTGAACCTGAGCCGCCTCAGTGAAACTACTGAGTTCTAACCACGAGATCACCAGGAAACTCCTGAACCATTTCTTATCACAATAATATTGACTATTATTTATTGGGTCTTTTGGCCAACTTCTGTGCCAAGGGCTTTATTCCCTTAAGTTTCTTGACACCTCTCATGGATGTTCTGATATACTTATCAATGAGGAAATTGAGGCTAATAGAGCCAGTGAACTTTCAAAAATCACCACTGACATGGATTTGATACTGAAACTGAATTCTTTTGCTGCTTACCACTGCCCCTTCTCTGATTATAAGGATGAGCAGTCTGTGTAACTTGAAGTGGTCGTCCAGAATTTATTTTTGCTGAGCGCATACCGTTTAGACTACCATAAAACTAGTTTTCATCTCACTCCCTGTCATAATGTTTTATATCAGAGGCTGGCAGGCTGACTCTGTGAAGGGCCAGGTAGTAAATACTTTAGCCTTTGCAGGCCATACGGACTCTGTAGCAACTACTCAGCTTTGGCGTTTCAGTGTGAAAGCAAGCAGATAGACAATTACATAAATGAATGAACGTGGCCATGTTCCAATAAAACTTTATTTATGGATGCTGAAATTTGAATTTCATACTCTTTTCATGTGTTACATAATATCTTTTTGATTCTTTTTTTTTTTTAAGCCACTTAAAAATGTAAAAACCATTTTTAGCTCGTGGGTTGTACAGGAACAGGTGGTAGGGCGGAATTGGCCAGTGGGCTGTAGTTTGCCGAGCCTGCTTTTTCTCATTCTGAAGTTTGCTTCCTTTGTGTCTCTTTTTGGGTATTTTGTAAAATTGGGACTGTAAGCCTGCTTTCCCTGCATATGGCAATGTTTAATAAGTGTTGGTTTGGTTTGGGGCAGCCAGCTCATGGAAGCTTTGCTGGCTTAGTGACAGTTTCTGACACCTGCTCGGCTGGCACACAGAAATGGAGATTTTTAACTGAGGAAAAGATTTAATCAGTAGGTCATCTCACCTACCGTTTTAACAGATAGCAGCTCCTCAGATGCTTGTTTCTACATGTACATAGTGGAACATCAGAATCGGACACTTCAGGTCTAGTCCTTGCCCTGCCATTCATTTCATTTTAAGCAAAAGTCACCTTTACCTGTTTCACATGCAGATTTTTCGTCTGTACAATAAAAGGGCCTTGTTGAGATGCTCTTGCTTAGCTGCTCTCTTGTTAGAGTCCCCTTTGAGATTTGAACTTGTTTCTTTCCAAACTGAGGTCCAGTTCTTGGTATAACCGGCCTTGGAGCAGCCGTTTATGATCATCTCTCCTGAATGAGTTAGTGCACCCAGCGCAAGTGAAATGTGCTGCCACAAGGCCATGGGTTTCCAGGCCATTGTGCCGGGCCCCTCTCATTTAGGTTTGCCTCTGACTCTTGCCAGAAAAAAGAAAGAAGCTGGCCATGTTGGCATGTATGCTGGGAAAGACCTCCCAGGTCACAGGGCTTACAGTCTTCTGGGATTGCTTGCTCCTTGTCCAAATGACTTTTTAATTTTCAAGAAAGAGAGGCAATAGCTCTGGTTGCCAGGAAGGTTTTTCCTGATACACTTTCTGAGATTTTTCTCTAAGTTAGTTTTTTTTTTTAAGCTCTACACTTGCCTTAATTGCATTTCTTTAGATGTTTTTTGCTTCATTAACGTACACCACAATCCTTCCCCGTGCCCTGAAGGCGTTTTTAGGTGGAGAGGGCGCCTTGTCTGGAGAAGAGTCACTGGCCTGCTCCTTGTCCTCTGAGCAGCCTCTGGGTGGTGGACTTGGTAAGCTTCCAGGTGGCACTATGGACTGTTTAGTTCAGTGACCTTCTTGGTTCTTCTTCCTGTGCCACAGAGGGAAGGAGTTCATTCTACTTGTCTCAAAAGAAAAAACTTGTCTTGTTTTTGGTCATCTTTCTCCTTTTTTGGGGTTTGTAGATTTCACTGAAGTTTGGCTTCTTTCCTGTGACTTCTACCTTGTTATTTCTCGAGGATTTGAAAGTTTACAGTAGCCCTTCATTCTGTTGTGAGTCACCACGCCTGACTTCTCGGTCTGAGTCAGCTGCCTGTTGGTGGTGTTCAGCTAAGGGTCTAATCTTCCTGCAAGATATGGAAATACCCCTTTGGTGAAAGAGACATTTTATGTCATATTAACGCACATCCATATTGGACCTTAGCAGTTATTTTAATTGAAATAAATATGAAAGTGAAAGTCACTCAGTTGTCTCTGACTCTTTGTGACCCCGTGGACTATACAGTCCATGGATTTCTCCAGGCCAGAACACTGGAGTGGGTAAACGTTCCCTTCTCCAGGGAATCTTCCCAACCCAGGCAGGGATCGAACCCAGGGCTCCCACATTGCAGGTGGATTCTTTCCACCCCCCCCCCCCCCCCCCCGCAGGTGGATTCTTTACCAGCTGAGCCACAGGGAAGCCCAAGAATATTGGAGTGGGCAGCCTATCCCTTCTCCAGGGGATCTTCCCAACCCAGGAATTGAACAGGGGTCTCCTGCATTGCAGGAGGATTCTTTACCAGCTGAGCTACCAGGGAAACCCAAATAAATGTACATACCCTAAGATTATTAACAAGACTGTTACAACTGTCTAATTCTAGAACATTTTACATTGGTACTCAGAAGGAAAAGAAACCCTGGACTCACTAGCAGTCACTCCCTTTCTCTCCCTCCAGCCCTTGAGAACCATTCATCTACTTCCATCTCTATGGATTTGCCTGTTCTGGACATTTCATATGAATAGAATTATTCAATATGTGGCTTTTTTGTCTTGACTTGTTTCACTTAGCATGTTTTCAAAATTTATCCATGCTGTAGCATCAATCAGTACCTTATTTTTTATTTCTGAATAATATCGATTTCACGGATATACCACATTTTGCTTATTCATTCTTCACTTGATGGACATTTGGATTGTTTTTGCTCCCTTTGGCTCTTATGAATAATGTTGCCACGAACAGTTGTGTACAAGATATTGTGTGGATGTATGTTTTATTTTTCTTGGGCATGTACCTAGCAGTGGAATTGCTGGGTCATAGGATAATTCTTTGTTTGACTTTTGAGGGACTGCCAAAGTGTTTTCCAAAGTGACTGCATCACCAACAGTGTATCAGGGTTCTAATTTTCCACATTCTTGTCACCACTTGCTTTTGTCTGTCTTATTGATTATCGCCACCCTAGTGACTGTGAAGTGATGATACGTCATTGTGGTTTTGATTTACATTTCCCTTACGACTAATAATGTTGAGTATCTTTTCATATGCTTACTGGCCATTTGTGTATCTTCTTTGGATAGATATCCGTTCAAATTCTTGCCCATTTTCAATTGTTGAATTACAGTATTTCCTCATTTCAGATACTAGACCTTTATCAGATATGTTTTGTGAATATTGTCTTTTCACTTTCTTGGTAGTATCCAGTGAAGCATAATGTTTTTGGTTGTTTGTGCTTTCTAAGATGGTGTCATTGCCTAATCCATTGCATTATCCACCATTACAATGTTTTCTTCTAAGAGCTTCTCATTATATTTAGGTCTTTGATCCTTTGAGTTAACTTTTGTATGTGGTGTGAAGTGGAGATCCAGCTTCATTCTTTTGCATTTGGATATCCAGTTTTCCCAGGGCTTCTTTGTTGGCTCAGTGGTAAAAAATCCACCTGCAATGCAGGAGACTTGGGTTCTACCCCTTGGTCGGGAAGACCCCCTGGAGGAGGGCATGGCAGCCCACTCTAGTATTCTTGCCTGGGAAATCCCATGGACAGAGGAGCTTAGTGGGCTATAGCCCTTGGAGTCACAAAAGAGTTGGACTAAACAACAGCAGTCCAATTTTACTGGTACAACTTTCGTTGAAAGGTTCTTTCCCGGTTATCTGCGCACCCTTTTTGAAAATCAGTTGACCATACATTTTTGAGTTTATTTGGGGCTTCCTTTTTGTAACATTTTGGTATTCATCAGGTGACTGAGGTGACTGTCCTTACCCCCGCCCTCCCCCCCCCCCCCCCCGCCTTGTTTTTGTTTTTAGATTTATTTATTTTTTGCTGTGCTGGGTCCTCGTGCCTGCGTGTAGGCTTTCTCTAGTTGCGGAGGGGGGCTTCTCATTGAGGAGGCTTTTCTCGTTGCGGTTCACAGGCTCTAGCGCGCTTGGGCTCAGTAGTGGTGGTGCTTAGTTACTCCATAATGGGTGGGAATCTTCCTGGACCAGGGTATTAAACCTGTGTCCCCTGCATTGCAAGGTGGATTCTTAACCGCTGGACCACCAGGGAAGTCCTATCCTTGTTTATACTGGATCTTCATATTGGCAGATATGACTAAGATACTCTTGTTATATCTAAACAGGCAGATAAACGTGTTAAGCTAGTCCTCCTTGTAGAGCTAACGAGATACTCTCACCTAGTAAGATAATGATTTTTAAGGGAAGATTTTTGCTCTTGGTGCTGTGAAAAAAAAATTCTGGTTTTATTGACGTATTTATGATTTTCTATGGGGCTTCCCTGGTAGCTCAGCTGGTAAAGAATCTGCTTGCAGTGCAGGAGACCTGGGTTCCATCCCTGGGTTGGGCAGATCCCCTGAAAGAGGGTATGGCAACCCACTCCAGTATTCTTGCCTGGAGAAGCCCCGTGGAGAGTGCGTCCATGGGGTCGCAAAGAGTCGGACATGCCTGAGCAGCTAAGAACATCATGTGGTTTTCTGTACCATCACGTTTTTTTGCCCTAAGTGTAGTGTGGCTAGGTGTTTGTATAAGAGATTTTCTGTCTTCTGGTGTTTGTGGTCTGGGAGTTTAAGTGTTAAACCAAGTCATTTGTCAGTATCTAGTGATGATTTAAGGTGGGGTTGCTGTTGCTGAGCAGTACTTCAGTTGCGGCCTATAAAGTATGTCACTGTTAGGTAACTCTCCTAGTAAACTCTTAGTGGGTTTGATCAGTTTGAGTCCCCGTTTTCCTTCTTAGCTGACTTGTTTCAGTCTTTGTCAGCCTCGGACTTGTGCCCTGAAGCCAGGTCCTCTGAATCACACCACGTTTCCCTATAACCTTTATTGGCAGAGCTGAGAACTGTCTAATTCATGACCTCAATCAAACTGACTCGTTGTGACAGCTGTTTTCACAAACCTCCTGGTGTATCAGGTAGGGCTAAGATCAGATCGTTTCTCTAGAATATGTCATTTTATTAATATAATTGGATAAAGCAGTTACCATATGAATTGCTTTTTATGCCCTATAAATTAGCAATTAAGGATAATTACCACATCCATGAAAGTTTGCAACATGAATCAGTACAGCTTTGGCAGAACAATTACCCCTGACAGTTTCCTCTCGATCTTAACATTATTCTTCTGAAATTAAAATTCTGAATAACAGACAGTATTTTACTTGTTTATTGTTTATCTGACTCCCCACACTAGAATGTCTTCTCTCCAGGAGCAGACATTTTTGTCTGTTTTGGTTCACTCGAGGCATGTTACTTGCCTGGAACAATGCCTGCCATATAGAAGGTACTCAGTAAATTTGTGTTGAACAAATAAATGGATTAATCAGTGGATAAAATTGTAAGTAATCAACTTAGATGTCAGATCTAGTGACATTTTTCTTATAGAAGAAAAATGACTTATTTTCATGCCATATGAGATTCATGTTAAGTTTGATACATAGACCATTGGTCTTTTTCATATTTCACTTAAAAACACTTAAAATATTTTATCCCCAGAAGACCTTTCCCTTGGCTTTGTTCATTCGGGAAACTTAAGGCAAGAGAAGACCATTAAATATTTTTATTGAGGAAGAACTTGAATAAAGACTTTGACAAGTGAAACAGGTGGAGGGAATTGAAAAGTACTTGTAAGATGATGAAATGGAGAGAGCAAAAAAAAAAAAACCGAGATGAAATGTGTTTCGACCTATTTCAGTTTGCACAAATAATAGGAAGGAAACTAATTCTTTCCATGCAGACGGTCTCTTCCTTCCATGATGGTCTGTAGACAGTCTTTTCCTATCTCATCATTTGGCATGGCCAAATGAATGACAGGGAGAGAGTTTCAGAGGAAAGATATAGGCATGTTAGTCCTCTCCTCCTGGGGGAACAGGAGCAGTGGTGCCTGCCACAGTGAATATCTGTCCTTGGAAGGTTGACTTGGTGGTTGTCGCTTACATTTGTACCTTCAGTAGTATTGGGTTGGCCAGAAAGTTCATTTGGATTTTCCCATAAGAGCTTATGGGAAAATCTGACGAACTTTTTGGCCAACCCAATAGGTGTTGCGCAGCCTATAAAGTCATCTCTCTCTAAGATTAATTCAAATGTGGACTGTTGCCTGAATGGCCTATTTGGTGCAAAAAAGCAAGGAGGCTCTGGCAGCAGTCTTCAGAATAGCTTTCAAGGTGAAAGGAGGGCGTGTACAAAGATTTTTCAAAATTCCTTCATATAAATTATTTACTAAAGCCTTTATGGGGCTGGGATAATAGTTATAGACCCATTGTCCCCCAAGGGTCTCGTTTACTAGATTGAGGGCATAAGAGGAATACGATGATACCTGTCAGCCATTGTGTTCTTGAGCTTTTCAGCAGGCTTTGTCAGGCATGAGAAATAAAGATTGTTTCTTAGCTGGGGTCAGTGCTCGTTGCTCAGCCATGGCAAGCATCTAGCTGGGCTTTCCAAGACATACTAGGTCTTCTGGGAGAGCTTTATGAGTTTTCGTGAAAGCTTGACAAGAATCGAGGAATAGGCCTTTGAGACAGGAACTCTGCTTTGTATGCTGTGTGAGCCTCAGTCCTGTTGGAGACTGTACGTGGATGATTTCAAGGCAGGTATTCAACAGTGTGCTTGCTGTTCATCTGCCACTTGGTGAAGAATTGACTATAAATGAGTCACTTCCAAGTTCTTTTCTTCTTTGGCCCTTCTCAGTTTAGGAACATCAGCCATCCTGTGCTGTGTAGTATATCTGTTCTTTGGCTTTACTTTTTTGAGGGCTTGTCTTTTTAAAGTGTCAGATCCCTGGGATGATGCCCAGGGCATGGGTTCTGAAGAAAGGCTGTTTGGTTGGAGGCTGTAAGGTTTTGATTGCTGGTAACACTCGATCACAGAGGATAAAATGAAAAAATGACTTATAACTAGATAAGGAAGTAAGTCTTTTATTATGTGTTTGATGGTGTAGCCAGGGAGGTGTAGACTATCCTTAGACCAAGGTCTATGTGCTTAAGTTATCAGGAATAATGAGATGTTACTATTTTTTTTTAATTAGAATGTGTGTATTTTTCTGACAGAGTTTCTGTAGGAGAGTAGGATAGATTCATACAGTGGAGTACTGTACAGCCACAAAAGTGAATAGTGTTTTGGCATGAATGGGTTTTACCAAAAAAGGGCAAAAGAAGCAAGTCAGTGATGGGTATACATGCTGTCGACTCAGTGTATATAGAGATTAGAGATAGGAGATGAAGAAGCACCATATTGCATGGAAACATACACAAAGGGTAATGCTATAGGAAAGCAAGGGAGAGGTTATCACGGTGGTTTGAAAAGAGGTGGTGGTCAGCAAAAGGGGCTGTGAGTTAGGAGGGACATGGCATCCAAGGTCCTGCCAGTGTTCTGGTTCTTCTTTTATGAATTTAGCTGCACTGGGTCCCCCTTGTAGCCAGGGGGTCTTCACTAGTTATGGCACTTGAGCTTAGCTGCCCCACAGCATGTGGGATCTTAAGTCAGAGATCAAACCCACGTTCCCTGCATTGGAGGGTGGATTCTTCACCACTGGACCGCCAGGGAGTCCTCGGTGTTCTAGTTCTTAACTTGGGTGATGGTTACTTAGTTGTTGTTTCTTATTCTTTAAGATACAATGGGTTGGCCAAAATGTTCGTTTAGGTATTTCCGTAAAACCTTATGGAAAAACTCGAAGGAAATTTTTGGCCAACCGAATGCATATATGTTTAATGCAATTCTTTATTTGTATTACTTGCCCACAATTTAGAGCATGAGTTAAGGTGGAGAGGCGAGGGAGACAAGTCAGCTAAGCAAATGACTATTGAAGTGGCTTCCCTTCCTATTCTTTTTTTCCTCTGAGTCAGCTTCTTTTCCAAGGACTTTTTCCTTTACAGAAAACTCCATGGTCTAGTCTGCCGTGAAGTTCTACACTGGCAGGGCTCTCCAACCTTCTAACTATTTGTTCAGCAGCTCTTTGTTTTGAAACATGGGATTAAGCCTTTCAGCTCAAGCAAAGGCGCTACTCAAGCCTCCCTGGTGATGAAATTGTGTAAAGAATTTGAATAGGTTGGGCGATGTTTGTCATTTTTGCTGTGTGCCTTTTCTTCTCTTCTGCCACATGAAACCCTTTCTCCTTCCTCCCTGCAAATATTTGAAGTGAGCTTTAGAGCTCTTTCCATAGTTGCAAGTGGGTGGTATGCTAGACATCCTTCTTCAGAGAGAGGGAAGGAACTATTGGGCTTGGGAGCCCGAAGGTCCTTCTTCGGTTGCCCTGTTTTCATCACGGAGGTCATGAGTTTTCTAGAGGCTCTCCTTTAGCCTAGACTGTTTTAGCCTAGACTCTGAGCACTGTGTTTTTCTTTTAGCCTCGACTCTGAGCACTGTCTGCAGAGGAAGTATTGAGTCCTGGACTCTGGCCGCGTTGCTTGCACATTAGCCCTGGGCACCCTTGGGTCCTTCCGGCTGGTGTGGGTGGCGTGTCAAGGCTTCTTCCTTCAACATCCACTTTTCTCTGGCTTTCTTCTGTTGTTTGCTTTTGCCATCGTAGAACAGCTTGTGTGGATGGAGACGTTAGTTTCTTAATAATTGAAAAGAACACAGGTGGTGGTCAGCTTGCTGGGATGAAATTACAAAGGCTCTCTCCATGGCTCACATGCCTGTTCACCCTCCAATCTTTTCTGACTTTTCTATCATCTTGTTTAATTCTCATTTTTATTTCTGGGTCAGTCCCTTTAGAATCGAGCGCAAGGTTTTATGTAGGTATTTCTCTTAAAAAATTGAAAGTAATCTTGTTCATTCAGTCGTTCAAAATGTTTGTGTGCCGTGTTACTGTTGTAGATGT
This sequence comes from Budorcas taxicolor, assembly GCF_023091745.1. Taxonomy (NCBI): domain Eukaryota; kingdom Metazoa; phylum Chordata; class Mammalia; order Artiodactyla; family Bovidae; genus Budorcas; species Budorcas taxicolor. The sequence goes on from NC_068913.1 coordinate 93,766,352, forward strand.
TGGGGATACGGTAGTGGACCATCTCTGTTATGGCAACGTTACCTTTCAATGGCTAAATTTTCGTTTTTTCCCCCACCTAGGTGCTCTCAGGGTGCGCCATCATTGTCCGCGGGCAGCCTCGTGGAGGTCCTCCTCCTGAGAGGCAGATCAACCTGAGCAACATTCGCGCTGGAAACCTTGCCCGCAGGGCAGCTGCCACACAACCCGATGCAAAAGACACCCCGGATGAGGTAGGTGCTTTTCCTTGTGAGCCTGTGGACCGTGGTGATAGTTCCGGGTCTCCTGGACTATCAAGGATAGTCTCCTCCTTGACTGCACATTTGGTGTACTTTCTTTTATGTATATTTTGAGTATTTTTATGTCACAGGACTAGTGATAGACCCACAGTGGCGTGCCTCGGTTTATGCATTCACTGCCTTTAATCCCAGTAACTCCTTTCTCTTTTCCTCGTATACTTTCCTGTAAGTTTAGAGCCTTTCCAGGTTTATTAGCCTTTTCAGTTTTACCCTCTTTCTCTTTGAACAGGTTAGAATATTTCCTAGATAGTCTCAGCTGTTTGAGGTTGGTATTGGTTATGGCCGAGCCCCTTTATTTATGTTTAAATCCTTCACCTTCAAAATTCAGAGGGATGCACAGCAAAAAAATCTAGTTCATCTCCTTGGTCACTACAGGTGTTACTATAGTCTTGAGTCTCCAGAGACATTTATCATCCATATAAGCAGACATTTAACAAAAACATGTAGTTTTTTCATCTATAATAAAAAGGATTTTGTTGGACTTAAGAAGATGGTGAAACAGTATTCAGGAAATAGAGAAAAATCATCCCCAATTCTGTCATCAGCAGTTAGATTTTTAATAGACAAAGATCAGTTATTTTCCATTGGTCTTTTCTCAGTAAGCACAAGTATTGGGAATAACTGTGCTGTAAACCTCGGTTGATCAGTGAGGATTAATCAAGATGGTGAGGAATGCTTTGCACAGGCCTGTCAGCTACTCAGCAGATGTTAGCTGTGGTCATCTGTGTGTGCTCAGCCACTCAGTCGTGTCTGACTCTGCGATCCTGTGGACCGTATCCCACCAGGCTCCTTTGTCCATGGGATCTCCTAGACAATAATACTGGAGGGAGTTGCCATTTCCTCCTCCAAGGGATCCTCCTGATCCAGGGATCGAACCTGGGCCTCCTGCATTGCAGGCAGATTCTTTACAGCTGAGCCACTGGGGAGGTATGTGGTCATCACTGGTGCTGTTTAACTTCTGCAACTACGAACACTTCTCGTACGGTTAGCCCAAGTACTGAAGAGTAAATCTCTCTCAGCACTTTTCACATTTTGGCTGCTAAGTGCTTTTCTTGACCAATGTTTTGAATAGTTCTTTCCTTTCAGTTTTGTGTTGTGTAACAGCTTGTCTGCTTTGCACAGAAGCGTGTTGAGCCTTTTTGGCTAAAGCCAATCAAGCTTATTTTCCCAGAAGGAAGAAGCAGGGTCGCCTCTAGGAAAGAAGGATTGGGTTTTCATTTCCTCTTGCGTGGGTGAGGATTGAGGCCAGTTGGAGCTGATTCTAAAATGTCTTAGCTGTAGTCTGTGCAATGGTACAATAAAATCTTACCAGAACTATACCAGCTGAAAGAACACCATGTCATCTGACCCCCACTCTCATTAGTTTCTCATATTTCTATAGCCGAGTTAGTGGGTTTTTGTCTCTTCCAGAGCAGCTCAGTTTCTCCCAGCAACTCTTCAGAGGTCCCTGTGACATGAAGTGTTAGGAACCTGCAAAGTTAACCCTTTGTCAGCCACAGCCGCTATTTCTCTAATAGTCTGGTCTCTCCCTGCCTTGCTGTGATGTGGTTTCCCCCTACCATGCCCTTGAAGTTTCTCTGGCTCAAGTAAGGAGTGATGCCAACTAGTAACCCAGTTCTGAAAACACCCCCAGCTTTTATCAAGGACTAGACATTCTGCCTTCTTAAAAATTTCTCTTCTCCATTCTTGAAGCTTCATCGTCATTGTTCTTTGTTCAACTCTGAACATGTACTTGGAATATTGAGAGAACAGTCTGTCTGCCTTCATTTTCCTGTCCTCTAATCATTCCACTGATACTCTCAGATCTTTTTGAAACATAATTTCTTTTTTTCCCTGACTCAGTGTTCAGTTCAGTCGCTCAGTTGTGTCCGACTCTTTGCCACCCCGTGAATCGCAGCATGCCAGGCCTCCCTGTCCATCACCAACTCCCGGAGTTCATTCAGACTCAGGTCCATCAAGTCAGTGATGCCATCCAGCCATCTCATCCTCTGTCGTCCCTTTCTCCTCCTGCCCCCAATCCCTCCCAGCATCAGAGTCTTTTCCAATGAGTCAACTCTTCGCATGAGGTGGCCAAAGTACTGGAGTTTCAGCTTCACCGTCATTCCCTCCAAAGAAATCCCAGGGCTGATCTCCTTCAGAATGGACTGGTTGGATCTCCTTGCAGTCCAAGAGACTCTCAAGAGTCTTCTCCAACACCACAGTTCAAAAGCATCAATTCTTCGGGTCTCAGCTTTCTTCACAGTCCAACTCTCACATCCATACATGACCACTGGAAAAACCATTGCCTTGACTAGACGGACCTTAGTCGGCAAAGTAATGTCTCTGCTTTTCAATATTCTATCTAGGTTGGTCATAATTTTTCTTCCAAGGAGTAAGCATCTTTTAATTTCATGGCTGCAGTCACCATCTGCAGTGATTTTGGAGTCCCAAAAAATAAAGTCTGACACAGTTTCTACTGTTTCCCCATCTATTTCCCATGAAGTGATGGGACCAGATGGCATGATCTTCGTTTTCTGAATGTTGAGCTTTAAGCCAACTTTTTCACTCTCTTCTTTCACTTTCATCAAGAGGCTTTTTAGCTCCTCTTCACTTTCTGCCATAAGGGTGGTGTCATCTGCATATCTGAGGTGATTGATATTTCCCCGAGCAATCTTGATTCCAGCTTGTGCTTCTTCCCCCCAGCGTTTCTCATGATGTACTCTGCATAGACGTTAAATATGCAGGGTGACAATATACAGCCTTGATGTACTCCTTTTCCTGTTTGGAACCAGTCTGTTGTTCCATGTCCAGTTCTAACTGCTGCTTCCTGACCTGCATACTGGTCTCTCAAGAGGCAGGTCAGGTGGTCTGGTATTCCCATCCCTTTCAGAATTTTCCACAGTTGATTGTGATCCCCACAGTCAAAGGCTTTGGCATAGTCAATAAAGCAGAAATAGATGTTTTTCCGGAACTCAGTGTTACTCCCAGGTATCTCAGCGATTCCACATCCCTGCTTGGATAGACGTAAATGCCTCAGCCTGGGATACAATCTCTTCTGTAATTTGGCTTCTAGTCTTCTCTCACTGAACCCCCTCTGGGATGTGAAGTCCCAACCCCGAGGAAGTATTCAGGTCTCCTAAGAGGCCCCCCAAGTCCTGCCGGCTCCTGGCGTGGCCCAGGCTGCCCCCTGCATTGGGAGCTCTTTCTCCGTCCTGTGCCCTGGTGCTCACCTATCGTCTGTTAGGGTCCAGCTCCCTGAGAAGTCCCTCCTGACATCTCCTTTCATCGTCCCCTCGTGCTGTCATCCCGCTCAGTGCTTCTGTGTCTCTTCACTAGATTGTCAGCTCCTCGACGGGAGGGACCTTCTCTGATATCAGTGTTTTCTGCCTAGTCAGTGCCTGGCATGAAGCAGGTATCCAGTGAGGATCAGTGAATTTCAGGTATCCAGGTATCCAGTGAATTCCAGGTATCCAGTGAATTTCAGTGGATAACAAGGAGAAAGAACCCAAGCATCTCCTTTTGAGGATCAGCAGATGGTGGAGTGTGGCAGGGCTTTCTCTCGGGCTTTCCATTGTTTTGGAGCAGGTCTAGTTCTTTTTCACATTCAGACAAGAGTCAAGAACGTTTTGCCCGTTTGTTCCCTTTTGTGTCACTGTCCCAAATATCGTACACTTGATTATTCTCTGCCTTCCTTCACGTCTGCTTCAAAGAAACTTAGCTCTCTCCTGAGTGTGGTGCAATAAAAGCAGCCTGCTATGTGTCCCCAGCCATCACTGCCAGCTCCAGGCTAATCCCTGGCGTTGCCTGGCTACTCCTGGCAGCCTGGACACTGCATTTACAGCCACTGTGGGAATTATATATTTATTTCCCACAGGTTTGTTGCACTCTCATTATGTGTGAAGCTGTACATTGGTTTCATGTGAAATACAGAAATGAATGTCACAGTCATTGTGTGTTCAGTCGAGCCTTTGAAAGTTGGGACGGTGAGGTGGCTGGGCCAGAGAGGGATTAATTACATACACAGGTGGTATAGTGGGATGATGGACTAGTAGCTTTGAGGTCTTAGGTTGTTGTGGGATTTAATGTTGTCAGTAGTTTAGGAGTCCACCTGGTGCAAAGAAAAAATGGGAATTAAAATTCCATTCATCATGGTAGACACCAGAACTTTGTGTGGGTCTGGGAGAGCAAACTGCCTAGACCACCTGCTATTGGGCATTCTGAAGGGAAAGGCAGTTTTGAGAATCAGCCACTTAGCAGCCATTGCTTTGTAGATGGAGCTCTGGGACATCCCTCAACTAAGATTACAGTGGTTCTCCTTATGGGGCCATTGTGGACTGTGTGGATGAATGTGTGCATGCTCAGTACTGTCCAACTCTTTGCGACCCCATGGACTGAAGCCTGCCAGGCTCTTCTGTCCATGGGATTCTCCAGGCAGGATTACTGGAATGGGTTGCTGTTTCCTACTCCAGGGGAATCTTCCTGAGTCAGGGATCAAACCTGCGTCTCCTGCACTGGCAGGCGGATTCTTTACCACTGAGCCACCTGGGAAGTGGTGGCTGAATGCTCTGAGTCAGCTTCCCTATATGTAGGGTGGTTCTGGGAGGCACTGTTGCGATAGCCTTCTCCATGGGGTAGCCTTCTGCTGACTGTCCTCTGTGTGGACAGGACTATCTTCTGGAATGCCCTGTTGCATTGGGAGCAGTGATGTGGTCAGTTGCTTCCCTGAATATCCCAGTTGCCTCTCTTCCTGGCCTGTACCTTGTCCAGTTATTGAATTTGCCCAACCCCAGATGGAATACAACTTGCAAAGGCTGGAAGATTAAAGAAGCTAGATCATTTTCCTTCCAGGATAAGTTGTATGTCCTTCTCAGGACCTCTGGTGTGGCTTTCTCTTACTGCCCAGTGACTGACCAGCTGTAAAACAAGCCCTGAGAGAAGGGTGCTTCTTCTGCAAGCCTTAAAAGCTTTTAGTAATCCTGCCTAGTTGGTAGAAATTGGAGGTTCCTCCATAGGGGTTAGCTATTTCTTTGTGAACTGACCCTTGATAAATGAGTTTTTACCGAAGTCTTGGCTTCCTTTAGGGGCACTTTGTTTTGTCAGAGCTTTTCATTTGGGGAAGCAGTGTATTACTGAACCTTGGTTATTAATGTAATGCTCAAAACTGAAACCTAAAAAAACCCCACAAAACTGAAGCCTAGACATTCGATCTATGGCCGAGGATGTTTTTAGAGTAAGTGAATCACTAAGGTGATAAAAATGTACAAGGCTCTGTTAATTGGTTTAGTATTTGTGTCTGTGATGTGGCTGGTATTTGGGCTCGTTATCAGTCATGAGACTCTTCGGTTACAGGTATCTGCTTCCGTTATTATGGTGTGGGGCAAAGGGTGGAAACAGGAGATAAAACTATGGTGAGCCTCCGTATTGCCTTTGAGTGGTTGGCTCTTTTGCTTATTGGTGCTCTGAGAAGAGTGCATTAAATGAGTGAGCAGGCTTGTTTTTGTGTCTTTAAGAGCACTTACTCAGGATTAGTTCTTCCCAGAACTGTCCACAGTTGTTGCTGGCTGACAGTACTGGTTTTGTGAACATGGGCCCAGCAGGTTGGTGGACTGCCACCTTTAAATTGGCTTCTGGTTTCTGGGAAGTCATGGATGTTTTTCTTCTAGAAAAGCTTCTTGGCTCACCCGGTGGAATAATCTTCATGGACTGAAAAGGTAGGTAGATGCTTCCTTTTCTGGTCAGTGATGGACTGTTTTGCCTTCACTATGCAGAGCCCATGTTTTGGGGCTCCAGGAGGTAGTAGCGCGTGCATATTGTATACCACCCTGCCCTTTCGTATGTTAATTGTTACTGCCCGTGAACTTCTGCAGATCCTGTCCTCCTTGAACTCTCCTTCCTCATTTCTGTTCTAAGGGAACTTAGGGCACCGAGCTAGGTCCAGACTATAAATTCAAGTGCTAGTGATTCCTGACTGCAACAGGGCTTCTTCAGAAGAGACATCTCCCTTTGTCTGTACCATCCCCAAAGTAATGAGGCAAAACCATCCTTTTGCATAGCATCTTCAAATCACATGGGGGCTCTATTTGTACCCACTGTGGATGTGTGGCTCAGCCCTGTGTCAGGGTCTTTAACGAGTGAGAGGAAAGAATCACCGTTGTCAAGCTGATCCCTTACCAGGGCCTGTTACTAAGTAAGAAGTAAACTGTAGTTCTGAATAAGACAGTGTTGGAGGTGCGGAAAGTCCTAGTGCTGGTGCCTGGGAAACCATGGTGCCTGTTTTTTGGGCTGGTGCAAGTTACACCAAAAGTTAGACCTTCATTTTTTAGGAGCCCCCTAAATGTGTGAGCCCCCACTCCAGTACTCTTGCCTGGAAAATCCCATGGGCGGAGGAGCCTGGTAGGCTGCAATCCATGGGGTCGTGAAGAGTTGAACACAACTGAGCAGCTTGACTTTCACTTTTCACTTTCATGCATTGGGGAAGGAAATGGGGACCCACTCCGGTGTTCTTGCCTGGAGAATCCCAGGGACGGGGGAGCCTGGTGGGAGGCATCTATGGGGTCGCACAGAGTCGGACACAACTGAAGCGACTTAGCAGCAGCAGCAGCAGGGCCTAGTGTGTTTGCTGGGTTGTTGAAGGAGTGAAGTTGCTTGGGTGTTGATTGTGCAGTGTGAGACCGGCCTGGTTCCTGAATGTGGTAGTTCTGTCTTTCAGCCCTGGGCATTTCCTGCTCGAGAGTTCCTTCGGAAGAAGCTGATTGGGAAAGAAGTATGCTTCACGATAGAAAACAAGACTCCACAGGGACGAGAGTATGGCATGATCTACCTTGGAAAAGGTGAGTAGCAAGGGCAAAAGGGCTCGTTTTTCTCCTAGTCTAAAATTCCTCCAAAGATCAGTTTTCACCTGGTGGAGTTGGCTCTGTACGGTGGCTGTGGGTCTCACTGGGAGAGTGCAGAACTCGGGGTATGTAGGTGCAGAGGAATGCCCCTCATATGCCTGCTCCTTGTTCACCCTGTGCCTCTTTCCTGCCTTGGTTTAGACGTGTGTGGACAATGTAGTATTCGTTTTCTCCATATGCAGGCCATCAGCCCGTTGAACTCATTGGCTCTGTGCTTCTAGGTCAGGGTGCTAATTGAATTCCTATAGATTTCCTATTGCATCTTCTATTTCCTTTATCTGTCTTGTGGCTCTTCTCCTTTCTTTTCTCTTTAAGAAAGCATGATTTGTTTAGGGCTTGTGGTTCTCTGCAGGCCACATGATTTATAATGGAGTGGAAAGTTCACAGGCTTCAGAGTGGTATGATGTGGCTCCTGGCGCTTCTGTTGTGTACTCTTACTTGTTGTTTTCAGTCTCCAAGTCGTGTCTGACTGACTGTGATGCCATGGACTCTAGCCCGCCAGGGTCCTCTGTCCATGGGACTCTCCAGGCAGGAATACTGGAGTGGGTTGCTGTGACAGAGTGTGCACTCAGTAAATATGTTTCTGTGTGCACGCACATACGCCTGTGGTTTAGCTGTTTAACTGTAGCTGCCATTTGAAATTTAATTTAATTTATTTATTTAATATTTTCGGATGTGCAGGGTCTTTGTTGTTGCGTGGGCTTTCTCTGGTTGTGACGAGCAGGGTCTACTCTTCGTGGCGGTACACCAACTCCTCATTGAGGTAGCTTCTTTTGCTGTGGTGCGCAGGCTCTAGAGTGAGAGCTCAGTAGTAGGCACCTGGGCTTGATTGGTAAGGGGCACTGCCATTTAAAATTTAAAGTTGTATTTAGAAATTTGCTTTTTAAACTGACCCACATGACAGCGTGGATATAATTTAGCATGTTAATAATGCACTGTTTTTTTGATAAAACCTGGCACATAGGAGATGATTGATAAGTATTTACTAAGAGTGATTTTGAAATTATCCTTTCAGTTTCAATGGCTTAATGGCTTAAAGTTTAATATTTTCACTCAGCTATTTTAACTAACTCTCAGTGCCAACTGCGATGAAACAGTGCTTTAGCTAATTAATTAGTGTTCATACATTTATCCTATTTTGTGGCTACTCTTTTTTTTTTTTTTGCTATATGTAGATGGATTGAAATATTCATTTAACTGTAGCTGACTTACAGTATTATGCTTCAGGTATGTAGCTTCTGATTCTTTGCCACTATAGATTATGACAGGATATTGAATATAATTCCATATGCTGTACAGTAAATTCTTGTTTACGTGGCTACTAGGTTTTGTTTGTTTTTGGCTGTGCTGTGCAGCTTGTGGGGTCTTAGTTCTCTAACTAGAGATTGAACTTGGGACCCTGGCTGTGAGAGTATGGGGGCCTAACTACTGGACCTCCAGGGAATTCTCCTGTGAATACTCTTTTTATGATGGAGGAGAATAATAGAATATGAGAATTTGTGGTTAACCTAGAACTTTTTTTTTTAAGGCAAAGATGATTAATCTTCAAATTGTGGGGAAAATAGAGTCACCCACCTATTCCGAATACCAGCCCCAATTGTGGCTTGATCAGATTTGTACTTTGATTAGTAATAAGTGAGTAGTGTATCTTTGTCCTACAGATTCCCTGTTTTCAGTACTCTATCCATCACATTTTGTTGCTTTCTTTGGGAGTTTGGCCCAGAGAATTGTGTTTTTCTCCCTTTTGAAGGAGCAATCAACTCATTTAGAAATGAGCCAGCCAGCAGCCCTTTCAGAGTGCTCTTTGCCAAGGAGCTGTCTGAGAGCTATTGGGGTTGCTGTTGACTGGCTGGTTTTATGGCCATTCACCTTCTTTGTACCTTGCCTTCGTTCTTTCTACGCACTGACCTGTTAATACCTTACTGCTCAACTTTTCCCATAATTGTGGAGTTCTTCCTTTTGACTTCCCACTCTGTGGGATTATTCCTATTGCTCTGAAAGAATCAGTGTAATATTTATTGATGGCAGATAGCTGTGTGCATCTGTGTCTGGCCTCAGCAGTAACTCTAGTGCAAAGGTTCTTGTGATTCACATTCAGCTTCAGAACCTGAACTTGCTTTGTATGAACAGCATTCATCTCAACCTTTTGTGTGTGTGGTAGAAAAGGGGGCTTATGATTTGCCTCAGAAATTTGGACAGGGCTAATGGCAGGGCATTTAGGTTGGGTTTGGGCCTAGTATGTAGACTTCTTGTTGCTTGCAGAATTCAGTGAATGCATGGCGTACTGAATATAAATCTTACAGAATTTTATTCTATGCTGATGTTACCTATCAGCTAGACTGCTGTGTTTCAGTTTATCGAGGAGCTTGTTCTCTGCTATATTAAAAATTTTTATGTGGTGATTCCCTCATAGATGTCTTCTTTTATCGTTTTGGCTGTCAAGCAGAGATTTAAGAGAATTTGCCGAGCCTAAAAGCTTTTTCAGTAGCATGGAAATGCAATTAATGGTCCTGGTGCCCGGGTGGAACCTAATCGGGTTGTGTTTTTTGTTTCACTTCATTTTTCTTGCCTGCTCTGAAGGCTGCTGTGTGAGATTGGAAGTCTGGACTCTCTCCCTTGCATCTCTTAAGAACACGAGAGTGTGTTTATCAAATGATGTAGCTTGTCTTGGTGGCCTCCTGGAGCAGAGACTAGGACATCCTGAGAGGGACTGGACTCTGGTGTAAAACATAAATGGGCCACCCTAAGTGCCTCTGCTGTCTGATTGTCCAGGTGTGGGGACTGCCGTTGGATTCTGTTGTTTTAATTCCTGCTGTGTGCTTGGCACTGCACTTGGCGATTTACACACATTGAATTCCCGTAAGAACCCATCTAGACAGGCACTCTTCCCATTTTATAGGTGAGTATGTGTACTGAGGTGCTGAGAGAGCTGTGAAGTGGCAGCGTTTGTGTTGGGCACCAGCCTCTCCTCCTTAGGTCAGTGTTATTTATCCTCTCCCTGGCTGCTACTTGTGCCTTGCTTTCCCGTCAGTCTCCTAGAGTTCCTGAGATTGCCTTTGGCTTGGGAGATACACGAAAAAATAAGCCCAGAGAAGATGTATCGCCGGGTCCTAGAGATGAGACATTTTAAGGGAGAAGAGGTTTTCTGAAGAACCCAACCCCAGCCTGCTGCCTTGTCCAGTTAGTGGGTAACATTATTCCTTGAAGAGCTCAGGGTGAAAGTGGGCCCAGTAGAGCCCTTTTGCTGTTGGAGATGGATTTAGACGCAAGATTCATGTCTCTTTTTTTCCCTTGTCAGATACCAATGGGGAAAACATTGCAGAATCACTGGTTGCAGAGGGCTTGGCCACCCGGAGAGAAGGCATGAGAGCGAACAAGTAAGTCTCCGCTGCTCTTCTGACCCTCAGACTTCCTCGCTCGCCACCGTGAGAGCTGGGGGAGTGGACTCCGCACTCGCTTTGATGCATTTTCATTCCTGCCGCCTGACATAAAATGGGTAATATCTGGTGTTCTCCTGGCTTCTAAAAGAACATCCCTGCCCAGGTGTAGGTGTGTATTGTTCTGAGTGAGGAGGTTTCTCTGCATTTGTGAATGGCATTTGGTATGTGTAATCAAAAACTTCTTTGCTTGGAGACAAAGAAGTGCTATATGCTTCATATCATAAGAGTCAGTAGGCTTGTTTCTTATGCCACTGATACTCGGTTCCAGAGTATTTATCTATCCATTCCCCAGTATTTATTGAGCATGTATGCCAGGCTATGTTCTAGGCACTGTGAATATAGCAGTGAACAAAGACACTTAGCCTCTGCTAACAATTTAACCGGGAGACAAACAACAAACCAATCAACAAATAGATGTACAATATTATATCAGGTATACAAGCAATAAGTAAATGCAGAATAAAGCAGAGTGAATAAATAAAATTCGAAGCAACACCTGATGCTTGGAATATAGGAAAACTGACAGCGGCTGAGTGGTTCTAATTTCAGGGAAAATTTCTGTCTCTCCAAAGCCTTTTTTATCTGTTTTGGCTTATGGATCTGTAGATACTTTAGTAATAAGGTGAATGTATTTGTTGTTAATAGCAGTGTGAATTCGTTAGAAATGAGTATTAGGTTAATGGGCTTCCAGGTGACTCAGATGGTAAAGAATCTGCCTGCAATGCAGAAGACCCTAGTTAGATCCTTGCATTGGAAAGATCCTCTGGAGAAGGAAATGGCAGTCCACTCCAGTATTCTTGCCTGGGAAATTCCATGGACAGAGGAGCCTGGTGGGCTACAGTTTGTGGGGTCACAAAGAGTCAGACACGAGTGACTAAATAACAACAGACTCGTGTCTGAGTGACTAAATAACATCAGGTTTATAGTTCATATATCAGGTTCAAGTTCATCAGTGTTGGCACCTCAGAAGGATGGGGGTTGCAGCTGGCTTTAACTAGCACATTAGTCTCTGAAAAGTGATAAGCTGCATCAGTAATTTGGATGCTGTAGATGCTGTTTGGCCGTTATTTTTTTGGCCAAATGGCTTATGGGATCTTAGTTCCCTGACCAAGGATTGAACTTGGGCCACAGTAGTGAAAGTGCTGAGTCCTAACCACTGGAATGTCAGGGAATTCCTGCTGTTTAAATCATTAAGTCCATGTTGTATTATGACTGTAACTGTAGAAGAAGCTTTAGATAAATATTTGTGTGAACTATGCCAATGATAGGGATGAGCAAAGGCCAAAATGTACAATTTGCATCCTTCTTTGTGATCAAGTCATTCATCCTAGAGTTCTCTGATCCTTTCCAACTCAGAAGAGTCGTTGGCTAGAGCTTACGATTGGACTGTGAGTGAGCATGTGGGAATTTGTTGGATTCTGACACTTGTCTTAGGTGCTGTGTATGGAAGCACGCTGAAGCTGTATTTTAAGGACAGTTGCTGGCATTTTTACTGTTGCAGTGTTTTTTGGAATCCAGTTTGCAGCCAGAATGAAGAATTATAAAAAAGCCTACAGCAGTATTGTACCACCTCAACAAAGAAATCCCTCCAGGAGTCCCAGTCTTTTTTTACTCCAGAGTTGTCCTGACTTCTTTTCTCAGTTTGACTGTTTTTGCTTCTATCTCAAGCTACATTCCCCCCCGCCCCGCCGCCACCCCCGTCAAATTCTGACAGAAAGTTTGGATCTCTGAAGATGATAATTGTCCTTTTTTTCTTTTTCTTCTTTTTTTAATGGGGAGGAGGAAAAGAGCCGTACTGAAGACTTCTGGTTTGAGAAATTGTAGGTCATGCTCCCTGTTGAAAATCCCTACTGATCAAGGTGGGAGGGTCAGTTTCTCTAGATGCCTCTTGATGGAACCAGGTGTTGACGTTGTGGAAAGGCTTTCCAGTGTTCACTTCAGCCCAAATGCAGATGAGAGAGTGAAGAGTAGAGCCTTTTCTGGGTTTGGTGGTTTTTGATGGCTTTTTTTCTGGAGGGGGAGGGGGGAGTGGTCTATCTACTGGGTTTCTGCTCTTGTGCACACTTTGGTTTCTTGTCTGATGAAAGAGTCTTCATCTTCAAACTGCTTTTGCTTAGCTGGCCTTATGGCATGTGTAAGTAGTGCTGGGGTGACACTGTCTGTAAAAGTGACAATCGTTCTGTATTCCCCAGTCCTGTTCTGCAGATGACAGGGAGTGAGGGTGGTTCTTAGTCACTTCCGCTGCACTGTGTCCAGCTGAGGTCTGCCTGGATTCTAGTTCCTGAATCTGGGGTGGTTAAATGAAACTCTCTCACCTGGAGCGGCTCCCTTGTAAGCCACCAACTTGTTCTCTTGTAATCACTCATGGTGGCAGTACTGAGAAGGGTGGTCTTCAGATATTCTCATTAAATGCTGTTACAATTGAGTCTTTTGTTGGAGGGAATAAATCTGGAATCTGGAAGTTATATTCCTGGTAGGTTTCTGGTTACAGGCCTGGGTCTGAAACAGTTGCTTTGTTTTTTTCCAAGCAGAGAAGATGCTGTAGAAACCCAGAATCAAAGATGACCCTGATATTTCTCTCGTGAACTCATTAACCACACTTGTTTTTTCTCTTTCACGTCCCAGTCCTGAGCAGAACCGGCTTGCGGAATGTGAGGAGCAAGCGAAAGCAGCTAAGAAAGGGATGTGGAGTGAGGGGAACGGTTCACATACTATCCGGGACCTCAAGTACACCATTGAGAACCCAAGGCACTTTGTGGACTCCCACCACCAGAAGCCTGTCAATGGTGAGGCTGTCGGGGAAAGACAGATATGACTCAGGGTGATTTCTCTCTATTTGCTGTCGAGCTCCTTGAGGTTCATAAAACTGATTCTACTTTAGTACCCATGGAGAATTGTTAAGGGTAAAACAACACCATGGTATTTTGGAAGGGAGCTTTCCATCCAGTTCATATATGCATCAAATGTATTTTGCAGAGATTAGTCCTTTGCTGCTACAGAGTAGTAAATTGCTGGTAATTTTGTACATGGGGGATCTTCCTGTTTTCTCTAAAAAATGGCTATCTCTAAATACCACCTCTAAAACTTCAAAGTAGAAATATGTATTCTTTATATATCTAAACATTTATGAATGCACACATGCCCACACACACGATATAGTTCTCAGTTCTACTTTGAGACCGTATTAACTTGCAGACTCAGTAAAATAAAATGATTACCAATCCTGAATTATTGTTAGTTTTTGCCAGGCACTAAGTATACAGGTGAGCAACCTGGCTTACAGATAACAGAGCTTAGGTATGAGCCAAGAGGTCCCAGAAGGTTCAAAAGATGTAGCAGTTGGTTTGAACCAAACCCTCCTGGAGTAGTTTGGGCAGTAGTCTGTGTGAACACTCGTGATCTGCCAATGCATCGTCACCTCCCAGAGCGGGGCTTTCTCCAGATTTGGGAAGAGGAACTGTGCTCCAGGCAATTTGATGGGGCGTTGTTTCTCCTTGGCACGACCTGTGTCACTCAAGCCGTTCGTTCTGTCCTGCAGCTATCATCGAGCACGTGCGAGACGGCAGTGTGGTCAGGGCCCTGCTCCTGCCAGATTACTACCTGGTCACGGTCATGCTGTCAGGGATCAAGGTCAGCTCATATGCTGGGCTACGGGGTGGTTCATGGAAGTGTTCGGTGATGGGGGGACCTTCGTCCATACCGTTTCTTTCTAGTATGGGCTGTTAACATTGACTGGAGTACTTTAAGCTTGGCAGCAGTGCAGTTCTAATTAGATCAAATAAGACTTTTTTAAGTACTCAGAGTCGGTTTGGAGTGGGCTGTTGAGAGATGGTTGAAACCTAAAGAGGAGGGGAAGGGAAGCCAGTCCATGGGATCGCAAAGAGTTGGACACAACTGAGCACATACACGCAAAGTTTGCCGAGTGTGTTCTCTTAATGTAAAATAGCCATGTTGATTAAAGAAAAAATCAGGGATTTAAAGTGAGGCACTGGTGAATCTCTTCTTGGCAAGGGGTCATTTTCAAGTGTAATTAATGATTTTCCCCATGTTGTCATGAGTTTTATTTTGCTTTACCAAGAAGGCTAAGAGGATGATATTTCCAGTTGCTTTTTATCAGTATGTTTTTAGAAGGGTTGGAAGACCTCATTGGACACCTTTCCCAGCCCAGCTTTGTGGGGTTTGTGCTGTTTGGATTGTTCCCTGTGGGCTGAGCATGCCCAGCACCCATGCGCCTGCCTGCCTTGTGCTTTAGTGCCCAACTTTCCGACGGGAAGCGGATGGGAGTGAAACACCAGAGCCTTTTGCTGCAGAAGCCAAATTTTTTACGGAGTCTCGACTGCTTCAGAGAGATGTCCAGATCATCCTGGAGAGCTGCCACAACCAGAACATTCTGGGTACAATTCTGCACCCGGTGAGTGAGCCTGGCAGACTGGCCCACGTGGGTCAGGGATCCACTTGGGGTTTGAAGAGCTGCATTTGGCTTCTGTTCTTCCTCTCTGTGTTTAGAAGCCATTGAAGTATCTTGGTAGGGTTATCATCTACTGACTTTGAGACCTTTTTTTAGGGAGTTACCCGTTCTCTGATAGAATTAGGCAGATTGCAACTTTGTACTTTTAGAAAACTAATCTCAGTTGTGCTTGGGTTTATAAGGGGAGGAAGGACGCTTGCACTTATTTTCCCAGATGCTAGTCCTAAAGATTGCCAGTAAGAAAGGTGGGAGGCTGCCACATCAGTTAAGAAGTGGGATTGGCGAGGTTTGCAAGTAGGTTAGCTGTTTGGAGTACAGCAGGTCCCCTACAGAGGAAAGAGTTCAGTTCTGAGAGAGTATTTGTTAAGTCTAATTTGTTTGTAAGTACAACAAAGTTAGCCTTGGTACCCAAGTAACACAATTGGCCATATGCTGCTAGCTTTAACACCTCTTTCCAGATATCCTGGGCTTGAAATGAAGGTACTGTATTCCTGTACTCTGTACAGTACTGTACAATCAAGGACACAAAAGCACAACCCCTTGTAGAGGATGCACGCATGTGACAGTGTATGCCAAACCCATGAACTAACTTTCATGGCTGGACATGCAAACACACGTTCACATCATTGAAAGTTTGAAGCTTGAAGGTTTACATGTAGGGGACTTACTGTATGGGTAGAACTGTCATGAGGAAACCCTCCTTTGGAAAATCTGTGTCCCAAGCCTTATTCAGTCGCTGCCTAATGCTGCTTTTGAGTAGGAAGTAGGTTAAGATCTTGTAGTTCTGACTACTGGGAGTTTTACCCTAGTGTATACTTTGGTAGGTGGGATATTCTTGGATGGGAAATTGCTTTTTAACACCCCAGTTTAAATAAATTGTCATTATTGTAACCCGTATCCAGTACCAGAAGAAACTACTGTTCTTTGGCTAGAGAATTCTTCCATGATGGCAGTTGTGGAAGGCTGGGAGGCTTGGTTTGGAATGTGCCAAGGTCATGTCTGTCTCTTCTGAAGTGCTCGCTGTCTGCTAGAGCCCTGCCAGATGGCTCTGTGTCACTGTAGAATGTGAATTGTAATTTACCGGGCAAAATGTAACTGTAGTTATTCCCTTACTCAGCCTGTTCTTTGGCTCTCCCCTTATGAAAAGGGAGTAAATGCTGATCTCAGGAAAGGAAATAATAAGGTATAATCTCTGCTGAAGATTAACATCCTCTGTCCACAAGAAGAGCTATTGAAATGCCGATTCCATTCAATGCCACTAACATTTATCCTACCCCTGTTAAGTGCAGGTTACTGTGCTGGGTGCTGTGGGGATATGAAGCCAGGGCTGTTGAAGGGAGTCACAGAACAGCGTCTTCTCATAGGGCTGGTTTCTTCATGAGACAAATGACTACTTCATTTTTTTTTTTTAACTACAAAATAGATTGTGGCTATGTTAATCAGGTCAGAAGTCAAGAGAAACGGATTCCCTTGCAACAGAATCTAATCTGTGCCTGCCTTATTTTTTAGAACGGCAACATCACAGAGCTTCTCCTGAAGGAAGGTTTTGCCCGCTGTGTGGATTGGTCAATTGCAGTCTACACACGGGGTGCAGAAAAGCTGAGGGCAGCTGAAAGGTAAGGCCTGTTGGGGATGCCTTCTAGCCAAGGATCTGGGTGTAGGGGACTCCAGGGGAAGGAACCTCGGGATCTTCTCTCACCCAGCCATGTCAGTGGAAAGGATTGGGGAAATTCCAGAAGAAGCTGGGATTTCATAGAGGAGTGACTGGCTTACAGTCTCCGGGTTCAGTCTAGTTCAGGGCTGTCTCCTGATTTTTCACTCAAACATTATTGGTCACCTGATTTGCTATATTAATGTTTTCAGTTCACTTTTTTTCCCAAGCCTCTCACTTAGATTTCAGGTTTTAGGCATTTGAAATGAAATAAACTTGAGGCTCATTTGAGGACAATGAAATAACATATCAGCTCCTTCCTGACATGCAGGCTGGAGCCAAGTGTATGATGGAAAGACAGAGCCAGTGGGTCTCTAAATAAGACTGTCCAACGATGCTGCAAAGCCTGATGCCCTAATTTATCGAACTGTATGCTGTAGTTATAAATGCTAATACAACTGTAAAGTGTCGTGTTTTTGGCTAGGTGCCCCATAGTTAAAGCAGATGGAGCAATAACTGATTTCTAGAAAAATAATGGATATGCCAAAGATCAGTGGCCATTTCAGGTGTTTCCAGGTATAGGTGAACTTGAGTCTCCAGGTGGAAAAAAATGAAGCAGATAGATGACTATAGATGATGTTCATAAAGTCGCACCCACTGCCTCCCAGGATATGTTTAGGTAGAAGGCCAGGACCACTGGTGACATTCCACTCAAGCCTGTGTGGTTTATTTCAGAGTCATACAGTTTACAGTTTTTTGCCTTTGAGGTACACAACAAAGAGGTGTGCAAGAACATGAATTGAATTTCCCCTTTCTTAGGTCTCTTACAGCCTTCTCTACTTGTAAGCAGAAATACTTAGAACTTTTTATAAAAATAGATTTTAATCTGGGCCATTTAATATGGCATACCTGACAAAGGTAGATGCTTGGCAAAAACAGTGATTGTATACATTGTAGTCTTTTTATGTTCTACAATTAAATTCAAAATGTACAATACGTGTATCGAGCACAGCTTTCCAAATATCTCTGACTATTTTGTGATGCTCAATTTTTTTTGTTGTTGCCGTTGTTCAGAATATCCCGTAGGTCTATTTTCTAAATTATTATTTTGGTTGATGATTCTTTTTGCATTCTTTAAGTTCCTTCCTCTCTTTGAAGAAAGTGAGTTAAAGTGACAGTAGTTTCTACATGTTTTATGACATCTACAGGAGATTTTTAAGATGGCTCATCATTAAAAAACAGATTTAGACCCAGGAATGCAGATCATATTTCAGTGATATGATTACTTGCCTACTGTTTTGCATGCTGTGTTAGAACTTGCTTGCATTGTCAGTAAATCTCTGTTGAGGTATTTCACGTGTTTTTACAACTACGACATGCTGCTTTTGTCTTTTCTCATTTTAGCACTGCTTTGAAAAGCTGCAATACCATTTTCAGAAATAACAGTTTAATAGTTCCTTTGCCCTACATCCTTTTATTTCTAAATAAATACTTTGACAGTTTTTCACTGATATGTGTGTGTGTGTATATATATATGTAAATCTTTGCACATATTCCCTGTCCCTCTCTTACTCTGACTCAAAAAATCTTTTCTGGGCTTTGTAATCTAAAACAAATGTTTACCAACATGATTTTCTAACTTTTGTTTAAATTCTGTTGGGTTATTGTCCGTTTTTATTCCTCATTAGATGCACTATAGTGACCATTTTGTTCGTGTTTTCCATGTGGGATTTGGGTAGCTAATAACCTTTATATATATGTAAATATTTCCTTATGCATTCATTTTATTTTAATTTTTTTTATCTTTTGGCCACTCTGTGTGGCATATGGGATCTTAGTTCCCTGACTAGGAATTGAACCCACGCCCCCTGCACTGGCAGCATGGAGTCTTAACCACTGGACCACTGTGGGGGCATCACAGTGCTCTTTTATTTTTGAAGCATGTTTGTCTTTCATAATTAAGCAGTGAACTCAGAGCACAATGACTATGTCCTACTCAATCTTTGTAGCATCACTGACTCAGTGAATGTGAGGTTGAGCAAACTCTGGGAGATACTGAAAGACAGGGAAGCCTGGTGTGCTGCAGGCCACGGGGTTGCAAAGAGTCAGACTCGACTGAGTGAACAATGACCTTTTTATAATACAAATAGAAATGAGCAGGCTTATGCTTCTTAAAAATACTTTTGTTAGACGTGTGCGCTCTCCCCTCCCACTTAAGAGAGCAGTCTGTCTGTCTGTCATCCCAGCGCCTAGCATTTAGGAATCACTCAAGAGGTACCATTTCACACCAGTAAGAATGTCTGCTATCCAAAAGTCTACTAGCAATAAATGCTGGAGAGGCTGTGGAGAAAATGGAACCCTTTTACACTGTTGGTGGAATGCAAACTAGTACAGCCACTATGGAGAACTGTGTGGAGATACCTTAAAAAACTGGAAACAGAACTGCCTTATGACCCAGCAGTCCCGCTGCTGGGCATACACACTGAGAAAACCAGAATTGAAAGAGACACGTGTACCCCAGTGTTCATCGCAGCACTGTTTACAATAGCCAGGACATGGAAGCAACCTAGATGTCCATCAGCAGATGAATGGATAAGAAAGCTGTGGTACATATACACAATGGAGTATTACTCAGCTGTTTAAAATAATGCATTTGAATCAGTTCTAATGAGGTGGATAAAACTGGAGCCTATTATACAGAGTGAAGTAAGTCAGAAAAACACGAGTACAGTATACTAACGCATTATATGGAATTGAGAAAGATGGTAACAATGACCCTGTATGTGAGACAGCAAAAGAGACACAGATGTATAGAACAGTCTTTTGGACTCTGTGGGAGAGGGCGAGGGTGGGATGATTTGGGAGAATGGCATTGAAACATGTGTAATATCCTATGTGAAACGAATTGCCAGTCCAGGTTCGATGCATGATACAGGATGCTCGGGGCTGGTGCACTGGGATGACCCAGAGGGATGGTATGGGGAGGGAGGTAGGAGGGGGGTTCAGGATGGGGAACACGTGTACACCCGTGGCAGATTCATGTTGATGTATGGCAAAACCAATACAATATTGTAAAGTAATTAGCCTCCAATTAAAGTAACTAAGTTTATATTTTGTTAAAAAAGAGGTACTTGATATGCCAAAGAGCTAATTAGCCAGGTGGACTTGTACTTTCCAGGCTTGAAAAAGGGTGTGCCCAGACCCCAGCCTGTCAGCCATGGGTTTATAGCATATATGCATGTGGGATTGTTTCAGGTGCTGTATAGTTTTCCTTGGGGCGGTCACACTTTGTGCTGGTCTGATTAGCCTTTTCTCCCGGGTGCCTTGTCTGTGAGATAGGGTAGGGTTTTGTGCTGTTTGCTCCTGGTGGATGGTGGATTCCATCGCTGCCTTAGTCCCTCTGAGTGATCTGAATCCTTGCTTTGTTGCCAGGTTTGCCAAGGAGCGCAGGCTGAGAATATGGAGAGACTACGTGGCTCCCACTGCTAATCTGGACCAAAAGGACAAACAGTTTGTTGCCAAGGTGAGTCATTCTGAGCATCTGGCGCTGCACTGTGCACACTGTCAGGCTAGTGATAATACAGAGATCTGAATAATCAGTCAAGGGCTGAAGCGTTTCTCTTGCAAGGCAAAGCAGTGATGCGCGCATATGTGTGTGTGTGATTGCCTACACGGGTGTGTTTGTTGTGAGGAACTTGGAAACTATAAGAACGTAAATTTCTGCTGTAGATTTGCATAACTTCATTAGAAATTCATGGGTTAAAATTGTGCATCTTGACCCTTTGAAATCTCTCATATGCTAGAGGTTCTGTCTGTCTGCTTAGCAAATGACATTCTCTTAGATTGCTTGCTTTCTTTCTTGCTTGCCTTTTTCCTTTTTTTTTGTCTGTGCTGCACAGCTTGCAGGATCTTAGTTCTCGCCAGGACTTGAACCCTGGCCGTGGCAGTGAAAGCACTGAGTCCTAACAACTGGGTCACCAGGGAACTCCCTGTCTTAGATTTCTTATGCCCAAGGGTATAAGACCTCAAATTTCTCTTCTTTCTGTTTTGAGACTCTTGTGGTTTTTGATTTTTTTTCTAATGTGGGATGTTTTTGTGGTTTTGAATTTTCTCTGTTGTGAAATGTTTTTCTGAGGGCGCTCCGCTTTCCTGGGATGGATTTCTCTGAAGGCAGCTGAACTACCGAATAGATTGTTTGGATCCAGCAGCAGTGCTGTAAAAGTGGTTTTTTTTAAAAAAACTTCATCACGGGGTTTGGTACCTTGAGTGGTAGAACCTATAGTAGACCTTGCTTTCCCAAAATTGCTAATGTTTTTAACTTATTTTTACTTTTGGCAAGACATGCTGGAAGCTTTGTCATAATGGACTTAAAATATCCTTGGATATTTAACTATCCAGTGACTGTCCTAAATGTCCAACAGTGAGTTTAAGGTGGAGAGCCACTAGGTGGCACTGTCAGCCTGAAAAATTTTGGAATGCTTTCTCTTAGAGTGGTAAAAATTTTAACAAGTCTCCAAGGAATTGACTGAATTTCTTCACTTTCTTTTTTATGATGCCCAAAGCAGTAGGTCACTGAGCGCTCAGGCGGCCCCTTTCCTCTCCTAGTAGATGGTCTGTCTCCACACCAGCTGTCAGGTTAACTGTAATGGTGCCTTTCAGTGGACGTTAGTTGAAGCAGCTCCTGGTTGGATTCTCCATATGTGGCTTCCACATCTTGATGCAGATCAGAATGGACCGCTGCTTCTTTGTGTGAGGACCACACCAGCTGGGGAACTTGGACATGGCTGCTCTGCCAGTTGGAACTTGTGTTTATGTTTTCCTATAATCTGTCCTAAGACTATAGAAGGACGTAGCTACACAAGGAAAGCATGACCATTCACTCACCAAGGAGGCAGGCCTTCCATTTTTCACCATCATCACAATTCTAGTGATACAGATGACCCTTGGGAGAGTCTCGTTACACTGTACTGTCCCTACCAGCCCCTCCTCAGTTGAAACTGAATTGGTAGGGAAACCTAGAAGATTTGGAAGGGTTTTGGGCCTTGGCTACTTGGGAAACTAAGGCATTGCTGAAGAAAAATTCTTCATCTAAAGGATTAGATGATTGAGCCAGCAGCTTTACATTTATCCTGAGTATGATTTTATTGGTAACTTGAAAAAGGAGAGCTTTAGGACATATAGAACATTCCTTCCGTTTTGAAAAAAATCCAGGATCTCAGAATCTATTTTTGTCTTTTTAATTTTAAAACAAAGTAAGCCCCTCTTTTTTTAAATTACAATGAAGTTTTATTTTTTATAATGCCAGATTAGAGATTATCTCTATAAAAGCTATCTGATTAAGGATCCTGTAGTATCCTAAACATAAATTTGGGTCATTCAGATATAGGCCTATTCAGAGAGTAGAGAGAAAAAGGTTTTCAGTGAATTTTTTAACTCCTTCAGGATTATTTTTGTTTTTAAAACAGGAAAAAGCATAAAAAGAAGGAAAAACACATACTAGATGAAATTACTATGAAAGAAAAAGTGATCATACTGTCAATTGTGGGTGTTGGCAAACTGGCCCATGGGCCAGATATGGCCCACCATTGTTTTTATGTGGTCTGTGAGCTGAGAGTGGATTTTACGTAGAAAGAAGGGTTTGTGGCATGTTGGAATGATACGAAATTCAGATTTCAGTGTCGTGAGTAAATTGGAACATAGCCACGTCTCTTCGTTTACATATTGTCTGGAGCTGTTTTTGTGGTATGGTGGCAGAGGTGAGAAGTTGTAACAGAGACCATGTGGCCTGCAAAGCGTAAAATATTTGTTATCTGGCTCTTTACAGAAAAAGTCTGCTGACCTTTGACCTATACCAGTCCTCCTCAGAATGGTTTGATATGGTATAAGGAGCTCGAGCCAGAATGTAAATCAAGGCCTTGCTGCTTTCATCAAGAAGATCTTGCTATGGAAAAAATGTCAGCAATGTTCTCAGTGATGTAGTTGATTTATGTTCTGGTACAAGCGCCTTATCTCATTGCAGACTGGCAGTCACTTTTGAGTAGTACTGACTTGTATTCTTTTGTATATAATTTTTAAGTTGGTAAGTTTTTATTTTTAACATGTAGACATATTTATTATTTTTCTAAATTTTATTTATTTATTTTTGGAGTTCTGATGTCAGTGACTTTATTACACCTAAATTTCCTTAACTGTCGACAAAATGAGACATTGACTAATTTAACAGGCTACATACAGTGTTACAGGCACACTTTGTTATAGGAATATATCTAATACCAACCATAGCAGGTTAGATTAGTGAAGGATTTGACAAATTTTAACTGTAAATTTTTTGCGTAGACATTTTTAAAGAACTCTGTGGGCTTCTTAAGAGAAGTGTACTCTCTTTATTTCCCTCTCGCTTGAGGCAACCATTTTCAACTCCTGGCTAATTCACGTCTTCGAATAAAACATTCAGTTGCTTGCTGTTAATTTTTCAGGCGTAACCCCTTTTCCTTCACACCATGGAAGAAGAGGATTTAGTGTTTCCACATGTGGGTGTGCATGTACTTTTCTCCATGCCTTCTAATAAAACCATATCATAATTCTGGCTCAGTTAACATTCACTGTTTACTTTGTAAATGCTAATCACTTCTGAGATATGTAGCATGTTATGACTGCTTTTCATTTCCTGCATGATTTTTTGTTTTTCCTGGAGTTAATTTTTAATTTTTATGTATATATCTTTTATATACTTACTAATTCACCCCCCACATTCTGTCATCTGTTTAAATCTTTTCTCAAGACATGATTCAGGTCATTATTTTTATCTTTTTCAATAGTAATTTCCAGGAGCCTTGTGACCTGTAACAGTCTAGTTTAGTTTAGTTCTTTTTTCCTTTTATAAGGTGTCTTCTTTGGATTTCTCTACCATTATCTTGAGTTTTCCTGTGCCTCACTCCTGGATTGGTGCTATGGTTGCTGAATCTTACGGCTTCACTATGATTTACCACTTTATTTTGGTGACACACATTCTATTAGCTTCTTGGGAAAAGAGTGCTTAGGAGGTAGATTTTTTGAAACTGTTCGTGTTTACTCTGTTATTACATTTGATAGTTTAGATGGGTATAGAATTTTGTTAGACGCCATTTTCTTTTAGAATTATGAAAACATTGCTCTACTTTTATTTGTTAGGAATTCTTGTTTGTTTGTTTTCTTTCTTTCTTTATCTCTTTGGTGGCCTGAAACCGTGCTGATCTCCCATCCCAGTGCTATGTTTTTTATTTCTGTAAGCTCTTAGCAAATTCTTCTTTATTCTGAAATTTCACAATGATGTGCTTTGCTTATCCATGTGTGATCATGTTGTGGTTTAAAAATTAAACCATATTAAAAATTAAATTTTAACTCTCTTGTTGTTGGTTTCCACCTAGTTACTCTGCTGTTTTTCTAGAATTTCTGTTTGGATGTTTAACTTCATGGACTAGTCCTAATTTTTTCTTACTATTTTCCTTTTTTTTTGTCTTTTCCTTCTAGATATCTTCATGTTTATCTCTCATCTCTTCTATTAGATATTTTATCATGCTGTATTTTAATTTCTAAAAGCTTCCTTTGTTCTTTGAATGTTTCTCTTATTACTATTAAAAAATAACATGTAATACTTATTTCAGAGGTGAACATCATCTGTTAGGATTTAAGGAATTAACAATAATTTGTTAAAGATTTTTCTATCCCTGTATGGTCTGTGTTCTCTTAAGTTCTCTTTGGTTATTTTGATCTCTTATTTTCCATATTAGAGACTTACTTTAGATAGCTGGTAACCTTTAGTGGTCTCTCAAAGAACGAGGTATTCAACACTGGTTTAGGAGCAGGATGGGATTTAGGGTATCCATCTTGAAATCCAGGTGCTTCTTACATAGGGTTTAAACCAGTCCTAGTTTTGGGCCTTATTTTCATTCCCTGTTGAGATCCCTGGTTTGATACTTTCTCACTCTTGGTGAGTAGGGGAAGTCTGCATTGTAAATCAGAAAGACTACTTTCTTTTCTCGCCACTAGCTCAGGATTTAGCTTTCGTGAGTCTGTAGAGCCAGTTACCACTCGCTCCTCTGCTTTCCAGCTTCCAAGTTTTGTTGCTATGTTCTTCTCTCTCATTATCTTTGTCCTTTCGGGCTTTGGCAAACAACAAAACAAAACAAAATGAAAAACAGCCCCCCAAACCCTTTATTTTTGTGTAGAAGTATTTAGGGAGGGTAACAAAGTAAATATATGAACTTTCTTTATTGTTCCTTGTGTTCCATTGTAAGGCTGCATCATAATTTATTTACCTAGTCCCCAGTAGGTCATTATTCATGTCATTTATCACTTTTCCATTATTTAGAAAATGGAATAAATCTCTACCTAAGTCGCAGTTATTTCCTTGAGGAGTATTTTGGAGTATATTTGCCAAATAGCTCCCCAGGCATTGGTAACTAGTGTATATCCCATGTGTGTTCAGTTTCAAATATGTTGTTAGAGCAGAACTTGACCATAATAGTAAATATTTTAGTCTTTCTGGGCCATATAGTCTCTTTGCAACTCTACAGTTTGCCACAGCTATTGGTAATGCATAATGAATTGGCGTGGCTGTGATCCAATAAAGCTTTATTTATAAGAGTAAGTGATGGGCCCTTGGCCATCGTTTGCCAAACCCTATTGTAGAACACAAGATGTCAGCCTAAAATGTAAAAGGGAAGATGATTTCTTTTCCCAAGCTAGAACCCAGCGGCAGTTTTGTAGTCATTTTGCCTAATTTAAAATATTTGTTAATGACAAAACTACTCTTGCAAGGAAACCTAAAAAGGTTCTAAGGTGCCTTGGGCTTTCCTGAATATAGTCTGGCAGTCCTGCAAATTTTTGCTGAAGGATTCTGCTCTGAGGCTGCTGTGACCATAAGGCATGAACAAATAGAGTGCCTGCTGAAGAGAGGACCACTGTCTCCTAGGTATTAATTTATTTCCTGGTAGCTCAGCTGGTAGAATCCGCCTGTAATGCAGGTGACCCTTGTTAGTTTCCTGGTTCAAGAAGATCCCCTGGAGAAGGGACAGGCTACCCACTCCAGTATTCTTGGGCTTCTCTGGTGGCTCAGATGGTACAGAATCTGCCTACAATGCAGGAGAGCTGGGTTCGTAATTTTACAGAGAATAGCTAAATAGCTAAAAAAGCCTGCTAAAGGTGACCTATGAACTCTAACTTTGTGCCCTGGGACCTTCTAGGTGACTTCTGGAACTGATGTAAAGCTGGAGATGGGAGTGTGGGCCAAGAGTCCCACTCCTGAGAAACTTGAAACTCAGCCAGGTGTTCTCTGGATACATGGGGAACTGCAAGACTGGCTTCCGTTCTCCTCCCCTTAAGGAAGGCAGTGCTAGGGAACGTTCTCCTTGTCTCTCCAGGTTAGCAGAGAGATGTGTTCACTTCACAGCGATTAGCTGAGCCTGCTTGAGACTTTTGTGCCTGTCGTGGCTTGCCAGTTTCCTGCTTGCCTTCCCTGTGGCGTTTTAGCTGATCTGTGCTGTTTGTAGCCATATGGTCCCTTGAGCACGTGGCTTGGCTTCCCTGTCCCTGCTGCTGGATGCTTGGGCCTTGCAGATTTCACAGACCTGAATAACACTTGGGGGTGGGGCGAAGGGGCTAAGTCTTCTCCCTGCTCAGCCTGGTTAGATAGAGGCGGCCAGCTTGGTTCTCTGTACCAGCTGATTGCTTAGCCAGCAGAGCCCTGAACTAGGTGCTTTGAGAAGATGCAAAAGAATGAGAAGTGGTTTCTGTCTCAGGGAGCTTACTCTCTGGGGCTTCGTCTGGGAGAACCCTTAGTTAGCTGTGTGATACTGTTGACCGTGTCCAGTTTTGGAGGTCAGGTTATAAGCTGTCCATGGATGGGGCACTGGTACCTATTTGGTTTGGCCCTGCTGATTTTTTCCTGTGCAAAAATGTCATGGCTTTATATGGAGTTCATTATCATGTCTTCACAGACGGTGGCTCAGTGGTAAAGAATCTGCCTATTAAAGCAGGAGATGCAGGAGACGTGGGTTTGATCCCTGGGTTGGGAAGATCCCCTGGAGGAGGAAATGGCAACCCACTCCAGCATTCTTGCCTGGAGAATCCCATGGACAGAGGAGTCTGGCGGGCTACGGTCCACAGGATTGTAAGGAGTCAGACACGACTGAGCAACTGAGCACGAGCAGGAAGATGGTTTTTAGGCAAGGATACTTAGTGTTTTTGTGTAGACTTTTGTATTCTTGTTTGGTAATATGGAGAGAACAAAAATGACTAGCTACTACTCCCTTGATCTTTGGTTACATGGCTTTGAGATGAAAAAGAAGTTCTGGGGATGTTCTTTCTGGTTAGGAAGGTGGCCCCTCTTAAGCCAAAAAGGGGTCAAGACTTGGTTTGTGGCTTAAATTAGCAAACTAACTTGCTGATAAGAAAATGGTTAATTTAGAAAAGATTTGTAAACATTTACCTACGTTTAAAATTAAGGCTTTTTTAGAACAGTTTTAGATTTACAGAAAAATTGGCAGATACTACAGAGAGGCCTGGCGTGCTGTGATTCATGGGGTCACAAAGAGTTGGACACGACTGAACAACTGAACTGACTGACTGACTGAGTTCCTAGATTAGTGCCCCCCCCCCCCGCCCCCAGTTTCCCTTATTATTATCTGACAAGATTATGGCACATTGATTCTAAGTAGTTACCAGTATTGATATATTATCAACTGAAGTCTATACTTTAGTCAGATTTTCTTAGCTTTCCTCTGATGTCTGTTTTCTGTTCCAGAATCTCATCCTCAATAGCACGCTAAATTTAGTTGTCAGATCTTATTAGGCTCCTCTTGGATTTGGTGGTTTCTCAGATTTTCTTTGCTTTTGATGACCTTGACAGTTACGAGGAGTGCAGGTCGGGTATTTTGTAGGCTGCTGCTCTATGGGAATTTGTCTGATGCCTGGCTTCCTTTTAAGTACCTATTAGGGCTTCCAGTTTGTTGGCTGGCGCTTAGGTGCCTAAGGGTATTGGCCTCAGCAGGTTGTGCTTCGTATCATGTGAGGATGCAGGGTGGTAGCTGGGGTTTTCTGGGGGCTGTGCGGTGAGCCATGGTCATCGCTGAGATGGGGTGGGGTGCTCCTGATGTCCCCCACTGCAGTGTGGCTTCACTAATGCTTCCAGGTTTAGCTTGGGGAGAACAGACCTGGCAGATGAAAGCTGGGGAAGCAGGAGAAGCAGCCGATGTCCTGAGTTAAGAGAGTAAGAAGGGTGTTTGGTGTCCCCTTTCCAATGGCCCCATCAAGGGCACTCACAGGTGGTGCCTGTAGGAGCCCTGTTTGAGCTGCTGTTGCTTTTCTTTCTGTCTGGTACTGATAATTTCGGCAGCTTTGGGAGGACTGGTGTTTGTGTCTGGGACTGTTCTGAGGGTCTTTCTATATGTTCCATAGATGCTGCAGTGTTTTGAGAAGCTGAGCAGCAGCAGCCCTATGCATTCAGCACACAGCTCTTTAGATGGGTGCTGCAGATGGGGGGAATGTGGCAGGAGGCCAGGGTGACGGACGGATGTCCCCTGCCTCTGACAGTGCTCTGCCATTCTCCTGACCTGTGGCAGACCTTAGCCTGTGCTACGTCATCATTAAGCCTCTCATTTTTCCTTTTATAGTTGGACTCTAAAAAATGCAGAGGGGATTGGGTTGAGGGCTTGCATCTCGAGTCCAGCTAGTGACCTTTTATTCTGTGTAGATTCTGCTCTTGGAGCATGTGGTCAGTAGGGGTGTGTGTTGACTCGAGGTCAGTAGTATGAGGAGGTGAACAATGATGTGGGCATACTTCAAATTGCCCTGGTGGAAAGCACCATCAGAAACATCACCATTATAATGTGGTCTGTGATGGTGCTGACAAGCAGGCTTTGGATGGTAATCCACTCTGCATTTTACTTATTGTACTCTGTGACTGTAACTACTGTTTGATTGCTTTTTCCATGTCTCTGCCCAGGAGCTGCTTTTTCTCCAGACAGTACAGTAGTGGCATAATTCACCCCATAAACCCCACTTCCATGCACACATGCACAGACAGGCACCCTCACCCCGCTTTTCCAGGAAGGCAGGCCTCGTTTAGCTGGCAGCGTCAGAGCACACAGTTCCTGAAGAGGAGGTTGCTAATCAGGGAGATGCCGAGCAGAGAGAGTCTGCTGCTGAGGCCTGAAATTTACAGCTCAGAGAAGCCGCTCGCTGCTGCTGCGGCTGCTAACACGTTATAAGGGGTGACGAATACCAGTAACTTGTCACCGGGGTATGCTTCAAGCCTCACATTCTGTAACCAGAGGGTGAAGGTGTGAGCGCTATGATACTTTCCCTGGTTTTATTTCTCTATGAGCATGACTAGGGTGTAGAGAATGTCTAGATATTTCTCATGTCTTAATCATATGAAGCTTCCCTATGTTTCCGGCAGTGGACACTTTAATAGGAGTTGGTTTTGCGGGGAGAGGAAGGTGCAGCTTGATCCATCATTGAGATTTTGGAAATCCCGCGATGTGTATGCAGTTGAGATGCCTGACAGTTACCGAGTCTGTTGGGCAGTGGTTCTGTACCTCCTCTGGAGGGAGGAGCAGTATTGATTCGCTGTACTAGCTATTGTGCTTGGTATGGCTTTATGGAACTTTTGGTTTGAAGGTGGGATAGCAGTATAGCTATGGATACCTTGTGGTCCCCTCCCCCACCTCCCTGTGCTTTTAATCTAGGGGTCCCTGAGCTCTGTGCCATGGACCGGTACCTCCTGTTGGATGAGCAGACATTATAATGGATATAAAGTGTGCAATAAATGTAATGTGCTTGAATCATTCTGAAACCATACCCCCACTCTTGGTCTGTGGAAAAATTGTTTTCCATGAGACTGATCTTTGGCACTGAAAAAGTTGGGGACCTCTGCTTTAATCCATTTCATACACATGTGGGATTTCGAAGAATGGGGAAATCATTAGCTGAGGTCTTTCTCTTGTGGTCAGTTGGCCAAGCCCCTGCTGCTGTCTTTAGGGAGTGAGGGAGATTCCATTATGGCGGGCATTTTTACTTTGGCATTAATGTGTCTAGATGGTAATGGTAGCAGATATACTCTTTTCGTTTCAGTTACTGAATCTATATTCTTGGTTGTTTTTAGTTCTGCACTTAAAATGACTGGGCTGGTGTAAGGGGGTCTTTGTTTTGGAGGGTTCCAAGACCACCCCTACTATGTAATCATTCCTGACCTTGGCTTGGTCCTCATGTAACCACACATCATGCTTTTGATTACCCTTGGGCTTCACTGAGGTTTTCTGGCCAGGTGAGTTTTGAGGCTTTGGCTCTCTGGGCTTTAGTGTTAGTTAGCCTTTCTGTGTGGAGAAGGCAATGGTAATCCACTCCAGTACTCTTGCCTGGAATATCCCATGGGTGGAGGAGCCTGGTAAGCTGTAGTCC
Source organism: Budorcas taxicolor (assembly GCF_023091745.1). Taxonomy (NCBI): domain Eukaryota; kingdom Metazoa; phylum Chordata; class Mammalia; order Artiodactyla; family Bovidae; genus Budorcas; species Budorcas taxicolor. The sequence continues at coordinate 93,796,519 of NC_068913.1, forward strand.
ATGGGGTCGCTATGAGTCGGACACGACTGAGCGACTTCACTTTCACTTTTCACTTTGATGCATTGGAGAAGGAAATGGCAACCCATTCCAGTGTCCTTGCCTGGAGAATCCCAGGGATAGGGGAGCCTGGTGGGCTGCCGTCTCTGGGGTCGCACAGAGTCGGACATGACTGAAGCGACTTAGCAGCAGCAGCAGCAGCAGCAGCAGCCTTTGTGTGATTCTCAGCTCTAAGAAAAGGTTATAGCAGAATGGCTACTTATCTGAGCCTGGTTATTGCTCCATTCAAGTTTTGCAAGTTAATCTTACACCTAGCTAAAACTTGAAAATAATTGCCCCTCTCCTAATCTATAGAGCTCTTTCTCAGACCCTTTACTATCCTTGTGGTCCCTAGCCTGTTTTTCTCTATACTGCTTCCATTACTAATGATGTGAAAACCCCAGGTTATCTTCCCATCCACCAGCAGTAGTCAGCCCTCCATGGATGTACAGCTTGATTCCAACTGTCATCTTTCTTTTTTCACTCATTCTGTTTGATGGTGCTTTCCTCCTGCTATTGCCTGTCATGTATAATTTCTCACTTGGTGTTTGCTTTTTTGCTCCTTCTTCAGATTGTCCCTTAAGTCACTCTTTTTTTTTTTTTTTTCTGTGTGATTGGCTGATTCTCAGGAAAAGGTAGAGGCTAGCCATTTTGCAGAAATCTGCAAATAAATGGGTATATTCTGTTGTAAAAGGTTGTGAGCCTCCCAGGGAATAGTTAGTGAAGGCTCTTTTACTATTTTAGGATTTAGCAGTGTGACACCCACCACAGCGAAGGAGACTCTAGCTCCTTTTGTTTCATATAAAAGACAGGGGACTTTTGCAAGTCTTCCCTCACGGTGGCAGCTGACCCTGTAGTTTGTTGAGCTGCCTGTTTGCTCCTGATGGGGTCTGATTGAAGGTGGGGAGAGTGGGTTTTGATTCATCAGATGAAGTGCATGGTGACTGTGTTTTGTAGTCAGTAGCTTCCTTGTAGTGAAGTGTTACTTACAAAAAACCCCAAATGGCCTTGTAACAAAAAGTTCTGAATATAATTGGGTGAATTGTAGACTGCTGGCTGAATTATGAGGTCTGGTTATAACCCTGATGTAGTCTGAGTGTGGTTTTGAGGAAATTTTATTCTGTGCACATTGGTGGAGTGTTCTGATAACCTCCACAGAGGAATATTTGTGCTTTTGCTGTTGAATAAATATCCTCGGAAGCTTGGGAGTTAGTTACTAGCTGAGAGTGGGGTCCAGTGTTGCTGTTTTTGGGGTCCAAAATAGAGATGCCCCATAGTAGTGCTCTGAAAAGGTGGCCTCCAGAGTAGTTGAAGTCATATCTTAGCAATCTAACGATTCTGCCGGTGAGATCAACAATGGAGCATCTCCTTTCACATGCTGAGATGACAATACTTTTTGCCCTTCACTGCCTTTGATTTTTCTGCTCTGTGTTGGGGTGTCCTATTTTGGTTTTTTCTCATCTAGTGCTGGTACCTCCTAATCCAGCCCTTGCCTCTTTCCCTAGAATCATGTTGTGATAGGCATTTTGATTTTAACTTAGAACCTGGTTCAAGGAAAATCTTCAGTAGCACGTAGAGACTAGATTTCCAGTTCTTAAGCTTTGTAATTCCCCACAAATCTTGGTCGGGGCAAAAGATAAAACAGCTTGGCCATCTTTCTGAGTGATACAGATCCTGCCTTGCTGAGAAATCATCATATCTCTCAGGTCTGCTAATAATAGGATAGTTTCCTTCAACGTTGTTGTACCGTAAAGCATGATGTTGGATCTATCCCAGTGGCTGTTGGTCTCAGCCTTCTTCCTGTGATCGGTGTGCCTTGCTCCTTAGCACACATGCTGTGGGATTTGGGCTGTTGAGACACATTTCAGCATTTTCGCCTTCTTGCTGCCCACAGGTGATGCAGGTGCTCAATGCCGACGCCATTGTCGTGAAGCTGAACTCTGGGGACTACAAGACCATCCACCTGTCCAGCATCAGACCACCGAGACTGGAGGGGGAGAATACACAGGTGAGACGAGAGAAGCAGCAGCTCCTCTTTTCCGAAACCAAGAGGGAGGAGCTGGACGATCAGTTAGATGTGGTTCGTGTGTAGAAGAACGCGAACAAACCAATAGTGTAAATCACCGAAGTATTATTTCCTAGTATTTGCAGCCTAGCTGCCACTGGGCAAGTCTGTTTTCTCTTGAACCACACTCACTGCTCTCCTTCATTTTTGATGGACCCCACTGGCATTCTTCGCTAAGGGGCTTGAGAGGACTTAGGGTTGGTGTATGTTAGGTGGTGAATAAGTCTTGTTAACGAGATCTTATTCTCTGGAGATAAGGAGAGGAAGGGTCATGTCTCACGTGCATGATAGCAAGGCCTGTTCTGCTGATCATTTTGATTTGCTCTGTGTTTTTGTTCTAGGAAGAAATAAATCTTGGTGTGTATATATATATAGTCTGGGGTCACTTACTCATCTTTTCCAGGTAGTGACTAGAATTGTTAGTTGCATTGTTTTGTGCTGTTTGCTGGGTGTTTGGGCAGCAGGGGTGCCTGGCTAGCTAATGTGTACGATTTTTGTATGTCAATTTGAGAAATTATGCTTAGGATGACAACTGTAGGCAGTTTTGTTTTAAATTTTGTGGTCACTTTCTTTCTGTTGTTACGACTTATAAGAGATTGGGGAAAGGGATTGTGGTTGAGTTTTTTGTTTGTTAGGCTGTCTTAGTTTTGTAGACATCTTTTCCAGCCCCTGCTTTTGCCTCCTGATAGCTAAAGTGTGTAACTGTGTGGATCGGTTATAGAACTGGGTCCTCAGTGAGAGCCAGTGCCACAGGCAAATTAAACAGTGTGGTTGAACTTAGTGCCATGTGGTTTTTTAATGTATCCTTTTGTAGTTTTAGAGATGTGAGATTTGCTTTTCTGATGTTTTGCATGTACCAGTGTCTTGGTGCATTCGCGAGATGAAATTCAGGCCCTGTTTTCATTTGTATGAGAGTTTATAGACAGCCCATAAGAGTAAAATAAAAATATTGTGATTGTCTTTTGAATCAAATCATGCATAAGAAATCCATACAGGATGGATTCTTTGAATGTCTGGCCAATCAGTTCATCTCCACCCACCCCCATCCTCCCAGCCTTTTTTCCCCCATAGAGGAGGCATTTTAATGCAGCAAACAGTATTGTGGTAAGCTTGAGAATTTAAATGCACGAAAGCTTAGAAATGCCAAAATAAGGTTCTCTCAGTAACTGTAGCTCTGCCTCATTGCACAGAGTAAATATACATCTCCAATTTTATCAGTGTTGGGAGTAGTCCACACTTCTGCATCTGTGCCATGCAGTTGGAATTAAGGTTCCCACAGCAACCACAACTTTGGAATTCTTGAACGTTAATTTTTGTGCCTGCATCATCAGCCAAAGCATTATGTTAAAGTAGATTCAGGAGCTGAATTTTAAGCAGTTTTTAGGGTTGTGGGGGTGTTGCAGCAGGTTGATGGTGATAAACTACCGGTGAGAAGTTTATGTTTTTGGTAGAATCCTTTGTAACTTCTCAGGGGGTAATGGGGTGAATTTCCCTTAGCGAGTGGACAACGGAAAATTGTTGGAATATATTTCCTAGTTTAGGCAGGGTCCTGTTTGTAAAATTTCTTGTTCTTTACCAAGGTAGGTTATTGCTTATTTCAAACTCCTCTTCATTCCTGAGATCTTCCTCCATTTTAAGAAAGCTTTAAGTGAGGCTCAGCTTAAGAGTCAACATATGGCTTTTGAGTGAATTGAGGAATGAGTTCCCTTACTGGTTCATTAAATTCCTTTGGAAGATCTTAGTGAGGGTCACATAAGAGATGAATATAACCCCCTTTGAGTACAATGATGGAGGTGCTGTGCGGAGCCCTGTTGTGGTGGGTGCTGGGGAAGTCTTCTGGGGAACAGCTTACTAGCCTCTTGAGCGCTCATGGATGAGAAGTAAGCAGGTGGGAGAAAGAGCCTCCTAGACCAGCACTGTCTAATAGATGCATAATGCAAGCCACAAATGTGAGCTCTGTGTGTTATTTAAAATTGTCTAGTAGCTCTGTTTTAAAGAACATTAATTTTAATGCAGCTTATTTGACCTACTATATCCAAAACAGTACATTTCAACATTTAATGAATATAAAAAATTCATGAGATATTTAACTTTTATCTTTACGGTGTCTTAGAAATCTGGTGTATATTTTATACTTGGATCTCAGTTCATCCTAGCATATTTCTGGGGTTCAGGAGCCACAGGTGTGTAGTGACTATTGTTATTAGACAGCACAGGTTGAGGGATTCTGATGAATAGGTTCATGTCTTTGATCAGTTCTTTCCCACTTTGTACCAGGTGTTGTGCTGGGGATGCCATGGGGAATAAACCCTCCTAAAACTACTCTCATGGAACTTTACCAAAGTCTAGTAGGGGACATACGCACGTAAGTGCGTTTATGTTACGTGCTGTGGAAGAAAAGGTTAGCATTTATAGGAATGCATAATCTGGGAAGGTTCTTAAGGCCTGAAGGCTGACTAGGAGTTAGCTAGGTAAAAAATGGAGAGAAGACAATTTCTGACCAAGACAGCAGCAATGACAAGAATCGGATGAGTTTGGTCCTAGGGAATGGGTGGCCACTGTGGATGATGCACGTGTGGTGTGATGCTCTGTGGTGCACAGTACAGGCAGGGCAGGTCACACATAGTCATGAAAAGAGACTGCGGGCCATGTGGTAAACTGCCGGCAGTTTTGTATGATTGGAATAGAGGATACTTAATGCCGGGGTAGGGGTGGGGGAAGTGGGGGAGTAAGAAATGGGTTTGGGAGTTAGGCATGGGCCACAGTTTGAAAACATCTATGCCATGGTTTTTAGATTTCTTTTGCCTTGAAGAATTTTAAGGGATGACACCTTTCAGATTTGAGTGTGCTTGTGTTGGTGGCTTGCATTTATAAAACATGAAAGTAACTTTGCATCTATAAAGGAAAATCATGCTAAGATGAAAACTGATCTGTAGCAAGGGGTTCTGGTTTTGTTTTTGGTAAAGCTCGCCTGGAGGCGAAGGGAGCAGCAAATGCAGGGTTGTGGGTGTGGCTCTAGCAGCCTCTACACTAGAGGAGTCAAGTTCTTGCCTTTCTACTTCCCCTGGAACTCTCACAGTGAGTGGAAGACCTAACTGATGCTTATGTTAGATTTACAGTATAGGTGTAGGAATAGGCGTCACCCAGGGATCCCAGCCAGGCTCTAACTATGTGTGTGCAATGACTAGGCAAGGAGTCCCTTTGGAGTCCTTGGATTCCCTAGTGTTCCTTACTGTACTTTACTGTACAGTTTCTTTACTACAAGGGCAGTCCAATCAAGTGCTGAAGGTGTAGATGTCTGGACATCTGTGAGGCCATATCGTACCCTTATGCAAGTTCGAGAAGACCGTCCCTTGCTTCGGGCAGCCTCAGGTCGGGGCACACAGCTTGGCAAATAGAGTGGAGGCTGGATTTCAGCTCCCATTTTCCCTCTGTGCCCCTGGCCAGGTGCCCTCATTCACGGCACAGTGTGTACAAGATGATGTGGCTGTCCTAGTTAGAACAGCCCTGATGGACTCTCCGAAGAAAACGTCAAGGGTGTATTTTGGGAACGGGAGGGTGGTCTCGAAGTTACAGAAACGAAGGTTGTGTGGCCATTGTTTGGAGATGACAGATGGACCATGGCGGGCATTGAATGAAACCCTTAGGAGACTGCCTTCTCTTGAAGTCTGCGACACTTTCGGGAGAGGGTGTCAGTGGCTTTGAAATGGAGAAAAAGTAACTTGGCAGCTTATGGTATTGGAGCTCGTTCTAAACAAAAGAGCAGAGTGGAGAAGGTGCAGATGAGGGAGTGGGAAGAGGAGAGGTAGGGGCAAGTCTCTGCAAGCTGGAGCTTCCTCACGGGCAGGCGGGTGGCATGCAGCGACTCCTGCTACGCACAGCCTCCTTCCTCCAGGCGCCCAGGTGACGACCCAAGGGGGCTTGTCCTTCAGGTGATGATGGGGAGATGCTTCTAATGTTGATCTTCTCCATACCCTGAAAACTCGTGTGGCATCAGCTCACACAGACCTTCTGAGACATCTCTATCGTGAAGATAGTAGTGCAAGTTGGATTTTCCTTTCTTTACACACAGAGACAAATTCATTTCTGTTACATTATACATGAAGGCAAGGAAGTTTTGCCCAAGGCTAGCTGTACTTCCACTCCCCCCTTTTGGTTACTTTCTAATTGCAGCCAGAGGAAGGGCTCTGGACAGAACTGCATGATCAAAGGAACTGCTTTCATTCTCTGCAGCTCCTTTCTAGTAGTACAGGGAATTCAGGAGTAGCCATGGCTCCCAGATTGTGGTTAGAGCTTGATTTGTTGCTAGAACATGTGACAGAGTTAGAAGCTAGAGAGTGTAGTGTCTCCCTGAGAAGGAGTACAGTGTCAGATGCTGTGGATTCTATTTCTGTGACACCAAAGTATTGGGTTATTTAGGGAAGATCCAGTGTTAGCTCTTTGGAGATGTAGCTCCTTCGGCTAAGATCCTGTTTGGACATCAGTTTGTGGTATTTCTGTGGACCTGAACACGTATCAGGATTTCTCTAAAGGTGAGGGGTGTGTGCGCTAAGTCACTCAGTTTTGTCCGACTCTTTGTGACTATGGATTTTAGCCCGCCAGGCTCCTCTGTCCATGGAATTCTCTAGGCAAGAATACTGGAGTGGGTTGCCATTTCCTCCTCCAGGGGATCTTCCCAACCCTAGGATCAAGGCCGCGTCTCTTGCATCTCCTGCGTCGGCAGATGGGTTCTTTGCCACTGCGCCACCTGGGAAGCCCTCGCTAAAGGTGTAGTCTGTGTTATCCCGTTGTTTGCCACAGAGATACAAGTGCTTAATCTTGGAGAAAGGCTGTGGGTTTTCCGAGCTACTGCTTAAAGGAGATAACACATTGTGCAATCTCAGGACTTCCTAGAGAGCTTTTGGCTTTGATCTAAAGCTGGAAAACCTAGTGCTCTATTGCCCAGGGCTGCTGTGCGCTTTGTGTTACACTTGGAGTGTTAATGACAAAGGAAATACAGCCCCTGGGCATCCGATGAAGGGGCTGACTTGTTTCCCCATGGAGTCCAGTCATGCAGTGCTATTGTAGTGGGCAACGAGACACACACACACACACACACACACACACACACACACACACTCTCACTCACTCACTCACTCTGGGAAGTGGGGAAACCCTTCCCCCATCTCATGTGTGGTTTCATGCTTTCAACTTGTATTGGTTTCCATCACCCTTTCAGCCTCTTCCCTTTAACTAACTTACCGCGGAAGTGTTCTTTCACAGCAGGGCCTCTAAATATTCAGACCTGGGCACTGTAGGATGAGTTTTGTTAAAGCTGCAGTCTGCCTAGTCTCCCAGAGTCACTGCTGCCTGTTGGGGGTTTTGTTTCCCAGGCCTGACCTCACTGGGTCTGCCCTGAAGGCAGGTGACGGGAGACCAGGGCTGCAGGCAGGCACATTACTAGTGATGCCCTGCGATGCTTTAAGGGCATTTCCTCAGAGGCACGTTGGTTGGGTGGTAATATTCCCTTTGCAGAAACCCAGGGTGCTTTGCTATTTAAACACGATTAAAAGTGGTTTCTCAACCTATTCCCTTTAGTTTAGATTTCTGAAGGCTCAAGCTTTTCCTGGGACCCTAAAACAGATGATGCTGCCTCTGAGATGCATACCAACAGGAAGCTGTGGGACTAGTCCCTGCATGGAGCAGGGACAAACCAGTAAACTGGGATCTCAGTGTGTGACTGGGAGCATAAGGCAAACAGCAGGTTGGGGAGGGCCAGCCTGGCATTGAGCACCTTGGAGAAAAGCAGAAGCTCTTTGAAATGGACCTAGCATCACACCGGTTTCTAATGGAGAGATCTGGGGACTGCAGCACAGTGATCAAAAGACACAGAATGTGTCTGAGCACCGGCAGAGGCATCCTGTGCCCGTTTCAGATTCGTTTATCTGAGTGTTTTTGAGAAGAACACTTGAAACTTCTTTGTTAGAGGACTCAAAAAAAAAAAAAATTACTATTAGGAGACGATGGCTTGGCCTTAGCTCATCTATTTAAGATTCCAGGATGGATGTATGCTGTTGTTTTTTAAAGATCAATACCTGTTGCTTGGCTGGAGCGGTCACTGGGGTCAAGACATTTCATATTTGAGTGGAGATATATAGATACACTATTTATTTTTATATATTTTATATATATATATATATTTGCATGCTTAGTCACTCAGTCGTGTCCGACTTTTTATGACCCTTTGGACTGTAGCCCACCAGGCTTCTCTGTCCAGGGGATTTTTCAGCAAGAATACTGGAGTGGGTTGCCATTTCCTACTTCAGGGGATCTTTCTGACCCAGGGACTGAACCCACGTCTCCTGTGTCTCCTGCATCACATTCAGATTCTTTACCCACTGAGCCACCAGGGAAGCCCCATATATGTATTTCAGTTGAGTTCAGTCGCTCAGTCGTGTCCGACTCTTTGTGACCCAACGGACTGCAGCATGCCAGGCTTCCCTGTCCATCACCACCTCCTGGAGTTTACTCAAACTTGTATTTAGATAGAGCTATATCCAGAGTTTCCTAAAATGTACGTTCCACTGGTCTGTATAAGTGAATTATATCCTGGAGAAGACAACAAATGCTTATTTGCCTTTGATTTAGTTTTTTTCTCTCTGTTACAAATTATATTTTCTTTTGTTCCTTGTAGTTAACGCATCCTCTTTCCCATGATCATGCCTCTCCCGGGCAAATAATTTTGGGGGGAGTTTAACAGTCTCCTAGTGGATCTTGCTGGTTAATCCTTCCCCAAGCCATGTGCATTGATGTCTTTCAATCCGTCTCTCTCTCTCTCTCTTCTCCCTTCATTTAATCATCACTACTATACACTTCCGTATTTTCAATTTATCTAAGTCGTCCCAGCACTGCTTTGTTCTTATTTATTGCCTCTCTTCAGTCCTGTGAGCTGCGGTAATCTTCGCTTGTTTCCAGAGTTGACAGCCCCATCGTGTTTACTGTCCTGTGACCATCGAAAACAGCTGCTGTGCTGAGGTAAACCTCGTTCTTGCCCTGGTTCTTGAAATCCTCTTTAGACCAGATATTTCCATACACAGTCCTTCCCTTTCTCTGTATCCTCTTCTTCTGATGATTTCTGTCCCAGCCCACTTCCTGCTGTGATGCCTAAACTCCACTGTCGGCAGTAATGGTATGGTTTCCTTGGCTTCCTCTCCCCTCTATTTCCAAAGCTTGCAGAGTGCTGTGGCTACTGGAGGCTTTTAACAGATGTTTAAATCGACGTATCTGCTGAGGCTGAAGACCTAATCCATACATTAGTTTTGAGTGGCATCATTTGTAGCACTCCCAAACCATCGCTAATCTCCTCGACTGCTTCTGCTAGCCATGGCAACTTGGACCAGTGTATTGGTGTCGAAAGGCCCCCGGAGAGAGTTTTTGCAGTCGGTTTTTTCCTTCTTCCTAATTGGATTGCTTGTTTTGATGGTCATGTCACACATGGCTTGGTTTTCTGCAGGCACTTCCTCTTCCCCACTCCTGGTTTCAATCTAGTTGCCGCCATTGGGGTGACGAGCCCTGCCTCTCTCTGAGCAGTGGTTTTCCCCATAATGCTATTTCATTAGTGTGGGGCAGATTGGGTTCAGGCCACCAGAGGGGTTAATTTCAGGATTTTAAGTGTTTTGCAGATTGGTCCCCAACTGACTTTTTTTTAACACGTCTTCTCTTACTCAGGCTTTCCCAAATAATCCCTCTTTCATAGCAGTTCAGAGGTCTCGATTCATTGGAGTTTTGGCGTGCGCTTCCCCCTGAGGGCCGTCTTTTTCCTGTTGTCGACCTTGTTGGTTGTCAGATTATTTCTTTGCATGGAACTAATTTTAAAATCAATTAGAGAAGCTTTCCCTTCATCTTTCTCTCTTTATTTATGAGATACTGATTGGAGAGCTACCTACACTGTGTTTAGATAAATTACTTTTTTTTTTTTCCATAACATTTATATTCAAGGCGAGTTTAGTGCAGCCATCCAGTACCTTGCACTTCTGCAGGCCAAGGCTGGAGGTTTCATTCCTTGGTGGACTAATTAGCTTTGTACTGGGAAAATTGTGTTCAGTTCAAAAACCCCAAACGTTCCACTTCCTCATGTATTATAGGCACTGTGGACCTGGGAAATTATTTTGATTAGTACGATGTTTGTAATCGTAGAAGCTGAGTCTCAGAACCTGACCAGCATATGCCTGGTGTGGTCACAAGGTGGACTTTAGATGGATGGTGGCTTGTGGATGAAGCAGCATCAGGTCACGTCACTGCTGGGGAAAAGGCTTTTCAGAACCGAGATAAGAAGGGGAAGCTGAAGGACACAGATGCTTGCTTTCCACCCCCTGCAAATGACAGGTCTATTGCTTAGGCATATTTTTAATGTCACTTTTCATTTCAGTCCTCCCTTGAAATGCACAGCCAGTTTATGGGTTGTTCACATTTTATAGGCCTTCATCTCACTACCTCTTGTGATCCAAGCCTGTTTTTGACTGCATGTTGGTAGCAGCCTTGGCACAGCGCTGCTTCACCAGGAGGAGCTCCATTTGGATTAGCTGTGAAGACATCACAGAGACTTTGTGCTCCTTACTTTTTCACTTCTCTGCTAGAAGCCAGTGGATGTCATCTCCTTTATCCTCGTCTCATTGTATCGGGCCCTTCGTGAGGCTAAACAGAAACATCCCCTTTCTGGGGCGTCTGCTGAGTCTCCGTGTTCAGATGTCAGTCCAAGAATTTGGTTCCTTTTGCTGTCCTGCTGGTTCTGGCTAACCCACTGAAGGGATGCCTGAGCACACAAGCGAAAATAGCAGTAGTTGCCAGCTCACTCGCTGGCCCATAGTTTTTGATACTCACATGTTTGTGTAATGTCTCATTTCATTCTCACTGGCTCCTCATGGTTCATAATTGGGGCAGAATATACCGGTACTGGCCTTTCTGAGTTGCCCGCTCTACACACTAAGACGTCTTCCCCTTCATTACTAGGGGGGCTGGTAGGAAGGCCTCGCTTTCTTTTTTTTTAAAATGTGCTGTCGTATTCTGTGAGATGGTCTGGAAACAGGAGAAAGCCACATCCTTTCATACAGAACTGCCTTCAGCGTCTGCGTATGCAGCTGGAAGTGCTTGTTTTAGAAAGCCTGCCCTGCAGAAGCTGTTGGTGGATGTCTGCAGAGGGGCTGCTGGTGTGCCACTGGCCCAGGCCGGCTCCCTCAGGCCCTGGCTGGAGTGGGAACCTATGGGTGGGGGTGCGGATGTACCGCCCACCCTAGACTTGTTGGCCCCCCTCTCCCTCTTAGTGTGGCCTCTGAAGGAGCATGCTGTGTTCTGCATGGGATGGGTGGCAGCCAGCTCCCCTGGCTGGTTTGGCCATTGGGACAGCCAGGAATGTTAGGACAGTTTGTACCCTGGTGGCTCAGACTGTGAAGAATGCACCTGCAATGCAGGAGACCCAGGTTCCATCCCTGGGTCAGGAAGATCCCCTGGAGAAAGGAATGGCAACCCACTCTGGTATTCTTGCCTGGAGAATTCTCTGCATAGGAGAGCCTGCCGGGCTACAGTCCGTGGGGTCACAAAGAGTCAGACACAACTGAGTGACTAACACTTTCTTTCTATTCTTAACACTTTGTACTTTAAGAGGAGGGAGACTTGACATTCACTCAAAGCAGCTTATTTTATTTATTTCTTATTTCTTATAAAGCACTAAGAAGTCATCTCAGCCCTTTGCTAGTAAACTAACAGCTCAGCGTTTTCTTCCAGAAAACATCTGGGTTCCTCCCTGGGCTTGATCAAGCTCTGCCTCAGTTCCCAAGATCCTCTGCCATGCCTGCCTCTTTGCTCTTAAGCCTTTTGGCTTCACCTCTTCTTCCCTCACCCGCTTCCAACCCTCTTCTCGTGGAGGAGTGAATGCTTCATTCAGTCTAGATGCTCCTGTTTGCAAACCGAGTTAACGGTTACTCCGGAGGTGCTTGGACTCTATAGTATCAGCGTTCCGGAAAATGTAAGCTTCTCAGTTGAGAAGCCATAAGGTAGCTTCTCTCTGGGCCCCTGGTTATTATTAGGTATTCATAAAATCCCACAGGGGGAGAATGGTCATTGGGACTCTATTTGAGAGAAATGTCTCCATCCTAAAAGATAGAGTCCCAGGGTACCTAGGGTACCTGAGGTAGTAAATGGGACTTGACACACTGAAAATTCAGTGCAATCAAATCCTACAGCCTTTCATCTCTCACCCTCATCGCCCAGGGAGAAATGAATTCCCAGGGCAGAAGCTGATAGTGTTGAATATCTCTGTCTTGGACTATAATTGAATGTGCGCAAGTGGGAACACGCTCTCTCCTTGCTCCTGTGGCCACTCTGGAGACTGGTGGCCTGTTTTTCTGTGTCTCTCCCCCTCTACTCCCCTCCCCAACCCCCCACCCCTTCCCCAATACACTATCTCCCTCTCTCCCTCACAACAGGGTCCTCAAAAGTTTTAATGCAAGCTGGTGCCCTTTCTTTTGTTTGCTTTTGTGTTTTGACTTGGAAGTATTTCTGCAGGTATCTAAATGGTGAGAGTATAGATTTGTGCTCCTGCTAGTCTAGTTTTCCTTTGGATTTCTGTCATTTCCCCTACCACCCCTGGAGCTCAGAGAGGGAGTTTGTAAACTTTTTTTAAAAGATATATTTGACTGTGCCAAGTCCTGATTGTGGTGCTTGGACTCTCTAGTTTTGGCACTCCCGGGCATGTGGGCTCACCAGCTGTGGTGTGTGGCCTTAGTTGCTGTGCAGTGTTTGGGATCTTAGTTCCCCCCTGACCAGGCGCTGAACCCGCATCCCTGCTCTGCAAGGCAGATCCTTAACCACTGGACCACCAGGGAAATAGGCTTTGATTTGCATGATGAAGTCACTCCAGGCACAGGCATCTTGGTCATTCTCTTACCGTTACTCATGCCTTCTAAGGAGCTCCTGGTTGTCCCTTGTATCGCCCTTGCCCTGAATGTTGCTCTGAAATCCTGCGGGCGGGGTTTCAGATGCTGTGTGAACTGGCAGGGCATCCTCATTTACGCTGTATGGAGTTGAAGTTCACTGTCACCCTTTGGCTGCCTTGCTTTGGGTTCAGCCGGAAGGAGCGGCATCTTTCACCTGAATTCACGACTTAAAATGTGAACAACCAGACTGGCTTGCCCTGCTTTTCTCGGATAACCACATTTAAGCTGCTTAGTCACTGTAATTTTAGGTTCTAGAAGACTTCATTGATACAATTGAAAGCAGGCCAATATCCCTCTGCTCCAAGAATTTACATAATTTATATCTTTGTTGGTCAGTTCTCTAAATAGATAGATGGTAGATACTGATAGGAAGTAGGCACAGTCGAGTCTGCTTTTAAATGAGTGCTTGAGGCTGTGCCGGGTGCCTGCAGCAGGGCAGGAAAACATCCTTCTGACTTTCTTGTATTAAAAGTTATTCATGATACTTGTTAAAGAACAGTAAGGCACCCTCTATCCAGCACAATTGTGATAGGTATAGGGACCACTCCAGCGGGGTTTTGCAGTGGAAGAGTGAGATTGGGCCCTGAATGCCACAAGAAGGGTGGACGTTTATAATCAAGGCAAAGAGTGGGGCTGGGGGATGGTGGAGGGTGAGAAACCCAATCAGATCTCCAGGGTGATCAGATCTCAAAGGTGGGGAAATCTGGCTAAAGTTGGATTGTTGTTAAAATAGGACAATACAGGGGTGAACACAGTGCCAGAAGGCAGGGTCCAGTAGAGAAGAGAGCTCAGAGGAACCTGAGTAATGTTTGGTCAAGCAGAGGATGGCATTTGTGATGTCAGGTTTCAGCCTTAAAAGAAGGTTTCGAAACCCCTTTAGAGGCTGTGGTTCACTTCTGGGGTGCCTGTGGGAGGAAGCAGGCCTCAGACAATGGAGCTTCAAGAGACTTTTCCCAGCAGCTTTCTCATTCCCTCTTCCGCTGTTGTCTTGACCTTGCCCTCTTTCCAGCTTGGTCCTCGTTGTTACTTTGGTTGTCTTTGTCTTTGGTGGTGGTCAGGACCATAAGAGGAAGCCAGGACCTAAGAAAGGAGTTTCCCCTTTTCTCCTTTCATTTTCAGTCCACACTGAAGTTACAACCCGCTCAGTTACAACCTCCTGCCATGGCTAATTCGGGGATGTACAGCCCCTCATGGTAGTAGAGGTAACTGAGCTCAGTGCAGCAGGCGACTTGAGGGTGTAAAATCTGAGGAAGCAGCTTTTGGCTCGCCCACCCTCATGCTTGTATACCTTTAAGTGTTATGGTGACGCTTAAGTGAGTTGGAGTTCAGAAGTCGAGGAGGAGGGGCTCATTGCTATTTCTAGCTTCTGTTTAACCTTGGTCCGCTTCTTCCACCTCTGCCCCCTTCCCTGCTAGGAGAATGATGTTCATATGTGTGGTTCAAAGGTATCCCCTGATAGGAAGTTCTACAAGGGCAAATCATTTGGCTGTTAACTGTTAAATTCACTGCAAATATGGCTGCCAATGTTATTGCCTCTCATTTGCTACAGATGAGCTCTGGCCTTCTGGGTTTGCACAGGACTGCTCTGAGGACAAAGATTAAGTGGCTCTCTGTTAATGCTGTATCTTTTAATTGAACAGCCGACTTGCAGTGTGAATAGGGGTTTGCCACAGCCCTTCTCTTTCTGGTTTCCCTTCCTTCCCTCTCCCTCCAAGGCCTGGCTCAGAGGCAGAGGCATGTACCCTGCTGGTTCTCATGTGAAATTCAGGCTTTAACCCCAGAGTCAAGGCTAGATCAGTTTTCTCTACAGTGTAGTTTATAAGCTACCTGTGTTCAAATCTCTGTGGTTGGAGCCTGGAATGTTCATTTTGCACAATTGCCAGGTGTTCCTGTTGTATTTTAGTTTGACACTAGTGTTCTAGATTGTTGCTCCTAGCAGGGACAAAGTGGGGGTTTACTTTTCCAGGATTTTGGTCTCTGACAGTACCATTTTTCTTCCCGGAGCCAGACTTAGTTTGTAATATCTCTGCTGTTTTCCGGGTGAGCTTTTCTCCCCCCAGGTCTCAGAGCCAGCTGTGAACCAGATGTATCCCTTCTTAGCTTAGAACATCTGAGGATTTCAGTGAAAGGAGATACGAGAGTTCTGCCTGATGAAATTTGTCTGCCTCAGAGGATGGAGCTCCTTGGGGAACAGGGAGTCTCTTAGGGTCTACGATGTACCCTTTGAGCTGATGTTTAGTTGCAGGGGGCCTGTTGATGATTTCTGGGTGACCTTCATGGTAAAAAGCAAAGAGGTTTATGAAGTGGTGCCCTGTTAGAGCTGGCTTCACACCTTATGTAAGGGTGCCGGATAAAGAGTGTGCTTGTCTTCAACACGTGCAAGCAGCACGCAAACGAATGGGAGGAGATCCAGGTGTTTCCTGGCGCATACGGCAGAGTCAGGAGCTTGCTCACTGTTGAGGACGCAGCCATCACAAGATCCTGAAGAGCCTTCTGGATAGAGACAGGCGCACGTTCAGTGTAGGGTTATGACAACTCTGTGTTAAGGCTGAGGAGGAGGCAAGCTCATTCCTGTTTTAAGGTCTTAGGGAAGGTCGTCTGCTCAGCTCAGCTTCTGTTTAGGGCTCTGCTCTGAGTTTTTCACATTGAGAAGTGCTATCTGTTAGGTTAATTGATTCACACTAAAAGAACTCAGAGATGTGGTCTGAAAGTCACTTTGTGGATATATTCTTTCATGATACAAAGTCCAAATGCCAAGAAGACTGGAAGGTTCTTATGAGCCCAGGTCTTTTCTCTCTCGTATGGAAGTCTGTTTATTGTCCACAGAATTGGAAGTGCAGGGGTTTGCTGCACTGAGGATCCTGAGGAAGGCTCGGGTGCCCTGGGTGCCCACATGGCCCAGGCAGAGTGTGGGGCTCAGGGCCTGTGCTAGCTCCACCCCACCCCTGTGAGAGAGACAAGGAGACAGAAGCTTGGGAAGATTTGAGAACTGGTTCAAGGTGCCTTCTCCAGTAAGCGGAGGAACCAGAATCCCAACTGAGATCTGTTTTACTTGTCTTCATGTGTACCTCTTGGACTTTCATATTGGCCGGACAGGTTGGTGACCCTCTCCCTTAAGTTGGGTGAACTTCCCTCCAAACTCTAGTTTTTTTCAGAATTTCTGCCAGCTACCAGAAGCTGCAACTGGTTGTCTTTGCAACGCAAGTTTTCTTATTTCAACTTATTTTTACCAATGAAAGTGTTTTCCTGCAACTGTTTTGGAAGTACTGTAATGGATATCAAGAGAGATTTGAATTTACATTTCTGCTGAGTGTTTAACATCAGAAAAGTGGGTGAACCGTGTCCCCTTAATGTTTTTGTCTTCTATATGGAGTTTTTGTGGCAGTAATTCCACTATTTGAGAAGAGTCAGGCCAACTCCATGAAGAGATTGGATTTTCCCTTTTTAATAAAGGATATCAGTACTTGTCAGCTTTGTACAGGTTTCTGAGCCCTTTGAGCCTCTGCTTCTGGATTTTGCATTGTATGTGCTCAGTCATGTCCAACTTTTTGCAACCCTCCATAGACTGTAGCCCGCCAGGCTCCTTTGTCCATGGAATTTTGCAGGCAAGAATGCTCGAGTTGGTTGCCATTAGGGTATCATCCCCACCCAAGAATTGAACTTGTGTCTGTTGCGTCTCTTGCATTGGCAGCCAGATAATTTACCCCTGCGCCACCTGGGAAGCCACTCTCTTCCCCCCCGCCACACACCCCCCAGGAACTGGATACTTGATTATTTTCACACCGTAACCCCATTAGATGGCTTAAGTTTCTGATTTCATTTTTACATACATTCCCTACCATAGACATTTTTTTCCCTTGTTATAAATGAAACATACTCTATAAATTTTGGACAATTTTGAGAGAAGAAAATATAAATTATATCTCACCATCAAGAGGCAACATCACCACTGTTAATATCTCAGAACCTTCTTAGCTGCTTCTGTGTTCATGTTTTGTAGCGGAGCACTTCCCCTGGCCTTTAGATAATTTTCTAAAACATGATTTTTAGTGGCTGTGCTGTTTTAAATAATGTGGATCTACCGTAATTTACCATTTTCCACCAATTTTGTGAGGATAAGTTGTTTCTGATCTTTACAGTTATTCTTATTCATAAAAAAGAAGGTTTGCCTGGAGTAGAAAGCAGGAAAAGGTCCATTCAGAGCCGAGGCTGCTCTTGGGCGGGTTTTGCTGTAACACAGTGCAGGAGATTCCCACTGCAGATGAGCTCCCAGAGGGGCTGATATTTCACCCTGTTGGCCGGAGGCTCTCTAATCACCTAATTCCTTAACTGTTTGTGTTATTTAGAAGCAGGCTGTGGTTCAGGCTCTTTGTGTCTTGTTGCCAGAATGGTTCCCTCCCCACCCCACCAGCAACTGAACTTGCTGCTTCTGAAATAAAGCGTGGAATAGATGGTAAATCTTCTCCCGGGGACCACCGCTCTTTTCTGTTGCCCTGGCTGGGACATGGGGAGACACTTTAATGGGAACACAAAGGCTCCCGTGGCAGCTTTGTGAGCACGGCTGGCAGTGTTTATTTGTTTCGCCCCATGTGCTGCTCTGTCAGTGACTTCCTTCCACCGTGCATGCCCTTGTGCACATTTGCACAATTACATTGTAGGTTATTACACTGCAGCCTATTGTGATAAAAACGATTATCCCCAGGTAAATGTATAGGAAGCAGTTATATTTAACTAAGCTACAGCAGCATCGCTGACCAGTGGATATTATACTATTGCTAATTTAAAGCAGTATTACCAATGCTGCCGGGCTTCTCAGGTGGCGCTAGTTGTAAAGAAACTGCCTACCAATGCAGGAGACATGGGTTCGATCCCTGGGTTGGGGAGATCCCCTGGAGGAGGGCATGGCAACCCACTCTAGTATTCTTGCCTGGAGAATCCCACGGACAGAGGAGCCTGGTGGGTGAGAGCCCATGGGGTCACAAAGAACTGGACACGATTGAAGTGACTTACCACACAGGCAGCAACGCCGCCACCCTGAGGAGGGTGCTGCTCCTTCAAGGTTCCAGGAAAGGAGACACATGCAGCTTCTCTGCTGTTCCGCTGTCTCTATGTGAAACCTCAGCACTGGCTACAGAGTCTTGTCTGATCTCAAGAAGTGGTGTGTTTGCAGAGAGGTCAGGCTCAAATCGCTGAGGTAATGAGCTACAGCCAGCATCTCAAATACACTCTCAGGCAAAAGGTAGCCGTTGTCACCCAGGCCCAGGTGTGCTGGGTGCTCTCCATGTCCTGGCCCTCAGCAGCTGAGCTGTTGCATTCTTTGAAAGTGAAAGTGAAGTCGCTCAGTCGTGTCCAACTCTTTGCTACCCTATGGCCTGTAGCCTGCCAGGCTTCTTGGTCCGTGGGATTTTCCAGGCAAGAATACTGGAGTGGATTACCATTTCCTTCTCCAGGAGATCTTCCCAACCCAGGAATTGAACCTGCGTCTCCAGTGTTGTAGGCAGACGCTTTACCGTCTGAGCCACCAGGGAAGTTGCATTCTTTACCTGGTCAGAAACTCTGATTTGGTGCCTTGGGTGCATCAAGTGTATAATGCAGTGACCCAGAAGTTACTTCACATGGTTAACATCGTATAATCAGAAGACAGTTCCTCTCAATTGTTCAAATGCACTTTTATTGCATATTTTTTTGTGTGTGTGTTTTCTCTGAGGATCAGTACTTGCTATGGGCAGGTTTCTCCCCCACCCTCAAATCCCTGCCCCAAGACTGGTTACTCCCAGGGAGTCCTCTCGGCCAGGGACAGAACAGTTGTGATCACATAGAGCTGTTTCTTTCAGGATCAGTTACTTGTCTGACCATCAGCAGAGGTCAGAGGACCCCAAATTAAAGTTGCATCTATTTACTATTTGCTGTTTATTTATTTTTTCTTCATATCTCTCCATCCTTTCGAGATGATAAATCCTGGTCCAGGGAACAGAGGAGACCAGGGGAGGATGGAGGGATGAGAGCTGAGTTGCCAGTCTGTCGGAGGTATCCTGTATGACACATGCTCCTCCCTCTTCCTTCCTCCACTTGATAAACTTTCTCCCTGCTCCGCTCGAGCTCTGGAGGGCTGCCATAAGAACTGGTAGAGGGCTTTGGAAGGACACTTCCAGGCTTAGTTGTGTCTGTGCGCAGGAAGTGTGAGTGGAGAGATTTTAATTTGTGCACAGGTGTGTCGCTTGGAGTGACATTGGCTCCCCCTGGTTTGATGCTGATGAACCTGAGAGCGGTGGGTTTGTGGTGAAATGAGGCTGCAGTTTCTTTCTGAAGGGAAAGAACAGGCCAGGCTGGTGATCATTTGTGATACGGTGTCATGTGTGTGGGTTCCTCCCTGTGGTCCTGAAGAAGAAATGAGTATACTGGCCATTTGAAAAAGTAATTTTAGCTCATAGACTCCTTGTCTCACTTGAGTAACTTCTGGAAAGTGTAATATTTTTCCCAAATCCCATTAAATGTTAGGCACTCTTTCTATATTCCCTTTACTGTCCTTTAACTGATTAGCAAAATATTTATGTGAACCCAGAAGGCTGATTTATTTATTTTATTGTCTTTTTTAATAACGTGCTTCTCCCCAGTGCTGGGTGCTTTCTGAGGGCCAGACAACCGCCATGATTTCTTTGGTAATAATCATCTGCCGGCTTCTGGCCTGCACCGCCAAGGGACAGCTTTGAGCTCTTCTGATTTAATGAAGCCTCTAGCTGTCCCTCCCCCTGGGTAGGTGGTAATAAATCCACCCAAAATGCCCCCTCCAAAGGCCAGTAACTCACTGAGTGTATATAGCTGATCAGTGGATAAGACTTAGCATCCTGACCCCATCCCCCAACCCCCAATCCCAGAAGGACCATGGAAGAGATGTAGAAATGAAAATGCCATGTAGCAAATTGGACCAAGACCTCTTGCTCTGGGGGTTTTTCTTGTCTGAGGCGTGAGAGTTTCTGTTATGATTAATTTCCTGGCCAAGGTGTTCTAGAAATTCCTCAGCACGTGCCTCTGCCTGGGTAATTGCCGATAATCATGGCCTCTGAGATGCTGCTCTGATAGGAGATGACAGATCTTGGTTCCAAGTCCTGAAATCACCGTGGTGAAAAGATTGGTGAGGAGAGAGCCTCTGGGTGGGGAGACACCCTTCTCATGTACACGTACACCCTCCCTCCTACCCCTACCCACCACCCCCAGTATTTGCTAGTCGGTAGCACATCAGCAGCTTTTGGCAGATCCCTCTTTGTTGAGCCAGTGTTCAGGTTGCTCTCCATAATTAAATTCCTTTTGTTGCCTGCAAGCACAGATCTTAGGTGTTAAGACTCAGGGTAAAACAGGTTTCTGCAGTCTCTCCTGCTGTAAGGAAAACTGGCTATATTTGTTTGTAATGGACACATGCTTGGCGGTGCCTCTGTGTTGGGGTTGGGGGGAGGGTTGGGCTGGAAATGGCTGGGATCTTTTATTCATCAAGCATCTTTTGAAGGCAAAAAGCTAACCAAAAAGAAGACTGCAGCTTGGATATTTTTTAAACACAGATTTTTTTTTTTTTTAAACATGTTGATTTGGAATCATGGAAAGAAAAGCAAACACAGCTTGGAACACAGTAAAAGATTAATGAGAAACAAAGCCATGAACTCATCAGTGTCGCAACTCCACTAAATTACAGCCCCAAAGAATCACAGTAACTCATCTGTGTGTCATGGAACAGAACCGATTATGGTCTGACTCTGTAGCAGCACGGCTCAATCAGTAGAGCAATGCAGAGTGGAAATGTTAAGTGTCGATGCTTTTAATGCAGAGATTTTCAGCCCTTGACTGCACATCAGATCATCTAGGGATCTCTAAAAAACCTTATGTGCCCAGGTCTACTGAGTCAGAATTTCCAAGACTGGATCCCGCTTCCAAGAATGGGAGCTTCTCTCTCCTCCTGCCCCCTTCCTTAGAGCTCTTCAGATGCTTCTGATGTGCCACTCGGGTTGAGTACCACCTTTTTTGTGTGAGGGTTTTCTGGGTGGCTGTCGTAGATGTGAGAATCTGGTGAGATGGATTCTGAGTGGGGGTCTTATGGTTAAAAGAAGTGGCATCTAACCTAAATAAAATCTTGTAGCTATAAATTTTGTTAAGTCTGCCTTAGGAATTGCTTGAAACAGTCATTCTTTTAACAGTTTGGGGAATTTTCAGTTATTTCATAATAAAGATGTTGTAGCCACTCATTTCTTGAATACTTCCCTTCTGGAAAGCTCTTTCCCTATAAAACATTATTGCATATTCTGTCTCCTCTGGGGATAGGGAGAGAAAATCATTATAGTTGTGATATTATTGTGATTTATAATGCACATATCTTTTAGTCTGTGTCCCTGTTTGGCTCTAAAGCTGCCTTTTGTTATGTTAATAAGGCGACTTCGGGCTTCACCTGAGGATGGAGGGGGGCTGGTTGCTAGGAAAGCCAACCTTGTGAATGGAAGATTGGCCCTTTCAGTCCCACCCCCTGCCCGACCTCAGGGGGAGGGATGTGGTGGAGGTTGGACTAATCGCTAGTGTCCAGTGATTTAATCATTCATGGCTGTTTAAGGAGGCCTCCATAAAAACTTAAAGGATTGGGTTTGGAGTGCTTCCGGGTGATCACACACTGGAGAGTAGAGGATGGTGAGGGCTTGGCGAGAGCCTGGAGGCTCTGTGCCCTTTCCCCATATCTCGTCCTGTGCATCTCTTCCATCTGGCTATTCTTGAGTTTTACCATGTTAAACTGGTAATCTAGTAAGTAAAGTATTTCTAGGTTCTCTGGACTGCTCCAGAAAATTAATCAAATAGTTTGTAGCCATTTGGCAAGGAATACAGGTAGCCACCTGGGCTTGTGATTGGCATCTGAAGGGTGGGGGTGGGGACGAAATCTCGCAGGACTTCCCCTTAACCTACCTGCAGGTAGTACCAGAGTCGTGTTAGATTGTAGGACACTCAGCTGGTGCCAGAACATTGCTTGGTTCCACAGGGTCTCCTCCACTTCCACCCCACCCCTCCCTAT
The DNA here is from genome assembly GCF_023091745.1 of Budorcas taxicolor. Classification (NCBI taxonomy): domain Eukaryota; kingdom Metazoa; phylum Chordata; class Mammalia; order Artiodactyla; family Bovidae; genus Budorcas; species Budorcas taxicolor. Next base: position 93,818,630 of record NC_068913.1, read on the forward strand.
GAGAGTGGTAATTGTCAATGGCAGTAATGTCTGGCTTTTTTTTTTTTTTTTGGTCTTGTGATTTGGGCCAGTGGTTGCCTTAAAAGCAATAATGCATCCTGATTTGTTCACAATTATGTGGGAAACTTTAATTTTCCGTCAGGAATGCCTGTAACTTTTCAGATACTTACGTGTTTCACCCCAGAATTGGCTTATCCTATGTATAGCTTTCTCAGGAAATTAAGATGACTCTTTTAAATATTGAATGTGATTTTGTTACCAACCTGGCTGCTTGAACTGTTTCATCAAGAGAAGGTTAAGAGGCCAGACACATTTAGGGGCTCTTGCTGCAGCAGGGGGCGAGCGAGAGCGAGGAACAGGTATGCTTGCTTGCTTCCTGGGGCAGGTGGGTGGGTTGCTTGTTTCTTGAGGCGGGTTGAGGGTGGGCTGGTTCCTTAACTAGGGAGAGGATAGGGAAGGATTAGTGGCTTGCCTTGGGGTCTGTTGTCCACCCCCTTGTGCTGTGTGTTTTACACCTCCAGTGGTGGTAAGTTTGTGGCCTCTTTGTATCTTGTTCGTAATTTGCCCCAGCTGCAGACAGTTCATACATGAAGTTACTTTTAGTCCGTTAGAGTTTCTTTGTATTCTGTTATTCAGAAGCCGTTTGTCCACCTGCAAGCACTCAGGTAGAGGGTGCTCAATTTTTTTTTTTCTTCTTTTTTGGTTACTTCTACAAAGTAGCTTCTTGAAATGCCTCTTTGATTTTGTCCTCTGTTTATTCACTATTTTTCTTTTTTTACTTTTTGCTTGCACTGTACAGCAGGTGGGATCTTCATTCCCAGACCAGGGCTTCCCAAGTGGCTTTGGTGGTAAAGAATCTGCCTGCAATGTGGGAGACCCGGGTTCGACCCCTGGGTCAGGAAGATCCCCTGGAGTAGGAAACGGCGACCCACTCCAGCATTCTTGCCTGGAGAATCTCATGGACAGTATACACGACTGAGTGACTAAACACTTTCACCTTTACTTTCTTCAGCCAGGTGAAAGTGCAGTCTTAACCTCTGGGCAGTCAGGGAATTCTCTGCTCTTTTTAACAGAGCCTTGCCTTAAAATTACGTGTGGGATTTAACGACAAAAAAGGCCCAGGAGTGAACCAGAACCATCCCTCTCCGGGAACGCAGCGCAGGCTTTGTTGTACCACAGGTGACTCTTCTCAAACAGATTGTAGATACTTGAGTTTGTCGTTGTGCTTCTTAGCCAGCACTTACCTCCCTCGCCTTCGCTTTTTAACGTTGCCTAAAGCTGTGTGTCTGTTATGGCCGTTATGAGAGACCTTATTTTTCTTTTCTCTTCTGCAGGTGACTTTAAAAGACCATTTTGTTAAAATGGAACTCAGTAGATTTTTCCACTTTTGAACTTTGTTCCTAATAAATGATAACACTGTATTGTTTATGATTCCTTTGGGGGGAGAACTTGGATATGTTTAAAGGCCGCACAATTAATTCCCACGGTGTTTCCCTTGAGTCAGGTAAGGGATTCCTTATTGTTAAAACTAATACCCTGAAATTGCTGGGCTCTGCTGTCTTGTTCTCCATTGTTCTCAACTTGAATGCTACCCCTGTGGGGTTGGACAGTTTCCCAGATTGTCTTTCTGGTAATCTGAGCAGAAAGACTCACCACCTAGCTTTTCTTTAGCTGGAAGATAAGTCCTACAGGGACTTCAGAAAGGTATTCTTTCTAATTTTAGGTGAAGAGGTCTATTTGATAGGCATTTGGTGGCTGGTGTGGCAGCCTTAGGCGAAGATGTTGTAATGTTAGGGTCAGTGTGTGAAAGTGGGCATGAAAGCGGGACTTGAGTCCAGCCAGATCCACTGAGACCAGAGGACGCCCTGTGCCTCCGAGATGTGTCTTTGGCTGATGTTTAAATTGCTTCAAATTAAAGGGTATTTCTCATTTTCCACTGTCATGTCACCAAAGGGCGGAATTAGTGTCATTTTCAGCAGCTTTGAGCTTCTGGAACTGTCACTCTCCCTGAGGGTCACTAGGGGTAGTAACTCGGCATTTCACATTCTGAAGAGGCAAGAAGCTTCTCTGGAGGACTTAGGAGACTTAACATTCCAGGTCCACTGAACCTACTCATCTGTGCTGCAATATTTTTTTTTTTCTTTTTTTATTTAAACCCTGTAAGAGCAGTTTGGCGGGGATGGGGTTGGAGGAGTGTGACAAGCGCCATGTCCTGCTGTGTGTATGAAAGTGCTCTGCAAAGCATGCATCTTAGGGATGTTTGCAGTGATCAGTCATTTTCTAGCAGTACAGTTCTTCCGGTGGATACTTAGTCCTTACTGTGAACAGTGTATTGTGTTGGGGATGAGGGAGGGCTACAAAGGTATAAGAGGGAGCCTCCACGGTCAGAAATTCACAATTGGGTAGTGGCAAGAATTCCAGCACAGGTTAAACAAGGCAGCATATACTCCCTGCCGGAAGGGATGCAAAGGAGACTCAAAGGGGAGAGAAATAAGGTTTGATCTGTTCTTTCCACTTGGGTTTTGAGGATGGTCCTGCTGGTGCCTCTCATGAGATGGAAACCCAAACAGAGGCCTATCTCTGACAGCGATATGGTGCTAACACATGTCACCCAGCTCCACTCAATATACTTCAGGGGTTTCTGTTTAAACCTTTCAGTCAAATCCAGTGTTGTAGGACCCAACCTCTCATCCCAACAACTATTTAACTTCCCTCTGGGGGAAAAGAAAGATGATGGACAGGAAAGATTGGTGCAGAACTTACTGCGAGGATTGGCGCTAAATTACATGCTGGTCAGAAGCCCCACAGACTCATAAGGTGTTGGTCATTTGTTGGATATCTTCCATTTGAAGAGGTGCTTTGCAGTGTCCAGGAACCTTAGTCTGTAAAGCATTTTCCCAGAAACTCTGCTTTTTACCTGGACATTTTGTGAAGGCCACTCCTTAGGCAGCCCTTGTCGTTCTGCTGAATGTCAGCAAGCATCTACTGTCACTGCTCAGATGCCGGGGAGGAAGGTGATGTCTTTACTTTCTAGCGGAATAGCCCCCGGCCTTTTGGTAGCTCTACACTGAAAGGTCAGCACCCTCTCTCTCCTCCTCTTGTCTCCTCTGTCGTCTTTATAACTTGTCCCTCTGGAAGCTGTTTTTGTGAAAAGCACTGGAGCCATATTTTACAGAGAATGTATTCAGTAAGTCTGAAGGTGGTTGTGTTGAGATGGTCACCTTGGTCCTCAGGAAGAAGTTGGTTATTTATGGTTTCTGGCTTTTGGAAGAACATATTGACTTTTGGTGTGGTGTTTTTTTTCTTTTTTGCTCACTTTAACCATGTATGCCAGTCATTCCTGGACTATTTTACAGGTTGAGAATACTGTAATTTTGAGTGGTTTGCTTATTGAAATTGGCCAAGATAATCATGGTGGTTTGAGTGGGAGAAGTCTCACCTGCTGTTGAGGTTCCTTTTCATTTCGCAGGCTCTGCACCTGTCTTTTATCAACAGATATGTAAATTGCACATAGATACAAATATTTTTCAAATGGGTAATGATGCTGGTTTTAATGAAGAACTCGGAGTTGCCCTAAAAACCCTTTAAAATTACGTTTGTATGTGGTGTTTTTAATGATAGTAGATTATAATCTTTCATGGTGGTGATTAAGTTATAAGTTTAGTCAAACATCTGTTTATTTGCCAAAGTGATCATGAATATTCCCTTTGCAATTATGCTGATTTAGGGAAGATCTATATTTATAATTAATAGATATTGGAGGTGTACTAAATATACTTAGGCTCCTCTTTCCTAGTTCCTCCATGTTCTTTTAATTCATTTTGTTCTTTTTTGTAACCTTACCTGTTCGTTTGCTTCCCTTTGTGTATTGAAGGTATAATATTAACTCATTATTGACCATCGGTGGCTGGTGATTCTTCTTTTGGCCAGCCAAAATTCATTCTGTTATTTCACTAACACTTTGCAGCCTATTAGATTCAGAGGTTATACCTGACGCACCTGTAAAGTCTTCAAATTTTCATGAAATGCTGTCCTCAATTCACTCTTCTGTAGAAGCAAAGGAGTGTTCTCCAGCACCGTGAGTTTCATTTTCACTTTCCTATCAGAATCAGTCACTGAGGTTTTTTTGGCTTTTTGTTGGTCCGGTATTCACATCGTCTGAATCAGAACTATATTCTGAAGAACAATCATCTTCTGAGACACTAGTATAAGTGTCGTTTGGACAATAAGAAAGTATCTGTATAAAATTCTGAATTCTTCACTCAAAATTTGGCAATGCATCATTTTTGAAAATTTAATGTTTTTCAACAGAGTTGGAACAAAAACCTAATGGAGCAAACTGAATGATAATGATGATCAGAAGTTGTATCATGAACCCTTGATCACTTTTAAGCTCTAACAACTTTGCACAGTTATGTTAATTGTATCACTCTCTAAAAACGTATTGATACGTCTCCAGTCAGTGACATGTTGCCTGAGAAGACACTTTTGTCTGCCTCTTGGCCTGTCCTGCACAAGAAACACTTTGAACTCGGTTCTCACGTGAATCTGTAAGGGATGTGCTCGTTCCCCCTTAGTTGGCCTTTTCTCTCGAAAGAATCACCTGTGTGTGATCAGAAAAATAATATACTTGATAAAGTTCTTGGTTAGGTTATGACTTTAAATCTTGGTCCCCTTCTGATAAATCCAGATGTATAGGGGGAGAAAGAGAAATGATTTCTGTGGAGTGCCAAATGGATAGTGGAAAGACAAGAGTTTGGAGAGAGAATAAATAGAACTCTTGCTTATTTAAAACAAAAAGCCTCCGTCTGAGTGGTAAAGATGGCTCCTTCAAGTAAATTCTAAGGTGACCACAAGTGCAACTTTTTTCTCTAAGCCTTGTCTCCGTATCTTACAAATTATGTAGTCCCTGAGTAGGCTTTCCTATTTTAAACTTTGGTGACATTCATAAACTGATATTTAGGGAGATTAATTCCAAGAACCTTGAACTATAGAAAAATAGTACTGTTAATCCTTTAAACACCCTCGATAAGTAGAAAGATACTCATGGGAAGACGCAGTCACTCCACTGTGTGAAGATTAGGGAAAAGGATAAAGACAAGGGACTTGATTTGTCCTGTAGATTCAGGCTTTTTTCCCCCTTGTTTCCTTGGATGTTACTATGTCTTATTTTCAGAATTTAACTGCTTTGGTTACCAGAATCTTCTGTGTCACATGCCTCTTGTAGCATGCCATCAATGATTTGTAATGTTGCAGAGACATATTTTCTTAGCACAAGGGTTGGTCGGTTTGGATTCCATTTCTTTTATCGGTGAGGTTATGACTGATGCACTTTCTGTTCTCTTTCCAGTGCCTGCTACAGATTTACCTAAAAGTGATTTTTATCTTCCTGGCTGGAGTGAGTAGCTCCATCATAGACATAGTTAGATCTGTGTTAACCCTTCCAAGTCCTGAAACCTCACAGAGTCTGATCAGTAGTAAGTCCTTGGTGGCCTGAGCCACTAAGGGTGTGAAGAATGAGGGTGGCATCAGGCCTAGGGGCCAGCAGCAGAGGCCCCCGCATCCCCCACCTTAGCTCCTGTGTGTCTGGCCTCCCAGCAGGTGCTCAGAGGGTGTTCTCCACCATCACTGCCAAAGAAGCTGTGATTGTGCACCTGACTGTTGATGTTGTTTTTTTCTCATACCCTAGAAGCAAATAGTAAAGTACCTGTGAGAAATGGTCATGATAGAGAATTACACTTTTTTTTTTTTTTTTTAGAAATCCCTTTTTGTTTCAGAGCACAGTCTCTGCCTGCCATTGCAGTGCCTTGCAATTTTAGAAATAATTAAAAAACTGTCTAGTATTGGTCATAGCATTGTCTTAGAGAATCTGGCAGAGGTCTTCGTTTTCTTACACATTCCATTCAGCTCTCTCTCGCCAGCTAACCTGGCTTTGGAGACCGCGTGGTCTTACATCCATTTCCATAACAACCGGTTGTTGTCCTTCCAGCTGTAGGGATTGCAATTTGAGATGGGAGGGAAATAGCAGGAACCAATGAAGGCTTAAATGAGAAATTGGTTTGTAATGTCACACATTCATCAGAGGAGGGCATGAGAGATGGAAAGGAAGAATGGAAACAGACATCCTGCTGGTGGAGTGAAGTCTCCTTCCTTCCTGATTTTCTGAGCCTTATTTCATTGGGAGATGCTTCTGACTGCCCTGTGTGCTGCCCTTTTCTTTTCCTTGCATCCTCTGAACACAGTTGCTGTGAGTGTGCTGGCGCTTTAGGCTAGACAACTGATGGCTGGCTTCTGGTAGTACAAAAATACCTTCTGATGCACTGGCTTCTGTGGCTTTGTTGATGTCCAGTCCCTCTTCGTCTCAGCCCCCAGCAGTGACAGGCCACTTTGAGCCTGTGATCAGTGAGTTGCAGAAATGGCTAACAGGCTGCTAATGTCCCACCTCAGAATCTCAGCCTGTGCCTGTAACATGTAACTCTAGGTAATCAATATGACTTAAGAGGCAAGGTGTGCTGTCTTCTTTACTAGTACATTTTGTTGTGTATTTTCTCTGGTCTTAAAAAATAACTCTCTTATAAATGTCAGAATAATAAACACTTTTTACCTTTGCATTCAGTACAGATAAAGTGTCTTTTGTGTGTCTTGGGTGGCAGAGTTCATATAGAAATGGAGGGAAAATGTGATTACCAGAGCTCTTTTCCAGGTTGGCCAAGTTCTTAAAAGTGACAAACATCTCTGTTCCTTTGCAATTTGTAGAAACATTGGAGCGCCCTCTGATTCAATGGCCGGGGTCCGTGTGTCCTTGCTTTGGATAGGAGCGCACACGTACTGTACAAAGGACTCTTACCGTGTGGGACTGCCCGTGCAGTTCCAGCCCCTGTCTCTGGAATCATGGACAGGAAATCGTTTTTGCTTCTGTTTCTCACTCCCTTCAGATCACAACACTCGTACTCACAGGCCAGTTAGCATAATACCTTGTTCTAGACATGCACGGTGTTCCAGGGAATTGGTGTTGGGAATTGAGGGACGGTCTGTGGTCTTGTGTATTCTGGATATGACTTGCTCTAGCTACAGTCTATATACTCTACGTGCTGTCAGTTGAGCCTGGAATTCAGTATTACAAATCAGTCAACTATTATCTTTAAATACATTTGAATACGGACACGACTGAGCGACTTCACCTTCATGCATTGGAGAAGGAAATGGCACCCCACTCCAGTGTTCTTGCCTAGAAAATCCCAGGGTCGGGGAAGCCTGATGGGCTGCCATCTCTGGGGTCGCACAGAGTCGGACACGACTGAAGTGACTTAGCAGCAGTTTAGCAGCAGCAGCTGCAGTCTAGAGGGAAATTAGAGTCAGATAATCCAGAAACTTGATGCTTGGCCTGGAAAATCCTTTAGAACAGGCTCCCCCCCACCCCCCTGCCGCCTACTGACAGCAGCTATCAGAGCCTGGCTGACACATTGGAAAATACTGAACATCGTGGTTTGAGGAAATGACTCTTGATTGTGTAGGCCCACAGCAGGCTGCTTTCTTACATGGACTAATTTTTCAGGACATGCCACTGACATGATTTTTAGCAGTGCTTTAGCTGAAAGCAACTCATGCCTTTCCATCATCAGTGTCACTGCCTTGTATTGTCACTTGGTCTTCCTCCTGTTTGTTTGCCTTTTGACTAATGAAGAAGCTCTTGGTTAACAATAGGGGAGAACAGTGTATCTTGATGATGGTAGAATTAATACATTTTTGTATGATGACCCAAATGTCGTTATTGTCCCCCATTTCTCGCTCCTTTATGTGTGTGTTTTGTTGCTTTGGATTAGAAAACATCTTGATCTTTCGATATGTTTCTTAAGTGCCTAGGTATCAGTTGCCCAAGTCAGTGTGTGCTAACCTGTTTTTTATAAATTAAAGCAAATTTTATTGGAGTATAGTTGATTTACAGTGTGTATTTCAGGTGAATGGCAAAGTGATTCAATTATACATACATCCACTCTTAAGATTCTTTTTCCACATGGTCATTACAGAGTATTGAGTAGAGTGCCCTGTGTGGAACAGTAGGTCCTTGTTAGTTATCTAGGTAGCCTGTTCCTTTCACCTTGTTTCTGACTCAGTGGAAATTCAAGCTTGTGTGAAAACAGGACATCAAAGCGAGGTTTGGGCACTCGGAAGAGCCATTCCATCTTGGCTGACTATGCCTGTGATCCTTCAGCTCTCCTAGCCTGGTAATGTTCATTTTGTGACCTCTTGTCTCCTGCCTTCTGACTCCATGCAAACAGACCATAATACCTAGTAATATGATTGCTCACACTCGGTCTTTGCACCTTTCTTTGATGTGCCTGAGGTGTGAAGCTGGTGTGCATGGCAGTACGCTTTCAGAACACCACTTTCCCTCTAGGTACTGGACCATAACCTCCCAGCCAGGTGTGTGTATCTTGCCTGGCAGTTACTGTCTGATTTGATAACCATGAAGTCTATTACTGCTCTAATATATGGCAGAAGTAATTTTAAAGTCAGTTTACAGGTTTTCAAAAGATACCATAATTACATGTGTGAGAATTAAGCTTAACATACCTTGTGAGACTAGAAAAGGGTTTAGAAGTCTTCCTCTAAATTATAATCTACTAATAGTTGACCAGCAAGCTTAAACACAGGTTTAAAAACAAGTGTCTTATAAAACATTCCCACTTCAGTAGAATATAATATCACATACCTTCATGAATTAGTTGTTTAGAGATTGCTGTAGTTGTTAAGAGGCAAGAGAAAGTGTTTCAAGATGTGTCGAAAGAGGTGGGCTTAGAAGAAATGGGAGGGTAGGTAAGTGAAAGGTGCAAAGGCATAAGCAGGTGCTGGGGCTAAAGTTTTTCTATGGAAATGGCATATAAATCATGAATGCACCTGGGAATCATGGAGGGGCTTTAAAAAATAAAGGAACAAAGCTGAAATGACAAAAAGAGTGTGATACAGCATCCCTCCTGTTTAGTTGCTCAGTTGTGTCTGACTCTCTTTGGGACCCTATGGCCTGTAGCTCACCAGGCTCCTCTGTCCATGGGATTCCCCAGGCAGGAAGGAATACTGGAGTGGGTTGCCATGCCCTCCTCCAGGAGATCTTCTCGACCCAGGGATTGAACCTGTGTCTCTGTGTCTTCTGTCTTTGCAAATGGAGTCTTTACCACCTGAGCCACTGGGGAAGCCCAGCACCCATCCTAACTAACTACCAATATCTGAGGAGGGCAGGAGGGTATATAGACATGGGTGTAATAGATCTAAAAAGTCTTCCCTGTGAATTCAGATGTCTGTGTAGGTTTAAGAAGATAAGTCTGCACAATGTTGCTTAAAACCAGAATTGAAAGCCCTTGATAGCTACAGTAAGGGTGGTTTGGGCTTCACTCTGTGGGTTGGGAAGCCTTTGAAGGTTTTTGAGCAGGTGTTGTGATAAGAGAGAAGGATGGGCATATCCAGAGTACCTTTTATTTTTTTAACTTTTTAAATTTTATTGGCTACGCTACACAGCATGTGGGATCCTAGCGTTCTGACCGGAAATGGAACCTATGCCCCCTGCAGTGGACGTACAGAGTCTTAACCACTGGACCCCCAGGGAAGTCCCTCAGCCCTTCAGATGGAAGGAGGAAACACTACAGTGGAGGGTCAGTGAGGTGGCTTTGGTGGTATGAACAGTGAGGTATGGAGACTCTGAATTAGGTGGCAGACACAGGAAAGGAGGCCAGAACGTTCATGCCAGGAAGAGTAAGCAGAATTCAGTTGTTTGATTAAACCTGGGGAAAGGGTAGTTAAGTTGTAGATCAGTGGATGTGAATTTGTCAATTGAGACTTCTGATTTTGCTCTGGGGTTACAAGGGTTCATTAATGAAATTAGGTGGATTAGTAGATGTGGAGCTGGTTTGGGAGACTGGGTAACCCCAAGAAGTTCTGCTTCAGGTAAGTTGGCACACCCACAAGTGGGAATGTTCACAAAGGGGGTTGGAAATAAGTGAGGTATAACTCAACAAAACATGTGATGACGAAAATGTCTGACTCCCCTGCGTACAGATTGGTTAATCCAGTAAAAGGCTACACATACTGCAGATGGATCAAGGAATAAATCCTAGAAAGGATTGAAGGTTGGTTTGGAGAGGATTTAGAGGCACGCATGGGCCTTCCCTTGCGGCTCAGCTGGTAAAGAGTTCGCCTGCAGTACAGGAGTCCTGGGTTCTATCCCTGGGTTGGGAAGATCCCCTGGAGAAGGGAAAGGCTATCCACTCTAGTATTCTGGCCTGGAGAATTCCATGGACTGTATATAGTCCACGGGGTCGCAAAGAGTCGGATGTGAATGAGCGACTTCCACTTCACTTCAGAGGCACTCATGTGCCAGTTCCCAGGAATAGAAGGATGGAGAGCTGGGGGGAGTGATGAGGAAGCTATGAGGAAACATGGGCCTGCAATCCTTTCTTTAAAAATCATTAGGGCATATGTATTTGAATTCGGGAGCAAAGGTTATATGGTCCAAATAGTATTAATTCCATACCACCCTCAGTGGGGTGGTGGATAGCAATCCCATAATTAAACAGATTAGTATCTGCAGTGAAACTTGTGTGTTCATACTAAATAGGATAAAAGACTTTCAAGTAACCTCACATCTGTTCAGGTGAGGTTTTGCAGCATGTAAGTTCAGGTAGGGTGAAGATTTACTATCAAATATGTTATAAAATGCAAATTTGGGCTTTCAGAGCCTCTTGGAGTTCACAGTAGTGAACAAGTGGTTTTAGACCTGTTGTTTGAGGTTTACTGTGTTAGAGAATTCTGACAAGGAAAGGATGGCACCAGCACCATCTACCTTCTTACCGCACTGCCCCCCCGCCCCCCCCCCCCCCCCACCTGCAGAAACAGGCAGAAAGTCAAAAGTACAAGGTCAGAAATAACCTTTAAGAGATGAATTTGTACTGGTATCTTTGGATACCACGCTGGGCTTCCCTGAAATTAGTCATCCTTCCGGGGTGTATATAATGGTAGTAGGTAGTTATGTGGGGGGTGGGAGTCTTTTGGTTTACCAGTGACTTGGATGAGGGAGACCACTCTAGGCGCTTAATTGATGTTATAGAGGCCAGTCTGAAGAATTATCAACAATATAAACAAACATCCATCTTCAGAGGCTGCAGTGTTGTTTTTTGGCAGCACGTTCTGTCAAAGCTTGTTCAACCTCTCCTCTGTAGTTTTCCCTCGACTTCCAGTCAGGAAGCATTTTCACAAGCATTTTTAGCTCCTGTAGGGACTTTCATGGATCCTGGCTTGGCTGTGAACACGTAAGACGTTTGGTATAGTGGCCCTTGGGCAGGACAGTCTTGTTGTTTAGTTGTTAGGTCGTGTCTGACTCTTGCAGGCTCATGGACTGTGGCCTGCCAGGCCGCTCTCTGTGGGACTTGCCAGGCAGGAATACTGGAGTAGGTTGCCATTTCCTTTTCCAGGGAATCTTCCCGACCCAGGGATTGAACCTGAGTCTCCCACATTGGCTGACAGGTTCTTTACCACAGCGCCACCAGCGAAACCCCTTGGACAGTGCAGAGATCTGCGTTGTTGAGAAGATCAGATAAGGAGTGGAAGCTTGCCTTTTTGCCTGTGTTCCAACCCCTGTTGTTTTCCTTGGTCTTATATATATGTCATGAGGGATGAGTTAGAATGGGGAAGGTTTTCAAAGGCAGACAAATTTATTGATTTTAGAAAATACAAAACTTGGTGGAAGGAACCTTGGGTTATAGCCTCCTCTGATCTAGGGGTGCTGTTTGTAGAGAGACAGGCCTCAGTGTCCTCATTTGCTTGGAAGATAATGCTGTTGAGGTTCTGTGGGACTCGTAGCAGTATTTCCGCTCTGGCAAATCCTTGGTGAGGACAGGCTTGGGAAAATCTGGAGTGTCCTTGCAGTTTTCCAGGATTGTCACGAACAAATGACCCTTTTGCATTCCTGGTTCCTCAGCACCGTCTGGAAACTGGCCTGGTCACAGGCAATTGGCTGTCCAAACAGCGTGCGCAGGTTTGCAGCCAGAGCTCTTAGCAAGGCTGAGGCCCGGTGCTTCCCCGGCCGACTGCCCACGGGAGCGTCTCAAGTAGCAGCCGAGTGTGCGACTGATGCCAGCCCTGCTCGCCGTCCTTTCTGCTCGCTTCTCTGTGACTGTCTGATCGATGGGGCCGCACGCTGGCAGGGATCCAGCTCGGCCAGGCATGTTGTGGGCCGTAGCCTTCAGCCTCGCCCCTTCTCATCTCCTCCTCTCTGTCGGCATCCTCGGAGACTGTGTCCCTAATAGAAGCAGAGCGTTGATTCCAGCAGGGATGGTGGACGGAGCGTGCTGGTCTCCATGTAAATCGAGAGTGGGTTTCCCTTCAGTTCTCTTAGTGTCTTGTGGTTTCTAAAGATGAGCGTGTAGAAATTTGGAGGGTAAACCCTGTGTGGTGAGTGAGCTGTAGAACCGTCATCATGTTTAGGCTCACGAGCCATTCAGAGACGTCATTTATTAAATACCTGTCGTGTGCCAGGCGTGGGAAATGTGAAGCTGCGCCAGCCCGCTTCTCTCAGGCGCCCCAGCCAGCCCCTGGCTGCCAGCAGACTGCTCTGCGTGTTCCTGGTGGTTCCAGTGGTGAGCTCTGGGCTTCTGCTCACTGTTTCCTTGGGGGAAGCAGAAGGGGAATTGAGAGAGCATAAGGAAGGGGTTGGCACATTTTTTTTTTCCCCTGTAAAGGGGCTAAATAGTAAATATTTTTAGTAAATATTACGCTTTGCAGGCCATTCAGTTTCTGTCACAACTATTCAGCTCTACTTTTGTCGCTGAAACCAGCCAGAGACGCCACCTAAATGGTGGCCATGGCTAAGTTCCAACAGAACTTTGCTTATGAACACTGAAATCCGAATTTTGTATAATTTTCACTTGTCTCCAGATACTCCTCTTGGACTTTTCCCTGACAAATGTAAAAACCATTTTTAGCCTACCAGCCACACAAAAACAGATGAGCAGCGAACAGCGAAGCAGTGTGGCCGGTGGGTGGAAGCTTGTCCACCTGCCCCTGGTAAAGTGCTGGGCTTTGGCCTCTAGCTTGGCCTCTTCTGCTTCCGCTGCTGTCTGGAGAGCTGCTCTTCAAGACAGCTGGCTTAGCACTGATCAGGTGCTTTTTTTCCCTCCCCCCACCTTAATGCTTGTTTATGTGGTTTGGCTGCTTGGAGACACTTGATATTGACCCAGTAGTCTTAACTCACTCTCAGCTTTGAGGGACAGGTTGCGTCCCTCTTCAGGGCTGCAGAGGGCCGGAGGTTCAGCCCCTCCTCCTGGATCACGAATTCCTGTCACGTGTCTCAGCTCAGAGCTTCGTGTGGAAGAGACTGGGTTCAGAGCAATGTGTTTTAAATTCTTGCAGGAGTACTTTGCACTTTTGGGAGGGTAATCAAAAGGGAGACTTTTACTAACAGTCATCCTGATAATAGAAAACAGTATTCTTGAATCTCTCGAAGAGCAGAGGTCGTGTACAGTAGGCCCATTGGAGCCTTGGATGCTAGGAGCCAAATGTTGTGTGTAGGTGTGCTAGGCATGAAAATTGAGATGACGTTTTCTTGTTTTATTTGAAGTCCCCCTCCCCCAACTCCCAACCCTCTACCTCCAACCAAATTCTTGCTTATTCTGATTATTGGTGGTAGAACAGGACTGGGATGAGGGCAGGACAGCAGAGGCTTGTAGGGGTGCCTAGACATAGAGAGCATCCTGTTTCTGATAAGCCTTCTGATTCTTTGGCAGGAAACCCAAAGTTTACAAGCAAAGTAGAGTGGACCAGTCTGGCCTGTGCATTTTCTTCCCTCAATGTTAAGTTCGTTAAGGATTATCCTTCATTGTTATGTTTGTTAAGATACCGTTTGTTGTATCTCGCCTTCTGAGGACTCTGAAAAATATTTTTGACATTGAAATGCACTTCAGCTCTTATTTTTTCTTGAACTCGGCACAGCTAATGTAATTTTGTGCCAACCGAATCCTGCTAAGATGGTTACCTGTTGTCATACCGTACCTATCCAGATGACAGTGAGAGAGGAAAATTTTGACTGCTGAAGAGCCAGAACAGTTATCTTCATAAAAATTAGCTTTCAGTAGAGCCCCCTTGACGACTCGGAGCCTATTTGTTTATGTTTTATTCACACTTAGCCCAAAGAAGATTATCAATTAGCAGTGAATTGGATCTAACAGCCTTACAGCAACATAGGAAGCAGAGAAAGATGAAACAGACATTAGACACTGAATACGATGTGTCATTTTGTGCCACACTATTTTTTGTTTTGAGGATAGAAAATGATTTCACCATTGGAATTGTATAGATTATCTTCTTGAGTACAAATGGGGCTCCAGTTGAGGAGGTCAGATGGAGTAAAAGAATGTTGCCTTCCTAAAATGAGCTGTCATTCTGTGGAAGATGTTTTTCTGCCTCTCTGGATGTTTTGTTGCTTTTCACTGTAGCGTCAGTATCCTGATGGGGACCAGATTTCCTATAGCTTTTATTTGGTCCACTTAAGCTAAGTTCCGTTTCAGTAACAAAAGCTCAGTAGCTTTCAATAATAGAGGTTTATTTCTCCTTCATACGTCCATCCTAGGTAGGCTGTAGCTGTGAACCAGATCATTCATCATCTGGGATTTCACCAGTATCATAGTGGAGCGAAAAGAGGAAAGGGCAGTCAAGCACGGACTTCATGGCGGTTGAAGTGGCCCCCTCCACACTGAGCAGAACAGCCATGTATAAGCCCTCCTTGGGGAAGGGCCCTTTAAGCCACATGGCCAAGTCTGACGGTGAGATGGGAGATGATTTTCCTCTCCCAGAGAGAAAAAAGCACTATTTCAAAACAGTACCACAGACTGGATGGACGACCAGATTTCTCCAGCCCCAATGCCGAACTCCTAGTCCTTTTTTGGAGGAGGGCAGTGTTTATTTTTTTTTTTTTTAAGATTTTATTATTTTGGCCACTCCATGCAGCATGTGGGATCTTAGTTCCCCAACCTGGGATCAGACCTGAGCCCCCTGCACTGTTGTAGCACATAATCTTAACAACTGGACCAGGGAAGTCCCTGGGGAACATTTTTGGCCTGCAAAACTTTTACCGGTCTGATGGGTCAGTAAATGATAAGCATTAAAAGGTAGTATTCAAGTTGTGGGTCTTATTTTTATTAGCCCTTTCACTTTCCAGAAAGCTTTATTTCTTTTAGACCTGGATAAATCCCTCAGGGTCCACAGACTTGTTCTGATTTGCATAGCTGTCCTTAGCTCTGGGGCCAAGTTGTAGCTATGATCTCTGTAACCTACAAAAAAGCAATTGGAATATGGTCTTCCATCTGCCACCAATTTGTGTTTTGGGTAAGTGATGCCAAGAGGTATACTCTGCACCTGATATCTCCCTCCTTTCACCAGAAACACCCGAGTAGGCTCCTGCTGACTTTATTCAGTGCAGCATCGCCTGCCTTGGGTAGCACGGAGCCCAATGGAGTGACAGCTAGATGCCTACCTGTATGCGTTGCCCTATGGAAGTATGTGACGGAAGCGAAAGCAGAAAGACCTTCTGCTCTTCAGGTGGGGTTACGCGTGCTCTGCCCCACAATCTTTGCTGTAAAAGAATAACATTTGGTGATTTCATATGAGTCAAGCATTTTAAAACCTCTTGTAAAATCTGACCGTAGCTTTTACCCTTGCCAGACAGTCTGAAGATCAGAAACAGTCAAGTCTGTCTTGTCTTTTGAGAAATCCCAAGCAGTCCTTCCGATGCCGGGCAGCTGTAGGGGCTCTGGCTCGGGGAGTGAAGTATAAAACCTCTTTGGCGGCTGGTGCACAGTCGGCTGCGTGCAGAGTTTCTGTGCCTGTGCCCTTCAGAGTGTGCAGCAGCCGGCTGCAGACACCGCTCTCTCATTTGATGCGGTGGCTCCGTCTGCGAGCGGAAGCTGCTGGTTTTCAGACCGGCTCCCTGTAGGATAATGAATTGTCATGCCTCTGCTGATTATCTAACAAGTTTGTACAACGTGTAACACAAGCTGACAAGACAAACAATTTTATTAATTTAAGCCTGCTGCTAATGGGATTGCAGCACTATATGAATGTAGGAGTATTAGACACACATACACGAGTATCCAACCCCACAAACAGCCGTACTCTGCGTTTGGTAATGGGCAGAGTCTACTCATTGAAAAAGTTTTGTATTTCCATTTGTCCTTAATAAAACACTATTCATTTGAATGGTGAAATACTTAGGGATGTTCAGGGATTTATAGAGCTCAAATCAATGGCTCAAATGAGCCGTTGTATCAGCCTTTGAAGTACGAGAGCTAATAGATGCCGGTGGGCAATAGATAAACTTCTGGTTTTTACAAACCAATTACAAGTAGAGGAGCTTCTGTCGTAAATCCGTCTGGAGTTTTGGTCTTCAGCTGCGAGAGTGCTGGAGCCTGTGAGGAGACAGGTTAGACTTCTACAGCCTCTGACCGGCAGTATTTTCATTTCAAATTCTCATATTCTTATATATAAACTTGATCATTTGAGGCCATTGAACCTTGGGTTGTTGGCTAGAATTGATTAACCACGTTTATGAAAGGAATGCATCATCCGAGAGAGAGAGTTAGTTCAGGCAGATAAGAAAAGAGGTTTCCTATGAACTCTGTGTAATCTGATTTTTGGCTTCTGAGAGATGTGTTCCCAGTATGGAAAATGATCTGGCCTACGAACCAGGGAGTTTCAGACTCTGCCAGAGTACATGGATGTGGGGATAATTTCAGCAAGCATCCTTCTGTTTCAGAGACAATAAACAGGGGCCTTTCCTTTCAGGACCCTGGGTAAGGAA
This sequence comes from Budorcas taxicolor, assembly GCF_023091745.1. Lineage (NCBI taxonomy): Eukaryota > Metazoa > Chordata > Mammalia > Artiodactyla > Bovidae > Budorcas > Budorcas taxicolor. The sequence goes on from NC_068913.1 coordinate 93,835,470, forward strand.
TGTAGCAACAGAGCAGGTTCCTGTCAGCCTCCTAACATCCAGACGTTAAGAGCACCGGCTATAAACCGTGCGAAGTTAATGCGGCAGGCAGTCAAGAATTTAGGACACTGGTATTTAAAAAAAAAAAAATTTTTTTTTTTAAATCATAGTAAGTCTAAAGCAGCGAGTGATTGAGGCTTTCTGCCCTAATTGTGTCAACTTTATGTATCATTCTGTTTGGGGATTATCCGGTGTTTGCACCCCAACAGTTGTGGTGTTGCTGCCTGTTCGTCCTCCTTGCCTCTCTCCCTGGTGCCTCCCTCACATCCGCTTTCCGAACAGCTTCTGTACTTCAGACCTGAGTATTGTCTTAAAGTAGATTGCCACAGGGCAGGGGGTGATAGCAGGCAAGTTCTGTAAGTGCATTTTGTATAATTTTTTTTTTTTTAAGGGAACAAACTAGAGAATCCTAGTCGATATTTCCCATTTTGTCCTCATTCTTCTGAAGCAGAGGCTGTGTACCCACAGTGTCGAGGCTCTGGTTCTTCCAGTGTCCTTCCCCTGTCCCTTTGTATCTTAGACCTGCATGTCTTCAGTTTTTCTTACCACCACTCTCTGCTTTAGCCATTCCTCTCAAGATTCTTCCCTTGCAAGACTTATCGCCTCTCAGGTACAGAGGCAACATAAAATCGGGGCTCCTCTACCTTGTGTACTTGCCCCCAAACAAATTAGATACACAGCTTCATTTTCTAAGAGGTAGAATTGCCAGCTGCTACCAGAAATAACAATATTTGCATAATGGTACAAATACTAAGTAGCTTTTGGATTCTGCTCCTGTTACCAAGTCCAAACTCGTGCTGCTCGTCATATGATAGGTCAATAAACCAAGAGATGAGTTGTTGTGGCGAGAAACAGTGACTCTGGAGAGCCAGGAGACTTAGAAGGTGGGTGGATTAGTGTCCCAAAGAACTAGAATTCAGACTTCTTTTGTACTAAAAAGGGAGAGGAGAAAGTCCTGGTTCCGGCCAGACTCTGGAGGGAATGTGTGCATTTCTTTCTTCTTGGAGCCATTATTCATAGGTAGGCATGGTCAGGATGTTTCTGGTGAACTAAACAGAGGCAAGTTAGCTTAACACTCATTACCTAGGAGGCAGGATTCCCAGAGATGGCCCTACATATAATTTAAGAATAGGCAGCATCCCATGAGTGAGTGATTAACTTGTAGTAGGATACAAAGGTTCTTCCCTATTACATTCATAGTACTAATATGCTTTTCTTCATTAAATTGTAAATGGTATTACTTTGCCTATCTTTGCCATTTTCTGAAAGCCATGTTCTGAAAAGAAACCTTTTTGAGGTTAAACACTCAGTCATGTGTATAAGGTGTCTTAAGTGTACAGCTTGATGAATTGTTAGGCATGTGTACACCCATGTGTCTACTACCCATGTCAACACAGTACTTTAGCATCCCAGAAGGTGCCTAGTCCCAGACCATGTGCTCGGTGTTAGGTAACTGCTGTTCTTAAGGGCTTCCCAGATATTTCAGTGGTAAAGAATCTGCCTGCCAGTGCAGGACACAACAGGTTTTGATCCCTGGATGGGGAAGATCCCCTGGAGAATTGGCTACCCACCCCAGTATTCTCGCGTGAGAAATCCCATGGACAGAGGAACCTGGCGGGCCCATGGGGTCACAAAACGGTTGAACACGACTGAGTGACTAAACAACAGCAACAAACCACTGTTCTTACCAGCACTGATTAGTTGTGCCTATCTGTTCTTGATCGTCACTCAATGGAATCATGCATTAAGTACTCTTTTGAGTTTGGCTTATTTTATGCAACATTCTGCCTGTGAGATTTATGTGTATAATACTCCATTATATGAATTAGCTATAGTTTGTTTTTCAGTTCTATTATTGGACAGTTAGATTATTTCCAGCTTGGATCTATTATGATAAAATGCTGATGAACATTCTTATATATGCCTCTGGACATGCACATCTGTTTTTCCTGTGTACCTAGTAATGCTTTTGTTTGATCACAGGGATGAATGTGGATGAAACTGAGTTTTTTGTTTTTTGTTTTTGTTTTTTTTCACTTTACAGCTTCATTAACCTTCCCTGCTTATTTATTCCTTGAAAGATTTGATACTGAAGGGAAGAGGAATGGACTTGAAAGGATTAGGCTAGTTGAATTAGGCTGGTGTCTGAAACCAGCTCACCACTAGTTCTGAGACATTAAGAGGATAACTAACTTTAAATCTGTTTATGAATCTGTGAGATGGGTGTTACAGTGTCTAGTTACTGTGTAGAAAATGAGGAAAGATAATGCATCATTCAGTCACTCAGTCATGTCCGGCTGTTTGCCACCCCATGGACTGCACCACTCCAGGCTTCCCTCTCCTTCACTATCTCCCACGGTTGGCTCAAATTCATTGATTCAGAGATAATGCATGCTGCTGCTGCTGCTAAGTCGCTTCAGTCGTGTCCGACTCTCTGCGACCCCATAGACAGCAGCCCACCGGGCTTCCCTGTCCCTGGGATTCTCCAGGCAAGAACACTGGAGTGGGTTGCCATTTCCCTCTCCAATGCATGAAAGTGAAAAGTGAAAGTGAAGTCGCTCAGTCATGTCTGACTCTCAGCGACCCCATGGACTGCAGCCCACCAGGCTTCTCCATCCATGGGATTTTCCGAGCAAGAGCACTGGGGTGGGGTGCCATTGCCTTCTCTGAGATAATGCATAGGGGATATTTATTTAACACACATTTCCCCCCCGCCTTTTTTTTTTTTTTTTACTTTGTAGAGAAATCTGATTGCCTGCTCATAGCTCTAATGAAGAGGAAAATATTTAATTTTGAACTTTCCTAGCTTTGTCTTGGATAATCTTCTCTGTGCAAACGTGACAGTAAGAAATAGTAAAGAGGTTAACGTATAACTTTTATGTAAGAAATCTCAAAAGGCACCTTTGCCATGCTTTGTCATCCCACCTTTTTGCTATTAAGGGATAAGCCTCTAAAATTTTAACCTAATTATCTATTCAGTAATTCTTTTAAGTGCTAGCTTTATGTCTAAAGGGCTTCCATGGTGTCTCAGAGGGTAAAGAATCTGCCTGCAATGTGGGAGACCTGGGTTTGATCCCTGGGTCGGGAAGATCCCACTTTATGTCTAAAGTGAAAGTGTTAGTAGCTCAGTCGTGTCCGACTCTTTGCGACCCCATGGACTGTAGTCCACCAGGCTCCTGGGTCCATGGGATTCTCCAGGCAAGAGTACTGGAGTGGGTTGCCATTGCCTTCTCCGGGGGATCTTCCCCACCCAGGGATCGAACCCGGGTCTCCCACATTGCAGGCAGATTCTTTATTGTTAGAGCCACCAGGAGTGGGACACGACTGAGTAACTAACACTTTTACCTTTTTGTCTAACATTTTCCTCTTCTGGTTATTTCTTCCTACCTTCAAACATTGAGACTCTATGTGTCCAGACATGTACTAATAGCTGATTTTGTAATAATATGGACTTGATGAACTACAAACTGCATTGTAATCATAAACTTTTCTGAACAAATTTGTATGTCATCACAATGTTTTTATAGCACAATAGAATTTTTAGAGCACATTTTAAAAGTACATAATGATTTCAAAGTTAGATTTCATGTGATTGCTCTCCATGTATACCTTAACAAGGGCTTCTGGAAATCACTGTTTTCATCTTATCTCCATATGGTTTTCTAGGCCACCTACCATTGCCATTTTGGTCTACTACCATTTTGGTCATCATGTATAAGATTAGCATGGTGAAGAACCTGAATATTTTGCCTGCCTCTAATTACAGCTCACTGTCCCTTACTTTAAGTTAATCATCTCCAAACCCAAACAGTTTCTCTATGTGAGGGATGAAAAATTTGGAGGAGAAAAGTGCTTTTTAACATTTGTATGTAAGTTCCTTTATCAAGCAAATTCCTAGACTTAAGGGGTTAATAATTAATGTTGTCCATGCTTATCTGTCATTTGGCCAACTGTAGTTTTGTGGATTATTTTTGGTGAATTTCAAGGTGGGAAAGCTTTGGCCATCAGCTCATCTGTGGCCATTTGCTTCTTCATTTAGCTGAGAAAGCGTCAACTAAGGGAGGAAAGCTAAACAAATAATGTGCTAAGGATAGATTCTGTACAGAGACATAGACATCTGAAATATGTAGTCATGTTTAAACTGTTCTTGTTACACTCTGGAATCTCTTCCATTCTATTAGGTGCTCAAAGCTGAAGACTTTAAGTTCCAGTTTTGATAGCATTTCTTTATCTATGGGGTTTCCCAGGTGGTGCTAATGGTAAAGGTTCTACCTGCCAGTGCAGGAGATGTGGGTTCAGTCCCTAGGTTAGGAAGATCCCCTGGAGTGTAGGAGGTGGCAACCCACTGCAGTATTCTTGCCTGGAGAATTCCATGGACAGAGGAGCCTGGCGGGCTACAGTCCAAAGGGTCATAAAGAGTCAGGCACCACTGAGCACCGCGCATGGTTCAAAACTAGCATCTCTCTGGTCTTAGTAGCTGTTTGAACTTATTCAACATCCCTTTTCCCCTGAAAGCTGTTAAAATTAGCTTCAGCTCCCTGCCAGAAGCAAGTCTTCCTTTTACTTGTTCAAAGTCTTTGTGTGACTTTTAAAAAAATTAACCCTATTTCAGTTTTTCTTTGAAGGCACCGATCTTGTGGAGCAGGTATGGTTGGTATAGGATACTGCAAATGCTTGTACCTAGATATGTTGTTGGTCAAATCTATGAATGTTTCGAGTGCCCTCCAGACTCATGTTCCAGAAATTGAGGATTCAATTGCAGATCTTTGATGCTCAGAAATATGTTGGAGATTCTTAATTGTTCTTGTAGAATGGTGGAAAGTGCTTTGGTGTGAGAAGAAATCTAGATTCTCATGATCTTCCACTTGCTTTGTGGTTGCAGGTGAAACCCAACCTCATGGAGCTTGACTCCATTATTTGGCAATGGAAGGGTTTAGAGTAGATCAGGAAGAGTAGGGCAATGTCCTTAAGGACAGGTTGGTAACTACTAGTTTGCTAAGGCTTCCATAACGTACCACACACTGGATGGCTTAAATAATACATTTATTGTCTCACCATTCTGAAGGCTGGAAGTTCCAGATCAAAGGTGGCACTGGGGTGGTTTCTTTTAGGCCTGGCTCCCTGGCTTGCAAGTGGCTGCCCTCCTGAATCCTCTTCATATGGTCATACCTCTGTATTTGTGCGACCCTGGTGGGTGTCTGTCCTTCTCACCTCTTACGCTGCCACCAGTCAGATCAGGTGAGTGCCCTCGCTAGGTACTCTCGCCTAACAGACTCCAAATACAGTCACATCCTGAGGTTCAACATGTGAATTTGCAGGGGAGAGATCTTAACTCATAACAGTCATGTCAGTGTATCAGGCAGCTTAGTCTGGCGGAGATTTTGCCTTAGACCTTGTCTCCCGCTCAGATGGAGCTCCGCATTAGGCTAACACATGATGCTGACTCTCATCTGCAGAAAGCTCGACCCTCTTAAGCAACTTCTAAATTGAACTCCTGGTGGTTTCCTGTTTGTAAAATCCTCTTTATTTTCAAGGAATAATTGTGAAAGAAATTGGATATGCAATGGCATAATATCCTTTGCTGTTGGGACCGAGCAGTCAGACTGGCTAAAGATGTAGGTGGCTTCATAAAATGTGCATAATCTGTATCAGAGTTGTCACCCTCTTAAAGCTCTATTTAAGGAAAGGACTTGAAGAGCCAAGCTTTGTATCTGAAGATGTTCGCTGTTGGACAGTCTCTCAGAAAAGGCAGAAATCGTCTATCCAGAAGTAGACGCTGCTGCTACTGCTGCTAAGTCGCTTCAGTCATGTCCAACTCTGTGCAACCCCATAGACGGCAGCCCGCCAGGCTCCCCTGTCCCTGGGATTCTCCAGGCAAGAACACTGGAGTGGGTCGCCATTTCCTTCTCCAATGCATGAAAGTGAAAAGTGAAAGTGAAGTCACTCAGTCATGTCCGACTCTTAGCCACCCCATGGACTGCAGCCCAGCAGGCTCCTCCATCCATGGGATTTTCCAGGCAAGAGTACTGGAGTGGGGTGCCATTGCCTTCTATTAATGGTGTATTAAAATTTTTAATTGAATTATTATTTCAGTCAAGTCATACGTGTTCAGTTTGAATTTTTACATTTGTATATAGTTATGCATTCTAGTTCTGTATCTACCAAAAATTAAAAAGAATATATTTCTGCTGGGAAGATTAGGATACAATGTTAAGTTGATCAAAAAGGCATAGATCATTCTGTTTGTACTATTATAATTGTACAAAAATCTAGACTTAGGATGGGACTGAAAGGGAACAGTTTTTAGAGCAGGGTTAAACAATCATTTGGGGAAAAAGGAAAGTGGATGTTTTCATTTTGATTTTCTGTAAGGATTTCTTTTTACTTCATTTGTCTATGCAGATGACACTCCTGTTTAAAGGAGTTTTGATAAGGCAGTTTCACATTGTGGCTCTCCTGTATTGGGCCATTTTTATGGCATCAGCAACTAGTTTAATCTTTCAAGTCCCTCTAAAAAAGTGGTTCTCAATCTTTTTGGTTTAAAGACTCCTGTATATTAATAAAACTTCTTGAGGGCCCCCAAAACTATTGTTTATGTACTGTATCTATTGATACATTAAATACATATTAGCAGTGAATATGGAGACATTTAAAAACATTTAAGTCATTAAAAATTCTGTTACACATTAACATAAATTTTTATGAGAAATAACTGTTCTCTAAAAAATGAGGAGAGACACATTACTGTTTTATGCAAATCTGTTTACTATGTGACTTAATAGAAGACAGCTCGAATCCTATCCCAGCTGCTATATTTTCTTTGTTTTGATATGTTGTTTTGGTTGAAGTTTTTGAAGAAATTCTAGCCTCATGCACAAACAGTGGGAAAGGGAAGAAAAAAGAGGAGCCAGGAGTCTCTGGTTTACGTTTTTGGAACCGCTGCTCTAAAACAACAGTATTTCCAAAGTAGCATTGTAAATCCTGTTGAATGTACTACCTGAGCCTTGAGGAAATCTTCTGGCTTGAAGTGTGTGTGACTACAAATTTTGTGAGGTACATTCAATAAAGTAAAAGTATCATCTGGAAGTCTGTGTCTCTGACAGTCCACTTATTTTGTTTGCTTACTATGAAAACTTAGATGAAAACAATAGCCCTAAAAACCAAACACCTTCTCTAATTATACTTGGGGAGGATAAGAAATCCCTGGAATTCGTAGCTTACTTCTGTTGTCAGAGAACAGAATACTGAATCTAAAGTCATGTGTCTTGTTCCTTGCTTAATATCTAGTGGGAGCTTTTTTACTAAACATTTAAGACTCTGCCACTGTTAAGTTTTATAAATATATCACTGGCTCTCAAACATGTTTAGGTGGCAAGTCTCCTAGAACTCATGGTACATAGGAATGTTTAATACTCTCCTTTTGATTCTCCAGGTAGAGAACACATTATATATAAGTTATATAAAATCAAGCATATGTGTGCACTGAAGTATTCATTCTGTTAATAGTAATTAACAGCAGTGTTAATGTTGGTTCATTGATTTATTGATGTTTGACATTTGGTAGTAGATGCTCTTCTTATCAAAGAAAAATGTATGGACAGAAATCTCAAACTGAGACTATTACAGTTACTAACTTAATTTTTGGTAATGTTATTTTCAGTGGTGATGACCCTTTTTCTACATTGTTTGAGAAGCATCCATATCCTAGAAAAGCAGATTGAGACTTATTAAAATACAGTGTCAAGGCCTATTAAGTCAATTTCAAATAATGATAAAGTTACTTATGGGATAAGACTTAATCCCAATCTGAATACTGTGGCTTTTGCAACAGTAATGAAGGTAGCAGCTACCTTTTTACCTACTGAGATAAAGTGTTTCATTTCTCTTGCTAGAGGAGCTCTCTCCCACCCTTTTGCCCATTTCCACATAATATGTGCTTTCACTTTGCTTTTGGTTATTAGCTCCATGAGTCAGTACAATGTGTGTGCGCATGTGTGAAGTCCTTTAGTAGGACGATTTGGCTTTTCATGGTCCTTTTCTCTGGATGCAACTTCATATCCTCATTGAGTTTCTGATATTGCTCCATTGCAGATGCTGCCAAGGGTTTCCTCTGCTCTGGGCTGCCATCTTCAGTTTGCTTGGTGTAGAGTCAAATAACAAAACCAGACCAAAGCAGAACCTTGACATGCATGGAGCAGGCTGCGGTTTTATCAGAATGTCTTTTAATGTTTGTATATTTGAGATATTTTTCAGAAATGTTGTCCTTATTTCCTTGTTGCATTTCTGTATGCAAGCAAAGAATTTGGGATGAGGAAACAATAATTTGTTGGCACCAGATGATGTTCCCAGGACTGGTTTGTAGGATCAGATGTGAGTTTTTCAAATTGGAACCTTTTCTAATGGGCCCCTGGGAAATGTCTTAGCTAAATTGCAGCAGTGACTGGTGAAGTCGATCGAGGTAAATTGCTCCCATTGCTGAGGGTTCAGAAACCAGGCAGTCGAAGCTAAAATTCCAGGGGAAATCGGGCAGAACTATTGCAGATGGTTTCCCCCTTGAATAGCGAAGGGGGCTGGTGTCACTATTGATGAATGAGAGGAGATTAAAGCCTGATTTTTTTTTTTTTTTTGCAATGAATCGATAACCTGTTCCTTGGGAGGTGACAGAGAAATTTATGAAAAGACCATCAGAATCAGTTAGGTGATTCTTCTCAATATTGGCTACAAATGTTAGAACACACCATGAACATATTGGGCTCTCTGTTACTTAATAGAAAGGTACCACCCAGAAACTTGTGTATGCCCTCAGTGACCTGAGAGGTGGAGGGAGTCCTTAGGTTGTTGCTAGTTTGTACGTGATGGTCAACTACTGAGCACTTGTGATTTGCCTTTAGGAAAATGAACCTGGCTGGTTTTGACTGGTTATGGTGTTACTTGAGAATTGAGGTTATCAAGAAAGTATTTGTGATTGGTATTCTGAGGGTCTGGCTCATGTCTTTCCCACACACCTACTGTGTATTTGAGACAGTCCTTCAAGTTCCCTGCAAAATGGGAATAATAATACATCACACAATTGTGCGATGCTATCAAGTCTTTGTAATAAAACTCGGTGCTATAAACTGTCCATTTTGCTGAATCCCTGGTAAGTGCAGAGAAACACCAAATTAAGGTCTGGCCTTAAATCCTTAAGCATTGAGAGGCCAAGGCCTTCCTGGGCTGTGGTTCATTCAGTTGATGGGAGGGTACATTGTGAATGTCTGGGAACGCGACTTCTTTGTGTGTTGTCTGTGCAGAGAATTTCTTAGGTTTTATTTCTTTGTTTCTTGGAAAATAGTTCATAGACATTTTAGAAGCCCAGATCTTGTAGTTTTCTAGGGGGATTAAGGACTTGATGACTTCCTCAGTTGATGAAAATTCTGTAACTGTCGCTTGTAAAGGCTGAACTTAATGTAATTTAGGTTTGCTGCTTACCAAGACCATAAGATCATTTATTGACTTGTTTTTCTTTTCTTACCTAAGTATGTGGATGTAATGTTCCTATTTTAATATCACTTGGATGAATTTGGCATCATATATTATACAACTAAAATTCATGTTTAATGCCAAAGGTGGAAATGGCCACGGAATTGCTGGGATGGTATCAACTCTTGGCCTTCAAGAGTTAAGGCTTTGGATTACTGATGAGTTGATTCTAGTTTGTGTGAACTCTCCTTCTACGGATCATTGCTTAATAGTCCCTGTCTGAGTGCCTCCCAGAATTATTCTTGCCAAGATTTTGGTGCAAGTAAATATTTTCCTGTTTTCCTCACCACTCTGTCCACGTCTAATTCAGGCTGAGTTCCTCCAGGCTCTAGTGCCTGTGTCTGTGGTTTGTAAAGTGCTGTGTACTTTTATAGCCTCTATAAATAACAGAATATAGCTCATGGCAATAACACTGTGGCACCCTACACGTTTAGAGAGTGTGTGTGAGAGAGAAAGGGACAGAGAGACACATTTATCTTGAGTAGAAAATGTCTGGCATGCAAACCGATTCATCTCATACACATCCGTACTGCTTCTGATTTTTGTTCATTTATTAGTAAATGACATCCCTTTATCTTTGGGACATTTGATGGTGAAACTAGGTGTGATGTGGGTCCCTTCCTCTCTGTCTTTTTATCCTTTCCCTCTTTTAACATAACAAGGATGAGGAGAGAAAGGCTGTTTGCCAGCTCGGTGAGATTTCTAACCAGATGCTTGTGTGCTAGGGCTTAGCTTCCTATCCTGGTCTTTCTGTTTCATTGTTCAGTGGATCACTGCAGATGTCATCACATATTTGGGAGATGTGAAGCTAAAAGGCTATTTCTATTAGCCCTGTCAATATAGTTTGATAAAATGCAAATGTCTTTAAAATGGTAGACTTCCAATTAAAAGGCTCCAGCAGGGAGTCTGTTTTGATAATGAAAGTGATTAAGAAGGTTCTATTTTTTCCATTGGTATGAATATTCAGCTAAAAGAGCATGGATTTCTCTCTGTAATTGGACTCTGCTAATGAGGTTCTAATAACTCTTAGGTTCTAATAATGATTCTAACAAATCTATTCACTATCTTCAGTGAATGACACTGGACCAAGAAGACGTAAAATCCAGATGATGGTGCCATCATACAGAGTTCATTCCAACCGTCTCCTCTTCTCCCTCAGTCTAAGGAGTGACTGGGAGTTTAGGGTTTTTCAGTGTTTGGAATTGCCTTCAAACCTTGGAATTTATAGGCCTACAGGTGTTGGTTTTGATGGGAGAAGGGAAGGGACAGTAAACACAACCACAACTGATTATAGACTGAGCTTCATCTGAAGACTCACTTCTAGAGCATTCAGTCTCTTTAGACCCGGTCTTCCGTGTGTAGCTTCAAGCAACAACATGGAAGAGGATTTTCTGGTAAAACTGGATTGAATAAATGGATATGCTGTAGTGCAGTCTGAGACATGTGTTTTATTTTTTGAGGTATAGTTGATTTACTACGGCATGTATTGAGCCAGCATAGCTATCCAAGATGGCTGCCTTGTTTCTCTCTCAGCACCTCATCAACAGCCTGACACCCTTCATCTTTCCTTAATAGGGTCAGTGTTTGGGTTCTCTGTGATTTTCATAAGTCTGTCCTTCCACTCTCTGCTTTTCTACCTTTTCCTTTCATTGCTCATTCTCTGAGAGCCTGTTTGCTTTATATCAGTTTTCCCTCCTAAGAAACTTGAGGCAGAGCATAACCTCTCTAGTACAAGAGGATTAAAAGGCATTCGAGGGGCAAATAGCCATCCTGGGCATGTTCAGTGACTCAGGATGCTTCCCCATTTGCTTTGTTTTTTGTTGTTGTTTAGTGAGGAGGCACCAAGAATTCAGCTGGGGGAGCATCTTGATCTATAATCCATAATCTCATTTTATATGGTGCTTTGTTAGTGGCCCTCTGAGTGGCATGAACAAAGAGGTTTTTTATGTCTTTGATTTTGAGGAACAATTTTTAAATGAAAGGATAAAACTAACTTAAAGCTTTGCAGGTGATAAGTCTTTATGTAAGAAAAAATAGTCTTGTTTAAAACTTGTAGAGATGGTATTCATATTCTCTGCAGCCAGGAAAACAGGAATTTTTTTTTTTTTTCAATTTGTTAAGAGACAAATTGTTGTCTCTTACTGGGGACTGTAAGTCTAAGGTCATAGTATGAGATAAAATAGTGTATAGTGAAAATGACCCTTAAAAATCTCTTCTTCATTGTCATCTTGTGCAAACAAAGCAGTGCTTTCAGAGTGGTCAGGACCAGTTTAAAATCTGTCTTTGCTGAGTGGAATTAGGAGGGAACAGGGATAGACAGTAATGTTTAAAGTTATAGCTACCCCACTCCCACCCACCCAACCCCTGTCTTTCTCTCTGAGAGTATACCAGTTATATTCTGGTAAGTTAAATATGTTTTAGAGACAAACTCTTTGTCTTCATTGTACCTCGAGTTCATAAGGACCTGCCCCAGGAGAAGAAAATCCCAGAAGATTCCATGAGGAGACTGAAGTGGGGATAGACAAAGTCTTAGTGCCCTGCTGGTGACAGTGTGTCAGCGCTAGGCCCACAGCTAACAGTGGTCAAGAGGGGCGCTTGGGTTGGTTTTCCGAGGCCCAGAAACATCGAGTAGAGTGTTTTGAAAAAGTGGCAGTGCTGAACTCTGCTTTTTCAGGGTGGTAGGCTGTCGGTACAGGCCAGGCGAGTCTGCTTGTACGCCCAAGGCAGGCTGTAAACATGCTTGTCAGCTCTGTTGGATGTTCTGTGCCGTTACAGGGTGACTTTCTACCCAGGACTACTGATTGCTGAACTTCTGAAGGCTGTCTTAGTTCCTCTCTAGCAACATACCCAGTTGATTCTGGTTACTTATTTTGGGGGGCAGTCCCTCCCCGGTTATGCTTCCCTGGTGGCTCCGTGGTAAAGAATTCACCTGCAATTCAGGAGATGTGGGTTCGATCCCTGGGTTGGGAAGACAGCCTGGAGAAGGAAATGGGAACCCACTCCAGTATCCTTGCCTGGAAAATTCCATGGACAGCAGAGCCTGGTTGGCCATGTGGTCACAAGAGTCAGACAGGACTTAATGACTACATCACCACCATCACCCTCCCTGGTATTTGTTTTGCCAGGTATATTCCAGCCAGTTTATATTTCTTGGCCAGGTCTGTTCATTCCATGCATCTTGTTACCGAGAGGATCCTTTGAAATGTCTCTCCATTTATGCTTACATAATGTTGGCAGACTCTTAAAAAAAAAAAACAACTTTCTTTGTATATATGTATTTTAATATGGGATTCCATATGCATTCATCTTGTATCTTCTCTATTCCTCTTCCATTGCAGAGGCAGCTGTATTAACTGGAACAGTGCCCTTCTATAGCCCACTATCGGAGTGTGCATTGCTTAATCGTCTCCTGCTTTTTGAAACTCACAGCCTCTAATGAATGAAATAGTTTTTGACTCTTCCTGATAAGGATATTTATGGGTCAAACTGGCAGAGTTCCACAGAAGCACATTAGTGTCTCCTTTGAGTGGAAGCATTTATGTAGGGGTGTCCTTCTGTATGGAAGGAAATGGCAATGCTGTGGGACCTCTTGCTGCCCCGGCCCTACTTATGTCCCAGCTTTGTGTCACCTTCATCAGCACGAAGGGTTCCAGGCAGTGGATACTAGGTCTCAAGCCCACAGAATTATTATGTTCACTTATGCTTCATTCACTCATTGCCCAGGTATTTCTCTAGCATTGCTATAGAACTTAAATATTTTTTACTATCATATTAGTTACTGAGGGGGAGGGATGTTCAGAGATGTTTTTGAAAGTAGGTGGGATGGGTTGAGTCAAGATAAAATAGAAATAAAGACAATGCCAGGTAGAATAAAAATGTAACAGGAAAAGCACAAAAGCAAAGAACTAATGAAATTCAGAGCAAGAAAGATGTTTGAGAACTAGGTGCCTGATAATGTTATAACTGGTATTGGTGATAAAGAGCACATACTGTTTTGTATCTTTTTCCCAGTGGCAGGCAGTAGGTAAGAGTTTTCCTGTAGTAATTCATACCACACAAACTAAAGTCCTATGAGGTGAAGATTTTATTTTCTTTATTTTGCATATGAGGAAACTGAGCTCGGTAAGAAAAGTCACCTTGCTTGTGCAAAGTCAAATACCTGGTAAGTGGAACCCTTGGGTATAGATTCCAGGCCTGGCTCAAGGGCTGTATGTTAACCACTACATCTTGCTGTTTAATTTTTTTTTTTTTTTGATGTTTCAATTCAGTGCTTTATCTAGGTCACCAGTTCTTTCCATTTAAAAAAAATGTGGTGAAATGAATGTGTTGAGTAATTTGTGTTGTGCTGAATGCTTATTGCTATTTCATGCTATACACTTAATTGCTTCTATATGCTTATTGCTTAATTACATAAAATGCAGTAGTCCTTTTATCATCTTTCTGCAAAACTGCCCTTATTTGTTATGACTTAGGCAGATTTAAAAAAGTGTGTGCTAATTTAATTTTGGTAGTCAGAGTTCTTTTTGGTAATGTTGTCTTTGTGAATGCTCTGATGTCTCCTGGTCAAAGCATGTGTCTGGTCAGAATGCACCTCTTCAGTGTGGAAGCATCAAACAGCTGTCACTGTGCAGCGTCTTTTCCAGGCACCAGGTTGACATCTGGACTCAGTATTTTGGTGTAAGAGAAATGGTTCTTGCTAATCGTGTTGTCACAGATCATGCATCAAACGGAGCTGGGGGCTGTGTTTCTGCCAATTGCTTTTCCATCATCATTCACCCCAAGTTAATGCAAAGGAAATGATCAGCTCGGGGGCCACCGGATAATACTTGGCATACACATGCTCTTGGTTTCCCAAGGGGCCAAATATAAGTTTATTTTCCCTAAATGGGTGTAAGTGACCTGGATGGGTAGTGTTCAGCTAAACTAGTCAGGTGCCTCCTACGTTCTTTTCTATGTGGTTGCCACAATGTCGTCTTAAAGGCCTATTTGCTCAAATAGACCTCTTAAAGGCCTATTCGCTGTTTGAGTGATTATAATGGATATGAAGGGTATATAATGAATGTTCAGGGTAGGAATAACTATGAACTAGTGTTTGCCAATACTTGACCTTATTGAAAACACACTGCATTTCCTGAATTCTTAAAAGATCTCTCTCTCCCCATTCCCAAATTTTAACATCTGGTTTCAGGACGAAACTTCTAGTTATAACTGACAGCTTTGTCTTTAATGGTGTATGAAATAATGTGTCTTAAAATAAGCAGGATCTGAGATTGAATTAAACATGGTAGTTCTACTGTGCACCATTATTTGGTTCTAACCCCCACCATCCTTCCTATTTCTGTTGACTTGGTAAATTGCTTAGTTTGTTTAGAACCCCCGAGTTCTAGTTCTGTCTGGCCTGGCCATTTGCTTAAAAATATGTGTTATTCATTGTTCATCATTGGTGCTTTCCTACCCATTGGAAAATACATGTAGCACTTCAGAATTCAGGGGGTATTTGAGGCTTGTAGGTGATGGAAAAGATGGTGTGTAATTTAAATGCACCAGAAGCATAGTCTTCACAAATATAGTCAGTGCAAAGGGACATTAGAGGAGGGGAGTGGAGCATACGTTTCAGTGAAAACTCATTTAGATTTAATGCTGTTTACCTTCACCAAGAGAAAGGAAGAATAGTAGCTGTGTCCTTGAGTCTTAGAGACTTAGACCTTGAGGGGACTTTTCTCACTCATCAGAATTAGATTTGAGTAGCTCAGGCACATGGTCCTTTTCCATGTGTACAGAGGTTTGGTATTTCATCACCCATTCTGTAAGACTACTTTTCTATGCTTTCAAAATCTTTATAGTAGACAGTGCCCTTTGAACTCAGTTCTAGAGAGGCTTTTATTATTATTAAATGTGTGTCTTTAAAACATGATATTATGTTTTTAGGTATTTTCCATTATTGATGGTGATTTTTAGGATAGGAAGAAATGGACTGTATTAGGTCTTGTGCCTGCTTATACCAGATCTAGATCCATTCCTTAAACATTCCCTGTATTTTGCTTAACATTAGAGGTCATCACAAACATTCCCCGTTTCTGTGTTGCCACAATGCTGATCCATGTTAAAAGGGTATGTGAAAGAGGCTGTTTTGATACTGTTTACATGCTGCCTGAAAATAAGCAAATTATGAAACATGTAGTTTTCCTTTTTTTAATTACGAAGTAATATACTAAACAGACGTCTCCAGGCACTGTCTGGCAAGCAAATCATATGAACCAGAGGCATATGCTTCTGAAATCAGAATGAACCCTCGGTCATCCATCCGAGAGGTCATTTGAATATCAGACAACTTATAGCTTAATCTTCACTATCTTCCTTAGTGTTATGATTAGTTTAATTAGTTTCACTTAGTGCATATATTTTACTGTTTAGCAATGAAATGGTTTTCATTTGTAAATCTGAAGGATAGGAATCAAATTTTTATTATGTTCTGAATTATGCTAAGCTTATTTGATTTGTACACATTAGACACTGAGCAGAAAAGAATGTTTGAACTGCAGTAAAATCCTTTACTCTTAGCTCTATTAGAGTGTAAGTGTACACTGTAACAATAGTGTTATGCCTAAGTGTGAATTAAGTGTACCAACGCACGTTGTATTAAAGATCATAAAACGCCTTTATGATGATGATGGCTTGAAAGGACGAGACCCCTTTAGAAACAAATTGATGTCTGACTTTACAAAGAAAAAAAATAAAGGTTTCATTTATTTCATTTCCAGTTATAAAAATAGTCTCAGTGGTGCCCTCCCCCCCAAATTCAAGCAGTATATTTGCTGAACATTGTTACTAATAAGAGGGAGTTATGAATCAGGGATGTTTGTTGCAAATATTTTCCACTGAAAAAAATGAAATCAATTCAAAAATTATCAATCAATATAAATATTTTGTTAGCCATTTTGAGGTGCTTTGATTCAGTGTGAAATGGCCACAGATATGTATATAGAAGTGAAAATATTACTAGCTACATTAACTGAAATCTCACTCCTTCATTATTGTCTACTTGAAGAGAATTTTACTATGTTAGATATTTGCCTCCCAAGTGGGTTAAGTTGTGACCCTCCCGCAAAAGATATGTTGAAGCTGGCACACTAAGAACCAGCGACTGTGACAGTGGATCTGTGAAGACCTGACTTTCAGATGATCTGTTAGGATGAGGTCATACCTGGTGAGGTTGGGCCCTAGATCCATCAGAGGGTCAGAAGCACACAGATGCCGGAAAGCCCTATGACAGAGCAGAGGGTGATGCAGCCGCCCGCTGAGCATTGCCAGGGACTGCTGGCTGCCACCAGAGGCTGGGAAGAGGCACGGAAAGAGGCTGCCCTGGAGCCTTTAGAGGGAGCATAGCCCTGCCCACACTCTGAGCTTTGAACTTTGGGCTGTGAACCAGGAGACAGAAAGTTCGTGTTGGTCGACGCCATCAGTGTTGGGTAATTTTTATGTTAGCCCTAGAAAATGCATACCTGTGTCTCCCCACTCTTTCTTTAAACATTTTATGTCTTGTGATGAAGAATGACTTTCCCTTTTTTTTGGAACAAAAACTACACACTTGGCTTTTAAGGGAACATCATGTATGTCAAGGCATGTTAACCTGGATTTTTGAAAGGTTGCTTTGAATTGTGAGACTGGGCGAATTTCCAGACATTGTCATCCGTCCTGTGTACAGGGGTTCCCTTCACGCCTCCCTGGGAGCACGGTGGTTGCCCTGCTGCAGTTGCTCTGCTTTCCCTGTTTACAACACTTCTGAAGCAGCTTTCTCTTTTCCAAGCATCTTGGGATTCTAAGTGTGTAACATGTAATGTAGGACAGAGTTATGTGGTCTGTGTCTTTTGTGTGACCTTTTCATATGATCATGGGCAGATCTCCCAGCTTTTGTTTCTGGAAAATAAGAATCGCTCTTTAGATAAACTCAGTGGGTGTAAATTTTTTACAAATGTAACTAAAACCTCTATACAAACTTTATAGATCTAAATTTATAGTTGTGGCCAATGTAAACATGTTAGTTTATATTTTGATATTCATAACTGTTCGTGAAACAACTCTTTTCCTTCTGTTTTTACAAACTGCTTTATTGGGACATAATGGATATGGAGGAAAAGTGTGAAATTTGGAAAACTTTGAGAAATGCGTATATACCCATGGAATCATCACTGCAGTCAAGATTGTGAACATACTCATTACCTTCCCCCAACCCCCCAAGTTTCCTTGTGCCCCTTCCTATCCCTTCCTATGTACCCCGCAAGCCTTTGATCTACTTTCTCTCATTATAGAATACTTTCATTTTCTAGAGCTTATCTAAATGGAATCAGATAGTATACACTCTTTAATTTGGCTCCTTCACTCAGTTAAATTATCTAGAGATTCATCTATATTGTAGTTTATGTCAATAGTTCATCCTTTCTGTTGCTGAACAGTGTTCCACTGTGTGGATATACCATGGTTTTCGCATCCATTTACCTGTGGTGGTCATTAGGGCTGTTTCTAGTAGCTTCCAGTTTTGGGCGCTTTACGTGTGAAGCTATGATGGACATTTGTGTATGAGTCTTTGTATGGACATACATTTCCTTGTCTCCTGGATAAATACCCTGGAGTATAATGGTTGGGTCATTATGGTGATGGTAGGTTAAAGGGTATATAAGCTAATTTTCAGAATGTACCTCATAAACATTTAAACTTTCCTACGTATAACCCAGTTTTTGTTTAGTCTGTTCTTTTTGCCTTAGATAAACAATTTTTAAATTGTTTTCATCTGCATATAAGATTACTAGTAAGAATGTGTGTTTTCATATAATCTACATTTGATTCCCCTTCGTGTAAATCATTCATCTCCTGGATTACTTTTTTTTTAATTACTTTTATTTAAAAAAGTTATTTTGTTGGAGGCGTTAGTTTCTGCTATACAGAAAGGTGAATCTCCTTTAATTACTTTCAACGTAGAATTATTTTGTTGATTATATGTCTGTATCTTCTTACATGGCTTTCAGATGGGTTTTATTATTTTTCTATATTTAGATACTTTTTAGTACATTTTATTTTGTAAAAATACTGTTTAATTCTGGATCATATTATGTCTTTCCTCAAGTGGGCTTAAATCATAAATCTTTCTCTGTGCTATGTGATGTTTATTTGTTTAATGCTTAATTATGAGATACAATGGGACATTTATTGTAATACCTTGGTGAAATAGCCAAAGTGGTTTTTAGAAATCAATTCTTTGGGTAGAGGAGTGATTGGTGTCCCAATCACTCATTCTAGCCCAGCTCAAACTATATTTTTCAACCCCTTGAAACCTTGGCTTTTCACAATCTACTGCACTGAGACAGTTATACAGATATTCTGGAAACCTACCAACCTTCAAGAGCTTCTTAATGACAAAACACTGTTTTGTTTGGTTTAGACATGTGAGCACAGTGCATGGTCTGAAACAGTAGGTGTTTCTGTTTTGTTTTTGGACTCTACCTCTTTGTCTTTTCTTCTCGGTGTTGAGTTGCTAAGTCATGTCTGACTCTGAGACCCCATAGACTGCAGCACGCCAGGCTTCTCTGTCCTTCACTATCTCCCAAAGTTTGCTCAAGCTTATGTCCTTTGAGTCGGTGGTGCCGTCTCATCCTCTGTTGTGTCCTTCTCCTGCCTTCGGTCTTTTCCAGTGAGGAGGCTCTTCACAAAAGGTGGTCAAAGTATTGGAGCTTCAGCATCAGTCCTTCCAATGAATATTCAGGGTTGATTTCCTTTAGGATTGACTGGTTTGATCTCTTTGCAATCCAAGGGACCTCAAGTGTCTTCTCCAGCACCACAATTTGAAAACATCAGTTCTTCAGTGCTCCGCCTTGTTTATGGTCCAACTCTTAAAACCATACATGACTACTGGAAAAACCATAGCTTTGCCTGTACGGACCTTTGTTGGCAGAGTGATGTCTCTCTTTAATATGCTGTCTAAGTTTGCCATAGCTTTTTTTCCAAGGAGCAGGTGTCTTTTAATTTCACGGCTGCAGTCATCATCTGCAGTGATATTGGAGCCCAAGAAAATTAAATCTGCCACTGTTTCCACTTTTTCCCTATCTATTTGCCATGACGTGATGGGACCAGATGCCACAGTCTTAGTTTTTTGGATGTTGAGCTTTAAGCCAACTTTTTCACTCTCCTCTTTCACGCTCATCAAGAGGCTCTTTAGTTCCTCTTCACTTTCTGCCATTAGAGTGGTATCATCTGGGTATCTGAGGTTTTTTTCTGTAATTTATTTAAAATTTGTATTGGGGTATAGTTGATTTAAAGTGTTGTGCTAGAACAGTGGTATTCCTTAAAATCAAGTATTCTAGGGCTTCCCTTGTGGTCCTGTGGTTAAGAACCTGCCTGGCCAGTGCAGGGGACACGGGTTCAATCCCAGGACTGGGAAGATCCCACATGCCTTGAGGCAGCTACACCCTTGCACCGCAACTACTGAGCCCATGCTCCAGCGCCCAAGAGCGGCGACCGTTGAGTCCATGCGTGGCAACTACAGAAGCTCAACCTCCCTAGAGCCTTGTGTTTCACAAGAGAAGCAACCACAGTGAGAAGCCCATGCACCATAACTGGAGGGTAGCACCTTCTCCTCAACTAGAGAAAGCCCTCTCGAGGCAATAAAGACCCAGCGCAGCCAATAATTAAATAAATTAGAGTTCAAGGCATTTATGTCCAGGCAGGGAGGAGGATGTTGGGGGTGGCAGTCGCTTTCCAGACTAGCGCTTATTCAAGCATGGCTCCATTTAAATCCAGCTCAGAATAGAAATTTCTGCTGAAGGACAGATTAATTTTTAGCAAGTGTTGGCCTTTTATCCTTTGGGATCTGTGGGTTCGGGGAAAGCACATTCTTACTCTGTTGAACTTGGGTACATGTCTTCTGAGGATGTTGCATGGTCCCTTCCTGATTTTTAGCCTTTAGGCCCTTTTTATCCTTGTTCACAAATTGTGGATTTTGTAACTGTTACGATGTTATCTCCAGCGACCCAGCTTGTTGAGAGGGACGTCACAGTCCTTTCAGCTTTGTTGTAAAATCAAGACCCTCACTGCACTTTCTCACC
This sequence comes from Budorcas taxicolor, assembly GCF_023091745.1. Lineage (NCBI taxonomy): Eukaryota > Metazoa > Chordata > Mammalia > Artiodactyla > Bovidae > Budorcas > Budorcas taxicolor. The sequence goes on from NC_068913.1 coordinate 93,856,124, forward strand.
TCTTAACACCTGCTTATAACAAGTGCATACATTCCCCTATAAAGAGGAAGTGAGGCCTTTGTATGGCAGAAGTGGGGTTGAACTTTATTGTTGTTAGACTGATATCTTAGCATTATATTCAAAATACCATCATGGGTTTAGCAAAAATAAATGCTGAAAAACTCCAAAGAAGAGTTGATAAAGTTGTTTGACATGAGTGAGGATTTAGTAAAGGAAGCCACTTTTGGATCGGTATCATTTAGCCTGTAGCACAGACTTGGGTGTCTGCATTTTACCTGTTGACTAGGATACTTGTAAGAGCAAATTTAGGTGTCCATACTTGGGGACAGTGACAGGAATGGGCAGTAAGTAAAGCATAGCTACTATACTGGATGATATTGGGGCATTCTTGATTTCAAAAACACATAACCACAGATTACTCCAGAGCAGAGTGTATTTCAGGGTGTTGAAAGGGAAAAGCCCAGTGTATGTCAGCTTACAGAAGAAAATTGGTTGACTTTTGAGATCCGTCCCCTTCTCCCTCCGCCCCCACCTCCCCCGCCCTCCTCCAACGGCTCAGTAGTAAAGAATCCACCTGCAATGCAGGAGACACATATGTGGATTCAATCTCTGGAAAGGGAAGACCCCTGGCTCCCTGGTGGGGGTCCCAGACTCACCTTCCTCCCCAGCAGGGAGCAGAGGGCAAAGAAGAATGGGGGAGGGGGCAGCCCACAGGATGAGTCCAGAAAGACAGAGGGGTCAGGGATTCCTGTGACACTTACTGCTAACATCCTAGCCAAATCTGAAACTCCTCAAGAGCTGGAGGCACTGTCTACCCTTCTTCCTGCCCAGATCGCAAGACCAAATCCAGCTTAAGTCTACACTACCCCTCAGGTCGGGGCTTCCCAGGTGGTTCAGTGATGAAAGAATCCGCCTGCCAGTGCAGGAGATGCAAGAGATGTGGGTTCAATTGCTGGGTCGGGAAGATCCACTGGAGAAGGAAATGTCAACCCACTCCAGTATTCTTGCCTGGAGAATTCCACGGTCAGAGGAGCCTGACAGGCAAGAGTCCATGGGGTCCCAAAGAGTCCGACATGACTGGCTGACTGCGTGCACATACTATACCAAAGACAGTTTTGGCTATTGCAGAACATAATGAGTCTTCCAACATTTTGTGGGAGGAGAAAGACACTGTTTTTGTTGTCCACTCTCTGTTCCCTAAAGACCTTGCTGATAAAAGGTACCTTCCTTTGCTCGCAGCCATTCTTGCTCAGCCTAGTGGCTCTGTTGGCTTTTCTCCGAAGTTTGCCCTTGATGTTCCAGTCTGTCCCTTACCCTCCACATAGGGGTTGTGTGTTAGTGTGTGTTAGTGTGTGTTGTGTGTGTTAGTCCCTTGGTCGTGCCTGACTCCCTGCGACTCCATGTGCTGCAGCCTGCCAGGCTCCTCTGTCCGTGGGATTTTCCAGGCAAGAATACTGGAGTGGTTTGCCGTTTTCTTCTCCAGGGGATCTTCCCTACCCAGAGATCAAATCCGGGTCTCTTGCACTGCGAGCAGATTCTTTACTGACTGAGCTTCCAAGGAAGGCCCCATCCACCCCCTTGCCAATTCCTTTTATGTGTGTCTTCAAATCACTTGCTTTGTCCTTGTTATATTGTTATAGTAATTTCTGAAGTGAATGTCTAGAAAGAAGACAGTTTGCAGTCAGAATGATCTGGGTTTCAAGTCTGTGACTTGGTAATGACTAACCTCAGGTGAGGTATTCAGCACCTTTAAAATGATGATGTTGTTGAAATTTTGGTCTTTGTGAAAATTAAACGGGACTCACATGGTGCCTTATGTATTGCATATTCAAATATTATGTAGTTATTAATTGTTCTTGTCAAGCTTACGTAGTACCTCTGGCTCACTTTGGATTCCTAAATAAGAAGGTGCCTCTGGCATTTCATTTTGTACATCCATCTCACTGAGAGCTGCTGACCACTTTCCTTAGATCAGGTGGTTTTTTTTTTTTTCCCCTATTGAAAGACTCAGACTTATAATCTTGGCTTTCACTTTGAATGGCCTAGTCTCAAGTGTCATTTTAAGTTGATTTGTTATGCTAATGCTTTAACATATAATGTGTTTCCTAATTAGCCCACATGTAATAAGGCCAGGTACCTGCCTGCATACTTGCATGCAAAATATTCTGTGCAAAATACCCTTGGCTCAGCTTCACACCATGGGGGAGATTGTGGCAGCCCATGAAGAAGTCTGTTCTCTGACTTGAATGGTGGTGACATGTTACACTAGAGTACATCATGAAAGCCTGAGGTCCATGGTGATGGGAATCATTTAAAATGGGTTTGAACAGTGTGCTGTTGAACCGAACACCTTGTGAATAGTTCTGGTCTTAATTACATCTTTCCTCTACCGGTCTAATAGCCTCTTCACTGGCCTCCTTATCTCCAGTTGTCCCCCGTCTAATCCCACTCTATATATGGCTGCTATGTTAATCTTCTGGAAACATACCTCTCATTCTGTCACTCTCTTTATCCTCAACTTTTTTAAAAGCTTCCCATTTCCTGGAGAAAATGGCTGAACTTCTGAAATCTCATGATGTGGCCTACATTTCCAAACTTTCTTTGTATAACACTTGCTTTTAGAGTGGGTATTAACAGTGGGAAGTTGGAAATGTGTACAGACATTGGGTGCACATCACTGGGGGATGTTTTTACTGGCTCGGGGACTTAAAGAGCTAGATGCGATAGTCCTACCAGCGGAAGATGTGGCTAGAACAACAGTGGAACATCCATTGAGCAGACAGCAGGACTTTTGAAAAACTCCGATCCATTGTTATCAGAAGTAACTTCTGCTCAGCTGCCGCAGCACTTTACCCATGACTTATTTCATGGTGCCTTTTTCTGTTTTGTGCTGTAGGCACATGCCTTGTCTCTAACTAGAATTCTAGCTCCTTTGAGGGTAGATTTCATGTTTGTGTCCCTAGTATATACAGAAGGGTTCCTTGCAGGGCATGAACACTTGTTTTATTTAGTGGATGAAGTTTATTCCTGTTTGAAAGCAGTGACAAGTTCAGCAGTTGCTGCTTGTTACTTGAAAATCTTCAGTAAAAGGGGGTGAGGGAGTTGTAGTTTCTCATGTTTTGTAATAATTCTCCTGATCACACTGATTAAAATGTGGCAGCTTCAAGACTTCACTGGCAATCCAGTGGCTACTACTCCACACTTCCAATGCAGGGGGCGCGGGCTTGATCCCTGGTTGGGGAACTAAGATCTCAGATGCTGCATCGTGGCATGATCAAAAATTAGAAAGGAAAATAAATGTTTTTAATAAATTAAAATGTGATAGCTTCTACTTGTGAATTCCAGCCAACATGTGAAACAGAGGATTGTTTGATCTTATGATGAGTAGTATCTTATTCTTTGCAGGAAGCAGTAGGATGTGTGGCAGAGTCAGAATTCCTTTTACCAGTTACAGTATTGGAGTATTAAAATTGTCAGTCTTGGGTCCAGTCTCCTGAAGTTAAAATTATTATTTGTAACTTACTGAGCCTGACTTGTCTGAGGTAAGAGTCTGAATCCCTGTGGAAATCATCTCAGCACTGTTGTATTTATTTTGTTAGTTTTTGACACCTCTAATTTGTATTTAGAATTACCTGCCTCTTCAAAGATGGCTTCCTTTGGTTATTTTTCTTCTTGACATAATGAAAGCCTATCCTTGTGTTCTCTGTTTAGGGTTTAACTCACTGATCATAATGACACCATTAGTCTCATCTCTGGCCAGAATCCTTTTCAGTGCCTTCACTGGCAGATTAGACAGTGCCAAGAAGGAATTCTTAATTTTAGACCCATGTTTATCTAGTTTGCTCATTTAGAAGACCAGAGCAGCATGTGGTGTAGTTCATGAAGAATGAGTTTCACAGTACAGGGGGATTTAGTATCCTAAGCTGCCCTGTGGCTGAAAACTTAGTTCTCTATTTTTCTGGCAGCATTTCGTTTTATGAAGTTTTATGACCTCTTTGTTAGGCTGCACTGCAAAGAAACTGTAATACTGACTAGTTGGTGAGAAAGCTTACTAGGTTCATTCTGTTGGACATCAAGGAGTAAAACTAGGACCAGTTATAGGGAAACATCCTTAAGTTTAATACAAAAAAAGAGCTTTCTAAGAGAGATGTTCAGTAGGAGTGGGCTGTCCCACGAAGTTATAGTTTCTTTTCATCAAATGCCTTGACACATGACCTGAATAACCAGATGGTAGGAACGTTGTGGAAGGGATTTGACTGCATAGAAGGCTACATGTACACTTTTAAGTTCCCATCCAACCCACAGGCCCTGTGATTGTGTGGCTTATAATTCATGAAAATAAGCCTGATTAAGTCCCCATAGAAACAATGCACCTGTCCTTATATCTATATATATTCATCACAAGTGCAGTAGGTGGTTCTTGGTGAAGCTTGCTTATACCATGGGCAATGATCCTGCCTTTTCTTTTATCCTTAATTATGCTAATTAATATAATTGAGCCGATACATTAAGAAAAATGGAAACTGGTTTGCTGCCTGTGATATTTAGTTCTCTTTTTAGTTGTAACTCATTCCAGTTATACCACGTTGCTGGGGTGGAAGGGATAGCAGCATTTGTGGTTCTTTAGGAATTAAGAAAAGCAGGAAGCCTTTTCTTTGGAAGTTTTCATTTGGAATAGAAATCAGGGTCAGAACCTTATTTCATGATTTGACTTATAAATTCTACTTTTTATCCCAGGAATGACTTTTGGCTAGCCCTAGAGCAAATTAGCCATGTGCTTATATTTAATAGAGCTTTCTTTTCTCTTCCTAATAATTAAAAGCAATCAAAATGAAACATCATTCCAATAATAATGAAAATATTTGAAGTATGTTTCCATTTGTAATCTCACAAAATACGTGATAACTACCTGGCTTATTCACAAGAACCATTTCACAGAGAGGAAGCCCAAGATACTGAAATTAGAGAATTATCATGCAGAACCAAGTCCACATCCCCATGTCCACTTAAGACAAGTTCCCACAAAACTCTCAACAGTTCCTTTCAGGTATTTTTGTGATTAACTGGCAATGTCTGTGATGCTGCTTCAGACTGTGCAGCTTTTATAAAGGAGGCAGAGAATAGTTCCATGCCCTGCCTGGCAGGATCCTAAGCAACAGTCAATACCTTATTTTCCTGTCTGATTTCCTGTTTCTTGATCGCCTCTCCCAGGCCAGGGAGATTAGTTTAAACACACTGACTTCCTTTATGGTTGTGGAGGATGATTACTGTTGTGGTCTGATTGTTTTCCAGTGGGGGGAAGGGAAGTTAATTTTAAAAGATCTTCATCAGAGTAGTAGTTTCAGTGATAACACGTGTATGAGTTTAAAAACCAGTACTGAGGCCCTGCATCCTGCCATGGGCCTGCAATCTTATGCCTGTGATTCTGATAAGATACTGGTCTTCAGAGGAGATGTGCAGTTCCTTTGAGGTTAAGCACTCTGAGCTGTTGAAAGATGGCTTATTTTTCTATTTAAACCTCATTCTGTCATAGGTTACAATCCTTTGGGGGCAGATACGGGTTGTTCGTTTGCTGAAAATAGAACTTAATTGGCTACTGTACAAAGTACTGATTTTTAATTTGGAAAGAGTCGTAATTCAATCAACCTATGAGGTCCTTAAGGTTGTATGGAAGTGAGAAAACATAACGAAAACCCCACCTGGAACTCTGCTCCCGTGCAAACCAAGTATATAGACCTCTCTGTGTGATTGTGGGTTGTGCACAGTAGAACTTCTGCCATTTGTGTAGCTGGAGAAGCAGTGTCTGCCCCACCTCTGAGGAGTGCCTGCAAACCTGGTCACCGAGTTTTTCAACTGCTGTCTATGTACTTGCTGTGGAAATGTGGAGGACTTAACTGTCCCACAGATGAGGAGTTATCCTCCTGATTTGGACTTTAGGGTTTCCTCTTTTGCTAAATAGGAAAGAGACCCATTGGGACAATATAGTAATGTACATGGTCAGTGATTTTTCTCACATATAATTCAACAGATATTGCAGAGGTATGAGTTCTTATGATAAGCTCCTGCTCATAGAAAACTGAGGAGGGGTATCAATCCTGGCTCTGTTTCCTTTATTTTTTATTTTCTGAAAATTTTATTTATATAAATTTTTGGCCACACCACACAGCATGTGGAGTCTTAGTTTCCCCCACCAGGGATTGAACCCTCAACCTCTGCAGCGGGAGCATGCGGTCCTAACCACTGGACCGCCAGGGAACTCCTGGCTCTGATTCTTCTGAAGGGCAGTTACCCCTCACCTTCTGAGGCTGCATGAAGCACTTTCCAGTGGATGCGTAGAGTTCCCAGCAGACCTTGAACCAGATCTGCTTGCTGTTGCAGAAGTGAAGCCTGACAGCTGCTGCCTAACCTCTTCAAGATCATTATTCCAGCTACTTCAACCTTTTTAGATTTTTGAAGCCTTATTAGATATGAACAGTTTTTGCCAAGAGGAACTGGCTTCTTCTCCCCGTTCACTGATGAAACACTGGTCATCAGACAGGGATTAGCAGATGGTTGGGTTTCTCCTTTCCCCTGATGAATATTTGTGTTCACAGAGAAACAGCAGCTATAAGCACCATTGTTTAGAGAGACTAAACTTAACATGTTGATAATCAAGGTCATCGACTCTGAAGAGTGGTGATGGTAGGCCAAGCATACGTGTGTGTTTCTGGGGACTCTTATAGTAACCGAATTTGGACGTCACCTGAGCCTTTCTTTGCTGTTTTGCTTCATGTGAGATTTCGTGAGAGTCATTTATCATCAGTTATAAAGTATTTATTGAGCACCTACTGTGCCCAGATCTTTTTATGCTCTGCTTTGAAGACTTCTTAAATTTTCCCTGATTATATATAACACGCTGTGGTTTGGATAATTAGTGTCCATGAAGGTGTATGCATACACCAATCATTTTGCGTTTTGTGTGTATGGAGAGGAAGCACGTTAAATCGAAGCATTTGGGTTCTTACCTAATGGCTTACCTTCTTACTTTATGGCTAATGAAACCATATCTAGATAGCATTCTAGGTATAAAGGGAACAGAAAGATACTGGCTTTTGAGTTTCTCTGTGTGGGTCATATTGTAGTCAGCCAGGCACTTTATACACAGTAACTGATTTAAGCTTCAGAATACTGCCTCGGGTTTCCTCTAACCTTTGCTGTTGAGGTTTTCACTTTTTGTTGTATCCATTGCATTATCATCCGTTGCCAAGCTTTGGGGCCCCAGCTTCAAATAACACGCTCTTCCGTCTGTCTGTCCACACTGCTGCTCAGTTGGTCTTTGTAAAATTCCAATCATGTTCTTCATTTTGTAAAATGGTAATATTCCAGTCTCTCCCCTTCATTTCTCTGTTCCAGAGGTTAATATCTCTGCCTGACAAATAGCACCAGGCCCTGGCTGAGCTTTCCCCTGGCTCCCTATCCACCGTTTACCTCCTGTTTGAACTTTGCATTCTTTCCTACTGCTTCTCTTGTGTCTCTCCCTCTGGAAAACTAACTCATCCTTCCAGTTTCAAAACTTGAGAAAGTGCCTCACCTCTTCTGACGTTATTTCTTAAAAAGAGTGAACAACTAATTCCCAAAGTTCAATATATTTGTGTGTGTGTAACACATATTTTTTAATAATCATAATCAGTCCTCCAGTCTGGAATAGTTGACATTCAGTTCAGTTCAGTCACTCAGTCGTGTCCGACTCTTTGCGACCCCGTGATTACAGCACGCCAGGCCTCCCTGTCCATCACCATCTCCCGGAGTTCACTCAAATTCATGTGCGTCGAGTTGGTGACGCCATCCAGCCATCTCAGCCTCTGTCGCCCCTTCTCCTCCTGCCCCCAAGCCCTCCCAGCATCAGAGTCTTTTCCAATGAGTCAACTCTTCGCACGAGGTGGCCAAAGTATTGGAGTTTCAGCTTTAGCATCAGTCCTTCCAATGAATACCCAGGACTGATTTCCTTTAGAAGGGACTGGTTGGATCTCCTTGCAGTCCAAGGGACTCTCAAGAGTCTTCTCCAACACCATAGTTGACATTAAATTTGGTCAAATTCAGACTTGACATATTTTTGTCTTTTTTTTTTTTTTTTTAAACTGGGGTAAAGTTCACCCCCAAGCCCTAGTTTCTCAGACTTGTGTTTTTGAGTCTCTTGTGTATGAGGTGAAATTGACAGAAAGGCTGGAAACAGTGAGAATGGGAATGAAGCAGGAAACATTTTCAAAGGTTCTGTTTACTGAAATATAGAATATTGGAAGAGCAGTGAGAGTGGAAAGAAGTGGAGAAACCTGCTAATCATGCAAAGGGGCTGACTTAAAGGAGGGCATTGTAATTGACCTAGTGGAAGGGAAGAAAGAGTTAAAAGGGAAACTAACTGGAGAATGAACAGCAGTGAGAAAAACTGAGACATGAAGCCCTCCCCAAGACTGTCTAATGTCTACTTGAATTTTGTGAGCTGGTTTCTGATTATACAGAGATAGAAATGATATTGATTCATCTTGGATATTCTGATGTGTGCTCTTCAAAGAGGAAGGGAAGACCATTCTCTATCCAAGTTTATTAGTGGTGAGATGACATTCTTTAAGAAATATCACCCATGGTGGTCACTGGGGAACTTGAGCTATCTAAGCCTTTTGGCCTAAAAGTAATTTAACAAGTCACTGTCTTTCTGGATGACTGTAATTGCTAGACGTTCAATAGGCATGAAATTTAGTTAGCATTCTTGCTATTGAATTGATTTTTAATGTTTATTTGCAAAACCGTAAATGTATGTCCAAAGTCTTGAGTGCTTTCCCAGGGTTATCCATTGTACACTCCCCAGATATGAAATATCAATTGTACAGGCTAGCAAAATGGTATTTAATGGTGGCTGGCAGGATAGTGTTTAAGGACAATATGTATTGGATACTTAAATTTTTCTATTATCTGACTCTTGGCACAGATCATTGCATTTAAGTTGTACTGAGATTGCAGAAGATCTGGCTGCCTTAATAACCCAAGCTGTGCAGCATGTTTATTTAGTCTCAGGACCTTCCTGTGTCTTCTGCTTTCCAAGCATGTACAGAAGAAAATAAAACAATTTTGGTTCCTGTTTTCACATCTACTTGTATTAGGAAAGATGTCTTTTAAAAAATGGTAGGGACATTTTCAGGACGCTTCTTGAAGCCTAGGGCACACCGGTTTTTTGTGATTTGTTGACATCAGTCATTTCTTCCCCTCCTTCTCTACTGTTTGCCTTCTTTGATTATACCTCCAGATCCAAGGTTTTCACCACACTTCAGTTTAAAATTTTGAGGCTAAATTTGGGCAAGCTACAGCTATAAAGGATGTTCTGTTTCATACCCATATCATTTTGTCTTGAATTTCATTTAAATTGATCACTGTATTTTAGGCATATGCAATGTCTTCTTAATGGCTTCTTGGATAAAATACATTGTTCAGTTAGAGAAGTAAATGAAATCGTCTGGGTTACCAAGCATGACTCACTTAAAATCTCATTTGGAACAATTTCTCGGTCCACCCTTTGTTAACCATGTATCCTGCTGGTTCTGTAGTACTGGGACTTGCGCAAGAGTTAAAATGAACCACGGAGATCTGGGTTTGGGGTAACAGTCCCCACTGTCAATTCAAGGACTGTGGATAGGTCGCTTTCCTTTCTGCTTTTTCTTTGATTTATTTTTGATTTTACTTTCATCCTTTGCGGTAGGTTTCTTAACTGCTTGTTTATTTTTTCTTAGAAAAGTATGAGCATATGCATTAAACTACAAGGAATTTTGGAATGATTAAATGGATATGATATCATATACATAACCCATATGGGTTGTCTGAATAAGATTCCCCTTAATAATAGGCCAAAATTTGCATTTTTGCTCATAGTTTCCCCACCATATCTTTGCGAGGGTGCCTCTGGGACATACAGTAAGCTTCCCATCCTTGTCATGCGTCCATCTGCTTGCTGGAACCCTTTCTACTTAGTCCTGTGTCCCACCACTCAGATTTTAGGTTACAGTCTTGGTACAAAACGGCAAGGGGGTACTATCTGTTACCATTGGATACTGTATAAACCTCTTGGAAAAATGGTATAAAAAATCAAATCCTTCAGTGTTTTCTGCATCCCTATATTCTTTTTATGAACAGTTTAGCCCTGCTGATGCTAAATTAAATAATGATAATCTGTTAACTTTACAAGGACATAGTTTAAAGGCACTGGAAACACAAAAGGAAAAGGTATAGCTCTTTGTAACTTTGCTAGAATTCAGCAAATAAAATTGACTGTTGGTAAACCAATTTGTTATAGAAGCTCTGGGGAAAAACCTGTAAATGATTTTTGAAGTTATAATATAGAGGAGTCTTTTTAAATCACAAATAATCACTAATATTCTGTTATGTTGGGACTTTTGTTTTCCTGCCGTAAATTTTAAGCCATGCTACTTGATTTCAGTTTGGATCGATCAACAGAAAAGTGAAAGTGAAAGTCACTCAGTCATGTCTGACTCTTTGTAACCCTTTGGACTATACAGTCGTGGATTTCTCCAGGCCAGAATACTGTAGTGGGTACCCTTTCCCTTCTCCAGGGATCTTTCCAACCCATGGATCGAACCCAGTTCTCCCGCATTGCAGGCAGATTCTTTACCAGCTAAGCCACAATATAGTCAGCTAAATATTTGCAGATAGGACAAAGTGTTAATTTACCAAGTGTGAACACATTGCCACTCGGTAATTAATTCTCTATTCTTTGAAAATTGTTTCACGCCATAGCTTTATTGCTAAAACCTGTAATCTAAATATTTCCTGTGGATTGGGCTAGATTAAATTGTTATTTGTCCCATCTGTTCAAAATTCATGTGGAATGAGGTCCAATTATTTTGTAGTTACATTCTGATTTTGCAGGTTGAATGAAGTTCTAGAAAAGACAGGAGAGATTGGAGGGGCCAGTGGCGTTATTGGGGTTGTAGGGTGTGGTGATGGCAAGTCAGTGCATTTGTCTTAAAACAACTGCCATTGTCTGTGGCTGTGTTAGCCACAGCCCCCCACACATATTTGGTGGCAGGTAAAAGGGTAGGGCACAGGTGTGAGTCCTCTTCTCCCCAGAGTCTGGTTCTATCTGGCATTTTAGAGCAATAGCAGACATAATTGCCTTCTGATTTTTAAGGATGTGTGGCTTTCTCGATAATGGAAGATGGATATTCATTTGAGTGCTGTTGATCAGTGTTGATGTTTTAATGTCTCACAAGTATTTCTGTTATCTGTCTGCTGATACCGGGGGCATCTCTACTCTGAAAGTTGGGGCTTCATTTATTTTCCTTCTTTCTGTTCTTTCCTGCTTCCGTAGCTCCCAATTTGGATTAAAACTTAAACAGCTTAGGCCTTGAAGAAATAAGACATTTACACAATTGGAGATTTATTACTTTTGAATTTTTAAAAATGAACTTTAAAAGGGTTCTTTTATCTTTTTAAGGTTTCCAAGTACTGCCCATGTCTGAGGAGACTGACAGTCATCCTGGGGGAGGGGAGGGCAAAAGAAACTCCTCAGAGCATTCTCTGAAGAGATCAATCTTCTATTTCCTTTCTGTGACCTGATTTGATGAAGATATTTCCACCTCAAAGGAGGATCTTAAGAATACCATATATTCTCATTTTTAGGTGAATGGATGCGGCTTTGATGTTATCATGCCCTCGCTTGAATGTGAATGTTAAACCATGGCAAATTTTCGAGGAATCATAGGGAATTGATCTATTTTATGTAACATTTACAGGCTGATGGGCATTTAGAGATAGAAGGAATATAATTTAGACCTGGCCACTTTTTTCCCCCCTCTTCTAACAAGAGGAAATTGAAACCCAGAGAGATTAGGTAATTTTATTCAACAAACATTAATTGAATGTGTTCCATATGTCAGACCCAATCCTAGAAGCTAGGGGTGACAGAGATGAATAAGTTTAAGTCCCTGTTGGAAATAAATACATAGTTCTCAGATCGTTCAGTTTGTAATTAGAAGGATAGGAAGTAGAATATTTATGAATCATTCCTAGTCAGATCTTTATATGATAATTGTCAACTCTCTGTGCTTCCCCTTACCTTTAATTTATTAAGTCATCCAATAAAGATGATTTGCACTTATCTACTTATTTTGTGGGGCTAAATCTGGGGTTTTCCCTGGGCTTCTTCGCTTCTTTTGTCTTCCACTCTTTCTTGTAAGGTTAGTGGACATAGCCGTCTCCATTTTATCAACCTGCAAAAGCTGGCTGAAACTGACTCCTGCTGAAGTTTTAGTGGCGCCCTGAGTGGCCACATTTCAGTCCTTACTGTGACTGTTCTGAGTGTGCTGTCTCTGTCTCCTCCTCTTCAACTCCATTCTCCCTTGGTTCCTTGGTGCCCCAATTCTCCCGCCTCTCTTCCTTTTTCATTTCCCCTTTGTGTTGCCACTGCCACTTCTTAATTCCCTGAATGGGCCACGCTTTCCCACATCTCTGTAGCAGCTGGTCATCCTTCAGACTCGGCTCAGATCGCATCTCCTCGGGAAATGCTGCTAACCTTTTGAAGAACTGAGCCCTTTCCATTTCTTGGCTCTTCTTTTTGTACCTTGTATTTCTTTGTGAATCCTGTAATTTTGTGGTTTGTAAATCAACCTTCTCCTTTTGAGATTTTTATTTGTCTTGATGGAGAACAGGGGCAGTTTTCCCTACAACTGGCACTTGATGCTGCTTTTAAAATATACTTTAGTACAGAATGACTTCTGTAGCTCAGCCCACAGCAGTCCATCCCTCTGTTTTTCCAGTGCTCTACTGGGGTCTTTGTGCTAGGCCAGTACTTCGCTGCCAAGAAACAGCCTGTGGTGACCTGCTATTAATGGTAGATTTATAGTGCTATCAATTGTCAGTGTATTAATTCACTTAAGATGCTAAAACATAACCCTTAGTTATACTCAGATCGATTGGCAAATCTTTTTTAAAAATTCATAAATTATACATGCATTAACTTGAGCCTAACTCTGATTAAATCTTAGTTCATAATTAGTGTGAGTCAACTAACAAATTTTTTACAGGTAAAATAAGGGGTTCTCAACACAGTAGTGATTTTCTTGCATATAATGCGTTGTTTCCACATTTTATTATAACCTAAACATTTATGACTCTGGTGTGCTGAGCAGCACCCTGTGTATCTCAATTAAGCAAGAACATACAGATTGGTTTTCCCCAGTGCCTAATTCTGTGTCACATGACCATGATAAGACTTTTAGACCTCTTAATAAGATGACCCATTTGCTGAGATAGAATGTTTTTCTCACTTCCCCATTTCATTTGGGTTGCTGACCTTTTATCCTTGGCTGTACACTTGTCCTTGATTAAAATTAGATCAATAAAGCTAAATCAAGGTAAAAAGAAGAATATCCTCAGTAGAGTAAGTGACCATATATTACCATTAAACTGTTCAGAAGGAAATACCAGGTGGCTTTTTGGTTTTGTTTTTACTTATAGCCTTTTATTTCTGATTTGTACTGATAACCAACCATATGCATTATACCTTATTTTGTGAAAGTATGCCAATAGGGATGTACATTTTTTTAAGCTGCTGGTTCCAAATTTTGTGTGTGTTTGTCTTTTCCAGTAACCTCTTGGTCTTGGGTGGCGTTCAAATCTGTAAGATTTATTAGGTGAACATTCTGTAGCTAAGTGGCAAGATGTTCTGGCTTCTCATTAGCAGTGACCCTGGGTAGTTTTCTCACATTCAGCAGCATTTGTTGAAGCCACCCAGCAGCCCTGTCACCTCGCAATGAAGCAGGACTGGGTGCTGGGTGAGGAGGTCACCTTGCGCACATCTCCACTGTGGGGAGGGCTCCCCGTAGGGTGTGCTCAGGCCGACTGGTTTCTCTGTTCTTTTTGCATGTGAACTCTACGCCTGTAGCCAAGAGCTTATTGCTTAGAAGAAGACTTTTCTTTTGCTCTAAGCTGGAGAGGCATCCTAGAGTCCTTAGATGCCTTGTAATAGAATTCAGCGGCCATGGATTTTGGAATCAGTTAAGAGTCACTTAAACCAGCGGAGCCTGGCCTGCTGCAGTCCATGTGGTTGCAGAGTCGGACACGTCTTAGCAACTGAACAACAACAAATTAGAGTTCAATTTTTTGCTCCACCCATTTTCTACTGTTGTGAGCTTTGGTTTAAATTACCTGAGCCTCTTTTCCTTCATCTGTTAAAAAAAATAATATATATTTGCTGACTGTTGGATTCTACTGAGGATTAAATGAGTACAGTGGAGTTAAAAAGATGAGTCAGATGCTGTTTTTAAGCTAAGTTTCTAATCACCTATGAGCTATAAGAAGCGTAGATACTGACTTGGGACAGATGAACCATGAGAGAAAACAGGATATTTGAGAAAGCTCAGACGGTTTCCTGGGGATGGTGGGTGGCATTTGAGGATGGCCTTACAAAGTGTTTGGCATTTTAGTAAGCAAAGTCTTTAGCACTGAGATAGCAGTCACATCCAGGCACTGGAAATAACATAAAAAGGGGAGTAGAAGATTCAGTCATGGGCTTGTTCAGGAAGGAAACAATTTGGAATACAGTTGTTGGGATCAGAAGTGGGCTAGCATGTATGAATCTATCCATAATTAATACCTTCTTCTAGCTAAGTAAAGACCAGAATTCATATCTGAAAAGTCTCGTGTTTACTTGGGTTTTGAATTTTTAACGTGCTATGGCTTCTTGCCACTTAAATCAGAATATTACCTTGATTGAATTCCACTTTTCTTTTCCTTAAGGTTAAATAGCATAAAATTTACATTCCCAACCGTTCAAGTGTACAGCTGAGAAGTGTTTAGGATATTCACGTTGTTATGAGACAACTCTCCGAAACTTCATCTTGCAGTGCTGAAGCCCTTGTACCCGTTAATCAGTTTCCCCTTCCCCTCAGTCCCTGGTAACCATTATAGCTCTGCCTTTTTTTGACAGTTGACTTTAAAAGAAGTTTCTGGAATTCCCCTATAACACTGCATGATGAGTCACATGACAGCAAGGCTGGTGCTATTTATCTCTCTTTTCCGTCTGGCTGTAGTGGAAAGATGACCTTTTGTGGGTGTTCTGTGAATTTGGCCACCCTCACTAACCCTCACATTGTGTATATGTGTTTCTTCATGCAATATGGTAGCCTCTCTGACACAGTGAAAGTTTTTACTTTTCAGTCTTTTCCAGATATGTACTCATCATGGTTGGTCTTTAAAATCATAAAATGATTCACTCTTCATGAGGGTCCAGCAAACTGTTGGGGAAAAGAAAAAGGGGGTACATTGTTCTTTTACTGCTTAAATTCTCTATTTGGTAGACTCCATGGATTTGACACCTACTGGTTTGGAAGTCTTCCCTTTATGCTAATGTGATGCTTGTGCTGCCAGCTGTTAAACCGAAGCATTTCTCTTCATCAGCCATTTTAGCTGTGGAAGCTCTTTGTGTGCACTCCCACCATTTTTCTTGTGGGTTGATGTGTGTGCACACTTTACGTTGTAGATGGTCCTGCTGTATGGGGATTGGCCAGGTAGAAGTATCTGGAACAGGTAAGAGGCATTATTCTCTCAAGAGAGAGTTGATTATCAAGAGTTGGACTGATCCACTCTGGTTACAATTTTGTTTAGTTATACAGAGAGGGTGCTTTTGGCCACTATGGTAGTAAAGAAACCACAGCAGTTATTTTAACAAACAGCTTAACATAAAGAATTATTAACTAGGAATGGGAATACTAAAAAGGCAAAAGGAGAACCATAAGGGTTACATGGAGGTTTTAACCACACCACACATAGAACCTCTGGACACAAGTGTGAGATCGAAACGTGAGAACTCAGGCATTTGGAGGATGGACCCATTGGAAGCGGGACTGAGATCTCTGTTGAGCCGATGAAGGGTGGAAGGGGAACTCCGTGGACCTGGGACCCAAGCCTTCCAGGAGGGGCTGCCAGTTGATTGTTCTGGTGACTCTGAGAGGGTGTGTTGAGGATGTTTCTGGGAGTGTCGGGAAAACTGCAAGCTGGAATCAGTTGGTGCTGCTGGAACAAGCTACCATTGCAGAGAAGAACTGCTCTGGAGAAGCTGACTGAAATAGGAAAGAGTTGTCCCTTCTTCCTCCTGTCCATTGTCCCTTTGACATCCCCTATTGCAGAGCCTAACAGGGAACCACCCAGCTGGCAAAGCCACGGCATGTGTACATGAGGAAGTTGCCTTTGCACCTTGCTGCACCTGAGTGTCTGTGCTGTTCACAATTCTGGTAACTTCCTTTGCCCATATTTCTTCATGGTGGTAGTAGGTGACAGATGTTATATTTTTCTTATTGATGACAAGCTACACAGTACAAGAGAGTCATCTTTGTAGGGTTAGAATGATACCTGTCAAAAAAAAAAAACACAGGCTGAGTATTTAAACACAGGCTGAGAGTACTTTGACTTTGTAGATAAAATGTGTGGCACTGGACCTGCAGCCTGATTCAGATCTGGGAGTGATGCAACAGGCAAGGCAGGAGCCCTGTGTCTAAAGAGAGGCCTTAAGCCATGCACTTACATAATTCAGTCCCGTTTTTTTTGAACTGCATTACAATGTATTGCACAAATTTGACTGGAAATCTGGCTCAACTAGAGGATCCACTGGCACCAGCTAAATAATGGTGTCATACCCAGCATCGTTGTCTCCTCCTGTGTTCTTACAGGAAGAAACTTTAATCGTTATTATTATTTTTTAACATGGTGGAGAAGGGAAGGCATTCACCAAGAAACATTTCTCTAACAAAACAGTGTTCTTTTCTGAATGGGCTCACCCGAGCCTGCTGTCTGTTGCAGAGAAGATTGCCTTCCTATTGCAAGAGATTTATTTTCTTTTCCTGCGGGACCTTGCCCCTCTTCTAGAATGGTGGGAGGGCTGATGGCTCATCGCCGCGTGCTGGATGGGTTTCATCTGGCCTGCAGCCTGTACTTTAAGTAACGGGGTTGTCTCTTCAGAGGGCACGGGCTCTCCATTTTTAGCCTGGGGATGAAGGATGAGAAATAGGGAGACTTGTCCTCCATTACTAGAAAACAAGATTTGGGGCCAACTGGTTAATTATGAGCTTCCAGTGAAAAGGAAAGATGTTCCAGAGGGGCTGAGCAAGTTGAGATATGTTGGTTCTCATGACTTTCCAAGATCTCTTAGACCCCAGACCTGCTCTGGTCTTTGAAGACCCCCATTTTCCCTTCTGCTTTTAAACTCTGGTTTCTTATTTGTAGACTTTTGTGTGTGTGTGTGTGTGTGTGTGTGTGTGTGTGTGTGTGTCTTTTCCTATGTTAACGTTGATTTATGTTTGCAATCCATCTTCAGAACTATTAGCTCTGTAGAAAGAGGGCCTTACTAGAGAGACACTAATTATTTTTATTCTCGGCTTCCTTTGCTCATTTGAGCAGCACGTGAAGAGTGCATCATTCAGCAGAACCTCACACCTCAGTGTTGTCAGAGACTAGCCTTTTGAGGACAAAGGAACAACTCTACAATCTTTATCCTTTTCTTTTTCTTCCATCTCAACCACAAAAAATACTACCTAGGCAATTTAGACTTGGTATAAATTCCGATTGGTGAATTAGTTAGGAAGGTAGGCTGCTGGTACTTTTGAGCCCACATTAAGGGAATTATCCATTTTTATATGAGGGTTTCCCTGGTGGCTCTGGCGGTAAGAGAATCTGCCTGCAGTGTGGAAGACCTGGGTTCAATCCCTGGGTTGGAGAGATCCCCTGGAGGAGGGCATGACAGCACACTCCAGTATTCTTGCTTGGAGAATTCCATGGGCAGAGGAACTTGGCAGGCTACATTCCATGGGGTTGCAAAGAGCTAAACACAACTGAGTGACTAACACTTTCACTTTTTTCATATTGTAGCTTACTGTCATTATATGTCATGTTGAACTCTCACGGTCTTTTTGTTTTTGTGTCTATAGTATCAGTTCAGCTTTACTTGAATTATATATGTTCTGTAAGGATAACCATTAGCTAGTGGTAGTTTTGCCAGTGTGTTATTTCGCAGATCACAAGTAATTGAATTCATTATGTCAGATTTGTAGAGAGCAGAGGATTGCCTTGAAGTCTTAGCCAGGTAAAAAGAAAACACTAAGTATTCAGATTTTGTAAAATTGCTTCTTCCCCGCCGCCACACCCCCCCCCCTCCCACGGCCCCCCCCCCCCCCCCCCCCCCGCAACATAACACATAGAAACTCTCAGGAGTACTGCCTTTGCATCACTGCTTGCAGCGAGCCTAGTTTTACGGCTATACAGTGAGATATCTAGTATAGAGTCTTTTTAATCATTATTCAGGAATATACTTCTTTATGTAATACTGAATCATTTCTGGTAATAGTTGCTGGAAGGGAGAGACATTAGAAATAGTTCACATTCAGCTGGTGCTGTATGAGAGACATTCATTACTAACAGTAATGAATCCACAGTGATACTGCCTCTTTTTTTTTTTTTTAAGTTTTCCTTATGTGCTGACCACTTCGTATTCCCCTGATCAGAAGTGCAGTTTGAGTTTTTTAAAAAATAAATATTTTAGCAAGGCCTTTTTGCATCCCCCATCTTATTCTCTCTCTGTGTTGGCATGTTCTAGGAAAATAGCACTATACTAGGCACTTCGTAGGTATTATTAAGATCAGTTCTCCTCTCACATAAATCTTCCTTCCTGTGGTCTGGTAGGGAAGATAAGGCCTATAGGAATTAATTAAATTACAGCAATACAAGGAGCAAAGTGATTAGTGCTATAACTTCTGCTTGTCTCTTCTGTTGCTTGATATTTTAGCATTCGTTAACATCCATGTCAGATGTTGTAAAACTTTAGCTAAGTAGCTTCTTAGTTACCCATGTTGATCTGTTTTTTTCACTCAGGGTTCTTATTACCTGAAATAGTCCTTGAATGTGAGTTTAAGAGTTGCCTGATGTTGTATTAGTACATAGGTTTAGTGCCTTCCTGATTCTGACTGGACTTTGAAGTCATTTTCCCCTGGGTTTTATGTGTTCTGTGTGATGCCAGGTTATTCTTAACTGGCTGACTCTTGGGAGGAAACTGAGGCAAGCCGGGAGCTGCTGGTGCAGACTCATTGTTGAGAGCCTGGGCTTCTATTCATTCTCTGGGTGACAGCGAGCTGCCCACTTAACACTTGATCATTTGTTGCCATCAGATGCTGGAGGAATGTTTGATTTCAAGTCCAGGACAGCGCTTTCTGTCTGACTTCAGGAGTGCTGAACTTGAGCTTTGTTCTCTTCAAGGATCTGATGCCCTTTCTGTCTCATTATCCCAGTCTTAGTGGCTGCATCCTCACCATTCCTCCAACTCGCCCTTGGAGCAGATCTTTATTTTCAGAGTGCTGGCTGGGTGGGGGAAGTTTTTGCCCCCTGTGCTGGGAAAGGAAGATGGGTGGGGCTTTCTCACCTCTTTTTTCCTTCCTGGGTCTGGAGCCTCCTTGCAGGTGGTTGCATAGCTTCCTACTTGGGAGCCTTTGCCTCCTTTGGGCCTTGAGGTCTGTGTGGGGCAGTGTTGTTCTTTTCTCTTTTTCTCCTGGCCAGCAGAATTTGTAGGAGTGAAAATGTCAGTTGCTCAGTCATGTCCTACTCTTTGAGATGCCATGGACTGTAGCCCACCAAGCTCCTCTGTTCCGTGGGATTCTCCAGGCAAGAATACTGGAGTGGGTTGCCCTGCCCTCATCCAGGGTATCTTCCTAACCCAGGGACTGAACTTGAAACTCCCACATTCCAGAGAGATTCTTTACCGTTGGAGCCACCAGTAGCTGAGTGAAGGCACCCCATATGGTTTGCTCCTTGGATAATTAGCCCTTACAGCCTTCAGTTCAGTTCAGTTCAGTTGCTCAGTCATGTCCGACTCTTTGCGACCCCATGAATCGCAGCACACCAGGCCTCCCTGTCTATCACCAACTCCTGGAGTTCACTCAAACTCACGTCCATTGAGTCGGTGATGCCATTCAGCCATCTCATCCTCTGTTGTCCCCTTTTCCTCCTGCCCCCAATCCCTCCCAGTATCAGAGTCTTTTCCAGTGAGTCAAGTCTTCACATGAAGTGGCCAGAGTACTGGAGTTTCAGCTTTAGCATCATTCCTTTCAAAGAACACCCAGGCCTGATCTCCTTTAGAATGGACTGGTTGGATCTCCTTGCAGTCCAAGGAACTCTCAGGAGTCTTCTCCAACACCACAGTTCAAAAGCATCAATTCTTCAGCACTCAGCTTTCTTCACAGTCCAACTCTCGCATCCATACATGACCACTAGAAAAACCATTGCCTTGACTAAATGGACCTTTGTTGGCAATGTCTTGCTTTTCAATATGCTATCTAGGTTGGTCCTTTTCTTCCAAGGAGTAAGCGTTAATTGACAGGGTCTTGATAATGAAAAAAAACCTGATGTTTGGCCTCTTCTGTCCCACCTCCCTCCCCTATGCTTACTGCATCCACCCAATAAATAGCAAGAACTTCTGAAAATGTTCTTAATCGGTGATGTAGTTGTGTAGGAGAGCCATCTCCAGAGACAGATTTTTTGCTCTTTGCATAATAGTCTTGCAAAGGGACTTTGATTTGGGGAAGAGCACCTTAAATGGGACATAATGCCACACTGTGCACTATAGATGATCAGGAAGTCCCTTCCTGGAACATGAGGCTGCCGAAACCTGCTTTGCTTCTTTCCCTCTTTGGATGTTGCCCAGAGACCTTGATAACTGGAGCTGTTCCTCAGACTTGCCACTTGGCTCTGCTGTCACTGTGGCTAGTGTAGGTGTAGACCGCTGGCTGTCCGTATGGGGGCAGGGAGAGGGGTGCCCGCCCTGCTGTTCCCCGCCGTGGGCAGGTTGAGGAATTCTTAGTGATCTTGTTTTCCTGCCGTCACTAGACTGGCAACTAGACTACGTTGCCAACTGTCTTGTCTGCAAAGAAATGTAGGAGCATTTCAGATTATCTTCTGCTACATGTGGAGGAAGAAACGTGAGTTCCCCAGTTATCTACTAATTTTCCTACTTACTTAGCCATCTGGACTTTAAACAAGCTCTTCAGTGTTGCTGTGTGACTGTCTAAACCTTTGGATTCCTTTTGCTTCTTTTCCCATTGGTTTAAGTTGGGACAAAGTGGTCAAATGGCGCTTGGCAGCATTTCTCAAAAAGTGCCCCATGGTCCTTCTCACTGTTTACCATAAACACAGAGTCGGGGCCAGGAGCCCAGACCTGCAGAATCAGAGTATCTGATGTGGGCCTGGCAGCCTGCATGTTCCCAAACTTCCACACTAAACCTGACGGTCACTGACAGGTGGTGATCGGTTGTCCTTTGATGGTAAGAAGCCAAGAGAGAGTAGTGTCTGGCTGTCCAGCTACAGCTGCTGGGATAGCCAGGGTCAGAATCCTAGCTCTGCTTGTTAACATGACTTGAAGAATGTTACTTAACCTTAAGCCTCGCTTTCCTTGCTGTAATTTAAGTTCATAATCATTTCATAACGATTTGAAGACTGAGAAGCAGATCCAGTGTTTCTGTCCTAGGTCTGATGAAGTGTGGGCAACTGTATAGAAACGGTGAGTTGAAGAGTCTGAGAGAAGTGTAGTCAACTAAGGGTTCTATAAAAGCAACAGGATGCTTCAGGGGCCCAGTGCCTTACATAATCTCATGGTTCAGAGTCCAGCCTTCTTCCATTCTCCCACCTGTAAATTTTTATAATCACATCTCAGTTTGTTTTTTTTTTTTTTTTTCTTTTCAGTTTTTATTTAACATTCTTCTTTGCCTCCTTGGAGATATGTCTGAAATGTATTGCATTGTTGCGAACTCAGGACTTACCCAGACCTCATCTTTTTAATAGACCCTATTTATGTTTAGGGGCTTCCCTGGTGGCTCAGACAGTAAAAATCCTGCCTGCAGTGCAGAAGACCTGCGTTCAGTCCCTGGATTGGGAAGATCCCTAGGAGGGCGGCATGGCAACCCAATCCAGTATTCTTGGCTGGAGAATCCCCATGGACGAAGGTGCCTGGCGGGCTACAGTCCCTGGGGTCGCACAGAGTCAGACACAACTAAGCACAGTACAGGCGGTGCTAGTGGTAAAGAACCCTCCTGCCAGCACAGCAGACAAGAGAGACCTGGGTTCGATCCCTGGGTTGGGAAGATCCCCTAGAGGAGAAAATGGCAACCCACTCCAGTTTTCTTGCCTGGAGAATTACATGGACAGAGGAGCCTGGAGAGCTACAGTCCATGGGGTTGCAAAGAGTTGGACACAACTGAAGCAACTTAGCACGCAGCACACATTTACCTTTAAGAGGGATTTTTTTAGGAGGAAGAAATAGAGTTAATTGAGAAAGAAAGCATCTTTTTCTGTGAAGTGACTCCTGGGGAGTATTGGGTACATGAATCTTCTGTGTGTGCTCCTGTTGATAGTGTAAGATATCTTCCGTTTGGTCAAGGTGGTTATGATTTTGACCCTTTCCCTACAGCTGCTGGCTGTAGATTTCCATCTAGTTAGATCTGTCTTTTATAAAAATGTGCTATTGTATGTGTTAAGGATAATAAATAGTGGATATCCCTGTGGATTCTGTATCCTGGCTGCCAAGGGAATTGAAAGGTCCTTGATTGTAAATATGCCCAGGGCATGTGGTAATGTTCCTATTTTAAGTCTATAATTCAAATGGAAATCACAGCCTTTTGTTTATTAACAGAGCTTGTGTGGCAGGGCAATTGGGACTGGTCCATTTACCTTTTGAAATTTTATCCATTTAAATCGAATCATGTCTGTTCTTATTTTAATTCAACAGTCTGTTTTAAGATCTTCATAGAGTATAACTCTGCTTGGCTACTTGTAGTGTATTTCAAGTCTCCTTTTTAAAACAAACAAACAAACTTGTTTTTGACCCTGATTATTTGAGAGCCCGTTGGTAGTTAAATTATTCCCTTCTGCCTCTTGGAAAGATGCATCTGTGAAAGAATATTATTTTGAGAGAAGGGGGGAAAAAGGAATTTAATGCATTTCTTATGAGGAAAAGAATGGCCAATTATTCTACCTCTGAGAGAAATAAAAGTATGAGACATTGTGAGCCAAGGGAAAAGCTGACCAAACCAGGTATGGAGTTTTCCTATCCCTAATCATTTTTTAGTCTAAAAAGGCCCTGACATTATAGAAAAATACAGCAAACTTTCCTTCTTCTGCCTTGATGTTGTACCATGTTGCTCAGATCCTCCTCTCTTTAAAGACACAGCCTTGCAGATAAAGTGCTTGGGCGCTCATCCTCGACCCTGTCTCTTTCCTCTTCTGTTTCTTCCTTTGCCTATCCCGCATCAGTAACCAACCATTGTGCTTCATTTCAAGGTATTTTTGTATTTTGGCTGTTTACATAGCTCTAGGAATAATGTTGTTTTTTAGTCTGTATTTAAACCATTATCATTCTGCAGCTTACTTTCCTGCTCAGTGTTGTTTTTCAGATTTGTTTTAGTGTGTTGCTCTCATTTAGACTAACTGCTCTGTGTTCTGCTCTGTGATTGTACCATAAACATGAGCACTGCCTTCCTTGTCCTGCACGAGCCAGGCTTCTCTTTGGTATATACCTACCTGTAAGAAGAATTTCCTTGGGCTTCTTTGGTATCTCAGCTGGGAAACAACCCCGCCTGCAATGCAGGAGACCCCGGTTCAATTCCTGGGTCAGGAAGATCCCTTGGAAGAGGGATAGGCTACCTACTCCAGTATTCTTGGGCTTTCCTGGTGGCTCAGACAGCAAAGAATCTGCCTGCAATGCAGACCTAAGTTTGAGACCTGGGTTGGGAAGCTCCCCTGGAGGAGGGCATGGCAACCCACTCCAGTATCCTCGTGTGGAGAATTCCCATGGATAGAGGAGCCTGGTGGGCTACAGTCCATGGGGTCACAAAGAGTCGGACACGACTGAGCAAGTAAGCACGGCAAGGAGAATTTCCTAAGTATTAGGGATGTATATCTCTAACTCCAACCTCATAAGAGTGTGTACATGGAGCAGCACCATATGAACGTGCCATGGTGGCCAAACCATATTATATTTCCATCGGTGGTTACAGCATACCCGTTCCCCTACATCCTCATTTTTAGAGTTTGCCAGTATAGTCAGTGTCCTACAGTATCTCAGCTTACAATGCCCTGATTATTAATGAAGTGATAACCTTTCTTTCTACGCTGAATGCCTCGCTGCCGTTCTTTCATGAAATGCCTGTTCATATACCTTTTGGCCAGTTTTTCTGTTGGATTGTTTCTCTTGATGATTCCAATAACTCTCACTACCACACGTACCCACCTAACAGTGTCTGCATCCACACACTTTAGGGTGAATTATTGGAGCTCCTGTGAAAAGCCACCCCCTCCTTCCCTATGTAAAGACATTGTATTAACAGTTCTATCCTCTTCATTCTGCATTATCACTTACTGGCTTTCCACGGGAACTGTGCCTATGATTTCTTCCCTCTAAAACCGGAAACCAAAACCCCTTCTCTTCACCCTGTTTCCTCTGCCGGCTACCACATAATGTCTTTATGTTTTGTAGCAGAACTTTCTGAAGTATCACATGTACTCACTTTGTCCACTTTTTCTCTTCCCATTCCCAGTTCCCGTCAGGCTTTCCTACTGCTTCACCATAATTAATCTTGCCAGGTTACGGATGACCCACACTTAGCTTAATCCAGTGGATCTTAGTCACTTGCCTTGTGTGTTGACACAGCCGGTCTTTCCCTCCTCGGTTCACTTTTTTTCCTTGACTTGGATGAAACATTCGTCCTTTGTCCTGCTGAGATCACTGATTGCTCCTTCTCAGTCTCCTGTTTTTCATTCCTTCACTTACTCCTTACCTTTTAATGTTAAAATGCCCTAGTCCTCTGTGCTTCTCAGTCTCTTTGCTTTAAATACCACCTATATGCTGCTGCTGCTGCTGATACGCTTCAGTCGTGTCCGACTCTGTGTGACCCCATAGACGACAGCCCACTAGGCTCCCCCGTCCCTGGGATTCTCCAGGCAAGAAAACTGACATGGGTTGCCATTTCCTTCTCCGATGCATGAAAGTGAAAAGTGAAAGTGAAGTCGCTCAGTCATGCCCGACTCTTAGCGACCCCATGGATTGCAGCCCACCAGGCTCCTCCGTCCATGGAACCCTCCAGGCAAGAGGACTGGAGTGGGTTGCCATTGCCTTCTCCGACCTATATGCTGCTGCTGCTGCTGCTGCTAAGTCACTTCAATCGCGTCCGACTCTGTGTGACCCCATAGACGGCAGCCCACCTATATGCTAACCACTCCCAAATGTAAATTACCAGCTCAGAGCTTTTCTCCAAACCCACACTGCCTACGCAACACCTCAACTTGAGAGTTTAGCGTGCCGGTAATCAAACTCCTGTTCTTACCCCCCTCCCTCTACCTGTGGTCTTCCTCATCTTATGTGATAACCCCACCACCCCACCAGTTATTCCTTTACCTTCATGCTTGACTTCTGCCTTTTTTCTCTTCTCACATTCCATCTACCCACTTTGAGAATATTCCCAGATTCTAACCACTTCTTACTCTCTCACTGCTCCTTCTTGATGTAATCTACCATCATTTCCCACCGAGATTAATCCCATAATCTCCTAATCAGTCTTGCATTGTTTTCTCCTTTCTTTGCTTTAGTGCCTATTCTGAGCACAGTAGCCAAAGTAATTCCTTTAGATGTTAAGTCAGACATGTCTTTGTCTGTTGTTCTTCCCTCTTGCTCTGTGCTGTAGCCACAGTGATGCCTCTCCTGTTCCTTCCACCCACCAGACATCTCCTAACTCGAGGCCTTTGCACTGGCTGTCCTCTCTTCCTTTCTCCAGATGACTGCATCCCATACCTCTTTTGAGTCTGTTAAAATGTAATGTGATGAGGGTAAGCCTCACTGAGAAGTCAATGCCTGTGGCTCAGTATTCCAGTTCTCTCTCACCTGGTTCTGCCTTTTTCTTTATCCGTTTCACTTATCAGCTACTGAGTCTGTGCTTTGGCCTATCGGTTTGTTCATGGGTTAGTAAAGAACTCTAAAATTTTACTGGAGTCACGTTTATCAATCTTTTCATGGTTTGTGTTTATTGAGCCTTGTTTTAAGAACTCCTCCAGGATCCTTGGGTCCAGTAAAATTTTTGGCTACAGCTTTTTGGCTGCAAGATGGGCTGGATAAAATGTAGGCCTGAGGATGGGGTTGAGAATAAAGACCTTGATTAGTAGTGTGTGTTAGTCACTTAGTCGTGTTAGGGATCCCTTCTGTTCCCTCCAGATGAGTGTTAACCAGAGACCTCGTTTTAGGAAGGTAAGATCCTGAGGGTGGGGGAGGGTGCCAGGCATGTCTTTGGATGCTGAGATGCTGGTACTGGGCTTCCTTCCCCAGCCAAGAAGAAGTAAAATGATTGAAGTTACCTATAATGCGAGTCATTGCCAGGCCTACATACAGAGTCACTTCTCAGGATGAACAGTGATTACAGCACATACTGGTTTGTGTATTATCCGCCCACCAGAAAAATCAAGCATTCTTTTCTGTATTTATTTATTTTTTAGAAAAAGCATTTCCATGTAGATTAGAATCTAAACTAGACAGTCCATTTTAGCAGGCAAGATTCAGCTAAAGTCTTGTTTTCTCAGAATACATTCCATACCTCAATTGCCTCTTAGAGATTTCAAAGGCTTTTATGTACCTGGTAATTTGGAGGAATTGCTTTTATTTTGTAGTTTCTTAGGGACTTCTAATATCTCTCTTGTAAGATGTTTACAGATGTCAATAGCTACTAGATCTGAAGGGTTAGAGTAACAAGATCATTCTGTTTTCACTTGTGATATCTTGTTTTCTGCTTGTGCTATTAGTTCTTTCCTAGGTTCATGAGAGACATACAGTCAGGCTCAGGTCACCCTGGTTTTTGCTGGGATTTTTGATGTATTGTTTTCTTCTTTTGAGAGTGTCTTGGCTCAGCCCAGTCCAGTCAAGCGCCTTTCTTGTCCAGGCTGCCTTGTTCGCACATTGAGGTGTGTCTCATCCCATGGCCCTTATTTGAAAAGCTTCCTGAAACTGTTTCTTACCTTTCCTGGTTTTGGAGTTCCAGTCAAGTGGCCTTGCCTTTACCTTGGTGGTGTTTCAGAATAAGCAGGGTAAGCTTCTGATATCAGGTTCTATGGCATATCCTAAGGCTGTGGAAGGGCAATTTTAGTTATTTTGTTTCAGTCATTAAAAAAAAGCAAATGTTCACTTAGTAATCACATACCTCCTCTCCAAATAGATTGCCCTGTATTGCTAGAGGAATAATTTGAATACATTGGGACTGTTTTGCTCCTGATGGCTGATTCTGATAATCATTGATTTTTGTCTTTATTTAAAATTCTGTTCATTACTGACACCTAGTATCTTCTGTCTAGCAATCTTTCTTACGCTGTGAATAGTGCTGTCATAAACTCTACTTAAGGGCTTCTTAATAGTGACCCACTATAAGGAAATCTCAGTGGTGGGTTATTTCTTTAAAGAAGTTCATGTTTAGGGGTATACTTATTAGGCAGCAGTCATGCCACCATATGACTTGATCAGAGTTTAGAAATCCCAGTTGTTCCTGTTCAGAGTGTGTAGATTCTCACACCTCAACTCGCAAAAGGAAAAAAGACTCACCTTCAATTCTGAAAGTGTCTTCACTTCTTTGAGGAGCACTGCAGTGATCCTGCTGCCTTTATTTATTTTTTAACCCAGAGAAATGAGAAGGCAGTTGGTATATATGAAGCTTGAACTCAAAGAATTGTGCATATTCTCGGTGATATCAGTGAACTGAAATGTTTAAGTGATGTGTTCTGGAGGCCAAGTCTTGCTTTGGGTCTAAGGGAAAACCTCTATTTTGATGCCTTTGACCTCAGAATTGTCATTAGGATGAAAATGATAAGTGTTCTTAATTTGAGTGTAGTTGGATGCTTAAGAGACTGTAATTTGAATACTTTAAGTACAGACTGAATTACATAGAGATCTTGTTGTGTCAGGTATATAAGAGATGGCAAAACAAACTTGAGCCCAGGTGGACTAATCATACAGAATGGGAAGCAGTGACATGCATCTGGGTTGGAGGTTATTGCTTAATTTTCTCTTTTTCTCTCTGATTTTTTTCTTCTCCAAATATGTGTTCATGCAGATGGCATACTTGTTCTCGTGTATGATTCTGCATCTTTCTTTTGGTAGTGCATCTGAATACATACCATAAGGGAGGCACTGCATACTGGGGTCTGGGGTCACAGAGGACAACAGAAAGGGACGTGATCTCTGTTCCCATGGAACTCAGGGGCCAGCGGGGGAAGCGCTGACCGTGCCAACCAGTCGAGCCAGCGTCCATGGAACTCATGGGGCCAGTGGGGGAAGCATTGACCATGCCAACCAGTTGAGCCAGCGTCCATGGAACTCAGGGGCCAGCGGGGGAAGCATTGACCATGCCAACCAATCGAGCCAGCATCCATGGAACTCAGGGGCCAGCGGGGGAAGCATTGACCATGCCAACCAGTCGAGCCAGCGTCCATGGAACTCAAGGGGCCAGCGGGGGAAGCATTGACCATGCCAACCAGTTGAGCCAGCATCCATGGAACTCAGGGGCCAGCGGGGGAAGCATTGACCATGCCAACCAGTCGAGCCAGCGTCCCCCAGTTTCTTATTCACATGCTCTGGTCCTGCATACCCTGTCCTACCCCACCCCCAAACTCCTCAGGTTCCTTCTCCTTTATCCGCGCTGTCCATTCCCCTGTCAGTTGCTGTTAATTCATTTCTTAAACGAGTTCTCACGTCTCTCAAGGTCCTGTCAGTCCCCAGTTCTGTCGCCTTTATCTGGACCCTCTCTCTTCATCTCAGTTGTTTTGCTCAAAACACCTCTTTTGGGGGCAGTCTGAGCTCCAAGAAATAACGAAGGGATTGATTGCATTATTTGTCTGTTGAAATACTGTTTGTTCCTGCCTCTCTCCTTTTGCTTTTTTCCCCATCTCTAGTTTTCTTCCTAGTTCATTTCTATCCTGCAAACTCATGTTAAGTCCCACCTTGTCAATGAAACATCTCCCGATTACTTCTTTCTTTCCA
Source organism: Budorcas taxicolor (assembly GCF_023091745.1). Classification (NCBI taxonomy): domain Eukaryota; kingdom Metazoa; phylum Chordata; class Mammalia; order Artiodactyla; family Bovidae; genus Budorcas; species Budorcas taxicolor. Next base: position 93,885,204 of record NC_068913.1, read on the forward strand.
CTTCCCTGAGTTCTAATAGCACTTAGTCCCTCATCTGTATCACATAATTCAGTGCTTATTCAAAACTGCTTCGTGTTACTTCATAGTTACAGGATTTCTGCTATTATTATTGTTAGGTTACAAGGATTTTACATCCAGGATTATAACATACCTTTACATAGTGCTTTGTCTGGGGCTAATAGTTGGTACATGCTTAATAAAGGCTTATAGAGTAATAGAATGAGATTTATAGTATATCTGTAAATATTAGAAGGGCCCTGATAACTCAGTGAGCTGCTTTTATGTTGCAGTTTAGATAGCTGTTTCCCTGTTGAGGAACATTTAGGTTGATTCCTGTTGCGTAAACAATTCATTGCTTATTTTTGAGCCTGTCATTTGTAAAAGATAATTTTGTTCCCTGTAAAGCAACCAAATACTTAATCACTCACTATGTATCCAGCAGTTATTCAATATTTGTGATACTAGAAGACAGAGCCTCCTTCAGGTGCACTGTCTGTATCTTGTGCTCTTGGCTGTGTTCCTGTCTCAGTTTTTGCTTTGATTTCCCATTCCTGATGTGATATTTTATTTTGCTTTAAGGATAAGAACAAGAAACTCCGTCCCCTCTATGACATTCCCTACATGTTTGAAGCCCGGGAATTTCTGCGGAAGAAGCTCATTGGGAAGAAGGTAAGCGATGACAGAAACCTATTTACGAATAGTTGTGTGTTGTTTTAAGCTCGGCCCTTCTGACGGAATCCCAAAGACCGGCAGATAGATGACTTGCCTCCCCCAAGTCAAGCGATTTTACTTTGATACAAAGAGAGGCGTGCCTCTGTCTCAGGAAGTGACATCCCTCGGGAGAAGTCTAAAATTGGGGCCCTGACCACGGTGTGATTGCCAAGGCGCTCACGGTGAGTTCTTTCCAGGGTCCAGGCTCAATTCCAATTTCAGTAATTGCATATTGCCCTGAGTTCCATTCACTTGGCTCTCTGCTTCTCTCCAGCCACCTCCATTAAAAGTTGGGGCTGTGGGATTTGCTAGGGAAAGAAGGTGGCTGCTCTTTACTGCTTTCCCTATTTCTGTGGAGAAGAGGGAGCCTGCCTTGGTGGGGAAGAGAGCATAGTTTCCTGGTCGTTCTTGGGGAGACTTTCTGGTGGAGCCCGGAGGCTCTCAGAGGGCATTTCCTTGGGTTGTCAGAGCAGAATGTTCTAGGAGCTGCAGAACTTGCCGTTCTATCAAGCGGATCATTAACCTCTGATCTTCCCCTGACTTTCCTTGACCTCCCCACCCTGCCTGTGCCGAGCATTTCTTTGTGTCCTGGGTAAAGAGAGGGAATGAGTTGGAGTATTTCCTTTGGTAATTGAGAGAAATTTGTGGAGAAGGACTGTGATTTGTCTTCTCCTTACTTTGTTTTGGTGGGAATTCTTCCAGGAAATGTTATGTTTTTGGCCAACTTTTGTTGTGGGTTCAGAAAGGCCATGGTTCTAAGTCTGGCCTCAGCATGTTGAAGCCATATTAGCATTCTTTACCTCCATGCAGGTTTTTAAATGATGGGAGTTGTGAGAGGTTTGTCAAAGTAGTGTAAAAATAAATATAAATATAAGCCATTTTATTATATACCATAGTCACTAGAATGATAAATTACAACAAGAGATTTTGAAGCTGGGCATAAGATGAAATTGCTAATTTTGAGGTAGAGACACCAAACTGGATTCCCTAACATGAGTATTAAATCTCCTCAGGTTCCTTCAGAAAATAGGCTCATTTGTCATTGTATAAAACTTGACAGAATGTTGTATTCATTCATGAAGTGTAGTGCGAATGATGGCTTTAAGCCTCTTTCAATTTCTAGATCTCCTGTTATCTGATCGAATGTCTAACATCTCTATTTCACAAAGTTGATACCATATCACTCATTTACTGGCTCATAAACAATGGCATAGAGACAAGCAAGGAATCCCATTCCCCACCCCGCCAGCCTCCATACGTATGCATGCATATCTATTGAAATCCGTCCAAGAATCACATTGAAAGGGATAGCAGTGCATATTCACTTCATGGGCAGCCAGTTGTGTGGCCTGTGTTATGGCCTCCACCAGCTTGGTTTGAATATTGCCCTCCCGGATTCTGCTTCATCTCTGGGAGCATAGATCACAGCTCAGGGTAGCAGCTGCTAAATGGTTTTAGGTTAGTCCAGGGCCCTGCTCTCAAACACCGTGTGCCTGCTGGGCGTTTGTAAAGTCCTCCGTCTCAGGATAAAAGGACTAACCTCCAGTGTCAGATTTGGTGGCAATTCTTAAGCAATTAGTCTCCTTCTTGGTGGGAGAAACCTCATTTACTGGTGCCTCTGCATCAGAGTTGATTGGATTCTGTTTGTGCTGAGCCCAAGTTTTGTCCCCCATGGTGACACTGTATAAATGATGAATACTGTATCCCCACGTAGGGAGAAGGATGCAGCTCAGCTCTGCTGGGCTAGAACATTCCTGATGCAAACTGCTTTTCCTGACTCACCACCTGAAACCACTTGCCTGTCTTCTGGGCCCATCAGTTGCAACAGCAAACACCCATGTGCTCTGGAGTCTGGGAGCAGACAGGGCAGTTGGCTGCCTCAGGGGGTGGCCCGCACATCATCATACATTTCTGCCAATTCCCTTCAGACCTCTGCAGCTGTTGAGAGCAGCATGTAGTGATTAAGAGGCACCAAGAGGGTGCATGCGGGCCTGTGTGTGCCCGTGTGCACGGAAGCTGATTAGGGCTGCCTGTCACAGCTTAAGCAAGATAATGGAGGTAAAAATCATCTTCTCTGCCCAGACTATTATTTGACCATCCCAGAGAGTCTATAATAAGACAGTTTGCAGGGATTTCTAGAATGTAGAGAAATAAGATTGAAGGTAAAGTGGTGCAGTGCTTTGTTAAATTCAGTGGCCTCCATTTCAGTTATGGAAATGCACTTTGGTTCACTCCCCAGATTTAATTCTGGCTAAATGCCTTAATTAAAGTAACCAGGCACCTCTCTGAGTCTTGGTTTTATCATTTCGGAGCTGGGAATATTATTTGCCTTTCCTCTCTCTTGGATGAGAATCTGCCATAAAACTAGTCATTCATGTTTTTCCAGATGCCTATTAAGATTTTGTTTTGTTTAATGATACTGCTTTCATGTAGAATCTAGCATACCCTGACTTTTTCAGGTGAGGTCAAGAGATGTAATCCATGGGCAACTAATTTGCTCTTGCCCAGATTTGGGTGTTACCTGATACCCACTTCCACAAAATGAGTATGCGCTTGTGTTTGAGTATACATTTGTGTGTGTGTTTGTGTTTTGTGTGGTTTGAGGAAGAGGTAGAAGATGTGTATATCCTGGAAGAGTTTCAGTAGCTGTCTGAATTGCCACACTGCTTGGTCGAATGCCCTCCCCATCCCCCCGTTTGCCATCTGCCATCTGTGCCTTCACTCAGATTTGACTCAGGGAATATGCATGGAGGAGAGAACTGCCTGACTACTTTCTTCTGGGGTTCTTCATGGTCCCAGTGTAGTGGACACTTGGGATCCTTGGTAACTTCAGTGTGTCCTGTAGTTTTCCAAAATGGCATGCTTAGTTTGTGTAAGACGATGAGATTGTGATGCACTTGTAATAGAACCAGAGCTACAATCCTATTCTGATCGCAAGAACAGTTTCTTTCTCTGTGTATTTTTTTTTTCCTTACTATTTAGAGATTGTCAGCCCTAGGAAAGCAAGAGTTTGTATGTCTAAGTCATTTTGCTCTCAGTGGAATAAGGTGATGGTAGCTGGGAATCTTCATTGGGAATTTTCCACAGCTATTTCATAGAATCTCTAAATATTTTTTAATCTGTTTAATACAGCATTTACAAATGACATGTGAATCACTGTAACTTCTATCCCTTGATTGTGGAATTTTTGTCACCAAGGGGACCATTGTGTTCAAAGCTGTAACCTGTTTGGACCATTGAAGGGTCAGAAATGGTGGATGAAATGAAATTCCAATGAAGCTTCAGCCCTGGGAGTAGAAAGATGCTCAATCCAGGCTATCCTGCCTCTAGAAGTTCTACCCCCAACCCCCACCCTGCAGCAGTTCATCTATTCCCTAAAGATTTTACCACTGTTTTCGTTGAATAAGTTGAATAAGTAAACTGGGGAATGAGGCTCATTTGTAAACCAGTAGCTGACTTTGTGTGCTTTTTATGTCATTAAAATTTGTTCTGTAAACTATGCAGACTCTTTTTAGGCACTCAAAATTAGGTAATTTTCTTGATAAATGCAGACATTTGAAAAGTTATTGGGCTATAAATTAGGGAATTACTGCTTTAGATTGTTCTTTTTTTGGAAGCCTATTTTACTTGAGGGTCATGGTTTTGGGGGTGTGGAGCTTTTGGGTGGTAGGTGGGAATGATTTCTCTGTGTGCCAGATTTAACAATTCCAGCAGGTTCAAGACCGAACCTCATGAAAAATCTGTTCTCACTTTTTAGAATGGTTGGTATAGTATGTAAACGATATTATCTCTATTCTGAGTTAATGTGCTTTTATGAGCCAAGCTGGCAACCCAACCACTGTTAATAGTCTTGCTTCTCTGGGATAAAATATTCTGAACGTCTAAGTCGACTATAGAAGATACGGCTCATTTGTTCTTCGGTGGCTACCTGTGCATGATTTTCATGCCATTCCAATATGTATGTAGCATGAACTAAAGACTTGCTTTTTTACAGCACTTCATATAGTGCTCATTTTAGCCTAAAAAGTTAGAGCTGTCATTTATTGAGTTGGTTGTTCCTGGTAAACACTGAATTTTCTTTTCACTTTGTAAAATCTTCACCTCTGCCCTGAAAGATATCTGTATCATTCCTATTTTATAGACATAGAAACCGAAACTTACCCCAGATGTCCATGCTTTTAATGATGCTTCTGATCCTAAAGGGCGTCCGGAAAGGCCTGCTTTCCTCTTGTGTGCACTGACTGGTGTGTAGATGGCCAGGGTCAGGGGACTTTGGGGGTATGACCGTTCTTGGGTATGACACCCTACCTGCTGTGAGAAGTTGCTTCTCTGCCGCCACAGCATCCTTGTCCACAGATAGCCGCAGGTGGTCAGAGCACCAGGGATCAACCCTCTGAATGCCTTCAGCCCTCTAGACATTATCTCATGAGTCTTTGAGATGTCCCTGTGAAATGATGTTTCCTCAGATTGCTCCTCTGAGAAGCCCGTGTCAGATTACATGATCTTCTTCAGTTCCACAGACGATGTGAGGTCATAGCAAACAGCGTTAAGCCAGTGTGGAGCTCGATTTTACTTTCTCTTCCATCTTCTGGCAGAGGTGAGGCTTCTGGGAGAAGGGAAAGGGCAGGTTACTTTTTTCTTTGTTAATCTTCGGCAGGGCCCCCCGCAGGTTGAGGAACACACTCAGTGCTCCAGTGCCTGTGTGAGCACGGGACCCTGAGGAGACCCCGTGTAGCCTTCCTTAGCCGACGCGGCACTCAGCTCAGCCGGTGGGTGCTCTTCAAGGGTCTGGGGCTTCCTTGAGAATTCATTTACTCTTCTCACAGGCTGCGTCGCAAAAATACTTTTGCTGTGTGTTAACTTAATCCTCTGTGTTAAGTACAAAGCTGGCAGTCTGGGGATTCTTGTTCTTAATTACCTCTGATGCAGTTTAGTTTGGTTTTTATAAACATTTCCTTTGTCATCTCCACATTTTTCATTTCATATTAATGTGATTCACTCACGCCATGGAAAAGTCCTCTACATTAATGATCAAAACAGGCCCTAGGGTTGTGAATGCATTGTGATTTAAATTGACAGGTTTATGCGAGGTTGCTTGTCCTTGCCTTCTCAGTGCCAGCTGTTACCATCAGTGTGGCTGTAAATTTTTTGAATAAATGGCTGAAGATATTCACCAAATCGAGATGTTTCGAATTGGCTCGTGTTTTCTGACCATACCTTTTCCGAGTAAGACTTCTCCCACTTGGACGGGACGAGAGCGTGTCAGTGCACCGCAGGAGACCAAGGGTCATTGGAAATGCCATTGACCTCTTGGCTGGACTCATCAGCTCTCTTGTCTGGTGCAGGTAATTAACAGAAATGACTGTAGAGTTTCTGGAAACTCAGTTGTTCCCAGCAAGGTAGCATTCTCCTGGCTGCCACTTGAGAGCTCTTCTTGATGAGCTCTTGGTTTTATCTGTAGGTGGGGCAGAGTACCTCTGTGCTTTAGAGACCTTCAGCGTGTCGAGCCGAGCACGTAGCTCTTTGGTGAAGTATGGTATTTGTATGAAGTATATTCTTACGCCTTCTTCAGAAAGGACATCTTATATAAATGAAGAAACCAGAAATTGAAACTGCATTTCTGAAAATTTCTTATGTAGGCTTACCTGTGGGAAATGGTTTGTTAGATACCAGGATCCTCAAGAACTCCTATCTCTGGGTACTGTTAGACCTTACTTGGTTTAAAGACCTTCTTCCCTGGACTCCCAAGTTGCTCGTAGGTTCTGGTGAGAGTCCTTAGATTTATAACTGATCGTCAGTTGGCTTGTCTTAAGCCACCCACTCCTGATCTTTTCACCCAAGATTCTGAAATATCGTCCTTAGGGCTGGAACTTTCCATGCCTGTTCTCTGCAAACTGGGCTTTTATTTTAGGGGGAGATTTGTGCTGAATCAGCTCAGCTGTGTTTGGGGGTAGGGAGAGGACAGGCTTTTTTTCCCTACTTTAAAAATAACCCTTATGTGCCAAAAAACCCTATAAAATGTGCTGAATTGCAAATCTTCCAACTTCCTATACCTCTTGGTTTACAGCAAATAGATTCTTTTGAGCTTGGGCTCAGTGATAATGTACAGAATATCTTACAGTGTGTGGAAGAGAGTAAAGTGAGACTACCCAGACGTGCTCTGTTGGGAAGCAAACCCAACTCTTGTTATCTTTTCTCACAATATTTTTTCCGTAGTAGTTTCATCTTCTAAGGGTTTGTATAGGGATAGTACATATGAATTTTCTAGGAAGAAAGGTTTTGTTATATTTGCAAAATCAGACATCATTCCAAAGTAGTGAGTCCAAATTTTAGACATAGACTCTTTAAGATTTCTTTCTGTGGCCTCTGTTTTTGATGTGTCCAGAAAGTTAGGCTAATATTTCCAATTGCTTATCTTTCCTAAGGACATGAACAACTTGTGGGTGTACAAGAGGGTAGTATGCACAATTGTCTGGTTCTAAGGTGGAAATTCTGGAGAAGGCAATGGCACCCCACTCCAGTACTCTTGCCTGGAAAATCCCATGGACGGAGGAGCCTGGTAGACTGCAGTCCATGGGGTCACTAAGAGTCGGACACGACTGAGCGACTTCACTTTCACTTTTCACTTTCACACATTGGAGAAGGAAATGGCAACCCACTCCAGTGTTCTTGCCTGGAGAATCCCAGGGACAGCAGAGCCTGGTGGGCTGCTATCTGTGGGGTTGCACAGAGTCGGGCATGACTGACATGACTTGGCAACAAGGTGGAAATTCCTCCAATTCGTTACAGTTGGGTGACTCAAGTGGTGTCTTAGGGCTTCATGATTGAGGTCATGCGGTTGTGAGCTCAAAGGCCATGTGCTCCTTGTTTTAATGCATTTAAAATCTGAGCAAAGGTTTTACTCTTACCAAATCAAGGTCCTTTGTTGATACCTAGAACTGCCTTCTTGCTTCCACTGACTAGTTATCTTTCCTCTGGCAAGCTTTCAGATATTCCTGTGTGTGCGCTCAGTTGTGTCCAACTCTTTGAGACCCCACGGACTGTAGCTCGCCAGGCTTCTCTGTCCATCGGATTCTCCAGGCAAGAATACTGGAGTGGGTGGCCATGCCCTCCTCCAGGGATCTTCCTGGTCCAGGGATCAAACCTGCATCTCTTGGGTCTGCTGCATTGGCATGCAGCTAAGCGTTGCAGTTCTACCCTATAAGGACTGCTGGCTTGGACAGTCTTTCCTGGTGGTTTCATGATGATAGGTGTAGTGGGCTGAGTAGTGTTCCCTTAGAATTCATGTCATTTTGGAACCTCAGAATGTGACTTTATAAGGAAATAGTCTTAAAGGATGTGATGGGTTATAATGAGATCCTTCTGGTTTAGGGTAGAGTCAAAACCCAAAGACCCATGCTCTCATCAGAAGAGGGTAAGACACAGACGGAAGGGCATAGGACAATGGAGATGGAAATGCAAGTGATGCATCTTCGTCTGTCTGGCCAGTTGACTCCTGACTGGAGTTCTCATTCTTAAGTTTTGTACTTTAGTGATAAGCTCCTTTGAAAAGTAATCCATCAGTTGGGGTTTTATGTTGATGTTCTTTCACCTCTGACACCCTGCCTGTCTTGTCTTTCTTGCATTTTTTTTCTTTCCCTCCTTTCTTCTCCCAGGCTTTAATGCCTGTGATCTCCAGACCAGTTGACAGTTGATACAGAATAACCAATACTTGGTTTTCCCTGGTGGCTCAGTGGTAAAGAATCCATCTGCCAGTGCAGGAGATGTGGGTCTGATCCCTGATCGGGGAAGATCCCTGGAGAAGGAAGTTGCAACCCACCCAGTATTCTTGCCTGGAGAACCCAATGGACAGAGGAACCTGGCGGGCTACCATCCCTGAGGTTGCAAAAGTCAGATACAGCTTAGCGACTGAAAGATGACTAGGACAGCCATTACTTGAGCACATTTCTAGTGTTGCTGGCAGGCTCATCCGAAGACTTCTGCCTTGTTTCCCTTCCTTGACGAATCAGTGCTGATGTCTGCTTAAGAAGGCTGCTGTAGTCACAGGGCTTCCATCATTTCGACTTTGATCATTAGCATTTTGAAATATGGCACGCCCTGGGAGAAATCATTCTGGCAGGAGCTTTTGATGAACTATGCTCATCCCATTTAAGGCTGATGAATAGGACATTAGGGATAATTAGCAGAGGCCTGGTCTGCAGTGCCGTGTGAAACAGGTCACTTGCGTAGGTGTGTGCCACGGGGAGCTGTGCCTGAGTTTCTCCTGTTACTATAGGAATCTCAGTTTTTGTCTTCAATCTAGTCTTTTTGGACTGGATAATTTTTCTGTGGCTTTGCCTTCCCTCCTTTTCTGGCTGTAAAAAGTGATTGGACTGGGCTGGGCTAATGAGCAGGTGGCCCTATTCAGAAGACAAAGGTTGAATAGGCTTATTCTCTTTGAGGACTGAGCCCCTAAAGCTTCGATCATGCCTCATCACTTGATAGTATAAGAAAGCCAGAAGAGGAAGCCTGATGAAATCAACTCATTTTTATTATTCAGCAAATAGTTCTTGAGCAACTACTCCATACCACACCTTGTTCAAGACATTGGGGTTGGAACCTTAAAAACATCTGTGCTCATGGAACTAATAATAGTCCAGAAAAGCCACATGATGGTTGGGTACCTTTTGGGAGGTAAAATGTGAATAAAGTATCATCTCTTGTCACAAGCTGCCTACAGTCTAACTGCGATAAGATTACATCAAAATGTGCAAAGTTGAATAAGAACAGATTTGAATATCTGGTGAGATAAGAAACATGTCTCTTGGCAGGATTGGATTAATATTAATGTGAATTGTACAGATCATAGTTGTCTTTCAGAGATAGGAGAGGTTCCACCTGCTGTGTGACCTCATGCACTCAGTGGCTTCAGCGGCCTCTTACATATGAATATTTCCACCCCTTGCTTCTTTCTCTGCCTTCAGATGTACTTCCAACTGCTGGAATCCCCAGATAGAGATGCCAGGAGAGAGGTGTCAGCTATTAGGTCTAAAATGTAGTTTTTATCTTCCATGTGGTTTTCTTCTCTGCCCACAGACCGTCTTGGTACCTTTTGGTGGTCTTAAATATTGTCACCACCCAGTCATCATCTCAAACTTTAGTATCAGCAGTCTCCCCATCCCAAGTTCACCTCATTCTGCCATAGTTACCGCTTCCAAATCTTCCTTTACCCAGTGTTACCCATGGCTGTGATTCTGTATGCTCCTTATCTCTCAATTATTGCAGCTGCGTCTTAAGTGGATCTGCTCCTTCTAGTCTCTGCCATCTTTCACGGTGCTGTCAGAACTGCTTTCTGTGTTCACAGTCGTGGTCACCTCACAGACTCTCGTGTACCCAGATGCCTGCAGGAGAGCTCCTGCCTCCTTAAGTGAAGAGAAAAGAAAGCTGGTTGTGTATAAAATATCATAATGTCATTTAGGGATGTTTCCATTTCCAGTCTCACTTCCTACTCAACCCTCCATATGATACATCACAAAGAACTTGTCACCCTTGCATCGACATGCCGAGCCCTTTCACAGCTTCCTGCCTTCACACTTCTTTTTCTGTAAGGATCTTAGCACGGTCCTCTATTCCTGGCTCCCCATGTAATGTTGGGGCCCCTTCATCCTCTCATTCCCCTTTGCTGGTTTCTGGAGTATCCGTTCCCAGGTCTGACCTCCCTCCCTCACCCGTATCAGGCAAAGAGCCTGTCTGACCTTTTTCTTCAGCTCTCAGCTCCTGATGTCAGGAATCACATTAGGATCCCCCAGTAATAAGTCTCTACAGAAGCAGTGGAATTTGTCCTCCACCTGGCAGTTCTTAAAAATCGGAAGTCTTTGGATATAGAGAAGGGATGTAGAAAGCTCATCGCATAGCTCTGAGCCAGGCAGATGGTTTTCCTGTCACCTGTCGTCTTCAATTTCCTCATTCTAATATAGACCTCGAGCCCCACTCCAAAGAGACTTTAGGCGTAGCTCTGACAGATGAAAACCATGGCCTTACAAATAGGTAGAATGAGGATGTTTCTCGTGTGTTTTTCTGGATATGAGTTGTGGTTATGAACTGATGACTCCCCCTGACTGGCAGTGTGCCCAGGGGCTGTTCCTGAGGCAGCTGGAGCAGCCGCTCCTTGGTTTGGGAGGTCTACTTTGGGGCTGTTCCTGCGTCCTTTAGAAACCTGTGCAGCATTTCTAATTTGTTCTCTTTAAAAAATGATTTTTGACAGAGGGGCTTACTCAACTAGTAGGCAGTAAGTGAATATTTTTCACTTGAATCCTTCATTATGATTTTAAACCTCTAAATGATAGATGCTTGATGGCCCCTGACTGTTGCCTGCCGTGCTCGTTCCCAGGGACGTGGGCTCCATAATGTCCATCTTCCCCAACAATAGTCCAGATGAATTGGAAATAAATAAGTCCCTGACTGGCTCCACTTGGCCATTTCTGCGACGTATAGCTTGCTTTATAGCCTGGCAGGTTGCTGCTGAGCCTGGCTCCTCAGAGCCTGTCAGGCTAGACTTGGATGTGGGGAGGAGGCGGGGAGGACTGTTGGGTAGGAGAGGCCAGTTGAGCGTGGGGTTTTCCTGCTGGAGGCCCCCAACAGGGGGCCTGTAAACCTCTGACACCCCTTAACCTCATTCTAATATAGACCTCGAGGGAAAGGAGGAAAGGAGGGAAGTAAATAGTGGAGGGACCTGGGCCCTGATTAGGAATTGGTTGAACGTTGCGGTGAAATCTTGCCACGTGCAGCGAGACAGCAGCAGAAGCTTCTTTACTCTCCTAGTGAGTCTTAAGAGCTGAGAGATGCATCCCTAACCAACCATATGGTCTGCGCATTCTCACCGCCTCTGTTTCTCCGTTTGTAAAATGGGCATGGTTGTTTGAACAGCTGTGGCTCCTCCGGTGTGCAGGTATAGGGAAGCGATGGAAGCAGCCTGCTGCCTTAGGAGTAACTTTTGGGGTAGGGCACAAAGGGTGGACCCATGTAAGCTCCTCGGGATGGAACTAGAAACTAGCACCTCAAGTGCAGCCCTGCGGCTGCATCCACAATTATCAGCCTACATCATAATGAACAGGCGGGGTATTTTTGTGATCTCAGAGGCCGAAAGATACACAGCTGAAGATTGCGTGTGTTCAAATTCTTATACTTGGTGAATTTCTTTCTTTCAGTCTGCCTTGTTTTCTTGATCTGAAAAATACAAAGGAATCTGCCTTTGTAAGATCTTATTTAAGAACCCAGAAAGGGTCATTGGTCATCCTGGTATCTCTGATGAGACTCTCTGATGTAATGGGCATCTCCTGGGTTGGCCAAAAAGTTCATTTGGGTTTTCCTGTAAATACAGCCAACTCACATACTGATCACTGTGTAGTTTTCCCGGTAGGGGAAAGGGCAGGCTAATTTCCCTTGCCTGGGCCAGAGGTGGGAGAACACCATTGCCTGGTGCCCAGGGACGTGAAGTACACCTAATCCTTGTTCACTTAACCCCATGACCTTGGATTATGGTTCCTTTTATTTCCTTGTCAGCAAAAGGGGAATGAACATTTTTTTGCCCTGTTTTTGCTGAATTGATTGATCTAGTTGATCTTTTTATAGTCCTTAGAGTTTAATTTTTTGACACCAAAGACATATTTTACTTCAAATAACAATATAATGTGAATACCTGTAGTAGCCAAAACACAAGATTTGAGAGGTGCGTTTAATTGTGTGAAGATAAATCTCTACACCTCTCTATGGCGTGACTTTAATTATCCTTAACCTACCAGACTCCTGCTTCCGTAAGAGAAAGCTTGGAGATTGAATTTATTCTTTTCCCGCTATACTCACATTACTGTTACGGTCAGAGTGCTTTTTCTGTCTTTTCATCTGAAATTTAAAGTTTAAACTGCTATGGTTGGGGTCACAGTTTTCCCACTGGGGAAAGCGCCTTTTTGCTCCTTTTCTGGAGCCTGTGTCTTCAGCTGATTGTTTTCCTCTATCATTTGTCAGCTTGCTACATTTGGCCAACATGGCTTTGGAAACCAAAGGTGTCAGAATGACCGACGCCTTGAGGCGGCCCAGAGCCTTTTTTACATTTTCTACTAGTTTCTTCCATTGCCAGTGGTGTTGCCAGCCATGGGGAAGAAGAGCTGTGTGTGGTTTGAACTCCGCAGCAGGGGAGGGTCTTTGAAGAGGAAAGACAAGGACAAGTCATGCTGCTGTTCTTCAGTGCTGCTGGTTCGGTGGCCGCTAATCCGAGTTTCTGAAGGGAAAATGGTCCTGTGATCACTAAGTCTGGATAGATTTGTTGTGTCTCTCTTGCCGTTCTGAGAGTGAATGTGATATTGATAGCCTCTCATATTTTCTCCTTTTCACACACCTACTCCCTCTTCCTTTCCTTCTGTCTCTAACCTTCTGGTGGTTTCCTTCTTCCCAACTCTTCTGCCTTCCATTTTCCATCCCCCTCCTCAGAGGTGCTCAGACCCACAACCTGTTCCGAACAGCTTCAGAATTCCAAGCTTGTGGTAGCTCTCCTGTTCACTTCACACGCCCATCTACCAAGCTGTCTGACCTGGCCATTGCACTGGATCCCTGGGACCTTTCTGGCCTTAAGAGGGGAAAAGTGATTTGCTAAATGTCATCTTTTCTTGTTTCTGTTCTTCCTCCCAGCAGCATGGAACTTGGTCCATGACCAAAGCTGACAACGCATCAGCTTCTGTCTGAACAAGTCCACTCGGTTTGCTTGGCAGTTCCAGCTTCTCCTTGGGCTTGGGCTGTCTCGGATGAGCATAGAATTTGAAAGGCTAGGCAATGCTGTGTACATTTTAAATTGCCTGCTTGAACCATCACTTGCTCTGTTTTTGGAAAAGGGAAAGCATGCATGAGGAAGAAACTGTTGATCACCCCTTCTAGCCAGGACTGGGCCAGGGTATATGTGTGCTTGCTAGGTGCTCCGGTGATAGGTCAGCTTAATACTGCCCCGAGCGCAAGATCTTGTGGGTGCTTGGGTGTTGTACTCATTAAGAAAAGAGAAACTATTTGGTTGACACTGGGACCTGCTTCCAAATCTGGGAACATGTGTCTTCTCTGCATGGTCCTCCTTCCTGGAATTGATAATTGCGTTTGTTTTTCCCCTGACTCCAAGCCATTGTCCCTGTCCTCCACCCTGTGTGTCCAGGTTGATTTTGGGGTTCTTCTTTCTTCCTTTTCTTGCAGAGATTCCTCTTTGCATTGATATGTATCTATGGCAAGGCAAAGATACTTTTTAAATTTAATTTTTAAACAGCCAGGAAGCCATAATTTGAAACGTTTTTTGGTTGTTTTATATAACATGTTCTTTACTTTTTTTAAAAAATAGATGGAGGTTTCATTTTTAGAAAGGACGTATATGGATAAAGCCATGCATCTTTTTTTATTTTCTCCTGAAGATTTTCAAAGTCAAATCAAGAAATTAAATCCTCTTTGTTGTTTCATTTGCTGAAACAGATATTTTGAAGTCATTTGGCAGGAAAGCCAATATGGAAACACAGGATATTTTTGACAAATTATTGTATAAAATAGGCAGACCCTTAAATTAGTTAACATATCTGTTAGGCATTTGTTGGAAAGTCAATAACATTGTTTTAAGTTTTTCTTGTGTGTGTGTGTGTGTGTGTGTGTGGGGTGCACGCTAGTCTTACTTTTTGTGTTAATTGAGTAGGTAATACACTTCAAACTCAAAATGCTGACAAACGGTGTATTAATCAAAGAGCTCCCTTCTACCCTGGTCCTTCAGCAATTCAGTTTACCTCCTCAGAAATAACTAGTATTATCATTTCCTTGTAAATCTTTTCCAGAGATATTTTCGGCCAATGTAGACAGATGTGTTTGTGGGTGTATATTCTTCAAATACTAGTATCATAAATAGTTAAAATTTCATATATATTGCCCAAAATGACATCTTTGCATTTGTATTTCATTTTTATATACTTAAAAGTACTAAAGAGTTTTTGTTGTTATTCAGCCTAGTTTTCTCTATGACCATAATTTTTCTGCTTGAAAGTGTAAGTATGAGTTCAGCTAATATTGGGGAGAATGTCCATTCTGTATGACAGTGTATTTTGTTTTTGCTGTTTTGCTATAAATAACACATACTGCGTGTTTTATCAGTGACAAAAGCAACACTTATTCACTCTAAAAAAAATATTTCTGAAAGAAAAGTTAAAGCAAAAAGAAACTACCACCCAGGGTAGCATCTGTTAATACTTAAGTATGTATTATTCCAATCTTCTTTTTATGCATTTGGGTATTTGCATAATTTTCAGCTTAGCTAATACTTATATGGTACTTAGTGTTTTGTAACCTTCAATATGATGGTTTCTCTGTATCATTTAAATAGACTCTTACATGAGGTACTTTTATTATTTAACGGCAATTGAGTATTTTAGTCAATATCCTATTTTTGGCTATTTGTCGTGGTTTAGCATATGGACTTTTGGAAGCAAAAAGACGTGGGTTTGAATCTCTGGGGTAGCATTACCTAATCCAGGCCTGTCATGAGCATTAAATGAGGTAATAGATGGAAAGTACTTACTGCAGTGCTCGGCATATTGTAAGAGCTCAATCGATAACAGCAAACTACTGAGTCGGGGCTTGGGCAAATGAAGAACAGGGAGCAGTATATAATATGACAAATAAAATGTGAACTTGTTCTATTCTGTGTCCTGATAAGGTTGAATGAGAGAAAAGGAAGATGGCCATTCATTTTATTTTCTTCAGCCTCTGTTGGCTTGAAAACCAATCTTAAGAAGATGACACTCAATTGCTTGCCCTTCTTTTTAAGAAAACCTTTTTGATCCCCAAGTGCTCAGCGGCCCTGACTTGTATCTGTCTGACTCAGAGAGGAAGTGGGAGTGGGCCTGGGGAAGGAAGGGCCTGGAGAGAACTCTTAACATCCAGTTTTCTTCTTTTCTGAGATTCCTTGTACATTTTTTATAGCTTGATAGAGTTTCCATGGGAACTGGCAGGAGATCTGATGAGAACTTAATTTTCTATGACCCAAAGTAAGCTAAATAAAGGACAAAGTATGCCCCAACCAGCATTTTTTTAAGCCCCCAGTCTCTCTGAGAGTCTCAAACTTGAACTCTCTGTCTCCTGAACTTACCTATCATCAGTTAGAAATAAATGTTTGATGTCCTGCTTTTCAACTCCCAAATGAATGCTCAGTTAATCTAACATTTCAAACTATTATTGCCACTTTGATTTACTTTTAAAAGGTTGAATTCAGAGATGGATTACATTTGTGATAATACTATGAAATAGGTTCGTTCCTAACCCCATAGGTTCAGTTCAGTTCAGTTCAGTCACTCAGTCGTGTCCGACTCTTTGAGACCCCATGAATCGCAGCACGCCAGGCCTCCCTGTTCATCACCATCTCCCAGAGTTCACTCAGACTCACATCCATCGAGTCCGTGGTGCCATCCAGCCATCTCATCCTCGGTCGTCCCCTTCTCCTCCTGCCCCCAATCCCTCCCAGCATCAGAGTCTTTTCCAGTGAGTCAACTCTTCTCATGAGGTGGCCAAAGTCCCAGTTCAACTCTCACATCCATACATGGTAGCACATTTTAAGTACTTCACTGATGCTTCAGGTGATTTGTTATTCTTTGTATTATAGAATGATTCTTCGTTTCTCGGAGCAATTAATAAGTTATCCTAGTACTAAATAGAACAAAATGAGGTAAAAATTTGGCTTTATTAAAAGCTGTAAGTAAACTGGTTATGAGTTCGTATCATATTGTTGTTTCTCCATAATGTTACCCTTAAGGTTTCCACGGATTCTAAATGATGTCCTTTTTTACAATAAAGTGTATATTAACCAAAATTGATCAAAATGAATTAGGCCAGGTACATGCTCAGCAGTATTGTCATTTGTCAGTCTCTTGTCCCCCGCCCCCAAACAGGCCAGTTCTTCTAAGGACTAACTAATTTAGGGATAGGATTTACATTGACTATATAGCGTAGAATGTAAATTCTGATCTATATTCATTTTATTTGTGCTAGTCTTGTCATCACATAGTAGCATTCCCACAGCTAGGAAAAGGTGGATTCGTGTGCAGTTCCCGCAGACACAAACCTCCGTCTGCATTCCCATTGGTGTTTTACCTTTTTGAGCAGTGGAGTGCCTTCGTCTCTAGTAATCCTGCTCATCTTGCTACTGTTCATCTTGTTTCTTTAGTTCTTCACTTGGCAAAGCTTTTCAGATCTCATTCTTGACCCTTCTTCTTTGAGAGGGACCCCATTAACTTTCTTCACAGGTTAAGTATTTACCAAATATTTTCTCTGGTTTTTGTAAGGTTGTACACAATTACTATAGACTTGTAAGTTATTTTTGAAAATAGGGAAGTAGGAACATGCAAGCACTAAATAAAATTTTGTCACTTGATTCGAAGCCTTCTGGAGCACTGGACCTGGGAAGTCAAGTCTCTCCTATTATCAGTAACACACAGGTTATGCTTTTGGTGAGCGTGACCGTTGTCACTTTAGACCACACCGTAACTAAGATGATCTTTTGTTTTCCTTCTGTGATTTTTGTTTGATTATAAAAACAATGTATGTTTGTTATATTAAGTTTGGAAAGTATAAAAGAAAATTAAAAGTAATTCAAAGCACTGTTAGCGTTTTGAGATTTTCTTTGATTCATACGTACACAGACATAAATAAATATGTATGTCGGTTGACAGCATAAGCTGAACATTTCTTCACAAACTTAAATGAAATTTCTTGAAGTGATAATTGCAGTGGTTGTGTAATCTTATTTCATGATTGTGTGATAATTCACCAATTTGTGTTCATTTTAACTTTTTTGAACTATGGTACTATGGCTTTATTTTATGTTTTGATAAACGTGCCGTACTGTGTAATCAGCTAGATTCACTAGCATACAAAATCAGGCTTCTCCATGTGGGTGGATCTAACGTGAACGTGAAGTCACTCAGTCGTGTCCGACTCTTTGCAACCCCATGGAGTGTAGCTTACCAGGCTTCTCCCTCCATGGGATTCTCCAGGCAAGAGTACTGGAGTGGGTTGCCATTTCCTTCTCCAGGAAGGGTGGATCTAAAGTTAAGGGCAAAAAAGCTTCTATTTATATATAATTATAATTTGTATATAATGTCTATTCATTGATGTTGAGTGCTTTATTTACATAGGATTTGGCCATTTAAGAAGTATAATAGCTTCCCCCCTTTTAAGTCCCTTAGATTTTTCTCATTTAGAGTCAGACATCTGTTTTTTGAGATTTTAATTATTGAATTTTGAACGTTTATTTTTTCTCCAAACTTTATTTCATTTAGTCTAGTTCTTAATGCTTAATTTTAACCTTCTATTATTCCCATATTTTAGAGCAACTAAGCAATAGAATAGGTTTTTTTTTTTTAAATTTTGTTTTTTATATTCTTGCTTATAAATCAGTAGAATATGTAGCAATAAGCTGGATAGTTTTGGAGAAAACCAGAAACAGTAACCAAAGTTGGAAGTCTTTCTCAGCCTTCTCACGGATTACTCCTTCAGCCACCTGCACTGTATCATGTATTTAAGGGTAGCTTCTCACACTTGCAAGACTTTGAGTTCTTAGACTGTAAATCTCTCCAGGCATATAACAGACCTAATTTACTGAAATGACTTTTTATTGTGGATTACTAGTCTTGTAATTTCAACTTTTATTTGTAGGATTTAGTGGTTATAACTTTTATTGAGTTGCTGTTTAAGTTTGGATAATTCATATAACTCCTCTGAATCTGCTTTTTCTTACATAGTGATGTATGCTTGCCCTAGGTAATAACTGTGATTACTTTCATTTGATTTAAAATAAAGTCACTCATTTTACTTTATGCCTTAAAAGCTCAGCTAACTAAGAGTTGGAACAAAAAAAAAACTCAATGTAATAGAAATTTTAACTTAACCATTAAAAGTAACTTACTACTGAGATATATCTTCCATTTTCAGTCTTTATAATAAGCTAGCCTGTTCCAAATTGTATGAGTTAGCTGTTTTGTATTGCAGAAGAGACCCCTCTTGCATAATTTTTGGACAGATTATATAATCTTCCTGAATAACTGTCATGTTGTAAATGTTATTAATGTGACTCCCCCTGTTCCACAGCCCAGCCACCTCTAAGCAGTTAAAATACAGTCTCACAGTGTTCAAGAGAACCGAGAATGTGTATTTAAAAAAAAACTCTCACAGATAGATTGCTGATATATTCTAGAATTATTAAAAATTGGTTATATTCATTCTTTTTTTAGGCTTGGGTGTTGCTTATTAGATCAATGCCAGTTATTGGGTTGCCCAAAAAGTTTGTTTTTTTTGTTACAGTTTATGGAAAAATCCAAGTGAATTTACTGGCCAACCCAATAATTCTTCTCTTTCCCCCCATTTGCTCCAGATTAGAGTATCTCTAACATGCCTGTCATTTCCTATTAACTATGGGATTTTTTCCCTAGACTTTTGAGCCTCATACCATTGGATATTTTATTGATTACTATATTATGCTTATTGTGATAGTTACTCAAAAGAATTTTTATCACGTCACTAATAGAATGCTCATTTTATTAAATGTTTCAGTTTATAGCCTTGTGTCCATTACAACCATTTGTTACACAGGATCTATGTATAAGTGGTCACTTCATTTGATTTAAACATGCCTATGCATCTTGGTATATCTTTTACAGAGAAAATAGGCAATATATTCATTATATTATTGGTCCATCCTTTCTTTTTCACATAAGGAATCTGAAATTTTTAAAATATATGCATTACTATTCTGTTTGATTTCATTCATATACATATATATATGAAATTTAGCATGTATATATTGCAGTTTTGTCTGCCCTTTTTGTAATGCAATAAGTTTGATTTGTATTTCCTACACCTACTAGATGTTCTGAAATGTTTTGAATGAAATGAAATGATTGGGCTTCAGACCATTCTTCTGAGATTGTTCAAGAAGTCTCTTTTTGGGTTAGTTTGCTTAAAGATCTTGGCTACTGACTGCAATAAACTCTTGGCTATAGATGGATTCCTCAGTTGCTGATTTTCTAGTGTTTGAAGGTCGGTACTGTTGTGTGATCCAAGTGCTTCTCAGGATTCTACATATGCTCACCGGGCATTTTCCTGTTACCCTCTAGACCTGCTAGAAGTTTTAGCTTAAAATTCTTTCCCACAGGCTTGTCTGAACTTGTGTGGTGATGCTACAGGGGCAGAATATTGTTAAATATCTTCACTATATTCTTAGGCTGGGCTTTTGATGATCGGATTAGTAAATTTATAGCTCAGACAGTTATGTAATGACTAAACCAGTTTTCTTATTTTGAGTTTATCCTATGTGCTAAAAGACACGGGTACTTTTCTTTAGTAGCAGAAGAATAAAAAAATCTTCCTGTGCTAAGTTATGGAGGAGGGATCATTGGGGCTTTCTGTTTATTTCTGTCCTTCTGTGCTGTAGAATAATTCATCGTTCATTTTCCACTGTAAAATTGGTGCAGGCTGGAGAGGAATTGGGTCAGCTGGTATGTAGACCATCACATAGAAACGAGCTCACGTGACCCGTCAGAGAGTGATACATTGCTGTGAAAATCAAGGATGTATTCAAACAGGCTAAGTCATGAAGATATGAGGATCCTTGAAACCGTGTTACAGTCTGGTTCATTGTGAGTGAGTGTGTGCAAGGAAACTGGAAAGCAAATGCAGCCAGTGGGAGGCTTAAAGCTTTACAGGGATTTCATACCTTGAAAGAATATTTCCATAGATTGTATCTGTATCATTTTTGCCATTTTAAACAGTGCCTGAGTGCCTGTGCTGTTTGTCCTGAGCACATGATCTGTTGGGAAGAAGATTCTTTTCCTCGGAAATGGCTGGCTGGTTGTTTGGACCATCTCCCCAAGACTTAGGCCCTGAAAGATTTCTTTTTCCTCTTAATGAGAGAGTGGTGCCTTTTTTTTTTTTTTCTTTTTTTAATGGATTTGGTTGAAGTTCTCTGAACCGGACAGGTTGGGAAATTCAAATATTTCCTTTATGTGATTT
This sequence comes from Budorcas taxicolor, assembly GCF_023091745.1. Classification (NCBI taxonomy): domain Eukaryota; kingdom Metazoa; phylum Chordata; class Mammalia; order Artiodactyla; family Bovidae; genus Budorcas; species Budorcas taxicolor. Next base: position 93,905,964 of record NC_068913.1, read on the forward strand.
GACTCCAATGGTTTAGTTATTTGTGTTAATGATAGTAGCTTTTCTGCATATGGCATCAGATAGAGCCTTTCTTCTCTCAGCTGATTCTCAGTTATATTTTCTTCTTATAAAAAATAAGATTATTTTGATCATTATAATGAGATTTTATTAAAGTGTTTCTCAGTGCACTTGCTGTTATGGCTGCAGTCTCAAAAGTATATTTTTATGGATAAACACAATATGGTATATGAACACACTATATACATTCTGCCATAGAAGGAAATAAAGTACTGACATATGGAGCAACCTGGGTGAACCTGAAAGCATAATACCGTGTGAAAGATGTGAGACATGAAAGACCACTTATCATATGTTTCCATTTAAGGGACATGCTCAAAACAAGCAAATGGGAAGAGGCAGTAAGTAGATGGGTGGTTGCCAGGGGTTGGGGAGTGAGTGCTCAGTGAGTAAAGGGTTTTTCTTCGGGATGATGAAAGTGTTCTGGAATTATAATGGTGGCAGTTGCACAGCATTATGGATATAACGAAATTTATTAAATTGGTATACTGTTGACTGTTGGCGGAATGGCTGCTGAATGAAGGACAAGGAGTAGTTGGTGTTTCCTTCTTGATGTTATTGCTGGTTGGCATTTTATCCAGTGAGTTAAGTGGTGGGTGAGAGTAGGGATGGGGGTGGCTGCTGAAAGGTGTGAAGAGTCCCCTCATTAAGAGAAGCATCTACTTGTCTAGGGATTTGCTAATTCATAGAATTGCTTCGGATAATTACCTTTATGTTCTCATTATTAATGGGAAAGCAAGACATTTGGTTCACATGCTTGATTGATTTCACATTTGTATGTTCTCTGTCTTTTGCTCAAGATAATATCAGATTTTGAAATTTTACTTTCCTTCTCTTTTGGAAACTAGTTCCCAATTTGTTGACTAGATGTGGTAACAGGCCTTAAACTGATATTTGCTGGTTCATACAGACCGAGGTTCTAATAGGAGCAGTGACTGCAGAGGCAGTTTAGTGGTACACCCAACATATTCTGTCATATTTCATCACCTTCAGATTATCTGCTGCTGTGAGACAGTGTTTCATCACCGCTAGTTCTTAAACCCTTTGCTGATCTGTGTGTTCTGTTAGGGGCTTCCCTGATAGCTCAGCAGTAAAGAACCTACCTGCGTGCAGGAGACGTGGGTTTGACCTCTCAGTTGGGCAGATCCCCTGCAGGAGGGCACAGCAACCCACTCCAGTATTCTTGTCTGGAGAGTCCCATGGACAGAGGAGCCTGGCGGGCTTCAGTCCATTGGGCAGTAAAGGGTTCGACATGATTGAAGTGAATGACCATGCACACATACATTATGTTAGAGCTAAAAATGGAAAGCCCCTGGGTTATCATCAACCTTTATTGACTGTACCGTGATGATGAAGGGAGAGAGAATGAATTTGGTTTTTCAGAGTAGGAAGTCTGTCTGTCTTCTCTACTAATGGGAAATAGGGTTGCAGGACATGACATGAGGACGTAACACAGCCCTTCAGTGAGGAGCCCTTGGATGGAGGAGTAGAGGAAGGACAGCAGGGGAAGTCTACTGTAAAATGTTGGTGCTTAGTTAGTGGTCAGTTGGCAAAGTGGTATTTTATGTCCTGCATCCTATGAAGCATCATGTAGCTACCTCAGCTATAGGAAGTGCTGCAGATAGTTATAACAAACATGGGCCAATAGTATCAGTCTTGTCAGTGATCAGCGTGCCAAAATGCAGTTCCTTGTTACGTGACAAGTAGGGAACATATGGCAGGCAGGTGGCGGCGGCAGCATCATTATCAGCACACAGTGAGATTGGCGGTTCATCTGCAGATAGTGATGCCCACCTGCCATGGAAACAGCGCACCCCTGGGCACCCGGAAGTGTCCTTCTAGCAGTGTTCTGCGGCCCTGCATCATCCTTATTGGTTGGCCTGCATGGTGACCCTGGAATCATCCTGGGAATTAGTCAGAAATAAATGGTCAACACTGAAATCTGGTTAGAGGAGGCCAGTTTGTTTTTTTTTTAATTAAAGTACATGTTTCTGTTGTCTATTTTATTCCATCTACCACTGGTTTATATTTTTAACTTACTTTTTCTCCTTCAAATGTACTTTAAAATCTTAGAAATCTGTGATGTGGAAAGTTGAACATATACCTTTGAAGGTAAGCCCTTCTAACAGTGCTATGTACCCCCAGATTGTTTCTAAGTATGTCCCTGAATTCCCCCAAATGAGATTATAGCTACCGTTGTGTCTTTGCTTTTTAAAATTTGAAAACGTTGCCATAGCAGAAGATACAGATTTCCCTTGTTGTCAACAGCTACAGCATATTTATCAAGACATGCTTGTAATAGGCAAAAAATGGCCATGCTTACTGCCAACTTGGAACTTGGGCTAGTGTGAGAGTTCAATCACAACTTGTAATTATGCATTTGTGTTAAACCACCATGAATCCAAAGGACAGAATGCTTATACATGCATCTTTGTTTCTATAGAACTATATTCCTTGAAGTGAAATTGCCACGTCAAAAGACACTGCATATTAAATATTAGTACAATTGCCAGTTTGACCTCAGAAGATGTGCCCATTTAGGTTTCTGCCAACAGTAAAATTGCCACTTAGAGAAGCATATGAAAACTGAATGTTGATTAGATAAGAGCATGGACAACAGGGATTAAATTCAACTGGAGAACTAGGTAGAGCTGGGGGATTATGGTGGAACACAGAAGTTTCCCAGAAGTGTAGACGGACCTCCATAGATGTATGACAGTTTTGTAGGAATAGAGTGAGCTATAGACTACTAGTCCATCCCATTCTATAGCTACCTCTGAGAACTGGTGACACAGGTCCATCTAGTTAGACCTGTGGTACCTAGGCATGCGGCTTCAGTTGGCTGTCTTTAGGAGGCAGAAAAATAGCTATTTCATATCCTGCGAAGATGGAATGATTTGTCCTCCATGACCGAGGCTTCTACTCTGTTGTTAATGGGTTTGGAAACATGACTTCTAATGACTGCTGCCTGTGGGTAACCATCTATTTTCCTGGGAAAGTGATAGAAGGATGCTCTGGAATTCTTAGAGATTCTGGAGTAGCTGGGCTCTGTCTGGCTTATGTGGGTAGAATACCCCAAGTTTAAAAATACACACACACACACACATATTTAATTGTTAGATGCACATTACATCAAATTTATCATCTTAACCATTTTAAAGTGTATAATTCAGTAGTGTTAGGATATTCTCTTTCTCCTGCAATCAGTCTCCATCTTGCAAAACTGAAACTATACCCATTAAACAATGACTCCCTGTTCCCGCCTGCCCCCAGCCCCAGGAACCATGATGTACTTTTTTCTTGAAGTCTGACTACTCTTAAGTACCTTATTTAAGTGGAATCATGCATTATTTCTTTTTTTGTGTGTGTGACTGGATTATATAATTTAGCATGACATTCTCAAGACTCATTCAAATCGTAGCATATGTTAGAATTTCCTTCCTTTTTAAGGCTGAAAAATATTCCATTGACCACATTTTGTTTCTTCATCTGTGGATATTTGGATTGCTTCTGCCTTTTGATTATTGTGAGTAGTGCTGCTGTGAATATAGGCTACAAACATTTCTGAGACCTTGGATTGAATATACCCAGAATTGCTAGATCTTATGGTAATTCTATTTTTAATTTTTTTTTTTTTGAGAACTCGAGAAATATCTTTGCTTTGTGTCTCTATATGAGTAATGGAAATTGAAGGATTGTGAGTCTGGGAGAGGGCTTCTTTGTACAGCTGCTGAGAGGTAGCTTACTTCAGGAATCTAGGCTGTAATTGGTCCCTTTGACCTAGGTTTAAAATCCAGTGCTAATCACCTAATTTCCTAACATATATTTGTGGGCTGGAGACTTGGCTGTGTGAATATATGAATACTGGGTGGTGGTTTTTTTTAAAGGACCTGGATTTGAAGGAGAACACAGATGCAATCAGGATGGTCTTCGCTCAATGTCTGTGTGTAGTTTCAGACAGCAACCTCAGGTGTTGCTGCTCTATGCACGCTGTGCCTTTGATCGGGGAACTTCGTTTCATTTAGTAGGCCTCTATCTTCTGTATGCAGCGCTGGAAGAGGAAGGTAGTCTAAAGGAAGAAAGGCTTATGATGGTAACACCTGACTATCTTGGAATCTTTTCTTAGCAACACAACTGAGAATAATTTATGTAACAAAAGAGCTGTATCTTTGGGCTGTTTTTCTTTGTGCCATTGGCAGGTATTCCTTAAGAATTATATTTTTCTTTATATTTCTCCTCTGAGGTCACCATACATTTCTCTTTGTCCAAGTTACCGTTCTTTCACCTTCCATTAACTTACCTGAGTACGTATTTGTTTCCTTGGTCTGAATGACTTCTAAATGCCACCCTTTGGGCATGCTGGAGAAATAGGTATGCCCTGAACTGTGATGGACACAGGGTGGCTTTTCTGTACTGATTTCGCAATATCCAGCCCCCAAAGCATTAGGAATTGATCAGAACTCTTGGGCATACTTGAGCTCCCACTTTGATTGCTTCAGTTTCTCAGTTTGGCTTTTTGGTGAGTAGCCTTTTCCTTTGTAGACTGGCACAGATTTGTGGAGAAAATGTAATTTAACCTTTTCGTTTTTATCCCTGTCTTAAAAGCATTCTTCTTTTCTTCCAGTCCTATGACTGAGATGCCATTAAGCAAATACCCTTTCTTCATATCCCTGTGCTTCTCATCTTAGTTTCATTTTAGCTGTTGTTTTCACAACTGGATGACATTGTGTGTATTCTACACAAAGGCATGAGTATCTCTGTATATTTGTGCTGCTTGTGTGGCTGGAACTCCTCCAGGGAGAGTTCTGGACGGAGTGATTTAATTTCCCCTGACTGCTGCTGACCTTGGAAATTTTGGACACAGACGACTGTGACTGACACTTATATAGAGGAGAAAAAAGACCCACACTCACCCTTCATCCTCCAGAGGAAGGCAGTGGAGATGGTGGCTCTGAGGAGAAGAAAGAAGAGACAGGAAGGAGACCCATGTGACAGTTTCCAATAGTGTTTTGGGGGCTGCTGGCATTCTTGGGTGTGGATAGTGTGGTATGACAATTAGGTATCGGGATGAGTTCAACCATGATGCGTAAGATAATGGTTAGAACACTGATGCAAACACAGGTTGTGCTTTTCAGATGCATTTGTAGGTTTATAAGGACTTGGGAATCAAGAGCATTGATGAAAATACTTGTACCTGTGAGGTTACTTGCAAAGAGGGGTTTCTGTTCATCTCTGATCCTCCTCAGAGTTACTTGAAATATTTTCAACAGTTAGAACTTCATCTCCTTGATGATTTTATATGTGCTTGTTGCCTACCTTATACATAAACAGTGCCTCATTTCTGACCATGTTAATCTTCTGTTTTTGTCAGGGTGTCATCACTATTTCTAGAAATCATTGCCCATTGCTCTGATGACCTCTTACATAAAACATTTTCACGTTTACTTGTGAATCTCATGCCTGGGTATGCTTCTAATTAAATAGTTACCAAACTGAGTGTTTATTGGGAAATAGTGATGTCCACTTAAATGAATGCCTGATGTTGGGTAGAGACTCTTGGCATCTCCACAGGCCCCATCGGAAGCTGGGTTCTACCTCTCCTCTCAAAACAGATGAATGCATCTGACAAGGGGGTGGGAAGCAGTGGTTTTGTTTTGTCAGAAACATCAAATAAGAGAGCTCCTTGACTCTGTGCTCATCATAGAGGTTGGGAAGCATGGAGGTTCATGTTCCATTGATGAAAATGAAATGTGCTCAAAATAGTTCTGACTCTGTGGGGGAGTTGGGAAGGGTGATTGTAGATCGGAGAAAGCAACATAAATACATGTGAATAAACAGCCAGCCTTAGTACCTAATTACAATGATTTTGAAGGGGGTGTTACCAAATACATCTAGGCTGGTTGGAGAGGTGGGAGAGGATCATTGCTTATGTCTCCTTTTCTTTGCAACATAAATGTGTACTTTTTGGTCAGTGTATCTGTGAAACTTCTTTTAATTTAAGACATGCCAGAGCTAAATGATGGCCTAGTGGGACATAGCGATTTCCGCTTTTATCTGTGCTTATAAACATAAATGGTTCACATCTACCAGTTGCTCACTTTCTAATAACACCATACTCAACAGAGGCATTAGTCATAACTACAAAAGCAGGTGTTTCTTTTTTTTTTTAATAAACAATGTGTCAACCTATTTTTTTTTTTCATTTTTTTTTTAATTTTAAAATCTTTAATTCTTACATGTGTTCCCAAACATGAACCCCCCTCCCACCTCCCTCCCCATAACATCTCTGTGGGTCATCCCCATGCACCAGCCCCAAGCATGCTGTATTCTGCGTCAGACATAGACTGGCGATTCAATTCTTACATGATAGTATACATGATAGAATGCCATTCTCCCAAATCATCCCACCCTCTCCCTCTCCCTCTGAGTCCAAAAGTCCGTTATACACAGCTGTGTCTTTTTTCCTGTCTTGCATACAGGGTCGTCATTGCCATCTTTCTAAATTCCATATATATGTGTTAGTATACTGTATTGGTGTTTTTCTTTCTGGCTTACTTCACTCTGTATAATCGGCTCCAGTTTCATCTATCTCATCAGAACTGATTCAAATGAATTCTTTTTAACGGCTGAGTAATACTCCATTGTGTTTCTTTACCATGAGTTTCTAGTTACCATCCGTTAGAATACATTGGAAACATCAAGGTGAAGAATTATAGACTTGGGTCAGCAAATGAAGGATAAAGTTCAGCCACTGATTTGGTAGAGAAGTCACTCAAAAGTATCTTCCTCAAACATTAAACAGAATATATTCCACGATGACAGTTATAAATCAGAGAAATTTTCCTCCTTTGTGTACACATTTATTCTCACCCCTGAAATGTTTTTTAGAACCGAAAATTATGTAAATACCTTGTCTTTCTAGTCTAATTAAATAATAGTTTTTTTAGTCAGAAAATGAATGATAAACATTTTATTTTTTATACCATGTTTTTTCATATTTGGTTTGAGTATTTATAAGGATTCATAAATATAAAATGACAAAAGTTCCTGGGAGAAACTAGAGAAGGATAGAACCACAAAAGGTAGGATCGTGTATAGAGGACTGAGGCTAAGACTCTGGTCCCATAATGAACATTCTGGGCATGTACAGTCCAGTATTGCGACTGCAGCTATAAGTGGCTGCACACTTGAAGTACTGCTGGTTCAGACTGAGATGTGTTTTTCTTGCACAACACACACTGGATTTCGAAGTCTTTGTCAGTGAAAGAAAAGAAACCAAATACCTTAAATACTGGTTATATGTTGATATGATAATGTTTTGGGTGTTTTGAGTTAAATCAGAAATACTTTTAAAAACTAACTTTCTGTGTCTTTAATGTCACTGGTAGCTCAGCTGGTAAAGAATTCACTTGCAATGCAGGAGACCCTAGTTTGATTACTGGGTCAGGAAGATCCCCTGGGGAAGGGATAGACTACCCAGTCCAGTATTCTTGGGCTTCCCTGGTGGCTCAGATGGTAAAGAATCTGCCTGCAATGTGGGAGACCTGGGTCTGATCCCCAGGTTGGGAAGACGCTCTGGAGGAGGGTATGGAAACCCACTCCAATATTCTATCCTGGAGAATCCGCATGGACAGACGAGCCTGTCGGTCTATAGTCCACGGGGTTGCAGAGTCGAAGACGACTGATTGACTAAGCACAGCACAGAAGGTGTCAGTATACATACGTTGCTCTCATTTGTGACTCTTGTTGTTGTTGCCTCCTGAACAACAAGGATACATTTGACATCTCCTTATGAGAGGTTAGCTTGTGTCCTAGTAGATAGCTGAGCTGGGAATCAACATGCCCAGAAGCAGGACCAAGAGACCCTTGACAGTTTTGTTAGATGCTCATCCTATATCTAGATGAATGAGCGACTAAAATGTGTTTCAGATTTTAAGAAGATAATCTCTGATACTTTTAAAATAATTATGTATGCTACTTGTTAGCAGGGAGAAAAGATCAAGAATGCCTAAATTAATGTCCTGTTATGGCCAGAGCAGATGCCAACTTGGTTGCTCTCTGTTATCTTCCTGATTTTGTAAGGCAGGGCGCATCCTCCCCAAACACCTCTAGTTAGCCTATTAGTTGAGTTGATTCCCCACACTCTGCTTCAATTATCTTTGGTAAATACAATCTCCACAACTAGTACCTGCTGATTAACCTGGAGAGGGTCTAAATAAGTACTAAATAGTGTATCATTCTTTAAAATGAGTCCTATTTATCTGTAAGTTGGGATGAATATGGATGAGGTACATACTCTTGTTTGCTGTGGCTCCTTAAGGAGAAAAGTGTATTTAATTGAGTGTGTCTGCCTAATGACTTAAAGTCAACATGTGCCTTATTTATGCATATATGTATGTGTGCATGTATTTATGTATTTATCTCACAGATACTTATCACCTACCCTGTACCAGGCTCTCCTCCAAGAAAATCAGTATGTTTGTCTAAAAATAACTGACACATAGAGCTTATTATGAGTCAGGCCCTGCTCTAAATGTTTCATGTATATTAATGCATTTCTCTTATAATGGTGAGATAGGTAGAGTTATCCATGTTCAGCTGAAGCCAGAAGTGAGGTTACTTCTCCAAGTTCACAGAGTTCAGAGGTAGAATTGCTGGGAACCAAACCTGGAACCCTCCTGATAGCTCAGTTGGTAAAGAATCTGCCTGCAATACAGGAGACCCCAGTTCAATTCCTGGGTTGGGAAGAACCCCTGGAGAAGGTTCTAGACTACCCACTCCAGTATTCTTAGTCGTCCCTTGTGGCTTAGCTGGTAAAAAATCCGCCTGCAATGAGGGAAACCTGGGTTCAATCCCTGGGTTGGGAAGATCCCCTGGAAAAGGGAAAGGTTAGCCACTCCAGTATTTTGGCCTGGAGAATTCCATGGACTGTCCCAAAGAGTCAGACGTGACTGAAGGACTTTGACTTTCAAACCTGCACCCAAGTGGCTCCCAGAGCCTGTACTCTTACCCAAGCTGTTGAAATATTTTATTCTACTTACTTTTGTCTGCCTGTTGCCTTTACCAGACTTGCCCAGATGATGTGTTTTCTGTTTCCGTCATGAGGATGACAGGTCCCATGAGAGCCTTTTTTGTGAGGCAGGGTATTTTTTTTTTTAACATCTCTTTGTGGGTTTATGATTGGCCATGTGGAATAGTGGATGGAATTATATAGTAATAGCCTCATGTAACAGCCCAGATTCAGGCTTTGGCCTGGAAATGTTAGGTATCTCTTATGCACAGATCTTCGATTATCATCAGCATCATAAAGTCTGCGGAGTTCTTTGGTGGTTTGACAGTATTGAAGTATGAAGATACCTGCTCATCATCTAGTGAATGATTAGTTTCATGAAGAGTATCCATAGATTGAATTCCTTAGGTGTTACCTGAGTGTCTTCTGTTAATACTAAGCTGTTTCCAGACTTTATATGAGATTGGGATACAAATTTGGTTTTAAGTTCTTATCTTAGTTCTCTGAAGGGTCTTTGAAATTGTTTTCAAGGAGAATTCCACAATGGACCATGGAGGAATCAGATTGCCTGCTACCCTTTCTTTTTCTCTGAGAGCTTCTTTGAAAAAAAAAAAAAAAAGTAATATGCAGAATTACACTTTTCTTAATTTAAAGCTTTATCTCAATTTCAAAATATTTCTTCCCTCCTTCATGCTTTAGTATATAGAACAGAATGGTCAACAGCTTGACCATGTGGTCCTAACCATCTCATTAAGTGTCCTTCAGAATTTTATGTCTGGAAGGGTTCCTGATTACATGTATCCATTCATCAAAAAATTATTCAGTATATATACTCCTACTATATAAACCCTGTGATGCTATATAGCACACAGTGATGGCTAAATTGTCTTCTAGGATTCTCAAGTTCAGTGACTCTCTGAAGTTCTCGTCTAGTGCTCTCATTTACCAAGTGAATTGCCTGAGAAAAGTGAGGCCCGGAGAGATGATGTATGACTCATTCATAAGAGAATGACAGGTGGCATCAGCGGGGAGCTGTGGACTCCTTGTGGTCCTTGCTGTATAGAGGGCCAGGCCCTCCCCTTGTGTCCGTACATGTAAATGCTTGCATATACCCAACGTTCCAGGAGCATCTTTGCTGGAAAAATGAGGGAAACGTTTGCATTAACCCAATACTTCTTTTCAACTCATGCCATCCCATATGTAACCACCCACAAGCACAAAATTCAGGTTGTTATTATTCAGATGAAGACTTTGCTAAGATCTGCCATTGTTTAATTGAAGCTGCTCTTTATCAAGTGATTGACAAGTCAGGGATGAGTATCTGGAGATGAGAAACTCCAAGGCAGGAGAGCAGAGCTCAGACTCCCCAGGAGAGGGACATAAATGCTAATTACACGTTGACTTTAATTCTTGGTTTGTCATAGCTGTCTGCAGGTGTGCGTCTTGGCTGTGGGCTATTCTCAGGGCCTCATTTGTATTTGAGATTTTCTTTAATAATGTTACCTCCCCCAATGAGCTCTTTAATCTCTGCCTTTCAGTTCTTTCTCTAGATAGAGGAAAAAATTAATTGGCAAGTGAATGTAGAATGTAGTTACTAGTTCTTTTGGTGATTGAAGATGAAAGATTTGGGAGAGTGGGGTCTTTCCATTGATTTCCTTTGAAGACAGTTTGGGGATAGCATGCCTTTGGCCTGGAAGATGAGATGTGGAGCTGTTCATTGCCAATACACCCCTCACCACAGCCATCGCCACCGCTACTCACATAACCTTCCTGGTGAATTAGCATGATTTCTGGGAGAGAGCTGATGTTACTGTGTGCCATGTGCTTGGGCTGATGAGCTGCTGCCCACTGCCATCTCCTGAGGAGGAGGCCTGTCATTGGCAGATGCAAGGTAACCTTGAGATTCACTGAGTTTATTTTTAAGCAGGATGAATTATTTTTTCCCCCTGGTAGTGAAACTGAGGACTTGAGCTTGTTACTCGATGGATTGGGTGAAAACACAAAAATAGGTGAACATCTCTACATACTTTTTGACTTGCCCCCTGAATGCCCCAAATTGGACCATACCCACTGTTAGTGCCCTACTGGGCCCTGAGTTACTTCATGTACTCCTGAGTGGGTGCTCTTGAGGTTTAGCTCCTGTTCAGTGCTAATTTCCTGTGTGATTTTTGCCATAACTTCAACAGGTATCCCAGCCTTTTCCTTCTCCCAGAGGTTAGTTATCCGCCCTTGCCAGAGGAGAGTTGCCAGAGGGGTTGGTCAGAATAAATAGCATGCAGAGGACTCTTTCCCTCCCAGAGATTGGAGTCAGCTGTGTTTCTGTGTGTGTAGACCGCCCATTCCTTGCCCTCTGGGCTCTAACAACTCTGATCAGCTGCATGTGGGGCAACTCCGAAAACCTCTTTGTTGGCGATGGTAGTTTTTCAGCCTTGCCCCCACCCCGACTCCCTGTCTGTTCACATTCCTCACATTTATCCATCTCCTTAGCTTGGACAAAGTGATAAGGCTGAGCAGTAATGTCAGTGTGGACATCTGACCTAAGGAGTCCTCTTTATGATTTCTTCTGAGTTGTTGTATTATGACAGTACTTCTCATGAGAAAGATTTGCCTTGCCTTCAGCCCTTAATTGGCTTTCTCACTGATAGGGCTTCTTGTTGCTTTTAAAACGTGATTAGGTAGAGTGAGTGATCTGACAGAATTTGGAGGCAGCTGTTCTTCTGAAAATTTCCATATTCATTTTTAAAATGGATTTTTGAGGAGCAGGCAGTTTGAAGGGATTTTGGTGGTGCTCACCAGCAGTGTGGTTGATGCTCATACATCGCACTGTCTTCAAGTAGCTCAGTGAGAACCAAAGTGGTTTTTAGGAAAGGTGATTCTGGACTTTCAGACTGTGAGGATGGCCTCAGGGTGCTTGACTTCTCAGTACAGGTATATAAGCTTGGCCATGACCAAAGTCAAGTATATGCCTTAAGGCTGTAATGCAGGCTCTGTATGTTTCCTGATGGACACAGCACGCCACTTTGTTTTGACACACAAACATGGTCATCTTGAAAGGTTTCATAAAGAAAAAGCACTGCTCGATGTGTTTGTGTCCCTATGTTTTGTATATACTAGGATTAGCCCAGTATTAAAGGTTCTTCTGCTCCAGTCCATCCTCCTCCCGCCTCACCTCCCAAATTTCCGAAGTCCACCCCTATTGGTATTCAGTGTCGCCAGCTGTGGCGTTTGGATTCTTCTTGATAGTTCTTAACTTGGGCCTTGAGAACTATGGCAGACTGAAACTACATGTAGTTATTCTGTTGAGGCATTTTCATATTTTTAAACAGATTTTCAAAGCAGTCTGAAAAGGTTAGAGAGCTACTTTACCAAAATGTCTAGGAATCCTCCAAGAATATTCCAGATTTCTTCTCTGTCAACTGAAGTTTATGTAGGACCTTAAAGGTTCAGCCATTTGTCCTTCTCTCTTGACATCAGTCCTCTTTTAGGTTCTACAGCATCTTTTAGACTCAAAGTAGAATTGAGCAGAAATAAAGAGAATTTCCATGCGCCCCACCCACCCCCCACCCACCCCCACTGGCCCCGGCCATGTACTTCCTCCTATGTTATCAGTAGTCCCCCTCCAGAGTGGTATATTGGTTACAACTGGTGAGCCTGCCTGGACTCACCATCATCCATAGTCCATCATTTACTCGGGTTCACTCTTGGTGTTCTGCATTGTACAGATTTTGACAAATGTGTAATGACATGTATCCATCATTACAGTATAATCCAGAATAGCTTCACTGCTGTCAAAATCCTGCCCCCACATCTGTTCATCCTGTCTCATCCTAACCCCTGGCAATCACTGATCTTTTTACTGTCTCCCACATTTTTGCATTTTCCACAACGTCACAGTTGGAATCATACAGTAGATAGCTGTTCGATGGGCATTTTTCTCTTAGCAGTGTGTATTTCAGATTGCTCCATGTCTCTTCATGGCTTGACAGCTCATTCTTTTTAAGTGCTGAATAGTATTCAGTTGTGTTCATGAACCACAGTTTCTTTACTCACTTACTGAAGAACATATTGGTTGCTTTCAAGTTTGGGCATTTATGTATAAAGCTGCCAGAAACATCCAAGTGCAAATTTTTGTGTGGACCTAAGTTTTTAACTGGTAGAACATATGGTAAAAGTTTGTTCTATACAAAACCATTGCTCAGAGTGGCTGCACTGTTTTGTATTCCCAGTAATGGTGAACGAGAATTCCATTTGTTCTATACCCTCACCTCCATCTGTTGTCAATGTTTTGAATTTTGGCTATTCTAATCGACGTGTTAATAGTTGTCTTAGTTTGCATTTCCCCAATTACACATGTGGGGCGTATTTTCATATGCTTATCATCTGTATGTCTTCTTTGATAAGATATCCAAGTCTTTTACCCATTACAACATTGGGATTTTGACTTTCTTACCGTGGAGGTTTAAGAGTTCTTCCTATATTTTGGATACTATAGTCCTTTATCCAAGATGGCTTTTGGAGGTGTTTTCTCCCAGTGTGTGGTTCAGCTTGCAGTTGTTTTTTAAAAATCTTAGACCCACAAAGTCATACCATGAGTGAGCTTTTACAGCCAGCACACGGGGCTGCTAGTGAGCTGTGTTGCAAATCCTCAACCTTAATTACCTTGATTTCTTATTTTCAGGTCAATGTGACTGTGGACTACATTAGACCAGCCAGCCCAGCCACAGATACGGTGCCCGCCTTTTCAGAGCGTACCTGTGCCACCGTCACCATTGGAGGAATGTGAGTGTTCTGGCTGGTAGCAACTTGGCCATGGCTGGGAGTTCTCTTCTCATTCATGTCTCTCCTCCCTTTCACCCCGATTTGCTTTGTGTCACTCTTAACACAGTGGCTTGTGATTGTTATATGCCTGTGTAGCACTTTATTTGCAGCGTACTTCATAATTGCTCATTAGTTAATCATATATTTTCATTATTGTCATTATTTAAGATTTATTGGGCTCTGTGTCCTTGGCACTATGTAGCATTCATTATTACTATTAATAATGCCATTTATTGAGTGTCAATCAGGCCCTTAGGTACTATGCAAAATTAGAAAGATTGTGTATTAGTTTAGGAAGTTTAATTGTAGTTCAGAAAAAGAAGAGAGGTTAATTGGACATTTTCTTTGAATAGACGTATGTAATCAGTAGATGACAGGGTCTTCATCTTGTGTCCCACCGGCTGTACCCTGGTTACGTTCCAGAGTCTCTTGGGAGCTTGGTTGATGAGCAGCCTTCCAAGGAGGTATCTGATGGGGGCAGGAGGAAGCCCGCTGGGCCATGCTTCCACAGTAAATATTAAAACAGTCAGTCAGTCCCCGGTAGCAATTCTTACTCTAAGTAAAATATACCCGCATGCTAATTGTCTCCTTCTCTATTTAACAGTCTTAAATGGTGTTTGTTCCCAAACTGGTATTTTGCTTTTGTTTTAAAAGGGGGCATGGTGGAAGGGAAGAAAAGAATAGGTTTCTCATTAAAACAGGGATTGTCTTACTGCGAGTACAATGGAGCCCATTGGGAGAAACACCTTTCTCTAAGCTATAGCCTGTCTCTGACAGGAAGGATATGGTAGCTAATGTGCTTTCCAGAAGGTCTCCTACCACACAGGAGCTTCTCCCGTCCTCGCTCCAAACACCACACTGCCGGCCTGCCTCTCTCCCCCCGCCCTGCCCCCCGCTTCCTGTTGTCGCTTTTAGAAATAAGTATTTTTAGGTGCTGTTACGACTCCTATACCTATCAATGTTGTTGATGTTCACACAGCAATCAGGGGCTTCACTTTTGCCAAGAGGAACTGAATATAGGATTTTGATGTCATTATCTTAACACCTTCACAGGCGTTGGGTTATTTTTAGAAGCAGGTTCTTGAGAAATTAGATAATGTTTTCAGAACGGGGAAAACTGGGAAACATTTTGCTCATTCTTCTATCTGTCTAATTTGCAGCAATGATTATTACCAATTTGTCACCAGTTCTTAGGAGCTCAGGACATGCTTTCCTCCTGTGGAGAGCCGGAAAGTGAGTGTTCCCCTAGACAAATTTAAGATTTTTGCTGCCACAGACAAGGAGTCCTCTCCAGTAATTGCTCCTTCTATCTACCTCTGGTAAAGACAACACCACTGCTGTCAAAATGCACATCTTTTTGGCAGATGGTTTCTCTTCATGCTTATCTAATGGCCCATTAGAGTGGAGGGATTTTTTTTTGGTTACCACTGAGGTATATTGTCAAAATTTATGCTGCTTAAAATTAGATATTCTGAAAGTGTTCTTGTAGGGAGTTAACCTTGACCTTTCTCTCTCCCTGTTGTCCTAAGATGGTATTTGATTTACCAAAGTCCTTACCTCGAATTAGACCAGCCTGGCAGGGTACCTGGGGTGCCCTGCTATCCAGGGCATTCCGAATACTACTGTAGGAAAGTTGAGGTATGAATAATGCCAATATCCGAATACTCAACTTAGATTTTAAAATTATATTGAAAGTCTCCTGATTTTAATAGTTTTTTTGATAACATTGGCTAGAACAGAGGATTTATGTTTTTATCCCAAATGTTTGAATTCCATTTTTAACATAATGAGTTAAATATACTGAGTTTGCTCATGGATTTGTTTCTACTTAACTAGACTGTCTTGAGTAAATTCCTGGGCAGTAATTGGGAGAAATGTGAGGATAGCCTGATACCATTAAGACCTAATTTCACTAGATAGTGAGCTCCCTGAAGATAGAGATTATCATCTGTTTTATTCCCTGCTGTAGTCTCAGTGTTCAGCAGTTCATAGGCGTTCAATAAATTTGTGAGTTATTTGTTTACTGTATTGCAGTGTCCTTTATGAAATAAAATAGGGAGTGTTTAGATGTCTCATAACCTGGGACAGCTGTTTCTTCTGAGCTACAAGTTGGCTTTAATCTGCTAAATATACACATTAAAAAACTTGTATCCGATCCAGTAGTTTTCCCTGTTTATTTGGTTATTGGAAAGTCTGTGCCAAAAATGTGCTGTGCTTAGTCGCTCAGTCGTTTCCGACTCTGGCGAACCCGTGGACCGTAGCCCACCAGGCTCTTCTGTCCGTGGGGATTCTCCAGGCAAGAATACCGGAGTGGGTTGCCATGCGCTCCTCCAGGGGATCTGCCCAACCCGGAAATCGAACCCAGGTCTCCCACATTGCAGGCAGATTCATTACCCTCTGAGCTACCAGGGAAGCCCATGCCAAAGATAGGGTGCCTCTAGAAAATGTATCTGATAGCATGCTTCTGATGTTTGGGTCTTCCTCAAGGCTTTTCTTTATTTTCCTGTGGCCTTTTGTTTTCATTTTTCCCTCAACTTCCTCTGCTTAAATCATTCCAATACTACTGTAGGAAAGTTGAGATATGAATGATACCAATATCCAAATACTCAGCTTAGATTCAGAATTATATCAGATGCTTCCTGATTTTAATAGTTATTTGAAAACATTGTCTAGAGCAGAGGATTTATTCTTTTTATCCCAAATGTTTTAATTCCATTTTTAACATAAAAATGTACTTACATCTCCAGATCTTTGATGTACGATATCCTGGTGGATTAAATAACATCTTCTATGGAATGTCGACTTTACAATACTCCTTACGGAGCCCTAGATCCATGTGATTCACATCTCCCTCTTCTGTTACGCTTTTCCTGCTCTAATTTTTGCACATTTTGTGGCCATTTAAAAGCCATGCCTCTTACTAAACCTTTCGCAATGGCTTGTTTTTATAAAGGCTCGTTCTTTTTGTACTCATATGTCAATATTCAGTGAAATACATAATAAAAATGACCAGTATAAATCCAGGGACAGAAGTGCACAGGTGTGTTTGAGCAGTCCTCAGTTACTAACTGGTGTCAGCCTGTGGGTTTTGAGGAGGTTGAGAATGTGCGGGTCAGTTAAGCAAAGGTTGCTGGGAGAGCTTGTCTAGGAATGTACCACGTCTCTTGTGACAGGCTTTAGACTTTATTCAACGTTTAGAGATGCGGTAGAATTAAGAAAAGATCAGCGCTATGTCTGTCATTACCTGTAGGCTCATACCCCTTCATATGGGCCTTTGTAGTGTCTAGAGGCTTTCCCTTTAGTCACGGGATCAGCTGTGAATCTCTGATTCTCCAGGAGCTTTTCTCAAACTGCTCATTCCAGGGAAGGAGAAAGAAGAGGCAGATGAGATGGCCTCTTTGAGGGTTATTTCAAAGGAGATATTTTTCAGTGGATTTCACATGCCCAAGTGTGTGAGCTGGCCCTGTCTTCAGTAGGGTTCTGTCAGTCCTCCCATGCTTTCTTTTGCTGTGTGGGGCGGCATCGAGTTGCATGGCCTTTGGGAGGCCCCTCTCGTGAAACAGTCTTCAACGCCCTCTCTCTTGCCGTCTAGGGAACGAATGAAAATGAGGTTCATCGTTCCTCTAATAGATTACTTGTTTTTTCTTGATTAACTTCACTCAAGTTGGTGAGAGTTGTTACCTTTTAATCAAAGCAGTTTAAATAAAAAATTAAAAGATCAAACTTTGAGTTGTTTCTCATTCTCTGGCTCCCACGTTGGGAATTAGCTGATCCTTTTAGGCCTGGACTGTGACAGGAAGCTGTCAAGATGGCGCTTCCTGTTAATTACTTTTTATTGTATTTAAGACACTTAAATAACTCTTCTTGTGATTTAGTCTTCTATGTAATTAGCTTCAGTGATTAAAATCTCATTCTTCCGTTATTGCCAGAGCCTTCATGAAGAGCAAGTTTTGTGGGGTGACCTTTACTTGTGCTGGACTCACAATTACTTTGAGCTCCAATTTGGCAGATTCATAGTATCTATTAGCTGATTGACCATGTCTTCTTACACATCACGTTTTCAAAAAAAAAAGTAAAAAATTTTTTGTTCACATTTTTAAAGGGGCACCTAAAAAACTAACTTGGGATCCAGCTTCACACCTACACACTCATAATTACTACCTTCACACCTATACACTCATAATTACTACCACCACCCCATCCACCATCCATGGAAAATTGTCATGTATCCAGTAGGTACAGTGTCACCGAGGTATTGCCCCATTGCTTCTCATTATGTTAAAATATTTCACAATAATAGACAGTAAACATTTTTCCATTTTGGAGAAGTGAAAGATGGCAGAGATAGAAGTGTGGAATAAGAGCAGTTGGGAAATGCCTATTTTCTGCACAAGGTCAGTTTCTGGAGAGGTGATTTGAGTTTTATAACAGTGATTTTTAAAACATTGTTGTAACCTCTGCTCTTGACTGCAGAGCTTTGCTCCCTGCAAAGGCACTACTGTCCAGCTTAATGCCGTGTGGAGTCCTTACTACCAGAGATGCTGTGGGACGTCTTAGTTACCTCTTTCGTAATGACTGTCATGTAGTAGATGTGAAGCCATCTTTATGAACTTCCTTTGTGGCTCTTTGACTTCTTCATACATAGTTTGCCTTTATTATGTTTATTTAAATCAGACCGTTACTTACAAGGAATCCAACTTCTTTTGCTTTTTTCCATTTTGGTTCCAGCTTGCAGGCATACTTCCTCAGCTGTTCTGTTAGTCACTGAGCATGAGGTTAAGATCTTCTCCTTCTAGAATAGTTCTTTTCTAATCTTAGTTCAGTTTTTCTCGGCCATAGTAGGAAGCAGTGTCATACCACCCTTAGTTTTTCAGGCTTGAGTTCTGTAGCTGTAAGGCTTTCGCTGTCTAGTCAAATCTTAAAACATACTAATGTCTGAGCTAGTTTAATATATTGGTGTGTCTTAAAACATACTAATGTTTTCTTAGCTAAACATAGCTGAAATCAATTTCTGTCCTAGTGTTCTTCCTCACCAGGTGGCCCACGGCATCCTGAAGAGGTATTCTTTCAATAACCGACATAGTGGTAAAGTCGGTGTCTCAGCCAGGAGATAGGATCTGGGTTGTAGCCACCTCTTCTCTGCACAGATTTATTGCTTACAGTTCATCTACTTTAGTGGATTCCCCTACTCCAATCTTTTCCTGCTTTGAAGGAGAAAGAAGACATCAGAAGAAACATTCCTCTTCTCCTCCCCCTGAACCCCCTAACACCTAAATCATAAACACTTAACCAACCTTCACTTCTCAAAAGAGCACCTTAGATTGTTTTCTCAACCTCACAGGCTGCTTGATTTATATAACTGTGCTACTTCTGCCATGTGAAGTAGTGGGATTACGCCTGTTCACCATCCTGAAGACACTGGAAGCGTCTGTGTCATTTGGCTTAGAATACTTTGGAAAGAATAGTTAAATAATTTCATGTGTCTCCTGCATCATTTTAAGAGAACGGCCCCAAAAAGCACCATAAGAAGGAACTTGGTTTTTGCAAAGGGTTCAGGTGGGAGTCAGGAGAACACTGCAATTTTAGTTGGATCTTACATTTTGTAGCCGTCTATATGTGGGACTATCATGCTGCTGAGCCTTTTCTTCTTTCTTTTTTGCTTTAAAGCCCTGATGCTTTCAGATTATTGTATTACCCTCATCACTATAAGGAGGTTCAGTTAAGCTTTACATAATGGAGCACTTGGCTCTTATAAATCAGCCAAATCCTTTGCCGAGCAATGTGTGTTCTTTCACTTTTTTCCCCCCCAGCATCAGTTGTAGAATATCAAGTACTGGGTGACAGTATTTCCTGAGTGGATCTTTAGGAAACTCCCTCATTTGTTTCACAAAGTATACCATGGAGTTTCCAAAGTATACCATGGGAGAAAATGAGGCTTTTCTCCAAATAAGAGGAGCTTATCCTCAGGGAGGAACATTCTGGAGTACTTAGAGAGATGGATAAAGGTGTCAAAATCATGAGTTAAAGGCCCTGTTTGGAAAAAGGAGGAATGCTGTCCATTTCTGTGGGCCCTAAAAATAGCTCAGCGAGGGTCTGGTCCCAGGCAAGAGAGGAGTTGCTGCTCCTGTCTGCTGTGAACAGTAAATTTATCAGTTATTCATCAAATATTTGCTGAGCACCTACTGTGTGTCAGGCACTGGGAATATAGCCATGAGTGTTTCCCTCTTCTAAGTCTTCCTGGCTACACTTCATTCTAGGGAACCTTCTTGCCTCTGGTGGGTGAGACAACAAGAGTCCTTAAGGATATTCACTGACTTTGCTGCCCCCTAGAATCTTGCTTGGCTGGATTTGACTTTAAGAAACACAAGTGACTTTATATAAACAATACCTGAAAGGGCTCTTCTCTATTCAGGTCTTGCCTGGGACTTTTAGCGAATTTACCACTCAGAAACAGGTTAAAATGAAAGATAATCCCTCTTATATCTGTATTTTTAGTTGAGTCGATAACTGAACCTGTCAGTAGACAAAATGAAATGCTCAAGCAACTCCCCGTTGGAGGCGCTTTGCCCTTTTTCCCGTCACATCACCGTTCCTGACTCATTCGGCGCCGATGGGCCTCTGCGAGTCTGACAGTTGGTTATGACTCCCCTCTCTCTCCATGCTCCTGAAGACCTGCTTGTCTTATTCCTGCCTCACCTGGCAGAGAAAGGACCCAATGCTAACTTCCTAACAGAGTCTGCTTCTCACTTTTGTGGATGGTTATCCTTAAAACCTATAAATCCTTATACCTCTATAAATTAACACTACTAGATTGTAAAATTTTCAGTTTTAAGCTATTCTTACTTTGGTTTAGTATTTGCACTATAATCTCTACCCTTTAACCCCTAGTTGTCTTATATTTGTTTTGTGTGGGTGTGCTTAGTCGTGTGTTGTCTCTTTGCAACCCTTTGGACCGTAGCCTGCCAGACTCCTCTGTCCATGGGGTTCCCCAGGCAGGAGCACTGGAGCAGGGTGCCATTTCCAACTCCAGGGGATCTTCGCTACACAGGAATCGAAAACACATCTCTTACATCTCCTGCATTGGCAGGCAGATTCTTTAACACTGCGCCACCTGGGTTTCACCAGTGGTAAACTTCATAACGTTCAGTTGCTGTTTCTGAGTAACTTTACATAGTATCTCTGTACTGCTCACTCTGAAAGGTTAGGAAGTTATAATGGTTACACTTCTTTAAAGAGGTTTGATTTTTAGGTTTTATTAAGATGGGCTTCCCCGATGGCTCAGTGGATAAAAGATCCACACTCAGTGTAGGAGATACAGGAGACACGGGTTCAGCTCCTGGGTTGGCAGATCTCCTGGAGGAGGAAAGGGCAACCTGCTCCAGTATTCTTGCCTGAAAAGTCCCGTGGACAGAGGAGCCTGGTGGGCTACAGTACAAAGGGTCACAAAGAGGCAGACGTGACTGAGCAGCAAAGCACAGAGCATAGCACTTATCCAGTCTCTCCTCTTTCAGCGTAATTGTCTTCTAACCTTTGCTTGTAAGTTGATCATAAATATTTAAAACCTGTCTCCCATCTCCATAGCTGTTAGAATTGTGTAAGTGTTACTGTTGGAACAAAAGACACAGAGTGATTAGTCCTGTAGAAAAGGAACTCAGCCTTTAAATGCAAAGAGAAATGCTGAATTAGTTAAAGATCTGCTCAGTAACACTGTCACACAATACATTAATTCTGTGTCTGTATTTCCTTCTTCATATACATTTCTTTATATGCAGTTGCCACTGTATCTCAAGTCATTCTTCTTGTGTTTTTTTTTCCTTTCATTTGTTGAAGAAACTTGATTTTTCTCATGTGTTGGGTGGTCAAATTTCTGAATGAAATGTCTAAATATTTTTGCATACATTCATATTTGTTAGTATTATCAAATTGTAGCTTGAAAATTGTTTTCTTAAAAACTTTGAAGGCATTGTGCTCTGTTGCTTCAACAGTGTTTTTGAGAAATCCAATTTCTCTTTCTTTAAATGTAACTTCTTTCCCCCTGGCTTTGGAATTGTTATTACCGTTTCCCATTAGTTGGTTTTCTGAAATTTTATCAACATATTTCTATGTCTGTCTTTTTTTGCCTCGAACTCAATTGTCTTTTCCACTCTGAACACCAAAACAATTTTTGTTGTTGTTGTTACTTCTTGAATTATTTTCTTTCTCTCTTTTGCTACATTGTATCTTACGCTTCATATATCTAACTTTTCTTCCAAATGTTTAAAACCTCCTTTGCATTTTTGTTCTTTATTCAAGATGTCTTCATTTTTGCCTCTTGCTTAGTCACCCAGCCATGTATATTGATTGATTTTACATTCGTAACCATCTCTTGTTCATTCATCTCACTCATTCATATACTTACTTGTTAGTTCATAGACTCAGTATTTCGAGAGTGCCTG
This sequence comes from Budorcas taxicolor, assembly GCF_023091745.1. Lineage (NCBI taxonomy): Eukaryota > Metazoa > Chordata > Mammalia > Artiodactyla > Bovidae > Budorcas > Budorcas taxicolor. Next base: position 93,928,284 of record NC_068913.1, read on the forward strand.
GTGTGTACCAAGTACCTGGAATATATCATTGTTCTAAAATGGAAATGATTTGTATGCCATGAAATTTACATAGTAGTCTCTTAATCACAGCCATTTTACTTTTTAATTGCAGCACTCACATTTAAATTTTCTGTTCTTTAAGTATTCTATTTTAATAGCATCCTTCCCTGGTAGCTCAGAGGATAAAGCATTTGCCTGCAATGCAGGAGACCCGGGTTCTATCCCTGGGTGGGGAAGATCCCCTGGAGAAGGAAATGGCAATCCACTCCCAGTATTCTTGCCTGGAGAATCCCATGGACAGAGGAGCCTGGCGGGCTACAGTCCTCAGGGTCACAAAGAGTCGGAAATGACTGAGCGACTTCACTTCTTAGTCTGTGAATATAATGTTTTCTCTCTCTCTGAGAATCTTATTTAAAAATTAAACACCTCTTCCAGCTTTCCCCCATGACTAAATGTTCTTTGCTTTGTTCTTTTTCTTTCGTAAGTCCTCCAGCATTGTGTGAACCTTGACCTATATTTACGAAGGACCCAGTTGGAGCTGGCCCAGCTGTTGCTCTGCAGTAGTGTGTCTCGCAGACATCTCTGTCATAAAGAAGTCATAGGAGAGGAGAAAGGGCCAAAGGGAGCCTTCCCTATATGGTGCCTGAAAGAGGAGCTGGAACACAGAGGGAGCAGGCAGATTGCAGACCCCACCGAAACTGTCAGAGCTTGGGGGCTTTCGTCAGCTCTTAGGGAGCCTTAGTGTATTTTCCGGGCCTAGAAGGTTGAGGGGTGGGGAGCAGGGATAGGGTAGGCCTATGCTGTGTTCAGCCACCTCTCTCTAAATATTGTACCTCGGCTTTACTTTCAGGCCACACAATCCGTCTAAATCACCTTCCCTCTGTTCTACTAGAACACATGTTTCTTTGAAGTGAATTATCTTGTATGACATTGACAATTCGGGGAAACATTGGATATAAAGCAGAAGTCATGTTGGTTTGTAAGTGACATTCCCAAATACATTGAAATATTGAAAGGGTAAGGGATAAACTCTTACATGTTAAGGGAGAGCTTCAGAAGGTATAAAGACTTGAGAAAAATCTCAGTGTGAAGTTGAGATGTTTACAGTAGGAACTTCCTTTAATTTAAGTCATGAGTGCTTTAGTGGCTTCAAGAACCTTTATTCTGTTCACTGTTTTAGCTCAGTAGCAGCCTGTCAGTGAGGTCGGAAAAGCTGTGAAGACACTTTTGCCAGTATTCAAACAGTGGATTAATGAAGAAAACTGGGCTTCCCAGGTGGCTCAGTGCTTGAGAATACACCTGCCAAAGCAGGAGACATGGGTTCGATCCCTAGGTCAGGAAGATCCCCTGGGGAAGGAAGTGGCAACCCATCCCCATATTCTTGCCTAGGAAACCTCATGAATAGAGGAGCCTGGCAGAATCCAGTCTGCAGAGTTGCAAAGAGTCAGACAGGACTAAGCACAAGCACATTGAAGAAGGCTACACTCTGCCTCAGACTTTGTTTTGAATAAAGTGGTCTCTATTGATGGCACAACATTGTAAACCAACTATACTTTTAAAATGGTCTCTGTTGAAAACAAAGCCTGATAGTCCCTCCTCTAGAGGTAGTGTCAGAGACCCAGAGTTCAAGACTACTCAGCCTGTAGAGATTTCCATTGTGTGCCATTTTTATTAGGGTTTTTTTTTCTGCTGGTGCTTAGGCTTTAAAGTTCCATAGCGTTTAAGGGAACCACCTATAACCCTGTTGGTTTAGGAGTTTTGGTGCTTTTGTGGTATATGAATTGATCAGGATCACACAAACAAGTAGGTGCTGGAAAAAATGCCAAGTGCTTGCTGGTTAGGGTATTTCTCTTTTAGTTAGTTAGTTCAGTCGCTCAGTCGTGTCCGACTCTGCGACTCCATGAATCGCAGCACGCCAGGCCTCCCTGTCCATCACCAACTCCCAGAGTTCACTCAGACTCACGTCCATCGAGTCAGTGATGCCATCCAGCCATCTCATCCTCGGTCGTCCCCTTCTCCTCCTGCCCCCAAGCCCTCCCAGCATCAGAGTCTTTTCCAATGAGTCAACTCTTCGCATGAGGTGGCCAAAGTCCTGGAGTTTCAGCTTTAGCTTCATTCCTTCCAAAGAACACCCAGGACTGATCTCCTTTAGAATGGACTGGTTGGATCTCCTTGCAGTCCAAGGGATTCTCAAGAGTCTTCTCCAACACCACAGTTCAAAAGCATCAGTTCTTCGGCACTCAGCCTTCTTCACAGTCCAACTCTAACATCCGTACATGACCACAGGAAAAACCAGAGCCTTGACTAGACGGACCTTCGTCCTAGCACCTCCATGGGCATCGTAGAGATGGGTGGGGAAGAGGCGGCCTGGCCGGCCCTGCTCTCCGGAACGCTGTTTTGATCCATCGCTCGGATGATGTGCCCAGAACCTACTCACTGTGTACTTCGTATCTGTCAGTAAAAGCCCTTGATATGCTATGCTCAATTACTCAGTTGCGTGCTACTCTGAGACCCGTGAACTGTAGTCCGCCAGGCTCCTCTGTCCACGGGGCTTCTCCAGGCAAGAACCCTGGAGTGGGTTGCCTCACCTCCAGGGGATCTTCTCAGCCCAGGGACTAACCCAGGTCTCCCACACATTGCAGGCAGATTCTTTATCGTCTGAGCCACCAGGGAAGCCCTTGAGGCTCCCCCAGTTTGTCACCCATCTGACCCTATCTGTTTTCTGTCTTTCAGGATTTGTGCAAACTTTCTGACGTGCTGCTAACTCGCGTTCTCATTCTCCGTCACCATTAGGGCTTATTCTTGTGTGTATGTCTTTTGCGCCATTTCAGCAGGACCTTGTAAAGAATGTCATGTGGACTTAAGTTCTCAGTCTGCCATTCTCAACCCCCCTCAAGCATTCTTTCTCTCTTCCTTTGGAGAATGAAATTGATGTGATGAGGAGAAGGGACATTCGACATGGTTACCAATAAGCACAAATTGTGTCTTTTAATGCCATTTCTCAGCCCCTTTCTGTATACAGTTCTGTGGCCAGCACAGTACACAGTGGTAACGAAGTAGCAATGGATTTTTATCTTCCTTGGTGATGCCGCTTAACAGGGATTTGCTTCAGTTCATACTGAATGCCTTTTTTAAAGTAATAAAAATTGAAGTAGCATTTTCAAAAGTTTAAAAAATATGAAAGAATCACTCATTATGTAATCGTGCTAACATAAGCCTTGTTTGAAGGGTGTGCCTTTTGAGTGCAGGTTATTTTTTAAGGATGTAATAATTTCAAACAGGAAAACTTTGACCATTTGGCATTTTGTTGGATGAAGGCTAGTTGTTGCTGGATCTGAAGATTCTGTAGCTATTTTTTTAAAGTGGGCTTTGGAGGTAAACACAATTGAGATTTAAACTCGGTTCTATGCATGGCTGATTCATGTCAATGTATGGCAGAACCCACTACAATATTGTAAAGTAATTAGCCTCCAATTAAAATAAATTAATTAATTAAAAAAAAAACTCGGCTCTATGCCTCGATAGCTGTGCAGTCTTGGGCCATAGTTTTTTCTTGTGTGAGTTCTATACAATAATACTACACTCTTAGGGCTGTTGTGACATTAAATGTATCAATGCATTTAATACGTTTAGCACAGTGACTAAGCCAGAACAATCGAATACGTCCATGGGTCCTAAGTCTGGACTCCAAACTGGTCATTGGCCTAATTTCAGACCTAGTGGTCTCTTTCGTCCCCTCTGTCACCTCTCCTACGTCTCTGGCCATCTGTTTGACTCAACTTTTTCCTTTCCTAAAGGATTTTCATTGACTGCTCTTATGTTCCATCCTCTTCACAGTTCCCCCTCCTGCCCCTGGCCAAGCCCACCCACTTGATAATGTTGCTACCTCACAGATGGACTTGAATAAGATCGAGAGAATGCCTAGTATGTGCTGCATGCTCAGAGGCTTAACAACAAATCACCCATGGGATTATGATTAGATGCTGTTATCCTAGTCTGTCTGTTGTTTTGGCTGTGCTGCTCTGCACGCAGGACCCTAGCTCCCCGACCAGGGATTGAACCCTTGCCCCTGCTGCGCTGAGAGTGATGAGTCTTAACCACTGAACCACCAGGGATGTCCCCTGTACTAGTTTGTTTTTATTGTTCCGTGGCAGATGCTTTGGTTTTAGACCTCTTTTTTTCATTTTTTCAATTGCCACTAAATCATATCATTTTTCCTCTAAGCAGTGAATGTAAATATGTTCACCTAAGTACTACTGTAAAAGTAGAATATATTCATGAGTAATTTTTAATGCTTCAGGGAGTTTAACATGCACTTACCATTGAGTAAGAACAATATATATTCCTTAGTAAAAGCAATTTATTGAATAATCTTTCAAACCAAGAGGTGTTGCTAACAAGCGGACTCCCTGGGTTTAGTTGCTTCATATACTTATTTAGTTACCTGTTTGCTTCCTATCTGTCTATATGAGTTGTTTTAAAGGCAGAGGGCTATTGACTAAGTGTTTTAAGAGATCCTGCTATTCTGTATCCCTACATTGAAAATCGTACTGAAAGTAAGATTCTGTGTATTGCACCGGGGTTGGGGGAGAGCTGCAGAATCTTAGTTCCCTACCAGGGATTGAACCTGGGCCCTGAGCAGAGAACGTGGGGAGTCCTAACCTCTGGATCTCCAGGGAAGTTCCCTTTGTAGATCTTTTAGGGATCCACATCTCTGCTGTGATGCCTTTTGTAAGTTTTGTGCCATCATTGTGTTCACAACAAGTCGAACATGGAGGGATTTAACAAATACCTGGACCTTGGAGGTCAGCACGCGTGGTAGAATTTGGAGACATTTAATGGCATGAGCTTCATAAGGGCCAAAGGAAATTTGAGACGCCTTTCATCAAGTTTCCTCGGTTTTCCATCGAGCCTTTTGGCTTTCTGATATATCTATTTACATAACAGCTGTGATTCAGCTAACTATTGCCTTAATGTGAGCTTCTATTGTGTTAAAATCGTGATTTGTAAACCAATCATGTATCAGGTCATTAACAAGGGGAATTAATTATATTATTGTTCTTAGCCCATCTCGCCTCCTCCCAAAACAAAACCACCTTGACACTGACTACAGAATCGCCTTTCTTTTTCTTTAAAGTAGGAAGCACCTATGGAAATCACTCAAACGTTTGTCACCACTTTCTCAGAAACCTGTCTTTGAAACTGTGTTCTGTTGTGTGTCACTTAGCATGGCCTGTGGCTGCAGAGCAATCAGACCATTTAAGTGAGGCTTGATCACAGGGGCTCCGGAATGGTTTACTGTATTTCAAAGTTGGGAACCAAAATAATCCCATGTTCCCCCCAAGGGGAGAGAAGAAAAGGAAACCTTGAAACCCCAATTGTGTTGCTGGGTTCATTTGTTGCTTCTATTAAAATGAAGAATCCTTAAGTTAAAAAACAGTTTGTCTTCTAATCCTTAGGAAAACATTGACCACCTGAAATCATTTTTGTTTAGACTTGGTTGCAGGGATAGAAACTCATTTCTAGAGCCGTTACCCACTGCAATTGTATACTTTGTTTTTGCAGTGAAAGTCGAAAGCTGCTCCCACATTCTAGACCTTGTCTACACTGACGTTGGGCTTGGTCCAGTTGCTAATGGATTCCGGGGAACAAAACAGGACTTGCCTGTTCGTGTGGTGCCAGCTGGCTGGGTTATGGGCCATAAACCATAACGGAGCCGTTAGTAGAGTTCTTACTCGGCCCATTTTTCCTTCCTGACCCATATGAAAGAACTTCCCTTGAGCCTCCACCGTGAGAAGCCACCTGTGCCAGAACAGTTTTTCTTCTAAATTATCTAGAAGAAGATAGTTATTCTTCCAGTGGCTAGGTTTTTCTTGTAGCAGACCGACAGCCCTCCAGAACCTAGGTTATTATTTTGAACACCTTCTCTAAACAGAGCATTTTCAATATATATCAGCAAATGCAACAAAAAAAAAGCAAAAACTACAGAGGATTTGAAAAAGGCTTTCCCCATTGCCATTTTGGTCTTTACCGGACCTTGCGATTTGGCTGGTTCTCCTCACGCTGTCGGAGCTGATCATTCCCATGCCATTATGTAATTTTCTGTCTTGGGTGCATGTTTGTGTGGGCGGGTGGTTTTGTTTTGTTTTTAAGTGGTGTTTAATGTCAGGCTAATAATAAACTGGATACGTAGGCCTGGTTTTGTCATAATGGCCGCGCGTTTGCTTATTTGTCCCTTATTCCCCTGAGAAGCAGAGAACTCCCCCTCCTCAAGTGGTGCCTACATGTTGGAGGGGGGGCTCTTGTCATCACAGCTGCCTAGAAAATGCAGCGCAGTGACTGGCAGCTCTGCCCTAAAGGGACAGACGCGAGGAATATTCTCCCAGGGTGCTCCCACAGCCCATTCCTTGTCTTCCTGCGACCTAAATAGAGCCAATAGGAATGCCTTTGCCGTTCCTGAACCAGTTCCAGAGTTTGGTCTGCTCTCTCCCTACAGTTCTTAGATTCTGTATCTTTGCGAAATGCCAGGACCTTTGACACATGACGCTTTATGAATCTGGGGGCCTTAAGCTGAATTCCATCCTCCTTGGGGTCTTGAATTCTTGAAAAGAAGACTCTATTAGTTGTCTGGGCTGTTTTTTCACACAACTGCATGATTGAATCACTTGGGACTCTTAACAAATAATGGTATCCTATATTTTAAAAACCAGGTCCTGATATTTATTATCTTAAAAATAGTGATTTTTACCCCTAGAGATGCTGGTTTTCTTGGCCTGGAATGGGTATCCTGAATGGTGATTCGAAGGTGCCACCAGTGTTAATAAGCTCTAGGAAAGGAAGACCAGAGGAAATAGAAGTTTCCAAAACCAGCATTCTCCTCTACTCTCAGCTAAGTTGTAGATACAAGTAATAGGAAGAATAAAAATGACGTCACAAGTGTGTGTTTTCTCAGTTCACTTTCACTCCCTAAGCTCAGCCTTTTCCCTCCATTAATTTCTCTTTTACCAGCTCTGCTTCAAAAAAGTGCAGAATGGCAGAGTAACGCTGGGTCGAAGGGGATGATGGTTATTTCTAGCTCTGCCTCCAGCTTATTGAGTGACCTTGACAAGTCATTCACTCTCTTTTCCTAAGGCCCTAATCTTGCCTTTTCTGAAGGAGAAAGTGGCATAAGCAGTATTGCAAATATTATGCCTCCTTCATGTACCTCTTCTTAGTAATGCAAAATTCCTATAAACTTGTCCTCGGGTTCCTAACAGAAGTTTAACAGGCAGTGTTAAAGTCTTGGCTTTAAGTCTTGGTGTGAATTTGTCTTCTTGTGTAGCCCTCCCTGCTCAGCCTCTGGATCATAAACGCTGGGTTTACTTGGAAGTCTGGATTTGCGGACTCAGACAGCTAACTCCTAGTGATTACTACTGACTGACTGAGTGCTTTCATTACTACTGGCTGCTGTGGTGGTTCGTCACTCAGTTGTGTTTGTCTCTTTCGTGACCCTATGGACTGTAGCCCGCCAGGCTCCTCTGTCCTTGGAATTTTCCAGGCAAGAATACTAGAGTGGGTTGCTGTTTGCTCCTCCAGGGAATCTTCCCTACCCAGGGATCAAACCTGGGTCTCCTACGGCTTCTGTATTGCAGGCAGATTCTTGACCGCAGCTGACATGACCTTAAATTGTTTACCGTGGGAACAATATACAATATTGTGAGGTGATGAGACTTCTAATACTCCTTTTACATCTTTCTCTAATTATCCAATTCAGAGAGTTTTGTCTGCTTGGTGGCTGTTGTTTTGTTTTAAAATTTTCTCCCTTAAGCAGTAAAAGGTGTTAGTATCTTTTGTTGGTGGTAATATTGTTGATACCTAACCAAAACTGTGTCTTTTAAATACTTTGGGGAACAAAAGAAAGTAGAGTTGACTGTGTTCTATTTTGGGCTGTAGACTGACATATCTGAAATTAATAATGTGTATTTAGATGACTGAGGCATAATTATTTGGCTGCGTTTAATCCAAACTAATATCCTCAAGTGATTTGCTGTTTCTGTTGTTGCCCTTCTAGATGTAACCCCACTTAAGACCCTGACTGTTTTCCTTCACGCCTTACTATTTATAAACTGGGCTTGTACTCAGCTAGTATTCACTTGTATAACAAACTAGCCTGTACTGTAATGTTAAATATTTTGAATATTGCCCCCTGCTTATAACACAAAAACGTTTGAGTCTGTTCTTAACCTTGGAAGACTTGTTTTCCAAATTTGGTTTGGTTGGCAGAGAGGAAAGAGTCAGTGTCTTTGTTTTTGAGGGGTTGGATAGTTTGAATTGGCACTGTTTTGTGTTTGAGAGTGTGTGGCTGAGAATCTCAGCCTGAGCTTGAGTAGAACTTGGGTGGTGTGTGTTTTTCTTATAAATGCAGTGTCCCAGTATCCATAAAAAGTAAATAGAAGTCCCTGGAGGCTGTGTTTTTCCCACCAGAAACTCAGGAAAATTGGGGTATGTAGTTTGTACTGTGCGCATTCTGTTTTTCCTCTTTAGACCCTTACAGCTGTAGCTAAGGGCTTCCTTTTTGACATTGGTAATGTTCAGCAGTAAGACAGTGTTCATTGTGGATTAGAGCATTCATTAAGGTCAGCGCTCATCTCCCTTCCTCTCCCTAGCCAGCCCTCTGCACAGTTTAACTTCCATTTTCATAGCTGAGTAATCTTTTTCTGGAAGGTATACTTTTTTATGGCAGCTTCAAAAAGCAGGAGCTGAAGAATGGGTTCACTTTGCCTAGAGTCTGGGACGGTGGGACTGAAAGCAGTCTGGAAAATGAAATCATGTGTACTAAGCCGCTTCAGTCCTGTGTGACTCTTTGCAGCTCCATGGATTGCAGCCCACCGAACTCCTCTGTCCGCAGGATTTTTCAGGCAAGAATACAGGTCTCCATTTCCTCCTCCAGGGATCTTCCCAACCCCGGGATTGGACCTAAGTCTCCTGTATTGGCAGGTGGATTCTTTAGCACTAAGCCACCTGGGAAGCCCTCAGCAGACTGGGATTTTCCTAAAGCTTCTGTAGAGTAAACTTGTTTCCAGGGCACAAAGCAATAGCAGCATCGCAGCCCACAGCCTCCCAAGAAAAACTAACACAATTAAAGAGGTGAAATCTGCCCAGGGTATCTGGAATCTCTTCTCCCTCTTGTTTAAGTCTTGAGGATTTTATTCACTCCTGATTTTTGTTCCATGTGATTTCAGGAGGTGATGATTTCCCATTCATGACATAACTTATATGTCACCCCCTCTGTCTCCCCTGTAATAACAAAATTGCTGGGATAGCTCTCCAACCAGTTTTTTTTTAAAATCTGATAATTCATTTCTAAATTGGAACTTGTTTCTTTCTAATCAGCCTTGTAATGTATTACAGACATCACTCTCGGCATTGGCTACAGAAGTGATTTAATGCTGAGTTTTTAATGACTCCTTCATTAATCCTGGTATTCTGGGATTTAACACTCGCTGGCCTTTGACCAGTGGAAATGATGAAAACTTAGATTTCATGCATATTGGATAACACTGGCCCGTTGCGGGAGCCATGAATCTTGCCACTGCAGCGGATGCGTGTGATGGAGAGGCTGCAGCTGGGTGGGCGCACTCCCAGGCCACGCGCCGCTGCCCACGAGGTGAGCACATCTCTATCAGCCCAGGGTGACCTCCTTTCAGGACAGCCGGGTTTGGAGCAGGAGCCTGTATTGGTGGCTTCATCCACCAGACAGGCCTCTGGATTTGAGAAGTAAGGCTCACCTTTTCAGGATTTCTTTAAGGAAACCATCATGTACCTTAACATGATAAGGTACATGTAACCTTAACATTGGTCCTTTTTTTTTCTTCTAGTAAAGCCCCAGAATTTTGCAGTTCAAGACTGTCTAGTACGGAAATTCCCTGATGGTCCAGTAGTTAAAACTCTGTGCTTCCACTGCAGGAGTCACAGGTGCGATCCCTGGTCAGGGAACTAGGATCCCATATGCCACAGCCCAAACAAACACAAAAGGCTATCTAGTGCACCTCCCTCGTTTTATAAGCAAGATGTCTGAGTTCAGGAGGAGTGGCAGAACCAGGCCACTGTTGAAGGTAACAGCAACCAGAGTGATCCCCAGCAGGTGCGGAGCTCGCCGTGTGCAGGCAGAGCCTCAGTGTTGTCATTTACTTACTCCTCACAAAAGCTTCGTAAAGTGACCTTGCAGAGCAAGCCCAGGTCTCCACGGCGCCTCTCCCCACCTCCTGCTGCTGTTGAAAGTACAGGTGCCCCTGGTGGTGGCTCTCCTCACTCTTGATGGAAGTGTCGGGAATGCTCTTTGGAAGAGACGGGCTAGTTTATTTATGGTAGAATCTTGTGGGCAGGCTGAATACCAAGAGTTGATGCCAGGTTCTTTTCTTCTCCCCGCAAATTGCTGCTCAGGAGAGAGGATGTTACCTTATACTTGAAGTCTTCACAGAGGCTCTTGTATTATTGCACACTGCTCCCTCAGTTTATTTGGAGCACATTAGTTAGCCAGCTACAACGGCATGAAGGTCACATGGCAGCATTATTAATAAAGGAACCAGTAATTTTTTTTAACATGAATGAAGCAATTATTACAGTGAATATGACCCCCTAACTGTGAGAGCCGAGTGTCACAGGAATTACCCTCTTAAAGGTCACTTTAAAAGCAGTGCTATGAGGCGAGAGAGACAGATTTTTTTTTTCCTGTAAAGGACTAGATACTAATATTTCAGCTTTGATAGCTATGTGCACTGCATGGAAACTATTCAACCCTGCCTTGGTAATCCTAGGGCAGCCAGACAATATGCAGACAATTGGGCGTGGCTGTGTCCCAGTGCAACTTTAATCATACAGACAGACCTTGAGTTTGCATCCCCTATGCTATGGAGATATGAACAGATACTTCTAGAACAACTAGTAAACGCAGACATCTGAATATTATGAAAATGCGGGAAGAATTTCTGAAGGCATAGAGCATGTTGAAAAAGGGAGATGGGTACGATGAGAGAGAACTAGCTCAGAATTGTCTGTAATGATAGTGTATGTTGTAATATTAAATACCTTTGTGCAGAGTATTGAGGGGGTAAAAAGTAGGGTTTTAACCAAAACAATACTTCTGGATTTAATAAATTATAGATAAACAATTTCAGTCATATCCAGAAACTTGATGAAGACGCACAATCCTCCACCTGCCCCCCCATTCCCCATCAAAAGCAGCCCTGGTATCACGTTAAGTGCAAGTACGTTTTCTTGAAATGTTTTCTCTTGACTTTTACCAAGACTCAGATTATGCGGAAGTGGCTGTATTTGAAAATTGTTTTCTGTACAGTCTCTTAAATTTCACTTCTGTCTTTGCTGGTCACCATGACAGTACAGTTCTCTCCCTGCCTTGGGTGCCCCGGGCAGCTGTCCATCCACTCCTCGCTGAATGTTCTCTCCGAGGTATTTGATCCTATAAGCATGTCCTTGTTTTTTCTGGAAGTCCGATTCTCATTCTTTAATGCTTCCTGAGTCTTGCTCTTTGGCACACCTGAACCTGGAGAGGGGCCGTCTTTTACTGTGCTGCCCGCTTAATTTCTTGGTTTCTTTTTCTTCCATCTGTCACTCTCACCAGATCAGCGCTGACCTAACCTTGGCTTTGTCTTGGTTGAAGTTCTCAACCGGGTCTCATTTATGAAGGAAGGCACTGCCCGCATGAGTCGTTTTGCTGGTCTCCTAGTGACAATTTTTCTTTCTTTTTTAGCTGCATCTGGAATAACAGCTGCATTCTCACTCCTGAATAAAATGGGTTAGCACAGCTTCTCATGGCAAAGCACCTGGACTCTTAGGCAAGATTGGGAGTAAAATCCGGACCAGCTTCATCACCAGCAGGGTGGGAGGATCAATTTTTATATAAGGGGTGGGGATAGGCCACATGAATGAGGATGTGAACGAAACTGGCGTTGTAAGAGCACCACGTCTGTCTGTTAAATGTAAGGGATTAGATAATCCATCATTATGCTAATTCTCAGTAACAGATGGTGGAGAGTTCTGCCTCTCCACAGCAGTTTTCACCGTGGGGGAAATTAGCTTGCACCCAGATCAGCAGACAGGCAGGAATTCCATTGAGAGAGAAACGCTACTGGTGATTGCATTGGTGTGTCCCTCTGCACATGTGCTGAGTTCTTGTATTTTTCTCTAGTTTACATATTCTTCGCCAGACCTCTTTGCTCCTTTCTATAATGTAAAGAACTTGAAATGATTTCTTTCCATGCAGTTAATTTGGGAAGATCAATATTGGAAGTAGGTTAAGTAAATGTTTCTCAAAGCATTACTATATCATATTTCTTGAGAGAAAAGATGCCATACAGATTATCAAAAACATTACTGATCATCAGTCTTCATAATTGAACTTCAGAGATGACATCCCAAGTACTGTAAATGCCCCATCTTGCCTTGATATAACACTTAAAACAAACAAGCTTTAATTAAGCCCTCTGGCTTCATCTTGTCCAAGAGTTGCCTTGATCCTGCTATTTTCTGTCTGTAAATGATTTCTCTTGGGTGTTTTGTTAATTCATAGCTTCATCTATCCTCTCTGTGCTAATGGTTATCCACTTTTTATTTCTCATTGCTTGTTCCTACCCCCGACTTAACCACGTACCTGCTTCTTGTTTCCATTTGTTATGTCCTAGTCTCATTTCAACACCAACATGTTTAACACTAATGCTGATTTTAAAACTCGCTTTCATGCTCATCTGTATCCCAGAGTCACCTGTATAGCTTATTAAGCAGAGGTGATCACCACTCATACAGGATGTAGTTGGTAACAGATGTGCTTTAAATTGGCAAGGTCATTCAGATTCAGTGGTTCACTGAGTTTTTTTTTTAAGAAGTGGTACAGCCGTTCTGGACTGGGAAGCCTTAAAGTCAGGGACCAGCCATCCATAGCTTTAGTTCCCACCAAGAGCTGAAATTAACAGTGTTTGATCCTGCCTTGGTGACCCGTGGAGTTTTGGGAGAAAGCAGTTTAGTGATTAGGTGATGATTTAGTAAAATTCCCTTATCAGTTCTTTCCTATTTCTCTTGCTGTTGCTCTGCTTCGTGCAATCAACAACTTGGATCTATATAAACAACAATAGCCTTCTAGAGGCACCTTTTCTAACAGCAGAGTTTCTGCTCTCCCATTTCTTCCTGCATAATACAGCTGGATTAATTTTCCGTAAATGCTGTCTTTATGCTATTAATTCACTACAAACAGCCATTTTAGATTTTAACAAACGTCTTCAGTCATGCCCCCTACCTCATTCTCTCTCACTTTCAGCATAGAAACTCATCTATTTTCTGGAGAAGATACCGGCTTATCAGGAAAGTGCCTTTAATTCCTTAGTCTCTGAACCCCAAACTTGTCTTCTTCCTGCTTGCTTTCTTATCTTTCCCTTTCCCATCTCCGCAAGATTTCACCCTCTTTCTTTCCAAACTCATTTTTCTACCCATGTGCCCTGAATTCTTTCTTTTGGTCTAAGAATTTTGTGCCATTCAGTACCCCCTACCTCCCTTTTAAAAGCAATTTTTAAAAATTTCTCTTTAGTCTTCTCTTACTACAATCTGCTTTTCTTATTCTTCCCTTGTCTTCATAGCCAAATTATTTGGGTTAAAAGCAGTTTTAACTCTGTGTCCATTTGCTATGCATTCTTTACCATCTGGCTTTGGCTACTCCACCTCGTTGAAACTGAACCTACCTAGAACACCAGTGCTTCCCTCAAAGACACTTCTCGATCTTTTGTGTGCTCTCTCTGTAGTATTTAAAACATCACAGTCTTGTTCGGACTTTCCCCCCTCCTTTTCAGTACACCAGACTTGACTGAATTTCTTTCTACGATTCTGATTACGTGTTCTCCGTCTGCTTTAGAGCTACTTAAATGTTTGTGTTTCTTAAGCCGCTACCCTTGACCCTCTTCCTACCTCTGCTCAGTCTCCTGGATTGTCTCATTCATCCCCTTGCTTCAGTTTGCAGGTAGATGTTGCTAATCTACCTGAAATCTGTGTCTCTAGCCCAGTTCTTCCTACCAGGCTCTCTGCCAATATATCCAGCTTTTGACTGGATGGGCATTGCCTTTTACTGAAGTTCAGTATAACTGCAATGGAGCTCACGATCTCCCCTTGAAAAGCTGTTTCTTTACTCAAGTGATCACATCTTGATTGATGGTGCCACCTTTTACTTAGCCGTTTATGCCACAAATCAAAATGTCATCTTTATCACCTGTCTCCGTACCTGATTGCCTACAGGTATATATCAGGTTCATTTCAGCCTTTCTCTCCTCACTGCCTGGTTGATGCTGTCAGTCTTCCTACCGGCCTTCCTGTTTCTAGTCTGAATCCCTTCTGATCCATTTTGCACACAGCTGTTGTAGTTTGCTTTCTGAAATAAATCTGATCTCCTGCTTAAAGTCTTCATTAATCATCCCACAGCCTTTTGGATTAATAGAAACCCATGAGCTGACCCTAGCCTACCTCTCTATGTTTATATTTAATATGCCCTGGCTCTCATCTGTTTCTGTAAAAATAATAATAAATAAGAGCAGAACACTATTCTTTTTTACTATTGTTGCTGTTCAGTCGCCCAGTCATGTCTGATCCTCTGCAACCCCTGGACTGCAGCACACCAGACTTCCCTGTCTGTCTGTCACTGTCTCCCAGAGTTTGCACAAATTCATGTCCATTGAGTCGGTGATGCCATTCTTCTCACATTTTATTATTTTTGGCTAAGCTGCGTCTTCGTTGCTGTGAGCAGGGAATACTCTCTAGTTGTAGCACACAGGCTTCTCATTGTGGTAGCTTCTCTTGTTCTGGGACACAGGCTGTAGGCTCCCAGTCTTAGATGCCCCTAGGCTCACGCAGTCCTCCCTGAGCAGGGATCGAACCCACGTGCCCTGCATTGGCAGACAGATTCTTTCTTTTTATTTATTTTTTAATTGAAGGCTAATTGCTTTACAGAATTTTGTTGATTTCTGCCAAGCGTCAACATGAATCAGTCATAGGTATACATATGGCAGACAGATTCTCAACCATTGCACCACCAGGGAAGTCCCAAAATACATCATTCTTGAAGTTAGTTTGCTCTGTGTACTGGGAACATAATTTCCCTTCACCAGCTCCCACTCGCCCTTTAGGTATTGACTTCTTACTGAAACTTTACCTTTGTGAACCAGGCAGACCAAGACCCCAGTTGAGCGTCTGTGTATGTCCTTCTTCAGGACACTATGCTTGCCTAATTACAAGGTTCACAGCATTTAGAATACTAAGTCACAGATATTTGGACTTTAATTCCTGGTACATAATACAGGAAGGTGGGAGGGGGACACGGCAGGAAACCATGTAGGTTTTCATGGACCATTGAAAGTACTTGGAGTTTTGAACAGAGGAGTGCTGGGCGTATCTGAAAACCTTTTAACTTTAAAAGAAAAAAAAAAGATTGTGAGATTTCTCTCTTTTTAAACATTTATTTATTTTTATTTGGCTGTGCCGGGTCTTAGTTGCGGCATGCAGAATCTTCAGTTGCAGCATGTGGGATCTAGTTGCCAAATCCAGGCCCCCTGCATTGGGAGTGTGGACTCATAGCCACTGGATCACCAGGGAAGCCCCCTTTTTTAAAACTTGATTTTGAAGTAATTATAGATTTAAACATGAGTCCGTCCCAGGTACCCTTTATCCAGTTCCCCGCAGTGGTTATGTCTTACACAATTACCAAACAATAGCACAGACAGGAAGTTTGGCCCTGGGACAGCATGTATGTAGGTCTCTTTTCTCATGTGTGTGGATTCATGTAACCGCCTCCATAGTCTAGACTGACAGCTCTTCAGTTATCACAAAGATCTCCTTTGTGCTACTCCTCCTAAGCTTTTCCCCTCCCATCATCTGTGACAACCACTCATCTTTTTCCATCTCTATCATCTTGAGGTCCCTCTGAGTTGTTCCATGTATCCGTAGCTTTTCTAGTCTCTATATATGGAAACTGGAGGCAGGCTGACTAGATGGAAGGACTTGAGACCTGAGTTCTAGTGAAGTTCAGTCACTAAGTGGTATTTAATGTCTTAGTTCTCAGAGTAGCCACCTATAAGATGAGGAAATTGGACTTTTCAGCTCTAAGCTCTGTGATTATAACAAATGATGTCTTTGTGATTTTTTTTTTCCCCTGTCATAATGAGGTCCATTTTCCTTGTTAATACTTACTGTGCCATAATCTATATTCTTTTGTATAGTGTTAAGCACAGAAGGACTATTCAAATATCTCATAGTTGTTTTACTGACATATTGCTACTACTTATATTTTTCAAGTATTAACTTGATACACCAAAGTAGTAGTAATACTTGGCAAACCATGTAAATATGAAGATTCTTTGATTTTTTTCACTTATTTTTCTTAATAAGACACAGAAGTAAACTTCTAGCTCTCTCTAATCTTGTGAACCTCAGAGATAAAGAAATGTAATAAATTGCCACTAAATGTTAAGTCTACTCTTGACTCACTTCTTTGAACACATTTCTACTAATGAAGTTGGTCGGTTTCTTGCTGTTGATAAAATTTCTTAGCCAAAGCAGAAGGTCCTAGACAGTACAGAATCTGCTGAACTTTAGTTTTGCTGGTAGAAAATAAACTACGTATTTCATATTTGCTCATCACTCCCTACTCTTTTTTATACTCTAGAACATATAGGTAATACATTGTATCTTAAAGAGGTGATCAGCCTTGAAGAATCCTCTTGTTTGCCCAGTAGCCTAGACAAACCATTTGCCCCTATGTGTGCACAGAGAGTGTAGGGTACTTACAGTCCTTAGGGCAGGGATTGGAAAAAATTGTGCTTGCTTGTTGCCACAGTGCCTGATCACACTGTGCCTATGGCCACAACCAGAAATTGTGCCTGTGCCACAAACACAACCAGAACTGTGTTTAAACCCTATATGTGCCATGTGCTAAGTCACTTCAGTTGTGTCCAACTCTGCGACCCTATGGACTATGGCCCACCAGGATCCTCTGTCCATGGGGTTCTGCAGGCAAGAATACTGAAGTGGGTTGCCATTTTCTTCCTCCAGGGGATCTTCCCAACCCAGGAATCAAACCCTAATCTCTTATGTCTCCTGTGTTGGCAGGCAGGTTCTGTTTAATACTTACTGAAATGATACATAAGCTAGTTGGCCTTGAATATTATCAGTTATTGCTGTATAAAGATATGTAAGACTATTGATAAGTAAAACCTAGCTCCCTTTAAAAATGACATTAGAATGTCTCTGAGCTGAAGCATATTTCATACAGCATTTAGATCTACATTCTCATTTTATAGATATGAAAACTGGTGCAGGCTTAGCTCCTTTACAAGAGTTTAAATGGCCAGAGAGCTGGGTAGGAACCCAGGTCCTCTGGCTTGAATCACAGCTCTGTGCCATGGGTTCTTTATGAAACGAGCTCATAATTGCTCTCTTTGGAGGGAGGAAGTGGGAAACATTAAGTGGCTTTCACTATTGAAAATAAATATAAATGCTGTGTGTAATGTCTCTTTGTTGATGAGGGAGAATTGGATAAACATTTATTCTTAACATTTTTGTTTTACGATATTCATCTTTTCCTGTGTTATTCAGTCTCTTCACTCACTTTCATAACTTAGATGAGGATTTTTTTTTCCTTATTAAAGTGTTGATGTGAGATATGATAATTAGATACTCCTTTTTAAAATTAACTGTGCCCCACTGAGTGTCTCTTTTAACTGCTAAGCAGTTTAGTGCCTCTCTGGTCTGTTTTTTCCATTACAAAAATGAATTATTTCGTTTAGGAACTTAAAAGTAGAAGATTTACTAATGATAGGCCCATTTCAGATTTACGTTGTTCATTCATTCTTACCATCACCTCTAATCCATGGATCTGAATTATAGTAGTGTCTTTGTAAAAACATAGATACATATTTTCTTAACTTTTAGAAATTTACCTTTCATATATTTTGCACTTTAATTCACAGATATTCCTAAACTGGTTTTTATTCTTCACTTGGAAGGGGGGGATGTAATTGCCTCTTAACATCTACTTTTTAACGGCTCTCAAATACGTAAAGACCGTATTTTGCAGTGCGGTGTGGGATGACTCCAGTCAGCTTGTGTAGCAGGAGCTCTCCTAGATCAATGAGTTGATTCAGGAGTCAGGACGATGGTAGTGGAAAGGGTCATTTCTCCACCATCGCTGAGGGAGAGAAGGCTCGGGGGGTTTTCACCTCACACCACTCATTTGTACAATGTTAATTTCTCAAAGGAGAGAGGAGCAAAGAAAAGGGATGAAGAAAACATGCTTATGCCTACAGCCAGCATTTATACATTGTGTGTTGGAACATAGAGAAAGAAAAAAGTCCTCTGAATCCCCAAAAGGCAAGCAAATTATTATAATGAAATGTTTAATGTATATTTTAGCTAGGATTATTAGTATTAGAGTGGTCAAATTTATAATATGATGTGGATGGATTATTTTTAACATGCTGATAACTTTTTAATGCATGTCTTGGATAATTCATGTGCACAGTATATTTACTCCTATTTTATAGAACTGTAAAAGGACAGCAGCATAGTAAAGGGATGTAGGCTGAGAATCGGAAGGCTCTCAGATGCCCACTGAGATGGTGTCACTCTGTTTCTTTAGACATCTCATTTCACAGTTTTCAGGGTTTCTCTCTGGGTCTGTCTTCATCTGTATATGGAGGTTTGCAGATTAGTTTATCTCTATGGACTCTTTTTGCTCAAATTCTATGACTCAGTCAGTTATTACTTTTGTTTTCATCCAACCACCCACAGGACCCCTGGGAACACTGAGAATGCAATCAGTCAGCTACCCAATAAATATTTATTGAGTGCCTACTAAGTGTTTGGCTCTTTTTTTGGACCAATAGGGAATATGATCTGGTTGGGAAGACAAGATATGAACACAAAGCAAGATAATAATCTGCAGCAGTAAAAGATAAGTGCCAAATGAATGGCCCAGCCAAAGGAATTGAGATGAGGGACTGCAGCGCTTGACTGCTTGGATTAAAGCAGAAGATTGAAAGACTTCATAGAATAAGGTTAGAGAGGTATATGCGAGCTTTGTTGTAGAATGCTTCTTTACCTGCAGTTTGTAGCAATGTAGTCAAAAAGAGAACTGGATTTAAAATTTTTAAAAATCTAGCTTCTAGTTTTGATTGCCACTTACTAATATACTAACAGGATTACCTGTAGCAAGCCTGAAACTGATTACTTTTTTTTTTTTTTTTTAAGAAATACATACTTACCACCTTTCTCTTGCTATGGAAAGATTAGGTTGTGTGCCAAGTCATTCAATTATGTCTGACTCTTCGCAAATCTATGGACTTAAGCCCTCCAGGCCTCTCCGTCCATGGGATTCTTCAGGCAAGAATACTGGAGTGGGTTGCTGTTTCCTCCTCCAGGGAGGTCTTCTGACCCATGTCTCCTGCATTGGCAGGCCAATACTTTACCACTGAGCCACCTGGGAAGCCCATACGATTAGGGCTTAATTCGCGATTAATGTGTGTTTAAAAGCGTGGCCTGTAGCAGATACCCAGTAGATGGTCATTAAATCTGAAATCATTCTTGGAAAAGTTCAAACAAGTTTTTTGTGGTTGTGGTAGATTGGAGCATGAAGATTAAGAGGATTCAATTGAAAGTGATCAGGATTGGAAAACTTTGCAAGGAGACCAGATTTGGGAGTGGGTGAGGGAGGTGGACGTGGACAGGTAAGTTAGAAAGAGCAGGATAGAAAACAGTCATGGGAGAAACACTGGAGACTTGAGTTCAAAGTTTGGACAACTAATTTTATCTGGGAATGAATACAGATGTCAGCTTTAGGTGACTGGGAATCTAATGGTCCCACAATTAGAGATGTTAGGGAAATGAGCTGATTTAGTAGATTTGAGAAAAGCTTAATCTGGGAAGTGAGTTTTATTTTTGAAATGCTGAGTTTTACATGGTGATGAGTCATGCAAATTCACATGTCCTGCAAATAGTTTGAAATGTAAATGTATGGCATATTTAGCAATGAGTGGACCAGTTTGGATATGAAATGCATATTTGTTAGACAGCTTGCTTATTTCAAGCTAGATCCTTGATTTAATTGATTATCTTAGTTGTCTTTGTGGGATCTAATTGTCTCCTGGGAAGGAAACGTGGTTGTCCAGTAGAGGAAGTGTCACTTTGGGTATGTACCCCATGTTCTGTCCTGCAGGAAAAGGGAGATTCAGCTTAATCCATGAAGCTTCTATGAAACAGACATTATTATTATGAGAGGTGGAGACTGGGGTAATATTTGAAGGTGGAATTATTTCATTGCTCCTTACACTTAATATGCCTCTCGTACCTCAACCAAGGTTCATCACTGGACTAATAACCTCCTCTGATGTTTTGCTGACTTGAAAGTACAGCAGTACTCAGAGAAGAGCTGGCATAATAGAGTATAATACCACAGTTTTTCTTGTCTTATAAAGCCATAACCAGGATATTGCTGAATAAATGGAGCTATCATATAAGAGGTGGCAATAAGATTACAGTACTGCAGAAATCCTGGGGGCAGAATAAAATTGTCTATTTAGTAAGCATAACCATTGGGTGTTATGCCTTTTCCCTTGCCTTTTTAAAATTGTTTTGACCCATATTTCCAGCACTGTTCTCTCCCCTAGCCAGAGTTAAGAAGTGAATTAGGTGTTTAATTCTCCTGCTTCCAAGTAGGGTTCTGTCTTCTTTCCTGTCCATTGGTGTTTCAGGAGATGAGGTTAGGTGAGCCCTCATGCAGGGCTCGAGTGGGAATAAGGTAATGAGGACATTAGGGCTCAGGCACATAGTGGAGAAGAAAAATGGCTGTTCTTGGAAGGCTGAATGAGAAGTCACACCTTCATCACCCACATTTTTACGCCCTGGTCCCTAGATATCTTTGCTTTTCTTCCTTTTCTTCCCAAACTGAAGAGCGCTCTTGGTGTGCAGTGGGTCGTGGCCCCTGATGCTGCTTAGGCTTTTGCCCATGTCCAGGGGTAAGCCTACTATTGACACTGAGGGTTGGATGGATGTCTGTGTTGAGGATTCAAGGATTTATTTGTCTTGAATATTGTCTTTATTTATTGTGAAGCAGTCGTTTTTTCATGGAATGATTCCCTTTCCCCTTTCTCTTTCATCTCCACTCTTCCCTCCCTTCTTCCTTTCATTTCTTTGTTTCTGCAAATCTTGTTTGTAGATCTCCTTGGATTTCATTTTAATCATGCATCCTTCTGGATTCTTCCAGCTGGGCTAAATCCGTATCAGTCTTCATTGTTTTCTTTCCACATCACCTTCCCTACAAAGGAAGAATGATTAGGATTTATGAAAGTACAAAAATAGAGTCCTTGATCCTAAGAAGTCTTGATTTTTGTATCTCCAGTCCAATCTCTAGAAAATGCTCTCACTGGTAGAACAGTTCTGTTTAGAACCTGTATATATTCGGAATTAATTCTCATTAAATACGAACTACTTATTGAGGGTGTTTTGTTTGAAAGGGTCCTTTTTTATATTAGTGTATAGCCAATAATTGGAGAAGGAAATGGCAACTGACTCCAGTATTCTTGCTTGGGAAATCCCATGGACAGAGGAGCCTGGCAGGCTACAGTCCCTGAGGCACAAAGAGTCAGACATGACTTAGTGACAAAAAGTCAGACATGACTTAGTGACTAAACAGCCATAGCCAATAATGTTGTCATAGCTTCAGGTGGAGAGCAAAAGGACTCAGGCATACATATGTTACATGTACAGATAATGCATGTATCCATTTTCCCCCAAACTCCCCTCCCATCCAGGCTGCATTGAGCAGAGTTCCCTGTGCTGTATCGCAGGTCCGTGTTGGTTATCCATTTTAAATATAGCAGTGTGGACATGTGAATCCCAAACTCCCTAACTCCCCCTTTTCCCCATCCTTTTTTTGTTTGATTAGCTTCTAAAGCTACTCAGATCAGTCCATTCTATACCTCCCTGCTCTTGAGTCCAGCTTCCTGAGGTCCTGCTGCTTTGTGGATCATGCCATGTTTCATGTTCATTACCACAGCTGGCCTGGTGGGTTGACAAAAGCAGTCACCTTTGGCTCTGTGTCTGGAGTGAATACATCCTGCCCTGAGACACTCGGTACCGAATGCCATGCTTGATAATAACTTTTTCCTCCTTCATTTCACTGTAGTTTCTAAAGCTGCTTCCTTTTTGTTTTTGATCTATGTTACAAGTTCTGGGAAAGTCCCTAGCCATCGTTCAGACCCTCTGGTGACTATCCCGGTGACAGGACTTGTTAAACAGAAAAGGGAACCATGAAGAGTAAAAAGATCCAAAAAATCTATTTTAGTTATTTTTAGAATTGCATTAGTTCAAGGGTTGAGTGAAAAAATAGGGAAGACGGTGGGGGAGAGATTTGGGGCACATACAAAGGAGGTGTGCCACCTCAGATGTTTCTAATTACCAATGCTTCTAAAACAGAGTCTCCTGTCTACATGCGCTGCTTGGTCATGCGGGAAGTGCCTCCTGGATATATTTTAAGGGAAAAAAAAAATCGGAGTGTCATTGTCTCAGATTCTTAGGAACTCAATCTGAAATCAGAGGATAAAAGACAGTTTAGACGCTAGATGGGACAGGCATAGCACAACCCCTTGTAGACAGTGTTGTACTGGCCTCCCCCTTGTAGACAGCACTGTACTGGCTTACGGCAGCTCCTTGTTGCTCTGTTGGGCTTTTTCCTAGTTTGAGGCCTGGGGGAGAAACCACAGTCAGTAAAGATCCTTATTCATGGCCCATTGTCTGTAGATCCCTCTCACCCAGAATTTCACTCTCAACCTTTACAGTCTTATTTTGCGAGTCTATAAAAGTCAAGTCTGTCTCAAGCCTGAAATTCTGGTGTGCATATTAGAGGTCTGAGTATGAACTCATGGAAAAGGTTGGAGGGGAGCCTGACCTTGGGGCCTGTTGGCCATTAATCATCCCCCCACTCCCACCTTCTTCACCCTTTTAGACTGAAAAGCCCATGTTTTCTGTGTATATGAGCCAAGGTGGCCCTCGTACTCTGAAGAAAAGCACTCTGTCCAGTGCTTGCTTCCTGCCTCATTACCCAGTCTTAGGGTGATCTCTCCCTCCTTCCTGGTCTCTAACCTATTTGCAAAGAAGGACATTAGCTGCCCCTTGCACTCCATAGGTTCCCTGTGGTTCAGCCCCACAGCGCTGAGGTATGAGATGAGCCATCTGATATATTAGAAATAAACTGGTGAGCCCTGTCAGCCAGGACGCTTCATCTCAGAGCTTGTGAGGGAGCGCATCCTTGTGGTGAAGCTCCAGCCAGTGTGGAAGGAAGTGGAGTCAGTTTCCCAGCTTAAGATACTGGAGCTTTTATGGGTCGCGGGTGACAAAGGCCCTGTCTATATGCCTCATGCCTTGTTGGATCATATTCTCACAATATATAGCCATGGGGTACATTGTACGCTCAGTTTATGAAATTCGACCCATGGGACCTTGAAGTTATTGTAGAAAAATCATATGGGGAGTGCATGCATGTGTGTGGGTGGAAGCACACACGTGAGACGGTGCCTCTTCTAGAGGTGATGTGACTGTTATACATGAATTGAGCTGTGGTCTTTCAACCGTTTCCTTTAGCCTTGACTCCATAATACAGTGAAAGCATTTCTTTATGGGCTTACTTTATTCTGAATATGTGTCCACGTGTTCATTTGCCTCAAGGAAATACTCTGCTTTTTAATCTCCATGGACACCTCAGTGACTGATAAAATGTTGATGGTTTTTAAGTGGAAAATGTTAAGCTCAAATAGCTAGATAGAGATCTATGAGCCAGAGCCATTGAGAATTATCTGTTATCCTTACTCAGATGGAGAATGAAGTGTGTTTGTATGTGTGTGTGTAATGGTATTATGCCTTATGTGCACTCTTGAAATTTACTTATCCGTTTACCCTAGCTTCTCTTTTGACCAGTAGCATATACCCTTTAAATTAGCTGTACCATGTGCTGTGCTTAGTCGTTTGGTCGTGTCTGACTCTTTGCAACCCTATGGACTGTAGCCCGCCAGGCTCCTCTGTCCATGGCAACTAGGACCAAATCGTGGAAGTCAAAGAAGGTGTAAGTGAGACGCTGTATGTGTATGCAGAGAAGATTATTCATGTAAGTAAAAGTATTAAGGATAGTGGAAGGCAGGCTTCTCACAGTCAGAAGGGATGTACAGATAAGGAAAGGAAGAGAACTGCATGTGCCCTGAAGCGTTGGATGGGGTTGTAGTACCTTTGTGAACTCATGGTGTGCTAAAAAGGTGATGCCAAGACAGGATGAAATAGACAAGAGGTTAATTGGGGGAAACAGAGAAAATGGGAAGGGAGCTGGCGGAGGCTGTGAATGCTTAGCCTCTGTGGAAAAGGGAAGGATAGAAGGTTGAACTGGAAACATCTAATCGGGCTGGGCAGTCCTGGGAGTTCCAGCGAAGGTGAGGGGGCGTGCTCAAAGCCGCAGCTCCCTTTCAGAGCACGGCCAGGTCTCTGAGCAGCAGGCCGGTTGTAGTGTCTCCACTGCACTCACTCATTGGCTGGAAGCAGCTGGGGGGAAGCGTAGCTTTGGCGGAAACAGCGATGGGTTTCAGAGCACAGCAGCTGGGGCTGTCAGTCAGTTATGCTTCCTGCAGTCAGAGATCCGAGAGGCACGTTTTCATGACTGCCACACATGGTTTTCAATGGTTATAGATACAGAAATAAGTGTATGGAGATAAAAATGTAAATGTGGACTATTTGGATAAATGGCTGATTTCAGAGCTGCAGAAAACAGTGGAAGATGAGCCTGGAACACACTGTGGCCTGAAAGCAAGGAAGTGCTCAAAGGATGACAGGACACAGGAGCCAGCTTGACCCGGCTCCCAATGGCCAAATTGGGAATAATTTCAGCATCAGAAAAAATAACAATTGTAATGGATTATATGGCTCTTTAGATAAAATATTTTGTGACCATAAACCTCTACAAATCAGTAAATGAATAACTTGGGAGTTTAAAAGCTACATAGTTTTTCAATACCTGTTATAAAGAGGAAGAGAGTAACTTCATAGTGGAGAAGCCTGGTAGACACTGCCTGAATCAAGTGATCAAAATTAACATTATCAGTAAATTACACGTCATTTCAAAGGAGGCCACGGGAACAACATGGCATCACTTCTGTGATATTCCTGCCAAAGATTCATAACTTGCCGCTGATCACAGAGACATCAGACAGTCCAAAATTACTGGCCTGTACTTGTGAGAAGTTTCAGGACTGTGGTAGACTAAGAAAGATTGAACTTCTCCAGACTGAGGACACAGGATAACAAAATGCAAAATCTGATTCTGCTCTAGATCCGCTTTCCCCTAAGTTCTCTATTGGAACAGTTGACAAAATTTGAGTAGGGTTGTATGTTAGATGGCAATAATGTGTCCACATCGATATCTTGGTTCAAGTCATTATTTACTGACTATGTCGAAAAATATGCTGATTTGTCAGAAATATACATTAACGGTTTGGGGGATGATGGTGTAAACAGGTCATTTGCTCTCAAATGAAAGAGAGATTGGCGTGTTCTTTGTTATTGTATGTACAGTTTTTCTGTAAGATTGTTTTAAAATTATCCCCTCCTTCCCCTACTTTTAAGTAATCTAGTTAGTTTTAGTCAGTTGTCTGACCTTCTCTGTATATATTATTGCTTCCAATCTTAGGTTTGGGGTGTAGGGATTGGGGAAGGCAGGCAAAAGTGTGATCAAGTAATTATTGTGAGTGAAATCTACATTTCAAAAATCCTATGCTCATATATGGGCACAGCATACCTTTTCCAGATTGGCAGAATACAGTACCCCATGGTTTCAAAAGTATCTTATAATGAGAAAGTAGATGCTTTTTACAACCTGCTTGCTGTGGAAACGAGTGGGCAGGGAGGATGTAGGTACATGGAGATCTTTTGAGAAAGCTCAAGTGACCCATGTTGCTTCTGTTTTTCTCAGGAACATCTGATCCTGCATGGTGGAAACAGTTCACTTCCCATATAACCTAAAATTCTCCTTGAGCTTGGAGAAGCATTTCAAGTCCAGCACTTGCTCTTTCTGTTTCCAGCTGATACAGAGAGAGATGATTTCCTGTTAGACTTTCAAGACTGTTAGGTCCCTTTTTGTATGCTGATTGTGAATTACCCATTCGAGCCAGACATGTGTAATTGGAGTAGAATTACTGATACACGCAAGAAAGCAGAATTTATAAATTTGTCTAAAGCAGCATAATGTCATGGCACATAATTTAATGTTCTCTTTCCTTACTGGGCAACTAATCAGTACACCAGTGTCGAGTTCTGAGGCATCTTTGGCCAGAGGGAAATCTCCTGACCTTTCATTAGTGGCCCAAAGAAATGAATGAGAGAGTCAAGTACACGGATCTCGGCTAATTCCATTTTATTTGTCTCCCTTTCATTCTCTTTAAATACAAGTCTTAGATAATGGGGAGGAGAATGACAAAAGCTGGGAAGACATGTTGAAAGCTTTTGTTCTTAATTCTATGCTGGGCAAGCTTAGCTAATAAACGCTTAGGATAAGAATGTTCCAGCAATGTATTTCTTATACTTGGCTACAAAGCAAGAAAGACATAGCCCTTGCCCTCTTCGACCTTATCAGTTTGAGTTGGAAGATGGGTGATGAATTAATTGTAATATGGCGTGATTTCACAGGGGAACACATACCAAGATGAAAATGCACGCGGTATGATTCTCACACACCTGGCTCATGGGCGGGGCCCTGTAGTCATATCTGTCATTGTTTCCTGTGTTTTTACCTTCGTGCCTCTGAGCACTAACATTGCAGCCGTTCTCCAGGAAAAGTCTGTGTTTAGGGAAAAGAAGCTAAGAAAACATGGATTGCACTGAAGCTTTGGAGAGAAGGGACTGGAGGTGATGGGCAGGTCATGGAGTTTAGAATCTGAGGCCCTAACTGGTTTGCAGATATTTGCTGGCAGGATCCAGAGGGTGAGAAGCCCGCAGGAGAGAAAAGGGTTGTGTCCTTGGTTCTGCTGGACACGCAGGAACTCAGTTCAATACTGTGAATTGATTGGAGCAGCATTAGCCAGGATGGATCATTAAACATTTGCACTGTTTTGCTTTGTATTCTCCAGCTTTTCATATAGAAGCTTATTTGTGTGGATTTTTCCCTCGCCTGCTCTGTCATTCCAGCTTTCTGTTCCAGACCCCACATATCGACTGTAAAATGTCAATACTTTGTTATTCCAAACACAGTACCAAACATGTCTTTGTTGTTCTGGCATTTCCGATCACTAAGCCCTCACAACCTGTTGCAGGTGGGCGTGTCCCAGCCGTCCCTCTGGCCTCTTGGTGGGCAGAGCCTCTCTCCTGCCCTCTTGGGTCTTGGGTGAGACCCTTAGTTAAATTCTCCCCATCTACAGCTGCTAACTTGGGGCTGCTGGCATTCTCCACCCTGCCAAACCCAGCTCAGTGATGACAGCGTTTGCCAGCACGCTTATGTGGTGACTCAGGAGACAGGGTGGCCAGCAAAGCAGCCTCTTTGTGGGAGTGGATTTTGAGAAGTGCTAATTCCGTGGCAGTTTGGAGATATTAATATCGTGCTGGCAGTAGATAAACAGGCAGCAGAGGGGCACATAATGAGAAGAGAATCAGCCGCAGCATCTTTTCCTTCTTCGCCTCCCTGCACATATTCCCCCCTCTCTTTTTCTTTTTTCTTTTTTTCTTTTAAAGTAAATCCCTGGGCCTCGATGAAGAGAACCCTTAAGTGGCTTGAGCATGCCCGTAGACTGGTTTAGCCCAGCTCACGGCATCCCCATAGGCTGGGAGTCGGAGAGCACCAGAGTGCTGAGAGTTAACTGCCTTCCCCAGCAACACTAAATCATAGCATATGGTACAGTAGCCTATTCCTTACCATCCCTCCTCCCTAAAGGGCAGCTCACCAGATGGTCTGAGTGGGTCCTCTGGTGTAGTTATGACAGACACAAAGAAAGACGTAACCGCCGCTCTCCCCCAGTGATACCGTGCCTCTTGTCTTGCAGTTACTTGCTACAGGTAACTTTTGAAAATCTGTTTCTGCAGTTTCACTTTTGCCCATCGAAGTTCCCTTTTCCGGTTGAGGAGGAACTAGGCGAAAACGCTTCATTAGCTGTCCGAGCATCATTTCCAGTGTACTCTTCTGAGTAGATGAAAGTCGCTTACAGTGGCCCCGCTGTCTTATTCTAGTGAAGAGACTGTGCAGCACGTTGAAGTTTTGTTTTTTTTTTAAAGCAGGGTTCTAATCTGAATATTCTGTGGTCCTAAAAGGACTGTAGGGAGTATTGCTTCAAAACTGGTCATCTGCGATTTTCTACTTTTTTACTTTGTTCCCTCGCTCATGCCGTTTTTAATGAAGATGTTTCATCCTACCCCAGCACCACCCCTCTGCCACCCCACAATTCTCTTAACCTCACCTCACCCAGGCCTGCTTGGAGTCAGCGGAGAGTCAGTGTCCAGGGTTCTAATGAGAAAAGACACACTCTTGAGTGTTCCATGAAACCAGCATTTCTAAGTTTGCCAAACTGGAGCACAGTATTTTCTAGTTCCAGTATAGGCTAGAAAAGAGATTTGGGGAAATTTAGGTCATGCTTTTATGTGCTTTGTTTTTTATCTGTGTGCCTGGTATTTTAGAGCAGACTTTTCTTGAGGGTAGTGACTTGTTTATACCATTCTGTAAATAGCCCTGCCTAATGTGGGCTTTTTACAGATATTTTCTGCCAGGTTTTATGTACGGATTGATATAGCATCTGACTGTACTAACCAGAAAAAAAATGCTGAGCCAGGGGACTTGGTTATTCCCCCTTTTTGTTTGGATTTCTAGCTTAGCAACTCATTGGTCTTGAACTCCCTCCCTCTGCCGGGATGCCTTAAGACCTCCAGGTGCTAACTGTTGTTATTGCTGTTGACTGAGCCCCATATGCACCTTGAGTGCTCACTGACCTATCTTTTCTGTTTCAGAAACATTGCCGAGGCCCTTGTCAGCAAAGGTCTAGCCACGGTGATCAGATACCGGCAGGATGATGATCAGCGGTCCTCTCACTATGATGAACTGCTCGCCGCCGAGGCCAGGTGAGATGCCTAATTATTAAAGTGAATGCCTTGGGTCCCCCAGCTTCACTTTATTCTTTCCCACTCCCCTGCCTGCCCCTGAGCAGAATGTGATGGAAAGCAACATTCTGAGAAAGCCCATATTCTTTTATGATTGTAGCTTTTCCTCTTCAAGATAAAAGGGGCCTCACTTCATACTTGCAATCTAACCCAGGTTAAGCACGCTGGGGCCTCTGTTTTTTAAAATTTGCAAAATTTAGGCATATATTAGACGTAATCTTCCCAGAAGATGTTGTAAAATAAACAGATGAGTAAATACGATGTGGAATATTTTTATCTCCACCATCCTTTCCTTCCCAGGAACAAACTGTGGAGCTCGGCTTACTGTGCAGGACGTTTGCCTCGGGTTCATCCCTCCAGGGGCCTCTGCTCCCCAGCCCCTCCCACTTACCACCTCTAGACCTTTCATCATGTACAAAGGAAATGAAAACATTTATTAGGGAATGAGTTTGGGTGTCACACTTCTGACAGCTGGCAGGAGAGCATTTGTGAGAAGCCCCGTGACATTTTCCTTTTGTCCTCCATCCCTGTGGCTGATTGCCCCAAGGACACGCATGCTGCTCAGCAGTATTTCTTAGCAGGGACCTTTCTCAGGGCTCTTTCTCATGGGGCCTTCTGTCACCAGACGGGACTGGGAGCAGAATAATTCTTCTAGCCTTCCCTGGAAACGGCAAGAGCTCAGTGACCATTGCTGGATCCCTGCTCTGATCCAGAGCTCAGCAGACTGCTGCACTCTACCAGGATATACCCATTGTTTCAGAGCGGCTTCAGATACTTGTCTCATGCAGACACTTTGCTGTGACCTAGGGGTTTGTCCAGAAGTTTGTTAGTTGCCAGCCTGTGCTCCACAGTTCATGGAGGAATGAGTTTGAGCCCGTGTTATCTGTGACTCAGATTTCGTCCCTGACATCACTTCTCTTGCTCTTTGGCCCAGAACATTGACCTGATAGGAGACAGTTACCTCTCAACACCATGTCACATTCTGATGAATAGGGCATCTGTAGGATGTCACACGACGTCAGCCAAGAGAACAGCCTGTCGCATTGCTATGGCTTTTTGGATTCTTTTCTTGTGGGATTTTCCCTGGAGGACCTGCCTAAGACTTCATTCTTAAGCACAAAGTTTGGTGTCTTTGGTTGTTGAATGTCTAGTGTAAAATAATACCACATGGATTTCCCTGGTGGTCCAGTAGCTGTGACTCTGCTCCAATGCAGGGGGGCCCACGTTCAATCCCTGGTCAGGGGAGCTAGATCCCACATGCTATAACTAAGACCCAGCGCAACCAAATAAACACATTAAAATATTAAAACATAATAATACAATGTGTAGCCCATAACTGATGTTTCTCTTTAATCCTCCCTCACATCTTAGGCTTCTCTCCCTGCCTATACTATCATTAAGCCGATGGGTTGAAAGGACCCATAGCGGGAAATGCAGCTCCACACTTCAAGTACTTTTGATGATCTCGCTATTCTGGGAAATGGGCAATGATTAGACTGTTCTTTATGTGGGACTCGGGGGTGGGTTCTTGCTGGGCACGCTCAGTTGGTCTGACGGTATCCGAAGAAGCAGTCTTGCCTTGCCAGTTTAGCGGGAGCCCTTAGCCATTCCATGGGATCTTGAGTCCCATTTTCCGCTCTGCCTTCTCTCCGCCACTAGTGAATGTTTAACTCTGACAGGCATGTGAGCATGAAAATAATTTGCCTAGCTGCTCCGGAAAGTGAGGCCACAGCAAGCTCTTATTATGCTGTCGGAAGTAGCTGTGTTGTGCTCTAATGTTTAATGAGTATGCAGAGTTGGTGAAATTTTTTAGGTTTTAAGAAGAAAACAGTCCCGTTCTCATTTTGAGCTGATGGAATGTAACAAGATGCTTGCCTGTTAAAGCAGTGAGCTGCCTAGAGATAATTGTGTTGAGCCACCGATTTCAGACTGATGGTGGAAAAACTGGCTTTGGGGCCACGGCCCTGTGGCAGGTTGACTAAACAGAGAGCTATCAAGTGATTCCCCTGGCCGGTGAGGCACCGCCATGAGGCAGTACATACCTCACGACGCGCTAGAAGTGGCCCGTGTGACCTGCAAGTGAGCCCTCCTCGGGAGCAGTGCTGTCCACGAGCCCCAGGAAGGTGGCTCCACATCGTCTTCTAGATGCCAGCCCCAGCGAGAAAGACAGGAACACCTGCCAGAAAGGAATGGTGGCACCTCTTTCCTCAACGCTGCTTTATCTTAAGTTGCCCTCATTTGCACTCCAGCCCCTAGGAGACATTCCCTGTGTCACCTCAGCACTTCCGTGTTCATGTCATGTTATGACATGTCAGAGCACTTTGTGCTTGCTGCCTCTGCCCCTTACCCTGCCCTTCTCATGAATGTGATCTGAGTTCAACTCTGAGTTCACCTATCTATGTAATTCCCCTGGATAGATAAGCTGTATTTTTTTTTTTCCCACAATTTTCGGCCTGGTAATTTTATGTCCCTGTCCATGTGGTTCCTCCACCTCCCAGCTGAGTGTCCTCTGCAGATTTCATTAGTAAGTTGTTCACTCCGTTCCTTGGCCCTGAATAGAACCCCTAAACAAGAATGGCTTTGCTGTTGACTCCCAGTCTTTCACTGCCTGGACTGTCACTTAACTGTCTTTTGTTTATCATCCTGCAGTCCCTTTTTAATCTTCAGTGATTGTGTACTGAACCACGCCAATTTGAATTAATTTCCCAAGTTAAATTTCTGGAGGTACTGTATCTAATGCTTTAGCGAAGGGCGAATGAATAACATCTGCTGTGTTCAGGGCAAGTCACTCATCTTGGAACTCTTTGAATGAGTAATAAGTGGGTGAAGGTAACATGGCAAGGCCAGCAGTCATCTTGAGTCACCCAAGGATGGTGATTCCGAGAGACTTCTCTGTCCCTGAGCCCCAGATCCCCATTTTCTTCTCTCGTTGTCACTAGTGGTCTTGGCCATGGTGCCCAATGCTCTCTTAGCTTCCCGGAGCGCTGCTCAGCCATTAATCCTTTTAGAGAAATGTTGTAAGCTTTGGGGAAAGGGCAGCCTGTTAACTTGGCTGTTAACTCTTTGGGTCAGCACAGCTGCCTGCACAGGAGCTGATGAGCCCTGCCGCCCCTGCTTCTTCTGTGAGGGGCTATGATCTGCCGACCTTTCTCAGATCCTCTGATGGGAGCTCAGGGAATGACTCATCAGGTACACGTCGGGAGAGCGGGTGAGACAGAAGAGGAAGAAGAATGCCAATTTGCAGCTCCCTATGCTTTCAAGCATATCCACCTGCCTGCCAGAAACGAGCTCACCGTACCCTCCACAGCTCTGTTCTGTGTGCGCCCGACCCTTTGCCATGCCTTCATTCAAATGGCACTTTGCTTTTGGGAAACCCTCAACACGCCTCAAACACAGGACGCATCTTGAGAAAGCCACATCTTTTTTTGTTTAAAGGACAAATGAATCCCTCGTTCCCGGCAGGCGGCCTTCCTTTCTAGTTCACTTGTCTATCATTGGTTGCCTCTTCCCTCCTTACCTTGTGTCCCGGCAAGATAAGGGTTTGGCACTATTCTGTGTATTTTGGGGCCTCGCTTCTCTCGTGGGCTCCATTGAAAAGCCCCTGGTTGTGTCCCAGCCTTGAGAGCTGCAGTGTGTGTCCTCGACATTTTTAGTAAAAAGAACTTGGGTACAGCTGACCCGTACGCTGATGACTCTCCTGAACTTGGTGCCCTCTGTCAGGGACATCACATGGTCTCCTTGGCAACTGTGTTGTTCCTTTCTGCATCATTCTAATTTTCCACTCCTATACTGACTTCCCAATACGTCTCATTCTTGTCTGACTTCAGTATTTCTTGCCCAGTGGGCTGGCTACTTTGTCTATCTTGACAAAGTATTTTAAGCTGAAGGCAGGGCTCTGACTCCTGTTGGGAGTCACATATCCTTCCCTAGGTATTTCCAAGATACTGGGTCATTCATTATAGGGACCCTTTGTATTTATAAGGTATTACACAGTCTCTCAAATTCTGTGTGTTTGATATAATACGTGTTGTTTGATTTTAAACAGTACAGAATGTAAGTTCCCCTAGCGTTCTACAGGCCTTCCTGGTGGACTTTTGTCAAACTCATTATGGACACTAAAGATAAGCTGGTAACGTGTGGAATCAAAGCCTGGCTGTGTGCCGTTTTCCTTGGACATCCCAACCTGTAGGATATCATCTGTCTGCATTCTCCTAAAGCTACTTTATATTAAAATGTAATATTTGAAGGTTTCCTGGAAACTTACTCTGTGGTTCATTGCAGGACAACACAGAAGTTGGTTCAGAAGTTGGGGCTTTATTCCTTTAAGGCACCTTTTAATTCTAAGATTTTATGATTTCAAGATAGGCTGTATATATTCAGAAAAGAAATTGATGCCCCAACTTGACAGTGGGAAAGCAATTGTGTTGAACAACCTAGTGTCTGAGCAGATTTAAATGAATTTAGATTCATTCTGGACATACATAATGAGGTTAGGGTTATCTCGGGAGAAGAGAAGAGGGCAGGCTCTTATCTTTTCCTGTTCTCTTCCTTGCCAGCACACTGCAGATTAAGGAAACTGGGGCCTGTCCTCCCTCTTGGTGAAGCAAGCATAAGCCTGCCCTGTCTCAGCGCTGTGTGGACTCCTTGTCCTCCCCAGCCCTGCAGGGAGTCCTGCTTCTGATTGCAACTTTGCTTTTCTTTAAAAACAAAAACAACTAGTGTTCCTGCCTTGCCAACTTTGACATCTCTAGTCTCTCAGCCCTATAAATACCAGTCAGGGAAGGACAGAGGATGGTTGGATGGCATCACCGATTCAATGGCCATCAGTTTGAGCAAACTCCGAGAGATAGTGAAGGACATGGAAGCCTGGCGGGCTGCAGTCCATGGGGTCGCAAAGAGTCAGACACACCTTAGCAACTGGACAGTAACACCATTAAAATCCTATCAACTCTCTCTCGCTTTTGCCCAGTGTGGTTGACAGCACCCTCCCTATTGTGAAGTTCTCCCAGCTTGAACCTCCAGGAAATCTATGTTGGCATTTCTATCACAGACTTTGATTAGAAGGCTAGAAACTTAACTCTTTCCTAGGCCAACACCTGTAGTCATTATTAAGAGGGAAACTGTTTCAATTAAAGATCTCTCTTGGTGATACAGTTACTGAGTCTGCAGTGGGCTTACTGACTTCCAGGTAGCAGTGCTCTTGGGGCAGTGAATTGTAAATGTATTTTGCATTTCTGTTGAAGTACTTCCAATACCACTGGGAGAGAAATGTGCTTGAGCTCCCACTCCTGATTCAGCCAGAGCAGCTCCACTTTTTCCCGCTTGATTTATAGAGGGATTTTCCCACAAAATTTTAATAGGTGGAGGAAAAAAATGCCTTGTGCTTAGACAAACACAAAATGTTTCGATAAGGTATTTCCTATCTGTGCCTTCAATTTAACTGGCATTTTCAGTGCTGGTTATGAATGAAATGTGAAGAATTATTCACCAGCACTTTTTTGCTTTCTATTGCTTTAATTGGAAGAGGTCAGCATTGCTGGCTTGACACAGTTTTGACTTGTGAAATGCCTTGGTATGAAGCAGATTTCATCTTCCTACCAGTCCAGTGAGAAAACTGGTGTTGAGGTTGAGTCTGTTTTTTGAAAATTTGAAACGAATGTATCCTATCCCAGTGTATAGACTGCCTGAGTTAACCAGTTCTCCAAACAAAATAAATTATTCCTCTAGTGGGTACAGTTGTTCAGGCTGGTTTTCTCTCGCACATGACGGGTTTGCATTCATTCCTTTTCTTTGCCATGTTCGTGAGTGTATGCTGGGTCCTAGGCACAGGGGATAATGGTGGTGAAGAAAAAAGATACCAGACTGAAGCTTTACAAAGCATGCAGTCTCGGAGGGACACGCGTTGAATAATTGAATAAGACCTCTGGGGGTTGCTATTTTTCCTATTCTCATTTTCCTACCTGTTTTCTTAGCCCCTCCTCTTTTTTCCCTCTGCATCATTAACACTGCCCTCCTTACATCTTTTTTATTCCTTTTCTCATTTCTATTAAAATTTCCCATGAGGACACCTTCCTGAAACTCATCTCTTCCATCCAACCTCTGTTCTGCTCAGTCGTTTAATGGTACAGCTTTAAATAAACCAAGATTTCACACTTTCAATCTAATGACCTAACCAAGTGAACATTCTCTTTGGATAAAACTAGATCCTACCAAATACTGCTGAAAATCAGAGCTTTGATTTGAAGTTTTTCTCTTCCTTTCCTGTAGCACCAGAGTGCAGGTGGGTTTTTGTAGCCCAGAGTCGTGAAAAGCTGGAGTTGGGTAAATTGTCTGCTGCCCTCTTCACCTAGCTGTGTTACAGGATGCTGGTACAAATTGGACGCCAGCTCAAGAAGGAGATTGGTCTTTCTCTTAAGTAACTGCTTGTTTTTCTCCCGTAACCCCAAATGTGCACACCCCACCAGATTTGGGGCTTGCCTGTAGGTGGCACAGCCAGAGGTTGCTAATGAGATTCAGCACACGTCAGTGTTGGGGGGTTTCACTGTGGGGGAGCAGGGCATATCAGCTCCTGCAAATGGATGTGGTAACAGGAAAATGCATTACAAGAGCGGGTGTGGGGAAGTGATTTGACGATACAGCTGAATGTGGGGAAATTTAGCTTTTCCCTTTCTTCAGAAGAGATGATGCACTCAACATCCAAATAGCAGTAATCAATCTGCATTTAAGGCAGCACAAATGGCCACTTCTGGAGAGCTGTATAATATCTCCATTTCCAAATAATTTTCTCTTTCAGGATATTAAGAGGATCTGTTCACTCTTCATCCTATCTCGCCTCCCCACTCCCAGTTCCAACCTATACGACTCAAGCTGTGACATTCGTCTCAAAGATTAGTGTGAGGGGTTTGGGGTAAAGTCAGAACCCGCGAGCTTTAGCTCCTGTGTGTACACAAGGTATGGGCAGTCAAGTCATGAACTCATAGGAAGAAGTCCTCGTTGCCCAGTCTTTTCTGTAATTGTTAATGTGCGCTGGTTATATTCTTGCAGAGGAAGTTGTTCTTGACTAGCATCTTTAATTAATTGGGTGTTCACTGCCCCTTCCCACCCAGCTGTGACCATTTATCTGCCCACAGCACCTCATCTGTTCTCCACCATTTCATTGCTCTTTTGGCTAAAAGGCTCTTGCTCCTCTCAGATAGCCCCTAAGTATCTGAGGTTTCAAAATAGTTCCAGCATATTTCAAAATACATTTGAAGATTATCATACTGTGAATATAATTTTAATCCCAAGTAAATAAGTTGTAGCAGTAAAGCGATAACATTTGATCCTTGCCATTTTTGAATGTCTCCTAACTTGACTCCCTAAGCCACTGGTTCTCACAGTCTGGTCCTCAGACCAGCAACATCATTTTCACCTGGGAGCTTGTTAGAAATGTGAATTCTCAGGTCTTGCCCACGTCTTCCCACCCTAAACCTATGGAAACAGAAACTGGAATTCAGCCCCAGCCACCTCTTTTCACACGTCCTTCAGGTAATTCTAACACACACTAAAATTTGAGAACCACTGTCCTAAACAATTCTTAACTCATATTTTTTTTTTTTTTAAGAAAAAAATCAAAATTGTGTCCTTTTTTCAGCACATTAATAATTTAGTAGTTGGAATTGTAACCATTAAGCAAAGGTGATAGAGACTGAGCCGGGGACGGGATCAGCTCTGGATCTCTCTGCACGCCTGCCCTAGTGGTGCTTCCCCGGCAGCCACACTTGTTTCTCAGCAAGCCCTGGACTAGCTCTGTATTCCCTTTAACTCCTCTTGCCCCTTCCTCGTGCTCTGCATTTGTGACTCTCTAACCAGATTCCTTCTGAGTAGCCTCTTCCAGCTCTCGGCTAATATAATGTGAGGTCATCTTGAGAGCTGCTGTTCTCACGTGATCCGTGGTATCAGGGGGCAGAGTGGCTGGGGAGCTGAGTCTCTATTACAGACGCCACTCTCCTACTTCTGCTCTAATCCTTGGAAATCTCTCCAGAGGACTGGAGTTCAAATAATTAATCACTGATACATCAATGCCCAGAATTTTATAGCAGGTTGTGAGAGAGAAATTTCCTTCAGAGCTTTCTTTCTTTTGTAGATCTCTTTGCATCTAAGTTTCCTGTAAATTCCCTCATGTGAATGTGATCTTCTACGCTGTCCCCCAGCTCCTCTCCCTTAGCTCTGGGCCCAGAAGTTGAGTAGGCTTACTTCCTATGCCTCTTGCTTCTGGGTCAAGTTCAGAGAGCCAGATCTCTAGTGGATGGCAGCAAATCTTTTCCAGCAGGTCCCTGTAAATGTACTCACACTGGAAAAACCATTTTCTCAGCAGTAAGTCTATTGTGTCTTTTGACTGAGTAAAAGGCATTAAATTTTTCTCTGATGTGTTGTTTTTACAGTAACAAATAGCAGGTGCATTGGAGGAGAAAACAAAAACACATGGTCTGGTGGGGATGTGGATGAGCGAGTAAACAATTGTGAACATCGTGATAAGCATGAAGATCCCAGTGGGCATATAGGATGCGTGGGAACAAGCACCTAAATCGAAGGATTTATCCACAAAGAGAGTCCACAAGCCAAGGCATGCTCTGTCCGGGTTGCCTGGGGAAAGGAGGTGCAAAACAGGAATGGTGCTTCACTGACCCATGACACAGCCGTCCCGGTTGTATGAATTTATTCTAAGAAATAATTAGTAAGATGCCTGACAGTTTAAGAGTTATTCCTTTGGCATTATTTCTAGGGCTGGAAGTATTACACTGGAATACTACAGTCACAGAGATACCCAGCAGTAGACAGTTGTTAAATTATTGGATGTGCATCCATGTTACAGGTTTATGTGCAATGATTAGAAAATGATGTAATAAAACTAACAACACAAGGAAGTGTTCATTTAGTTACTGTTTCTGAGGGGGAAAAGAACAATTGTTAAACTTTGCCCACAGTTTTCTTAAAGTGGGCAGGTGTGGTAAAGAATCTGCCTCCCAGTGCAGGAGACACAAGAGACGCAGGTCTGATCCCTGGGTGGGGAAGATCCCCTGGAGAAGAGAATGGCAGCCCACTCCAGTATTCTTGCTGGAAAATTACATGGACAGGGGAGCCTGGTGGCCTTCAGTCCGTGGAGTCACAAAGTCGGACACAACTGAGCAACAGCGCACACACATACCTGTATGTGTATCAACACTTAAAAATTATGTTAATGGTGCTTTTATCTTGAAATTGAATTATGAATTGTTCTTTCTTGTACTTTTTCTGGCCATGTATTGCCTCTGTGATAAAGACATGAAAAAATTATAAAAACCAGTGTCATTGAGACAGTTTTCCATTGTCATTGCCTCTAATCTTCCCTTTCTGCAGCCTTGTCCCCTCAAGAAGACTTGAGACTGACACGGACCATTTCTACTGGGCGCTACTAGTCCTGTGGCCCTAACCTGGGACAGCATCGTCTGCTCATGTTTTCGTGAATCTAATATTGCGCTGCCTGGTGGTTCTCTTCCACAGAGCTCAGTTTTCCCCTCTTAACCTGAGCACAGCAGATCGCTTGTCACACCTGGCACAACAGAAATACATCTTCATTTCTTTTTACATTAGTTTTAGATGAGGTTGCCCAGAGTTCCTTGTTATTTGCTCTGCTGCCTCATAAGTCCTCCCGCCTCCCCTTGACCGTAGGACTCAATTTCCTCCTTTCCCAACTATGTACGCTCCATCTTTTCTGTCTTATCAGTGATTCTGATTCCATTGACAACGCAGTGGCATCATCTTAGCACACCCGCCCCACCATTGTGTACCTGTGCGCGCTCCGCATCTTATTTTCGGAGTGTCAGGACCTGGTTGCCTCCTCCAGGTGCCAAGAAACCAGTATAAAAAGCTGAAGAAAGTGTTGCTTGCTGCTGTGTTTCACTGCTGTGTTTGTTTCAGTTGAAACTCTGTATTCATCAATGTGAGCTAAAAATACCTTGCAAGATTCTTTAGAAGTTTAGCAAGTTAACTGGCTCTTTGTTCTGTTTTTCCTCCTTTTCTGTTTGAATTCTTTCCCTCTCTCCATAGTTACATACTCTGTACTACCCAGTAGGTGCTTCTGATGGTCCTGCCACTTGGTCCTGTTTTATTGATCATGATAGCTGGGGCTTTGCTCCCATCACTGCCTTTCAGATGGCCAACTGCCTCTTCTAGCTCTCGGGGACCTAAGGAGGGGAACGTGAGGCTTCTGATCTTGATGCCCTTGTGCTTCTGCTCAGAGGACAGGCTTTCAACTCTTCTGTCTTGCCCCACTCCAAGTGGTGAAACCAAGATGCCTGCAACCTGGAGCATATATCTTACCACAAATCTGCACCTCCAGGAAAGCCAACAAGCTCACTCTTCTGTGCTCTGTGCTCACTTTGGCATTATCCAGTCTCCAGTCTGAAATATCTTCACACTCTGTGTTAGTCAGTGGACATTTGTTTAGCTTTACCAGGTGCGCAATAAGTGAACTAGATGACCCTGAGTTTAAGACTATGTGAATATAGCTCTGTATGAAATACTGTAGCAAATATTAAGGCTAGAATTCAAGCCCTCAAAGGGCCCGTAGTTTCTAGCTATAGAAATAAAGTGAATGCATGATGCA
Source organism: Budorcas taxicolor (assembly GCF_023091745.1). NCBI lineage: Eukaryota > Metazoa > Chordata > Mammalia > Artiodactyla > Bovidae > Budorcas > Budorcas taxicolor. The sequence continues at coordinate 93,968,104 of NC_068913.1, forward strand.
GTTCAAAAACACTGCATTGCAATTTGTAACTGGCTGCTCCACTGAGTGATGCACAGACGTGTACCCATTCACATGTATAATTCTACCGCTTCAGAGTAATTTGTAGATACTTCCAGTATTCAAACAGACCCCCACCTAGAACCCCTGATTTAGCAGTTTGTATGTGACAGCTGTTTTATGATTGATTGGGATGAGGTGGTAGCTACAGATAAGCTGTAATTCTCTTTTTTCTCTAGTGTGGATCTATGAATGATTTGCACGTAAGGGTCTGGAGAAAATGGACTCACTGGATTAGAAGGAGTAATGTGGAAATAGTGAGAAGACAAATGGGCCCATGAAAGCCAGGTTTCCCCTTGATGGCACAGGCTGGCAGTCTCTGTTATGGGTATAAGCACGGGAGCAAAGTGATGAACTGACTTTGTGAAGAAGTCATGGAGTGGTGGTGTGCACTCTCAAAGGATTTAGTTAAAATAGTCCTGATGTTATCTTGGAATAAATTGATGTGGGCCTGGCCCAAGAGGGTTACAGCAGAGCCGAGTGAGCACAGTTAGGAAGGAAGAAAGGCTTGGCTGTAGGCAAGGACGCAGAGCAGAGTTAGGGGACAGCTTGGTTTCCTGGTTAACAAGACAGTGTTGTTAAAGGGGAGTTGCCAGCCAGGGCCTCCTGGTCTTGCCGCGTCATTCCCCGTGCCTGTGTCTGCTTTCCATCACTTTGTTTCCTTTAGATCCCTTGTATGGAAAAGTGGTTCTTTCTGTGAAACTGTTGGAATTCCCATTCCCCAGAAAAATTCACATATATAATTCTCCGACTATTTCAGGTTGGTTCATAGGTACTCCCAGCATTCTCCCTGAAGTCACCAGGTAGAGAATTCCTGGGACTTCCAAAGTGGTCCAGTGGTTAAGACGCCATGCTTCCAGTGTAGAGAGTTCTGGTTCATTACTTGGTCGGGGAACTTGATAAAATTCCACATGCCACACTGCATGGCCAAAAGATAAAAAAAATTTTTTTTTTAAAATCCCAAGAAGAGGGACTTCCCTGATGGTCCAGTCCTGAGACTCCACACTCCCAGTGCAGGGCGTTTGGGTTCTGTCCCTCCGCAGGGAACTAGATCCAGCATGCCACAACTAAGACCCCATGCAGCCAAATAAATAATTGAATTTTATGTTTTAAAAATTCCTCATGTGGCAACTATTTTATGATTGGGTTAAGGCTGGCTCTAACCATACATTCTTAGAACTTTTTCTGTAAACTTACAAAAATATTCAGAATACCGGTCTACCATTGTTGTATTGAATTTAAGGTCATGGCCTCTTTGCTACAAGATGAACTGATGATTCAGGATGTCAGTGGTGCTAAGGCTTGTGCCTTGGAGATGGAGGCTTTTCTGCAAAGGGCCCTAGAACTGAAGAGCAGACTATTTCTTTGTACAGAATGTTAGGTTCTAATCCTTTTATGCTAAGCAGTAGGCTAATCTCCCTTTTAACAACACCCATGTCTGCCTTTGCAGAGTTGATGATTTTATCTTCTAGTGGGAAAGCAGTAGCATCTCATACAGGAGAATTTCAAACTTGACAAGAAGAGCTTTCTGCTGATCTGAATGGGGTTCCTGTCCCATGCTATAGCTTCTAGAAGCTTCTAGAAGCAACCTAAAAAGCAGAGTTTTCATCCCTCTCCTTTACTGTTGCCTCTGTGTATGTGTGCGGCGTTACTCACTTTTCCCGGCTGGCAATGATTTCTGTCCATTATTGACACACTGGTCATTGCCATCTTTGTGCTGTGGCTGCTTGGAGAAGAAAGCTTCCAACAGGCACAGGCTGCATTCTGCCCGACTGCTTCCTTTCTCCCGGCCGGCCTGAGCTCCAGCCTGCCTTTGTGAGAAAGCAGCTATTAAGCAGACACAGCAGGCGAAGTTTAGAAGTCAGGAGTTTCATTCCTTGCCTAATGAAAAGGGATGTTGAGCCGTGTTTTCAGCCTGCAGGAAGCATGGGGAGAGGAGTCGCCATTTGCTCGGTGGAGCGGGCATTGGTGGAAAGCAAACCCACTACCTTCTATACCCTCCCAGGTCTTAAAAGTCAGAGTGCCCCCAAACCTAGGCCACAGAGGCTGAATTATGTAAGATACAGGGATTGCCCCACCGAGAAGTCATGACAAGCCAGCAGAAGCAGGATCTCGTTTTCATTTTCTGTATATACAGCTGTTAGTAGACAGGCATGTCCTATATGCACTTTGCATCCTGGAAGAAAAAGGTACATAGTATATTCCTTTCAGGAACAGCACTGTGGCGAGCCTACCGCTCTTGGTCTTTGATCCTTACTTCTTTGAGATAAGAGCAGGTATTACTGCACTGAGTTGTTCCCACAGATCCTCTCTCTCTAGAAGCCCTTGTGTCAGACTGATGGAGATTTTCTGGGGATGGCTCACCCAGGGCCCTTTCTGCAGCAGTGGGCAAACAAGGACCAAAGCAACCGCAGCACAGGGCGGGAGACCTGAGTCTCCCTGAGCGGGCATGAGACCGTTTAGCAACTTTGTCAGTGAGCCCTCACGCTGTGCGGCCTGGGTCCAGTGTACCATTTACTCTTTAGAGGTTGTCCTGGATGGGGGGTGGGGAGCAGCGTTTGTAGTTAGTATCTACAGATAATAATAAAAAAAACTTTCACTTTTGTCTCTGTTTTGTTAAACTAACAACAACTATTTCTCAGCTTAAGTATGATCTGCTGTTGTTCAGTCGCTCAGTCGTGTCTGATTCTTTGCGACCCCATGGACTGTAGTCTGCCAGGCTCCTCTATCCATGGGGTTTCCCAGACAAGAACACTGGAATGGGTTGCCATTTCCTTCTCCAGAGGATCTTCCTGACCCGAGAGTTGGACCTGGGTCTCCTGCATTTCAGATAGCCACCTGGGAAGTCCTTAAATATGATATTGCCTCCTGAGTGTAAATGAAATGTACAAAATGTGCCTGAAATCTTATCTGATTTAGCAATTGTATCTAAAGTATGAAAAGATGAAGTCTTTGAAGGTTTTTCCAAAATTAATGCCTGAATGCAACCAAGTATCTAATAATCTTTTTAGGAACAAGGTCCTAAACAAGGTCCTGCTCATGTCCATCACATCAGTGATGCTGTCCAACCATCTCATCCTCTGTCATCTCTTCTCCCGCCTTCAGTCTTTCCCAGCATCAGGGTCTTTTCCAGTGAGTCGGTTCTTTGCATCAGGTGGCCAAAGTATTGGAGTTTCAGCTTCAGCATCAGTCCTTCCAATGAACACCCAGGACTGATTCCCTTTAGGATGGGCTGGTTGGATCTCCTTGCAGTCCAAGGGACTCTCAAGAGTCTTCTCCAACACCACAGTTCAAAAGCATCGATTCTTCAGTGCTCAGCTTTCTTTATAGTCCAACTCGCACATCCATGCAGGACTACTGGAAAAACAATAGCCTTGACTACACAGACCTTTGTTGGCAAAGTAATGTCTCTGCTTTTTAATATGCTGTCTAGGTTGGTCATAGCTTTTCTTCCAAGGAGCAAGCATCTTTTAATTTCATGGCTGCAGTCACCATCTGCAGTGATTTTGGAGCCCAAGAAAATAAAGTCTGTCACTGTTTCCATTGTTTCCCCATCTATTTGCCATGAAGTGATGGGACCAGATGCCATGATCTTAGTTTTTTAAATGTTGAGTTTTAAGCCAATTTTTTCACTCTCCTCTTTTACTTTTATCAAGAGACTCTAGCTCCTCTTCACTTTCTGCCATAAGGGTGGTGTCATGCATATCTGAGGTTATTGATATTTCTCCCAGCAGTCTTTATTCCAGCTTGTGCTTCAGCCAGTCTGGCATTTTGCATGATGTACTCTGCGTATAAGTTAATATTAAGACTTAATTTTAAAGAATTCTGGTTTGTTTCAGATCTCATATGCATACTGTTATCCATATTTTCTGTTTGAGGTATGATGGTTTTTCCCCTTGGAGTAGTATGTTTAACCTTGGTTAAGTCCTAAATTTCTGCTTATGTCATAAAGCTCCTTTGGGATCATAGAGAGAAAGAATTTTAGTTTACCACCCCTCTGCTTTTACAAAGAACCTGTTTTCTGACTTGCTGCCCAGGCCCTGTTCTTTTTTCCTCGTAGTATATGAGGTGCTCTCCAGCCCCTAGGAGAGGCCAGGCGTTCAGCAATGTTCTCACATGAACCATCTGTTTACTGGGTAGGTCCATTTATTTTGGTTGTCCTGATTGTTAGAACAGGAGAAGGCTGTAGGCAGTTTGTGCCCCCACAGGACCTGCAGAAAGCTAAGCATGCCTCGCCCTGAAGGGAAGCAACTTACAATTGGGGTGACGGTGAGCTTGCCCTGCCTCACAGAAGGTTTGTTCCCAAGACTCCTCCTTCAAGTTTATGGTAGCAAAATGGGGAAAGCTTGTTGGTGGCAGGGGAGACTATAGAAACAGAACACAGTCTGGATACACACAGGGCTTAGGAGCTCAAAGAGTTGGAGCTTCTGTTAGTGTGGAGATCCCAAGAGACCAGGGGCTAAACCTTGAGAATCAGCCCCCATCTGTGGTCATCATCAGATTCCCTGAATGATAAAGCACTGGTCTAAAATTAAATGGAGAAATTTTGACCCACTTGCAATGTCTAAAGCCCTTGCCTTGATTCAAATTCAGGAGGAACTGTGGCATTCAAGGAACTTGGGAATATTTTCTTTCCATTAACAGTTCAGAGTAGAGCGAGTTACAGTTTTTTTAAATTCTGTATTTTGATTTCTTACCCTCATCACAGAATGGAATCTGAGTAGAACGGGAAGTGTTTTGTTTGTTGTTTCTGAACAGAGGATGTTTCGGATAAGTTGAGTTAAGAGATAGGTCCCCTGGGTGGAAAAGGAGGCAAGTGATGAGGGCCACATATGTAAGAAATGACTGTTCCACTTTGCACTGAGCAACTCCCACCCAGTTTGATTTGTGAATTGGATTTAGAAAGTTAGGACTTGAGAGTAATACCTTAGTTCTCTTCGTTCATGGAGCCTGAGTATGAGGAGGGCTGCAGTGTGGTTCATAGCGTGAGGGTCCGACACCTTGACCCTGGTCTGGGCAGTTTAACACTTTCTCTGGGATATGGAAACCCTAGAAAGTCTAGTTCATGAAGCAGACACATTCTTGAATCTTTCTCTGTCCCTAAACACAAATGTTCCCTACATGGCAGTATGCACAGAGTGTTAATCACTCAGTCGTGTCTTACTCTTTGCAACCCCATGGACTATAGCCTGCTCTGTCCATGGTATTTCCCAGCAAGAACCCTGGAGTGGAGGATTGCCATTTCCTCCTCTAAGTATTCGTGAAGGTCTTGACTAATTGCTTAGTGCTGTACCATCACCTTTGAGTCTGCAGTCCCTCACTGTTACACAAGTGATCAGGTCCCTGAAGCTACCACTCAAGGGATTAGGACGCAAAAGGTGGGAGATTGGACCAATTCAATTAGGACACATTGGACCAATCCAATTAGGATGCAGAAGGTGGTCAGATGTGTGTTGGAGGATCCCCTGCTAAACTCATTGTCATTACAACCTGAGACGGATCGAAAATGAGGCTTATTCTCAATTATGCACCTTTGCTAATTTCTTCCCGATTTAATTATTATTTATTGGCCATGCTGCACAGCTTGCATGATCTTAGTTACCCAACCAGGGATTGAGCCCAGGTCAGACAGTGAAAGCACTGCATTCTTAACCACTGGACCGCCAAGAAACACCCTTCTTCCCCCACATTAAAAAGACTTCTGTACAATATTGCTTCATTCAGGGCAATTTATCTTTTTACCTGGGAGAAACTTATTTCCATTAGAATTGGAACGCTAGGTACATATATTGCATTGAAAATGTTTCATGTGATTAAACCCAGAAAGAAACATTATTACTTCTGTTTTTTAGGAATGCGCTCTTCCAACTGATTTTTCTTTTATGCCTGGAACAATGCCTTTCATTTGGAGACAAGTTAGGGAGCCCTCTCTGATAACAAGGTGAACAGCTGGCCTTAACTAGCAGCCAAGCCATGGTTACTGGGCTTAGGGGAAGAGCAGATGTGTACCCTCCCTGCCATGGAATGTTCTGAAGAACACCAGCTACTCAGCAGTGTGCCTTCTGTAGTCACACATGCCCAGTGAACTGACCTCTCTTCTTGCCCCCTTTCCCACCCTCCTTACCCCTTCCCACTGTGGTTTGTATTTTCATTGAGCGCTTTTTTTCCCATTCCTGTTTCTTTACAGAGCTATTAAGAATGGCAAAGGATTGCATAGCAAGAAGGAAGTGCCTATCCACCGGGTCGCAGACATATCTGGGGTGAGTTGTGTCGTTGAATGGAGCCATGTGACTTTGAGGCGCCAAGAGCTTGGCTGCTGCTTCACTGAAGGGCCTCTGCTTATGTGTTTTCTGTAGCTCATTTGTTTTCAGGCACTGAATGTGAGTTTTTCCACAGCTTCTGCTAATGCCTCTGTAGAGATCCTGTTTTATTCTCTGGGAAAACAGAATTTAAACCAGGGCATAAAACCTCCCAGCTCTCCACCTGAATTTTTACTTAGTTGCTTTTCCATTTTCTTATTATCATGAGTTAGAAGATATTTCTCTTGAGTTGTGTTAAAATGAAATTACCTTAAATAAAAAAAAATTTCCTGTTTAATTCTGTGACTGCAAAGTCTTAGTGAAAAAAAATGTCAAATATAGATTTTCAGACAAGTTTAGGAATTAATCCTAATGAATGAGGCTGGAAAGTTGTGAGCATCCTTTGAGCTAACAGATCTATTAGATGATAGAAAAGAAGAGGTGATGAGAAGAAGTACTTTTGAGCTGCCTAAAGGCTGTGTCCAAATGACTGTTTGCGACTAGGATGTTAACTTGCATATTTAGGAACTTCTGTGTCTGAATTAGATACCTTTGTTAATTGAGGCAGTTTATTCATTTATTCAGCAAGTGCGTACGGTGCCTGGAACTGTTCTCAACAGTGAGGATGTAACAGTGAACAGGACAGATGAGGACAGATAAGGTCCCTACATGCAAGCACTAAAGAGAGACAACAGTAGTGCCAGGGAGTGACCGCTTGGAAGAGACACAGAGCAGCCCAAGGCGGTAGTGAGGGTTCTCAGTTTGATTTTGATCAGGGGGCCAGGGAAGACCCTCTGTTCCTGGGACACGCGCCATCCAGTTCTGCTCCCATAGTCACTACTGGGTAAGGAGGGGCTCCGGGTCCTGTGTAGAGAGAGCACATAGCCCAGGGGACATGACAGAGGAGGAGCTTGTCAGCCTCAGCTTGGACATTTGGACAGCTGGCCCTGGGCACCAAGAAGAAAATACTGTTGTAAACAGAAGCTCAGCCGAGCCCACAGCAGTGATGAATCCCAGTGTATCCTGTTCTGTTGTGTCCCCGAGCCTGACTCGGGCTCTACCTGTAGTTCCTTGTGATGACTACCAAACCCGTCTGGCCAGCTCTCTATTGCCTGAGTGTGGTGTTCCCCTGTGGGCTTCAACCACTGGCCTTCTGTTAGACTTTCCCTCTCTGTAGCAGTCGCTGCATACTACAGGTTGTGCAGTGTGGCCTATATTAATTGCTCTTCGGTCAAGATATCATGCCACTGTTTATCAAGTGAGGTGCATTGCTGTGTATCCCTCGTAGCTGAAGTCTGGCTTTTGAGCTGCAAGTGACTATGTTGCGTCTACTGAGGCTTATGTTTCACAGGTGATTTTCCCTGGTATCAGGCGAGTTTCCTCTTCCCGTTTACCATGCTGAGGAATTGTTCATGTGTGTATTAATTTCTCTCTGTATCTGCTGTGGCCTTCTCAGCCATATTTCTTTTAATGTCATTCTTTTGGTCAAATCAAAGGGTAATTTTTGTTTTGATTTTTTAACTGCAGCGGGGAGAAAGTTGTATTTTGGGAAACATAGTGGTGACTCCTGCACTGAGAGCAGATGTGCCCGCCCCAAAGCTCTTGTCTGGCCCACACTCTGGGGCCATCCAGAAGCTGAATTGAGCCCTGGGATGGTGCTCTGTTTTGGCCTGCAGGGTTCGTGTCCATGCTTAGAGTGCCCCCTGGGATCGAGGTGAGGCCCTTGACGGCTTTCTGAGGCAGAGTTACACTTGTTTTGGGATTGTCCTCTTGGCATTCCCAGCACAGTGTCCTAGTAATCTTCAGTGCTATCTTTGAATCTCATACTGCCTCCTACCTTGATGTGTTTCCTTTGTGTGGGTTTCGTGTTTTGGTAGCCATGAATCTTAGGGAACTTCAGTTTCATACGTACTTTTATTCTCTTTGCTGCCTAGATATTGGAGAATTGGTTTGTTCTTACATTACTCAAAAATAAATGCAAGTCAAATTCCTCCACTTACCACATAAATAAAAGAGGATAGCTGGATCACGTGGGAGAGTGAAAGTGAAAAAGCTGTTCCATTCAATAGATGTCAGAATGACCTTGTCCACCTTCATCACACATTATTCAGTTTAGATTAAAGGCTTTTTTGGTGCCCTCTCTAACAGAAGAGTTTTGTCTCCCTTTTCTAACCTTCTCTTCTTTCTGTCACAGTATCATGTTCAGTATGTGTGTGTTGAATTCTCTTGCACTATTTAAGTGTGATGTATGGGTCTCCAGTTTCCTGAAGTGTTCCGGTAATGTTACTGAGGGACCCGTGGTCAGGTGGGGTCAGTCAGGCCAATGGTTTACATCCAGGTGAACTAACAAACATTGGAATAAAGGTCATCTAATACAAACATGTGTAATGGTTTCATTAAAGTTTGTAAAAAAAATTTTTTTATCTTTGTGTCCCTCCCTCCCCTCGTTGGCCACCCTCTCAGTTGCAGGCTGTGGTAAATGGCAGTGCTCACTGAGCCAACAGTATATGCCGTATGCCACCACGATGTTGACTGTGAACTGATATTCATGCAGGACCTCTCACCCCACCCCAGGACACATCCTTGAGGGAGAAAAAGACATATGTGCTCTTAGTATTTTGTTTTCTAAACACACTCAAGTAATATGCTCTGTGGAGGAGGTTATATATCATGATTGGGAGACAGATAACCCATAAACTTGCTCTAGTCTTAATGGCCTCCCACTCTTAGAGTTGGGTTTCTACCCGTTGTTCCTATCTCTTCTCTTCTGTTTTGTAAAATCGATTTCAACGGGTCAGGGTTGGAGTGCACGAAGATGCCTCCTGTGGAGAGTTAGCAAGTGCAAGGCCTGCTTGGCTGACTCCCTGCTGTGGGGAGTTAAGTAGCCAGGTGTAGGAATGAGTGGCTGACTCTCCACTTGGGCAGGTGGGATGCTGGCCTCATCCTATGGTACTGAGGCAAGCAGGCCATTTCATGTGCAACCATCAGCTTTCCCTGGGACTGGACTGGACTGGGCTGATAGATGTTGGCTACCAAGCATGCTTTCTAACTTGGAGTTCTCTTGTCCCCAGTTGAGCTCTTACATGAGAACTCATCACAGTTTTTTCTTTTTGACTTTTCAAGAATGTTACGATGGCTCCCCAGTGTTTAGGTTGTGTTGGGTTTTGATTTTTGTTAAAGTAGATGATTTTTGACATCAGTGTCAGTGGAATGTAGTGTTTTTCATAAGGTTCATGGCATCTGTAATGCCAGATGCACAAACCTACCTTTTGACTGGGGCTAGGATAAACTTGACTCTTCTGCATCTCTGCTCCTGTTTTTCAGGGTATCCACTAAGGGGGGAAAAAATCTGGGAGTTTGGGTCCTGAAACAGTTGCTGGTTTCCTTTATTTCTGATTTTTGAAAGGTGAAGGAAATAGGCTATGACACGCACCTGTCACCGCAGTCCTTGTTCCCCTTGTCCGCTTCCCCTCCAGGCCAGGACGGTTCTGTGAGCATGAAACCCACTGAGAATCTGATCAACTTGGTGCTAGATCTGACTGCATTTGTAGAGTGGTTCTATGGCAACTGCTTCCATTCATTCAACCCTGTTTTCATTATTTGTGCCTTTTCTTTCTCCCTGATCCTGTCTCCACTCCCCACCTCTCCGACACACAAAAAGTCAGAATGCGAGTTAGTGGAATGTAAGGCTGTTGCTTATCTCCGGGTTATTATTGTTTTTGCTGTAGCCTACTCTGTAATAAATACAATCTCCCGCAGATATAACGTGCAAAACAGGCAATAAGATGTGGCTGGTGCATGGCTTACTGTTGTTCTGGTAAATCAGACAAATCAATTATAGTTCTGAGGCAGGAGAGAGCGCCCCGCTCCTCAGGCTGCAGCCCACGTGCACCGGTTTCTCCTCTGCCCCGCTCACTGGCACCAGGTGCATCCTAGTGACCACTGGACTGTCCCTCTGTTCGCTGTTGTGTCGTTTCCTCTCGGGTGCGTGTGGAGTTATGTGTGTTTGTTGACGACACCATGAGAGACTAGAGCCTCGTCCAGCATCCTATCCACTCCAGCCACACTTCTAACAGTCCCAGAACGGGTCCAATTACTAGGATGGGCCAGTCCACCTCCCAAATGTCTTCTGCATTTCCATGATAGGGAATCCTGACAACTCAGAAGCAGATTTTGCTGTTATTTATTCTGTTCTTCTGTCCTTTCTTGTATCCCCACAGGGCTCACTTCAAAATTGTCTTCTTTGCTCACATTACATAGTCACTTCCTAGTAACCTCCTCTAGCCATGACTGGCTTTTGTTGGAAATGCATGCTATTACTAATACGAATGTGCTGAACCGTGGCCTGGAATAGTCCAAAGACTGGCCCGTGGGGGTGGGAAGTGGATGGGGTGGGGTGGTGTTAGGCTTTCAGTTCCTTATTTCTCCATTAAATTGCGAAGCGAAGACCTGCAGAGTTGGCCAGTGAGGGTCTCACATGTAAATACAGAGGATGGAAGTATTCCTTTAGAATAAATAAGCGGGTAGGATGTTAAGCACGTCCTGCTGGCTCTGCCTCCAGGTTCTGGCTTTGCAGCGCCTTCTTCAACTTGAGTAGCCCTGTTGTCTTGTCCTGAGGGTGCTGGCAGCAGCCTTTCCGGTGGAGGCTTATGAACTGTTACAGAGGTTGTCCTTTTTTAGCTCCCAATGGAGTTGGGCCTCAGTGCAAGAGTTTTAAAATATTTTTGGCCGAAGAGATTTAAAATACGGTTTGTCCAGCAAGTCTGGGCACGGTGTACAGTCACACGGGAGCTTTATAACTCAGATCTGTGTTAACCTGCAGTTTCCCCTGTGTGTATTCCGACTTGGCTTGTTTAGACTGCTGACTCTAAGGTTCCGCTCAGCTTCGTATCACCAGTGACTTGCTAGTACCAACACTCCTTTCTTGTTTTCATAGCTCTTCCTGCTTTGGCTCCCCTTTCGCCTCTGAATAACCTCCTTAACATTCGAAGGTCCCTTTTGTGCTGACTGCACAAGGTCACGGCCAAGGGCCCTGCCTGGGAGTTCGGCTGCTTAGCCCTTGAGCTCCCTTCACACATGTATTTGCTCCCCTGGGGAAATCCCAGAGGAACCTCGTCCTGCAAGAGCCAGCACCCTGGCTGCTGACCTTGCTGCTGGAAGCCGCGTGTGCTCCATGAGGTTGACAGCCCCTCGTGGGGAACGCATGCTGAGCGCCAGTGCTGGGTTCTCACGTGCTATTTGGTTTTTGCCAATTTCGGGGAAGGTGCTATTCTCTTTGTTCCACTCCTCCTCTCCCCCCACAGAAGGTTCTGGAACTTGTCACTCCAGTCGGACTGCAAGGTGCAGCTCGTCAACCAGCAGTCTCCCCACAGTCTCGGAAACACAAGGCAACTGTGGTCCAGGCAACTGCAAGAGCAGAGTGGCCGCCGCACTGGGAATCTCTTCCTTCCTCCATCTACTGAGCCTTTCCTTTCTCCATCCCCTCCCCCGCTCCTCTCCCATTCCCTCCTGTCCTCCCCATCCTCCCATCTCTCCCCACAGCTCTCTTCTCCCCTCTCCTTCTGCAAGAGAGCTTGTAAGCAGACTGGTTGTAGAAGAGTTGGCTTCAGCTGGTCACCCTCCCTAATGGCCAAGTGCATCGCTTTATGGCCTTTTGTCCATAGTTCTTGCAGCCCTTGGAGTCCTGTGTGGCCAGTTCTTGTTTTGTAAAGCTCTCCTCACACTCCCCAGAACTGCAGCAGTATCCGTCTCTCCTTCTAAAGAAACCCAAAAGCATTTATGCTTTCCATGGGAATAAGAGAGACATCTTATCTTTCTTAGACTGAACATGTTTCTGAATGAAATTGCAAAGAAATGCTGGAATTTTAAAATGATTGTATTTCAGCTTCTATCACAGTTAGTGGTTGTATTTAAGCACCTCCTTTTACAAATTTAATCCAGTTTTCAACTGAGTTCTATTGTCATTTTTTTTTTTTTGCACTGTTAGACACTAAATGTAGGACATATTCTCTCACCTCTTTTATTTTGTTGGGAACATCATGAGAAATTGTTAGTAGAATTTGAAACTGGCAAGATGATTATTGGGTATCCTTTCAGTGGAATGCTGGGTGCTACCTGGTAAACCCTTTGGGGTTATCTGATGCTATAGCCCCTTTGCTTTTATCTGGGTCGTTTCGCACACCTATGGAGAGAGAATTTCATCTGAAAACCTGATAAGGAAGCAAATGATTCCTGTTTGTATAAATGTGGAAGCATTTGGATTAAAGTGGACGCATTACTCACTAAGTCACGTCCAATTCTTTTGTGACCCCATGGACTGTAACTCACCAGGCTCCTCTGTCCATGAAATTCTCCAGGCAAGAATACTGGAGTGGGTTGCCATTTCCTTCTCCAGGATCTATATATCTATATATCTCCTCCAGACCCTGCTTTGAATCACTTATAAAATCTTTCTGATTCCTTCATTAATAAGTGGGTAAATAAAATTTTGACACATCTTCATTTTATATTTGTATAGAAGTCATGAATTTTACTAGTTCCCTTTAAGAGACTACTTATAACATTGTTTTTATTGGCTCTTCTATACCTGAAAATGTAAAGAGTCATTTGGTTGCAGAAGTTCTTTTAAGAAATAAAGTTCTAAAGTGAATATGTCTCTTTCATCTGCAAAATGCCCCATTCCATGCCCCTGCCTTTCTTGGTCTTCTGTTTTCTTCACCAACAGGCTTTTGTGTTGGAAAATTTAGGTATCTTAGTAAGTTGACATAGAAGGATTGGACATTGAGGATAGGGCCCTGTGTCTAGACATGTGTTCCAGCTCTTAAATTCAGCACCTCTGAAGATATGTTTGATCAGGTGACTTGCCCAGAGGTGGACCATTTTTAGAGACAGGGTTTTTTGTTTTTTTTTTTCTTGCTTCTTTCAGTAAAATGTCTTACTTCCAAAATAATCTGTAGACTTGATGTGCTCCTGCAGTGAATTCTGTTTTCAGGAAGTTTTTCTGCCACACATTTGTCTAGTTCCCTTCTGATTTCTTGTTTAACTGACTTCACTCAGAGGGATGCATACAAATGAGCTCTGAGAAGCAGAGTCCTCCCTTTCATTAAAGTGGCCTGAGCTGCAGTTTTTTTGTCTTCCTTCCTTTGTTCAAAGAAAGGAGAGAGGAAATCGAGGGAGTCCTGGAGCATTTCTTCCAAAGAGAAAATGTCATCTGTTTTCAGACAGCTGCCTGTGGTATAGACTCTGCTTCCACTGGTTCATGCTCTCAGTTCTCTTTTCTGTGCTCTGGGCGTATGGGGAGATTGTTCTATGAGTCTGTTTTGTGGGTCCAAATTGGCTGAATGAGCCTGGTACGGCCTGGCTAAACGAATGTTCGGGTATGCAGGAGGCAGTTGATAAAATTTCTGATTCCCAGGTTCAGGTGTGCGATTGGGTTGTTCGATTTGTGCCATGACTGCCAAGTGATGTGATAAAACCTGAAATGTTTCTGCCCAGCCATGGCTTCACTCTCCACTTCCCCATCATAACACTACTTAGCCCTAGATTGAACTCATTTTGTCCTGTGGCTATCGCTTATATAAACATCTCAAAGTAAGTAATTTTACTAACCCAGACATTCTGCTTACTCGAGTTTTAAGGCTTTATATTTAGCATGCTTCCAACTTATTCCCTACAGAATGTTGTACAGAATGTTGGACACTCCTCGTAGTGTTGACTTCCAGATAAATATCCTTGAATCAGACCTTAGGGCAACTTTGAAATTACCTAGTAATTTTGTGCCTCAATTCCTCGTGAAAAGGGTATTCTCAGGAATTAATGATAGAATTTGTATTAAAAGATTAGATTTAGGAGTGTTTGAATTTGGAGGAAGACCTGTGTTCTCTTGTAGAACATTACGGCAACATGCCTGGCTACTTCAGCCACCATAGAGAATATTTTCATATCCATTCTATTCCATTATTTCAAGTTGTCAGTCCGCTGACTCCAACTGCATTATTGATGAGCTCTTTTTGAGTAACTGTCTCTTCTCTCCTAGCCATGCCCCCCTCCTTCTTCAGGCTGTTTCTCTTCTTCCTGGCAATTTTCCCCTTTGATCTTCACTGCCTTCTCATGGTGCCTTCCTTCAGCATTTACACAATCACTTATTACCATAATTTTGTATTTGGTAGTATATTGATTGGTAACTGATCTTAGTTGATGTACATACAATGAATCTTCCTTAGTAGTTGCTAAACTCCTGAGAAAATGCTATCTTTTTTATATCTCTTTACAGAGCCTGATTTAGATTTGATTTACCAAGGGATGACCTAAACAGAATGAAGCTGCCTTTGAATGAATGTGACCCCCTAGATCCTAGATGTATGGTTAACTGTGCTGGTTAGTAACTAGAAGTGAGAGTCTGGTAAAAGGATGCAACAGGAGGATGGCCTGTTTTCTAGAATACAGCAGCAGTATGGAAAACCTGGTTAGCAGCATGAGCCCGGGGATTAGATCACCAAATTCAGGTCTTGGCTCAGTGTTTTTACTACTTTGTCACCTTGAAGTTATTTAACCTCTCTGTGCCATAGTTTTCTCATCTGTAAAATGAATGTAATAAGGGTCCTTATTACCTCATTAGGTTGTGGTATGCTTCAATGAGTTAATACAGCCAAAGTATTTAGAACCATTGACCTAATGAGAGAGACCAATGGTTCATGTGGTGGTGGTGGTGGTGATTAAAAGGCGGGGTGTTCTGCCTAGCATACGGAAGTTCCTTGAAAATAATCCATCCATCCTCATTGGTAGTATTTGTACTGCAAACTTTTTATCTAGTTCAAGTCCCAAACTATACTCCTCTCTTGAGTTCTTCTGCTGCCTCTTTATCTTCCCTTGGCATTTAACCTGTGCTGTCTGGCTTGTGTTTTAGATGCGTTTGACATGTTGAGTCATGAATGAATGATCAAACAATAAGTATTGAAAGCTTATTATAGCCCCTGGCTTCCTTTGTGGCTCAGACAGTGAAGGATCTTCCTGAAATGCAGGAGACCCCCGGGGTTCAATCCCTAGGTCTGGAGGATCCCCTGGTGAAGAAAATGACAACCCATTCTAGTATTCTTGCCTGGGAAATCCCATGGATCAAGGAGCCTGGTGGTCTGCAGTCCATGGAGTCCCAAGAGTCAGACACAACTGAGAGACTTAAACTTGATTATATTCTAGGCACAGTGCTGGGTGTTGAGGATGCAACATTACAAAGGACAGGTGCAGTCCTTCTAGGTCATATGCAGCTGGGTCTCTAATTAGAACTGTAATAGAAGTATGAAAGTGTTTTAGCTCAGTTGTGTCCAACTCTTTGTGACCCTATGGACTGTAGCCTACCAGACTCCTCTGTCCATGGAATTCTCTAGGCAAAAATACTGGAGTGGATTGCCATTTCCTTCTCCAGAGAATCTTTCTGACCCAGGGATTGAATCTGCATCTCTCCTGCATTGCAGGCAGATTCTTTACCATCTATGCTACCTGGCAAGTTATTGACCTAACTTGAGACTTGTATCATCACAGTTGTTCCTTCTTCCATGTGGTCAGAGACCATGTTTTAAGTGATTTTAAGTTGAGGGCTAAAAAAGAAATTAGTTGGAGGTCTTATTCAGGGCTGAAGGATATAATTATGTACCAGAAGGTCCTGTGGCAGAAAGTGGCACGCAAGTGTGGTAATGAAGTCAGCATTTCTCACTTCATACTGGCCACTCTGCAGAATGAACAGTAGCTTTAGTATTTTTACCTGGTTAGGGGAGGACTTCACAGTGTACTGAGGGGGTACTGAATGGTGGCTGGAACTAGGTTTTTGGCAGGGAAGGAAGAAAGATAAGTGTGAGATCTACTTTGATAGAAAAACTAGTAGAATTTGGCGACTGCCTGGATTCAGAGGTCATAGGTAGAGGATGAAAGGTGGGTGTCATGCATGTGTACCCTAATGTCCAGCACAAATAACTGTTGATGCTGCTTTTCCCGTATGATAATTTTCCTCCCAAATATATGCCACAAGGGTTTGCAATTCTAGACCTTTTAAAATTGAGTTCAAATGGTCCACGGCCAGAAAAGTGGATGGGCCTCACGCATGAGTTAGTCCTGTTGGATGAGTGTACAGAATTACCCAGAGAGTTAAGGGAGAAGAGGGGTCCCTAGGTCAAGCCCTTTATCTCCAGATTTTAAAGAATCTTTAAAGGGAATTTCCCAAGCTGTGAGGGGAAAAATCATAGAAACTAAAAAGTAAGAGCCTCATGACACCAGTGACAACCATAATTATTAATACATATGCACCGTTGGAGACAGAAATGGCGGTGATATGAGATCCTTAGCTGCAAAAGAAATATCTTGACCAAAACCCTTGGTCTGAATTCTCTGCCATCACTCACATATTCTGGGGTACATGGTTTCCGCTGGTAGTCTAGAGCCTGGGAGCCTCACAATGAGAACCTCAATGCAGTATCCATATGCAAATACATCATATCCAAGTTGTAAAGTCACTGGTTGGGGGCAGCATGAAATCTGTGTTTTTCTTTAGGAAGAACTACAGCTCCCAAATGTACCCCAAGACACAACATGTCTAGCAACTTTAAAGTTATTTTTCTTTATGGATAGTTTCATTATTGTTTAGCCTGTGATTGCACGTTTTTCTTGTATGTGTGGAATTCTGGGTACTATTTTAAAAATTTTATTTTATTTATTTTTGGGTGCACTGGGTCTTCGTGGTTGCACATGGGCTTTCTCTAGTTGCAGTGAGCACGGGCCTCTCATTGCAGTGGCTTCTCTTGCTGCGGAGCATAGGCTCTAGAATGTGTGAGCTCAGTAGTCGTGGCCCAGTGGATTAGTTGCCTCTCAGCATGTGGAATCTTCCCGGACCAGAGATTTGAACCCATGTCCCCTGCATTGGCAGGCAGATTCCTAACCACTGGACCACCACCCTTCTAAATACTTTTAGTTAAATATCTCTGAGCCCAAAGTCATGCTCTTTACATCATGCTGCTGACTTTACTAGGAACACATTTTCTTACCCTCCCATTGTGCTAACACATGATTTTCGTTTTTCATGGAATGTCAACGCTCCTTTTGGCTCTAGACCACAATTGTCTAGGTTAAGCGCTCATCCCTCAGAAGAGCTGCTTGGTTTGCTGCCATCAGTGCCATGAAGCTCTGTGCTTCAGATGCTGGTTTTGAAGGAAACATGAATCATGTTTCTCATGCAGTTTTAGGTTGGGATGTTTTCCAAATCAGTTTCCAGGCTTTATTAAAGTGACCATAATATTTATTTGTCTCAAAATATATGGAACAATTATGAAGAACTAATTCACTCAAGAGAATGTTGACTCTTGGCTCTTAAATTATCTGACCTGAATAATTTGCAAGTTTATCTGGGCAAAATCAAATCAGCCCCTGAATGTTAATATATTTTCTTCTTTTAAAAACAAAAACTTTTATATTTCTTAACACAAGTTTTCTGTCAAAATTTTTGTTTTTAAGTGCCTCGAATATAAATAAGCCAAGGAAAGAAAATAATCTCTACTAGTACTATCAGAAAATTTTCAGTAAGAATACATCTGTTCATCAAAATGCGGGGTTGTTTTCTTTCTTCACTTTCTCTCCTGTGCCCCCCTCCCTTTTGTAAGTGATGGAAGGTTTTTTCAGAACTGAGACTTCCACTGTTTTATTTCTTAACTGTGGAGTCAGTGCCTGGAACAGTGACACATAATGGGTGCTTCATGCCTTTTTCTACTTAATTATTTTTCACATGAATATTCCTCTTTTACCTCACTTTCACTATCTACCTAGTATTGTCTTACGTGTTGTTGGATACTTAGTTTATTTGGATTATTTTTTCCTTTCACAAAAAAAGTCATTGGTTTCTTTAGCTAAATCATAGTCTGTAGTTATTTTCTTAGAGCAGTTCTGCTTAAAACAAAATAGAAACTTAGACCAAAGGTTAGCATGAGTGATTTAGCAGTATCATTATTTACCTATAAGTCTTTATTGAGTAAAATGATTAAGTTTTAGTTTAATGCATTCTTATACACTGACCATTTTATGTCTTAATAATTTCTACCGTAATGTATGTCCTTTTTCTCTGTTTCAAAAACTTGAATTTAACCTTCCAAATTTTATAGTAATTTCATTAATGCTTCAAAAATGTAAATATTAACTCCTCCACAATGCTTTTTACTTAAATTTGTTGAACCTAAATTGATATGTCTGCAAGCAAAAATGAATGTTCCAGGTAATGGGTTGGCCAAAAAGATCATTAGGAAAAAACCTGAACCTTTTGGCCAACCCTGTACTTCTAGGGGGTGAGATTATTTTAATCATCTAACCTTTATTTAACATTTATCTTCATTTTTTATGTCCTAGGTTGCTTGATTTTTTTCTTTTCTTTCCCCTCCTCCATCCTTTTCTGAAGTTGTGTTCTTGTCTCAGGTGAGGCTGAGTTTAGCATGGCGTCAATTTCCTTGCCTCTGAGTTCTTGATTTGAAATGAAATGAAATGAAAACTTGTGCTTCATAAGACCGTCTTTTAAATTCCTTACTCTGCACGTATTATGTTAATTATATCTTTCAAGCCATTTTGTGGTTCTGTAATAAATTCTCACCTCTTGCATATAGAGACTTCAGAAGTGATACAAATTGATCTACATTTTTCTTTTAAATTGTGTTCAGACCTGTGTGTTACTTTTTAATCATAGCCTCGTAATTGATAATTCAGTTACAGACACTGGTTGATGTGCTTTGTTCCATACTCACATGGTCACATATCATGTGTAAGCTATGTTTTTAGACCATTCTCATGTCCTTTTTCTGGAAATGTACAAGATGGTTATTGTAGTATTCCTATAACTTGTAATTCTTTTTTTTCTTAGAAAAGTAACAGCAGCATTGTTAAAAATCTAAATGGCCCTTTTCTCATATCCCCATTGCTTGTGTTTATCTTTAACAATTTAAAATAGGAATACTACCTTTAAACTATTATCACTGTAATCATCTATTTGATATAAATTGGTTTTTCTATAATTTGGTTTTTCTACAATTTCTAAATTACATGTTTTTTGAGAAATAATTAGCCTGAAAATAATGGGAAGATATGCTTTCCCCTTTAAACATTTTTTTGTTATAAATTGGTAATTTTGAACCACTATCTTTGGTGTCCATATTCTTGAGCAAATATAATTGTTTCATAATAAAATACTTTCTTCATATCATAACTAAAGCACTCAGTGGTGTCAGAAACATAGTATATTGCTGTGCTCATGGATTATGAAAAGAATTTATCTGTTGTTCAAAGTTCTCATGGATAGTCTTTTACCCAAATAAAATCTACAAAAGCAATCCTATATTTACTTACCTGACCTAAGATAAAACATTTGCTCCATAAAAGAAGAATAGGATTTCTTTTTTAAAGGAAAAGGTTGTCAGGAGGAAGATTTTTAAAGAGGAAGACATGGATTCCGGAAGTACAGCCTAGGAAAGGATGTGAAGGGAATTTCCAAGGTCAGCCCAGGACATCTGCTGTGTATCAGGCGCCACGGGCCACCGTTCATGCAGAGGTCAGTAGGAGGACGGCATCACTCCAGGGAGAGCTGGAATTTTAAAAGTCATGATTTTAGAAACACTGAATTCTTTAACCAAGGATTGTAATAGTCATCTGTTGGAGAGCTAGAATCTGTAGAAATGGGGATGGGGTAGTTTGGGTGAAGTAGTGGCTGGGAAGAACATGGAGTTTATTTGGAAAACTACAAATTATGAGCCCTAACTCTGAGACAGTTGTGGACTGGCAGACCGGAGCAGAGATGTGGCTTGTCACTGCCTTGGTTGTCCGTGCTAGAGAAAGAGAATTGAAATAGGAAGAGAGCAGGCTTCTGGTTGATGCCGTACCCTACGTAGGTGTAGGCTTCTCTCTACTCTTTTTGTCTGAGGCATAGAGATGCCATCAACTGCACTTTCTATGCACCAAACTTAGGAGCAGATTTTTTTTTTTTTTTTTTTTTCTGGTCTTAAAGAATAACCAAGGGCATTGTATTTCCTGTTGGTGATCAAATGCAGGTTTTTCCTCTCAAAGGCTGTGACTTCATTTCTAAAGATTAACCTGAATGGTTCTTACAGCATAATTTCAGCCAGTTAAATTTGGGAAACTGAAAGTCATTTCAGTAAAAGAATTATCTCTGAGCCTATATAGAATGTTCATTTGATTGGGAATTGGGTATTATTTTATGCACATTAAGCCAGATCACAGAATGACTTTATTTCAAGGTAGAAAAGAAATGTCAATAGACGTATGCACTTAGTAGTACTCTTTTCATTGCTTGAGTAGAACATTTCCTCTGTATACCCAATTGAGGATGGCATCATGCTTACTCTTAGCCATTGCTTGAGAACTGATACTTCTTAGGGTGCTTTGGGGAAACATAAGTTTTTTTCTATGGTCGTCTAACCTTTTGCTTTCTCATTCAAACTATTTTCAGTTTAAATTTTTAAAAGTACTTCAAAGCATTGACTAGCTAAAGTGGTTTACCTAAAATATAATTACTGAGTACTGAATTTTGAGCTTGCTATTCACTGTGAAATACATATAAACTAGTTGATTAAGAAAATTTTCTCGAGTTAAAAATGAAAATCTTGCTTAGTCTACCTACCCAAAACATTTTTTCCTTTTTTTATTGTTGGTGTTTTATTTTTATTTGAGCATAGTAACTTTACAATGTCGTGTTAGTTTCTGCTATATAGCAAGGTGAATCAGTTATATGTATATATAAGTCCCCTCATTCTTAGATTTCCTTCCCATTTAGGTCACCACAGAACATTAAGTAGAGTTCCCTGTGTGTGTGTGTGTGTGTGTTTAATTTAGGTGTAAATGGACTTTTGATAAACATGTATACATGTAACTATTGCCACGGTCAAGATAAGAGGCTTTCATCATGTCCCACCTCCCCCACACACAATTCTTCCATCCTCTTTGGAGTCAGTTCCCAGTCCTTCCTCTGGTCCATGGCCACCAGTGATCTGTGATGTGTCTTTACAGTTTAACCTTTGCAAGAATGTCATAGAAATGGAATCATGTGTTTGAGATTCATCCATGTTACCTTCTTTTTATTGCAGAGTAGTATTCTATTGTGTGAGTGGACCACAATTTGCTTATCCAGTCCCCTGTTGAGGGAGATTTTGGCTTGGGGTGATGACAAATGAAATTCTGACCATATTCTATGAGTCCTCTAATCTCTTGCTGGAATAGGATTTGACTTTCTTTTAATTGGGCTGCTATGATTGTTGTAATGCTGCTCTGCATGTTTTCATCCTAAACACGATTGTATCTTTTCTTCTTAGCATTTGCCAAGTCTCGCTTTCTTTTCTCAGTGTTGTACTTCATGGAACAGAAACAGATGGTGGGCAAAACCAACCCAATAAAAATATCCAGACTCCTGTTTTTTGCAGGGCTGTAGAGGGCAGACATATCCTCAGTGTTTCACGTCTGGTGGTAGAGAAAATTTCCCCTCCATGTTGGGGATACAAAGAAAAGAAAGAAAGGTTAGTCGCTCAGTCATATCCGACTCTTTGCAATCCCATGGACTGTAACCTAGCAGGCTCCTCCATCCATGGGATTTTCCAGGCAAGAGTACTGGAGTGGGTTGCCATTTCCTTCTCCAGAGGATATTTCCAACCCAGGGATGGAACCCAGGTCTCCCACATTGTAGGCTGACGCTTTACTGTCTGAACCACCAGGGAGGACCTTGGTGGGGGTACAAAGGAGGTGTCCTTCTTCCAGCATGGTAAGTGCACCCGACAGACTCCTTCTGCCGTTTGGTCTCTGATTTTTAGGCTGCCCTCTCTTACTAATTGGTGAAGAAGTTGAAGCAAGGAAGGAAACCGAAGGTCATGTTCTCTGAGTGTGCTACCGATAGAATGCAGCCTCTCAAGTTTAGGGCTTTCGTCCAACTTAGTGCTCCTGCAAATGTCCTCTTGATTCATTCCTCCCAGGAATGGAGCCCAGAGCCTGAAACATGGTTTATCCTACGTTCCAACACTTTGAAGGCCCAAGTGAGGCGCTGTGCCAGCTAACTAAACACTGTGAGAAACTGTAAACCACAGACAACACTTAATCAGAGATTATTGATGGCCCAGCTGCAACACCTTTTTTTTTTTTGGCAGTGTACGTAGTTTCTTAGATTGTTTTTCCAGTCAGAGTGGTTTTGTTTCTAGAGTTCTCTCCTGTGTTCACTTCATTCCTGGTAAACTTGCACCTCACTGCTGTTTATACCTTCCACCAGCGCCCTTTACAGCCGCTTCACCATGAAGCATGGCAGACCAGCCAGGGAAGGGGAACTTTGTGGTCGCTGGAGCTGGGGGCATTCCCAGATGTCCCCTCCCAGGGTGCTACTGATGTCAGGAGATTGTCTCGCTAGACAGCTGGTTCTTGAAGGGAATCATAAATTCCTTCTGTGAATTGAAAGATCATATGGGGCCCTGGAGCCTGTGCGTTGGGAAGGAGGGAGTGTGGAGTGATGGAGTTCCTTTTTGCCTCTCTGGTCAGGAATGTGGTTATGCTCTGCCTGCTGTGTGATTGCGGAGGTGATTCTTCTGGGCTGGAGTGCCCTGACCACAGAGATTCCTACGATGAGAAGTTAGCACAGTACAGCTTAAAACGAGGGTGTATATTTGCTTCAGTAACCTTAGAACTGACTTCCATGTTCTCTTTTTTTCTCTCTGTATCTGTCCACTTGTACCCAGATCCTTTGCTGCTTCAATATTAAGGACCCAAACAGCTTTGTGTTCTGAGTCCTTTAGCCTCAGGTTAGCCCTGCAGAGACAGGATTGTCAGCTCTTTTGGAGGGGGAACCCCCCTGGTTTGCTGGAGCGGGCAGTTCAGGATGCAGTTGTACCTGCAGGAGGCTTCATCATGTTTGAGTTCAGTTTCCCAAGGGCTTGTGGAGTTGAATACCCCCATGGTACTATTATAAGCTCTGCATGTATTTGTTTTTAGTTCTTTTTCCTATGATGTTAATCAAAGAGTGATTGTGATGATGAGAACTAATTAGTGAGTTTCATTATTAACAGTTCCCATCTGAGACTTGCACATGATAATCCTGAGTGGTTAATTGTTAACTAATAGGTTTGCTCACTCCCATTTCCCTGTGCTGTGCTGTCTGCCTCTCACCAGTCCCAGCTATGTTATGCCTTGTTGTTCAGTCGCTCAGTCGTTTCCGACGCTTTGTGACCCCGTGGACTGTAGCCCACCAGACTCCTCTGTCCATGGAATCCTCCAGGCAAGAGTACTGGAGTCCTTCCCTAGAGTATCTTCCTACCCTCGGTATCAAACTTGTGTCTCCTGCATTGGCAGACGGATTCTTTACCACTGAGCCACCGGAGAGGCCCATGTTAAGGCCTACTCTATAGCTATTTTCAGTGGAAAAATCATAGATTTCACTTTGCTGGCAACCAGTGTAAACTGACCACCAAAGTCCATGTTCTAGAATTTAGAGAGGTTGATTTGTGTTTAGTTCTGTTCTTTGAGGATACTGGGGACCTACCTATGTGTGTAGTGTTCTTGTGACTCTCTGCCCTGTGACTGCCATGTAAGGGTTCTCCTTTCCTTGTTCTCTTCCCCACCCCATCCCCCTCCACAACTTACCCACTCTCCCAAACTTGGTAATTCATTATACTCAATAATTTCAAACATGTGTTTGCTTACACAGCAAAGTACTTTGTTAGAGGTAAGTTACAGTCTCAGTGATGAAGGGGATCTTTTATAGGCATTGGCACATGCACCCACGTTTACAAGAGGTTTAGACTGACCATCGGAAGTGAGGGCAGAGTAGGAGTGTGTGCTTCAGGTGTGTTTATAACCTTTCCCACTCCTGAGGATCATCCTGCCTTTCTTCAGGTCCTTCAAAACCTCACTCCTATAAATTTGAGGTATAGATATTAACATCCTTTGAAATGAAGTCACCCCAGGCACATTTGTTGCATCATTACTTTCTCAATTTCAAGGTGCATTGAGGAAGCAGAAACATTCCTTAAAGAGATGCCATCCACAGTAGCAGGTTAAATGTAGCTAATGCAACCTTAAATTAGCTTTTCTAGGAGGACAGAAAAATACTTAATGTTTGGTTTGTTTTGGAGCACAGGTAATGTGAAAATTACCACTGCAACAAAGAAGACTTATCTGTTCAGAACTACTGTTGCTTCTTGATTATTTACACTGGTGGAAGGGAATATAAGTACAGAAAACTATAGCTAATATATCCATATGCATTCTCAAAGCCTTGAGACTGTTTAACTCAACTGTGATAGCTGCAGCAAATATATTCCCAGACCTCAGGTAAACCAGCCTGAGGTTGGTTTACTCCACAGAAAACTTGAGGATGAGGATCTTTGTAACAGTGTTCCTAAACAGAAATATTTGATATTTAAGAGTCTCACCTGTGCCTTAAGTCTCCATGTTGTTATTTCTTTAAATTTGAGGTCATTAATCTTTATTTTAAAAAAATATGTTTGGAGTTATAAGGAAATCTGTCATTTCACCAAGTCTTAGAAGGTCCTGCTTTGAATTATTGGAAGAGAATTTTAAATGTCATGTCAATGACATCCTTTCAACTTTATCATTTGGCTGCCCTTGAGATCCACCTGCCATCTTCAGCTTTTCATTAGGGCCTAAACTGGGCTCTAATCATGTTTTCTCTTATTTACCTATTGCTGAAGCCTTTAGAAATGAGTATTGGAGCCTAGCACATTGCTGTACTTTCACAGGCTCTTAAGAAGGCAATCGTTTAGCCATAACATTTAGTCCATTTTCTAGTAAGATAAGCAAAAATCCTAAAATGTTAAAAGGAAAATTTCATAGCTAAATTCACAGAGAATGACTTATAACTGTATCACTTGAGGGAACTTGTCAGTCTGTCTTTCCAACCTTTTCATTTGAGCCACTGAAACAAATGCTAAAGGTTTTGAGAATTTTTGTATTGAAAAGAAACTTGCCAAGCAAAGGAAGAGCTTGATGACTAGGAAAGACAGATACCATTGTCTGCCTGTGACGTGAGTTTCGAAAAACTGATGACATCTTCTGGTGATTGCATTCAATTTAATTGACTTTATAAGAATTTTTTATTTCAAAAACTCTACCACCTTGGGCAAGATTTCCATCTTTTCCTTTAATGGATGGTCCATGGGCATATCGCCTGCTCAGGAGGACGAGGAGGTCTGCATTCTGTCTCACGGTTCTGCCTCTGGGAAGAGACATGGCCAGTGCTCATGGGTTTTTAAAACTTGCTTTCATGGCTTCCATTGTCACAATTGGCTTTTACTTCTCATCGTCATAATTGATGGCATGTCACATTCCCTTTGCTCTCCTCCCATGTATTTCTGGAATAGGATTAAATTGTAGGTTGAGACTTAGGAGGAGTGAGGAACATCCATTGTTTTATTTTTATCGGTCCATCTGTCTGTATCTGTCTTACATGGCTAACAATAGGACCCCTTCATTTCTCTCTGATTCTCTGTCTGAGTAAGTATCCCTTGATAAACTAGGTAATCGTTAGCAAAATAGGAGTTTGCTGCCACTTACTTTTTTAGTATTAACGTTAGAGGTGTACGTGTCTGTGTGCAGTTTTATTCCCGTAAGCATCTTTTTCCCAGATAAATACATCTTAGAGATGGTGATGAGCAAATGTCTGTTTTTGAAAAATGTAGATTACTGTGGTCTCCAGGGAAAGGCCTTCTCTTTAGAGACCTTAAGTTGCCTCATGATTTGTGATAATCAATTTGATAATTGTTGTTGACTTATTGGCTCAGCCCAGAAGTAACGTCGCAGATTTAGACTAGCATGCATAAGGGTTTTAATCAGGTGGTACCTTCCTTCCCGTGGAGCATTTGTCTTGCTTGACTGTTCTGGACCTCAGCCAAGCGCCAGAAAAGCATCTTCCCACTGTATATAGATAGAAGAGTGTGTGTTGTTTAAGTGTTCATTGGGGAAGTTCCCAACCCACTAAAGCTCATTGTTACCTTACCTTTTTACCAATGCGCCCTTAGAAAAACACTGAGAATAGATGACTGGCTCTCCTTTTCTCCAAGAATCTGTTTAAAGAGAAGGATGACTCTCATTACTATAAATATTGCTTTCATCCCAGCCTACCTCATGGCTTCTGAATGAGAGGAGCCCCTTTGGCTGCTGTGAAGACTCTCAAATACTTGATGGCTTGTTAAATTTTCATTATCTAATGTGCATTAATTTAGGTACAATAGCTCTGTTGCTAGGAGCAGAGTTAGGAAGGAAGAGCTTGGCGAGTGCAGATGGCTTCTGTCGTCCGAGTTGGGCAAGTGTGCAAAACTCGCTGTCCTCTGAGGGAGCTTGGGGCTCTGCTGGCCACACTGCAAACCTCTGAAATTCATCCAGTGACTATTCCCCCAGCAATGCCACATGATACCTGATGCTTGCTTACTCTGTCATCTGTTTAATTAGCTGGAGAGACTGAAAGGATTTGATGGCTCTCAGCTCCTCTGAAGCTGAGAGCTCTGAGGTTCAGAAGGTCCATGAGTTGGTACTCCTGAGGGTAGATACTTACACTTTGGGTTGATGCATGGGAAAAGTTTTTCTTAAACCCCTATAAAGTTTCACATGCTTTTATCATTTCTGTAATTATTGGTACTGACATGATATGGTGTTTTCTGGTCCCTGTGGATCACATCCTGCTGTTGCAGGTTTCCTGGGCTGGGAACAGGAGCTGCATGCCCCCATCCCTCCTCATCCCTGGAAAGACAGAGAGCAGGGCTTGAAGTATTGAGTCCTCCCCACCGACCCCGCAAAGGCTGCACTCTCTTCCTTGTTAGGAAAACACAGCCTATTAAAGACTGACAATGAGCTGTTTTGGGTTTCCTAGAAAACGGATTTAGGGGCTCTGTCAGGAACCTGGATGTTATTTTTCTTTTTTTTTTTAATTGAACATTAAAGGTTAGGTTAAACTTTGAAGATGGTAGGTGTTGGTCTTTTCCTTTAGTTTTCTGTAGGAGGAAGAAGAGCTCTTCCTGTCCTAGAAGAGTGAAATTCTCATTTCAAGCCACCATCCTAATTTCTTTAAAATTGTGTGTTTATTTGTGGCCACACCAGGTCTTTGCTGCTGCGAGCGGGCTTTCTGTGGTTGCAGTGAGCGTGGGCCGCTCCTCGTGGCCAGGTGCCGGCTCCCCATTGTGCTGGCCTCTCTAACTGCAGAGCACAGGCCCCAGGCACACGGGCTTCAGCGGTTGCGGCACTTAGGCTCAGTAGTTGTGGCTCTTGAGCTCAGTTACTCTGCAGCACGTGGAATCTCCCTGAACCAGGGATGGAACTCCTGTCCCCTGCATTGTCAGGCAGATTCTTATCCACTGAGCCACTAGGGAAGTCTTTTATATCCAGTGAACGCTTTAGTAATTGAACAGAGGAGAGAAGAGAGTCAATGAGAATGCTCTAGAAGCTTTTGATTAACTGTGTGTCTCCTGTGAATGTCACATGGGTTTCTTGTTTTTGTCATGGTTTCAAAAATGTCTGATATTCTAAGGTTATTTGCCGAGCGTCCTGTGGTCTGCCAGACTTTTTGCCCCAGACCAGAGAGAAAGAAACATTTACCTTGATTCCATTATTTTTCTGATGGTTCTTCTTTTCTCCCCCAGGACACCCAAAAAGCAAAGCAGTTTCTGCCCTTCCTTCAGCGGGCAGGTCGTTCTGAAGCTGTGGTGGAGTATGTGTTCAGTGGTTCTCGTCTCAAGCTGTATTTGCCAAAGGAAACTTGCCTTATCACCTTCTTGCTTGCGGGTAAGTCTCCTGTGTTATGTGGTGTTCTGAAAATTCTTCTTGGAACTCAGAAGTCATCCCTGGAGGTCACATGCCCTCCTTCCCACTGGGTTTTCCACAGGACTTGGAGCCCATGTGGGTGCTTCAGTCTCTGATGGAGACATGAACACAGAGCTCCTAGTTTGATCCTGCTGTTACTGTAGACCCAGCACTGGTTCCATCCTGCTTCTCATTCCTGCCAGCCGCAGGATTTGGGCACGTAGGACAGCGTATGAGACACATATGTACTCACATCCTGAGTGAAGGGAATTCCAGGCCTAAGACAGTGTTGACCACGGAGTGAGTGTTCATGGCTAGCGTCTGCCATTTGGGCTAGACCGCCCTGCTGTGTTTGTGAACCATTTTTAAAGTCTTTATTGAATTCGTTACAATATTAGTTCCATTTTACGTTTTGTTGTTTTGTTTGTTTAGCCAGGAGGCACAATGTGGGATCTTAGCTCTCTGACCAGGGATCGAACCTGCAGCCCCTGCTTTGGAAGGCAGTCTTAACCACTGGACTGTCAGGAAAGTCCCAAGCCTTCCTCCTTTTCTTTGCTGACCAAATGTCCATCTTCCTTACCTATCTTTTCTAATAATACTTCACAAGCCAGCAAGTCTATGTGTGAACCATGCTCTATGAGTAGTTTACATGTATGCATTCAAGGAGCAGATGGCTTCATTATTTCCCTGCTGGCAGGCAAGAAAATTATTTCCATCAGTACTTTGCAGAGGCTATGGTCTTTGAGGGAGAGGGTCACCCCGCACCTGTGCACACAAGCTTTTGCTCATTCCCAAAGGACACATCCCGTTGTGTTTACCTGCCGCATGCTGCCTTCTCTAGGGCTGTCCTGTTGCTTCAGCCCTACTTCTGTCGAATTCCTGAGTAGAATTTGCCATTCTCTGCCACATTGCCTCAGCCTCCCTTTTATTGAAGGCACTGATAGTGTCTTCGCCAGTAAGGGTCTCCTACAGACCCCAGCTAAATGGATCATTAGGTGTGATCAGTGACTCCCTGAGTACGTGGCCATGAGGCACACGGCTGCCGCTTGGCCCTCGTGGCTCCTTGAGTCTCCTGCAACATTACTGATTGCCGCCTGGCTCTACAGGCCTTCTGAAGGGCCCAGTGGATGTATAATACACAGCTCAGGGGCAGCTCTAGAAAGGAAGGCTGCAACAAAGCCACACCTCCCCAGAGGCCTGTGCTTTCGTGTCTGCACATGTGTGCTGTAAGTGAACGGAGGGGCAGGACAGCTATTAATGTTCTCGTAATGGAGGAGTTTCTTAGCAGTAAATTCTTGTTGTTACAGGGTTTGAGGTATAATATTCAGCTCATTCTTTGCTCACTGTCTGCAAAACAAAAGCATCCTTTTGGCAGCGTTGAGCTTGATCCCAGAGGTGTGAAAGAGAAACAGCATTATTCTTTCCCGGAAACTTGGCCACAGATCTATAGGGGAAAGAAAACATTGAGGTTCTGGCTTCCCAACCTAAAACCACCTGAATGGAGCCAGCCCAGGGCTTTAGACCTGTCTTGGCTGGAGTATTCGTGCAGAACCTTCTGGTCGTACTTTGCTGAGACACAGGCAGCCTGATCACTTGCCTTGGCGTCTGCCGGTTCTCCTGTGTACTTGGCATTCTTCTAAGCCTTAGCAATTCAAAAGGCATTGCTTGAGTTACCTTATATAGTGAAAGATAGATTACAGAAGCTAATACCTGATAAAAATATAAGCTTCTGCATTTTTCTCCTGCCATCCTCTATGCAGTTGTGTTATGCATCTTCTGATTTGTTTAGAATCCTGGCAGGGATACAGAACATTGAAGAGTCGTGAGAGAGAGGAGGCAGGGAGGCCTCGGTTTGAACGGTGGCTCTGCTGTGTATGAGCAGGGGACTTCAGCGAAGTTTGTTGTTATTGTTTTTCTTACTCTCTTCAAGCCTTGGTTTACACATTGGCTAACTGGAGAGCATTTCTTGCCTTTTAGGATTTTGCGAGGATTTAATGAGATGTGTAAACGTTCAGAGCATGCTGCCATAAAGTAGATCATCAATAAATGTTTCCTTCCTGCCCTCCTCACAAAGACTTAGTGAATTCATAACCAGAGCTTTTCTTAACTCCGTGTGGAATGACACAGTTGTGCACTGTATGTATCTAGGAGACTCTGACTACCACATTAATTCAAATAAGCCAAGAGAAGGAGCTGCCCCAGCTGCTTCCTGACTTAGCAGAATGCTCACTGACAGAAGAGCTACTGGCTTTCCTCTTTGAGTTTGGAGCAAGGAACTCTGCATCCTGGAAAGACATAGGCCTAGGTCTTGAGACACTCTAGAGGAAAGACAGGCATGTGAACAAACTGTAGTTTTTGGTGGTAGGCAAGAAAATAGAATTATTTATAAGACACAGAAGTAGCTAGCATAGAGGAGGGAATGGTTGGTTGGGTGGAGGTCAGGGATTGTGTATCTGGGCTGTGTTCGAAAGGAGATAGGAGTTTGCAGTGTTGTAAGGACAGGATGAAGAGGGGAGGAGAAGGAATATTCTAGGTAGAGGTACCAGCAGATACAAAGATGTAGAGGTACAATATATTCTGATGTGTCCAGGGAACCACGAATCCTTTGTTAGAGTGTAGAGTGAAGAGTAGAGTGAGGCTGGAAATACAGAAGGAAGCTAGTCTTCCATGGAACATGCTGTGGACCCTCAGAGTTGTTTAAGGTATTAGGGGCATGACATGCTCACACGTGGTGTTAAGACAGTTTTTCTTGGTAGATACGTTAGAATACATGAGGCTGGAGGCTGGGAGAGTGATTAAGAAGCAAGAGGGACAGAGGCCCCAAATCTGGTGATAGAGGAGAGGAAAGGTTAGAAGAGCTTTTAACTCTTGAGGAATGGAAGGAAGGAATGGAAGACTTCCTCATTCAGGGAATGACTTGGATTTTGGGGTCAAGGATGGGGGGTGACATTGAATACAGGAGAGAAAGTAAAGTGGCCCAGGGCTTGAGTTATTGGGCAGAGTTTGATGTCCACCAGCACGGACAACACCAAGAATAGGTTCTTGGAACAGATAGTCAGTGTCCAGAGGATTAGATGGAGAATCCTGAGAGAGCAGTCTTCTGGAAGCTAAGTGTTGGGTTCTACCTTAAAAGATCGAGTAGGTAAAAACTTTGGAATTATTTTATACTACTGATCGATTACTAAGTCACAGATTGTTTTTTTTAAATCACGGTTGATTCAGCTAGCAGATTACAGACAATTGGGGAGTAAATGTGGGTAAGAAGAAACAGAATTTAAAATAGACAGCTCTTCATAACAGTCTAACAGAATGGAAAAAGGAATGCAGAAAATTGAGTGCTAAAGGGTCATTCTAAGGATGTCAGCATCTTGAGTACCTTTATAAAAACTGTAATGGTTAGGATCAGAACAGAACATGACATGAATACTTAGAAAAGCTATTCAGTATACCTATTGTCTTCATAGTGCCAATTATAGAATGTAAAACTCAACGAAGTCTTCTTGGCTAGCAAGGACATAAAAAAGATGAAGTGAGAGGATACCAAGACCTTGAGAAGCTCTGGTCTGAATTCTCAGGAGCAGGAACTCAGAGGGGATGCAAGTCAGTCATCCATCGGGCAGTGACCTAGTGGAAACAGAATGAATGAGATGGAGAACATGGCTGGAGATCCTAGAGAGAAGGGCTCCTCGGTTGTCTGAAACCAGCCCCAAAGCTGAATGTGAATGTAAACAGACATGACACTCACACCTTCCAGCTGCTCACCTGGACAGTGGTCCGCATGACACAACTTGGTGGCTCTCCGTGGAACGCTCCCTGCACCCGGTAAAAATGGTGTCTAATGGAAATGATGTTATTGTTGTGATTCTCAAGGGGAAAGTCGAGAGAGTTGTTCAGCAGTCCCATATGTGCTGGTCTCATCACTCCCAGCCTCTTGGAGAGCCCTCCGGACTTCGAGGTGGGGTGAACACTTTCCATTTTCATGTGGCCTTTTTTGGGCAGACGGCCCCACAGCTTGATAGGGAGTGGCATTTGGACTGAGCCAGCTGGCCTCTGTCACGGTTCTTGCACCCCTGTATGTGGAATGATTGCCTGGTCAGATGGGAGAGCAGGTGGGGCTAGGCAGAGTCAGCTGTAGCTAACAGGTCAGCGCCTCCTGAGAGCGTTTACCCTCTAGTCCTCCCAGCACCTGGCTCAGGTTTGTCGCAGAGCAGGTGACCTTACCCCCTCAGAACTGAGAATGCTCAAAGTCCCCCGCCCACTGCGGAGGCCGCCTCCTAGGAGCACTTATTTCCGTCTTCGAGGCAATCATGGGCAGTCCTTGTCCTATGTTAACAAGGCCAACATTCTGTGGGCATTAAAAGCATCCTTTCTCCTCATCTGGCAGCATTTAGTGAGCTCCAGTTTGACTTCCCTGGTGGCTAGGAGACCAGGGTTCCATCCCTGGGTCGGGAAGATCCCCTGGAGAAGGAAATGGCAACCCACTCCAGTACTCTTGCCTGGAGAATCCCATGGAGGGAGGAGCCTGGTAGGCTATAGTCCATGGGGTCGCAAAGAGTCGGACACGACTGAGCGACTTCACTTTCATACCCTATCTTATGGGTTCCCTGATAGCTCAGTTGGTAAAAAATCCGCCTGCAATGCAGGAGACCCTGGTTTGATTCCTGGGTGGGGAAGATCCGCTGGAGAAGGGATAGGCTACCCACTCCAGTATTCTTGGGCTTCCCTTGTGGTTCAGCTGGTAAAGAATCCTCCTGCAATGCACGAGGCCTGGGTTCAATCCCTGGGTTGGGCAGATCCCCTGAAGAAGGGAAAAGCTACCCCCTCCAGTATTCTGGCCTGGAGAATTCCATGGACTGTATAGTCCATAGAGTCTTAAAGAGTCAGACACGACTGAGCGACTTTCACTTCACTTCACTTCATACACTATCTTCTTTTAGAACAAAAGCAGTCTAGTGGTGGTGGATTAGTCACTCAGTCGTGTCCAGCTCTTGTAGCCCCATGGACTGTAGCGCACCAGGCTCCTCTGTCCATGGGATTTCCCAGGCAAGAATACTGGAGCAGGTTGCCATTTCCTTCTCCAGATCTTCCCAACCCAGGGATTGAGCCCAGGTCTCCTACATTGCAGGCAGATTCTTTATCCACTGAGCCATAGGGAAACAAGTTTACCTTGTCTTTATTTTTAGTTCATTTTCACTTGTCCTGCGTGTCACCTTTACCTAGTACCTGTCTAAAGGGACACTGAGGCACATACTTGCAGATTGCTTGGCCCATGATTCACATTTTTATTTCAGAGCACCATTGGGCTCTGGAGTGTCTTATTGCTGTGACCTTTGTATGACGGTGCCTTATTTTGCATTACTTTCTTAGCTCTGGGCTGTCTGGGTCATGCTGAGGGCACAATTCAGGAAGTTGTCCTGTTGGCTAAGCATAGCGGGTATCAAAGTGTCATTAAATCAAATGCCTGAATGAGAAGAGAGTAATAATTTGAAATTTCAGTGCAAAATATTCTAAGAAGTCTTAATATCATCAGATAGTTGGACTCTTGTAACTCAGCAGTCCCCAGCCTTTTGGGCATCAGGGACCAGATTTTTGGAAGACAATTTTTCCATGGAAAGAGGGGAGGGAAGGTGGTTTTGACATGATTAAGGCATATTACATTTATTGTGCATTTTCTTCCTATTATTACTACATCAGCTCCACCTCCAATCATGAGGCATTAGATCCCGGAGGTTGGGGACCCCTATATTTAGCTCACTGATCCCATCTCATTTACATTCCCACGGTCTTAATGGTAGGGCAGCAGCATGTCCAGGTTTGGCTGTGTGGTGGGCAGTGGATGTCGGTCTCCTGGTGTGGAACTCACAGTACAAACCATCTAGAATGCGGCAAGCCACCTGGCAGGGTGTTCCCGCATGGATCACAGCAGGCGACTTATAATTAACCAGTTACCTAGTCATATGAAATAAGACTAGAAAATGAGACTTTTCTTTGCCTGCCCTTTGGCATTTTTAAATTTTTTATTTTCTCTTTGATTACAAATGTCCTCTTGAAACTGCCTCCCTTGTCATAAGGTAAGGAGGAGAGCTTCTAGAAGTCTGGAGTTTGATAAATGATGGTATGTATGTGCCCAATGAGCTAAAGGGTCGGCTGTGTGTCCTTCCACCTTGAGTGCCTTTGAACAAAGCACCACACTTCCTTCTCTCTGTAGCGTCTCTTCTCCAGTCAGTCCTAATAGGAATATCAACTGCCTGTTTCAACAGAGCCAGAACTTCAATGAGAGAGGAGCGGGAAGGTGAACAGGAATACCATCCTCATCTCCTGGCCCCAGGAATGGTGGATCCCCATTGATTACCAGCACCTAACCAAATTACACAGTTAACGCCAGTGTATGTTTAAGTGAGAAATCCCATTCTGCTATCACAGAGGTGCTAATGAATCAGGCTGTTATTGTGGTTGTGTTTGCTAGGCTTCTATCCTTAATTAAGCAATTACAGGGTCTGCTGATACTTATGAATTCTTTTCAGATACTTTAATTGAATTGCAACTTAATGGATATTTGTAAAGTGGGGTAGCCTTTCTCTTGGGACTTGCCCATTTGGTTCTGTCTCCTCTGCCTGCTTGTTTCCAGTTGGGTCCCATTGCAGGAAATGGGCAGCTGGGCATGAGACTTTCCTAGGGCTGTTCTAGTTCTTCACTTTTAAAGATATTATTGTGAATTATGTTGGTATCAGAAGGTCCTCAAGGGTCACTTGTAGGAATTAGCACAATAAACAGGTTTGGGGAGACTCTCTTAATGAGGCCAAGATTTTTATTACAAGTCCACTAAAAGAAAGGCATTCTCTGATAGGTTGTGGCTGATGCTTAAGTTAATGAGATAATTTCTGCCTACTTGAATGCCTTGTAGTCTAATAGTTGAGACAGCCATGGGAAAAAAACTGCAACAGGGAAAAACAGAATAGAGTTGCGAAGAGTATAGGTGGCATGAGAGTGCAGAGGAAAGAAAATTAATTGAGGAATGGGAAAGACTTCCCAAGGGAGATGGCATTTGAGTGTCCAAGAGGATCTGGGACTTTTTTTCTTTTTTCAACCTTTTTGGCCATCTGTGTGCGATTCATTTAGGCAAAACAACTTTGCCTATATTAGTTATCAGGAAGAGTCACCTAAAGAAACGAATGGATTCATCCATCACTTTTCCCTCTGCTTTTGTCTGAGTGTATAAATCTCCTTCTCGGCCTTAGAGCGTTCAGAGCTCTGCCCTCAGCTCCCCATCTCTGCAGTCAAACCATCACCCATGATCACGTGGATGGAAGTGCAAGCCTACGATTACTGCCTGATTATCTTCCATCTTTAGATTGTGAATCATCCCCAGAATGAGCCTCCTCATGCTTGTGGGTCATTCAGTCACATGGCTATTTAATAATTTTTTTATGTCTACTGGGCACTTTGCTGGGAATATTGAAACGTGTAAGATAAGGTTCCAGCCTTCAAGCAAAGTATTTGTATCTACCGAGGTGCAAGATGCACATACATGAAGAGAAATGTATTTGTAAGAAGTATAAGGATAGGAGGGACAATCCTTACCCTTTTGTAAAATTTTTGTTCTTCTGTGATCATGTCAGAAAGATTCAGTTCAGTTGCTCAGTCGCGTCCGACTCTTTGTGACCCCATGAATGGCAGTACGCCAGGCCTCCCTGTCCATCACCATCTCCCGGAGTTCAGTCAGACTCATGTCCATCGAGTCGGTGATGCCATCCAGCCATCTCATCCTCTGTCGTCCCCTTCTCCTCCTGCCCCCAATCCCTCCCAGCATCAGAGTCTTTTCCAATGAGTCAACACTGCGCATGAGATGGCCAAAGTGTTGGAGTTTCAGCTTTATCATCAGTCCTCCTAATGAACACCCAGGACTGATCTCCTTTAGGATGGACTGGTTGGATCTCCTTGCGGTCCCAGGGACTCTCAAGAGTTTTATCTGTTTATCCTGGATAAGCCCATTGATTGCTTCTGAGTGGGTAGGTCAAAGGTAAGTGAAAAGAATCCTTACTTCCTCAGTAACCCTTAATTCTGCCTTTTAATGTCACCTTTTCCTCTTGCTGCCTTGGGGTCTCAATGTCTATGAAACAAGGGGAGAATGTCCTGCAGAGGTATCAGGCTATCCCTGCAGAGCTAATGAGAGCCAGTAGAGTGGAACAAAAGGGTCAGACCTGTGACTTTTCCCTCAAGGATTCCTTTTCCATTCCGTCTCCTTTCCTCCTACTGGAAGGTTCTTTCTGAATCTGTTAAAGCTTATTTCGGCTGCCTTCCACCTGGTAGGCACAGGGGGAGGGAATGGGAAGCTCACAGAACTCTGGTGGCTGTTCTTTGCTGGAGTCTGTCCAACACCAGCTCCTGTTCTGGTTGTGCCCAGATGCCTTCGTTCTAATCCCGTTCTTGTGGTGTCCCCAGAAAAATAAATCTCAGTGTGAATATTTCACGGCCATCTTCCCAGCCTGTTGGCATTTTCCACCAGCCATATAGTAGTGATGGTGGCCAGCAGCAGTGCCCAGGACTGGGCTGCCCCCCACTCTTCCCGCCCTGAGAGGGAGCGTTCTCTATTTGGCCAGCCTAAGAGTAGGAAATGGCAGGACCTTGGATGCAGGAGAGGGAGTGTAAATGGTGTGGTAATTTGAAATTAAAGGGAAATGCTTAGAAATCTGGTAATGGGCAGCCCTGGGGTGAACAGTGCTCACTGTGCCTGTAAGACTTAATCTTGGTTGCTATGGGAACCACCTCTCACATCCCCCTTTCAGACGGAGATATGACTGGATTTTTAAAAAGCAGAAAAGTTCTTCATCATGGAAAAGTGTCTTTGCCCCCAAGCCCCAGGTCTCTGCACACCTTGGGTTCCTTCCGGAAAGTTCTCCTGAGGCTTCCCCACACTAATGGGCCGGATTCGCCAGAGCCCATGCCTGGCCCTTTCTGTAAGCTGCACTGACAGGGGCATTAGAGTGCATGGTGTCCAGTGTGGGCAGCCAGCCCATGCGCAGTCTCCTGGTGCCCCTGGAGGGGTGCTGTGGGTTTTCACTTGAGGGACGCGATAGGACCACTGGCCGCAGCGTAAGGGGCTGCAAGGAACCCGGGGAGCTGTGCCTGGTCTCAGTGCCAGGGGGTTGGTCCCCGAACCTGGGGTAGGGCTGCCAGGCTCAGACCTTGTAGGAGCAAGAACAATCCACAGAAGTTCCTTTCATATGCAGAAGACATCTGAGACTCAACTGCATTCTCAGTTGTGGTTTTTCATCATTAGCGCTTTTCCCCATATATTTAAACTGCCCACTTAATCCAGGCCTGGTAAATTTTCAGGTTCTTTTAAACCATCCTTTGCCTATGATAAAAATGCATGAGATCTACATCTGTCTTCAGTGACCTTTGGTTTCTAGACCTACAGCTCCCTGCAAAGTTGACTTCTGGGCTTCTAAGTGGTCTTTGTGGAAACTTTCTAAGTTTTTCAGATTCCCTGTAGTTTTTCCTTACACTCACGGTTTACAGTAGCAGTCCTGAATAAACCCTAGTAACTCCCGTGCTTACCTTCACTGTATCACTGTATGTAGGAAGATGTTTAAATGGACTGGCTCGTCTACGGCGGGTAGAGAAGTTCCCGTTTCGCTGCCCTGGTGTGCCTCCTTTTCCTGAGCTTGTACATCTGCTAGTGATTTTTCTAGGGTTAATTTGGGTGTTTTTATTTTTAAATTGGAACACGGTGTCTGTCTCTTCTCTGTGTGTGTTTTGGATGCGGCCCCTGTGCTAGGCATGCGGTTATTAACTCCACTGATACACCAGTTCGCTCATTAGCATTTGCATTTTAAATTACAAGCTAGAGCAGACGACATTTATTCTATATTTGTACCTCTGCCTTCTTCATGAATGATGTCGTATGTGCAGAAACTGCAGAAATAACTCCTCTGGGGCCCTGAGGTATTTTAGTCTCTTCTTCAACAAACTATCTCTTCTTTACTCTTGATTCTCATTGTTTGATAGTGAATTGTTAAGTTCTTTTCCGAGTTTAGCCTTATTCGTGAGTGCTGCTGATTACGATGTGCTGATAATAGCCTCACTCTTCATGTCAAAATAGGCCTTCTCTGTGGAGTGGCCTCTTTCCTCTCACGTGATGGTCCTGGAGAGCAGTCTGCTTTGACTAGAGAGGAGGGAGTTTCTTCCGCACGGTTGGGTGGGTGGGGAGACATGGTAACAGATATTTGTTCTTGCTCTTATTCAGGCTCACACCCCTCTTTCCTATCATTGATTAGTCAGAGGTTATTTTTTTAACACCTGTTACTGCCTGGCACTGCAAGGAGAAAGAGTAGGGTGAGAATACATGCCTTCAAGGAGCTTCTTTTTGCCAAGAAACGTTGATATTGCACTACAGAGCAGCATGTACTTAGATGCCAGGAGTTATGTTCTCTTCAGGGAACAGTTTCTCTTAGCAGATGGAAATGTTAGCACCTAGATCACAGGATCTGAGTCAGAAGTGCCCAGATGTGGATCAGGGACCTGGGAGGGGAGCGTCTGAGGCCCAGCTCTGCCCCGGCCAAGCGTTGGCTGGTTTCTGACGGCAGACTGCGAGCAGCAAGCAAAACACTGATAGATAGCTATGCACTCACATCATCCTGCTTCCCCTTTGTGATGATGAGTTTCAGCTCTCTGAAGGTCTGTCACAGGGACCCTTCCTGTTGGTGAGTTCTGCTTTTAAAACACATCATGAAAAATCCAGGGAAGTCGCGCTGGAAATACTAAGTGTGCATTCTAGGTAATACATACAGAGGTAGGCAAGGGCTCTTTAGCAATTTTATCTTTCCCATCAACTCTTCTTCCAAAAGAAGTTTAAAAAGGTTGGAAGGTCGATGGGCATGACAGAGTTGATGAAGAACTATTACCTCCGTCTGCATTTCTTTAACCCCATGAGGATGGTTTATGTTCTGTTTGGCATACTGTTACAATGTCCTTTAGTGGCTGCCCTGAGCTCTGGGCTCCAAACATGGCCCTTTGAGCCTGAGTGGTTTCCCCCTGCCTCCATAGTCTCCAGCTTCTTTTGATCACTGTGTCTGTTACCTGCAATATTGTTCTCCAGAAGCTAAGTCTGATAAGGCAAGTGTAGATAAAGTGGAGGACATGGGCAGGCCCCTGGAGGCTTTGGGGTGTGAGCAGAGCTGGAGATCCAGTGGCTGGGACACAGTGAGTCAGGTGAAGTTTCCTTGGGGTTGCATGGTGGCAGGCATCTCCATGATACCTGAAGTGTTCGGAAATCTCATGTGTAAATGCTTTGTGAGGATGCTGATGGAAACAGTGGGAGCAAACAGCTCAACTGAAGGCCCAAGGAGCCCCACAGACTCTCACGGTAACAGCTATTACCGGGGGAAGGCCTGCCTGCTGCTGCAGCTCCAGAGGAGGGGAGAGGGGTTGACTGCCTGCTCTCCGCCAGCTGCTGAGCCGTCCCTGCCCTCTCATGGTTCCCTGCCCTCCCTCCACTCTGTTGCTGGGTTCGGACAGAGACCTTGAGTTAAGTGGGTTAGGAATAAACTGCTTGAATGCGCTTGTGCAGATAGCTTCTCTCACCAGCTATCTGAAGTGCTTTTGGAAATACACGGGAGTCCTTGTAAACTGCTTTATAAGCTGTGAAGTCCATTGTTGCCACCCTTCGCCGCCAGCGAATCTCTAACCTGAGTAAGGTGGACTTGGCCCCTGGCCAGGGCTAGGGATTGGCACCGTCAGCAGCAGCAGCACCGTCCACCAGAGTCACCAGCAGCTGTCGCAGGTTGGAGGATTTGCAGAAATTGAGATGGCTGTTCCCAGTTACTGGCACTTGCCCGGTGATGAATGACCGCGTCTGTGCGCAGCGGCTCTGTGTGCTTTCCTTCGGCCTTTTCTTCTCAGCCCCTGATTGTGGCGCCTGCTCAATGGCCCCGTTGTGGAGGAGGACACTGAATGGAGCGCTGAGTGGCCTGCCTCTCCCGCCATCCCCTCCCTCCATTAGCCTGAACGGAGCCAGTAAGAATAGCTCTTTGATCCCCTGAACTGCTTCTTGGGACAGGAATGTCGTGGCACATAGTGCAGATGCCAAGGGGCTAAGAAGCCAAACTCCAGAGGCCAGAGAAATGAACTTCACCCGAAAGAGGGCCACGTGATCCCAACTTCCATTACTGTGGGGTCCTTTGGCCTTAACCCACACATTTGCGCCAGAGTGGCCAGAGAGGGAAGACCAAAGATCAGCAAAGGTCTATCTTGATAAAGTCGTTCATGGGTAGCATGTTTATTTCTGATATGATTGCCCCAAGTGAAATTTTTAGGGATTTGCACCACTTTTGTATAACTTCTTATCCCACAGTCATGCATATTCATGTATGCATATGCTGCAACTGGGGTTACAGTGCCATCGCCTTACAGATTAAACTGCAAAGAAAACTGGCATGAATGACCTCTTTTAAGAGACTTGCACCCTCCCAACTCTAAGCTCTACTATGCTTCTCTCATGTTACCTTTTAATTTTCTCTACTTGCCACTCTGAAATTTTCTAGTTTATTTACTCTTTTGTTTTGGGGTTGGTGTGTGTGTGTGTGACTCTGTCACCAAGATGTAAGATGTTTGAAGGACAGGGACCTTGTCTCGTGACTGCAGAACCTCTGTAAGTAGAGCCCAGATAGCGTGTGATTCAAAGTCAGCATTCACTGGACAGTTCTTGGGTGAATGAATGCACACGGGTTCTGGGATAGCACTTAGTTTATCTGGAAATTCTGAAAACAAAGCAATAACACTGTTACCCTGGAGAATGAGTGCTGGAGCCACAGCAGCATCAAAATGAAAAACAGTACCAAACTGGGCGCCTGTCTAGAGAACTGAATTAACGCTTAGAATTGCCCTCCAAAGTCACATAACCTCTCTGGGCCTTGGACTTTTTCAAAGAGAGAGGGATCAGAGTAGGTTTCTCTAGGGTTAATTAGAAATTTGAATCTCTAGTAATAATAGGCTTAATGGGTATTGTTTGTTGTTTAGTCGCTAAGTCACGTCCAGTTCTTTTCTGACCCCATGAACTGTAGCCCGCCAGGCTTCTCTGTTCATGGGATTTCCCAGGCAAGAATACTGGAATGGGTTGCCAGTTCCTTCTCCAGGGGATCTTCCTGACTGAGGGATCGAACCCACGTCTCCGGCCCTGGAAGGTGAATTCTTTATCACTGAGCCACCTGGGAAGCCCTTAATGAGTATTATACACTGTGAATTAACTCAATCCTTGCCATAGTATGGGCTTCCTTGATAGCTCGGTTGGTAAGGAATCCACCTGCAATGCAGGAGACCCCAGTTCGATTCCTAGGTCGGGAAGATCCACCAGAGAGGAGATAGGCTATGCTCTCCAGTATTCTTGGGCTTCCCTGTGGCTCAGCTGGTAAAGAATCTACCTGCAGTACAGGAGACCTGGATTCGATCCCTGGGTTGGGCAGGTACCCTGGAGAAGGGAAAGGCTACCCACTCCAGTGTTCTGGCTTGGAGAATTCCATGGACTATACAGAGTCATACACGACTGAGCGACTGTCATTCACTTTACCACAGTATTAGGTGGCTACCATTACAACCCCCGTTTCATAGACGAAGCCTGGGAATGTTAACTTGGTAAATAAAGAGCAGAACACATTTTTTGTCCATCTCATGCGTACTGTCAGTTAGAAGGCAGCGCCCAGCTTGACACTGAGTGTGCTGACGGTCTTAGCTCGTGTGTTTCTCCAGTCTTCCATCCTTTCATGTCATCTGCCTGCACTCTCTTGCTGGCTGGGAATCAACCAGATGCTGTCTTTCTTTGAGGATGACCGAAAGCAGAGCTTAAGAAGGGGACGGTGGTGGCCTGTTTGGTAAATGCAGGAGCATGGGTATAAGATCTTGGTTGATATATAGAGTCTGGGTTTGTTTCTCCGCCCTACCGGTGTCACCAGTAGGAACACATCTAAGCCCAGAGCCTGGCTAGGACATGTGATTGGGGATGAGAGAGCAGGTCAGACCTGTGGGATGGGTTTATGAGCAGGGGCATTTATGGACAAATTAAACTTTAGCCCTGAGTAAGCAAAGTCCTAAGCCAGTTATTACTGCTCTGGTACTTCTAATGGGCCCTGTACAACCCTTATAAATTATTCAGCTGCTTTATTAATAAAAGGCCAAGCAACTTGCCCGGTCCTGGTGACACTTAAGTAGAGCTCAGAGAGAACAGGTTAGAGGGGCAGCAGTACTTACCCACCTCCAAGGAACCCGCCTTTCTTATTTGGAGATGAAAGGGTTAAATTCACTACCTCCCGTAGCAGAGTTTTGACAGATAATGCATAAAATTGGTATTGAAATGCTAATATTGGAGATAGACAAAGGGCTTTTCTCTGAGGAGGTGCCTGCCAGGGCTCCCTGCGTTGCTTCATCTGATTCCCGTCTCACAGAGTGTCTTGATTCTGGCGACTAAATGTCCCAGGACATCTAGCACTTAAGCATCAGAAGTTACTGGATTTTCCTTTAATAATTCTCATAATATTTTATTTTGTTACAATGTCAGGTTTACAGAAATGTGACCAGTTCTTCAGAGATCTTTTCCTTTTCCTTTGTTGAATCGTTGACATATTGCCCCATTTGCTGTAAACGTAGTCTTAGAATCGGGAAACTTGCCACGTTGCTCCTCATATCCATAAACTATATAAAATAACTTTTTCCATCTCATACAGGATATACCATAAAATAACTTTTTTATCTTAATGTGGTCACTGAACTTATTCCTGACAGCAGCTATGATGCTGCCCCAGTTTGGAAGGTGGTCTCCAAAACTGTAAGTACATCCTGGGTTTTCCAGGAATCCTCTGCTTTCAAGGGCTCCATTTAAAGTCTGGGCCAGGCATCAAGCGGGTACATCTTTTTAGTTCAAAAGATACCATTATAATAGCTTTGGGGGGCTCTGCCAGCCTCAGATTTCTCCAGAGATTAGGGATCCCAGAAGTAGCGTTTGGGGAGGTGGTCTCTGACCCAGTCTGGATCCCCCTGGGAAGCTGCCTGTCCCAGCAGGTCAGCGCATTTGTTCTCTGAGCCCCTGGAAATGATCAGAGCTTTCTAATCTTCCTTCATTTCAGATTTCAGTTTACAACGGATCTGATTAAAGCAAAGTGACTCATTCATACACACATCCAAGAGTGTTTGGGTTCTGTTTTCTTAAAGGTGTTCTGAGAATATAAGTGATTTCTCAAGGAACCCTGCATTCATCTGGATTCTGACCTGCTGCAGGGCACAACGGAAAGAAGACTCAAGGCAGAGGCTTCCCATTGTGCCCTGTCAATGCCTGACACTCCTGTTCAAGGGCCTGACGTCTTGTCTCACGGTGCACAGCACAGAATTTCCAAAAAGAGACTCTTTTTTTTTCCAGCTTTGCACACACTCTTGTCACCCTATTTGCTCTTCTGCACTCACTTCCACTATTACGCCTTCATGACTTTTCATGAAAATGAATAATACCGTGTTGGTATTTGTGCTTGCCCTCATTGTCTCTTTCCCCTTCACTAGACTATATTTTCATCTATTGGTGAATGGCCTTGATTTTATAACAGCAAGAATTGTCCCAGTAACGTTACTGCCATTATTAGCATTTGTACCTAGTGAAGCACTTGGTCCGCATTGCTTTCTGTGATCCTGTAGAAGACTTGACGAGACTGTTACCTTTTAGTACAGCATGAAGTATTCAGTTTAGTAAAGTTGGACTTGGAGGCCTAATTCTAGATGCATAAAATGGGTGAAAGATGAGTTAGAGATATTTTAAAGAACAGTTGATGATAG
Source organism: Budorcas taxicolor (assembly GCF_023091745.1). Taxonomy (NCBI): domain Eukaryota; kingdom Metazoa; phylum Chordata; class Mammalia; order Artiodactyla; family Bovidae; genus Budorcas; species Budorcas taxicolor. The sequence continues at coordinate 94,012,086 of NC_068913.1, forward strand.
ACCACTGGACAAGGACTGGGAAGACCTTGTCTCTCCTGCAGTGCAGCCTCTCTCGTGCCACCTCTCTGGCCTTTGGCAGGCTCACACAGGTGGTGTCAGTCCTCACTTCTGTGACTCCTCTTGCCTGGAGACTTGCAGGCGCTACCCCCTGATTGTTAACTCTGGATTATGGTCCCGGCTTACGTGGCCTTGGATTATGTTCAATGAGAGCCGATGTTCTTTCTAGCCCTAAAATGCCAGGACCTTATGAACTCTCCCCGTTTCTCAGTAAGTTGAGTTGATTGGATTTTCCCCCTGATGTGAATGTGATCTATAAGAGGAGGCAGTGACAGCTTAGAAGACACCTGGTGTCTTCCCTCAGTTCATCAGATAAACACTCTAATTGGATGGCAGGACCCAGTTTTAAAGTATCCTGTGTTTAAAGGTAAGCTAGCCAAGGGCTAATGCTAATCAATCTAGATCTTAGAAGAGTAATTAGGGCCCTAATGAGACAAGGACCACGTGCATCTAGGATGGCTCCAAGGAAGCCAAGAAGCTGCCTTGGACTTCCTTGGAGTAGGCTGGTGGCCCAACTGTTTTATGTTCCTAGGTCTGTGGGATTTGAGATTGCTTGTACTAAGCATTGGCTCATAAGGGGTTTGTTTTTCTTCACGTGCCCACTTTTTAAAGCTACAGGTTTAAACACATAAGCTGAGAAATACATAAGATTCAAATGGTGTTGGAATGCTGGTTCGCCCACTTCACACATGCGGTATATTAAGGGTTCACCTTTAGCAGCAGCCCAATTAGTGACTGCTGATACTGCTGAAGTACGTCAGTGTGGGATTGTTAGCCGTTGCTATGAGAACCCTCACTTTTGCACTTCCTGACTCATTTTACACTGAACAATGCAAATGTGCAGAGATCTAAAAGGGAGGGCTCATAGGATGGGGGACTGGCAAGCACATGAAGCTCTGCTCTCAAATCCCTTTGAATGGTGCGTTCTCAGCACTCATTCGAAGAAGGCGATGGCACCCACTCCAGTGCTCTTGCCTGGAAAATCCCATGGACGGAGGAGCCTGGTAGGCTGCAGTCCATGGGGTCGCGAAGAGTCGGAGACGACTGAGCGACTTCACTTTCACTTTTCACTTTCATGCATTGGAGAAGGAAATGGCAACCCACTCCAGTGTTCTTGCCTGGAGAATCCCAGGGACGGGGGAGCCTGGTGGGCTGCTGTCTGTGGGGTGGCACAGAGTCGGACATGACTGAAGTGACTTAGCAGCAGCAGCAGCAGTCTTGCTTAAATTAAAAAAAAAAAAAAAATCCTTTGCTCAAGTCACTCAGAGGTCATCTGGACTTATTTTGATCTTCACCTGGGGAAGAAATTCCCATTCCAGAGCAAGCTCCTTTGCCTCCTTCCTGAGCGCCCTGCTTTCTCAGGATTTGGCCCCAGCCCGGGGTGAAGTGCGGGTTAGATTCCCTCCGGAAGGAAAAGGTGCTTCCCTCAGCCTTTGTCAGCGCTAATTGCCAGCTGTGTTTAGTCCCTCTCTCACTTTGTTTTTCTTTCCCTGGTTGTCTGGTGGGCCTGGTTTTATGCTGAATAGAAGAGAAAGCCTTCTTGCTGATCCCTCCCCTTTCCTCTCAGCTCTCCTCTCACCGCACTAGGAAGAAATTCTGAATTTGCGATTGGGAGCAGAGGCTTTAGAGAGCCTGTCATCACCAAGACCCTGACGGGCACTGACTGGCACTGCCCACTTGCTGCTGCAGGTGTAGTATTTCCTGAGGGTCACGGAAGGGTTCCTGGGCACTTCCACGTGGTGCTGAAACCCACTGCCAATAAGTTCTAGCATCCTGCTTCTCACACTCAGCAGGTCTGGAAGAGGGTCAGAGACCTTGCATTTCTGACAGGTTTGTCGGTGATGTCAACGCCGCCTATTTACGGACCAATCTTGATTGGAAATGATCTAAATCACGTTTCCCTTTTTTTTTTTTCTTTTTTCCCTTCTTCCTAGTCTTGGAAATTATGAAGTCTCCATTGCACACACAAAGCGTTAGTGGCTATGAGAACAGGTTTTGGGAACTGATCCCCATCTAGTCTATACTCAGGTTCCTCCCCCACTTGCTAGATATGTGTAGTTTCCCCATTAAAAAAAAAAAAAGAAAGTGGGACTGAAAGGGTGTTAATTGTGTGATGAGCAACTCAGTGTTGTGAAGCTAATCCAGTGACCAGCAAAGCCGGAAGTGGCCATTCTGAGCCCAGACTTGATGGAATGATTTGGATTCTGTTCGCATAGATGCCATCATCTGGGGAGACCTCAACCTGGAGGTGTCAAGGCAGCACCTTCTTCCCTGCCCATGAGACTAAACTATGGTCTTACGTGATGTTCCCTTTCCTCTGCTGGCATTAGCCCCAGCTTGCTGAGGCATATAGGGGATCCTCAGCTGGTCTGTCCTCATGGCCACGTCTGGAGGAGCTGGAACGGATCTTTTCTGCTGTGATACCTGTGTTTAGATCATCTCTGTTGGAGTTCGGCAATTAGCTCTTAGTGACGGGTCTCCAAGCAGTGCGTTCAGGAGCAATGGAAGTTCCCAATTAAATTTCAGCTGTATAAGTTACAGTCTCTTAACGTCGAGAAATACTCTGAAAAGGAATTCCCAGGACTTCCCTGGTGGTTCAGTGACTAAGACTCTGCACTACCAATGTGGGGGTACCGGGTTTGATCGCTGGTCAAGGAACTAAATCCCACATGGTGCAATAAAAGATCCTGCATGCTGCAGCTAAGACCCAGCTGCTAAGTCACTTCAGTTGTGTCCGACTCTGTGCGACCCCATAGACGGCAGCCCACCAGGCTCCCCCGTCCCTGGGATTCTCCAGGCAAGAACACTGGAGTGGGTTCCCATTTCCTTCTCCAATGCATAAAAGTGAAAGTGAAGTCGCTCAGTCATATCCAACTCTTAGCGACCCCATGGACTGCAGCCTACCAGGCTTCTCCATCCATGGGATATTCCAGGCAAGAGTACTGGAGTGGGGTGCCTTTGCCTTCTCTGAAGACCCAGCACAGCCAAATAAACAAGTATAATTTTTTTTTTTTTTTTAAGAAAGAAAAGGAATTCCTTATAGGGGGTAAATCTACATTGTTTGGGATAGAATGTGATGGTTTAAAGTGGAAGGTGGAAACATGGGGTTGGCTTGGTTGAAGAATGTGCTAGAGTTCACGGGGCCTTTCCCGAATCCTGGTCCTCTCCTTAGTAGTGCAGGTGGGAACCTCAGCACATGCCTCAGCTTCTGTCTTTTATTACTTTAAAAAAAGAAAAGAAGCGCTGCTTTCTCCTGCATGGGATTCCTTAGTTCTTATTTGGCCTTGTTTCAGGCCATGTGTTGTAAAATCCACATTGGTCACATGTCTTCTCAGCTTCTGCCCTTTTCCCAGAGAACTTAACTGACTTCTGGACTAGGGTCAGCCCTTCCCCCTTTTAATGTGTTCCCAGAGTTCCCTGCCTTATGCTTAGAATACTGTCCAATGTAGACCTCCTCCAGTTGACTCACAACTCCCAGAGTCTTTGTTTGTCTCTATTGTATCCACCATGCTTAACACAGTCCCTGGCACATAGTAGACGCTCCATAAATAACTGTTGACTAACTGGAAGAAAACTGAGTGCTGAAGAATTGATGCTTTTGAACTTTGGTGTAGGAAACCTCTTGAGGGTCCCTTGGACTGCAAGGAAATCCAACCAGTCTATCCTAAAGGAGATCAGTCTTGGGTGTTCATTGGAAGGACTGATGCTGAAGCTGAAACTCTAGTACCTTGGCCACCTGATGCAAAGAACTGACTCATTTGAAAAGACCCTGATGCTGGGAAAGATTGAAGGCGGGAGGAGAAGGAGACGACAGAGGATGAGATGGTTGGATGGTATCACTAACTCAATGGACATGAGTTTGAGTAGACTCTGGGAGTTGGTGATGGACAGGGAGGCCTGGCGTGCCATGGTCCATGGGGTCATAAAGAGTTGGACACAACTGAGTGACTGAACTGAACTGGAAGTTCCACTTCCCTTCAGGAGCCACACAAAAATAGGGAGCAGGAAGGCCACTTGTGTTTTTACAAGTTCATCCAGGAGCAACTTGTATGTGTGTCTCTTTTGACACACACTTCTAAGAACCTCCTGGGCTTCAGTTCTGTAGTTGTACTACCACCACACATTTGTAAGCTTTTCTTGGGACTATATCCTACCTCCAGGAACCAGGAGTGCACATAAATAGAGATCGTCACTGATTTCCAAACGGCAGGCAGCATTTGCAGAAGGTGCAAATAGAGGGAACCCGCTTGGGGAACAGGAGAAAGCCAGCTTTGCTGAGAAACTATTAGCTTTAGGCTGAAAATTAAGAACTCTTAGCTTTGCTGTATCTTTTCAGACCCTCGACCTTAATGGCCTCTGGAGATTCCCAAGCGGATTCATCAGCCTTTGAGGAGAGCAGCTCTGGTAGATTTTTACGGCTATTTGCTTCAGTTTTGCATGCCAGTAACTCATTTTTGACATGACAGGCTATACCAATCCAGGTTTTTTCTGAAGTTGCTTATCAAAATTGAAAGTGTCAGGTACCCAATATTTTGAGGTCAGTAATTAACTAGAACATTTTTATTTATGTAGATGCCTGTAAAACATCTTTATCGATATATCTTGACCTTTTTTTTTCCCTAGTGTGGGTGATGGTAAGACAAGTAAGAAAAGCAGGTAGTTAGGGAAGAAGAAAGCATCTGTGTGAGATGTTTGGCTCACTCTGGCACCCTGCCCCACCCCTCCCAGCCTCTGAGGTCTGCTAATGGGAGCAGAGGGCCATGTGCTAGAATGTTCTCTTCCCTCCCGTTGAACTTTCCCTCCCTCTGGCTTCACCTCCCACATACCATTCTCATTCACGATTCATTTTCCTGTCTTCTGTAGTTTCAATTCCATTTCCTCTTTGTTTATCCAAGATAGTTTTATTTTTTTCTTGCCTAGTCAAGGCTATGGTTTTTCCAGTAGTCATATATGGATGTGAGGGTTGAACTGTGAAGAAAGCTGAGCGCTGAAGAATTGATGCTTTTGAACTGTGGTGTTGGAGAAGACTCTTGAGAGTCCCTTGGACTGCAAGGAGATCCAACCAGTCCATTCTAAAGGAGATCAGTCTTGGGTGTTCTTTGGAAGGACTGATGCTAAAGCTGAAACTCCAGTACTTTGGCCACCTCATGCGAAGAGTTGACTCATTGGAAAAGACCCTGATGCTGGGAGAAATTGTGGGCAGGAGGAGAAGGGGACGACCAAGAATGAGATGGCTGGATGGCATCACCAACTTGATGGACATGAGTTTGGGTGAACTCCAGGAGTTGGTGATGAACAGGGAGGCCTGGCGTGCTGTGATTCATGGGGTCGCAAAGAGTCAGACACGACTGAGCAACTGAACTGAACAGGCAAGGGGGGCAGGCAGAATGCTTTCTGTGGTGGGGCCTGAGAAACAGCACCTGTGCTCAGTGCTTTTACTTGGATTCCTCATTTACTCTCCCTTCACTCTCTCTGTCTGCCCTTACTTAATTTACCACCATTATGTTCCTTTGGGGGATAGTAAAAGAAATTCCCGTAGCTCAAATGGTAAAGAATCTGCCTGCAATGCAGGAGACCAGGTTTTGATCCCTGGGTCGGGAAGATCCTCTGGAAAAGGAAATGGCAGTCCACTCCAGTATTCTTGCCTAGAGGATCCTATGGATAGAGAAGCCTGGCGGGCTACAGTCTGGGAGGTCAGAAAGAGTCAGACACAACTGAGCGACTAACACACAGAAGAGAAATACCAAGGAAAAGGTCTAAATGCTTTGAATCAAATGAAATTTTTTCCTTATCCTATCAGTGATTTCTTTTTCACTTAGATCTAAAGCTGTTGTAAAACAAGTCTTGTTAATTTTCATGTATTCAGAGACTGCTTATCCAATTTGGCAATTATCACTTCCTTCCCCGCTCTCTCCTGCTGCTGCTCTTACCTTAGCCTTTTTACTGTTCCTTCTGCACCAGAGGGATGGAGAGGGGAATGGATAGAAAATTTCAACAGTGAATGTAGCTATTTACTGTTTAATTAGATTATTGTGAGGCCAAAACTGACAGCAGTTATATTTGGGAAATTGGATTGACTTCTAAAAATTCACTATCTGACAAAGACTTCTTGGTCCTGTGGGTGAAGACCGATTGGCTGATTGATAGAGAGGACAGAGAGCAGCTAGGTGAGTGCCTTTCGATGCGATGAGTCTGGCACAACCTGTCTTCCTTCCTCCTCCCTTCAGCAGATATTTATTGGATGTACACTGTGTTCTGGGGACACAGCAATGAACAAGACAATGGCCCACCCTCCTGGACCAGCAGTGGGTTTCTGTCAAGAGGTGCCATGCTCCAGATCTCGCTTGGAAAATATGTATCTTCATTCCCCACAGAACGCAGCCCATGAGCCTCTTAAGAGCCTGGGCCTTTTTTACCTACTCAGGAGGAATATCCGTCCCCGCCTCGCTTCTGCCGGGTTTGTTCTTGTCCTTGATGAAGCAGTGGCTCTGCTGGTCTCACGAAGCGAGGCTTGAGACACACTCTGGGGAGATTCCTCTCCCCCTGCAGTCTCTTCTGCCTCCGCCTTTGTCTCTCTTCCCCTGGAATCTCAGTCTCCAGCCATGTGACCGCTCTCCAAGAGCTTTGTTATTTGTGTTGGCAGAAGTTCGGATCTGGAGAGCAATGCTTCATATGGATTAATTGCCAAAGTAATTATATTGTAAAATAATACACATGATTGATACTTAATATATCCCTCTCCTGGGAGCTGGAGAGCTTCACTGATTTGGAGAGATGAGCCAGTTGCTGGTTTAGGAGCAGAGCTTTGTATGAAAAGCCAAATTGATGGCCTGGGCTTAAAGGCAGGAGTAGATGATGGGAGGTGGTTAAAGGATAACCAACGTAATCATGGAGTGTGTCGTCCTGAGAAGGCATCCCGCAACATCATAAATCTCCAGGAGATGACATGCAGCAGGATGAGGCGGGGTATCCTGTTGTCCCGCTCAGGCTTGCTCAGAACGAGCCTCCCTGTGTCTGTAGTGGGGTCGTGTGGATGAAGAATCTCCTCCCCTGCCCTCCAGACTCCAAAATCCTCCCCGCTCTTCACTGCCCCGCTCTTCACTGCTCTTCACACAGCCTCTCCACACAGCGAGAACGCCTTGTTTATTTGGGTGATCTGTGAGTTTACCTAACATGCGTCTTTAACACCCCCCTAAAAGCACTTTTCGGCCCATGATCATGTAAGGAAGCCCCCTAAATTCTGGGCTCAGTGGGCTGTTTAAGGATGTTCCTGCCGCTGGGTATTTATGGACAGCGGCTGGAGTTATGGCATTTATGTCTGTTGGTTAGGACACTGATATACATCTGCTGCATGTCCCGTGGAGGGCTGCGCCTTACTTATCTCGAGAGAGAGCAGCCGGTGCACGCGCATCACTCATGCTCCCTGCGGGTGGACACTCGGGGGGAAGCCACTTGGCCCCCTACGTGGGTGGGGCGGCGGATGAGGTGAGCATGGTGGCACCTGCCAGGGAGACTTGGATGGAAAATCGTCAAGGAAATTTTTTTTTTTTTAAGATTTATTTGTCTTTGGCTGCACTAAGTCTTCACTGCTTTGCACAAACTTTCTCTAACTGGCGAGTGGGGCCTGCTCTCTAGTTGTGGTTTTCAGGCTTCTCGTGGGGGCTTCTCTTGTTGCAGAGCATGGGTGGCTGTGGCTCTCAGGCCCTGGAGCACAGGTGCAGTAGCTGTGGCCCACTGGCTGAGTCGCTCCTCAGAATGTGGGACCTTCGCAGACCACAGATGGAACCCGTGTCTCCTGCATCGGTAGGCAGATTCTTTACCACTGAGCCACTAGGGAAGCCCTCATCAAAGATTTAAAGCCAGAGAGAGGACAGTGCAGTTCCTAATAGCTTTCCTCAGGGATGCATGTTTTAACAAGCTTCCTTTTTTTTTTTTAATGTATATATTTGTTTGTTAAAGAGAGGGTTGAGTGGTTGCCTTTTTCGGTTTGGTTGTTGTTGTTTTAAAGAAATAACATGATTATTGACAATTTTGTGAAAATAGAAAAATTAGGATAAGTAATAACTTCATCATCCAGACAATCTCCAGATATTTGTGTGCAGCTCCTTTCCTGTCGCTTTCTTCACCTATCCCCTGCTGGCTCTGAGGGCCGGGAAAGACCTGGTGTGATCTCCATGTCTTATGCAAGGGCCCTCACTAACTTGGATTAACTTGTCTGTTTCTCCGTCCTTAAAATACAGGACTGGTAAATTTAAAGGAGATTAAAAATAGAAAAGTAAATGGAGAGGGAGCTGGAGAAGAGACAGGCTGAGTTCTGTTGTTAGATTGTCCTTGGTGCTGGCCCTTGGAAATGTTGTGGTTGAGCAGAAATTTAAGGCTCTTTTTGAGCTTCTGAGCCCTGGCCTTTTAGGACCAATATCCACTCCATTTTTGGGACATCACACCAGGAATCCATAGAGTGTCTAGAATCGATTTCTTCTAATCTTTCTTCCAGACAGGATCCCAGTCTCCTAATGGAGCTTCCTGCTTGTGTTCCCGTAGTCCTTCTGGTCTGTCCGCCCTGTAACAGAGACTTGGCTAAAATGTACCTCTGCTCACATCATTCCCCTGCTTATAATGTCTCAGTGGTTCTTTTGCCTTCAAAATAAGGCATTTCAGGTTCTCCATGGTCTGAGCCGTGCTCATCTTTTTAGCTTTGCCTCCCTGCACCCCCACCAAGCCCTCCTCCTGAGCAGAAGCATTTGAAGTGTTCAGAACCACATTCTGCTCCCTCAGCAGAGAGTGTCTGGCCCCTGTTCTCCTTTCATCATCACCCCCGGGAGTCCAGGTCTAGGCATGTGCTGTCAGGGAAACCTCGGTTTAGCATCCTGATGATCTGTGTACATGTCTGCATGTTCCCTGCCCATCTCTGTATGCCCAGTGCCTGGTGTGGAGCTGGCATGCCATCCTTGTGTGCCAAACGAACCAAGCGATGAACAAAGATTTTCATACGATCATCACCTGCTGGGTCTCTGTTCCCATCTCCTACCTCCGTGACAATGCAGGCTCTCTGAAACACAGAGCCCAGGTACCCCACTTGCTCTGATTGTCCCACTGTGTGCACAAGAACTCTGGAGGGTACATTAGGTGGCATGGGAGTGGCAAGTGCACTAGGGGAGAATGGCGTGCTTATGAAGCCAGATTCAGATTGTGAAGGCAGCGAATGAAGATGTGGTCGTAGAACATCTGTGGAAGTTCGTGGGAGAAGGAGTAATCAGGAGGAGCCCGGAGGAAGGCCTGGAGCTTCAGCTGAGTCCTGAGGGCCATTTGCTGTCTGGCAGTGATTGTTACTGGCTTGCTGCTGGATTTCAAAGTCGAGAGCAAACCTCGACAAGTCATCTCCTCACCCTAGGCCTGGCTGCTCCACTGCACACACTTTGGTTCATGCGTATGCACGTGTGTGTGCATTAGGGGCGACCGCTCCCTGGCATGATCTCCCTTACTTTTTACCGCATATCACTCATCACCTTCCATCACACTGTGCGATTTACGCATTTAATATCCTTTCCCTTTACTTAATGTGTAAGTTTCAGGAACCAGGGATTTCCCTCTGCTTCATCTGCTACCGTAGAGTGAAACCTGGCACCTGAAATATTGCCTCCTTTATAGTGGGCCTTTAATCAATAGGGAGCATTTCCCAGAACAAGGAAATCCTGTGTGAGAGGCCATGTAGCAATTGAGCGTTTACCAGTCTGTCCTCCTTTGTCTGTGGCCAGGGGAACTGGAAATACATGATGAAAATGCACGGTCCTATAGTTCTGTCCGCAGCTCTCCAAAGAAGTAAGTCCAGGTGTGGTTTTTCAACAACACAACCTTACCATATTGTCCCTGCTACTTCTGAGCCAGTGGAATAGAGACGTGACTGTTAGGACCACACTGGCATGGTGTTTGGGGCCAGTGGTAGTACACTAGCTAGCGTGCTCTGCTGTTCAAGTTCTCACATCCTGCTGGAAACTTCTACTGGAGCCAGCCCCGTCCTTCGGAGGCACCGGTCCTGTGTAGGTGGCAGTGGATTCAATGACTGTGTCACGTGACAGTGCCTTTGATGAACTGGAACTAGTTCCCTCATCTGGTTCCTCTGATGCTACAGCTGCTGTCTTGTTGATTCTAAACCCGGACTGCGGATAAACAGCCCCCTAAGTTCCTGTTGCTGACCAACGTGTTCTGTGGAAGGCTACCGTTTCTGTTCCACTTGGTGTGTACCTTTTAAACAGCAACTGGATTGTGGGCTTGTCCTCATCAGTCTTGGCTGTGTAGTAGAGGATCATTCAGAAAAGGGTGGCTCAGGAGTCTTAGACCAGGATTGTGTGATGAGGGTAATGGCTGCAGCTAACTCGGTTGTGATTAGCAAGTGTTCAGCTGCACTTTCAGCTCATTTTCGAGGGGGAGTGGACGTGAGGATACTTGGTGAACCCATAGACCCCAGGAAAATCTGCCGGAAGGCTAGTAGTGCATGGCCAGACCAGATTGAAGGTTCACGTCGCCTGTTGAAGCTATCATATCACGCTGTTCCTTGCCCCACCCGGGGTTGAAGTTGAAATGGTTAACTCTTCTGAATTACTTTAGTAGACACTTATTATTTACCAATACTGGTAGATGCTTCTTAAATAGTGAATTACCTGACATTTGCATGACAATCCTATAATGCATTTGAAATGTGATCCCTGTTTCTCGGGGAAGAACCTGAGGCCTGACGCCATCTGTGCAGATGGCCCCCCCAGAATGAATCAGGGCATATAGGGCATAGCAGTGCTTGGTAGCCCTGAGAGGCAGAACCAGGACTAACCCTGCAGTCCTTTACTATTGCTTTGAGGGTCAGGGCTGACAGGTATGACAATGAGAGTCCTATAACACTAGGGTTCTGGTTCCCCATGAAAATTCAGATCTCTATGAAGCTCCTGGATACATGTAATACATCGTCTTAGACTGATAATTCTGCTTGTTTTCCTCCATTCTTAAATATGCAGAGCGCATGCATCTGCTCTCTGGCCCTCTGGCTGCTCCACCGAGAAAGAGGCACGTAGGGCTCCCTGCAGCAAGAGCAGCAGTCGCCTCCCCTGCCTTCCCTCAGCCTGTGTTGTGTGTGTGGGCAAGGCAACCCAGAGGCATCAGGCATGAGTACCAGACTAGAACCAGTGACTTCTCAGTCACCTGGGTTCTCTGCGCACACAGGAAATAAGACCAGAGTTGCAAGTTGAGGGTATGGGATGGAGAGAGAGGGAAGACAATGCCACACACTGGCCAGCTGGCTGATTCAGTTCAGCCGCTCAGTCATGTCTGACTCTTTGCGACCCATGGACTGCAGCACACCAGGCTTCCCTGTCCATCACCAACTCCCAGAGCTTGCTCAAACTCATGTCCATCGAGTCGGTGATGCCATCCAAGCAACTCATCCTCTGTCGTCCCCTTCTCCTCCTGCCTTCAGTCTTTCCCAGCATCAGGGTCTTTTCAGATGAGTCAGTTCTTTGCATCAGGTAGCCAAAGTATTGCATTTCTAAGCCAGCTTTAAATTAACCAGTTAATAAAAATGAATATACTATCGGAAGCTAGATTTGTGTGGGGCTTCTTGTTGTTAAATGGGCTGATTTAACGCCATCCAGGAATGGTGGAGATTGTAACAGCGGCAGCCCATGAGCTCAGGAGGAGGTGGGGTGACGCCCTCCAGGCTTCTTCCCCAGGCAGTGCCATGTGCCTTGTGTCTTTGTTCAGTGAGAAGATGGGATAAACAGTACCTAGACATCAGCTGCCAGTGGCCCTTGGGACTCTGCTTCGTGTACATGGGGACACCACTTAGGAGTCTTGCCCCAGCAGGCTACATGACAATCATTTTTATGTACACACTTCTACACATGTAGCTGTCTGTATGTTTATTCATCCCTGGATGCCATTCTTACAAGGGCTTCCCATTTCTCTCAAAGTAAAACTGGAGTTCTTTGTGTGGCCTCCAAGCATCCTGTCCACAGTATGTACATTTACAGCATGTACAATGGTGCCTGACACACAGTTGGTGCTTGGTAAATATTTGTTGATGACTGAATTCCAACTGATAGCCGCAGTATTCTCCCATGATACAGAAATCTAGACCGGTGTGTCGTCAGTCATGTTGTGAGAGTAGATTTTCATTTTATCTGAGTACTGGCAAACATCAGCCAACAGGAGAGTTTGTTCATGTTCTCCCTCAAGTTCCTGTGCCCCTCCAGTCTACTCAGATGGAGATGAAAGCAGAAATAGATGTGCTTTCCTCGCTGCGGCCTGTTCGTCTTCTGAAGCCAACAGTGTCGGAAGAGAGGGGCCCACAGGGCCTTTGCTTCTGCCACTTTCCCCTTTCCCAGCCCTACATGACAGGATCTGGACCAGTATCACAGTTATTGGCACAGACGCCCTGTTTTTTTCCGCTTTCTAGAATGGATCTCCATTATGGATTCCCAGTAAGTCGATGGTATAGGACTGCCCGGTTGAGCATCATTAAATGCCCTTAGCAGCGTCCCTGCTTCCAGCCACTGCAACAGCAGAAGTGTCCCTCACATATATCGCACTCCCTTTGGGGGTTGATCTGCTCCTGATTAAAACCACTAATCTCTAACAGAAGAAGAAAGAAAACATTTTATTATAGTTATCTAGAAAATGGAAGGGTGTGCAGAAGTTTTGCTGTGTAGCATAGCTTATTTTTTTCTTACTTTTTGTGAGGCCCCAGCTGAGGTTAAGTAAAGATGAATTAATAACGAAGGCAAATCAGCCTGGTTATATGACTTATTCCATTTAGCTATGTTCTACAGCCCCAAGGGTATCAGTTGCCGAGAAAATAGACACTAAATCTGATTTCACCATGATCGTTCTGTGTTGATCTGTGCAGACAAATGGACCATGTTGCCATCTATAGTCACATCTTCTCTGAGGTATATTTTAGGAGGGAGATTAGGGCCAGACTCTGAGAGCCTTTAAGGGATTATGTGAGGTGCTGCAGTGCTACAGTGAAATTGGAATGAAAGCTCAACTTCTGAGAGGTTCAAAACCCGCCTGCCAGCTGCCTAGGAACATCCTGGGATGGAGCTTAGGGGAAGCTCAAGGGAAGTTAGGTCCTGCAGAAGAGTTTTCTAGAGCCAGATGTGTCCTTTCTTCCCAGATAGACTCGGGAGGTATAGGCAGAGGTGGCTCAGACCATAAAAAGTCAATTTTACTTCTTCCTGGCAAGAGAGAGGACATTGATTAAATGCATCCTTAGCCTTTGGAGCTTGTAAACCCTCACATGTGAGCCTCTAGGTTTTTCCACAGCCATAGCATTCTCTCCAGATAGTTACTGAATTCATGGATAATGTTGATGCATACCTGTTTTTCAGAATTAAATCACCTACTTGGGTAACAAGAGAGCATGAAGTTTTAACATATCACTGAAGTATCTTAAGTACATTTCTAAAATCTTACTGTAGTTAATCAGCGTCCTTTATCTTTTTTCATGCAGTATCTTCAAAGGGTGTTTTCTTACATTTTTTGTTCTCTTTCTTTTTAAACAAATGAAGCTACAAGGTGGTGAGGTCTGGATTCAGACATCTTCATTTTGAGCTACTCGAACAGCCAGCTGAAACATGAAACTAGAAGAAGCCTTAGAATGATAGCAAAAACAAATAAAAATTAAATTCTTTGAGTGTTTGCCACTATACCAGACACGTGCGAAAAACTCTCCTTTGCAAGAAAGAAAGACCTAAAACCAACACAACCAAAATTTAAATACCACTTTTGCCATGTGAGATTGTCTAATCAGCCTCATTTTCCTCTATTGACATCATCATCTTCTGTTTGTTCTGATGCTTCATTTTTAGTATCTTTATGGGCTTATGAAAGCAGTAAGATTGCCTGGGTTGGAACAAGCTTCTCTACCATTTCCTATATGTCCGTTCGCCACCAAAATAAATCAACACAAATGCCAGTGTCCGCTCCTTACCAGGCCTTTGAGACCTGCTGAAAAGGAAAAAAGTATATCTTATCAAGCTAGCTGAAATCAGCAAGCAGGACACACTTTAACAACAGTTGTGTTGCCCTTTATAGAGTCAAAAGAACATCTCTCTTAGCATTACCTTTGAGAGCTGATTGCCCTGACCATTCGTAGCACATAACCTGTGTGTTCCAGAGATTTGATCCTATCAGCATATTAAGATCATCTTGCATAACTCTTAGAATTTGTTAAGAGAGTATCACAGTAGGATAACCACATTGGTGCACATAATTTATACCTTTTCTCATCATTATTAAAAAGAAAAGGTAACTTCAGGGTTCTAATGTAAAACCAAAGTACACTTTGCATAAAGAAGTACACTTTGCATGATGGATTTTCTTACTACTTCGAATTGTTGGACTTGAAGGAAAATAGGGACTGGGAATGAATATAGTCAAATAAATTAAGCCTTGAAACCCAAATAGTGCTGTGTAAGCAAGCTGACGAGAAATCAAACACAACTGTTTGCTGAAGAATACGTGATCTCAGTTGAGGCTAAACAAAATCAGCCTCTTGGTACATATGTGTATATTTCTCTTGACATGTGCAAAGACCTGTTGTGTGTCCATTTCCGTGCCCTCAAATCTCTCTGGTGAAAAGTTTCATTCATCCATGAAGCAGAAAGCTTGCAGAGTAAATTTTACCAAACAGCACAGAATAATCGTAATCAAATATTGACCAACAGTAGGTGGGACCTGGGTGGGTTTCTAGCCTTAAGGATCCCCAGATTTCCGATGTTTGTCTTGTAATACCTGGGTCTCATTTCTTTGTTCTGGCTAGCATATACCAGTCCTGAAGCCCTGCTCATGGTGTGGGTCACAGCGATCAAGCCCAGTGTATTCATTCTTTTCAGTTCTGTCCTCCAGGCAGCTTCTAATAGCCTTTCTGGAGCAAATGCTGCAAACTATCCAACGTCTCATTTTACAGACGAGGAAACAAAGGCCCAAAGAAATGGAGCAGCCTTGTCACAGTCACAAGCTGTTAGTCGTAAGGCAGGGACTTCCCCTCCATGGACTTTGATCTCTGTGCCTTGCATTTTGGCATCAGTTCAGTTCAGTTCAGTCGCTCAGTCATGTCCGACTCTTTGCGACCCCATGAATCACAGCACCCCAGGCCTCCCTGTCCATCACCAACTCGCGGAGTTCACTCGGACTCACATCCATCGAGTCAGTGATGCCATCCAGCCATCTCAACCTCTGTCATCCCCTTCTCCTCCTGCCCCCAATCCCTCCCAGCATCAGAGTCTTTTCCAGTGAGTCAACTCTTCACATGAGGTGGCCAAAGTACTGCAGTTTCAGCTTTAGCATCAGTCCTTCCAAAGATATCCCAGGGCTGATCTCCTTCAGAATGGACTGGTTGGATCTCCTTGCAGTCCAAGGGACTCTCAAGAGTCTTCTCCAACACCACACTTCAGAAGCATCAATCCTTCGGCGCTCAGCCTTCTTCACAGTCCAACTCTCACATCCATACATGACCACAGGAAAAACCATAGCCTTGACTAGACGGACCTTAGTCAGCAAAGTAATGTCTCTGCTTTTGAATATGCTATCTAGGTTGGTCATAACTTTTCTTCCAAGGAGTAAGCGTCTTTTAATTTCATGGCTGCAGTCACCATCTGCAGTGATTTTGGAGCCCCAAAAAATAAAGTCTGACACTCTTTCCACTGTTTCCCCATCTATTTCCCATGAAGTGATGGGACTGGATGCCATGATCTTCGTTTTCTGAATGTTGAGCTTTAGGCCAACTTTTTCACTCTCCACTTTCACTTTCATCAAGAGGCTTTTTAGTTCCTCTTCACTTTCTGCCATAAGGGTGGTGTCATCTGCATATCTGAGGTTATTGATATTTCTCCCGGCAATCTTGATTCCAGCTTGTGTTTCTTCCAGTGCAGCGTTTCTCATGATGTACTCTGCATAGAAGTTAAATAAGCAGGGTGACAGTATACAGCCTTGACGTACTCCTTTTCCTGTTTGGAACCAGTCTGTTGTTCCATGTCCAGTTCTGACTGCTGCTTCCTGACCTGCGTACAGATTCCTCAAGAGGCAGGTCAGGTGGTCTGGTATTCCCATCTCTTTCAGAATTTTCCACAGTTGATTGTGATCCACACAGTCAAAGGCTTTGGCATAGTCAGTAAAGGAGAAATACATGTTTTTCTGGAACTCTCTTGCTTTTTCCTTGATCCAGCGGATGTCGGCAATTTGATCTCTGGTTCCTCTGCCTTTTCTAAAACCATCTTGAACATCAGGGAGTTCATGGTTCACGTATTGCTGAAGCCTGGCTTGGGGAATTTTGAGCATTACTTTACTAGTGTGTGAGATGAGTGCAATTGTGCGGTAGTTTGAGCATTCTTTGGCATTGCCTTTCTTTGGAATTGGAGTGAAAACTGACCTTTTCCAGTCCTGTGGCGTGTACTAAAATCACCGTTTTTTTAACAGATTGCTCCCAACTCAGAACCAGAGCTTCTTGAAGTATCAGTTCAAATGACACTGTGATCTCTTGGAGTCTATAGAAAAGTTTTGAGTGGAGCATATTTTCCTCTTTAGAACCTCTATGTCACATCTGCAATTACTTTTTAGCTTATTCTGATGAGTGCATTCCATTTGATCTATTTTTCTCTAAGTTGTTCAACAGCCGTAGGCCAAAATCATTATGTTCTGACCTGAGCCAGGAGATGGAGGCAGCTAGGTTTGAAACTGAAATGCGAAGCACGTACAAGGTGCAGCATGTTGCTCGCTTAGGGTGAGTGTAGCTGATGGGGGCTACTGCTGCTGCTAAGTGACTTCAGTCGTGTCCGACTCTGTGCAACCCCAGAGACGGCAGCCCACCAGGCTTCCCCATCCCTGGGATTCTCCAGGCAAGAACACTGGAGTGGGTTGCCATTTTCTCCAATGCAAGAAAGTGAAAAGTGAAAGGGAAGTCACTCAGTCGTGTCCAACTCTTAGCAACCCCATGGACTACAACCTACCAGGCTCTTCCATCCATGGGATTTTCCAGGCAAGAGTCCTGGAGTGGGGTGCCATTGCCTTCTCGGAGCTGATGGGGGAGGGGAGGCCAAATTGCATCTTTCCCAGCAGGAGGCAGTTGTGGCATTTGGGGTAGAACTTTTCCCTCCTTGTCTGGACTTCCCATGAATTGAAGGATGTTTAGCTTCTTAACTCCCCCTCTGGAATGCCCTAGCACCCTCTCCTGGAGGAAACATTAGGCACATCAGTAGACAACTCTCACAGTTTTCTAAATGCTCCCAGGTGGTGTTTGCACAACCCCTGAGTGAGAGATTTATTGGTTGATAGCAGTCTTGGGAAAGGAAGATAGGAACATTGAAAAATAGTTCTCCTGCTTTAGGAGTTGGCCGTCTTGGCCCTGGTGGCTTAGTGGTAAAGAATCACCTGCCAGTGTAGGAGGTGAGGGTTCAGTCCCTGGGTCAAGAAGATCCCCTGGAGGAGGAAATGACACCCCACTCCAGTAGTCTTGCTGGAATAATCCCATAGACAGAGGAGCCTGGTGGACTGTAGTTCATGGAGTCTCAAAGAGTCGGACAGGACTTAGCAACTAAAAAGCAACGACAGTCTGTTTGTCAGTAGGATCGTATTTAACAGTGGCTTCCAGGGAGAGAACACCATGCCACTCTGATGCCTTGCACACAAGTTAGTGGCAGCGATGGCAGTGGTGGAGAAAAATCTGTTAAAGTGACAATGGGGAAAATCAGCAAGGAATGTAATTTCTGCTTTCCTGTAACTATCACTTGTTGCCATCCGTGCCTTTTCTTTCTGGGAACATGAATACCAGCAGCTTGATTTACTCCCTTCCTAAATTCCCAGCTGTTGTCTGTTCTTCATGCTTCACAAACCTCAGTGAGAAATAAGTCCTGGCATCTAGGAGAGGCAGACCATTTCTTCCTAATCAGCACCCCATCCCTCCTGGCTGCTTCTTACTCCTGCCATGTTCTTTACAATCAAAAGTATTAGCGTCGTGTTGTATTTTTCTTGCAGCATCTTTTTACGTAAGGGTATGGTAACTCTGCATTTGCCTGGAAGCTAAAGTTCCTAAAAATATTTCCAAAAGGTCCAAGAGTGTTCTGGTGGTCACTGGATCGCCCATGAAGGAAGCACTGGTTTAGACCATGATCAAATATACTAAAACTTTTCAGGATGATAGTTTGTATAGTAACACATACTTTTCAGTGTTTTCACATACTTTCCCTGCTGGGTGCTTATTACAACGCTGTGGGATAGGATGGGTTATAGTTCTCACTGTTTCACAAGTGGAAACACTGAGACTCAGAGAAGTTGTTACTTGGCCAAGGTCACATGGCTTAATTAAAGGATGAAACTGGCACTTAGTCCTCTGCCATTTCCTCCTCCCCCTTTTCAGGGACTGAGGGAGGAGACCAATTTGATTTGTCCTCTTTGGATGTCAGAACAATGTTTCTTTTTTTAAAAGAATATTTTTAAGCTTTTCAATTCTGATCTTCCATTGAGACAAGTTCTTTATTCTTCTGCCAGTGGAATGTGACCTCCTGTCAATCAAGTATCTGTGTCCCCCTTTAACCCACTCTACTCTTGGTTTTGAAAGTTGTCTCAGTAGAACAGACCTGCAGTCCCTTTTGCCTGGTGTGTGTATGTAATGTGGGAGAAAGCCAGGTCCATGGTAATAGGAAGTTAAAGATTTTTGCAAACTGCTGATGAGTTCGGAATCCACTTTTCCCTTTCAGTCCCCCTTTGGATGCCTCTGCAGAGGTTTGATGATTAGATGATGACAGGGGGAAGAAGAAAGCTGTGATAATGTTTTTCAAATAGATCATAATTTTAATTAGAAAAAAAATCTGGCTGATAACATGAAAAGCTGTATTTAGATAGTAGATATGTATACAGTGTTAGAATAATTATTACCTTTTTAGATTCTGTGAAATTATAACAAAATCTGTTGGGAGAAAGAATGCCTAGGAAGCAGTTATGTGTTCTTAATAAGCCGGTTCCTTGGTTCATTTTCTACCTTAGAAGTGAGTGCAGTAGGAAGATCGGGCCTTGTGCTTTCCAGGGATAACACATCAGCTCTCAAATGTCCTGACCGAGGCTGGGGTTCTCAGAAGAAACTCAGTGTCCTGCCAGGCACACCTGGAGAGGACTTCGCTCCTCCTCCTGCTCCTACTCGCCTTGTGTAACATCCTTCTTGCTGTTACAAGTATTGGGAGGATCAGTAGGCAACCAGTCCCCACACTTTTGCTCGATATGTGTTCCTCTGGCCAATTGTTGTTCACTCTTTAAGAGTGAATGAGTGAACGTCAGGCTTGATTTCTTTCCAACCCTGCCTCCTCAGCGTTCAGTGGGCTGCCTCTGTCATTTCATGATCCGTGTGACTGTTTCTTTGTCTGGAGTTTGGTTTGGTTTGGGGTTTTTTAAGTATTTAAAATTGTATTTATTTTGGCTGCACTGCATCTTTGTTGCTTTTTTGCGTGGACTTTCTCTAGTTGTGGCCGGGAGCTACTCTGCAGTTGCTGTATGCAGGCGCCTCGTTGCAGTGGCTTATCTTGTTGGGGTGCACAGGCTTCAGTAGTGTGGCGTGTCTGCTCTAGAGCACAGTAGTTGTGGCACACTGGCTTAATTGCTATGCTGCATGTGAAGTCTTCCCTGCCCAGGGATTGAACCCACCTCCCATGCTTTGGCAGGTGGACCCCCATCCACTGCATCACCAGGCAAGTCCGGTCTAGAGTTTTGACACTTGGGACATGGTAGAAATACTGTAAAGTGTGGTGGGTGGGCATGATCAACCTACCCAACCACCACATCCTGAGGAAGAGCATCACCACAGCGTGTCCATTTTTCAAGTCTGTCACTGTGAGCGCCTTAAACCAGGAGTGACTACACTCATAGCAACTCCGACCCTGGGAATTCTATGAGATGTCTTTTTTTATGGAGATACTATAGTGAGTTCATTCCAAATATGAATTTCCAACTCATAGGAACAGACTCAAATTCTGGATCTGCCATTTATAAACTCAGTTATCTAGGGCAAATTATTTAACCTGTCTTTTCCTCAGTTATCTCATCTGTACATTAGGGTGCTCTAAGTATTAAATAGTGTGATGCACGTTTTTAAGAAGTACTTAAAAAGTGTAGTCACTCAGTTGTGTCTGACTCCTTTGTGGCACCATGGACTGTAGCCTGCCGGACTCCTGTCCCTGGGATTCTCCAGGCAAGAACACAGGAGTGGGTTGCCATTCCCCTCTCTAGGGGATTTTCTGGACCCAGGGTCTCAACCCAGGTCTCCCACATTGTAGGTAGATTCTTTACCATCTGTAATCTGGTGCTTAACCACAACCAGATTTACCATTCAGATTACAGTAGCTATTACTTGTTAAACTAGTTTCTTTCTGATGCGTCTACATTCTCTGACATATGTCCCAAAAAAGGCCTTCCAATGATACATAAACCTAGCTATGATAATAGCAACAAGTTCCTAATGTGTTTTATAAAAGCCAGCATAGCCAGTCAGATTATATTATATGTCTGCTCAGGAAGAGATCCCCCAAACCAGAATTCTGTAGGCTAAAGCAGGACACCGGGCAGCCTAAGATGAAGTGCATTCAGCCTGAACTGATAGGATTCAATGGAAAGAACAACTGCCTGTCAAAAGATAGGGCTTATAATCTGTGTCTCATAACCAAGTTGGCATGTAACTTTGTGTAGGTCATTTAACTTCTCTGATTTCCTGTTTCCTCCTATGTGAAAATAGTTTGAGCTCAATGATTTCTAAGGTTCTTCCCAACTGTAAAATGCTGTGATTCTGTAAATGCTTAGATGATTCATGAAGGTGTCCTTACAGGCATTTCCTTTTGTGTTTAGTCTAGAAACCTAGGAAAGATAAGCAGCTTTCATCCTCCAAGTTTTCCGTTAGGTTTTGTGTATTATAGAATTGTGGCCAGTGTATGTTTTTTACATCCTTTATACATGAACTTGTATTAAACCGTGTTTGTCACACCCCCCTCGCCCCCCATCTTCTGTTTAGACACTAAGTGTTATCCCTTTCCATGTTATCTTGTTAACTTTGACCCCTGATTCTTCCCTCATTGAATCTTTCTTCTCTCGTCTCATATGTAATAAGCAGAGGTCTTCAGTTTCTTTACTACAAAAGCACTGGATCCAAGTACTGTGATTCATTCATTCCTTCAACAGTGTTTTCACTGCGCTTCTGCCCAGCTTCAGGCCACCCTTTGAAACCAGATTATTTTGCTGGACTTCACTTCTGAGTTGTTTCCCCTCTGAGTTGTTTGGTTCACCCTACCTTGTCATTCAGTTTCTTTGCTATTTAGGCTAATCAGCAACCTCTTTGTGCGCCTTAGAGAGCTGTAGGCCTTCTCTCCAAAAATTGCCAGATACAGACGATGAGTAAAGGGGTATAAGCAGACAAGGAAAGAGAGGAAACTTGAAAAAGCATTGTTACTCAAAATGCAGATAGTTTAATACGGCTAGCATGTCTCTTGTAAGAGGGAGAGTGGTAAAAGGTGAGTTTGGAAAGTCAGACTCCTCGTCTTTGAAGCGCCCTGTGTCTGTGCTGCTTAGGTTGTATCTCAAAGGAAAGCCGTAGACATTCTCTATGAATGGTAAATCTGAAGAAGGCTACCAGTCTTCTGAAAATACATGACCACACAGAGATTTTCATACAACTTCACTGGATTGGCGAACACTCGCCCAAGCCTATCTTAGGGCTTCCCAGGTGGTGAAGAGTCCTCCTGCCAACACAGGAAATGACAGAGACGCAGATTTGATTCCTGGGTTCGGAAGATCCCCTGGGGGAGGAAATGGTGGGCTAAAGTCCATGGGGCTGCAGAGTCAGACACCGCTGAGCACAGACACATTCTTGACACACACCCTGTCCCAGCCCCATCCTCCCCAGGTTAGTCATTCCTAAGATAGGTAATAGGAAGCAAGGAAGCAATGAATGGTGGATAATGCATCATCTTTTTTTTCTTAAGCTCTAGGAAAGATTACTACATAATAAAGCACACAAATCTTAAGTATACAGCTTTAGTAATTTTATGTTATAACAGTACATGTATAACTCCAGGTCACCACTACCCCAGATGCAGAATATTTCTCGCATCCCAGCAGGCTCTATAATGGCCTTCCCCTCAGAGATAACCAGTATTTTGACTTCTGTCACCGTAGATGAGTCTTGCCTCTCTTGGCCATCGTACTTGGAGTTACGGTCTTATTTTACCCAACTTTATTTTATCCAGGTTTTGTCTGAGTTTCATCCATGTTATTAGATATAGCGAAAGTCCATACACATAATCTCTTAAAAAGAGATTACTTGTTCCATAGTACAAAGACTAGATTGGGGGAATCCACACTGAAGTCAGGAAGTGTGGTTGGGGGACACCTGGACTTAGGCTTCAAGGTGGGGATGAAGAGGAAAGAACAGATCTGGCCAGGAAGGTTCTGATGTAGAATTTTGCTGGTTATTTGATAATAGAGGATGGCACAGAGAGAATGGTCACTTTTCTGGCTTGTCAATAATAGGATGTTTGCAAGGAGAAGGTTGTTAGGTCAGCTTTGAAACCTTGAATGTTAGACGCCTGCAGATTTTTGCAGGTCCAGATGAATTCGATAGAAAGGTCTGAAGTAAAGATGAAAACTGAGAGGCATCCACTCAGAATGGAATCTGAAGCAGAGGGCGTGAATGTGCTTGCCCAGGGTTGGGGTTTCAAGGAGAAAGCAGCTGCAAAGGAGCAGGTTGAAGGGGAGCAGTCGAGAGAGGAGGTTCTGACCTCAGAGCCCAAGGGGAACAAGAGGGGCTCCGAGAGGAAGGTTAACAGGGAAGCCTGGCCAGGACCACAGGTGTCTCCGAGGCCTGAGGTGTGGGAGCAGGACCACAGGTGTCTCCGGGGCCTGAGGTGTGGGAGCAGGACCACAGGTGTCTCCGGGGCCTGAGGTGTGGGAGCAGGACCACAGGTGTCTCCGGGGCCTGAGGTGTGGGAGCAGGACCACAGGTGTCTCCGGGGCCTGAGGTGTGGGAGCAGGACCACAGGTGTCTCAGAGGCCTGAGGTGTGGGAGCAGGCTTCGTGAGGCATCCTGTGGCCCCTCTCCCCTTCCACTCCTCCTGTGGCTTTGTGTTCTGTCTATTTCTATCGTCCACCCTGAACTGTGTGAATCCTCAGAGGAGAGGCGCTGGGTTCCTTCCTCTACTCATCACTTTCCAAAAATCTAAGAGTCAACCTTTGCCCTGGAAGTGCTTGCAGAACGTCCCGGTTGCACGATTGCTAAGGCAGGCTGGAATGGGATGACCTTCCTGAGGAGCCCCTGAATCCCCTGGGGGTCTTCTCTTGCTGAGGGAGCCTGGGCCTGGGGACAGAGCTGGCTTCCAAGCCCAGGCTGTGCTGAGCCTGAAGGGCCGCGGGCAGCTGCACTCTGGGAACGCCCTCCTCTCAGCAGGCTGGGCAGCTCCTGCCGTTACATAAGTCGTGTGTGTTCTGGCAGGGAAGAGCTGCCCAAGTGAGTGGTTAGCAAAAATGATTTGTGCAGAGTTATTTTGAGACCCCACGGGAGGGAATGGCAGCCCAGGCCGACGGTATTTTAAACCACATCACCCATCTACAAAGATTAATACATTAGCATCTCAGAACATGGGTAACAGGGAAATAAGAACCTTTAGGGTCCTAGCAGATTATTAGTGCTGGCTCTCCTGGTCCACACAAGGTGACTTCAGCGGTTTAGACTGAACTCAGTGCCTCCAGACGTTCATCATATGTATTCTTTGATCCTGTCTGTCCCAAGAGCTGCAAGTGGCCGTTCAGGCTTCTTTCTATGGGGTAGGCCTGGGTCACTGAACAGCAGCAGTTTGGTTATGTTCTCATTCACTCTATAGGATACCAATTGGCTTTATGATAGATAGAGGAAGGAACGCCCTTTTTGTGGTCCCCAGAGTCATCATTTAGTGATTGAGCTCCTTGTGGTTCCAGGCTGGCCAGGAGAAATCCCTTGTTCCCCAACCAAAGCATTTTCCTTTCTCCTGACTCAAGCCAAGAACAGCTGGCTAAGGGTGGGTGAAATACAGAATATAGAATTTTCCAGTTTAGTGACATGAGGGGAGACAACCTCCATATGAAACACTTCTCTTGTTTTTGTTTTTCTCTCGGCTATTATGCTAGGAAATTGGCCTCCTCACGCCCCCACCCTCTTACCAACAGCTGTCCTCTGCCATTCAGGAGTCAGTGTCTCCTTCGATGGCTGCTCTAGGATGCAGTAGGCTTTCTCCTTTTTTGTCCCTGGGTCTGCAGGTGTATAGCCAGAGAGTTCATTGTGCCAGGGCATCTGATTGCCTTCTGATCCCAAGGAGTCCATCTGGGCTGGAGGACTTGCTAGAGTATGGAGCAAGGGTCCAGAAAGGAAGAACCCAATGCAAGACTGTCATTTTGTTTTGTTGCATTTTTTAATTTCTTTTTTTTAAAGTTTTTTTCTTTCTTTCTTTCTTTTTTTTTCTTTTTTTTGAATATTTTGGTTTTTTTTTTCCAGGAGGCATGTGGGGTCTTAGCTCCCTGACCAGGAATTGAACCCACACCCCCTGCATTGGAAGGCAGGGCCTTAACCACTGTACCATCGGAGAAGTCCCTGTTATATATTTTAAGAGAACAAAGCATTATTTAATGACACAAACTATGGGAACAGAAAAATAGTCACATAAAACAGGCAACCACATGGTATACAGCATTTCAGAGCCCCCAGATTCCTTACAAGAATGTGCCCTCTGGCATTTATTGTAAACATAGGTGCCTTGTAACAAGCTTCTGATTCCCCAGCACTGGTCCTCCTAGGCAGATATGGAAGGGGGCACACTTGAGGGAAGAAACACTGCTCACACTTGTGTGTGTGTGTGTGTGTGTGTGTGTGTGTGTGAGAGAGAGAGAGAGAGCAGGTACTTCCTCTAACCCCAGAGGAGCCGCTGTCCATGGTCTGAAAGTCTTCCACCGATGGCATTTCTTCCTGGTTGTGATCCCTGACAAGGCTGGCCTTATGGGGAGTGAGGCTCAGATATGGTGAAGCGTGAACTGAGAACAGAGACAGCACAAACAAGCCAGCACTGTGAGTTTTCAGGATGATGGAAGGACCCTATAGGCCGTCTAGGGCTTGGAAAGCGTGTCCAGGGCAGGGGCAGCAGAAGGGCGGCTCATATCTCCTTTCTCCCTGAAACGAAACTTGATTCTGGCCTTTGCTCTGCTGAGGAATCCACCCATTCCTGTCTCTGGCCTCTGCCCTTCAGTCATTCTCACCGAGTGTCTGTGCCAGTCTGTAGGTGGACACAGCCCTGGTGTCACTCTCCCAGCAAACAGCAGTGTCTCATCCAGGTCATTACGACCCCTGCTCCTCCTCAGTACCTCCTTCCTCCGCTCTTCTGTCTGCCTCCCCCCACCCCTTTCCTCTCCTCTTTGCACCGCTTTCCTTGGATGTATGAGCACATGCAAGTGTGTGCATGCGCGTGCACACACACTCCCCCACCTTGGTTGTCACAGCACCCAGAATCACCATCGGGCAACATGCTTGATTGCGAGCTGTGTTGGAGAAGTTGATCGTTCCCACCCACTGTAAAGAAGCCACTGCCACTCCCTTGCCAGTGACTCGCAGCCTTGTTAGAAATGTACACAATTCAGAGCAGGCTTCTCATCCTGGGGCTTGTGGCACAAGCTGTCCCACAGCTGTGAGTAATAAGCCCACTGGAGCAGCTTTCCTCTGCCTTGAAGACAGGCCCAGCCTGGTGAGACAGGTTCATATCTCCCACTCGCTGCAAAAAATCAGGCAGCCTGTCTGTCAGGTCCCTGATTCTCTCCCTCCCTGTGCTCCCTCCTCCCTTGCTTTTCAGCTAAGCTTTGTGTCCTGCGTCACAGCTCAGATCCGGGTGCTCTGCTGCCCCGTTGCCACACTGTGACAGGAGCTAAACAGCCTCAATTAAGTGCCAGCCGTGCTGTCAATGTCCCACTGGCCACAGTGATGGCTGCAGTCATCGTTTCTGCAGGAATGCATCCATGGCAGGCACCGGATGCCGAAATCCTTTTCTTTCCCTCCGGTCTCCCAAACAGAGCAGATAATCACTTCAATAGAACTCTCTTTCCCTGAATTCTGCGAAGTGGATTCGAGGCAGTGGTTTGGATTTGCTGTTCCTTTTTATCCCCGAGAGCCCCGTGAATGAGAGAGGAAATGAATAGACGGCTTGTCACAACACCACCAGGGTCTCCACGGTGCCTGGGGCGACTGCTGCGAAGTAGAATGGAGGCGGGCTGGAATGGAGGCCATAGAGGCTGCTGCCTTCCTCAGGATGGGCCCCACTGCTCCCCACACCCCCTTCAAGAGCTCCCACATCCCAGGGGCTCCTTCTGCACTGATGGAGCTGTCTCTTGCTGCAGCCTTCTGCCTGGAGGAAACATCGTAACTCTGCCTGGTCATGGGTGGGGGAGTAGTGCTGGTCCAGTCTCTGCACACCTCTCCCCAGTCAGTCCAACTTGGCAAGTTCATCTCCAGAGGTGCCTCTCTGCAGCATGCAAGAAGGGCTGCTCCCACTGAATGAGCCCCACTACCCCATCAGACCTTTCAGTGAAGTCAGCCATAAAGGTATTTCCTATTGGAAGATGTAAGTTCCCTAGTGGCTCTGATGGTAAAGAATCTGCCTGCAATGCAGGAGACCTGGGTTTGATCCCTGGGTTGGGAAGATCCTCTGGAGAAAGGAATAGCAACCCATTCCAGTATTCTTGCCTGGAGAATCCCATGGACAGAGGAGCTTGGTGGGCTACAGCCCATGGGGTCGAAAAGAGTTGGACACAACTGAGTGACTACACTTTTACTTTCAAGGAATAAAAGCAGTAGAATGGTAGGAAGTCAAAAACCCACATCTTGTGAATACCTGGGGATGTTTAGACTGGAGAAAATAGAACATGAGGATGAGAGAAAATAAATGTTTTACTGTCTTCATGTATTTGAAGGGCTGTCAAGTGGGTAATGGATGTTTCATATGGTCCCAAGAAATTGGACTAGATTTTAGAAGGCCTAGAGTGTCAGGTTGTGGATTTCTGATTTTATATGTAAACCCTTGGAAGCCACTGAAGAGTTTTAGGAAAATCAGGAAGGAAGGAAGAATCGGGATGGGGGAAATGAAGGGCAGGCAGGTAGATCAGAAGACTTGGCCAGAAGTGACAGGAGCCTGAATAAGCAGAGTCAGGTTGAGGGTTCAGAAGATCCCATGGTTTACGTAAACAACTGTGGAGGTGGAATTAATGGGATCGATAAGATGTAGCAATCAGTAGGTTATGTGGATAAAGTAGGGACAAATCAAATACAGGTGAGAATTTTAGACTTAACGGGTTGCTAGTGCCGCAGTCAGACTCAGGCACAATGGAAGGAGTGGAAGAGAGTTAGCAGGAAGATGAGGTTGAGTTTGAGGGATTGATAGGACGGTCAAGGGGAGGTGTTGACCAGACCCTTGAGGATTTTCAGACACTCCTTGAGAGCTTAGAGGACAGTTCAGGCTTACCTGCCTGTGGGTTCCAGGTGATCACAGTGATGGAGAACATGAAATGGATGGGCTTTCCAAGGGAGGCTGCAGAGAGTGGGAAGGAAGGGGCCCAAAACATAACTAAGGGCAACAGCAGGAGAGAAGACGGAGCAGCCCAGAGAGAGGACCCGGGAGAAGGGAGGAAAGGGAAAGACCTTCACTGTGGCATTGGGGCACAGTGTCGAGTGCATGCAGAGATCAAGTTACTTTTCCAAGAAGAGCAGAAAGATGAAGTCTGAGTACCAGCGAGAAGTGTGATAGTGAGAGTTTGCTGTCCTGGACTAGAAGGAAGCGGTTGTGGTAAACAGAGAAGGGCAACCCTAGAAAGTTCACAGATTTGAATAGGGTCTGCGGGAGTAGAGTGGGAATACAGGGGAAGATGGTGGGTACCAGAGTGACGACATTCCTAGAACGGAGTGCTGGAGAGCCAGTGAGCAGGCACACGCCCATGCTTGCTGTTGGCTGCATCGGCTTCCCTTGATCCACGTGTGCTGGCTTCTTAGCTCTTCAGCTACGTGACCGTGGACTTTTTTTAGTGTCTTTGTTCAGGATATCCTCATGCTGTTGCCTGTACTGAACCTCTGGTTCTGAGAATTGAAACACTGCCTTGCCTGGATTTTTTTTTTTTTTTACCCAGTTTTACAACAGGGAAGAGTCAACCCACCTCTTCTCTGAAGGGCCAGATAGGAAAGAGACACTGAAATTTGAATTGCATCCAGTGTTTCACATGTCACAGAATATTTCTTTTGCAACCATTCAGAAATGCAGAGACCATTCTTAACTCATGGGTTGTACAAAAACAGGCGGTGGGTTGGACTTAGTCCTCAGGAATGTCTGCTGACCCCTTTTTTTGTGAAACCGAAACAAAACAAAGGTGAATGCCGGTCTTCATCCGTAGTCCAGAATTCAAGCTACTTATCAGGATAGTATGTGTTTCTGCATCCACAATCAGCCTGTGCTCTTTAAGGACCTTGGTTTCTCAGAATTCCTCTCCTTTTTGGCTTGTTTTCATTTCTTCCTTGAAATGTAAAGAGGGTGAGGTGGAGGTCTCTTCCTCACAGCGTCTCAGCTCAGTCTTATTCACTCTCCTTGCTCCAGGGGTCTTAGTATTCCTGCCAGTCACTGGTTTTTCTCTTCTCCAGTTCCACTAGCTGAGCATACTAATCTCTAGACATTGGGCTTTCACTTGCCTCAGGAGGAGAGCTCAGAGACATTTTCTGTGAGTGGAAAGCTCAAGAAAGGCAGTGGTTTGAAAGTGTACTCCACACATCTCAGAAGCATTTTGTTCAAATAACAACACAGCTTGGTTTAGAAAAAGTCACTCTAAATTTATGCGAGTAAGCAGCTTTTACATTTGGCTGCCAGGTGTATGGCAGGATACCTCCTGGAAGCTGGTATTGCAGGATCCACGTGCTTGTTTCCCGTGGTTTTCCCCCTTCCCTGGAGCTCTTCTCTACCAGCCTGAACAGGAGATTCAGGTTGGTGTCTATCCACGAACAGGGAATTTGAAAGACCCAACATGAGGATTTTGGGGTACCGAAAATGACATTTATGTTTTAGAAGTCTAAGTTTTGATTCAGAGATAAAGTTACATGTTTAAAATAAGTCAGAAAAAGCTAACGTTAAGGTTCTCATAGAAACCGACTCCCCCTCACCACTTAGACACGGGTTTGGGCTTGTTAGGTTCGGTCTCCATGGTGCCGCAGTGTTTCGTAAGCACTGGAGTCATGCGGCTCTCTGGTCTCTGGAAAGACCGTTGTGGACCTAGCTGTTGACCTCAGATGCTTTGTTTTCTGTGTAATGTTGTGAGGTGGCTGTGTTGATAGGGATCGTTAGGAGAAACCCAATGGAAAGCATTCTTAGAGGGCATGGTGGTTTCATTCTGCTCCTGGTTGGTGGTGATCTTATTGCAGCTGCTGCTTGCCGCAAACCCCCAAATGAACATGTGTGTCGGGAAGCAGACAGCCTGCCATCTCCACCCTCCCCTTCACAAACACACCCCCAGAGAAAGCCTGGCTGCCTTGTTTACGGCCGTGCACTTGGCATGTCATGGGACGGGAACAGCCTCGTTTGTCAGTGAGAGTTTTTTCTCCCTTTAAAAAAAAAAAATCATCGTTTTCCATCTCTTGCTCTGTGGTGGGACAAATCATAAAAGGTTATTCTGACGCTAGCCCCATTATTATCTGCCACTCCAGCTCCATCTGAAAAAGCTCCTCTCCCTTTGGGGGATGATTCTTCGGTGTCTAAAGCCAATGATAAATCAAGTTGGTGAAGCCAGTTCTGCGCCCCGCCTGGGCCAGCCATCCAGCATGAGGCCTCTAAGCCATCCCTTCCTTGTCTCCTTCTCAGACAGCGGTCAGTGATTTAGCATCTAACACTCTCTCTCCTTAAAGTCCCAGAAGTGAGAGTTGCAAGATTTTGTGGTAAATTCGCCAAGCATTAACTAGTATAGTATGTTTGCAGGAACTTGGAAGAAGACATTGTTATTACAGGCTTGCCGCATCTATTTTTACCCTCTGGTATTTGTTTGGCAGACAGTTATTGAGTATCTACTTTCTGGGGCTCCGGAGAGGAGTGGCATGTCCGTTCCCTCAGGTAACTGCAGAATGGGATCCACCAGTGATGGGCTGACAACCCGTGGAGGTGAGACTCTCCTAGTGCTCACACCGTGTGACTCTTGTGCCAGAGAACTTGTTCTTCCCTATGGTTGGCCTCTCCCCACCCCTCCCTTTCTTCACGGGGAGCCAATGCTCCCATCACGTTGTGGAGACTGGATCTCATTGCTCCTGTTTGCCAGTTAACTTCGCTTTCTGGTCTTTTCAATGAATGCATCAAACATGACCAAATCAAACAGCCTACTAAAAGTCTCCCTCAAACAGTTGGAAATATGAACTAAAAACAGCTTCAGTCTCAGCTCTTGCCCAGTTCTGACTCCCCTGACTTCAATTACCTGAGGAGTGTGATCCCTTTAATTAGGATTCCTTCATTCTTGTTTTATCCCTTTCTTCTCATCACCGAAAGGGCCGTACCAGTGACATGTTCCAAAATTGGCCCAGAAGATGCCACCTCCTCCAAGGTAACAAAATAGCGGTTTAGCGAACAAGAGAGAGAATAAAGAATCTGAGACAATGCAAAATCCTCATTTGTTTCTGACCCTTTCAGTACAAATTGAGGCCTTATATGCTATAGAATTCTTAGGAACCAATGGTCTATGGTTTGCCTTGCTCCTTGGGCCATTTTGGGAATGTGAAAACATTGGACCAGCTGGTCCTAAGTGGGACAGTTTGCTGTTCTCAATTGTTAACTGACTCACTGACATTTGCAGCTTGGGGCCTCCAAACAATTTCTGCTTTAAATCTTATGAGAGAAGACGGCAAGCAAACTATTTGGAACATGGGATTCTTCTTCTCCTTTTTTTCTTAAACAGTTCTATTTATTTATTTATTTGGCCACACCACGAGGCCTGTGGGAGCTTAATTCCCCAACCACAGATTACCTCCTGCCTTGGCAGGCAGAGTCTTAACCACTGGACCGCCAGGAAAATCCCAAGACGTGTTTTCATTTCTGCAATCCACCCACGTGCAAGGGTTTGGCTTGGCATAAGGATTCAGATGATAACTACGTTCCTTACCATCAGGCAGCTGGCCTATCTGTCTCTGTGTTTTGTGCCGAAAGCTTAAGAGGTCTAGATTCTGTTTTTGATGCTTAGGGAGAGAGTAGAAAAATAAGGAAGTGTTACTTTTCTTAGACTGCTGTGTCTTACTCTCTAAATACGGAGTTCACTGTCTCACTCTCTGGGTGACGTGGTTTTTGTTGTTGTTGTTGTTGTTGTTCTTGGGGGTAAGGATGGCAGGGGAAAGCAGAGAAATGGAACTAATTGATTGTTAGTCGCTCAGTCACATCTGACTCTTTGCGAGTCACGTCTGACTGTGGCCCACCAGGCTCCTCTGTCCATGGGATTCTCCAGGCCAGAATATTCGAGTGGCTAGCCATCCCCTTCTCCAGGAGATCTTCCCCACCCAGGGAGTCAAGCACAGGTCTTCTGCATTGGCAGGCAGGTTCTTTACTGTTTGCCACGAGGCAGGGAGTTACGAATTGGCCAGCTGCAGCAGCAAGGACTCAGGCAGAGGTACCGGAATGCAGTCAGTCTGTCTGTGCCTTGTCCTTGACATTCACTTCAGGAGACTGCATTTATGTAGCAAGAAGGGAGAGCATCCGTGGTCTTCTGTCTGGGAAGCTTGCAGCACTTCCCCAAGTGCTCACCCGGGACTTAGAGAGTAGGGATGAAGATGCTCCAGGACGTGAGATGATCCAGTCCTCTGCTCTACCCAGCTGTCTGTGGCTGGTTCTGCTTAGCTCCACTGTATCTGCTGGTCAGGCACGTGTCACATGCTAGCAGGTAAAGCCTGTTTTTATTCAGAAAGCCCCACCAGAACAGTCATTTTGTCTCTTCTGTGGTTTGACCAACAAAATTGGTTAAAATTTCAGGAAGCAGTACTTAAAGCAGAAGTATTTTGACTTAGATTTACTGAAGAAGTCTCTCCGTAAATGTAGAAAATAAAAGTCCCCTGGTCCAGGCTGCTTTCCCAGAAGCAGAGGGACAGGCCTCATGGCCACCTTTCAGCTTTAGGATCAAATAATTGCCTTTTCCTTTCAGGATACCTTATTTATAACCCTGTAGTCATCCCCACACTAAGTTTTTCCGATATTTCATCCAGATTTTCCTTCCCCTAATAATTACACCCCCTGTTTTCAGGCTGAGCATTTCCCCTCCTTTTTGTGTTTACACCTTTCAAATATTTGCGGATTGCTGTCGTGTCACCCTCTTAGTCACCACTTAGCCGAGCTGTACAGATTTAGCACCTTTTATCTTTTCCTTTCAAGGCAGGCATCCCCGCCCCTGAGTCATCTCCCACTGCTCTCTAAGTGCACTTCAGTTTTCTGCCCTTTCATCTGGCTGCATGACTGCCTGGAAGCGAACAGGGGGTCACGGGTGGGCATTGTTTTCCTCCTCTGTTGCATTGGAAGCCAAACACGATTGTGGTGCTCCAGCCTCAGGTCTCACTGACATTGCTGGTCAGTCCAGTTCAGTCACTCAGCTGTGTCCAACTCTTTGCTACCTCATGGACTGCAGCACGCCAGGCTTCCCTGTCCATCACCAACTCGCAGAGGTTGCTCAAACTCACGTCCATCGAGTTGGTGATGCCATCCAGCCATCTCATCCTCTGTCGTCTCCTTCTCCTCCTGCCTTCAGTCTTTCCCAGCATCAGCAGTGCTGGTCGGTGCTGCCCATGTGCCCTGTCCACTTAAATTTCTTTTCCCAAGTGTGCCAATTCAAAGACCAGAGGGGCAAATGGGTATAGCTATGTTTTCTTTTTGTCCTTCAAGTGTCTCTGTGGGAAAATGGGATGTGTGTAGTTCAGGATCCTGTCAGCCCCTTGCTGGTATTTGCATGAGGTCTGTGACCTTGACTGTTCATGAGCCATTTCCTTCTCTGTGTATGGACTTCTTTCCAGAAGTATTTTTCACTAATATTTATGCAGTCTTGCTTGAGGAATTACAGTGCCGCTCTGTGCTAGGCAGTGTGTCAGATACTTGAAAAAATAAATTGGACTAAGAATTCCAGTACAGCTATTTCAAATCCTGAAAGATGATGCTGTGAAAGTGCTGCACTCAATATGCCAGCAAATTTGGAAAACTCAGCAGTGGCCACAGGACTGGAAAAGGTCAGTTTTCATTCCAATTCCAAAGAAAGGCAATGCCAAAGAATGCTCAAACTACCGCACAATTGCACTCATCTCACACACTAGTAAAGTAATGCTCAAAATTCTCCAAGCCAGGCTTCAGCAATACGTGAACCATGAACTCCCTGATGTTCAAGCTGGTTTTAGAAAAGGCAGAGGAACCAGAGATCAAATTGCCAACATCTGCTGGATCAAGGAAAAAGCAAGAGAGTTCCAGAAAAACATCTATTTCTGCTTTATTGACTATGCCAAAGCCTTTGACTGTGTGGATCACAATAAACTGTGGAAAATTCTGAAAGAGATGGGAATACCAGACCACCTAACCTGCCTCTTGAGAAATCTGTATGCAGGCCAGGAAGCAACAGTTAGAACTGGACATGAAACAACAGACTGGTTCCAAATAGGAAAAGGAGTACGTCAAGGCTGTATATTGTCACCCTGCTTATTTAACTTCTATGCAGAGTACATCATGAGAAATGCTGGACTGGAAGGAACACAAGCTGAAATCAGGATTGCTGGGAGAAATATCAATAATCTCAGATATGCAGATGACACCACCCTTATGGCAAAAAGTGAAGAGGAACTAAAAAGCCTCTTGATGAAAGTGAAAGAGGAGAGCGAAAAAGTTGGCTTAAAGCTCAACATTCAGAAAACGAAGATCATGGCATCCAGTCCCATCACTCCATGGGAAATAGATGGAGAAACAGTGGAAACAGTGTCAGACTTTATATTTTTGGGCTCCAAAATCACTGCAGATGGTGACTGCAGCCGTGAAATTAAACGACGCTTACTCCTTGGAAGAAAAGTTATGACCAACCTAGATAGTATATTCAAAAGCAGAGACATTACTTTGCCAACTAAGGTCCGTCTAGTCAAGGCTATGGTTTTTCCTGTGGTCATGTATGGATGTGAGAGTTGGACTGTGAAGAAGGCTGAGCGCCGAAGAATTGATGCTTTTGAACTGTGGTGTTGGAGAAGACTCTTGAGAGTCCCTTGGACTGCAAGGAGATCCAATCAGTCCATTCTGAAGGAGATCAACCCTGGGATTTCTTTAGAAGGAATGATGATGCTAAAGCTGAAACTCCAGTACTTTGGTCACCTCATGCGAAGAGTTGACTCATTGGAAAAGACTTTGATGCTGGGAGGGATTGGGGGCAGGAGAAGAAGGGGATGACCAAGGATGAGATGGCTGGATGGCATCACTGACTCAATGGACGCAAGTCTGAGTGAACTCCAGGAGTTGGTGATGGACAGGGAGGCCTGGCGTGCTGCGATTCATGGGGTCGTAAAGAGTCGGACACGACTGAGTGACTGAACTGAAGTGAACTGAAGACAATCCTCAGTCACCTAGAGCCAGACATCCTGGAGTGTGAAGTCAAGTGGGCCTTAGGAAGCGTTACTACGAACAGAGCTAGTGGAAGTGATGGAATTCCAGCTGAGCTATTTCAGATCCTAAGAGATGATGCTGTGAAAGTACTGCACTCAATATGTCAGCAAATTTGAAAAACTCAGCAGTGGCTACAGGACTGGAAAAGGTCAGTTTTCATTCCAATCCCAAAGAAGGGCAATGCCAAAGAATGCTCAAAGTACTCCTACAGTTGTACTCATTTCACATGCTAGCAAGGTAATGCTCAAAATCCTTTCAGTAAGACTTCAGTAGTATGTGAACCAAGAACTTCCAGGTGTAAAAGCTGGATTTAGAAAAGGCAGAGGAACCAGAGATCAAATTGCCAACATACACTGGATCATAGAAAAAGCAAGGGAATTCCAGAAAAACTTCTGCTTCATTACGCTAAAGCCTTGGCTGTTTGGATCACATCAAACTGTGGAAAATTCTGAAAGAGATGGGAATACCAGACCATCTTACCTGCCTCCTGAGAAACCTGTATGCGGGTCAAGAAGCAACAGTTAGAACTGGATATGGAACAACAGACTGGTTACAGATTGGGAAAGAGTGCGTCAAGGCTGTATGTTGTCACCCTGCTTATTTAAACTAAACACTGAAGAATTGAAGCTTTTGAACTATGGTGCTGGAGAAAACTCTTGAGAGTCTCTTGGACTGCAAGGAGATCAAACCAGTCAAACGTATAGGAAATCAGTCCTGAATATTCGTTGGAAGGACTGATGCTGAGGCTGAAACTCCAATACTTTGGCCACCTGATGCAAAGAGCTGATTCACTGGAAAAGACTCTGGTACTGGGAAAGATTGAGGGCAAGAGAAGGAGAGCAACAGAGGACGAGATGGTTGGATGGCATCACCAACTCAGTGGATATGGGTTTGAGCAAACTCAGGGAGATGGTGAAGGACAGGGAGGCCTGGCATGCTGCAGTTCATGGGGTCGAAAAGAGTCAGACATGACTTAGCGACTGAACAACAACAAGACACAGTACCTACCCCAAGAAGCAATTTCATCTTAGTTTTATTTGGGTTGGAAATACCAGGTTCTCACATTGGCTTACTTGTGGTAGCAGTGAGAGGAGAGAGCAGATTAATGGGAACATCTAGTAAACAGGAGCCAAGCTAAGATCAGACCTTCCAGATTCTGGAACCCTGGAGGGGCGGTCTTTGGTCAGAGGTGGTTCGCACCTCCCTGCTCCAGTGTTGAAGCAATGCCCTCCCCTCCTTCCTCTTCCTAATGGCCTCATGTTCTGGGCACTGCCCAGTTTCCAGAAAGAATCTTTCTCACCTGTTATCTTTACTTCTCTTTAGACAGAGCTTGCTTCCCCTCTGCCATCTGCTATAAATTGACTATCCTTGAATCAGGTACAGGAGCAACTCTGCCCTCTCTCCCTCATTTCTCACCTCCTGCTCTGACATCCATCCCCAACTTGTGACCAGGGAGAGGACAGAAGCCAGGGCCATGAGCGGGAAAGCAGCTGCCTGAGGCTGCCTCCTTAGCAAGGGATGGGTCAATGGTGAGCTCGTGATTGACTTGTCCAGTGCATCTTCCCAACAGGCTCCTAGACACGGATGCACCTGCCCGCCATAATCCAGATATGGCATGTTACTGCATAACATCCAGCACCCTACAGACTGATGATAAATTCCATCACCGACAGCATACTTCCTACAGTGGTGGGGAAGATGATATCGTCATGCTGCTAATTAGGCTTCATTAGGACAAAGTCTGTCTTTTTCATCATTGAGTTTTCATCTCCCAACCCAGTGCCTAACCCTGAGTAGGCAGTGATGTGTATTTGTGAAATAGGGGGAGAGAAGGTCTGCCAGGGGATCTCAGCAAGTATCCAAAGTCGGCACAAGGCTCCATCCTTCCCTCCGTGATGTCCAATGCAGTAACAAACACACAGTAGATGAGTAATAAACACCATCAACTAATCCTTCCAATTGGTTACTATTTTCACTAGAGTTCTGTTTCTAGCCGCAAATGCCTGGCCTCTTGTTTGCTGGACTAAGAGCCATTGGGAAGGTGTCACTTCTAGCCGAGGCGAATTTGTGATACTTCCCTCACTTCAATAAAGAAAAAGCACACCACGCTTTGAGCCCAGAGGCTTAATTGTCATAAAACTCAACACATAATGTAAAATATTCAAGCAATACACGACTCTCTCATATGGCCATCAACAGAATCTTATGTAGCCATTATCGTATCATTTACAACAATTTGTACTTCTTGCTCCAGAGCTGACTGACCAAAGTGTTTGTGTTAATTGACCTAGTTAGTCAATGTCTCTAAGTGTATAATTTCTTTTTAATATGCTGTATATAACTCCAGAATTTGACATTTGAAAGGAGGCACCCTCTACTCCCAGAGTTGAACCCGACATGGAAAATCTCAGAAGGGCATAATGCGGATGGTAGGATTTCCTGGCCAGGAGAGAATTTTGGAGCTCCTTCATTTTACAGTCAGAGACCTTGAGGCTTGGAGATGTATGATACTTTGTCAGCAGCAGAATAGAAACCAGAAATGATGTGCTGATGCCTGGTGATGAATTTTCTCTTTCTCAATTGTACAGGATCAAGCAAATTCTCTTCTGGTTCTGTTTTTAAGTAATCTTGGTCGGCCTTCCTATCCCAGAAAGCCTAGAGAAGGTGTGAGGGATAATGGCTTTTCCCTTAGGCAGGTCTGTCTGTCGGGCTTTAAAGAGGTCAGGGAGCCTCTGGAGCAGAAGCAGATGTGTCTGGCCTGCCTCTCCTGTGTCTGCCCTTGGCAGAAGTCAGCTGCAAGGGCCCCATGGGGGTCTCTTTCTTCTACATTCTGCCCTCCCCATTATAGGGAAGGAAATGTTCAAGAATGTTTGGGATTTACAAAGACAACAACAGCATTTTCAGTATTCGAGGCTTGCCTGTGTCAGCTGCCTTCAGCAGCTACGTCTTGTCTCTCCTACCTTATGACGTTGCCTTGTTTGACTTACTCTCTGTTAGTGGGCTGCATATTTCTCGTCCTGTCCTTGATCCCTTGGGACACAAAAGCCAAGTCCCAAAGCTGGTATATAAGCACTTGGTGTGGCCTTTGACCTCTCAAAGAGGGCCGTCAGGCCACCCAGCCTTCTGTCTTCACACCTCAGTATTTGTGGCTAACCTGCACGTGTGGCATTGGAAGCTCAGCAGAATTAACTGTGTCCTCGTGAGGCAGGCAGGGCGGCCCCAGGCTTTAGTGGGAAAGACAGCAGATAGTGGCGATTGAGCCCCCACCAGAATTGCAGCTCTGCCTGGCCTGCCTACCGAGGGCTTCCGGAACCCAGTGACACACGCTTCCTTCTCACCATCTGGGCTGCTCACCTTTGCGGCATGTGGGCTGGCCCAGCTTGGCCACTGCAGCCTCCAGGTCGCTGTCAGAGAACCCGGCCTTCATTCCTGTGATGTGTTTTCTTTAACCTTCTCTAAGTCTGTTGTATCAGTAACAAAGCAGCACGCCAGCCCGGCACCGAGGGGCATTTGAGTCGGAGGTACAGTGCAGACGGGCTTCCCTGCTGGCCAGGCTCTCAGGAGGGAAGGGCGTAGCAGGACTCCCCTCGCTGGCTACACGTGTCCTCCCCCTGCCTTCATCTGCTACGTCTTGTCTCTCCTACCTTATGGCGTTACCTTGTTTGACTTAACTCTCTGTTAGTGGGCCGCATATTTCTCCTCCTGTCCTTGATCCCTTGGGACACAAAAGCCAAGTCCCAAAGCTGGTATGTAAGCACTTGGTGTGGCCTTTGACCTCTCAAAGAGAGCCGTCAGGCCACCCAGCCTTTTGTCTTCACACCTCAGTCTTCCTCAAGCCCTAGACCTTGCAGCTCCTTCCCCTCACCCCAAGGTTTTCAGTTAATTCAGCGTCGTAACTATATACTGTTTTCATTAATGAAATAGAGAAGGGAGACAGAGTATCACGTGTAGTCACAACTGACCACTCTTTTGTAGAAACTGCTGCATATATGTGCATCCCCATATGTGAGTGGGGGGAGGGAACCATAGTACATGATAGAAGTTTGAAGAGCACTCATCTGCTCAGTCCGTCTACAGAAGTAGCTCGGCTCATCAGGTTTCTAACATTCAGACAGCCAGTCATGTAAAAGCCCTTCCTACTTTCCTAGCCCCAGCTGTGAGCCCTGGTCTGGTAATAGATTCCACCTCACTCACCCACTCCCTGTTTTACGATCCAGCCTGGGGCCCCCATTGTATCTAGGGATCCCCCCGCCTCTGCTCTCATGAGGACCCCAGTGCCTGGGGGCATGTCTGCCACACATGTCAACTCCAGCTGTTCTTGCCCTCACCTGCCTGACACAAAATGGAGTCCCCCAGTCCTGCACTCCTCCCTTGTCCAACACTGTCTGGCGAGAGCAATGCTTGACTCCAGAAGCTGGGCTTTTTCTCAGTAGCTTTAGTGTCTGACAATCTAGGGTTCAGATTGGCTACTTGGTGACTTGGGGCCACATGTCAGTTCGTAGATAGTCAAGGATGCTCAGTAAATGCTCATCATCCCCCCCCCACCCCCCACTACCTTTATTCTCCTAGAACTTATACCTGGGTTCACCTGGTTTTCAGTGTTTGGCACCTGCTCCCACTGGATAGAACCTCTCTCCTAGTAATTAGCGTCGGCTAAGCCATCCTGACCCAGACCTGAGATGCGACGTTGAGACAGGTTTTGCCTCAGAAGGGGTTAACTTCAGAAGAGGCAGGTCAGAGAGAGGGATGAGTCAGCCCGGGAGAAAGGGGAGAGTGAATGATAAAGGCAGCGATGATATTCTTGTTCTCAGGCAACTTTCCTTTCTCTTACCTGTCGGCCTGATGGGAATTGATGTGCTGGGATGTGTTTACTTTTCCCATTTGAAGGGCAAGGAGACAGCCTAGTTCAGCTTTCTCCCCTTGAAGAGCTGGAACCCAGCTCCTGGCAGGTGGAGGGGCAGCAGGACTTAGGCCCGCCTTAGCCTGTGAGTCCACATGCAATGGCTAAGGTTTGCTCACCACAGGCCCAAGAGTCTCGCCAGGAAGCTAACCTGAATCCATTTCAGCTTGACTTGTTTGCCTCCCCAGGCTCAGTGGGCCATCCTGCCTCTCCAGTTAGTCATTTGGTGATCTCCCAGGATTCAGAGAGGGCTGGCGGGGTGTGTTGCTCCCTTGAGACTTCAGAATACCCAGGCAGGGACAGGAAGAGAGTGGGGACATCTGGTCACCTAGAGTGACTCTGTGTCCTTCCGCAGCCTCACCCACAGCACCCGAGTCACGTCCCATCCAAGAGTCACAAACAAACTGAATGCTTGTTTTTGCAGTACTCTTGTTTGTGCAACAGTGTTTGACCTGTGGTTATGTGGCCAGAATAGAATGGTTTATTTTCCTCTGATAATTACAACGTTTGCTTAGTTTACACATATAAAATGGAAAGGGTTTTTAGCTAATAACATTGTGAAAGTCATGGATGGGCTAGTTTTCATTTTTCTGGAGCCCTCATCTCCTCTCAAAGTGAATCTTAGGCTTTTTGGTCCCATGAGTTTATTGATGTCTTTTTCAAAAAACCAGTTCCGCTTGTCCCTTACAGCCTGGCACTAAGGTGCAGGAAGGGAGAGAGGCAGCCCTGGTGGCCGTCTGTGCAGGTGGCACTCGGGCAAGGCCTTCCCCGTCCTGTCTCTGCCTGAGTGGGGGAATGGTCCTGGCGCCAGCTCCAGGTGCTCCCCTGCCGTGGTTCCTCTCCTGGTGCTGTGCTCCCCGTCCAGAGTTCTGTTTGACGTCATGTGTTCCTTTGCTGAGGCCTGGAGGCTTGGAGAGAAAGCGCTGTTCTTGAGCTTCTGAAAACCTGGGGTATAAACTATTACCTTTCCTCTGAGCTCCTTGACCTTGAATCTGTGCTGCGGCCAGAAACACGCGCAGCCACCTGGCTTCATCCGTAAGGGGTGTACCGTCTGTCCCAGCAGCGGTGGCGCCCGTTCTCCCAAAGACTCCCAGCAGGTGTCCACCCTACGCCACCTCCCCGAGCCAGATCGGCTGTCACTGTCCCTGAGGCTGTTTATAAATAAGAGGTCACACCTCCCAGCAGAACTGCCTATTGCGCAGGAGAGGCCAGCAGTGGTTTAGATATGGGCACTAAGTGCATCCCGCCCCCCCCCCCCCCCCCATATCTTGATTATTTTCCTTTCCTAGGTCTCTAACCTAGGTCAAGTTTTTGGCTTCATAATTACAGCTGCGGTTTGAATTTGGGGGAAATCTAATTCAGACATCAAAATGTGACAGAGTTCGTGGCCTGTCACAGGTGCGCACCATCAATGATAAAAACCTGCAACATAAATGATTGAAACAAAGAGAAAGAAAACGCAGTCTGCTTTGGTTAGTGAGCACCCATATTGTATACAGTGCTGTCCTTGAGTACACAGGCGTGTAAAGGGTGAGATTCTGTCCTCAAGAATCTTGCAAGCTGCTTTATAGAATGAAAGATGACTGAGATTTTGAGCATGGGTAATTGTGTCAGTGATAATAATGATACAATAATAAGAGCTAAAATGTACTGAACCTTTCCATGTGTCAGGCATGTTACTAAATATTTGCCGTAATAATCTTCCCTAATTCCACCAACAGCCACGTGAAGTAGGTTTTACAAATAGGACAACTGAGGCTTTGAGTGGGCTCAGTCACTGGGCCATGATCACAGATCTAATAAATGACAGCAAGGATGTGAATCCAGGTCTGTCTGGCTTCAGACACCTAATATTTCATCAAGATTCTGGTGTTTTTTTTTTCTGTCTCCCATTCTGAATGAAATACTGATGGTGCTGTTGTCCCAAATATAGCCAGAGGACAGAGGGGGAGGCTTATTTGAAGAGGAAAATGACACCAAGTTAACACTTTTGAATTGGACGTGCAAGTCAGATAGTAAAGAGGAAATGTCTAGGCATCAGCCAGAACGGCTCTCAGGAGGCAGAATGGCTGGGGATATCAGTGTAATTTAGGTGAGAGAGCCATTTGTGTAAGTGATGGTTGAAGCAGCGAGACTATAGGCCCTTCCAGAGTGAGGAGTCTAAGACAAGGATTCATCCCACATCTTGGTGGAGTAGGGGGTGTTTCCTGAATATCTTACTTGGAACTCCCCTGGCGATCTTAATAATTTCCGGACTCTGTGACCAAGATCCCCCTCTCCACTGTTGCTGCCCTGATAGTGGTCGTTTCCCCACCTCAGGTGAACTGAACACCGCCCCTCCTACCACTTACCTGTCCGTCCTGCATTATCACCTAGCACCTATCTGGCTCCCAGAGTCGGGGGACCGTTCTTGCTGAACACCAGACCTCACGGGCCCCTTTTCATCACAGATTCTTCCCTTCTCCTGACACAGGTATCGAATGCCCCAGAGGAGCCCGGAACCTCCCAGGCTTGGTGCAGGAAGGGGAGCCGTTCAGTGAGGAGGCAACACTTTTCACCAAGGAGCTGGTGCTGCAGCGAGAGGTAGGACGTCTCCAGTTGCTTCATGGATGAGGAGGGTGGAGGGAGCGCGGCTCACTCGGTCTGGTGTTTTCCTGCAATGCTGGAGACCCGTCTGCCCCTTTCTCTGGCGCTCCGCCTTCCACGTCCATGATCGATTCCGTGTCTGCCCACATCCTGTTCCTGGAGACCTGCTTCATTGACCAGCCACCCACCAATTGCTCCTCACCCTGGGTGTCCTGGGATGCGGGGTGAACGCCGGCTGGCCCAGCCAGGATGCTAAAGCAGTGAGCCTTCTGCTCTGCGGTCTCCTCCTTGGTGAATCAGCCCAGAGCTGCCTGCCTCCAGCTGGATTTAGAAGCTTGACTAACCCTGTCAGGGGCCAATTTTCTTTGAACATTTATTTGTATCTTTGAGTAATTGCATTTTCTGTAGCGGGTTTTCTGACTTAATTTAATTGTATTTCTGTTTCTGCCTGTTGGGCTGGCTCTTGCAGGCAGGAGTGAGGCTGCTCAGCTGCCATGGTGCCCATCTACC
Source organism: Budorcas taxicolor (assembly GCF_023091745.1). Classification (NCBI taxonomy): domain Eukaryota; kingdom Metazoa; phylum Chordata; class Mammalia; order Artiodactyla; family Bovidae; genus Budorcas; species Budorcas taxicolor. The sequence goes on from NC_068913.1 coordinate 94,054,836, forward strand.
TGCTAATTTCTATCAAGTCATAGTCAACAGAGCCATCTTCTTTCCCGGAGTATGCCTGTCACTCATTCTTCTAGGCGGGACACAGAAAAGGACAGTGGAAAGTGTGCTGGACTCAGGCTTAGGGTTTTAGATCTGCCTTTTCCCTTTTTTTTTTTTTTTTTAACAATCAAATCCACAGGGTACCTCCTGCTTTAATGCAATATCATATTTCATAACATAGTGAAAAAGATTATGGGGATCTTAGAGGTTATCTTGCTTGTGGATCTTTGTAGATTCTTGGGAGCAATAGTGTGGGCTTCTTTGGGATGTTAAGTGGTACAAATACCTGTTTATAAGCTTTCACAGCTCTCATATTGATTTGAAATGTCAGTGAATATATTAAGGGGGGGTGCTAACCTCCTTAATTGTCTCATCAGTATCACATTGCCCTCTATTTCATGTGTGGTCAGATGCATTTGTTCGTGAAGAAGCAGTCCTTATGTTGGTATGCAAATTGTCTTTCCCTACTATCTTGCAACTGCACAGTGCAGGCTGAATTGTTATCAGTTAAAGATACCCCACTCCCCGCATGCCAGAGAAGTGTTTCCAGAATCCAAATGCTCCTGTTGTCAGTAGCTATTGACATTTTTGACCCTATAGGAATTGAGTTACAGGGGTGGATATTTTGGAATTTCCCTCCTGCAATATCCCCTTTGAATAAGGAACTGCAGAACTGTTTCATGTTGGAATAAGCAGGTGAGTCCACTCAAGGTCATGACTTGAAGACTTCACATAGGGAGCAGGAACAAAGGTTGGTTGGTTGGTTATGCTTTAGATGGGGAAGGAAATCCGCTCCCTGGACTGCCTGAGACATTTGTTGGTAACATCCTCATCACTTACTCTTTTAGTCATGGTTCTGTTCATTTCTCACCAGTATCCTCTTCCTGTTGTTTCACATCTTCTAAAGGTGCTTTCCCTTTTCTTTTTCAACTCTTGTTTCCCTAGCCACTTTTCTTCCTGATCATGTTTCTGGCCCGCTGGTGATATCCAAAAACACAAGGGGGTCAAAGAGAATACTGACCACTGAAAGGAGTGAGTGGCCCAAAGCTCTTCTGCTGTCTCATGGTTATTATCACCTTACTTTTGTCTGTGTACTTGCTGATATTTGATTGTTGAAAAAGCTAAAGCATTTTCCCCATCCTTTTTGGTGCCCCTGGCATCCTCAGTCTTATCCACGGTTGATATTGATCTTTCTTAGTTGGAGTGTCCCAATCTTTCATAGCTGTAAGTTGGGGATTCTTGACAGAGAGCTTTTCCACATTTTCTTAGCCGCTTGGATGATCGTCGGGCTGACGGGTTTGAAAGGTCTTTATGCAGAGGAAAGACAAGTATGGCCTAAACAGGGGATAACTTGGGATTCTGACTAAAGGAACCAATTACAGCCTATTCTGGGCAGTTTCCTTCATAGTATATGAAAACTCCTTTCTGAACGGTGTAGGAATGAAGAGGGGTTTTTGTTTTGTTATAGGTTTGTTCACTAACTTTTGCCTGTATAGTATCCTCATTTTTATTTCAGGAGTTGTCCTGGGGAGAGTTTCTGTTTGCCATCTTCCCCCTACCTCACAAGAATGTAGAAAAGCCCGCCGGATTGGTCCTCAAGTGTAGAGGTCCTTCCCACCCTTAGGAGAAGGGCTATGTGGTTGCCTGGGTGGCTGAGAATGGGACCACAGACGTGCACTGCACGTAACTCTCACCTTCAAGGCAGTGTCCACTGAAGACTTCATTCCAGGAACTCTTCAGGGACCAAACTGCTGCTGTGATGGCCGCAGGCGAATGGGTTCTCTCACCTCCTGCCTGTTCTCTTGGTAATCACATTTAGCTCAGTAAAACAGGTGTGGTGATGCGATTGTCCTTGACCCTACCACATCCCCTTTACATATATATATATATATATATATGTGTATATATATATATATATATATATATATGTATGTTCTATTATCTTAATTTGGGCCAGCAGTCCTCCAGCCCCTGCCTACCTTCCCCAGTCACTACAAATCTGATCTCAGAAAGGAGCAGCACTCGAGTCTTACGTTGATTTCACAGTACCTCCTGGGCCTCATGTGTGACCCCACAGAGGGAGGCATGGCCATCGAGCTGGACTCAGGAACCCAGAGACTGCCTTGAGAAGGATGTGAAGCAGGGGAGAGACTGTGTAATAAACACCCTAGCAGGGAGCAGACAGAAAGCTCAAGTATGGGGCACCTTGCCCTGAAAACTGTCTCCTTACTTATGAGATGCACTGTCTTACCTTTGGGTCAATGGGGCAGGAAGTGCTGCCTGTCTCTTTCCCAGTTTCGGGTGGAGACAGACTTGGAGTTTTTGCATCCCATATCCTCTTGTGGAGCCTGCACTGTCGCACACAAGACCCCTCTCATTTCAGCCAGCCCCCATTATCTTGAGACCTGAATGCCCTGGTTTGCCAAAATGTGTTTTTACAATGACGCTTGTCAGGAGAGAGTGCCTGGCATTTTTCGCCATCACGCAGCTCATTTTCCTGAGTGTCTCCCTGCCACCTCTCGTTGCCTTTCTTCTTTTTTTCCATCTTTCTTCATGGCCCTTCTCCTCAGCCATTGGTTCCTCTTGGCATTTGTTCCTTTCCCTGAGTCGGGAGCCTGGCGGGACTGTTCAGGTCAATGGTCTGGGTGTCCTGGTGGTGCTGCCAGCTTCAGGGCATTAACTGTAGGCTAGACACCATGTTGTTACCTGGTTTTCTTTGGGACCTGGAAGGCCACAGCAGCCCAGGAACTCTCAAAGAACTTCAGCTGTTCTTCCCAGCCTCGCTCATTTGGTGTAACGCAGGGGTGGGCAAGCCCTGCCCACTGCCAGTTTTGTAAATAAAGCTTTATTGAAACACAGCCACACTAACCTTTTTACATACTGTCTATGGGTCCTTGCATGTTATAATAGCAAGGCTGACTGGTTCCAACAGTATATATGGTCCCCAAAGCCTAGAATATTTACTATTTATCTTTTTATCAAACATGTGTGCTGACTGTACTACACAGGTTTTGCTGGGTTGGGTTTAAATGGCTGGGTGTAGCCCTGAAAATGGATTTGTTCTCATGTCCCCTGCCTTTGATGCTGGACCACTTCTGGGTCACACAACATGAGATCATTGTGTCCCACTGGACGACATGTGCTTGGTGACGCCCCCTCTGCCAGGCACCCCACACCCCCCAAATACAGCTGCCTCTTTCAGGCAATTCCCTGCCACATTGCCAAGGACAGGAAGATCCGGTGTAATTTCCCAGATGGAGAATTGTGCCCATTGCTAGCATCTTCCCAGATGTAGTGGTGTGAGAGAGCATTAGATAACCAACCAGCTTAAAAGTGCAAACTCCAAGGTTTTCACACTCCAGTTATCTTGTGGTCCTGGGTACGTGATTCTTTCCTGCCTTGGCATTGCTGTCTAAAACATTGATCCAGCAATCCCAGATCATCCTCTTCTTTCTGAGGCCCTTCCTGTGAGTTAAACAGTCATTGGGGAATCTCTCCACACCTTTGTGTCAGAAGGCCAGCTAGCTAGCTCTCACTCACTCACCCGCTGCTGCCACTGCAGCAGGAGAACCTACACTGTTAGAGAGGGGACCAGAAGGTATTATTAAAAGAGATCAGCACCACAATCGAACCCTCTTCACAGTTCCCGGCTATGGGAAGGCAGTTCCCAGGGGGATGGGGGCATCATTTCCAAGGCCTTTCTGAATGACCCCTTTGTCCTGAGCTCTCCGAAATTGCCCTTTGCTGCTGCCTGGAAAATGACATCCTCATGCTGGAGAGTAAGCCGAAAGCTCCGGCTGCTGCCCTGACCTATTTCCCTTTTTCCTGCCAGCATCCACAGGGAGGCTGTCCCCCATAGGGAGCTCATTCTGCAGGCTGCAGTGGCCAGGGCTCAGACCTGGATTCCCTCCCTCCCACTACCCCTGCTTTAAAAAAAAAAAAAAAAGATAGAAAAATACACAGAAGCATCGCAAGCAACTGTTGCTGTTTGAAGAGCAAGTATTTATGTTTCAGATAAATGTGGGCTCAGCATTGAATATTGGTGTCTTATTTACAGAGGGGTTTGTCTGGGAAAGAATACTTAATTAAAAGGAAAGTGGTTCCTTCTCCTTTGTTTTAGCACCAAATGTACTGTGTCTGGTCTGAAAAAGGTAAACCAATCTAAGCAGTTCACCACTGGTCAAAATAGTGTTTTCCCTCATGCCCTGTCTTTCCCCAAAGTTCTTGGTACCTGCCCTCTCGCCCTTCTTTTCCCGTCTGTCCATGCAGGCCCCCTCCCTGTCCAGGAGACAAATGTAAGAAGGAACAGTAGCCACGTTACTTCTCTGGATCAAAACGATGAGGATGGTTCAAGCCACGGGAAGTCCACCAGGGTGGAGGATACCCACTGCTCTCCAGCTCTTATCAGTGCCTTACCCCTTGGTAGCCCTCGCTGAGCTGGAAAGAATAACCTGCTGGGAAAGCAAGCCAGCCATCCGGCAATGTTGCACTTACTTATACAAAGACACCCTATTCTAGATTATCTCTACCACTGCCCAGGAAAGAGCAAAGACAGCAAGGCCAGCTTTCTAAACACCTCTGTTATCCCCCAAGGCATTAAAGGCTATTTGGAGGGCTGAGGTTTTTTCTCACCTCCCCCACACATTCTTGACAGTTCATCACCCACCAGGGGTCTGTCTTTTTTTTTTTTCAATTAATTTAAGGCTATTTTCTTTGATGGGGGCTCAAGTAAAGATTTTCTGTCTTAATAGTGATCAATTTTATATAGCATTTTCTAGTGTAAAAGCACTTTCTTATATAATACTTTGTTTTAATGTCACAGCAAACCTATAAGAAAAATATTATCCCCAGATTTACAATTCTAGAAACTAAGATGTAGAGTGAACTGCCTCTATTCACAGAGCTTATTGTAAGACAAATATCAAAACCAAAATTCAAATGTCTGCATTCCCAGATGAGTGTTTTTTCTCCCCAAATTTTGCCAGTTTTGCTATTATAAGGTGGTTATTCTTTTTAGCTGTGTTGTATATTCCTCAGCCTTCAAATATCTGGAACTAATAAATTTGTAAAGGATCTGCCTGGAGGTCCAACACTGGTTGAGTGGTCAGAGTCTCTGAGTCTGACTCTGGGGGCTCACAACTGCAGAGGGGCCATGCCTTCCCGAATTACTGACTCTCCTCTTGTCATAGTTCTTATATCGTTCAGCTGCTTGATTCCTGCTTCATCCTTTGTTTGGCCTTAGTGGGCCTTAATTTTTGTATAATTTCTCGCTGACCTGCCTTGCTTCATATCAGTTTGATCATGTATGTCCATATGTCTATTTTTAACCTTTCTCAAAAGATGCATCGTTTATAAAAACGTAACTCCCCATTGCCTCTGGGATGAAGTTTAATCTCCTTAGTTTACATGTATCTTTGATAACCTCTGAACTTCAGGTATCTCCACTATTTGTTTCAGTCTGCACCTCATCATAACTGACATTATAATTCACGATTCCCCATATGTAACATTTCATTCCATATCTCCCATCCGTGAGGTCAACTTAAGCTCCCCACCCAGTATATCAACCACCCCCTTCTTTTGCTCTCTTATTCCCATCTGTCCGTCCAGATATACCCCCTTCTCTTTAGCGCTCCCTGGATCTCTCAGGCTGGGCAGATGGCTTTCCTTCAGTCCCCAGAGTGCTGTGTCCATACAGACATCTGTCATATACTGGCCAGTGATGTTGAAGTGATCTGTCTATGTTGGTCTCCCCACCAAATTGTTAGCTCCTCAAGGACAAGAAGGAAAGGAAATGGCAGAAGGAGAAGGAAATGGCAGCCCACTCCAGTATTCTTGCCCTGAAAATCCCATGGATGGCGGAGCCTGGTAGTCTACTGTCCAAGAGGTTGCAAAGAATCAGATACAACTGAGTGACTTTACTTCTTCACTTCACAAGGACAAGAATCATGCTTTCTGCCTTTGTGTTCTTGTATCTTGCCTCATGTGTGAGAGCATTTCAACTGATAAATGTTCATTAAATCAACTCATTGATTCCCTGTGACCTAATTCTAGAGACTGGGGAGAAGGCCTGTTCTTGTCTCTTCTGGTTCTTCGGAAAACCTCTCTAAGCTTAACATTTGTACGGTGGAGAGAAGTCTTTGGCGTATTGAGGTTGGACATACAGCTGCTAATTTAGGATCTTCTCATAGAAAAAGTCCGTTACTCAGACCTGACTGTGTGCTTTCTAGGGGACTGTGACCTCCTTTGGTCTCCCTGTCTGACAGATAGGGTAATGAGATAATGGTATTTGAGTGTTTTGTTGTTTGTTTTGTTTTTAATTCCAGTGTTCAAATAGAAAGCATTATGTCCTTCCCCACTCTCCTAAGAGATGCTGCTTGTCTCTTTCCCTCCCTGGTGGTTTCCATCCTCTGCTTTTGTTGATCTAACTGCTAACTGAGGTGAAGGGTTTATTTTGAAGTTCATATTTCTGTTCAGGGATAGGCTGTTAGCACCATGTGAATACCAGGCTGCCCACTTACAGCCCCTTCACTTATGGGCTCCTGACTCTTGCCAAATTATCTCTAAAAGCTCTAGGAGGAGGGCCCTCAATTCCCGTTCTAGTCCCATTCAATGAAAATGGCATCAAAATAAAAGAGGTGAGGCTAAATATAATGAAGAATGTCACATTGCCCTTTTCTCCCTCCACCCCCACCCCCCACCCCCCACTGGCTTTTAAACTCCTTGGGAGCCAGTCACCAGTTGCCTTCCCCAAGCAGCGTGCACTGGCGGGAGCCAGCAGTGTGCTGGCTCCAGTGGGATTCCTCTCAGCAAAGCTGCTGGCTCAGCTGGCTGTTGTCTGTTTCCCTGTTCTTCTGCCTGGAACTTTCATAGCTAGTCAAGCATAGAATTGCATCCATTCTTCTGAAATAGCTGCTGGGCCTAATTCTTCATTGGCTTGGCCAAGATCCTATTACCTGTAATTATGTCATACGGCCTGACTGGTATAGGTTTGATAGGCCTCACTGACCTCCAGAGGCTAGTGTTTGCATCCCAGGCTGGCTGTTGGGATGAGGGGATGGGGTGCAGAATAAAAGTTAGGTCCACAAGAGATGCGGCCTCCTTATAGCCTCTATGTGGGATATATATATGTGTGTGTGGGAAGCTCTCAAGGATGCCATTGTATCTCAGGGAAGAAAATCCTTTTCAGCAGAGAGACTCTTCCTTTCCCTGGATAACGGGTCCTTACTATGGTGAACTCTTCCTTGATAAACTTCTCTGTTTTTTCCTGCCACTTTAGTTGGGTTTTTCTTACTGTTCCTTCCAGTGCAAGAAAATTAGAGGTGTAGACCTAACAAATTGTTTCCTCCAGAAGTAGAAGCCTTGGCAATGCTAGGGCAGTCCCTGGCACTGGTTTTTCCTTTCCATCTTTAGTCGAACCCAGATCAGTCCCAGAGTAAAGATGTGAAAGGCTCAAACATGACTTCCTCTTGCATCTTTCTGCTGCAATAGTCCATAGTCCTTACTTTGAACCTTATCTAAATTGAGGCTTGGAAGTGAGTTATAGTGGGCAGTGATTGCCACTGGAGAATGCATTTACTGGTTCACTAACAGATTATCACTACAAACGTAAGGTCGTGAAAATCCTTCAAACAGCCTTGCTAAGCAGAACCCCTGCCACCTATGGTATTTGATACTATCTGCCTGCCTGACATAAAATGATGTTCTTTGTGAGCCATCCCCGTGGAACACGGCTATTGCCAGGCACGTTCAGCCTCCTGGTCTGCCTTCTATAGAGCTATGGAGAGCCTCTGGCCTGGAACAAATGGAGAGTTGCTATCAGGAGGTAAGAGACTGCTGGGCTCCTGAGAGGTAAAAGTGCTGGTGAACTGAGCGACATTTATTTTAATTTAGATTTCTCTTACCTCTTCAATCATCCTGGGGGTTCACTGCTTCTAAGCTTTGGTTGCAGTTCTCTTTTTAAAAAAAAAAGGTGGCATGGGGTAGGGGGGCGAGTAACATTCTTAATGACAAAGGGCTAAAGAAAAGGGACTTGGAATTAGCGTTTTTGAGGTGAAATCCCGTCTATGAAGTCTGTCCACTTCTCTCTGGAAGCCTCATTTGGGAAATAGTTCTGTTTCATTCATATCTCTTGACCAGCACGTTGTGTTCACTTTCCACACAAGAGATGGCCTTGTGCCGATTTGCCCTGTCTGTTTCCAGAAGAACTTCACCTCAGACCCTGACACCTTGGGCCATGCCCAAGTAGACCTGAGTGTGAGCCTTCAAGCTGGCATGTTCAGGGGTCTTCAGGCCTCACACCTCCCTGTTCTGATGGTCCTAACTATTCCCAGACACACCCACTGCCTGAATGTTCATCATTTCTCCTTGGAATTATATGATTCAACTGATGCCATTTTAAAGCCCGTCTCCTCATAGACAATAGCAGGACTGTCCACAGACAGGAAGCAGCTTGTGGGTTGCATTTGCTCTCCAGGTAGTATCGGTACTAACGTTCTAGCGTTTCACATGCGACTCCCCCCAGGGCATAGCCCTGACTGCTCTGGTGGATGAGCCAATCTCAACACCACCCTCTTCTTGCCTTTAGCACGCCCACTCCCTGTGTCTATTGCCAAGGACTGGACGAGATCCTACGGGTTCCAAACCTGGCTTTAGTGATGAACTTCCCACTTGCCACTCCACCCGTGACCGTTTCTGGTCAGCTGAACTTAAATGGATTTTGAAAATGAAAGTGACCAATGGTCTGTTATGAAACGCAGTGATGCATGAAATAAGATTATGAGCAAGCTTGAGAATTAACAGCAGAGATCCCCTAACCTGGTCTGAACAGCATGTCTCACATATTCAGCAAGGATAAGCTCATTCTTTAGACCCATCTCCTGAACACTGAAGGACATCTTTCCCTTCCTGGCCACTTAACAAAGACTGCTAGTAACGTGCAGAGTCAGACCTGGGTGCTCATTTCCAGCTTCACCATTTATTGTGCAACCTTGGACATGATCCTTAGCGCTTCTAAAACCTGGGCAGTCTCAGTGAGTAATAGATTCTATTATCAGTATCAGTATTCAGTAGAATTCAGTAACCCCAGTGGTGCCTGAGGGGTTGTGCAGTGCAGCCATCCTACTAAACCTAAGCCCTTACCTCTCTGGGTACCTCTCCGTAGGGTTACCATGGATATAATGGATATTTGCAGTGTGCCCAGCACTGGTGCCCTGGTAGATAGGAGATTTCTCAGTGAGCAACAGCTCACGACATCTTTTATATTGTTCACGAGAATTCTCACCGAGTTGAGCTAAATCTAGGATTGGAACCTCACTGAGGACAAACCACCATAGCCAAGGCAGGCAGGGTGGACTGGACACAGGCCTGTGTGTTGGGAGCTTTTAAGTAGAATCAGGGGTCAGCCAGTCTCTTTTCTATAAAGAAGAGAAAAGTCTGGGTCTCTTTGCTACTGCTTCCAGATCCTCCTGCAAATTAGAACAACTTCTCCCAGGCAGCATTGTGTGCAGTGGAAACACTAATGCTCAGAAGTCCTAAACCTACAAACAGAGCCTCTTCTCAACTTGACTGTGGACCAAAGATAAGCCACCTGTCACCAGCAGGGGAACCTGCTGCTGCTGCTAAGTCACTTCATTCGTGTCCAACTCTGTGCGACCCCATAGACGGCAGCCCACTAGGCTCCTCCATCCCTGGGATTCTCCAGGCAAGAACACTGGAGTGGGCTGCCATTTCCTTCTCCAATGCATGAAAGTGAAAAATGAAAGTGAAGTCACTCAGTCGTGCCTGACTCTTAGCGACCCCACGGACTGCAGCCTACCAGGCTCCTCCGTCCATGGGGTTTGCCAGGCAAGAGTACTGGAGTGGGGTGTCATTGCCTTCTCTGGCAGGGAAAGCTAGGACTCCACATATGTCATATGGACATCTAAGAAGCAGTGGCTTGAGGAACCGTGCCATGCACCCCGACTGCCATGGGGTATTTGGAGAGTGATCTGCCATGCTTTCTCTGTTTATACTGGACTCTGACCTTACTCATTTCCCAGTGTCACTGGGACTCGAAAATGAGGGCTTTCAGGAGGACTTATTTGAGCCTGGCTGATCCATGCTTCCTTATGCTCTGATGTAGCAGTGGTGGTTTTTGGCTCCATATCACCTTACCATGACTATAGTCGTCTGACTGCCGTGAGTTTATCTTTGATCTGGGTAAAGTTGGAGGGTTAGAAGAGAGTGGAATGCCAGGCTGGAGCTCTGAAGAAAGATCCAGGCGTTATCCAGGATTGAAAGGGACAAGAAAAGGACCCACGACAAGTCCTTCGGGACATTGAGTGCACCAAGAACAAAAGCTGTCCATTGAACCAGGAATGAGAAGTGAATGTGAAGCTGCACAGTGAAACTGTGCCATTTTTCATTCCAGGTTAGCCTAATGCCTTCCCCTTCTCCCTCTCCCTTCTCTTGATGCAATGGATTTCCTTGTAACAGTTACCAGAAAAGGATCTTGGCACTGAACGTATACCTAGAGGTGGAAGATCATGCAAATAAGACCGGCAGGTCCGTCCTTCCCTGCCAGAGCCTTCCATAGGCCGCTGCACTTCAGAACCTCTCCAGTGCTTGCAGCGCTGGGCGGCCATTGCTGCTCCAGTTAAATCAGTCTAAAACTACTGACCCAGGGTTTTTATAGCAGTGGTGCAACGTTACATGAGGAGATGCAACACATAGTCCATTACCACTGATTGGATATGGATTTTTGGCCTGGCCACTTGCCACTTGGTAATTTTAGAATAGGGTCACTTTCGGAGTTGGAAGATGCCTTGTAGGAGGATACTGGTGTTTGCTAAATAGTTGTTTCTTATCTTCATGCCCCCTTACAACCCCGCTCTCACTCCTGCGGGTGGGGCCGGCTGTCTCTCTTGTCTGCCTGGCAGAGTTGGCCAGGGCTCATCCTTCATCCGCTTACAGGGCTGCAGACGTGGCCGTTTGTAAACGCCCAGGGTGCACTTAACCACCTCCTCTTCCTAATCTCAGCACTTCCACTCTAAACACATCAGCAGCTTTGTAACTTGCATTCTATTTTGCTTTATGTTGTGGGCCTTCAGGTATTTGTGGGAGGAAGGTGGGGAGACTGGCGAACTGTGTTGTCACTGATTTCGGAATTATACAATCCCAGCCTGAGTCACTGTCCCTGGAGAATCATGCCAAGAGCTCTCAGCAGGGCTCTTGCTGCTTTCACGCGTGGCTTTTTATGGTTGGGTTCTGCTCTGTATTTGCCATGTGACTGCCTGCCAGCCTTGGTTTCACCATCTGCAGAATGGGAGCACTTAACCTTGTTCCACCTGGAGAATGCTGAAAGGCATGGGGTGAGGTTCCTGGGGAGTCCCCAGTTATTCCTATGTATGTAGAAAAGGATTGCCAGGCCCCCAATGACAGATAACCACCCACAAGCTGAGGCCACTCTGTGACCTGGAGAGGGACCTCTGATCATACAGTTTTTTCCCTCATCTGCCTCTGAACAGTTAGACCCAGTGGATGAAAGAAGAGGACTGTTGTTCCTGACCCTGAGGTCTGACCGTCTTTGACCTCATTGAGCCACCCTTGGGTAGAATTTCCCTTTTCCCTCTGCCATGCCATCTGTCTGTTACATTGCCCCTTTCTTGACATGACTTTGGTTCCAGTAAGCACTGCTTCCTAGACAGCAGCTGTCCCCAGGTACTGAAGTGTTCTCAGGCCTCCTTAAAGCCAGCTGGGTGGTCCAAGTCCTGAGACTCAGACAGTCCATGTGTGTCTTCCTGTTATGGGTTGATATGCCTGTCTGTGATACCAGCGTACCCTGCTCTCTGCTTCACGGGGAAAGACTTTTCACATATAAATAACATCGTCAGGCCCGTCTGCACGTAATCCCAGGATCCAGATCTAGCCTCTTGCCTTCTGATCTGTTTGACACATCTTTCAGCCCAGAGTGTTTCAAAGGTCAGGCCTGAACCCCAGAAGCCATCATTTTTGTCATTATCAAGTATGATAACGTATGTAACATTATGTAACATGCAGACTTTATCTGCTGCCTGTCTAGTTTTGTTTTTTTGGTTTTTTTTGGCCAGTTGACCCAGACGTGGAGTTAGTACAGTGAAGCCAGAGTTTATTCTCGAAGCATTGATTCTTGCTTCCCCATTCCGAATTGTAGTCAGCTGCTGAGGTAACCTAGCCAGACACCACTGGAGAATGGCAGCGTCAGAAATTCATGAGACCTTGGGATCCGCAGCACCTCTCAACCCACAGACTTGAGGCCCCCTGTCAGGAGGAGCCGTGTGGCTTCCTGTGCCCTGATGAGGCCTACCAAGCGTGCGAGGTGTAGAGGGAGCCCCAAGGCCACTCTCCACGGCAGCGCTGCTGGGGTGAGGCAGGGCCCTTGCTGACACATTTGCATGTGTCCCGAGCACCCATTACGCCCCTTGGCAGGAAGACCACCTCCCAGGAGGCCCTGCTTTCTCCCGCTGCCCAGACTTCTTCCATCTGTCCTTCTTCTCTCTCTCCTTCACCCTCCCCTGGTGTTTCTGTAATTTGTACAGTATCGTTGAGAAGTATTGGAGAGATCAATAGCAATTCACCTTTTCCTTCATTGATTAAGGTGGCGGCAAGGAAAAATGGCAGGCAGTCCCAGTTCATTTATCATGAGCGATCTCTTTCCTACCAAGCCACCAGTGACCTCCTCTTCTGCCTGTTACTTTGCTGGTCTGCAGCTGGAGCCACTCTTGTTTCTGGACTGCTGGAACAGGAATGAGAACCACTGGGCTCGGCTCCTGTAACCAAAGCTGGGTGGGGATAGAGACTCTGGCTTTGAGGGGTTGGCCACGTGTGCTGTACTCTCAGCGAGAACAACATGGCAACAGCTGATGGACGTTGCTGCCTCACCGAGCAGTTTCCTCCCCTTGTTCTTCCAAAGGGCACAGCCTGCCTTGACTGCCCGTTTTTCTGCAGCGTGTAAACTGAGTATATGGAGTAAAAAACTGCCAACTGGCTGTTTTAGTGTGTTCTGTTCTCCTTCAGGGGGAACACCTACCTCTCACTTGGGGAAAGTGTGGAGACCACCCCACCCAACCACCAAATACTTACGACATCACCCACCTGGGGGGATGCCCCAGGGTCTTTAAATCCTTTAAGAGGGAGGCTGGCCCTGACTCCAGAGGCAGCACTTGGCTCACCCAGCATCTTTTCCCCTTCTGTGTGGTGGTTTGAATTTTGTTGATTGTCCACCGCATACCCTCACACAGGAGCATCTGTTGTCCACCATGCCTTGCACAGTCAAGAAGCCCTCTCAGCCCCTTTGCGGCACGAGCCAGTTCCAGAACATCCAGTCCGTGGAGTTTGGGCCACTGGGTGTCTGGAGCTGCCCCTGCTCTGTGACCTCCACCACCCAGCAGAGGGATCCACTTACCTGGGTGGGCACTTGGTGGGCGGTGTGAAGCCAGCGTTGCCATCAGACAACTCACACTCTTTCGTGTCAGCTGGAGCACAGGGCCAGGCTTCTGCGGAGGAGCATTGCCACCACGGTCACACATCCTGAGTGCCTGCCCAGTGAGTTAAAGTCACTATTTTGGATGCCCCTCTCCCAGGGAGGGGATTTTGCTAGAAACCCAGTGCTGCTGTGTCAGGTAGCTCTGCGGTCAGCAGGTGCCAGACCCAGAGAGGGCAGCCAGCTCTCCATGAAGCTGGTTAATTACAGGCGAAACTGCGGCAGGACGATTGTTCTTTTCCTGTGGATCATTAATAAACCACCCTGGCCTGCACAGACAATTCCATCACCTTCCTCGGTTTGGTCAGACAGGTCTTCTTTTCCTCCCTTTCCGTCTAAAGTTTTCAAAACGGCTGGGGAGGAGCAAAGAAGGGGGAGGATGTTCCACTTAATGCACATGTTTTTCTCCTAAGCTAGAAAGCGGCCTCCTGCTTTCAGACGCTCTTGGCAGCCCATGTATGGAGGGTTCAAGACTTGCCATGGGTGGGAAGTGCTAGTGGCTCAGCTCCTAATATTTGCAGCAAACTACAGAACAGGCCCAATTTGGAGACGAGGCAGCGAGTGCAGCAGATGGCAAATAGTCCTGCTCCACTGGGGCCCGAGATGGGCACCATCTTCTTGCTTCAGCCAAGGCAGCCTCATTCCTGCTCTGCCAGAGTACCAAAAGCATTTCTGGTTTTTTAGAAACTTCTTTTTTAGGCAAAGATGGAAGAAGGCAGAGCAAACAAAATATGGGAAACTCAATCTAGTTAAAAACATTTCCCTGTCAAACAACCTAAAATAGAACTTTTCCTTTGTTAGTTAGGAAGAATTTAGAATAGAAATCTACATTTCTCCATAGAGCATTGAGTGCAAAAATAAAAAATGGATTATAAATAGAAATAAGCATGACCCATTCCGCTTCCAAGGACTTGAGCATACAGCCTTCAGAATACTGAATTTTATAGCAATGACGCCTATAGCATTTTATATCTATGAGGCCTAGATGTTATATTGTCCAGTCCGTAGGGTTCACAGTAGTTGAGAACTGAGGCTGGAAGAAGGTGATCACTTGGGTACATTCACACAGTAATTAATAGACCTGCATTCTTCACACTCTGATCACATTGCTCTCACCTGCACTTCTACAATGCCTCCCAGACAACAGCCACACCACCTGTCCATCCCCTTGCAGTACAGGTAACCTTGGAGACTATGACATTGGTGGCCTATAAAAGGGAGTTAGGTGTATGTGACAGGCAGACAGAAGAGGCAAGCCGGTGTGTTGTCTACACTCCATTATTTTAGTAAGAAAGAAACAAGGAGCTAAGTCAGGAGGAAGTCTTCCAGACCCTCTGTGTTCTGTAAAGAAGATTCTCACTAGACAAGGGTGTCCAGAGAGCCGCACACAGGAGGGGAAGGCCTGCCAGCAAGGGAGGAGGCCAGGTACCGGACCCACCTGGAATTTTCCGTTGCTTATCCTGACATGTGAATCATAGAAAAGCTGCTTTCCTGCCAAAAACTAAGCTTCAGAAGAGCCCAAAATTGGTTTGTTTACTAAGAGAGATGGCGGTTGGGGTCAGATTTCCTAGCTGGATTGCCCTCAAGCTACTTGGGGAACTAGGATTGCCCCTCAAGCTTGAGCTCTGTGTTCTGGTCACATTCAGCCTGGGCACAGGGTAGTGCCTAGCTGCTCTCCCAACATCCTGTGGTCTTAGACCTGCTCACTGTATGCTCACAGGAGGCCAGTCTAAAAGCTGTGTCCTGTTACCAGGGTCTGGTCTTCACCTCCACCTTATAGCTGAGGCCAATTACCCATCTTGGTAACAGTGATGTCTGTTTGTCTTTCATGGGGTTGTCAAGTAGGGGAGGAACAAATTACATTTTCTGGCAATTTAATTAACTCTGATTTTTTTACCCCCTCTTCTTCCAAAGCACAGCTAAATGGAGCTAAACATACACACAAGGGCTATATTTAGTCCTAATGGTGTGGTAGCATAGGGAAGGCACAAACTCAGAGGTTTATCTGCTACCTAGTAAACACAGGGAGGTGTCAGGGCTGGAGAATTCAATAGTAATAATAAGCATTTATATGGTGCAATGACAACTTCGATACAGGGCATAATTTTCTGGGGATTGCTATTAATTGCGCTTCTGCCTGTGAACGGCCCCCTGGTGAGGGGCTTTGAACACCACACAGAGTTAAGCTATATTAAACGTCAATTAAAACAGTGTAAAATAGAATCAGAATAAAATATGCAAAGGTCAGAATGCTGTAAACATGCAGGGGAGAGAGGGGAGAAAGGGGTTAGGGCCCGGGGAGCCTCATACACTGGTAGGTTCGTGCTGCTAGTCGCGCTAAGCTTTCGAGTTTTCAGGTGTAGTAGGTTTGCTGGAGAGTGAATAATGGTACCTTCTGGCTTCCCCCAGTTCAGTTCTTCCCCAAAAAGGTGTCAGAACCTCATTGTGGCCAGTAAGAAATGAGTGGAGATAACCAGGCAGTCCCCAGCACTGTCCAGTAGAACTTTCTGCGAGTATAGAATAACAGGTGCTTTCTGTCCAGTGCAATAGCCACTAGCCATTTCTGGGTATTGTATACTTGTAATGTAGTTATTGCAACTGAGGCACAGGATCTTTCATGAAATTTAAATAGCCACATGTGGTTGGAGGCTGCCCATATTGGACAGTGCAAGACTTTAGGCCATTTTTGCCCATACTCTCATACACTCAGGAAATGTTCGATTTGCACTCTTCTTCCTGACCAATTTGTACCTTCTCCTACATCTCTCACTGTTTCCATTTTTCTTTTTTTGACCCAGTCCTCTCATGCTTTTGACTTAAGCTTCCAAATTCTTTCCTAAGAGTCACAGACAATGCCAAGAAACGTGACAGGAAAACATCACCTGCATCAAACCAGACACCGTGGCCTTGGCCTTGCCCCCTTTTCCGCTTGACAGCCCAGAGTCAAGCTAATACCAGACGTTTCCCACTGTCCGAGGCAGAAAAGAGGGGAGTGGCTTTGGATCCCTGGCTAGAGATCAGATCTACGGCACTGTCACCATCCCCCACTGACCATCTGATGCAGTTACTGAATCTGACCCTTGAGTTTCCCAGAACCTCCAGGGATTGTAGAATCCCCAGGTCATCAAGGGAACACTCACCTGAAGTCCCTGTGGCACCTGAACTGTGAAAATACCATTTCCCATAGCTCTTTCAACACTTGTTGAATGCTTATAACAGGCCCATCATTGCAATAGTATAGTGGAACAGAGTGCTAGACTTGTAATCAAAAATCCCAGGTTTAAGTCCCGGCTCCTCCATTTACTAAATCTGTGACCTTGACAAGAGCCACTATACCTCCCTGGGACTTTACCTTCCCCAGTAAAAAAGACTCTGCTGGAGTGAGTGACATGTAGGTGCTGCGAGGACCCAGAAGAAGCCCTCATTGCCATGAGACCCTTCACCTCCACTCCATTACCCCTTCGGGTGTCGAGCCTACGTTTAAAACGCCCTTTTCCTGAGGCCACCGAGAGAGGCCTTACCTGTGTCTAATTACCACTGACTCACACTGGGAGGTTGTCCAGCAGGACAGACACGCCCTGAGCCAGACTGGGTGGCATTCCCACCCACCACCCCCAGTTGTCATTGTACTCCTGTGCAGCTTAGGACGTCAGTGGCAGTCCCCCATGACTACGGGCCCACCTCAGAGATGGTGTTTTAGCCCGCTGCAGAAGGCAGCAGAAGTTTCTTGGCTTAGGCAGTAGGTCCACCAAAAAAAGAGAGGATTATGGGAGTTACTGATGTGTGCCAACCACCCTGGCTAGCTAGCTCGCCAGCCCCCTCCGCCCAGCAGTCACTAGTCACTGCTCCCGGGATTGTCCCTGGCCACCCAGAGCCCCTGTGGAGCTGCCAACACTGTGCAGCTCACAAAGGGCCCTGTAGCATCTCTAATTGAGGAGCTGGTGAGCAGACGCCCTCAGTAGAGGTATTTTTAGCTACAGTGATACAGCCTCATCTTTTTTCAGGATGTTTTGTTTAGGTTTTCTTCATTTTTTTTAATAAGTAAATTTGAAGACGTTGTCCCAATCCCCAGTCCCAACACCCAAGAAGTTTTGGCACATACCCCTCACCACAGACCTCATGAATCCTGTCTGCAGTCAGGTGCTAAGGCTCAGCGTTTGCCCTGAATACCAGGCCAGTGAGCCAGAGTGCACAGAGAGAGAAGAGCTAGAATAGAGGAGGCAAACGCAGGCTGGCCTGGTGCGAGGCGCTGAGGGCCCCCGGGCAGCTGAACAGCTCTCCTTCCAAACCTCTCAGACCTTTGCTGGGTCTGGGGGACCGAGTGAGTGGGCCTCACGGTTACGGCAGCCTTGCCCTGACCAAGCAGTTCTGCTCTGTGGCTGACTGACTTCCAAATGCTCTTGTTTTCCTTCCCTTCTTCATCCTGGTCTGTGACTTGTCACCTTTTCCTTGACTTTATTTATTTATTTATTTGTATACCATGTGATGGGGGTTATAGGACTTTGGTGGAGCTTGCAGCAGACCCCATGGGTGGGTCCTGTGGAGGTGGGCAAGGGTAAATTTCCCAGGTATATTAGGTGATACCATGGAATCATTTTGTTAATTGTATTAGGTGTGATAGTGGCACTGTGGTTATATAAGAAATGGCCATGGTTTTTTTGGGAGATGCACTGCTGAAGTATGGAAGGGTGAAATGACATCATGTCTCGAAGATGCTTTAAAATTATTTCGGCAGAGAAGAGGAGGGGATAGCTGAACCGAATATGACAAGTTCGATAACTGTTGAACCTGGATGGCTAGTATATGGAAGTTCATGACAACTCTCTATTTTCAGTGTTTCAGATTTTTCAAATCAAAAGGTTTTTTTAATAATGAAAAAATGTTTAATTAAAAAGCTCTCCAGGTGATTCTGATGTTCATTTCAGGTTGAGAACCAGTGGTTTAAGTGATTAAATTTGGATCACTGCACCCTAGATCAGCTCTGACTTTGGATAACCTAAGACTGACCTTTCAGGATGAGTTCCCACGAGTAGTCTGCACCCCAGACTTATGACTGGGTGAGGCGCAAGGTGGGCACAAAGGACAAGCCAGACCTGGGTCTGCAGTCAGAGTTCACGGTGGACAGCTGGTCTGCTGTGTCTCTGGTACTGAAGGACCTCAGTGTCACCCAGCCCCGAGCAGTGCTGTGCCACGTAGCGTGCCTGCCCACGCTCCCACACTCCACCCTGGGGCCCTCACTCACACACAGGAGACAGCAGACAGCTGCGTGGTGGCACACACCCAGGAGGGTCCGGCTCTCCTCGGTGTTCAGCACTGTAACCTAGTGGTATTTTGCTGAAAGCTGCCCCTCCCCCTGCTCCCAGGAGTCCCCATGTTCTCAGCTCTGCGTGCGAGTCTGTGATGACTCTTTTGTGTCCTCGGTGCCTATGCTGACTCCAAAGCTGAATGTCGCGCTGGCTGCTCAGCAGGTGGGGTGAATAGCAGCTGGCTGCAGCCAAGCTAAATGGAGCTCCAGAGCTCGAACTAGAAGCTTCCATGTGACATTTACACAGCACAGCCTCGCTTAGGATTCTAGCTTAGCACCTATTCATTCAGGGGCAACCTGCCGACCCTCCTTCACTTGAGGGCCTTGTGATTTACACCTAAATGCTCAGCGAGTCTGTGTGTCGCTAAGGGAAGCTGAAGTGGAGGGAAGGCTACCGACTGCCAAGGTCACACAGCCCAGAACTACCAGTCATATTTACTGAGAGCCTGGGCACCCTCCTTTGTGCTCCCGGGGGGAAGCCTTGGCATAGTCCTTTCAGCAAATGCCAGCTTGAGAGAGGTGCAGAAGTCGCCTCCTTCGTCTCTGTAGGTGGGCTGGAGCATCTGTCTTCCCTCTGAGGTCTGAGTCAGTGCTGGTCCCGCCGGTGGCCCGTGCTCCACCCCAAATTCCAGCGCAGACAGCTCCCTCATCCGGACCAGACCGGCAGGCTCGCTGTTTGGGTGGGAGAAGGTGGCTACTCTCCCTGACTCCGTGCTGCTCCCTAGCACACAGGTCCCCGGTCTCCACCTGCAGACCATCCATCGTAATTGTCTCCCCCGTTGCCCTGAGCTCCTCAAGGGCACGGCCCAAGTCTTTCATCTCCACTGTTCCCTGTCACCTGGCACACTGCCGGCCACTGGACTGACTCTAAGTGAACCACAGAAGGGCTTCAGCAGCCAGCGCCCGTCAGCCAAGGGTCAGAAACCTAACGGTCAAAACATACTTTCTCCCTCGTGTAGGCTTCTGAACCTAAACTGGATGCTGACCTGGAACTGTGTCTGAGTCAGTTTGTAGAGCAGCCTATGTCCAGGGAAGGTGTCTGTTCTCTTCCCACTTTCCTTCAGAATAAATGATATTCTCTCTGTGCCTCGGTTTCTCCCACTTGATACCCACGGGCCTCTGAGCAGTCTGTCCTCTCTCCCCCCTTGCCAGGACCTCTGAGGAGGGTGACATGTTTGTAGGATGGTTTCCCTGTGTTTTGGGGGGCCATCGGTGGAGTGATATCTGGCCCGGTGTTCTTGGAAGTTACTCTCCTAACCTGAATGAAACCTCCGGGCCGCTGGCTTCGCCTAAGCAAAACCACCTACAAGAGGAACCCTCTGGAGTCGGTGACAGGACTGACCTGTCCAAGCGCGCTCTCAAGATAGAGGGCTGTCAGCCCGGGCATGCTCTCGAATCACCAGGATGTATCTTTAAAATATCAGAGTCCTGTCTCCTCCATATCTGATCTAGAAGCAGAACGTTGGATGTTTTTTAACCGCTCTCTCCATGCGGTTACATGTACTGGGGACTGACTACTGCTGTGTCGGAGGGTCTTTGCCAGAAGGAGCAGTAACAGCCCTTGAATATCCACTGCTGGCCTCCCTCCCCTCCCCCGCCCCGCCACCCCGCCACAGGAAGGTGAAGATCAGAAGGGGTGTTTGCCTCTTCTGGGCACCCCTGTCGCCTTCCTTAATGGGTTCCGAGACACCGCTATTGTCCCAGGAAAAGCCACAGCCCCACCCCCATCCCCCCACCCCGCGCGGAGCCCGGTGCTGCTCAACCTTGGAGGGCAGATAGGTATCTGTGGAAGGCAGGTCGATTGTGTTTTAGAGGACAATCCAGAGCTGTCTCTGCAATTTGTTCAAATGAAGACTTTTTTTAACTCTAGCTTGAGGGAGTCTCACCTGGGTCACGCCCACCAGCTCCCAGGCATCACCTCCCCTCCCCACCGTAGCAGGAGAGTCTGCCTCAGCCGCAAGAGGCAAGGCCAGACACCAGTTGAAAATCCCAGACAGCTTCCTCCCCTCCCTCCACATCTTGTCAGATATTTCAAGCTTTGAGTCCTTATTCGTGCTCTGCCTACTTGGCTGGCTGTTCTTGCACTTGAGCGGCTTGTTTGCCTGGACAGGTCCAAGCTGTCTGAGCCATCAGCAGCTGCACCTCCTCCCTCGCGCCTTCTGTCGGAGCCAACCTTGATTCACAGTAGTGCAGATGGCCCGGCCTTCTCCAGCAACGCCCGCCACTCCCAGCCCTCTCGTGCCCTGCTTTCCCAGAGATGAAGGGGCTGGGCCAGGCCTGGCCTGCAGGTCAACCTGGGGCTACCAGGGAGACCACTCAGTTCATGCCCTGGCATAATAACCCAGACAACACAATAAAAAAAAAAAAAATTTTTTTTTCAAATCTGAACCACATCAGTAAGGATATGTCAAGGTCTAAGTTCAGATTATGCAGGAAACACTTCCTAGCCTGCAGCAGAGCTCATCTGTTTTTGCAAATAGCCCTGGTTCTAGCTTCCTAACTCTGCTTGCTAACTGTTACTGAGAGCTGAGAGAGAATCAGAGACAAGGGCAGGTGTCAGACATCAGCGTTCCCTCCTTCCCTCCCCTTCTCTCCCTTTAAGGCAGACTGGGCAACTTCTCTACTGCGCCTTGCTTTCTCAGACGGGCTCCAGATGCCGAAAGGTGGTGCCCTGTAACATACCACTGTCATCAGTTCATTTCCTTTTTCCTTGTCCCTCTCCAAGAGAAATGAAGTGGCAGATGACAAATGTGAGCGGAGTCGGGGGTGGCCTTGGACATAAGAAAGACATGCACACCAGGGCTTGGACATCACTCTGCCCTCCTGCTGAGCTGCAGGCGAGGCGCAGGAATGGGGGTCCCATCTAGCAGGCTGGGCCTGGGGGAGACCCACAGCCATGCTTTCTGGCAGCAGCCTGCAGCAGGGTGGGGTGCTGGGGCCACAGGCTCCTCGCCCACCCGTGTGGCTTGGCACCAAGTGCAGAGACACTGGCTCATTCAGGTCATCCGTAAACCTAAGGGACACTAGCACCTACTGGAATACCATTGCTCCAGCAGTACCAGTGTTCACAGGATTTACCCTGAGGCTCAGCTGCCACTCACATTATTTCCAAGCATTCTCCTCCATTGGAGAAACTGTCCCAGGTGAAAGTGGCTTCAACACAGCCCCCAAAGCCAGCCCTTTCATGAGGGAATATCAGGACTGAGATATATTATCCACTCTCCCTACAACTTGGGATACTTTTGTAAGGACTGGGTATTTCTAATCCCTGATAATGCTACAGTATCTTTATTGGCACCCAAGGACCAGTAAAGGAAATTAGTCCTGAATATTCATTGGAAGGGCTGAAGCTGAAACTCCAGTACTTTGGCCACCTGATGCAAAGAACTCACTCTTTGAAAAAGACCCTGATGTTAGCAAAGATTGAAGGCAGGAGGAGAAGAGTCAACAGAGGATGAGATGGTTGGATGGCATCAGCGACTCGATGGGCGTGAGTTTGAGTAAGCTCTGGGAGTTGGTGATGGACAGGGAAGCCTGGCGTGTTGCAGTCCATGGGGTCCCAAAGAGTCGGACACAACTGAGCGACTGAACTGAAGGACCAGTAACACAGAGACTGAGGCAGAGGCTGCCTGAAGATGTATCTGCTTCTCTCCCCACCATCAGGGCCAGTCATTTGGCGAGCACGCTCATGCCCTAGTAAGCATGATACAGTGGATGGGATGGAATTAAGGGGCCTTCGATAGTGAAGGACAGGGACGCCTGGCATGCTGCAGTTCATGGAGTTGCAGAGAGTCGGACATGACTTGACAACTAAATAGCAATTCCACTCCTAAGAGTGGGGGTCTGTTCTCTTCTATCCAATTTGATAAGGAAGGAAGGAAGATCTTTTACCTTTTACCAATACTTGGGAACCTTTTTATTTCTCTAAAGCCACAGGGTAAGTATCACCAAACTGCTGGATTTCCTATTCTTCAGAACTGGCCCTGTCCTCCAGGGCTTCTGTCTTAGCATTGGGTGTTGCCTTCTCTTCCTGCTACAATTGCTGCTTGGCCTATTAGCCTCAGGAAACTTATTCTCTTGGATCCTTTCTCTTCAAGTATTGCCACATTTTATCCACCTGCCTGCTTTCGTTTTTGATCCACACATTGTCATCATTTAGATCCGCTGGTCTAAGTGACCCCCAGGCACAATCCAGGCTCTTAAGATGAGTGTCTCCACAGTCTGAAATTGACAGTATTTGTCTTAACCCTTAAAGTAACCTTGTTGTAGCCAAAAACCTTAGCCAGCAAACACCTCGGCAGAGGCACTGCCCTCCACCCCACCCCACCGCCCTGGTGACACAGGAAAAGAGCCCTGGAGCCGCGGGGCACAGTGTCTAGAGGGCAGCAGAGCTCCAGTGGGTGCTGCCATCCCCTGGCTGCCAAGCCCATTGTCACGTAACAGGTTCAGAGGCCTGGAGGTTGGAGGGGGGAGGTTCTGTCCTCCAAACTCACCATGGCATCTGCCAGTCCAGGCCCAAGAGGGCTGCCTGCACAGCCCACATCATCCAGGTGTCTGCTTGATGTCACGATGTCCCGGGCCTACGGGGGCTGCATAAGTACAGCTGCAAGCTGCCCACTAGATGGTTCCTAATGCCCCAGCACAAGGTGACGCTCTCAGGCTCCATGTGGCATTCAGTATAGGTGTAGGCATGAGAGATGACGCCCTTTTCTCTGGGGACAGGTAAGGAAGAGATCTCCCAGCTGAGTCTTCCTGGGTCTCTGTTCCAAATGAAAAAGAGCGGGCACCATCCCCCCCTCCCGCCCCCCCACCACCATCCCTCAGTGTCCCCAGCTCTGCACACCTGATTCCACCTCAGTCCATTTCCCAGCCTCAGCTCTACTGGGGAGAAACTCTTTACCCTCAGGGTATTCTGTAAGCTGGAGTGGTAAGTCCCAAACCTCCAGAAGGGAGATGAAATGACCTTGTGGGGCTGATGGGTAGCAGCATAGCCAGCATTTGTTTCGGGGTGTTGATTTCCACATATTAAGGTTTGAATTGTTACTGAGCTCCCTCGCCCATGTGTGTGACAGTCAGGCTCTGTATCCACCGTGATGCCCAAGCAGGGACGCGGTGTGGGGCGAGAGCTATGCTGCTGTGCTCTGGCACCTGAGCACATTTCCGTCTCCAGCACGGAGCTGCCAGTGGGGAAGTGCTGAAGTGGCACTCCGAAGGATCCACCAGGGAGACCCCTCCATCTCCTGCCAAGCTAAACAAACCCTGCCTTGCCCTATTCTGAATCACACCTCCCTGCAGATTCATTCCTCCTTCCCTGGCGCAGCTCGGGCACCGCCTTCCGGGAAAGTCCTGGGTGTCCGCAAGAGAGGCGTTGGAGGAGAAAGGAGCTGATGGAGGCAGGGGGAGTGCCGCTCAGTCATCTTTTAAGTAGAAAAGAAAAGGTCAGCGGAGCCGCACGGGGCCACGGCCGCATCAGCGTTGAGTCTGCCTCGCTGCGGCAAAGGGGCCGGCTCACCGGGGCGAGCGGTGGGCACTGCCAACCCCACCCAGCTGCTGACAGCCAAGCACAAAGAAATGTGTGCTCTGTACACACAGATGGGTCTGAGTGTCAGCAGGAGCCCGGTTTTAGCCCTTGCCCAGGAAGGGCAGCCCACAACACAGTAATTTAATTAAACTTGCTTCTCTCCATGGCCCACATATTTGAAAAGGTTTGGGGGGAAATGAATCTGGCTGAGGAACATCACCCTGCCGCTCTGGCACTGCCCCAGAGCCGAGCCGCAGCACCATAAAGGGTCTCGCCATCCTGATTACGGCCCAGGGCATCTGTCTGCACTGCAGGCTCTCTGGCCAGGCTGCCTGCTGGAAGCAGTCCGACTCCCATCACAGGGAAGCCACCAGGGGCAAAATAAGGGGACTCCCCGCCCCCGACTCAAGACCTGCTGGCAACAGCCTCAGCAGCACCTAGAGCCATGGTGGCATTAGCTTTCCCCACTGGCCTCAGAGTATAAGAAGGGAGAGGGCAAGACAAGAGGACCCCACCCACCCACCCCCACTGACACTGCGGCCTCAGTCATCACCCCAGTTTCAGTGTTAGCCCACGTGCCTGGTCTTCTGCCCTGAACGTGATCGGTTTTTAAGGACCTGAAATGGATTCAGCTTTTTCATATTACCCTGCTGCCTTCCTCAGGTGCTATCAGTTTTTGTTCATTATGCCTGAGCTTAATTCACACCCAGACCCGCATGACCTCCCACTGCCTCCCAGCCAGTCTTGCATTAAGTTTATCAACTCCTCGGGGCTTCCCGGGTGGCTCAGTAAAGAATCTGCCTGCAATGCAGGAGATCTTCCCCTGGGTTGGAAAGATCGCCTGGGTGAAGGGAATGACTACCCACTCCAGTATTCTTGCCTGGAGAATGCCATGGACAGAGGAGCCTGGCAAGCTGCAGTCCACGGGGTCACAAAGAGTCAGACAGGAGTTGCCTAAGCTTTTGCTTCTCCCTCCTATTCAGAGTGTCTGCCCTTACCTCTTAGCACTAACCTCTAGCCTGTCTCTCAGCCTTTCTTGTCCTAGGTCAGCAGCACCAAGCCTCAGAGAGGTACATTATCTCTGGTGGTCTTTCTGTCCCCCCTCCCAAGAGTACATCCTCCTGGCTGGTAATCTCTCCTGCGTAATGAGAATAGCAGTACCTCCGAGAGAAAGGGAATTTCTCTGGCACGGTTCAGCTCAACACCAGCAGAACACAGGCTGTTGCTTAGGAGTGGGAATCATTAGAGT
Source organism: Budorcas taxicolor (assembly GCF_023091745.1). NCBI lineage: Eukaryota > Metazoa > Chordata > Mammalia > Artiodactyla > Bovidae > Budorcas > Budorcas taxicolor. Next base: position 94,080,451 of record NC_068913.1, read on the forward strand.
CAGGCCATTATTGGAGGGGACCGGTCTCTAGGGGAGCTAGCAGAAATTACCGTTCCTTAATAGACGGAAACTCATTTGCTCAAAGCCCCCGCCCTCCTCTTTATTTCTCTGCATTCCCGACCTCCCTTCTCTTCCCAGCTTTGAAGTTAAGAAGAGAGGTAACTCCACCCGATCCAAGATGGCAAATTTCTGCTAAATTAACTTGGTTAAAAGAGATCCTTGGCTGCAAGCGGCTGTTTTTTAGAATGTTTCTGTTGGGACTTCACTTGAAACCATCAAGAAGGAGACAGATTCTAATTAAATGTAGGTGATAGAATTCTAGCCAGGGCCACTCTGTCGTTTCCCTAGAGAGGATTTGTTGAGATGGGGGAAGGGGCGTTCACTGGCTGCAGGCCCCCAAGTCAGCCCAGGCTGTCTGAGGTTTTCCTGTGAGGGTCTCTCCTTGCTTACAGTACCAGGGAAGACGTCTCTGCGTCTCCAGTAGTCAGCTTGACCTTGAACGGACCTCTGACATGATTGAGCTTCTGCAGAACTTCCTTCTACCTGTTCTTTATAGCTCTTCACTTTTATGGAGATGGGTAGGGTGGCCTCAGCCACAAACACTCCTTCTAGTTTGTTTGCTGGCTGGGCAGCCGTCAGAACTCTCCTGCCCTGGAACACTTGTAGTTGAAGAGAAAGGAAAAGTTGCTGGATTTCTCAGTTCTAGTTGTTTGAGTGAAGTCAGGTGTGGGCACCATCTGGCTTAGAGTATGAAGCCCAGATAAAATACTGGCGTGAAAGGCCTTCCCCTCCTCTCCCTGCCTCCCTGGAAGCAAAAAGTAAGGGATGGCACCAGTTTGCAGACTCCAGGGGGCACTGGTCACCTTGTAGCCTCTGTCCGTGGCGCCCCCTGCCATTATAAGTCTCAGTAGCTCTGCTGGTGCTGGGCTGAGAACCCAGAGACCTAGTCCCAGTACCACCAGCTCGCGGGCACTGGCAGTCACATCTCCCTGGACTTCCTTTTCCTCACAAATAAGAGGGTTCACCCAGATTTTCTGAATTTAACTTGGAAACTCCCTTCACTGTCTCCACCTTCCTTAAGTCAGAAGCTAGAAACTGTCAATCTGTCCTCAGCTGCCCATCCCAGGTCGACCAGCTGTGAGAACACACAAGTGATGTGGAGGGGCCCTCGGCTGACATTGATCCCACTGGTCAGAGCAGGTGTGGACTCATAACAGGAATGCAGAAGAGGGATTAAAGGACGGGAAAGTTACTCTGCAGCCCAACAAGCTGGAACCAGAGGCACACGGAATAGGCCAAGTCCGGTCCTTTCTTGCACTTGTTCTCCTCTGTGACTTCAGAACCTTTTTTCCTGGTACACGTGCTTACAACACACCCAGCAGCTGCCACTACTTCCCTCACAAAGGAAACCGAATGAAACGCAGGCATGCTCTCTGAGCTGTCTCAGTCTTGCCATATCCCTCTAAGTCTCCTCTCCCCATTCCCCATTGAAAAATTGTCTTCCCTTCCTCTGGTTCCTTTAGCAGTCTCTTCCTCAGCCCTCCCTCCAATCTTAACTCCAGACTTCCCCAACTCATCCCCTTTAGAGATGAATGGGAAGAATACACTGTCATGTCAGAAGGAAGCCATTGTCAATTCATACAGGCAGACGCTAATAGGATAAAGTATTATCCGACTTCCTTTAAGTCCAGAAATTAAGTCTTCTTGCATTGGTAATGGATTATCACTGTAGCCACTGCAGCTAGGGGGCTGCGGGAACAGGCCGTCCGTACCTGAGGCCTGGGCTCCATGTCTGGCACTGTGATGGGCCTGCCGCAAGGGACGTGCTGTGCATTCCTGCAGACACCATGGCACTATCCAGGGAACTGCCTCCAGCCCATTCAGTTCACTCCAGGGTGGAACCTGAGTAGGAGGACCTGTCTGAGTGTCCTTAATGAACCTGGGTGAGTGGGTTGGGCCTTGAAGCCTGGGGAACAGTAGCCTGAGGCCAGGAAACCAAACTTCGCACAGGGAACAATCTGTGTGCGAAAGCTCATCTCCGTCATACTTGCTGACTCATGGAACGGGTAGAGTGGCTTATCTGGTGACTACATCCCCACCTGCACGGACAGGGAAACCAGGGTTGTGAAATGTAAGAAACTACAGATTAAGGACTTGCCTCGGAAGGGGAAACAGGACCGTGAAAAGGAAGAAAGAGCCATTGGGCTTCTAGAATGGAAGGATCTTGCGGGGCATCCTTAGTCCTGTCATGACAGACAGTTGTACACACACGGGGGGGAAGTGTGACAGGAGAAGGAATGGAGGGTGTGCTTTTTATTAATAGGAGATAGAAGCAGGTGAATGGATATTAAAAAAACAAGTAGATCAAGGGCTGTTCCTTTGGTATTTAGTAATTAATCTCAACTTTAGTAATGGCTCTGGTATTGTTTCTCGGCGCACAGAATGGATGAACCTGAAAAGCTAAGTACCACTTTGGTCCGTCCAATCCCCACACCTGGCGTTAGCATGGCCTCTCAGTCTTACTGCTTCCCTACTACAGGTCCAAAAATCTTTACCGGGCTAAGGTAGAAATGGCAGCACCATGCTTTCAAATGCTACCTTCCTTGGGCAAGAGAGTCTCCTCTCTCAGGGCTATCCCCCACGGGCCCCGGCCTCATCTCTCTGACTCACTGCCAGGGTCCACGTGCAGCACCAAACTCGCAGTCGTCATGATTTTTATGGGGAAACATGATTTATATAACACCCCCACCACCACCATGGAAATAATACTCTTGTTGTGGATAAACAGTGAGCTGCTATATCCCCACTTCTCTCCATGACTGTCCCTTCTTAGAAAGGAGGGAGCCTGTCAGGATCAGAATTTGATTACAGCCCTGAAGGAGGGGTTGCTCCCAACAGTGGACAGCCTCCAGCATTTCCCGCCCCCCGCCCAGCAGTGGACAGCCTCCAGCATCGGGAACAGGACTGTCGTGGGTAGGTGGTTTGGCCCAAGTACTGACAGCAAAGCTGGCATGTTCCAGAGGATGAAACCTGTGATCATGCTAAAATCTAATTCTAGCCTCTCATTAGGAAATCAAATGCTTGCTTTCTTAGGCTTCTCTTGGAAAGTTGATTTCCCTGCCTTTCTTCTCCTCTGCTCTGTGCCATGAATTTCACACTGCCGGTCCTCCCCCCATCCAGGGTCCAGCCAGCCTCCTGTTTTTGAGGGCAGAGGAATCTCCCTGGCTTTCCTCCCGAACTGCATTGCAGCCCCTTAGCCTCTGTATCTGCCACATAGCTCCATTCCACTCTCACTTGCTCAGATTATGGTGCTTTTTCTCCTGCCTTGTTTTTCTTTCCTCCAAGCACCCCCCAAAACTGCTCTGAAGCCCCAACAGCCCTCTCTGTGCTCCTTTCTCCTTCCTGGTGCCTCCGTGGGCCCACCTCCCTTGGTAAAGCACCCCGATAAACAAGATGATCTGAGAAGACACTAGGCAGCTTAGTACCCTCTTGGCAAAGGCCCAGGGTTTCTGGTAGTATTTCCTACCCCAATTCTCAGCCTGTGCACCATCACCACCAGCTGTGGCACCTTTCCTCTCTCCTGACTCGCCAGAAGAAAAGGTGACCTGTTCCTGGGCTAAGACAGCGCCTTGGGTCATCTAAAGGGCTCAATTAAAGAAGAGAGCACAAAGAAGAAAAGGAAACCCATCTTTTCCACAGTGCTTGGGCATGTAGACAGTGCTGTCGTGCTCCCCAGGACTGCTGAGTGACCATCCCCCCTCACCAGACTAGTTCAGTAGGCGTGTTCTCTCTTTGGATGTGGATGAGGTTCAGTAATAGAGGTGGTGATGGAGGCTGGTCAGTTGGTCTTCCCCTTATGTAATATCAAATTTTAATTCCTACAACAACCTATGAAGTATTGAAGTAGACACCAATATTATGTCCATTTTAGAGATGAGGAAAATGAGTATTTGTCTGAAGTCACACAGCTAGTAAGTGATAGAGCTGGAATTCAGCCTGGGGAGACTGGCTCCAGAGTCTGTACTTGCAAGCACTATGCTGTATTGCTTTGCAGATATGTATATTTCACTGATCTGCTTCCTGAAGCCTTTATCCCTGCTCCAAGAAGCAATTCACTTCATCTCAATATAAAGCAAAGATGAAAACAACCTTAATCCACTGCCCAAACCATTCTTCCCCCCTCCAGGGGAAAGGGTGCTTTCTGAATGGATGGAAACCAAGAGAGGTGCTTTGAGCCAAAAGTGCCTTGCAGTTTAGCTGAGGCAGGATTTCGAAATGGCGTGAACAGTGCCTGCATTAGCCGATGGCATGGAGCACTGAGTGCCAGCAGAGGAGATAAAATCAGACATATGTTTGGATATAAATGTTCTCTTTTTCTCTTCTTTTTCTTCTCTAATTTTAAGCCCCTCCTGCTTTGTTGCAGTAAAATGTTGGAGCCGTAATTGTGGGCCCTGGCCCCTGAGGTAGTAGCCTGGGCTGAGTGAAGCCCACTTAGCCTTCTGTTAATCTCTACTCAGCTCTACTGAGGTGAGCCAGAGCTTTTCACTGTGAATAGCATGGACTCTGGACCTCTTCCCCATTAATAGGAATTGTCTTGAAGGGACCCTACTATTAATATGCTGCCTGCCCTCCCTCCGACCACCACACCCAAGCCCCACCAGCTTTGATACATATTAACAGCCATGATAAAGCAGATGTCCCTAGGCCTTAGAAACTAGTTTGTCTCCTCTACCCTCACTGCCAATAGGATGCAGCTTTATGACCAAAGAGTCATAAAATGCCCTAGAGCAGATTATGGGAATAGCAATCAGATCATGATTTTAGAGCTGGGGCTAGGGCAGATGCAATGGAGGAGAGTTAAGGAGCCCCCCACCTCCCCCAAACAGTCTCACTGTTCAGCCAGACAAGCAGAAAGCACTCCACTGTGCACAAGTTGCTCTGAGAGGTGCTTTAAGACCTCTGTCAATCCTTTACTCTGCAGAGCTTCCCAGGCCAAGGTTGGGAGAGCACCCAGCCTTGTCTGTGTCACCTTTTACCTAGCAGTCATTGCCCTCTGTGGGATTCCTGTGGTTTCTGTCTGCCATTGAACCTAAGAATCGGGCAGCTATTTTGTGTAGTCCTGAGAATCCAACTCCTTAGTGAGCACACGTGGCCCTTGGGCCAGCTCTGGGGCCCCTGTGGTCAGAATTCTGCTCAGTAGAGCTGGTTCGAAGGAGACTGGACAGCTCCAAGAGGGAGGAGAAAAGAGCACAGCAGTATCTATGGGAAGGTCCCGTTTTCATGGTGGCCAGGAAGGAAATAGGTTCTTGGGAGCCTGAATGAGAAATCACATTGGTTTGGGGAGTCAGGAGACCTGGCTTTCAATCCCACCTCTTCCCCTAATTAGCAGTGTGACCTTGGACTATATCATTCAGTTGCTCTGGGGCTCCGTTTCCTTGATTATAAAATGTGAAGGGATTAGACTACATGATTTTTCACGGCCTTTAAAAAATTCTGTCACAAAAACTCCCTAATTCCATATAATCATCAGCACTCTTTTTCCCTCTAACATGTTGCTATGACTCTTGCCACCCCCCTGCCCCAATCCAGCAAGCTGCCAACCCATGTTCCATTCTCAAGTAACAAACCCTACAGTTTGGCCAGGCCAAGGATGAGTCTCCTGCCCAGCATTAAAGGCGGCACTTTCGGTGCTCAGGGGACCCCTCTCTGAAAAGTTGACCCAAGTGCCTGCTACAGAGGAGGGCATACTCAACACCATGGCTAAGGAGCATTGCCGCTCTAGAGGCTGAACCAGTGCCCAGGTCAGAGAGCAGGCCCAGTGAGCAAAGGAACCCCCCCAACAGCTCTAAGGACACTCAAGCCCGTGAACCATATCCTGTCTCCACAACGTCCTCTGACGTTCCTCCGGGAAAACACCTCTCCCTTAGATTCCAGAGCCTGCATATGCCCCACCCCCAGGACAGGTGCATTTGTTCTTAGGACTCTTCCCCAGGAATGTCTCAGGCCTGTTTCTTCACCTCTCTCCTCAGATGTCTATTCAGCCCCCATGCCTTTGTCATTTCACAGCAACTGCATAGTTCCCTGACTGCCCAGAGAGCTGTCAGAAGAGCAAGGGTGGGAGGAAATGGCCTCCGCACCCTCTGCTTCTGAGGCCGCTCCTTCCTTCACAATCACCTCTGAATGTGTACCCGGGAAGCTGTTCTAATAAACAGCCTGAGTTGTGGCTATGGCACTAGGAGAGGGGGTGATTTCTTGCATTTTTCAGCTGGTCCTCGCCAAGTCCCACCCTTTTTTCTGCTGCAGTTTTCTCTCTCCTTTATTGGGGGTAGGGTAGCAGAGGACAGGCGGAGGGAACGCATCTTTGTAGCCTAGAAACATGAATAGCAGTTTCTTAAAGTGTGAGCCCATGCATACATGCTGCCACAAACACGGATACCCAGAAATTTTGTATAAGCAAAATACACAGAGAGGAGGATTAAGAATTGGCCCTTTCTTAGCCAACTGCTGCAAAGTGCTGCCGCCTCTCTCCCTGTTCAGCGCCAGGGAGATCACACCCACTCAGTCCCGATTCCCTGCATTAGTATAAATACTGGCGCTTGAAGAGACGCAGGGTCCCAGTTCAGGCAGCCTGCCTGAATGACACTCCTCAGCTAAGCATCAGGAGACCGACACCCACCACCACCACCGAGAGACACATTTGTTTATTTAGTACCCAGAGAATGGGAGCAGCCCTGCCAGAGGGATCTTTTAATCCCAACAACATTATTGCAGTCCTCTTCAGTCCCAGTCCCCCAGGGGCCCCCAGTAAAGCTGGTGCTGTCTGACCAGCAGCTTCTGCTGAGGTGGCATTTAACTCCTGGCCGGGTCCCAGGAGCTGAGGTTGACCCATTTCCCCTGCTTTTCCAGGGCACAGGAAATTCAGTTCTACCCCCAACAGAGCCAGGGACTAACACACTTAGCTTGTGAAAGGTGCACTAGAATCGGGGTACTTTTATTTAAGCTAAGGAAAAGTGGTTGACAGCGTCAATGTGTTCCCATACTTATAAAGAAATTGAACATGGTCCTCCCTTCCCCTTTATTCCTTTAAATAGAAATGATTCGGTCAATGCTCATAAGAAACTATAGGTTCAGGGTCTTACTCAATTTAACCCTTTAGGGACATTGAATTAAAAATTGAACAATATTTATTAAAATACAAAAATACACTTTTCTCACATTACAATCAATGTTCTTTTGTTGGCGTTTCCCCACCCCCCACCCCACCCCCCTTTCAAATCTGAACCCTTTATTTCCTTTTAAAGCTAAAATAATAAGTAAAGTTACATCATTAAATGGATCAGCATAACAGAGATCTCTGCCTTCCCCACCCGTGCCCACCCTTTCTCTCCCCCTCCTGAGGCAGGCCTGGGAGAGGGAAGCCTTTTGCCCCACTGTGCTACATTCAACAGGACTCCACGGCCAACTCACTGTGCGTGCGTGTGCATCACTTTGTTCGAACTGTGGATTTCAGATCTTTTTTTCTGAAGCATCCTTGGTGAGGAAAGGCTTCATCACTTTAAATGAGCCTGTGCCCCCTGTCTCCCCCTTTTCTTCTCTCCCCATCTTCTGCCCCCCTACCCATCACCACAACCCATTGACATCAGCCGTAATAATCCCTAATGAATCAGCATTTAGAATAGTCACCAAATCACAAGCATGAGAAAAGCTTCCACTCCCCCAAGCTTCCCACTCCCGGCCTCTCCTCCCTTTCTCCACCTTAAAACAAACAAACCCTTTATAAAAGAAAATCATCAAATGCCATCATTGTCGACAATCATTTGTCAGATACTGGGAACAACAGGTGGACGTGGCACTATGCTGATGTATGGCCTCCCGTGAATACCTTTTCTCTGTTGTTCTCTGCTCCCATCCCCCTCTGGGACCCCAGGCCCCTTCAGGAGCCACCTCCTTCACCTGGAAAGCCCTGAATAGACACATGCCTTGCACAGAGTGGGTTAAGCCCAACTGCAGGAATCTGACAATGTGAAAGCATTTGACTGCGAGCTACGCCAGCTCCCTTCCTTCTCTGCTCCTTCCCTCCACACTCCCGTCAGGCGGGGCACGCGGTGTCCCAGTGCACAAACCAAGAAGACCTGTGCACAGGGGTGCACACCCTCAGTCCCTTGAGGGTTTCATTTGAATTTCGGTGATTTTCCTGTTTAAAACACCAGTGTTACAGATCTGTCTTCCCCTTGGCCTCAGAAGAAAAATTTATTGCCTCTCAACATTCTAAGCACAGTACAAATTCTTAGTGCTTTTTTTTTTTTTGGAATTTTTTTTGTTTAAATAAGATAAATCTGCAAAGACAGCTCTCAGCCTAAGAAAGATGTCTATAGAAATGGGTAGTCCTGGGTCCTATGAAGCATCTTCTAAAAAAAAAATGACAGATTCCATCTACTCCCACCCCACCCCTCAGCAGCCCGCACCCTAACTCTTTAGGGATGTTTGTTGGTGTTTTAAGTTGGTTTTATCTTAGCAGTTTTAACCATATACCAGAAATCCCTTCTGGCCACATAGCAAGTTGACTTGTGACTTCTACCCCACAACATTCCCAAGATAACCCTCCCCTACCCCCTTTAAATAGAACTTACAAGTTAGAAAATAGTTTTGTTTTGAGTTTTCTTTTTTAAATTTTAATATAATCTGTTTCTTTTACCAGCCCATAGATTTAATATATAAGCATATACAAGAAAAAGTCTCTCCCCACTCTGTACAAAAGTTGCTGTCTTTGTGTGTGTGTGCATTCTATTGCATTTGTATAAGTTTTTTTTTGGGGGGGGGGAGTCATATCTGAGTTTCCTGTACCTTGTCCTTGGTATGGGTCTGAATGATATAAGGTTCAGAGATAGTGGTGACCGCGGGGTGGAGAGAGTTCCCCAGGCTGTTTTCTGTCCAGTGGGCCCCGTGTGCTGGTTTGTAGGTGTTGTAGTTAATATGGTCATGAATTGTGGGCAGCACGACTGCCCCCTCACCTGATACACCGGCCGGAGCTGCTGTTGCTGCTGCAGGTGCCGCCGCTGGGATGTCGTCATCCACCTGGATAATCTCAACTGTCCGGGCGGCTGTGACTGTACTCCTCTGCTGGTGCCGCTTGCGAAGTTTATAGAAGACAATCAACATGGCAGCAGCGAGCAGGGTCACTGCCACAAAGCAGCCGATGATGATCTTGGTGGTCTTCATGACTTCATCCAGGCTGGTCTGCATCTTGTCGTTGGTGTCCGTCGCGGTCACTGCCACCTGCTTGGGCACACGGGTGGTCTGGATGAGCACCGTGGTAGAGGTGGTATAGGCCGGCTGGTAACCAGTGGACGTGGTAGGAACAGGCTTGTACTTGCGCGTTGTGTCCTCGGGCGAGATCTCGGTGGTCTCCACTGTGACCGTGGTGAAGAAGCTGTAGTTGGAGGTGTTGAGCTCGGCCGTGCTCACGTTGAGGTAGGCCGAGGCATTGGAGTTGCCTGCCACGTTGGTCACCATGCACGTGTATACCCCTGTGTCTGAGAGCAGCACGTGGGAAAAGTTCAAGGTGCCGTCGTTGAGGACGGAGATCCGTGGGTGGCGGGAGGCGTGGCTGAGCACTGTCCCATTGGGCAGCAACCACTTCACAGAGGACATGGGGGGAGTCCGACACTTAAGTTCCGCCATCCGACCTTCCGAGATATTGAGGTCCCGAGGGGCATCCATGATGAAGGGGGCGGAGCACTGGAAGGAGGCCTGGTCCACCTCCACCAGGTAGCGGCCTCGCATGTGCAAGGGAGCGTGGCAGCGGCCGCAGCAGGTGGAATTGGTGGGTATGTACTCCCGAAGCCACCAGGCTAGCCAGAGAATGTCACAATCACAGTTCCAAGGGTTGTGGTGTAGGTGCAACTCCACCAGATACCTCAGGGGGGTGAAGAGGTCATGGGGCAAAGAAGAGAGGTTATTATGGGCCAGGTTGAGTTCCACCAGCGAGGCCAGCCCATCAAAAGCATTGCGCTCAATCAGGCTGACCTGTGAGTTCATGACCCATAGCTTCTTGAGGGAGCCGAGGCCATGGAAGGAGCCAGGCCTGATCTCCGGGAAGTGGTTCCCCGACATCTCCAGCTCCTCCAGCCCCACGAGCGGGGTGAGGTTGGGCATGTCCTTGATGTTGCACATGCCCAAGTTCAGGTACTTGAGGTTGAACAGTCCCTCAAAGGCCCCCTCGGAGATGTACTCCAGCTTCTTGAGCTCCCCCAGGTCCAGGCGCATGAGGGAGGGCACCCGGTTGAAGGCATAAGAGGGGATGCTCTCTATGGGGTTGTTGCGTAGCCAGAGCTCCCGCAGCTTGGACAGGTATTCGAAGGCCCCGCTGGGGATGACCGTCAGCCAGTTGTCGAACAGCTCCAGGGTGTTGAGGCTGGCCAGGCCATTGAAGGCCCCCACCTCTATCTGCCGGATGGAGTTCCTGCCCAGCTGCAAGACCTCCAGGTGGTGGAGGTGGCGGAAGGTGTCGGCCTGAATCATCTGGATATTGTTCTCCATGAGGTTGAGGTACCGGGTGTTGGAAGGAATCCCCTGAGGGACCTCGGAGAGGCCCCGGCGGGTGCACACCACCTTGCTGAACTGATTACTGCACGAGCAGACGGATGGGCAGTTCTGGGGCCCGGCGGAGGCAGCAGCAGCGATGGCTGCACACAGAATCCACACTTGCGCCGTGAGGTAGACGACGGGGAGCAGGACGGCATTCCAGGTGTGATGCACAGTTACCTGCCACAAGAGCTTCATGGTGTGGCACGTTCATAATTCACCATCGCCTGGGATTTTGGCTCGGAAAGGAGAACCAGCCCTACCCCGGCTTAAGTGAGCTAGGAGCTCCTCTTTCCATCTGGAGAAGGAGGTGGGGAGGGGGCGATTAGAGAGTCGGAGCAGATCGGCCGGGAAGAAAAAAAAAATCATGCCAAAACTAAAGAGTGGCCCCTCGTCTACCAGCGCCCCCCGCCACAGGCCAGCCCTCGGAAAGCTGGGACTTGCTCTCCCCCCGAGGCGACCATCCCCACCCCATCATTCGCTGTCACCTACCTCGGAAGGAAGGAAGGGAAGACCTGGCGTGGTGTCCTTAAGCGTTCTCCGCCGGAGCTGGCCACCTCGTTCCCATTCTCACTTCTTAGTTTTAATTAACAAAAGGGGGGAAGTCGAGGGGGCGGGGAGGTCAGAGGGGAGGGGAGGGGAGGGGAGGGGTGGGGGGAGACAAAATGGCTTCTAGTAAATCCGGAGCCGGCGAGCGGAGCCGCGGAGTTGAGGCGCGCCGGGAGAGCCGAGGCCCGGCGGGCTATGCAGGTGCATGCCCCCCCCTCCGCCCGAGGCGGGGCGCCGCCAGCGCTTCCCGGCTTTGTCCTTGGACCCTGGCCCCGGCTCGCACCAGCCGAGGGGGATGCCGCTTCATCGCCGGAGTGTGCCTCCGGTACCCCGCCGCCCGCTCCGGGGTTGCTACCAGGCAGGGAGTGAGGGGGCGCCCCGCAGCCTCCCAGGCCGCGCTCGCAGCCGCCGCCGCGCTGCCCCCTCTCCTGGTGTCGGCCGCTCCCGGCCCGAGGCAGCTGATGCAGTCGTTCGCTCGCGGTGCTGCGAGAGTTAAGAGGAGGTGTCCGCCGCTCCTTCGCCCCCTCCCTCTTCGACACACACCCCCTTCTCTCCTCGCTTCTTCTCTTAAGGGTTAAAAAGCCCCAAACTGGTCTGAGTTTCCCAGTCCGCCAGCTGCTGGTGCAAAGAGCAGTAATCCGTCCAGCCCCCCGAGGGGCAGCGGCGTAGAGGCAGCGCCGGGACCTGGTCCGCCGGCCGGAGGAGCGCAGCGGCGGCGGCGGCAGCCGGGTCGCCCCGAACCGCAGGCCCTTTCGGGGAGTCCGGGGGCGCGGAATCGCCCGCCGCAGCCAGGCCCCCAGCGCACCGCCGGCTCTGGCTTTGTGCGGAGAGCGAGTTCGGGGCTCTGGCCCCCGGCGCCTTCAGCGGCTGCGCTGCCCGTGGACTGCTGCTGCTGCTGCAGCGGCCCCGGCGCTGGCGGCGGCGTGAGCAGCGGGGGTCGCGGCTGCGGGGAACGCTCCGGAGCCCGGGAACATGGTCCCCGCTCGCTAGCGGCGGCGGCGGCGGCAGCAGCAGCGGGGCCCCTGCGCGCGGCGCCCACCGTCTCCTCCTCGCGCCGGGCTCGCGGTGTTGCAGGCAGCAGCCACGCAGACTGCTCTCTCATCCTTTTGTCCTTCAGTCAGAACGTGAATGTACTGCTGACGCATACTGTTCTGGGGAGAAGATTAGCGTGATGCAGTGCTCTTATGTATTAACACCGCTCCCCCTCCGCTGCCTGCCCTCGAGGGGTTAACGCCGGCGCCTTCCAGCGCCGCGCCGGCCCGCGCCGCGCAGCCCCGAGCTCCGCGCCTCCGTCCGACTTCCTCCCTCCTTCCTTCCTTCCTCCCTCCCTCCCTGCCTGCCTTCCTCCTTCCTTCCTTTCTCCCCCACCGCCCCCCCGCCCCCCGCCCCGGCCGTTTCCTCCCCGCCCCCTCTAGACGCGGGGAGCGGGCCGGGCGAGGGAGCCGGAGTGAGCGTCAAGTGAGGGGCCGCGCGCAAGTCGCAGGCGTTCGCAGCTATTTTGGTCCGATCGGAGGGAGCCGCCGGGTGGCCTCTGATAGGCTGGAGCGGCGCGGGGCTGCTGCGGAGGGACCGCGCGGGGGCCCCCGCCCCCACCCTGGGGCTCTGGGCGCGGTGGGCTCAGGGCCCTGGGAGCCGGAGGCGCGGCGGCCCACGGCGGGGCTACTGCTGTTGGCGTGCCTCCTGCCCCGACCGCGTCATCCTCACCCCCGTCGCCTGCTGACGGGGCGACCGGCCGGCCGCTCGGCCCGGGCTGCACGCTCGGAGTTCCGAGCTGCACTGGGGGGGTGAGGGGGGGACGCGGGGGCGGCCAGGGCGCTGCTGCACAGATGCCGATTCGTCCTGTTCCGCGGACGCTTCGGGGCCCCCCCGCCTACCTCGCACATTTCCTCACCTCGGCTTTAACTGGGGCTTTAAACGATCGTTTTCTTAATGAGGGTTGCGGGGGAGGCAAACAGTGGAAGGAAAGACCAAGTGCGGGGAGCTAGTGGAATGACAACCTGGGACACCACAACCACCAACTGGAAGGATCGAGGTGAACTCCCAGCCACCACGGCACAACCCGTTGTTCATTCATGCAGCGGAACCCTGGCTTCTCACTCTTGGCAGCCCCGCGCCCTTTCCCCTCCCCGTGCCCAGAGTTTGGACTGAGTGGGTCTTAAACCCTCTGCCCCAGGAGCTTAACCAGCTCTTCTTTGTTGCCTGGACTGCCTGGGAAGAACTGTGTAGCAACCTGCCCCTACTTCTGGTGAGAGGAGACTCCGGGGCATTGGATGGACCAGTGTAGGAGAGGGAGCAGAACTTGGTCGGCCTTTTCCCACTGGAGAAAACGACTGGCCCTTTCTCTGCCTAGTGGGGGTGGGGCCATCTGTGGCTCAGCCCTGGAAAGCCAGCTGGTAGAATATGGCATTGGTTTAGTGATGCTTACCCCTAGGCTCCTTTCCTTGTGCCCCGCCCCCCTCTGCCTTAGCAAGCTTGCTTTTCTACCACCTCCATGTGAGCTATTGCTTAAGAAGAGGAGGTCCTGGATCTCTCAGCTCTCTGGGTTGTGCCACACCCTTATCTCAGCATTCTCTGCTGCCCAGTAACCTGAAACATCCTTAAATATGCCAGGGAATTTTTGAAGTCCTTGAATGGAGAGAAAGCAGTTCCATTGTTGGCAAGTTGGGTTCCCCATTGTTTACCAACATTTTATTATGCATTTGCAGTCAAATAATAATAACGTTGATAGTTAATATGTGACCTAAAATCACATAGTAAGTGGGGAGCCAGTCCTTGAACCCTGGCAGAGCTCAGATGTCTAAAACTTGGGTAGTAGAAGTGATTCTCCAGAGTTTTCTCCCAGTCAATAAGAACTCAGGTTTGATTCATCTCCTTCAAGAGTCATTTACTGGGATGTTTGTCTGCTGGCTAGATGGATGGATCTGTTCTTGTTTAATCTTTCTTTACCGGGTGACACAGTTACCATAGTTGTCTCCATTTTGTGGGTGGATGTACTGAGCTCAGGCAGGCAAATAACATACTCAAGGTCATACACTCAGAAAGCAACAGAGCCAGCATCTCAATCCAGTGTTCAAATCCTGAGCTTGGTGTTTTCATCACTGTTAGAAAAATGTTCAGTATGTTCACTCTGCGTAGAGTTCATGGCAGAGGCAAGGTGGGGGAACAGTACGTAAAAAACTTCAGTGAGGGACTTCCTTGGCAGTCCAGTGGTTAAGACTCCAAGCTGCCAATGCAGGGGGTCCTGGTTCCATCCCTGGACTGGGAACTAATCCCATATACTGTGCAGCACACCCAGAAGATAAAAGGAAAACAAAACTTCAGTGAAGGGTATATGAGATGTGTGTAGGAGGAAGGGAGAGAGAGGAGGGGCTGATAAAGTAGATCCTTTATTTAACTCGTTTCAGTCGTAAGAATTATTGTTAGGTTGGTGAAAAAATTATTGTGCTTTCTGACTTGAATTTTACATCATTACAACTAGGCTCAAATACATATTTATTAATCAAAATCAGAATCATTACAATCAAATTTTTGCCAACAAGAAATAAGTTTGTTTATACCGGTAGAGTAAAAATCCATGATTTGGGATACGATGAACTCTTGGAAAGTGTTTTCTGCCTCCTGCTGGTTGTGGAAGCATTTTCCCTGCAAAAAGTTGTCAGGATGCCTAAAGAAATGGTTGTTGATTGGCGAGAGGTCAGGTGACTATGGTGGATAAGGCAAAACTTCATAGTCCAGTTCATTCAACTTTTGAAGCGTTGGTTGTGCTACATGAGGTTGGGTATTGTCATGGAGAACTGAACCCTTTCTATTGACCAATACCCATTGCAGGCATTGTAGTTTTCGGTGCATCTCATCCATTTGCTGAGCATATTTTTCAGATGTGCAATGGTTTCACCAGGATTCAGAAAGCTGTAGTGGATCAGACTGGCAGCAGACCACCAAACAGTAACCATGACTTTTCTCTGATGCAAGTTTGGCTTTGGGAAGTGCTTTGGAGCACTTCTCAGTTCAACCACTGAGCTGATCGTCACCAGTTGTCGCATAAAATCCACTTTTCGTCATACATCACAATCTGAGAAATGGTTTGTGTTGTTGCATACAATAAGAGAAGATGCCACTTCAAACCCATGATTGTTTTGATTTGTGGTGAGGCAGCCATTTACAGAGCTTTTCCATCTTTCCAATTCGCTTCAAATGCATTTGAACCATTCTGTATTCTACCGACTGTAGAATGGTCAAATGTTGAGTACTTCGGCAATTTCTTATGTAGTTGTAAGAGGATCAGCTTCAATGATCCTCTCAGTTGGTCATCCTTTTCCAATGTCTGGCCACTGCACTCATCTTCAACGCTCTTATTGCCCTTGCAAAACATCTTGAACCACCACTGCAGTGTACATTCATTAGCAGTTCCTGGGCCAGTTGCATTGTTGATGTTGTGAGTTGTCTCCGCTGCTTTATGACCCATTTTGAACTCGAACAAGAAAATGGCTTGAATTTGCTTTTTGTCTAACATCATTTCCCTAGTCTCAAATAAATATAAAATAAACAGCAAATAGTAAGTCATTTGCAAAAAAAGAAAAATAAAGTGAGAAATGCACATTAAAATGATGTATAACATACATTTATTTAAGAATATATTCCAATAACAGCAAAATTCAATAATGCAAAACCGCAGTTACTTTTGCACCAGCCTAATGATCAAAGAAAGAAATGGAGATTAGTTCCATCTGGGTTGTTAGTGGCCCTGTTTGCTGTCTTAACTAAGCCCCATTTGCACATCATCAGCTTCAAGCAGGACGTGCATGCGTGAATGGTAAGTCGCTTCAGTCGTGTCCGACTCTGTGCAACACTATGGACTGTAGCCTGCCAGGCTCCTCTGTCTATGGGATTCTCCAGGCAAGAAAACTGGAGTCAGTTACCATGCTCTCTACCAGGGGATCTTCCCGATCCAGAGAGCAAACCTGCATCTCCTGCGTTGGCGGCAGGATCTTTACCTCTAGTGCCACCTGGGAAGCCCTCAAGCCGAGCACTCCCATCTTACTCAAAGCTGTGAATCTAGCCTGTCAGGGATCCATGGAGGAGAATTGGAAATCTACTATTGAGAAGTTCCTGTCTTTGCCACAGCTGGCTCTGAGCTGATAGAGTTCCAGAGGAGACCCTAGCCCTGGGTCTGGATGGTCCACTGGAATACGGCTGCCCCTCCCCCTCGAGGAAAGAAGAGGCTGCCTGGCTGATCTGGGCAAATTCAGGCCCCATGTGTTCAGCGCCAGGCCCAGCAAATGTTGTGGAGGTGGATGGAAGGGTAGGATCAAACCAATGCTTAGTAATGAGGCAGTCTCCTGGTTAAATATTTGTGAGTGATATTGATGAGTCTGCCCAAGCTTCATGCAGCCCACGGAGTTCTAGATAGGCCAGCGAGGCTAAGGGAGCACCTTGGAAACTGTCCACTGGACCAGGGAGGCTGTGGGGCAGTGGCAGCACACACAGCCCCTTTGAACAGAAAGTGACACTGGAACCTCCGATCCTGTCACTCGAGCACCATCTAGCATCTGCCTGTTGCTCCTCGCAGTCCCTGATTCTGAGTGCTTCCTTGATTTGGAGCGGTGCCATCAGCGAATAAGAAGAGGAAGACTTACACTTGGAGACGAGAGAAGGAAGAACTCCTGTGCTGAGGGTGTTTTCACTGGTGGTTTCCCACAGAGAGACTGCTGTGATAGAGCTGGAGAAGCCAGTCAGTGATCAGGCCAGGCTGTGTCAGCAGCTGGGAACCTGCACGGAGAGCAGGACACCTGAGTTCTAGTCCCCCTTTCTGCCACTGATTAGACATGTGACAAATCTTAACACAGGTCTAAACCTTAGTTTCTTCATTTCTAGAATTAAAGGAATGGACTAGAAAATTCCTTCCAGCTCTCATAGTCCATGATTCCCAGCCTTCCCCAGATACGAAGCTTTGTGAAGAAGGTTGATCCTTTGGGATTGTAGCCAAGTCTTGGATATGCGCCGCGAAGTTGAGAAGCAGATGATTCTTTCCGTTGAATCTAAGAGATCCACAGTGCCAAAGCAGAGCAGACTATTTTCCCAGCTACTAAAAAGACTCATAGGTCACTGAGTGTTAAAGCTAAAAAGGATCTTGGAGATCATCTGGACTCAACCTCTCATTTAACAGATGTTATTAATGGAGTTCAGAGAGGCATAGTGACTTAGCTAGAGCCACACAACTAATTAATATCAGAGTCTGTGTCAATTCTGAGCTCAGCCCTTCAGCCAAGATGGCAGTGTGTGGCTAATTGGCATTTAAACCTGGGGCTTGAGGACACTTGCAGATGTCTGTCTTCTGTGCTTTTGTGTGCAGGTGCTTCATTATACTTTGCTGGGTGAGGCTAACCATGGTCTTCCACAGCCATTCTGAGTGACTTTGGACCCCTAATAAGAAGTGAAGGAAACGGTCATCCAGGGGACTGGCTCTTAGGGGACCCAGGATACTTGCACGCATGCTCAGTTGCTCAGGCGTGACTGACTCTCGGCCACCCCATGGCCTGCAGCCTGCTAGGCTCCTCTGTCCATAGAATTTCCCCAGCAAGAACACTGGAGTGGGTTGTCATTTGCTTCTCCAGGGCATCTTCCCCACCCAGGCAGGGTTCAGTGCATCTTTTGCATCAGCAGGGGCAGATTCTTCACCACTAAGCCCCCTGGGAAGCCCCCCAGGATAATTGAGCTCCTGTAAAGCCCACAGTAGACCACTCCCCAGCCTGACCTGCATCCCTGAGGCATTATCCTCAGTTGCCACTAGATGTCCATGCCTCGCAGGGTTTGCCAGGACTGAGCAGGGTACTATCTTGCCTCCAGGAGGCTTTGGGGCCCCTTAAGGTAGGTCCATCCGTGACAGGAAGATCACGTGTGTACTCCCTGCAACTCTGGCTCCTGTTTGCAATATTGTCGGGCTGCCAAACCCTACTCAAGCATCTTGTCTATTTTTATACATTTTATGCTGCCATTTTAACTAAGAAAAGAAAAAGCCCCACAGAAGGAAAAGGGATTTGGAAAACAGGAGGAAAGAAAAATATGGAAGTTGACCTTCACAAAAGGAAAGACACCAGTTGACTGGTGACTTAGTGACAAGATGTAAGAAATGGTCTGTAAGGAAACAGCCACCCTCTACCTAAGGCAACAAACGTGTGTATGTGTGTGTGTTTGCATCTTTCTCTCACTTCCACCCACCTGCACAGATATCCCTCAAGAATCAGTGGGTCATGAAGTTTCTGTTTAATGGATAAAGTCACCATTACAAAAAAGCAAGATTGTTTTTCTTGCCTGTGACCCTGTAGTGAGCCCATGGCCATGCCATTACTACCCATAAAAATGGAATGGGTTTTATTCCTTGAGCCTGATGCTTCAAGGTGACACAACTGTTCTAGTATTACCCACTCTTCCCAGTGCCCTCAAAATCCAGTGTCCCTTTCCGCCAAGAACTGTAAAGAAGGATGTCGGAAGAAAATGGAGAAGAAAGCTTCTTCTGGCAGGTCCCATCCAGAGCAATTTGCAGAAAGCCTTAGAGAAGACAAGATGCTTCATAAGAATGGCAAAGAGCTAGAGCATGGCAAGGCCTCTTCCTCTTCTTTGAGGCTAGTTTGCTAGGACTTCCCGTTTCTTTTTGGGCTGCCAGGTCTGAGGGAGGGAGAAACCTCCCAATGCCCTCACGACTGCCTCTGTGGAATACACAGTTTGTGCCCATTCTGAGCGCCATCATCAGTGTGGCCAGACAGCCTGGAGAGGACCAGCCAAAAGCCTTGGAAATGTACTCTTCAGGTGCACTAGCCTGTTATAAGCCCTGTGGTTTATCCTTCCCTTTAATTGCCTTCGTGTGGCAATGACAACAGTGATGTTGACGGCAACATTGCCCGGAGCGTTGGTTGGTTTCCATGTTGATCATCACAACAGCTCTGCAGTGGAGGTACCCTTAGATTCCCCATTTTGCAGATGAATTTAGGAAGCTTTCTCAGAATCACAGAACTAGTAAGTAACTTTATTGCTAGTAAGTGAGTTTAAAGCTGACATAACAGATTACCACATATTTGGTGGTTTAGAAAATCAGAAATTTATTCTCTCACAGTTCTGGAGGCTAAAAGTGCAAAATCTGAAAGGGCCAGCCTCCCTCCAAGGGGCCTAGAGGGGAATCTGTGCTTGGCGTTTTGTCTGTTCCAGCCCCAGTGACCGTCCTGTTCCTTGATTTGTGGCTGTATCACGGCCATCCCCTTGGTCATGTTGACTTCCCCTCCCCTGTCTGCCTCCTCTGACATATAGGGACACTTGCCATTGAATTTAGGGCCCACCTGGACAAGCAAGGACGGTGTCAAACTTAATCACATCTGCAAAGACCCTTCACTTAATTTCATCTGCAAAGACCCTTCTTTCATACCGGGTAGCATTTACAGGTTTGGGGTTTGGGGCATGGGCATTATCTGTCTGGGGTCCATTCAGCTGACTGCAGTGACAAGAGTCTGGTTTCAATCTCAAATCTATTCAGCATTCAAATTTTAAACCACTGTGATAATGTGATGTGCCACTTAGGAAGAGAAGGGGGAGGGTATATCTTAATCACCAGCATGTGTCCTCTGTGTTCTTGTACTTGTGAGGGGGAAAGGAGAGCAGCCAAGTATGGGTGATGTGGCCACTGGGTCTTCCCCTTGGAAAGTGAGCAAGTTCCCTGAGTCAGTGCGACAGGAATCATCACGTGGACCAAGAGAATGGGCAGGTAGACCAGAGAAGCTCACAAAATCTGCCTCGATTCCTCTTTGTGATACTTTTCTCACTCTTTATATGGCCTATTGGTTTTTATCCCAAAGATCTTAGAACATCTAAGCATTTACCAGTAGTATTAGAAGTACTGCTTGGCACTGCTACAAAATGGCAAAGCTAAGTCACAGAAATGTTGAGTTTCACACTCACTGGAGATTTAAGAAAAGCCTAAAGATCAGAGCCTAGCAGATGTAAATGCAGATGTGGGAGTGAGAGTTATGAGTAAATGGCTTTTCAAGTATCTCCAGCACAAATTGGATCCTTAACCAGGAGTCCATGCCTGCAGTTATACACAAATACACAGTGGTTTTATACATTTATTCAGTTTATTCATGTTTTGGTTGGTGAAAGCCCAAACACTTCATTTCCCCCAGCTGAGTCCTAGAAAATATGTTAAATGAAAGAGGGAGAGAGAGACAGAGTGAATGAATAAATCCGATGGATGGAGAAGCCTGGGAGGCTACAGTCCATGGGGTCACAAAGAGTCAGACACGACTGAGTGACTTCACTTTCACTTTCATGCATGCATACATACTACTGGGTATTATACTGTGTGGAGGTTATAAAAGTATTCTGGAATCAGAGAAACCTGGGTTCAAATCATGGTTCCATTTGTCTACTTTGTATATGCTGTGTATGTGAGTCACTTCTTTAAACTTCAGCTTCTGCGTGTGTCTATTGGGATTGACAACTGTACATATTTTGTGGTATTATCTAACCAGCAGCAAGTAAGGAAAATCCATCAGTCTTAAGCTAATAGTAATACTAGTAGCAGCAGTAGTATTAAAAATAAGGAAACTAGTATAGAAGGGAAGTATTTTTAACCAAAGTCAGTTCTGAGAGAATCCTTTTTTTTTCCTTTCATTTTTTCCTCTCTGCTTTTGGTATTACCCCTAATTTAGGCCTTTCAGTTCTTCATTTAAGATATCAGGTGTTTTTCACTGTTTTTAACAGTTCATTTTGCGATAATTTTAGACTTGAGACAGGTTAAACATACTCAGATTATAGGTTGTGGTCTTCACCCAGCCTCCTCTTATGTTAACATCTTATATCACAGAATATTTACTCAAAACTAGACGTTAAAGTATTCAAGACATAGATTTTTCCCTCTTTCCCTCGAAGTCTGTTCTCTGCAGCCACCTCAACAATCTTTGTGACGCTGTATCAGGTTATGTTGCTGATTTGCCTGGAATGCTCCAGTGTTCTTCCCCCTCATAACTCAAATAACCACCAAGGGACTTCCCTGGCGGTCCAGTGGTGAAGACTCCTCACTCCCCATGCAGGGGCCTTGGACTCAATCCTGGTCAGGGAACTGCATGCCACGAGGGCCAGGAGAAAAAAAAGACGCACATGTGACACAAACATGCACAAACGGTGCCCGGTGGACCACAGGCCCTCAGCCATGTGCCCTGGCTGTTCCTGTGCTCTCGTGTTTTATCATCTTTCTGGTCGACCCCTACCCTTCAGCTGAGCTGCTCTTCTTTGTTTTGGAATATTCTGAGCTGGTTCTCTCCTTTAGGAGTGAGAGTTATGAGCAAATGGCTTTTCAAGGATCTCCAGCACAAATTGGATCCTTAGCCAAGAACCCATGCCTGCAGTTATACACAAATATAACTGTTCTGTCTGGAATGTTCCCCCACATCTTCAGGTGGTCAGCTTCTTCTTGAGCAGGTCTCTTGAGACTTTCCATGACTACCCTGTCTTTAGACTACTTTAGTAGCCCCACCAATCATAGTCACATCCCTGGATTTTACTCTCTTATTTGATATACCATTATCTGAAATTATCTTATTTGCTTGCACATCCCATAAAAGCAGAGACCTTCCCCATCTTGTGCCCAGCACCTCGATCATAGTGGGGAATTAATTATTTCAGAAGGAAGAGTACTATTTTTTGGCCCAAGTGAATAGGAGTTCAGGCCTCCCTAATGGTGTATCAAGAACCCTAACCCTACTCCATAAATCTTTGAAAAGATAGGTGTGAGACAAACAGTTGTTTTTTTTTAATAGAAGTTTAAGGAAGATCCTGATGACCTTAAGGTTTCACCAGTCCTCAGTTTTTAAAATTCATATCCCCTTGATGACAGATTGATGAGCAGGAGTTTTATGGAAGTATCATCGAGGCTCATGGGCTCCTGGCAGTTGTGGGTTTGTGAAGCGTGAGCAGAAGCGTGAGTGTAGGTACACAAATACGCTTCTTTGTGCTCATGGACACATGTGCCTGTCATTTTCAAATTTGCTAAAGTACATTTTCTCCAAAGGGAGTGAGGGCTGTTGAGCCTGAAATAGGGAACACCAGGACCGTAAGATCAAATACTTTGAAGTGGCTGTGCCAACGCTTTTTGCTAATTAAAGAATGTTAGGACAATCACCACGAGCAGCAGTAAAGGGCGCCCCATTACCTCGCTTTATGGAGAGTCGGGTAAATTTAAAGGCAGCTATAAATATGCCACTGAGCGCCCGAGCTACAGTGCAGTCGGTGGGCACCCGGCTGGGCCACGAGAGGAGCCCAGAGGTTCTGCCCAGGGTCCTTATATCTATGAGCTGTCCGTCCCTGGATTTTGCATGGCTAAAGAAAAAATAATTCCATCCACAGACTCTTAATTTAAAACACTAGGGGAGGGTGGAGAGGGGAGCAGACAGCTGTGTGGAGAGTCTGACTGGGAGCTTGGCCACCTGGGTCCTTCTCCAGCTTTGCTGTTGACTTTCTGTCCCTTTTGCCTTGAGGAAAGATGATTCTCCTCATGTTGTGACTCCATTTTCCTTGACCATGGGTGTGTCACAGAATTTGTTTAGAAAACAGTCACGTCGCTTAGGTCTGTTCTCTGAGGAATATTCTGGGGCCCTTTGTGGAGCAGCTCCCTGCTGCAGAGGGTACCTCAGAGTTTAGAGAGAGTGAACGAGATGGGCACACACTTTCTATACTTACCCTCGAACATTTCTGACCGAATTTAAGAAGCACTCAATTTGGAACGTTTTCTGTGTTTTTAGTCTGTTCAGTTTGGCTTGCAACCTGTTGTCCTTTTCCACTGTGTCTTGTAGGTGTTTCGTGGCCTCCCAGCCATTCTGATCCCCCCAGTTCACAGAGTAGTGCCAAGCTGGCACTGCCTTCTCTCTGCCAGGCTTCTTGATCTGCTGTTTACTTTCTTTGTGGATCAGCATCTTTGGCCGTCAGGCTGCCTCACGCAGCTCATTAATTGTTCCAGGTCAGTGCTGTCAGCTTCAGCCGTAGCTCGGGTTCTCTTCTTTGTGCGTGGTATGGCCTCGGCTCATCATCCAGTACTGGCCTGGCAAGGTGGGTTCCTTTGTCTCATCTAAGGAGTTTCTGAGGGAGACTTGGAGGGTCTCGAATGAGAATGAAAATGCGGGCTTGAATTTTGTCTCTCAGTGGCTGTTGTGACCGTCCTCAGCCTACCCCCTCCTTCAGCCAAAGGCCAGGCTCTTACCCTTAGAAGCCTCGCCTGGAGCCCACACCACTGGCTTCCCCATGAGTCATGGAACGACCGATGGGTGGGTTGGCTGACACCCAGGTTCCTGGAGGCCGCCTTCCTTTCTCATTGCACGAGCCTGTTCGGGAGTGAGATCTCCCCAGCCCCCAGCCGGCTCTTAATCTGTGGTTTTAGATACAGTTCTGTCTGCACATGCTTCCAGTGGAAATCACCTTTCTGTCTAGAGGAACTAGGGGTGAGTGAATGTGAAGTAAGGGAAGCTAGGCCCTTCAGCTCCTCTAGCAGATGTAGCAGGAAGAATTAGAATTCCCCCGTTTGTTGGTTGCTTCATCTGTCCATCCTAGCCATCCTCACTCTGTGTGTGTATTTGACGTCTGGCCTCTCTCGCACGCAGTTCTGAATTTGGCCACAGCGGAGAGGTAGATTTGTTTGTTTTTACACAGGGATAACGGGACTACCTCATTCTCCTTTACCCCAGAACGCTACCCACCCCCCACCCCCGCCTCTTGGCTGAGTATCCCTGTCTTTTCAGTTTTTCCTTGCTACCAGCCAGGAATGCTAAGCAGCGTGCTCTTGGGAACCTGTCGTGTTGGTCTACTTGAAACTGTTTTTCTGAAGGACACCAGACTGAAATGGCTCTGCTTCTGATAAGAGGTGCTGAGGCCCCGCTTCTGTGGGACCACCAGCTGGGGATCTGGGCGCCTCCTACTGTGATGCCTGAATGCTGGCCACTCGGCTAGAGGAGCCCCCATTCTGTGTCACTGTCCTGGTGTCTGGGGCCAGTTTGTGTGACAGCCCAGTGAAGCTGCTTGATCTGTATTCAGTGCACAAGCCCTTAAAAAAAAAAGTCTGAGAGGAGCCCTGCCAGCCAGTAACTCTGAAAGGATTCTTTGTGTAAGTGAGTGGTCTCTGGGCTGGACACCCTCTCTCCCTGCTTCCCCCGCCCCCAAAAACTGGCCTCTCTGGCCTGGTGGCTCGGTGGTGCTGCGGAGCTGGCTCTGAGCCCTTGGGGATCGCTCCCCAAGGGGAGACCATCTTGGGGTCCCAGGCACACAGAGCAGCTTCATCTCCATCCTTCCTGTCCTGGCATCTGACAGTCTGCCTCCCAATGCCAGTCCAGGGGACCCATTCAAGGCCATGTGTATACACGAGCCAGTAAGTGAAGGAGAGAGAGATGAATATGAAAAGACCAACCAACAAGTTGGGGGCATTCTGATTCTCCCCTCTAGTGGAAACCTCCAAGAAGAAGATGGGGCCTGTGTCCAACACTCTACTCTAGTGGGGCCCTGCCCAACAGAGAATAGAACCCTCTGTTGGCTTGAGCCTTCTGATTTCCTAACCAATTAAAGCAATCATTTGCTCCCACTGTCTGTAAAAGGACAGAAATGAGACCCTCTGCCTTGTACCTCTGGGAGCTATTGGGTAAACATCTTCATCAAATTGAGACTAAGACGAACTCCTGCTCTGATCGGAGGCCAGGCCAGCCTCTGGCCTTCAGCACCACCATCCACAAGCTTGCCCCATGTTCAGGGCAGCCTAAGGGATGGGCTTCCTGCCAGCTCCTCTCTCTGTCTGAGTCTGTCTCTTTAAGAATGGTGTTTGTTATTAATGAGTTTTCTAAACACGTAACCTTCACTCGCTTGCTTCAGTCAATAAGACCATTCTTGTTAAATACTGTTTTCTAGGAAGGAGAAGACTTCAGTAGGTGTTGAGGGATTTTTCTTAAGACTCACATGGGTGCCTGGAGAACAGTGGTCCTGGCACACAGAGGGTTGGGGGTTTCTCATCTTTGGGAGGGGTCTGACATATATATATCTCTGTTAGGCTGCTCTGTCCTCTCTTTGTGAGAGAAGCCGAAAGGATGGCTGAGCTTTGGCCCATCATCCGGTCCATCTCAGAGCTGCGCCTGTCTCCCTGTATTTCAGTGTCCCTGGGTTTCTCATCCCGGTTCCACCTTTGCCAGGGTTAGAAACCCTTTTGTCTTGTTTTTAAGATACTGATCAAGGGCCTGATGGTCACCTGGACAAATATGTCAAAACACATGGTTTCCCCATATTAGTCTGCTGAAATAATCGTACTTGTTGTAAACATTGTACTTATACTAAACTTTGCAGCTCTTCTGAAGGGTGCCCATTAAATACGACAGCGTAACCAGACAACTTTTTAAATCTTTTTCTTTCAGAAACCTCTAGGAAGGGCTGTGAGCCTGAGAGGGGCTCTGTCAGGGACCAAAGCTAACAGAATGGGGTCTCCTGCACTGGCCCCAACTCAGCTTCTCCTGAGGAACGTTTGGTCCCCAAAAGGAAGAGGGACATGGCCCCACACAGCGACCCACCCACAGACTCAGTGCTGTCACATGGGGATTCGTGGACAAGAAAACCAGTGAAGTATTTCCATTCAGCTGAAGGGAAGTTTTTCCCAGGCCACCTCCTGTCTCCAGGGCCCCTCCGCCTCCCTGGGGCCTGTGGCACTTGTGGTTGGTCTGTTAATCACTTCTCCACACAGCGCCATCAAGGAGCTATGTGGCCCTGATGGGTAGCACAGAAAGATTTGTTCAGGCCCCATCCACCAAGGGACAGGCAGGCTCCCGATGAGACAAGCTTTGTGGCCAAAACAGCCCTGACTGTTTCAGAGACCTTTGTCCCCTAGAGCAGGTCAGGTGTGAGCAGAGACTCTGAAACCAGTGACTTCAAAGCTGGTTACCAAGGAATATTCTGCACGGGCCCTGTGCATGTACAATGTGCTTGTTCTTATACGCCTTCCCTGTTCTCGCTTTGCTGGAATCCGTTGTTTTTCTCCCAAAGAAGATAATAAAAGGGGGTTTAGAATAAGGAATGGAGAAGGCAATGGCACCCCACTCCAGTATTCTTGCCTGGAGAATTGCAGGGACGGGGGAGCCTGGTGGGCTGCCGTCTATGGGGTCGCACAGAGTCGTACACAACAGAAGCGACTTAGCAGCAGCAGCAGCAGCAGAATAAGGAATGGGCTGATCTTCCCTTGCTCCTAACCTCCCCCACCTTTTATTCTTCCTCTCACTCGTACTCCCAGACTTAGCATTTCAGAGAGCCTGCGACAAGGGACTTGGGATGGCCTTGCTGTCGTCCTCAGGTATAACAGCCCATTCCCCTTCAGTCCTTTCTTTTTCCCCAGGGCTCACATGGAGTAGAAGGAACGAATCTGCTTCTGGGTTGATGGGTCTCACTCAGTCACTGCATACATTGGTCTCTGTGGCCTGCTAATGCCATTTGAGTTTCTAAAAGCCTTACTTTGCAAATCCACTTGTGTCCTGGGTTTAGCTTCTGATTACAGGATTAGCAGAGATTATACAGTCTGTCCATATCTTCTGCAAGCTTTCTATCAGATTTGTGGCTGTGTGTTGAGGAATGTGTACCTCGATAGATTGGAAGCTAGAGGCAGAGATGTGATGGGGAGGGAAGGGAAAAAAGAAAAGGGATCTCATGTAGAGAATTGGTGTGGTGTCAGTCCTGATATTTGAACAGAACCAGAATCTGGAAACCTAGATGTTCTCTTCATATCTTGGCTTTCCTACCCGACTTGTGCCCTCCTCTTTAGACTGACTTTTCCTCACCCTGCCTCCTCCTCCTCTGCCCCACCCAAGTTGTTGCACCGAAATAGAGCTCTGAGCCGATGCTCTGGGTGGCACCCTTTACCAAGAGCTCTCCTGGCATCAGCCCTTCCTGTGGCCTCCACCTTGTCAGTTCTCATTAGATGGCAACTCTTCAGTTGTACATTGAGGACCCTGAGAGACTGGGGGGAAAAATGGCAGAGATGGGTTTGGGACAGAGAGCAACTCCCATGACTCAGAAACGTTAGGGAATGCTAGTTTCATCATGGAGATTAAAGAAGACGCATTAACTATGGGGAAGGCACATAGGTCACTTTAGGCTATAAGTGTCTCATGCTGCAAGTAATAGACCATTGATGCGGAGACCAACCTCACATAGAAGGTCAGCCCCAAAGTAGGGTGGCTCCAGGATGGGCTATTTAACTGAGATGTGGCCCCAGGTCAGCCTCAGGTACCTTGGTTCTGTTCCTCTTCTCTGTTGAGCCATTCCCTCTGCTTGACCACAGTTCTTTCGTGGCTGCAAGATGGTTGCCATAGCGCCAGGCATTGCATGCCCACACACCAATCTCCAAAGTCAGGAGAAGCAGCAGTGTCTTACTTCTGCATCTCTTTTTAAAAGCAAAGAAGTCCTTCCCCACATGCCTCTCACCTGACTTCCTCTCCTATCTCACTGTCCAGATTTGGACAACAGTACTAAACTGTGGGACCAGGAAGGAGAACTCTGCTTCCCAGCCCCAGTGATGGACTGAGACCAGGTACTCAAAGGCTCCATGAATTTGGATGGGAGAAAATTATCTCTTTATTTTTATTAACCTCTAACTCAAAGTTAACATGTCCTTTGAATGTGAATATAAGCCAAAAATCACAGTAAAACTAGTGTACCTATGATTTTATCACCAATGGAAATCACAAGTAATTTTATATCATGTTGCAGTAGTTGCAGGAATTTCAGCATGGTGTTGACTCATCACTACCTTGAGATTTTAGATGTCAAACCTATTGCTCAATCTTGTTATTTGGTGTGTTAATGAAGAAGTACATATATTGACTAAACCCTGACGTGGGTGGGTTTTTTTTTAATATTTTAATAACTTTCGGTGTAATTCATTTCCTTTGTAATCCTATGTGTTTTAATTAATGTATCCAAAAATACTATTCTATGAAGAAGTGCATAGGTTTCCCTCAACTGTCAGCAAGTCCCAGGGCACAAAAAATAACTTAGATCAGTTTGTGTTTTCCTGAGTCACACGCAGATATCACAGGGAAAAAGGGCAGAGACTTGCCAGCAGGGGGAAGGGGAAATGGCTGTTGAGTGGCAGCCATCAGACCTTCCCACAGCCAGTGCCTGTAGACTCGGGCAGCCGAAGTACCACCAAGTGGTTCCAGCCCTGCTGTTGGCCAGCTGCACTTAATTTGCAGCCAGATCTCCCAAACTTCAGGTGTCCATTATACCATCTATGTGCTATTGCCAAGTCCAGCTAGCCTCTATACTGTTATCTCCTTCATATTTTTCCTTAAATCACCCTGTTCTTTCTGAAACTATTTTAAAAGGAACTTTTTTAAATGGAAGCACATCACTGATCGTAAATGAAAGGAAATTTTAAAAATAAATACCGAGATTGCAGATCAGTGTTAGTGAACTCTGGCTAAATCCTCTTTGCCTGCGAGGCTCTGAGCCTGAAATCCACTCTGTTTTTGTTAGAGATGCTAAAGGCAGATTAGCAGTAAACCAGAACTTCTTCCTTAACTCAGTTTGTAATTGTCATTCAGTGTCCTATCACTGCCCCACCTGAAATAATTCAGTCCCTTGGAAAAGGCAGGGTGATGATAGACGCTTCATTTTACAGCTGAGTGACCCTACCTGCAAAGGGAATGAGGTTAAGCCTGACTTAGCTTTCATGAACATGTCATCTCTTAATAATCACTTCTTTCTAAGAACTCACAAACTGCATTTCAACCACTGCTCCTGGGATTTGGTCCAGGACAGACTTTAAGCTCTCTTACCTGTGGTTCATGGACTTCACCATCTTTCCTTTTCTTTGCTCCATGCTTTTTTCCCTTTTTAAAGGTCAGACTAGCATTTGCCTGTCTCCTTTCTGACAACATCTCATCTGTTCTTGGGGACCCATCAACTACCGGTGAATTGATGAGGCTTGATGTTACTCAGTGGGACTTGAGCAGGGAAGACATCAGTTTTGGAATCTAGCGGCTGAAGAGACAACCCCTCTTGGCAGAGCCCCAGAGCTCTGAGAGAGACAAATAGAGGAGCAGAGCCCTAAAATCAGAAGACAAGGGCCTGCACCAGAGTAGTTTTGGCCCTGGTCCCAGCAGGAGAGGAACACACCAAGGGGATTGAACTGGGTGTGCAACTTCGGGGTGCAGAGCCAGGAGTTGGAATGGGAGTGTTTGAGAGTTGGAAGGAAACTCCGAAGTCTAATCCCACCTCCCACCCCAAGATGAAATCACAAATCCAGTGAAGTTAAGTAATTTACCATAAAGTCATACAGCTAGCGGCAGAGATGAAATGAGAACCCCCTACCCTGAGCTGTTTCACTTTTTTTTTTTTTTTTAACTATTTACTTATTTATTCGGCTGCACCAGGTCTTGGTTGTGGCATTTGGAATCTTTAGTTGCAGCACTCGAACTTCTGGTTGCAGCATGTGGGATCTAGTTCCCTGACCAGGGATTGAACCTGGGCCCCCTGCTTTGGGAGCATGGCGTCTTAGCCACTGGAGCACCAGGGAAGTCCCTATTTTCATTCAGTCTTTAAGCCTCTAAAAAAGCACACTGTCCTCCGTCCACTGACGGTGTGGAAACAGGTCTGGGGTCACTCTCCCACCCTCCCCTCCTCCACCCTCCTCTCCCCCTCTCCTTCCTCTTTCCTCCGGGCCTTGTTTGACCCCTTCTCCCTGTTGCTCTGGTCCTCTCTCTTCCTGGCATGTCTCCAGGCCCTCGCCCTTGCCTGCAGCTCTGCTTCTCCCGAGCCCTCTCTCATTCCTGGGGCCTTCCAGGGCTGGTCTTGAAGCTGGAAGAGAGGATGTTCTTTCATGTCATGTCAACCTTTGTGCCCCCATTCACCTATCCTTAACGTGAGGGGATTGCTGGCGGACATCTTTATGACGGGAGATGAGGAGGAGACCCCTCCCCCGCCCAGAGGGTTTGGAGAGAGCACGCCTTCCATCTCCTCCACTAAAAAGATTCTAGCTGTCAAGTGTAGTGGGACCTAGGGGCTGCGCTTCTCTTCTTTCCTGTTCGTCTCTGGACCTCAGAGAACACAGGCAGCAGAAGCTCTGGGTGCACCAGGATGAGGCCACAGCTGCAGTTTCCCGGCCCTGAGTTAGAACCAGCAGTGATTTTTTTTTTTTTTTTTTTTTTAAATAATTCAGGCAACCCCATGGTGAAGGACAGGCTGACACTTGCCAACCATGCTTTTACAGCATTTTTTCCTGGAACTGTTAGTTGTGTGCGTGTTTACACGCTGAGTGTGCCTTGTGGGCATGTTTGTGTGTGAGCCTGCACTGACATCCCTGGAGTAGGCCTTCTACAGAACGTCTCAACCGAGACACTTTTCTTAATGGTTTGAAACGGCAAATGTTATTGTCTTTGAGTTAAGTGGTTCAATTAGCACTGATTGGAAAGAGTGGGATGAACTGGGGAAACACACAGGCTGTTTGATAACAGCCTCGGGAACAGAGGGAAGGAGAGAAGGTGTCACCGACTAAAACAGCTCCCAGGGGCTGGCCTGTTCCTCTACATGGCTGGAGGAGAGAGCTTCCCGGACCGATTTTTGGTTTGGGGGGCAAGTTGTTGTTGTTGTTTAGTCAATGAGTCTTGTCTGACTCTTTTGCAACCCCATGAACTGCGCTGTGCCAGGCTCCTCTGTCCTTGGGATTTCCCAGGCAAGAATATAGGTAGGAGTGGATTGCCATTTCCTCCTCCAGGGGATCTTTCCAAC
Organism: Budorcas taxicolor; assembly: GCF_023091745.1. NCBI lineage: Eukaryota > Metazoa > Chordata > Mammalia > Artiodactyla > Bovidae > Budorcas > Budorcas taxicolor. Next base: position 94,111,369 of record NC_068913.1, read on the forward strand.
CCAAGAATCGAACCCAAGTCTTCTGCGTCGGCAGGCAGATTCTTTACCACTGAGCCACCGGGGAAGCCCTTTGGGGGCAAGAACAGGAAGTTGTTTGAGGAAGTAACATCAGCGTGTGTGTACATCACCTCTGCTGCTATGAGTGATCTCTCATCCTCCATGTACAGTATTCGTCACTCTGAGGCGTGTCCCCTCTGCTGACTGGCTTGGCCCGATAGGATGCACTCTGGTTTGCAGTCCTTCCAGCTCTCCACGCAGGTTCTTATATTCCATCTTTCTGTCCACCAGAGACCTTGGAGAGAAGGTTAACCACACTGCAAAGCAGAGCTTCCAGGCAGCTTCAGGGATTTCCACTGCACAGTCCTTCCACCTTTCTTTGTGAGTCTGTGCCCTCCCCAGTCTTTTCTCTTTACCACTTTTTCTCTGCTGCCCTATCACCAGCAGATCCGGCATCATTTCAAGCCCCAGAGCTTTTCATTCCACCTTCCCCTCCAGCTCTGAGTTTCCCGGCACCGTGGAGGGCTCAGGGATTGATCTGTCTCTGTGCCTCGTCCCGCAGAAGGTTTTCTCTTTCCGCTCTGGATAAAGGAAACAAGACCCGGCTGCTCCGGCCTTTCATCTCCCAGCCATCGCCCTCCCTGGCCCTTCCTCTCAACAGCTACTCACTTCCCAAAGCTCCCCTGTTCCTCCAAGGCCTTCCAAGGAGGAGAGGTTTCTCTTCAGTTGCCATCCTGACACAAGGCCCATCAGTTCCCCTCTTCCTTCCATTGCCTCTTGGGTCCACCATGGTTCCAACCACCCTCTTCTCTTGACTCACTGAAAAGACCAGAAGACCAGAGCTTCCCGTCTGGCACCATATTAGTACAACAGGATGGTGTGATTGTTGGCAATGAGGACTTCAGAATCAGAAGCCCACTTTTGAATTCCAGCCCTGTCACATACTGGCTGCATGGCCTTACAGAGAAGCACTTAACTCATCAACCTTTAGTTTCCTCTTCCATAAAACTGGGGTGATATTAGTAAGCAGAGCTATGAGAGGAAAGTCACCCGAGAGCCCTGGAGCACAGGGAAGGAGAGATAGTCAGGGAGACAGAGCTTCTCTGCAGGTGATGTGGAGGTGAAAGAGATTCTGGGCTGGTGTCTTAGGGTTATTGAAAGAAAGCTTTACTAAAACCAGGGAGGCCACGGTTAACACACACATAGGAAAGACTTGCCTGAGAGCACTGCATTCTGTATTATCCAGAAGGATTAACCTTCGGGACACCTCTATCCCAGATAGATAGCCTCGGGTACCACATGGTTGGTCCCAGCCCATCTCCATGAGAAGGCTGAATCAAGAGCTAGTGTACATGCGTGTGTGAGAGACGCATGAACAGAAAGAGATGTTTATCCAGTTTTCACTTTCTCTCTTTTCTCTTTTCTGTATGTGGAGGGTTCTTCTATTTGAATCCCCCTAAGGAAACAGTGGTTTTTTGCAAACCACTGTGTACTGACCATCTTTTAAAAGATATTTTTATATCCTGTTTAGACAGCCTGAGTCAGAGTGATCCAGCAGATCCTGAAGAGAAAAGGAGAATGAGACTCCCCACACCTCACCTTCTTCCACTCCCCCACACCCCCATAAGCTGCCCTTGTGTGGAGAAAAGGCCTCTGCAAGTTTCTCACTCACCGACTTGAGCGGTTCAGTTACTTCATCATAGCAAGGAGATCATTGCTACCAAACCGTCCAGAAACAGGACCTTATGGCCATGTAACATCCAGGGAGCTGGACTCCAGGAGAGTCCCATGTGCCCCTCAGATGCCATGGGAACAGATTTTGAACAAAAATCTATTTCAGCCTCCAGTTCCCTGGCTCAATTTTTTTTGGTCCTCTCTCACATCATTTCCCCCTGGTCTTTGGGCCCAAGTCCCTCTTACATTCATCACGTTGCCTGCAAATCCACCTTCTGTGCTGCTGCCAAGTCCCTTTTCTGCATTCCCACAGCCATCTACCTGTGACCCAGCCAGCCCTCCCTGGAGAGTTCCTATAATTAACTGAGAGAACCAGTGTTCCAAGAAGATAGGCAGAGCTGCTGGTGTGAGGGGCCCTGGGAAGAGACAGAGCCAAGTCAGCCCTCCCGAGCTGAGGAAGAGCATCATTGCTGAGACGTTTCTAAACTCTTCTCTGCTTCATCTCCATTTTTAATGTAGACTCGTACCCCAGATCCACCTCTGGGTCCATGTAAAAGGCAGTAGCTTCCACTCACCTAAAAGCTAAAATAGGAAAGCTTGCAGAGGGTAGTATTCAGGCCTGGCCCTTCCCTGGTTCTGCCTGGTGTTCTCTGCCTCCAGGGCTTCCCACAGGCTCCCACCATAGGGTTCTCCTTCTCAGCCATATTTGTGCATGCATGCTTAGTCACTCAGTCGTATCTGACTCTTTGCAACCCCGTGGCCGACTGTAGCTCACCAGGAATTCTCCAGGCAAGAATGCTGGAGTGGGTTGCCATTTCCTTCTCCAGGGAATCTTCCTGACCCAGGGATGGAAACCACACCTCGTGCATTGCAGGCAGATTCTTTACCATTGTGCCACCTGGAAAGCCCAAGTGTATTCACCAAATCCTTACTTACGGAGCATCTTGGAGCCACGGTGCAAGTTTCAGTTTCTGCTCCTGGGTCTGTCTGCCCTTCCTAAGATTTAGGCGAAAGCCCTGCAGGCCGACTTATCACATTTGAGATGCACAAGATTGTGTTCTGCTAGGACGGAACATCAAGGTTCAAAATTTCTTACAAGTATGGAGAAAGATGGGCTGCAGCTTACAAGGTGAAATGTAATTTACCAGTTGTAACGAATACAGAGTGCTTTTTTAAGTTCAAAGGAAAAAAAATCAGTTACACAACTACAAGATGAAGGTGACCTATCTTGATGGCAGTTCATTTGAAAATTACCCCAGGGCATTTTGTTTACTACAAACTGTGTACTAACAACAGTGTGAAATGATTGATAAAAATGACTGCAGTAGAGAACAGTATAGATCAAACGAGGTGATTATTTGCATGTGCTTAAGCAACTTCTGGGATTCTGTGTTCAGTTTTTAAAGCATTTTTGATAAGTTCAGCATTCCTGGGAAGGGACCAGATGGTGTAGAGGGTGGGTGGGATCCAGGTGCAGGGAGTAATAGAAATGAAGAAACAGAATAAACGTTAATAACATAAATGGCTGTCACATGCAGGGAGCAGACACTTTCGGGGGGCTTGCTACACACCATGCTAGTCACTCACACCTGAGTCTTTTCTCACCTGCTTCTCAGAGCAGCCTTCAGAGCCAAGAGGTGTTTGGGCTCAGGGAGCTTTCCCAAAACTACCCACAGGTAAATAAGAAAAAGGGATCAGACTTGTTCCAAATTGCTCCAGACTACAAATAAGAGGAAGTACAGGTTGACTTGAAAGATGACTTCTAAATAGTGGAATGGACTCTTTAGAGAGTTCCTTGTTAGGGAATATTTTGCTAGAAGCAGACCATCTCCTGGGAGCATGAGGAAGACGTCTGGATTGGGGAGGAGATCGAGATGACCTTTGGTTCAGATGGGGTGTTCTGTAATTTCCGTGGGCTGAGGGCAGCATTAGATACAGGGGAGCTGCTGGGCAGCGGAGCAGGGAAGGAGGCTAGAAATGTCAGCTTACCCTCTTCTGCTTTTGCCTTGCTTGGCCATTTATACCAGCCTTCGCCTGGTGCCCCTTTCTGCTTGTCTTCCCACCCAAGAATGGGCATTTTGAGGAGGCTCCATTCTGCCTCCTCTCCCTCATTGGTATAGTCTGCTCTGCAGCAGCATCCCCCAGGGGGGGTGTGGCCATCCTGGCTCCAGACAGAACTGTCTTCCAAGCCAAGATGTTGACGAGGTCTGTATATGTGTCTGCATGCTCACACTGCAGCCTGATCGATGCCTGTCAGAGCTCAGCATCAGAGTGACAGCCGCACGCCTGGCTGTTTGCTGAACACCACTCGTCCATCAAGGGAAATCAGACGAAATCCATCTTCTTGTCCAAAGCCTGGCCTGATGGGCTGTGCCTGGAATGCCAGTCTTATATCCCACCCCACTTTGGGCCCTGAAAACCATTCCCCTGGGACTTTAGAGTTACTACGATGGGTCCCCTGGGGCTGGAGATTTATAGTCAGTAAAATGATGTGAAGAGACCAATTTCAGCCCCTACCCTTTAGGAACTTCCAGTTTAGAGCTGGTGGCTGCTGTCTGGGCAGTGCAGGTCTGATGCATACAGAATTGACCCACAGTTACCTTGAATTAATTGACATAAAAATAAACCATAAATCAAATGGATTGGATTTAAAATTTTGCAGATGTGTTTTGAGCAGAGTTGTGGACAATTGGTGGGGAAGGGTCTCCTTAAAAGCGCTCATTAGAGGCAATTATGGGGTTTTGAGGCTTTTGAATTGTTAAGGACAAGTTTTAGCAAAGGTTCTGTGTTTGTAAACCACTTGGGGCTGCGCTGTCGCCCTGTGTCTTGGCAGGAAGCCAGCTAGCAGCTTCTCTTTGCCCTCCCTAAAGCCTCTTTTATCCTGTACAAGCCAGTGCCTGAAACTTCAAAAAGACCCTCTGTAGCCCCTGCCACTCCAGCACTTCCATTTCCCAGGGCTGCTGGCCCTTAAGTGAAGAACTCTACCCTGCTCCCCACCTCGGTCCCAGGGCACCTCTCCCCCTTGCCTGCTCTCCCATCAGGGGTCTGAAAGACTCACAGGTGTCAAAGGAAGTGGTTGCAGAAAGTCAGTCACTTTAGAAGGAAATATATATATATATCTTTTTTCTCAGTAGCTAGAAGACTGTGGAGCAGGAAGTTGTTCAGAAGACAGAAGTGGGATGTCTGAATGGTGGTGGAAGGAGGTTTGCCCAGGAGCAAGAGGATGGAGCAGAGTGACTGAGAAAAATGAGGGGCTTGGGGACAGGGAGGGTTGCAAAGCCCGCCAGCAGAGGACGGGGACTCTGGATGAAGGGGAGCCTAGGGAGAAGCCAGCGTTTGAGTGGCTCCTTCTGCTGCTGGTCCTCCCAGGGCCTTTCCCGCTCAGGTATTGCCCTCCTGGGGGTACGCCCAAGGGAATCAGCCCCAGCTCAGGCCTCCTCACCCGGAGCTGCTCTACTTCAGCTAGCCAAGCGCTCCCCCACCCCAGGCCTGGAGAGTACAGCAATCAGAGCTTTATTGCCCACACACAGGAGCCGCTCTGCAATAAAAGAAAATAAACCAAGGTAATGGGAATGGCTGGTGCAGGGGGCAGGCCCCCGGAGTGCTGGGCCGGCTGCTGCCCATCTTCCTTGCACCACTGAGCACCATTAAGGCTGCTGTCAGTAAGTCATCTGCGGTCCCCCTGGGCCTCCTTTCTGGGGCCAAGTGAGTGACCTCCGCCGTGGTCAGTCATAGCAGCAGCAAAGCAGCAGCATATACACACGCGCATCCTGGTTCAGGCTCCGTTGACCACTCCAGGACAGTAAGGCAGGGGCTGCAGAGGGGCGATTTTACCTCCGCATACAAATTGACCTCAAGACAAACCTTGAGATTATAGCCCCTGCTGTCCCGTATCTGGGGTGTAAGTGCCTGGTAACCCAAAACTGGGGCTTCCCTGATAGCTCAGCTAGTAAAGAACCCGCCTGCAATGCAGGAGACCCTGGTTTAATTCCTGGGTTGGGACGATCCCCTGGAGAAGGAATAGGCTACCCACTCCAGTTATTGGGCTTCCCTGGTGGCTCAGACAGTAAAGAATCCGCCTGCAATGTGGGAGACCTGGGTTCAGTCCCTGGGTTGGGAAGATCCCCTGGAGGAAGGCATGGCAACCCAGTATTCTGGTCTGGAGAATCTCCATGGACAGAAGAGCCTGGCGAGCTACAGCCCAAGGGGGTCACAAAGAGTCAGACAAGGCAGAGCGCCTCAGCACAGCAACCCAGAACTAGGTGCACGAGGTGGAGTCGGGGGATCCAGAAACGCCTGAGGGGAAGCAGAGGGAGGCCCCAGCACCTGGCCCGCCGTCCCCCCAGGGCCCCCGCCTCGCACGCACACTGTTCTCCACAGCAGATATTTATGCCTTGCACGGAGGTTGGCATCAGCAGCGGTTCAGAGTCTCCAATAATTTTCGTTTTGTCATGCAGCGTGTCTGGCCCTTTGACCAGAGAGCTTTTAAATTCCTCCTTCCTAGCCCTCTGTCTTCACCCCGTTCTCCCAGGCTCCCCCATCCCCGGCTGGATCCCAACTGGTTACTGAGTCTCAGCTTCTCCCCGACACAGGAGACACTAAATCTTCCCTGCCTGCCTCTCGACCCACCATCATTTCCCGAGCTCACCTATGCCCATGAATGCTTAATTTAAAACTTCTCCTGCCTCTCGGCAGCTTGTAATTCTGAGGCCGATTTCAGCCGAGGAGACAAAATGGGCTGATGAATGTACGCAGAAGGTGAGCAGAAAACCATACACAGCGTCTCTGATGTGGGGACAGGCTTTCTTAACCATTTGCTTTAATAAGATGGATATCTACAGTGGAGAGTTATTCTAATAGGATGGATATCTGCCTGATCTATTGGCCTGCAGGATGGTTATGAGTTTTAAATTTCCTCATCTCCACAGCAATAGATTCTCTGGGCTTTTCAATTATAAACTTAGTTTTCAGTTGGGGAAGCCAGAAGGATTTTGTTTCAGTAAGAGGACTAAAAAGGCAGATTCAGTCGGGGGCTTGGGAGACAGGCGGGCAGGAAGGTGTGCCAGGTTAACCTTATTCTTCATCTTACCTTCTCCACCACCCGCACCCTCCTGGACTCACACAGCAGGGAGGTGCTGTAGCCTGACCACCTCCACAGGCAGGCCCAAGAGAGTGGGTTACGGCCCATGGCTCTCCCAGTCAATAGGGGAGGTGGTGATGAGTTCCCCACTGCTGGGCTCATGCTGAGCAGCCAGCAGAGGAGAGATGCAACGAACCCCAGAGGGTAATGAGCCCAGAACACCACTGACTGGAGTGCTCAGCATGGGGTCCCTGGGAAGACAAGCTTGGGCAGATCTGTTCAGGGGTGGGGCGGGGTGGGGGGGCAGTCTTGGCTTTCTTAACGGCTTTCTTTCTCTCTACTGACTGATCACCCCTCGGCCCAAGAGCAGAGGAAGATGAGTGCCTCCTCTCCCAGGTCCACTTCGGGCCTTTCTCATCCTGCCTTCCTCACCCCTTCCCAGCCCCTAACGGGCTTCCCACTCCCTGGGTCAAGGCTCCAGAAACCTCTTAGACGTCTGGGAGTGCGACTCTCCTGGAGGTCAGTGACTGTTCAGCCCACTGGTTAGTGACGAGAGCCGGGCTCTGCATTTAGGCAGGATGGGGTTCAAGTCTAGCTTCTGTAGTTACCAAATGACCTTGGATAATTTCTTTAACCTCTCTGAGCCTTCATTTCCTTATCAGAAAAGTGAGACTAAAAACCACTGCATAAAAAGGTTTTGAGGATTAACTAAGGCAACAGGCACAACTGTGAACCTAATTCAGTGTGTTGCACACGGCAGTTGCCCAATAAGTATTAATTCCTTTCCTGCTTCCCTGGTGGCTCAGATGCTAAAGCATCTGCCTGCAATACGGGAGACCCAGGTTCAATCCCTGGGTTGGAAAGATCTCCTGGAGAAGGAAATGGCAACCCACTCCAGTATTCCTGCCTGGAGAATCCCAGGGACAGAGGAGCCTGGTAGGCTACAGTCCATGGGGTCGCAAAGAGTTGGACACAACTGAGCAACTTCACTTCACTTCACTTCACTTCACTTCTTCCCTGTGATAAGGAACTGTCGGCCTTTCCTTCAGATGTAGAAATGGAAACTGCAGTACCTTCTTGCCTGGGGCATGTGTGATCCGCGCCCTGCCCAGCCTGACTGTCCGATTGAACCTATATGCAGGGCAGTAGCTAGAAAGGTACAGCCATAATGTGGCAGGTCCTCAGAACAAGCCTCTGCCCCAGATACTATATGCAGGGACTGTGTTTGGATCAGTAATAAAGGAAAGAAAGGCCTTGTTTCTCTTCGATAATCTTCCTCTTATGTCCTTTGAATCAAACAGCCTTAAAAGCCAAGACAAATCAATAGATGAGTGCCAGTGATTGGCATCTGGATTTTCTTTTCATTTAATTCATTTACTAAACATCTACTGACTTTCCACTGTGTCAGGCTCCGGGCTAGGAATTGGGACCACAAAGTCAAGTAAGCTGTGTTTTTTGCCATCAAGGAGTTGGCAGGCTCAAGGGCTCAACAACTGAGTACAGGGTGATACGTGCTCTGCAACTCACAAGATTCTCTCAGAGTACAGCCGGGGATTCAGAAAAGACTTCCTGAAGGAAGTATCGCTTGCACTGATTTTTGAAGGATAAGTAGGCATCGGCCACGCCAAGGGTAGAAGAAGGACGTGGATTTCGGAGAAAGAGGCCAGTGCATCAGTTAGGAGTCGCACAGAGTCGGACACGACTCAAGCGACTTAGCAGCAGCAGCAGCTGATACAGACCACATTTGCTTAAACAAGTTTAAAGTTTACATCTTTTTTTATATAAATTTATTTATTTTAATTGGAAGCTAATTACTTTACAATATTGTAGTGGTTTTGCCATACATTGACATGAATCCATCACGGGTGTACATGTGTTTCCCATCTGAACCCCCCTCCCACCTCCCTCCCCATCCCATCCCTCTGGGTCATCCCAATGCACCAGCCCTGAGCACCCTGTTTTATGCATTGAACCTGGACTGGCGATCTGTTTCACATACGATAATATACATGTTTCAATGCCATTCTCCCAAATCATCCCACCCTCGCCCTCTCCCACAGAGTCCAAAAGACTGTTGTATACATCTGTGTCTCTTTTGCTGTCTCGCATACAGGGTTATCGTTACCATCTTTCTAACTTTACTTCTTTCTTGTTAAAAGAAAAGTCTGGACGTAGGCAGTCCTGAACAGGTCCAGCAACTCCCAGCGTCAGCAGGGGTCCAAGCCCCTTCATCGCCCTGCTCCACTCTCCTTAACACGTGGATTCCATTCCCAAGATCCATGGTGGCCGTGGAGCTCCAGCCATTCATATCTTCCTTCCTGACAGGATGCCAAGAGAAGGGGAGAAAGCCCAGCAAGAGCAGATTACTTTCTTAGAAGTCCCGCTCAGAAGTCTCAGCTGAATCTCAGTGGTGTGACCAGTGAGAGAGGGGACAATCTGTAAGCCTGTACTAAAAGGATGCCTGTTACTAAGGAAGAAGGAAAGAGCAGAAATTAGGAAATGGAAATTGTGCCACAGACAGCGTGTGCCTGGGCACAGAGCTTCAACACTGCCATGTCTGTTTACGGAACACATAGTATTATCTGCTTGGATCAAGGAGTCCAAGTAGTAAGCAGGAGAGGAATTGGAGGTGGTAGGAGATGAACCTAGAAAAGCAAATCCACATTTTCCACCAGGTCTGAAGGCTTTGCTGGTTCAGCTGAAGGGGGCATCTGCCAGGGCACCAGGCTGAGCTCAGCACCTGCAGTCCAGATCCCCTCCTATCTCAAAGAAAAGCCCCCGTGTGGCTTTAGAGGTCACACAAGCCCTGCCAGGGCTTGGCCCAAGCTAGAATGTATATTGGCCAAAGGCCCCTAATTTTTCCCTTAGAGAACTAGAGTTTGGTCACACTGTGACCTGGATACAATTAAAATGTGTTTCTGGGAGCTTCCGGGGCGGTCCAGTGGTTAAGACTCTGTGCTTCCACTGCAGGGGTGCAGGTTTGATCCCTGGTTGGGGAACTAAGATCCCACAAGCCTCCCAGGGCAGTGAAGAAAAAAAAAATTGTTTGTCTTCTCACTCCAAGTTCTTGACCCAATAGGAAGAGCCAACATTTATTGAGTGTTCACTGTGTGTCAGACGTTATTCTGAATGCTGCTTCATTTAAACCTCACGTTTTCCTTATAAGCGAGTTATTCCATTTTGTTACTCCCAGGTTACAGTTTGGAGAAACTGAAGCATAGGCTTAAAATAACTCACCCAGGGTTACTAAATGGCAGAAGCTGAATTTGAACCCAGGTAGACTGGGCTCCAGAGCTTCACTCGTAACTGCGGTTTAGTTCTGCCAGTGCGTGAGGTCTCCTATAACGGGAGAAAATCCTGGGATCCAGGCAGATGGGTAAAGTTAGGACTAGGCACAGAGCGTTTTGCTGTCTCGCTTGCAGGGAAGGAATGAACACTCAGGCTAACGGACCAAGCCTGGTCCGGGCTGGGACATGTGCCTTCGTCCCCTCCTTCTGCATCCTGTCTCCCCAGTGATTCCGATTCTGGTCACTGTGGTCCATGAAGAGACGCTCCATCTCATTTTTCTCCTTCTTGCCTCCCAGCCAGCACGACTCTGATGGGGTTTTGCGCTTCCTCTTTAGGTTCCTGTCTTTTCTTTCCTTTCTGCCTCCCTGAGAATGTACAGCATCCACCCCTGACTTAGCTGTCCTAGACCTGTCCCTCCAGGTCACTCTAGTGAGCTCTTCTCCTAAGCGGCGTGTACCTCCTCATGGCCTCTGCTCTCTCCGTCATCCCTTCTCTCTCTTCCCTCTTAATATCTGCTGCACCTCCACTGACTTCAGCATCCCTTTCTGTCCTGAAATTCTACCCTCCTTCCAGCTCCTCCACAACCAGTCACCCATTGTTTTCATAAGTGTGGCCCAAGTCAGTCTGCACACTAGCAGGTATTTGCCCTGTCCCCGCCTGTGATGCACCGCCCATCCTCTAATGCCCAGCCCCTCCCCTCCGAGGAGAGTGTCCTGACTCTCCAGCCCTCCAGAGTTGGCTTTTCTGAACCCCTCCAGTACCTGCTGTCTGTGCTACTGCTGGATGGTCGTGTGGCTTTCTCTCTTGAGTTGCTGTGATGTGGCCTCACTGTGTCTTCCCCACTTAAGTTCTTTGAAGACAGTATTATTTTTTCTCTCCATTTGGATCTACTGCAGTGCTTTTGGATCTAATACAATGCTTTTCTACTTAGTAGATTCCAAGTAACTATTTCTTGATCAATTGATGACAATAATTCCTAGGTCTCTTTACACATCCTTAATGTTTATTATCCGTTTCAGTTCCTTTAGCATTTGTTTGTCTCCCCATTTTGAAGAATCCTGATCACTTCTGGACTTTGTCATCTCTTTAATCAGCTCAACTGGGCAGCCCTAGTCCTTCTCCAGCCCCACTGGATCTGTCCAGAGATGCAAGGCTGAACTGCAGTGACCTCCCCTTGCAGGGTACCTTGTACCCCATTAGAGCTTAAACCTGTGTTTTCTGCTGCCTGGCCTGGAAGCTGTCTCTGTGGGGGAAGCTCCCACAGCAGCCAGGATATGGCCATGTAGAAGGTGCCGCCGGAAACAACAGATTCTCCATCAAACACCTTCCAGCACTGCCTGGAATCCTGCTGCTCAGAACAGGCTGTGGGAACTGAGGGTCAGTTGAAAGGTAACAGGCCTACAGCCTCATTCAGAGACCATAGTGCAAAAGCTCATGGGTTGATGAGTCGAGCAGTTGATTCAGGACAGATCCAAACTGAAAGTGTTAGTTGCTCAGTCACGTCCCACTCTTTGTGACCCCATGGACTACAGCTCGAGCCCACCAGACTCGTCTGTCCATGGGATTCTTCAGGCAGGAATGCTGGAGTGGGCAGCCATGCCCTTCTTCAGGTGATCTTCCCGACCCAGGGATCAAGCCCGGGTTCTCCTACATTATAAGTGGATTCTTTCCCGTCTGAGCCACCAGGGGAGCCCAAAAGCACTCAGACAGAGTTCTTTGTTAGGAAGAGTCAATCAGGGCAGACTTCCTGGAACACAGAAGTGGTGTTAGGTCGCCCCTTTACAGTCAGCAGAGACTTCCCGAAGCAGGTTGCCTTAGCATTCCTGTCCTGGTGAATGAGCTAACATCTCTCTGAGTGGGCTCTGCCACTCCGCGCCTCCCTTGGCTGTGCAGAGGTTGCTGCTTTTCTGCCTTTTACAGCTGTGATGCAGAGTTGTGGCCTCAGAGACAGGCAGGGCTACAGGAGGCCAGGTGGGGTCAGGCAGCTCACACAGCAGGCAGATGAGCTGGGCCAGGGTCACAGGTCCTTGGCAGGAAGTTAGAGGCCAGGAGGTTAGGGAGATGGGGTGTGAGCTCTGGCTCATATACTCTCTAAGAAGGTACAAGATGCTCAGAATCTCTCCTAGCCTCCTTTTTCTCTCCAGCCTCCCTGAGTCATCTGTGTGAGAGCAGCATTAAGACAGAGGATGGAGAAGAAATCAAATTCGTAAATGGTGTTTACACTGAGTGGCAGGGCAGGAGCCGTGAAGCTTTTTTCTGAGGGCACTGCGGCGGAAAGTCCGTCCACAGTGGGAGAAGGCACGCTGGCAGCAGTAGCCTGACCTCCATCAGAGCAGCCTTCAGCAGGCAGTTAGGCTTAGGCAAAGGTCAGGCTCACTGTGCTTCTCCAAGTCAGACATTCTCTTTAAAACCTTAATTGCGACTTCTGGGAAATCTTAGCTGGAGAGAGTAAAGGTTTTCTTCTCCTGTCTCCACTTCAGAACACAGCTATCTTGGAGGAGCGCTCCCCACATAGAGCAGAGAGCAGTTGTCAGTGGAATTCTGCTTAGTGCGGCCAGACTGGGAGGTGCATCAGGGCGAATGAGGCTGCTGTGGCCCCATTGAGGGGGACACAGGACAGCGCCTCCCTGCCCCAGAATAGGGCACCATCAGCCTGGGCAAATGGTAGCTCTGGGAGGCTACCCGCAAGCTCCTGGGACCTCGTTAAGCTGAATTGTACTGGGGATGTTCGGTTGAAATGGGAGAGAGAGAAATAATTGTGATTAATGGGACCCTGGCTCCCATTAAGAGGACAGAGAGTCATGTCAACAACAAGCTGCTGACCCATCCTACATATTGTCCTTTCCTATCGCTCATATTTCATGCTCTCTTGCATCCGATCTCACTCCTGTGGCTTAGGAAACTTGCCGGAGTTGATTACAAGGCCCAGGACAGCATCACGAGGCTGTGCCAGTGGAGAAGGACTGTGGTTCCAGTGTGGAGGAGCAGAGTACTTACACCGCCCGTGCCCATCACTCCCAGCCTGCCTTTGAGCAGAGGCAACTGGGGCCTGGCTGCAGACCATAACCCAGCAGACTCTGGGTGCCAACTCCAGCCCTGCCCAGGGAGTTTGGGAGGGCTTAGGGCCTATGAAAGCTCCACTTTAACGGTGTAAGCCATGACATTTTTAAATCGTCATTTGCAGTGAGGAAGCTCAGCCTCAACTCACAGAAGAGGGCAGGGACCAGGGTCATTAACCGGGTGGGTCTGGGCTCTGGATGGCTGCATTTATCCCAGTCTCCAGCTGTATGCACCCAGACCTTATAATGGGGGGCTTTTACTCATTGGCTATTCCTTGCATTACTGACTGGCCAGAGAGATCACAGGCCCTCCCAGTCCTCACTTCAGTTCAGTTCAGTCGCTCAGTCATGTCCGACTCTTTGCAACCCCATGAGTTGCAGCACGCCAGGCCTCCCTGTCTATCACCAACTCCCGGAGTTCACTCAAACTCATGTCCATCAAGTCAGTGATGCCATCCAGTCGTCTCATCATCTGTCATCCCCTTCTCCTCCTACCCCCAATCCCTCCCAGCATCAGAGTCTTTTCCAATGAGTCAACTCCCTGCATGAGGTGGCCAAAGTACTGGAGTTTCAGCTTTAGCATCAGTCCTTCCAAAGAAATCCCGGGCTGATCTCCTTCAGAATGGACTGGTTGGATCTCCTTGCAGTTCAAGGGACTCTCAAGAGTCTTCTCCAACACCACAGTTTAAAAGCATCTATTCTTCGGCGCTCAGCTTTCTTCACAGTCCAACTCTCACATCCATACATGACCACTGGAAAAACCATAGCCTTGACTAGACGGACCTTTGTTGGCAAAGTAATGTCTCTGCTTTTCAATATGCTATCTAGGTTGATCATAACTTTCCTTCCAAGGAGTAAGCGTCTTTTAATTTCATGGCTGCAGTCACCATCTGCAGTGATTTTGGAGCCCCCAAAAATAAAGTCTGATGCTGTTTCCACTGTCTCCCCATCTATTTCCCATGAAGTGATGGGACCAGATGCCATGATCTTCGTTTTCTGAATGTTGAGCTTTAAGCCAACTTTTTCACTCTCCTCTTTCACTTTCATCAAGAGGCTTTTTAGTTCTTCATTTTCTGCCATATAGGTGGTGTCATCCGCATATCTGAGGTTATTGATATTTCTCCTGGCAATCTTAATTCTAGCTTGTGCTTCTTCCCACCTCCCAGTCCTACAGAGCAGTAATTCAGTTTCCCCACGTGACAGGAGGGTGAGCACACGAAAGGACAGCCCTCTCAAACCAGCACTGCCAGGACCCAAAGACTGCAGGTGCTGGGGCTCTATAGCATTGCATGGGGTATTATTTTCCTTACTGTGTTACAAGAGGTAACAGCCAGATTTACTGAAGTTAAAGTTACAAGTGGTTTGAACAGAGTTTGTGAATGTGCATCAGACGTGGTGCCCCAAAATGCCCAGATCTCCTCTCTACTGGGCCTGAGAGAGCAGCTCCTTAGTGGGGAGAGAGGACAGGGCTCTTTCTCTGAGGCCCGTCCAGGGGTGCAGGTCAGCAGGACTGCTGGCCCCTACCTGGGTGATGGCACACAGCACACACACGATGTGCTGCCTGGCAGGCTCAGCAGGCAGGGCCAGGCTTCGTGATTGTCAGGTGAAGGCAGGATGGACTTAAGGAAGGATATGGTGACTCCAGGATTGGGGGGCTGCTTGAGAGGAGCCCAGAGGAGATGGTACCTTCTGAGCCAGCTGGATGGTGAGGGAGACATGAGGAGGAAAGGAAGGGGGCACAGGGCAGGGCATCTTCCTCTGGGGACAGTGGCTCCAGCTGTCTTTTCATGCCCTGGATCTGACATTCATCGGGAAAGATGGGCTTTCTGTGTTTCTGTGAGATTGTTTGCCGTTTCTTGTATTGAGTGCAATGGAATGAGTAAACTGCCTGGTCCTTAGCTGCCAGTGTGGAATTTCTGTCTGTTCAGGTCCTTCTCTCTGGTGCCTTCTTCTGGCTTGCAAGACGGATTGGTGTCTGTGGCACTGTTGCCTAGAGACCAGGTGATGATGAAAGAGGAGAAGCCCCCTGTCCCTTCCATCAGCGCACACACTCCTATCCCAGCCCAACCCCGGAGGGCCCCCCCAACCACAGCCCAGTTCTGACAGCTCTGACCTGGCTGAATGAGGCATTGGCTTCCTGTCCACACCCCAGGTTCCTCCATTCCAGCCGTTGTTGACTTTTCTCGGAAGTGTCCCTGCTCTCCTAGAAGGGCCAGAGACCTTGAGGGTTTCTCAGCCCTGTGCTCAGATGTTCCCTCAGGCTACCATGGCCCAACCAGCACACCCAGCCCCTGGCTTGGAGGATTTAGCCCCCGAGGGTGGCCCGGGGCCTCGCCCTGTCCTCGTAGTTCCTCCTCTAGCTGTCTTCCATCTGCTCGGCTTCTCACCGCCGCCTTGCTCGGGGATGGTGGCCAGGAGCAGGGGTTGTGGAGGAGGCTGGGGAGGTGCACACAGCTACTGCCTGTGCTGCCCAGATAGAGGCACCCGGCCTTGCTCCGGTTGTAGTCAGTACCGGCACAGCAGGTGCGAAACAGCCCCTTCTGCTCCAGGTGACGTCCAGGTGCCTCTGAGTCATCATAGGCTGAAGCCGGTTTGTGCCCCTCTGAGCTCCTCTGTGAGCAGACCCACTGTGGGAACGAACACCCTGTCACCTTAGAAGGGTTCTGGAAACAGGCCTTTTCCCGTTAGTCAGGTGCCAGTGGACTTGTCCAAAGACAGGGGAACTTTTCTGTCCCAGTGATGTGGAGAGGCTAGGACATCTATTGTGTGCCTACTATGCACCATGGACAGAGGAGCCTGACCTGCTACAGTTCCTGGGGTCGCAAAGAGTCGGACATGACTGAGCGACTGGACAACAAGCCGTTAATAAATGCCCACAATGAATGCTCCAGTTAATATTGGTGTGAAAAAGGTGCTGTGAGGAAAAGCATCAAGTATATAAAGGTGTGGTCCGAGTGTGTAGACGCTTGGTGGATAGGTTGAGTCGGAGCTCACAGATGTAGCAATAGGAAGAAGTGTTCTAGCCAGGGGGAGTGGCCTGCCCAGAGGCCTGGGACAAAGCACCTGTGTGAAGCTGGAGTTGGTTTGGCATGACTCCAAAATAATGAGGGCCAGAATGGTTGGAAGGTGAGACCAGCAACAACCCAGTTTTATAAGGAATTGATCCTGTACTGTGCTGAGGAATTTGAACTTCAGCAGAGAATTAAGGAAAGGATTTTGGCAAAGAAAAAGGTGATCCGATTTGTTTGTTGGGGGTTTTTGTGTTTTTTTTTTTTTTGCAAAGTGACAACATCTACTGAGAACGTCCTATATGCCAAACATCTCTTAAGTGTTTGATTTGGGTCAGTTCATTTATTCTTTAATAAAACCCTTTTGAGGTAAGTGCCATTATGATGCCCATTTGACAAATAGGAGAAAACTTAGACCCAGTGAGGTTAAGTGACCCACTCGAGACCACATAGCTGGTAAGTAGGAGAGCAGGATGTGAACCCCGATGGTCTGGCTAACCACAGAGCTGCACTGCCTATGATAAGCCACACCCTGCGGCATCACAGGGGGGCGATTGGGAAGTGGTGAGGCTGGGGGCAGGGAGTGTTCCCCCAAAGCCAGGACCTGAACTCAGGGAGTGGCAGGAAGGACGAAGAGGGGGACAAGTCAAGAGGTGTTTATGAAGTAGGACCACTGTGACCTGGAGGTTGACTGTGAATGTGAAAGGAGTCCAGGATGATTTCTAAGCTGCTCGCTCTGAGTGAGACAAGAAACGCAGGTGGAAGTGCAGGTTTTATAGTGAAGACAGTGGATTCAGGATTGGGCTTGTTACATTTGAAATGTATATGATGGAGGTAAGTCCTAAAGAGCAGTCTGGGCTGGAAATAGGAGCGATGGTGTCATATAACTCTGAGCTGTGCAATACAGGGACTGTCCGTAGCTTCAGGTGGCCCCCCAGGGAATGTCCATATTCAGGGGGCGTGTTGGTGGGAGAGAATTCACAACTGAAACTAAGAAAGCATGCAGAAGGTTGGGAATCACAGAGGCCTTAAAAAAGAGCTTCGAAATAGAAGGCGGCGGTGCTTAGCTTTGTCAGACACCTGAGAAGAAGCTAATAAAATGGCGATTAAGAGGTCTTGAGTGACCTTTGAAGTGATAATCACGTTGGAATGTCGATCGGCTGTGTGAGATGGAGGAGTGGATGGAGGTGAAGGGAAAGAGGTCCCTGGGTTAAGAGAGAAAGGTTGACTGGATGGGATGCAAGGTCAGAGCTAGGTTTTCTAGGATGAGTGAGATTTGTAGACAAAGAGGTAGATGCTGATAGAAAGGGAGTCGGGTGGTGATTAGAGGAAAAGGTGACTGATAAGAGACAGGTGCCCGAGAAAGCAAGAGAGTGTGATCTACAGCCAGGTCCTTTTTTTTTTTTTTTTTTTTTTGGCCACACCAAGGGCTTGTAGGATCTTAGTTCCCCAACCAGAGATTGACCCCCCAGCCTTTGGCAATGAGGGCACAGAGTCCTAACCACCAGACCACCAGAGAATTCCCTAGAGCCAGGTTCTTTTTCTCCAGTGTGGAAGGAAAAGAATTAATCACTAATGCCACCGTTCAGTTCAGTTCAGGCACTCAGTTGTGTTGAGCTTTTTGCGACCCCACGGACTGCAGCATGCCAGGCTTCCCTATCCATCACCAACTCCTGGAGCCTACACAAACTCATGCCCATCACGTCGTGACGCCATCCAACCATCTCATCCTCTGTCGTCTCCTTCTCCTCCCACCTTCCATCTTTCCCAGCATCAGGGTCTTTTCAAATGAGTCAGTTCTTCACCTCAGGTGGCCAAAGTATTGGAGTTTCAGCCTCAGCATCAGTCCTTCCAATGAATATTCAGGACTGATTTCCTTTAGGATTGACTGGTTGGGTCTCCTTACAGTCCAAGGGACTCTGAAGAGTCTTCTCCAACACCACCAGTACAAAAGCATCAATTCTGCAGTGCTCAGCTTTCTTTATAGTCCAGCTCTCACATCCATACATGACTATTGGAAAAACCATAGCCATAACTAGATGGACCTTTGTTGGCAAAGTAATGTCTGTTTTTAATATGCTGTCTAGGTTGGTCATAGCTTTTCTTCCAAGGAGCAAGCATCTTTTAATGGCTGCAGTCACCATCTGCAGTGATTTTGGAGCCCAAAAATGTGGAAAAGATCAGTTTTCATTCCAGTCCCAAAGAAAGGCAATGCCAAAGAATGCTCAAACTAACGCACAATTGCACTCATCTCACATACTAGCAATGTAATGTTCAAAATTCTCCAAGCCAGGCTTCAACAGTATGTGAACCATGAACTTCCAGATGTTCAAGCTGGATTTAGAAAATGCAGAGGAACCAGAGATCAAATTGCCAACATCCACTGGATCATAGAAAAGGCAAGAGAGTTCCAGAAAAACATCTACTTTTGCTTTATTAACTACGCCAGAGCCTTTGACTGTGTGGATCACAACAAACTGTGGAAAATTCTTGAAGAGATGGGAATACCAGACCACCTGACCTGCCTCCTGAGAAATCTGTGTGCAGGTCAAGAAGCAACAGTTAGAACTGGACATGGAACAACAGACTGGTTCCAAATAGGGAAAGGAGTACTTCAAGGCTGTATATTGTCACCCTGCTCATTTAACTTATAGGCAGAGTACATCTTGCGAAATGCTGGGCTAGATGAAGCACAAGCTGGAATCATGATTACCGGGAGAAATATCAATAACCTCAGATACACAGATGACACCACCCTTATGGCAGAAAGCAAAGAGGAACTGAAGAGCCTCTTGATGAAAGTGAAAAACCTGGCTTAAAATTCAGCATTTAAAAAACTAGGATCATGGCATCCGGTCCCATCACTTCATGGCAAATAGATGGGGAAACAATGAAAACAGTGGAAGACTTTATTTTGGGGGGTAACAGTGCCACCGTGGGTGCTTTATAAAGGCGAAGTGTGGGTCCGCACAGAAATCCACGGTGGTTCAGGTAAAGCCTGAGAGTCTAGATCTGCAAAGCAGAGTACACCTGCCCCCGCACAGACCTTGATATCAGGAAGGTGTAAGGGCCTACAGAGGCATAGCTGGCATTCATATGTGACCCGATCTGGTTACCTTTGGGTCAGAGATTTGACAGCCTCACACAGTTCCTCCATGGGTCATGTGCATGCATGCTGAGTCGCTTCAGTCGTGTCCAACTCTTTGCAACCCCACGGACTGCAACCCTCCAGGCTCCTCTGTCCATAGGATTCTCCAGGCAAGAATACTGGAGTGGGTTGCCATGCTGTCCTCCAGGGGATCTTCCCCACCCAGGGATCAAACCAGTGTCGCCTGCAGCTCTTGCTTCACAGGCAGATTCTTTACTGCTGAGCCACCACAGGTCATACACTAATTTCTCCTGAGAAAAGAGGGCATTCGACTTCTCACCCCTAGTTCAGTCCCTGCGAGGCACAGGTACAGCCTCAGGGACTCTGTCTAGGCTTGGGAGAACTCCATGTGGCCCACACCGAGGGTTCTGGTCTCCAAGGGACCAAGTCTCCAGGTGCTATCTGTAAACTCTGGATGAGGAGCGGCCCTCACTGCTCTCTCTGGTAGGACCGCTCTTCTCTGCATCACTGGGAGCACGAGGAGAAGCTGGACCATTCAGGTGCACCCCACTCTCAGAAGGACTTCCAAAGCCAGCCTCGAGCTCAGAAAGCCTCTGGGAAAGGATGCCACTGGGGTGCCCTGCACAGGTGTAGGGCCCCCGATTGAGCCACACTCCCTGTGTGAACCTCAAGGAAGAGACAGTTAAATCGCCCTCCAGTCCGCAGCCTTGGGTTTTCCTAGGAAGATGAACAGTCTGCTTTCCTTATTGTCTGCACCAAAGGAACAGATTGCGTCAGTTTGTAAACTGTGTTACTGCTTGCAAAGGCCTGGAGTCAGCAGGTTTGCATTTCCCAGCAGACTGAGCGATGCTGATCGCCCTGGCTCCTCCTCTTTGCCTCAGGCATGACCAGGAATTGCCCCTGGCCCCCCACCTCTGGCATCCCACCCCGCACCCCTGAGGTATTCCAGGAGAGAAAGAAGGAAGCCCTGAGCTCCCAGCTGGGCCATCTCACCCAGTGCTCAGGCCAACCCTCAATTTCTAGGAGCTTAGTGGCCACTGTGCCAACCCGGGCCTGATTTGCAGGCATTCCTAGGGCCTTGGCTTAGACCAGCACACAAATGTCAGAAACGAGGTTTTCCAGAGAACAGTTGGCGCTGTGGGTTGGTCTCGAATGCATCATCTGGTCTGCAGGTTGTTGAGGGGCTGGGTAGTAACGCACTGGTAGGGGCTGGAGCCCTGCTACTCCAGGAGCACAGGGAAGTTTGGGATGGACCCTCACCTGCCCCCTCACCATCCACCCACAGTAATGTGGCCCAGGGGGCATTTCATAGGCACTGCCTCTGCGGCTCCCAGAGCGTTCCATTATCAATCGCGTCGTGTTAATGTTTATCATCTCTGAAAGACATCGGTGTGCACGCGTGGCCGCAAGTGGAGGGGAAGAGTCAGCTGTGTTAAGCTGCTACTATGTTAAGGTGAGGTGTCTCTTCAAGTTCACAGCTCCAGCGGCGGGAGCACATTACAGCAGTATGTATGGGGGATGGTGGCAACCCCGGCCGGCAGCGCGGCTGCCATGCGAGGCGGGAGAGGAGGCTCGTTGGCACTCAGATTGCTCTGGATTGCTACTCACCTACCCTGCAGAAAGCTCTGTTTGGGATGCGTGGGTGGAGGAGAGCTGGAGTGCCTTTCTTCCTCTCTCCCCGAGCTCCACCTTCCCCTCTCCACAGGCTCCTACTGGGCTGCCTGCCGGGCCTCCCCGCCGGCCCTTCTCTCTCTCAGCACCTCCCAGTCATACCGGTGCACCGCCAGTGCCGCCACCCCCAATCCCAGCTCATACCTTAGGAAGTTCTGAGCAGAAAAAACCTTACAAACCTGGTTGATCACTCACTGACACGCAGAGCAACTGCAGGGGGATGCCCAGCCCAGAAGAGGCAGAGCTGGTCCCTGGATGGCTGTTTAGTCCGAAGATTTTGCTTTGTGCCTCTAAGCCTTCTCCCCATCCAAGCCTCACTCCTCTCTTATTCCCAGTTCCAGGCTTGTTGCCGATGGCCTTGAGGTTACTGAAAGCAGGGCTGGGACCAGCCAGTGTATGGGGAGGATGGTGGCTTCTGCCTATCACTGGGACCCCTGATGTCACCTCCCCAGAGGTAGCGCTGAGCACTCCTCTGCCTTCAGGGGGAACATGCAGCCAGCATCCCCTCGCCCCCCTTGGGTAGGAAGTCTTCCTTCCCAGATGCTCCAGGGCAGGGGTGCCCTGAGCTGCTGCCTACCTGGGATCACCTGTCCTGCCCGAGGCAGCCACCTCCCTGGGGGGAGGGAGCGTCCCGGCAGCTGTGCTGCAGGAGTTCCTTGGCCTCCCAGCCTCTGGGGCTGAGGCTCAGTGATTTCCTCTGCTGCCTTGGGCACTGCGCAGGAGAAAGGATGAGAGGCTCTTGGGAGAGACTACCTCTCTTTCATTCTCCCAGTACACAAAAAGGGAAAGAGGGGTTATATGGGAGGGGAGACTCTCGCCACTCCTGCATTTTGCCGGAAATCCCCTCTGTGCTGTACCTCCTTGGGCTGCCCTAAGTCACCATCCAGAGCATGCCACCCCCAGCTGTGCGTCCTCCCTGGTTCAGTATCAAGTTCTCTTGCCCTGAGTGCCCCTGGCGGCTTTGTCGAAGCTAGCCTTTTCACGGAGGCAGCCTCCAGCACACTCCGCCCCCGCCCTACCATGAAGAAGGCTACAGGAGGGGCCCTTGGTCTTCCCAGCGTCACCCCCAGACTCAGAGCCACTGGACATCCATCTTGGCTCCTGGAGCAGGAGAGGCCGGGCAGCTAAATGAAGCCCCAAGGCGGCTGGCATTTCCTCTGGTCTTCCAGCTGAGCTCTCGCGTGTTCTTCCCCAGACACACCCATTACTTTCAGAAGGCTGATCGGCTGGGGAGGGCCTGGGCACGTGAGTCGTCCTCTCTGTAAGAACATCAGCCCTGCCTGCCTTTCACTCCTCTCAGCTCCTGCACACCCACCACCCTCACCTGGCTGGCCCCACATGGCTCCCCGGAGCAGAAGGTGCCTCAACTGCCTGGATGGGAGAATGACTCAGCCCCCTCCGCCCGCTTGACTGAAGCAGCTCCTGTGTTAAGAAGCTGGACAGAATCCAGACAAGAAAAGAAGGGGACCAGTTGGAGTGGTGGGGCAGGGATTGAGAATATGTTTGTGGCGGGGGCCAAGATAATCCAACCACTAGGAAAAGGGCCGTGAGAAACGAAACATGCTCGCCACCACCGCCGCCTTCCCTCCCTGGGTTGGAAGCCTGCCCCCATCTGCTCTTTTCTCCTCTCTCTTTCTCCCCTTCCCCATTCCCCGCAGCCACAGCCGGGAAGGGTGAGACCACAGCCTGCCTGGGTGGGAACTGAGGTGTGTGTGCTGCCTGGGACAGGAACACTTCCTCAGTAATTAGGAGACGTGCAAATTAACAGCCTGTGCCGTTTGTATTAATTTGGTAAATAAGCCAGAACAATTTCATTAGTGGCACATTAATGTGCTCGGGAGCAGGAGGACATGTCCCACTGTGAGGCAGCAGGGCCCTCTGGCTACCCCGGCCCACACAGCCCGGGACCGGTGGGTCTAGCTGCTTTCCCACTGGGCGTGGCTGGCCGGACCACACCCCCTGATTGGCCCTGTGGTGGAGAAAGATTCCCCACCCCTGCCCACTCTGATTAACCACCTCTTCCCTCACCTACCTCTCTGACTGAGAACCAAGGGAATTGAGCTCAGCCAAGCAGAGCTGCTGCTGGTTGCAACTAGCCTGACTGCTGTCAGCTGGCCCTGAGTTGAAGGAAGTGGATGCCGTTGTACATCACCAAAAACTCATGGTCAGAGTTAGGATTTGAGCCCAGGTCTGTCTGACTGCAGGATTCATGCTCTTTCTACCATGTCGTGGCCCAGTCAGTACACCCAGCTCTGGGGCAGATTTAGAGAACAAGCTTGGTTCCCATTGGAGCTGACAGGTCTGCGTGAGTGCTAAGTTGCTTCAGTGTCCAACTTCTTGCGATCCCATGGACTGTAGCTTCTCTGTCTGTGGGATTGATTCTCCAGGCAAGAATACTGGAGTGAGTTGCTGTGCCCTCCTCCAGGGACTCTTCCCAACCCAGGGATCAAACAAAAGTCTCATGTCTCCGGCATTGGCAGGCAGGTTCTTTACCACTGGCACCATTTTAGCTGGTGAATAGGGGCATTTTGAAATAACTGCTCCTCCCCAGGAAGTAAATAATTGAAGAAGCATTTGTGTGTCAAGCACCCTTTTAAGTGTTTAACATACTTACGTTGGCTCATTTAGTCATCAAAACACGTCTTTTGAGATAGGTACTATCACAATTCCAAGGTAATTGACTCACCAAAAGTCAAGGAGATGGTGAGTAAACGTCTCTGCTCTGGAGTCCATGGTCTTAACCTCTGTGCTCTACACTGGTCCCTGAGTGTCAGAGGGAGATATCCGGGCGAGGTGTTCAATTCACTGCAGGCCAAGGTTAGGGAAGCTGTCACAGGAAGATGGTGTTGAATCTGGAAGAGCTCAGCTCACGGGGCCTAGTTCAGAACCACAAAATCCCCGCCCACTCTGCCAGCGTCAGGAGCAGAGGACGAGAGATGCTGGCAGGTGAGCAGAGCACCCAGGATGTCCAGTGCGGCAGCACCTCCGTGTCCTTCAGCTCCTGAGGGTCAGGTCTGCCCTTAGACATCTAGGCTCTTGCTTCTGTCTTAACCAGAGTTATCACAAAGCCACCCCCTGCACGTGGCACGCCCTTCTCGGAGCCTCTCCTCCCCCCAGCTCCATGTGTTCCTAAGTCCCAGCATTTGGCAGTGAGGAAAGCCATCATCTGTCCCTTGCTGACATTGCTTGTGTCCACATGTACCTGTGAGCCCCTCAAGGCTATTATCAGCCCACCTGTGTACACACCAAATGCCCACATGAAGTGCTGTGGCAGCCCATGGTGATCACCCAAGGCCTTACCTCCCTGATGCCAGTGCCGTTGCAGGAAGCCCCCCAAGCCACTGGACAGAAAGTCCAGGTCTCTTCGTGAAACATCTCGTCCAAGATGCTGAAGAGACAGGCAGCCACGTTGTATATAGCGCATCTCACTTTACACCGCACTCCATGAGTAATGTCTCACCAACACTTGGGGTAGCCAGAAAGAGACCAAAAGAGGTTTCCTGTGCACTTGACAAGAGAGAGCCTCCCCTAATTCCAGTCTGCAGTTGGAGGCAACTTGCAGGAAATTTCTGCTCATACTCTGTATACCGGAGATCAAACCTGTCAATCCTAAAGGAAATCAATCCTAAAGGAAATCAATCCTGAATATTCATTGGAAGGACTGAAGCTGAAGCTCCAGTACTTTGGCCACCTGACGTGAAGAGCCGACTCACTGGAAAAGACCCTGATGCTGGGAAAGATTGAAGGCAGGAGGAGAAGGATGAGATGCTTGGATGGCATCACTGACTCAATGGACATGAACTTGAGCAAACTTCAGGAGATAGTGAAGGACAGGGAAGCCTGGCATGTTGCAAAGAGTTGGACACAACTTAGCGACTGAACAGCTACAACATCTGTATATGGTAAATCCTAATTATAAGTGAGCCCACATTTGTGAGTTCACTCACTTGCTGAAATTTGTTACCTCTGTCAGTACCCCTGCAACTTTTTGGAGCATTTGTGAATGTGCACAGAGCAGCCAGTCTCCCAGGGAGAACATTCCCAGCTGAGGCTGCACACGCAGTGGCTCTGCCTTCTTGTTTCAGCTCTCATCCTGCAAACAAATGTCCTACTCAGGTCTGCTTAGCACCAAGGTTTTCAGGGTTTCTGCACTTTATGTTGCAGTTAAAAATGGCCTCTAAGCATAGCGCTAAAGTGCTGTCTAGTGCTCCTGAGTGCAGGACGGCTGTGATGCGCCTTGAGAAAATCCATGTGTTAGATAAGCTTTATTCAGGCATGAGTGACAGCGGTCTTGGCTGTGAGATCATTGTTAATGAATCATCAATATGTATTAAATACAGTGTCTTTAAACAGAAACCATCATCGAAGCAGGTTGTGTATTGATAAGTTGATAGAAATGTAGCTGGAGTCATAGGAACCAACCCTGTGTTTCCCCGGGAGGCAGTGGTTCAGGATTCCCTAATTCCTTGTTCACAGTAACTTTATAGCAATAAGTATCACAGATAACTAGAGAGACTGAGTATGAATATATCTTTTTAATTAGAAAAATACCAAAAATTTGATGAGTCTTAAGATTGAGGCTTAAAGTTGAATAGAGAAATGGAGCTTTTACAGATATGAAGAGCTGAAAGTGTTAGTTGCTCAGTCCTGTCCAACTCTTTGAGAGCCCATGGACTGTAGCCCACCAGGCCCCTCTGTCCATGGAATTTTCCAGGCAAGAAAACTGGAGTGGGTCACCATTTCCTTCTCCAGGGGATCTTCCTGATCCAGGGATTGAACCTGGGTCTCCTGCGTTTCAGGCAGATTCTTTACTGCTTGAGCCACCAGGGAACCCCGTCACAGATATGGACCCATGTAATTTTATAGTCAAGTCACAGATTCTCAGCAGTGAGTGTGAAAGAGAGACATGATGAAAGATGAACATGTAGACCAACCTGGGAGTGCCCACTGCACCCTCGGTTTGCTCCCTGTATAGTCAAGACTTCACCCTGAACCCTCTGCGCATCTAGGCTGGGGCATGTCAAGCAAGGCCAGAAGCCCAGAGACCTAGGTGTAGCAGGAACATTGGCCCAGCCCCAACCCTCCTCTAAGACCAGCCTACCTTCCCTAAAGCCCCATTGTTTGACTGAGAAATTACTGTGGTGGCAGCAGCTGTAATAAAAGGGGAAGCGGGGACCCGCAGGCGACAGCTTTATCTCTCCCTCCACAGCCCAAGACGGATTGGGCAGCAGCACGGTGCCCAAGGCCAGAGATTTCTTTCCTCTGCGGCCGGCTGGGCCCAGGGGCTTGTCAAGCCCAAGTTAGCGTATCGATTGCCGGCAGGGAGAGGCTGGATACGTGTGAAGCCAGGGCTCACCTGCCAAGAGAGCCTGGCTGCTCCCCAGCGGTGCTGGCCCCAGGTGTGGCTGCTTAGTCACTCGCTGGCGTCTGCCCCGCAGGAGCCTTGAGAGGTCGGCATCTGGTTTGTGGCCTCAGAGGGTGAAGTGTGAATTAGAGGTTGGCAAGCAGGGTCTGAGCCTGGGCGCCTGACAGGAGAGACGGATTGTACCTGTCTGGTCGCCCCTGCAGCTCATGTCTCGGAGGATCTTTCCTCCACCGCAGGAACCTAGTGTGAGAGGAAGCCACGGGCTTCTCGTCACAGCTGCAGCGGCCCACCACGAGCCTGGGGGCTGGAGGGAGGGCTCGTGCTTGATCAGGGCAGCCTTCCTGGCTTTAGGAAAAGGACACCTGGCAGCGAACACAGTGGAAGAAGACGAGGCGCTGGCGTGGGCCTGGGAACTGTACCAGTTTGACTTGTTTTCAGCTGGGCATGAGGAGGGGTCTCGGGAGCCCCCGGATGCAAAGGAGTCCCATGGATTAGTGGTAGGAGCCAGTGTCGGCACTCCCACTCTACCCATTGTCTCATGAGCCCCCAAACACGAGGCAGGCAGTCCTCCACTCCTCCCAGAAGTCGTCTGGGATCAGCTGCCGCTTGATCTTAGCATGCTTGATAAAGCGCGGCAAATGAAGAAGAGGCGGTCTTCCCGTGCATTCTCCTTCCATCCCTGTTCTCGTCTGAGTCCCACAAGCCCACAGCCTCTTCCTCCACCATTAGCCCTCCCACTGTCGGGACGCGCAGTGCTCCAGCACCCAGGGCACTTGCAAGGTGGCAGAGGGCTCTTCGGGCAGTTTGTCACTCACTTCAGTGAGTTTACTGGCTGGCGAGCTCTTGAGGCACTTGTGCTCTATCGTGTACCATTTTGCCCACCTGTTCTCCACCACACACACAGGTCCTCCCAGTGAATTAATTGCTGGGATTAGAGAAAGGGGAAACCAGTTTTGCCATCTACAGTTACGGGTCCTCCCTTCCTCCAGCCGTCAGCAGCCTGGTGCCCATGTGGGGTGGACCCCACCCAGCAGAGCCCAGCACTTCCACCCTGGCTCCACCAGGGAGAGGCGAGGTCCAGGGTTCTGAATGGTGGGGGGAGCTGGCCTTAACCCAGTGGACAGTGTGGGGAGGGGGGTGGGGGGGAAGTCAGGGGTGTGACTGGAGGAAGGATGCTCTTGAGACAGGGCTGGGAGAGGAGGGGAGGCACCAAGGAGGCAGTGGAGGAAGAAGGCTAGCAGGGCAGGCTGGCCTCTGCTCTCAGCTCTGCCCCTTTCTGGCCCCACTGCCCCTGTGTCTCAGTTTCCCCACTAATAAAATCAAGTTGGATTGGATGGGTATAATACCTTCTTTTCGTAACTCTAATAAACTCTTCGTATCCCCTTCTACAGTATACCGCCACTTTAGGCATTGTTGAACTTGCATTCCACCTGAAAGGGTCATGGGGGGCTTCGTGTAGGAAGAGGGTGTTCACGAATAGGAAGAACACCTGACAGAGTCCTAACTCTGCCGAGAGAGATGCTGGGGACGAGACTCCCAGAGCAGAGACAAAGAGCAGGACCGGGAAGGCGGGACCCCGGCTCCTTCCTATTCGTGTCCTCGGCAGCTGCCACTGGCTCTTGCCCAGGCTTCAGAGAACTCCCAGGTATTTAGACACTCATTTTATTGCTTAATCGAGCTTGAAGCCGTTTAAATGAATACAAGTTTTTACGTTTGGCAGTGAAGGCTTTTACAGGCCCCTTTAGCAGGGGAAGAGGTTGGGAGAGAAGCTGAGAAGGAATTCCTCCTGGGCCACTGCCTTTATGAGGTAGAGCGGCATCCTTGCTGGGTCAGGGGTCCTGGGTCTCGGGGAGCCCTCAGGTGGGGAGGCCCGGGAGCCCCTGGGCTTTGCAGGGATCTTGCTGGCTCTGGGGATCAGCCAGTGTGCTCGGCCCGGAAGTCAGGGCTGATGGCAGTGAGCACACCCCTACAAAGGGGTAACCTCCAGCTGGAATCACCCCCTAACTGCCCCTGCACATCAGTGTACTGTGCCCACCTGTCCCCTTCCCGCCTCTTCTCACCTGGCTCTCATCCCACTGCTTTTATTGCCTTCATTAAGCATGACTTCATTCAGCTCTTCCAGGAAGAACACAGGTTCTCCCCTCCTTGGGGATTGCCTTGCTCTCCACTTCCACCCAAGGCTTGCCTGTCTTCCTAGCAGAGCTGGGGCTCAGTGGGTGCTGAACAGGAGTGGGTGTTGCCTGACTCACCCCTGACCTTTAGCTGTGTACACACACAAACACGCACACAGCTCAAGAGGAAGGGGAGGGGATTTGAGGAGAGGAGAGTTCTGAAGTTGCTTTGTCAGTGACATATCTCTTAACGGTGGTTCTGGGGTGCAAGAAGCTGAAAAGATAGACCAGCTCACAGCACTGAGGTGAAGGGTTCTCAGAGGCTCTCACCAGCTCACGCTCTGACTCACCGTTCCAGCTGTTCCTGCCCGTGGAGTGACCGTGGTGGCAGTGGCCCCGGGGCCTCTCTCCTCCCCTGCCCACCCCAGGCTCCCGCTGCTAGCTGACACCCCTATTTCTGCTCCCTAGGTAGAAGTGGAGGTGGAGAGCATGGACAAGGCCGGCAACTTCATCGGCTGGCTGCACATCGACGGCGCCAACCTGTCCGTCTTGCTGGTGGAGCACGCGCTCTCCAAGGTCCACTTCACCGCCGAGCGCAGCGCCTACTACAAATCCCTGCTGTCTGCCGAGGAGGCCGCCAAGCAAAGAAAGGAGAAGGTAGGCTGTGGAATGGGGCCTGGCGGGGAAGGGGCGGCTGCCGTCTCTTGCCCTCCCTTCCCTCCACACCAGCACTGCTGCCTCCATACAACAGACAGAGGCTTCTGTCCCCCGTCAACTGAGTGACTCCGGCTGGTGTTGGTGTCAGACCCCACGTCAGCAACGCCACGCTGAGGCAGGCCCCAGACCCTCTCTGAGCACTCCTGTCCATCACCCCGGCTCTGGTGGGCCTGGCACCGGAAGCTGCCTAGACAGTGACCTTGGAGCCCAGGGTCACCCGAGACCAGAGGCCTTCTTCCCCACCCCCGACCCTCCAGTGCTCTCGGAGGGGCTGGGTGGCCTGCAGCCCATGTCTGAATTTCCTTCACATTGCCCTGCAGGGAAGCCCATTTTGGAAGCTGCCCCAGGAGATGCATAAAGCTGTTAGGACAGCAGATTTACAGCCCATCAGTCTGTGCAGACACTGCATTGAAGAGACAAGGGGGGTGGGTCGGAAAGCAGCTTTTGGAAACAAATGGACGATTAAGGAACCCAGCGGTTTGGTGATGGGAGCCGGGCTCGGCAGCCCCTTGCCCCTACCCCCGCAGCCTGTCGCCATTGACTTACGGCTCAGCCCTGATAATGGGGATAAATCAGCCGGCCACCAATTTGTCAGGGCTTCTCAGAGCTTGAGGAGGATTTCATGGGACAGCCGTGCTGAGCCATAAATTTGTTCCAGGAATAAATGTTTCCTTCCCCATGGGGCAGCCATCTGGCTTACAACTCGCCTCTCAGAGCCAAGGCCCAGACACCTGCCAAAAGGAGTGGGGTCCCCAGGGCCCAGAAGCCTCCGGCTCCTCCCACCTCTCCCATGAGAGAGCATCACACTTCCCCCAGGGGCCAGGTGCCGGAGGACTTCAGGGATCTCTGTGTCTCTTAGTCTCATCCCCTAGAGATTAGGACAGGTGATCGACCCTACTAGAGCTGGAAGGACTCCAGGGAGAGGTGGCTCCAAAGGCCAAGACAGGCGGAAGAGACTACCCACGTCTTGGAGGGCGAGCGGGCCACCATGGGGCCTCTGGGGAGGATTCCACTTCTGTCCCAGTTCTGGTTCCATTACAGCTCCCATCATAGCCTGTCTTCCTAGAGTGATGGGGAAGCAGGAGCCTCGGCTCCTACAGCAGAGGCACTTCCTCTTGGGTTTCCTTTCTGTGACAGCTGAACTTAAGACTGACACCCACTGTGTCCTCTGCTCACTGTAGGGAATAGACGAGAGGTGGTGCAAAGGTTGAACCAGTTAACAGCTGCGGGACAGTTCAGCAAGCGCCCACCTCTAAGGCCCAGATTCTAAAAGTATCTCTGCCCCCTGGCCCTGCTCCCTGGCTGTTCGGCACCTGAGCCTGGAAGCCATCTCTTCAGATCTGAGTAGCCTTCTGCCGTCTGAGAGTAGAGACCCCACAGGGACCAAGGAGAGGACAGAGAAGGGAGTCTGGCCAAAGCGTAGCCCCTTGCTTAGGTGCTGAGCCAGGCATCACTATTTACTACGCAGTGGATTTGTCTGGAAGAACCCAAGTCATCATTTCTCTGGTGCCACGTGATGGTGCTGAGGAGTAATTACCAGTGATTAATTACTTACACAGGCTGCGTGCTTTTATTCCAGTCCAATTAAAATGCAGCACACCACTCTCAGTGCGAGGGCCCGCCCGCCTCTGGGGGCCCTCCTGCATATCCCCTCCTCCTTGAGGCCTGGGGGAATCTAGCCTGACCCCCCCTCCTCCTGGCGGGGCTGCTCTCTGCGAACAGTGTGGGTAGAGCCTTGCAGCAGCCCTCTGAGTTAGCTGGACTCAGACGGGAGAATCTGGGGGTCAGCTGGGGAGCAGTAAACTTGGTATCTGAGGTGTCCCTAGGATCCCCAGCCTGCCCCACCGGTGACCCCGTGAGAGCTGCCTTAGCTGTCGAGAGACAGCCGCATCTGGGGTTAAGAGATCATCGTGGTTCCTGTGGGCTGAGGAAGCTAATAACGAGAGATTTTGTGAGACCAGGGGCACACAGAAGTCTTGTGTGTGTGTGATTATGTGCATGTGAGCAGGTCTGAATGGGGAGCTCCGACAATGCTGTGTTCCCCACTCTGAGAATTTAGCTGCCTCCCTGCAAGGCCTGATCCCCCCTGCGCCTTGCCGTCTCCTCTCCTTAGTGAAGAGGCCAGTCTGTAGGAAGCTGGTTGCAGGGTTCCCCCTCCCCCTCCTCTCGGGATCCTGGGCAGGTCTAAGGGCCAGAGAGGAAGCCTCAGATGGCAGCTGTCTGTCCCCCATACCCTCTGCCCCACTCCTACCTTGGCAGGGCCCTTGACAGGCCTGGATTGGCCATCGATTGGCTTTTATTGAGCTTAGCTTCCCCACTGCGGGCTTGCAGGCCTCCACCACCCTGGCCGCACGCCAGCCCCACCTCCAGAGCCTCCTGAGCAGTGGTATTAAATAGGATTTAGAAAGGAAAGGTTGCATGCAGTGGAACCTCAGTCCACATGGCCCGCAGCCTGCCAG
This sequence comes from Budorcas taxicolor, assembly GCF_023091745.1. NCBI lineage: Eukaryota > Metazoa > Chordata > Mammalia > Artiodactyla > Bovidae > Budorcas > Budorcas taxicolor. Next base: position 94,142,907 of record NC_068913.1, read on the forward strand.
GAGGAGGAGGACCTGGGGCTCCCCCGGGAGGAAGTGCAGGGAAGGCGGGGGGGGGGGGGGGGGGGGGGGGTGGGGGCAGGTGAGGACAGAAGAGACTCCCTCTCCTCTGCCACTAAGCTGGCCCCGGGGTGCAGGGGATCTGAGCAGGACAGGAAGTGGCTGACCCAGCAGTGCAGAGCAGAGGAGGGAGGGGGCTCCCTGCCCACTCACCCCCGGGATCTGTAGCCAGGGCCACCGAGGGGTCACAGAGGGTGTCTGGCTGACGTGTGAGCCCCTCCCTGCCCAGGTTCTGCAGAGGGACAACCGCAGTCGGTGTGGGCCCAGCTTGCCCTTGTTCTAAGTGTGGGGACCTGCCCTCCAGCTGACTGACTCCTTCCCACCACAAAGCCACCAGACTGGGCCACACTGACCAGCTTCTGCAGGGGCCCTGCAGGGCTCTGTGACTGAGGGCCAAGCCTGCCCTCTCAGAAATGGAGCGCCCCGTCTGACAAGCAGCTCCACTTCTTCTGGCCTTGGGCAGCCTCAGGCTTCCAGTGTCCTCTGCTCCCCGCCTGCCCGCTGCCCCGTGAGCTGTGGGACCCCATAGGACTGGCCTGTCTCTGCCTCCTGGTAGGAAAGGGGCCCGAGGGCCACCCCGAGGCTCTGTCTGCATCATCCCTGACCTCCACCCCGCTGGCCCATGAACCTGCCAGGGAAGATGCCCCACCGTCTCTCTCCAGGAGGAAGCCTGACATTGTCGCCTGAGGCACCTTGGCTTGAGGAGTTTCTACTCTCAGCCTGTCAGTCTGTTTCCATTCTGTCCACAAGGCAAAGAAGCCTCCCTCCCCTGCAGCCGAGGCAAGTGGGGTGGGGTTAGGATGGGGGCCAGCTCAGGACCCAGCGCAGGGGCCTGGGAAAGGCAGGGAACAGGAGCGGAGGGAGGCCCTGACTTGGTCTGCAGAGGTAGGGGCACAGTCTGGAGAGTGGTGCTGGTGGGGCTGGCACACAGCACAGACCGCTGGGCCAGGAATGCCTCTGGTGACATCTCCGCCACTCCCGGGCAGCCTCCCCACCAGGCTCAGAAAGTCCCTGTTGCTCATTCCAGTTCCCGGGGCCCAGGCCTCTCCTTCCAGTGGAAGGACACACACTCCTGCCACATTAGAGGCAAGAGCATGGTTTCACAGGTGTGGCCCAAAGTGGTTCAGTAATTCCAGCTTGCATATGTTTCTTGGTACACCACTCCACCATGCCCCAGGAGTCTGTGTAGCAGAAGGCTCACGTGGTCTAACTACCGCCTCTTGCAGGGGAAGAAAAGGAGACTCAGGGAAGGCATGTGACTTGACCAAGGTCACACAGCAAATTAAAGGGGAAAATGAAAGGACCGGAGTCCACAACTCCCACCTACGACTTTTCCCACTGCTCATCGCTGCCTTTTGTGTTCAGGGGCCCAGGTGATGCCAAAATTCCCCTTGAAGGGCTCTAGGGCCCAGCCCCCTGTGTTCAAATCCTGGTTCTGCCACGTCTAGCAAGCCTGTGTGCCTCGGTTTCTTCGTTTCTAAAATCGGGGGTAATGTTGATCCCTTTTGAAAAGCTTGTTGTGAGGATTAGATGACCTAGTACTTGGGTAACGTTTAGTGTGGCCCCTAGTGAGCCTATAAGGTTTGGGCTAATAACTTCTGTCACCGCCTGCCCGAGTCCTGTGTGTGTGTGTCTGAGGGACCCAGTGTGTGGTCCAGTCCCCCAGACTCCCCAGCCCCTTTCCGCCGCCCCGCTGGAAGGCCGTCTCCCTCCCCTGCTCTGACAGGCCTCACCACTGAGACAATCTCCTGGCCGCGGGATTGGCCTTGACGCGCTGTCACCCCGCATCGCTTCTGAGCACTGCAGCCCTGACAGTGCCGGGCTGGGGGAGGGAGGGGGAGGGAAGTGGAGGGCGGCGGCCGGCTCCCCAGCCAGGGTCAGGGCAGCCTCCTTGAGGTGCAGAGGACGGGCGCCCTCGCACAGCGGCGGCCCTCCCCTCCACGGCCCAGCACCGGCCCTGTGACGGTGGGAGGGCCCCGGGAGCTCAGTGACCCTCACAGCGGGTGTGAGGGAAGGAGATGGGGACTGGACGCCACCACAGGGCCAAGGGTCTCACACGCCTGGCATGTGTGGGAGTCGCTGGGAGGCTTGAGGTTTGATTCCCTTTCCCTGGGACCATTAGAGCACATCCTGACGGGCAGGCGGTGGGTACCCTGGCACCTTCGTTCCCAGGGAGATCCCCAGTTGTTCCAGACGCCTCAGAGTGTGGGAGCTACTGGACTGGAAGTTCCCCCACCCCCAGCTCTGCCCTCCAGGGGCTCAGACCAGCATGATGCAACATCACCCCCACACTCGCCCCCAGGGCAGTGGTCCCCCCTCCCCAGAGCCCCTTTCCTGGCATCCTTTCTGACTTCACTTCCTGAACCCCTCACCTCCCCTCTGCTGACCACACGTGCAGGTCTGGGCCCACTACGAGGAGCAGCCCGTGGAGGAGTTGATGCCCGTGCTGGAGGAGAAGGAGCGCTCGGCCAGCTACAAGCCGGTGTTCGTGACAGAGATCACCGACGACCTGCACTTCTACGTGCAGGATGTGGAGACAGGTGAGCGCACACCCGGTCCGTTTCCACCGCCTCACGGCTCCTGGCGCAGGGCCGGCCCACCTCCGGGCCCCCAGGCTTCCAGGGGCCTCCCTGCACAGCTTGCGGCTGCTGCCCACCTCCCAGGCCCCTGAGCAGCGCTGTGGGCCCGAGGTCATATTCTCAGCCGCAACGGGGCCGGTGAGGCTAAGCGGTCCTCTGAGGACTGCTGAGGTCCAGTCCTGTCTGGGTGGTGCTCTGAGACTCTTAGATCATTGTTTTCCTCCCAGACACCCCTGGCAGGGCTGGGCAGGAGGATCGTGCCCTCGGAGCTTATCAGGAAGCAATGGACAGATGGTCTCCATGTGGCTGAGAATCGCATGCCGGCTCTGCTCAGCGCCTCTGCCCCTCAGCCTTCCCGGGGAGGGCAGGGTAGGGGGAGCCCGGGCTTGTCTCTGCTGGGGTTTCTCCTCCTCCAGAGGTTCCTGTAAGCCCCGAGTGCTGACCAGTTGCCATGGAAACAGGCGGCGCTCTAGGGGAAGTCATCTCCAGGAAGTCTTTCTGAAGGACCCTCTTTCTCCGTCTTCCCTCTTCCTCCTGCCCTCCAGTGCTGTGCACTGAGGCCAGGGTCCTATCCCCTGTGCCCACCGGCCCCTGCCCTCGGCAGAGAGCTCAGGTTTCTGAGCAGAGAGGGCAGCAGAGCCGGCTCTCACAGCAGCTGCACTGGGGCCCCTCTGGCCCAGCTTCCACCTCCACTCCCTTTACTCTGTCCATCCTGACCTCCCGCCTCTCATTTGCCACCCTGTGCAGGGAAACATTTTAGCTGAGATCAGAGGAGAAAGCTCTTTAAGCTACTTCTCGGTCGAGGAAACCAGGTCTTTGCAAGGTGGAGGGGGCGGGAAACATCAGTGACATGGAGGCAGCCCCGTGGGTGGCAGGGTGCCAGGGTGCGGCTCTCCCTGCCCTCCTCGGCGCCACCCCAGGGCCACTCCAGATGGTCGACAGCCTCGTGTCGGCCTCTTCCCCGCTCCCGATACTGCCTGGGCAGCTGCATTTGTAGCAGTGTCATTTCACCGGGGAGACCGACCATTCTGAGCCTCGGGCTGGGCTTGGGAGGCGAGCAGAGCCAGGGAGGGGCTGAGATGAGCTGCTGAGCCTGCAGGGTTAGGATCTCTCGTGGTCAGCAGCATTCCTGGTGAGAGGGGCCTGGCCACTGCCTGGGTAATGGAGCCAGGAGGAGACCTCCAGGTCTGAAAGGTGGCCCAGGTAGGAATGAGAGCTACTCCTGAGCCCAGGAGCTGGCAAGAAGGCCCTCTGGGAGCTTGGGGAGAGGGAACTCAAAGGAGACCCTGCGCAGGGAACCCCGGCTCCCAGGCAGGCTGCACCTGGCCTCTGGGTCCTGCCAGGTAGGACTATCACTGAGTACAGACAGGTGCTGGGGTCTCCAGGGGGCAGAGCCTGAGGCTGAGTTCAAGGCCTTTGCCACGTAGTCTCTGTCATCTCAGAGGCTTCCTGTGTCGGTTCCGCACCCTGCCTGGCCGTCGGTGACAGCTCTCGGAAGCCAGGACACTGCACCAAGTGGCAGCCAAGGCAGATAACAAGGAGAAAAAGGGAACTTGGGGGGAACCACGGATTGTTGGAAGATTGGAGGAGCAAGTGACGTGCTGCGTGGCACGCCACCTGGATGGCTGTGAGCTCCAAAGAAAGCCTGCCCTCCATCAAATCCATGATCAGGAACCTGGGCATACACAGCCTCCCTCTCCTGAAACCCTTGGCCCCTCTGGGAGGCAGGGGCATACTCTGGCCCTTTTTCCCTTCTCTTAATTAAAGCCTGCCTTCGGGAAGGATCTGGTGAAGTAACGAATGCATTGCCATTGGCCCTACGTGACCAACCAGGCTCTGTGTAAGGACCTCCCAGAGGGCTTTGCCTATTCGCAGAGCTGTTGCCTTGGAGCAAAATAATAATAATAATAGAGCAAGTATTACAAGATCTCATCTGTGTAGAGGAGGCTTCTATGTCCCTGAAATTTTACTGTCTGGGCAAGAAATGCAGGTGCAGGAGAACAGAGAGTTTACTGCCAGGCAGGGGGAGGGCAGCTGCTTCTAAAATGTCCCAGAAACCGTCTTGTGAAGGCCAGGGCAGGGCCCGAGTGTGGTCAGGCACAAACCTGCAGACCCCTCTTCAACACAGTGTGGTTGCCAAGCACCCTGCATGGCCGGAGCATTACTAGGTCTCAAGAGAAGTGGCAGAACCAAGTGAGCTATGGTCTCTGCCCTGAAGGAGCCCATGGTGCAGTGGCAGAAGCATAAACCAGACAGGGAGTGGATAAGGCCCGCTGTGACAAGGGCAGTGATGGCTAACATGTGTCAGGCTGTGTAACAGGGTGGCCCCGGGCCCTGAGGGTGGGGGAGGAATCCCTCGCTCCCACCACACACACACCCTCCCAGCCCAGCACCCTCCCCCTGGAAACGAAGTGGGCGGAAAAAGGCCAGGTGTAGAGCTTGAATCAGACCCAGAGGGATGTAAAGGAGAAGCCACTGGGACTGACGCATAGCAAGAGGGTGGTGACGGGATGCGGCAGGAGGGGGCCCCTGAGAAGACCTTGGGGTTGCCACACCCAGGGACAGACAGACCAGCCGCCGGGTGGATGACCCAGGGAGAATGGCTTAGGAAAGAAAAGGCAAGGAAGGGGCCCCGCCCAACCCCGTGGAGGAGGGCAGTGAGTTGGCTTGGAGGTTCAGTTCCGCACGTGTCTCTAGACGCGTCATGTCGGAGCGGCCACGTCTGAACAGACTGAGACTAGGCCCCGCTCCCGGACTCGCTCCCATCTTTCACAGCCCAGACTCTGAGGCCCTTCCTTGTGCAGGGTCATCGGGGGCCCCCTCCTTCAGCTCCACTTTTGTCCCTGGGAGACTAGGCAGAGAGAGGCTACTGTCCGTCACCACTTCTGTGGCCCAGGCCAGGGTCAGCCCTGGTAGGAGTGGAGAAGGCAGGTTGGCCTGGGCCTTGCTTGTGTCCACTCACTTTCTCCACCTCCTAAACCAAAGCCTAGGAACAGTCCCTGCGCATCCCCAGGGACAGCCAAGACTGGAAGGCTGGGTACCTCTTAGGCCTGAAATATCTGCAAAATATCATGAACCTCCTCGAGCAGGAACCAAAGAGACGTTCCCTGCAGGATGGGGGCAAGCCAGTGCTGTGGGCACCCTGCAACAGTCCACATCCTGCCCACTCCCTCGGCTCGTCTTCCACCCAGCCCCATCCAGAGATGAGGCTCCAGGGAACGTGGCACCCAGGTCTCACTCCCTCTTCCTCCCCACAGGCACCCAGCTGGAGAAGCTGATGGAAAACATGCGCAATGACATTGCCAGCCACCCTCCCGTTGAGGGCTCCTACGCCCCCCGCCGGGGCGAATTCTGCATCGCCAAATTCGTAGACGGAGAATGGTAAGCCACCTGGACCCAAGCAAGGCAGAGTCTTAAGCAGGAGCAAGAGGAGGTCTGTCTCCAGGGCACCAGCCGGCAGAAACGCCAGCCAGACTTGAGGCATTCACTGTATCAGCCTGCTTTCCACTGAGTGGTCACTCTTGACCTTGGCCAGCTCTCCAGAGTGGTCCTCCGTGTTGCCCATTTGCAACCTGCAGTGTAACCCACAGTTTTTCTGCAGTCGGCCTCTAAGGTACAGGAGTATCCCTCCTCCTCTCTCCTGGGCTCTTCTGTTGGGGGTGCCCTGGCTGGCTGCATCTCTGCAGCACCCCATCACCCCACACAGGAGAGACGATGTCAGGAGAGGGCAGGGTTGGTGAGGGGATCGCTGGTTCCTGTGAGCCCAAACCAGCCACCACCCTCCACCCCAGCTGTCTGGTACAGGAGTAGCGGCACTCCCAGGCTGCAGGAAGGTCACTTACATCTGATCTACCAAAGATAGGGCCCATGGCCTTCCCAGGGTGACGAAGTGACTTGGATGCGTTCCCTGCTGCGGCCTCCCAGACAGATCTGCCGGCTAATTACAGCTGCTGTTTAGTGTGCTGGGTTTAAACAGCAGACATCAATCTAGTCATTAGTCTTGTTGCTTTATGCCCCAAGGACACATTAATCTGCTCCTCATGCTCCCCTCTCCCTCCCTCTGCTCCCAGCTAGGCTCTGATTCCATTAGATGGGGTCCCGATGGAGTCTGAAAACCGGCCCCCTGTGACACCCGTGGGTGTTCATTCTGAGCCCTGGGCAGGGAAACACTGCACCCCCCTGGCCTGCCGTCGCTGAGGCTCTGGGGAGTCTCCTCGGGGCTGTCCCTTGAGCTCTGCCGGTGATGCCATTGCAGGTACCGCGCCCGAGTAGAGAAAGTCGAGTCTCCTGCCAAAGTACACGTCTTCTACATCGACTATGGCAACGTGAGTGCGGGGTCGGAGGTGGGCGAGCAGCACAGGAGGGGCCGGCCCCTAGGTCAAGTCCATCTGAGCTTTAGACCTCCCCCTCCCTCCCTGACAGATGGGGACCCTGTGGGCCTCTCTGCTGCTCATCCTGAGGGACTGGGCAACACCAGTGTCTCTGCTCAGAGGCCTGTGAGCACTGAGCGGTCTCCTGTCCAGGCCCAGTCACAGCCCCGGTTTCTCTCCTGCCCAAACTCTAAAGAGGGGCCATGAAGTCCTGGCCCTGTACACCCCGTCTCCTGGTCCGCAAGGTGCCTGGGTGCTGATCCCCAGTGCATCCCAAACCAGGCTTGCTGAGAAGGGACTGGTATCCCCAGGAGAAAGGCCCCTTGGACTGGGCCTGAGAGTGTGTTGACCGTTCCCTGCAGCAAGCAGGAGAGAAAGCTGTCCTTCAGAGCCGTGCTGCTCCTGAGGACTGGTGTTGGGTGGCCCGTGAATAGAAAACCCAGAGCGGGGCCGTGCTCCCAGCCCACCACCGAGGAATACACACAGGACAGGGTCTTGCCAACTGGGGTTGCCCTGTACACCTGGGCCAGGACCCTGATCTTAGAGTGCTCTCCCAGCCAGGCACCCCTGCCCCCCAACCCCGCCCCAGCCTGTGGGAAAGTGGTCAGGGAGCCCCTGTCATGGTGGGAAGGCATGGGACAAAGTGGAGACGGCAGTGAGAGCCCAGTGATCAGGTGGGCAGTGTCAGTTGGAGCCCCCAGGTGTGCCACCACCAAGCCCCGCTTCCCCGGCTTTGCTGACCCTGCAGGCCTGTGCACGTGGAAACAGAAACGAGTCCTGGGTGCGGGAGGGAGCTGAGTTAGAGTGCTCAGGGGCCTGGCCACTTGAATCGTCCCCCAAGAGCAAGGGGGCTTCCAGTGCGTGACGCCGCTGGCCCGGTGTGTCCTCTACAGAGGGAGATCCTGCCGTCCACCCGCCTGGGCACCCTGCCGCCTGCCTTCAGCACCCGCGTGCTACCAGCTCAAGCCACAGAGTACGCCTTTGCCTTCATCCAGGTGCCCCAAGATGTGAGTCTCCACCCCTTTCTTCCTCCCAAAGGGGACCATCCCCTGACACATGACCACTGCTGCGCCCCCAGCACGTACCCACGGGAACTAAATGCACAGCCGTCCTGGGTCCCACCCCCCACCCCCTCGCCCACTCTCACGGGGCTGCGCCCCTACCATGGCCCCCATATGGCGCCTCTGCCTGTAGCCTGCTCGGCTCTGGGCTGCAGTTGTCTCCCAGTACTCCTTCCAGTCTCAGATGGTGCCACCAGAAGTGACTGTCCCCAAATAGATTTGACCGGGTCACACCTCTGCCAGGAATCCTCCGCTGGGGCCGTCCTGGCTGATGGGAGGGGGTGGAGACAGTGATGACGGGGGAGAGGGGCGTGGCCAGGGAGGTCCAGGTCAAGGCAAGGCGGCCTTGGCGCATCTGAGTCGGCTGTTGAGGAACCACGCGCAGGGTTGGGGAGGGGAGCCTGGTGGGACAGGGCACACTGGGTGAAGACTAGTCTACCAGCTGCAGGCAGTGGCAGGAGGTGAGTGGGGCCCTTGTCTGCCCTGGCAGGGAGGTTATTCTTTGTATCGTAGATGGGAGGGGTCTGAGCTGAGCGGGTAGTGAGGTGATGCTGGCACGTCTAAGCAGACTTCCTGGAGGTCCGGGACCTGGGGCCCTCGCAGTTCTTGGCTGGCACCAGCCTCTCGTGCTGACCTGGGTCTGTGCCCGCCGCAGGAGGATGCCCGGACCGACGCAGTGGACAGCGTGGTGCGGGACATCCAGAACACGCAGTGCCTGCTCAACGTGGAGCACCTGAGCGCCGGCTGCCCGCACGTCACCCTGCAGTTCGCTGACTCCAAGGGGGACGTGGGGCTGGGCTTGGTGAAGGAAGGGCTGGTCATGGTGGAGGTGCGCAAGGAGAAGCAGTTCCAGAAAGTGGTACGTGCTGTGGGGGGCGGGACAAAAATGGTCCGTGCTGTGGGGGTGGAGCAACCCCTGGCGTCCCAGGGGAGGGTGGGTGCCCCCCCCCGGAGCCAGTGAAGGAGCAGGGACCCACCATCCTGCTGCTCCTGCAGGGGAAAGATAATGGATTTGGGTTTGTTGGGGTTTTTTTAAAAAAGTTAATTACTTCCCAAATTAATAGGCTGCCGGTTTGGCTGAAAACTGCAGCTGCAAACTGGAGCAGAAAGTTTCCCTGTGCCCATCCCCCTCGGTGACAGGCCAGGAAGCTGTGCCAGGGGTGGCGCAGAGAGGGTCACAGCCCAGCGTGCTGTCTCTCCTGTCCTCGTGTCCTCCTCTCCGAGCCCATCAGCAGCTCCCAGCACTCAGTGCCGCCTGAGGTGCTTACCCAGAAGACTGCCACAACCCCCTCCAGCCTGTGGGGAGCTGGGCCTGAGTCCCACCTTCCTCCTTTGTAAAACATCTGGCCCTGGGGATCAACCATTGGACACTTGAGTCTCCCGTTCATGAAGTGAGGAGAGCGCAACCAGCCTGACTCCTCCTAGGGTGGACCACGAGGATGGGGGTCTGCCAGCTGGGGAACCACCTTGCACAGCTCAGTGGTAGATCTTTAGAGCCAGGCTTCTCCAACTCAGCACTGTTCCCATCCCAGTTCCCCAGCCTCTCCCGACGACAGGCCAGCCTCCAGGGACAGGCCAGGCTGGTGGGAAGCCCCTGTGCCCTTCTGCAGCACCCAGCTCCCCTGCCCTCCTGAGCTGGAGGGACTCAAACAGCAGGGTTGAAACCAACATTCTTCTCTCTCCACTAGGCCTTGCTTCCCTTTTTGCCTTTCCTCTCTCCTCACTTGCGGAATGGGGGTTGGTGGGTGTGTAGCTCTAGTTATGTGGGTTGATAATTCATTTGGAATAAGACTTCACTGTGGATCACTCCTGTGTCTTGTCTGGACAGGAGGGGCCTGACCCCTAGTCTCCCTGCAGTTTCTTGGATCACTCCTAGGAGTTAGCTTAAGTTTCACTATAAACCTGGAAATCTTAGTGTCCCCCATATGGAACTACCCGTAACGCTTCTGGTTGTCTGTGTGAGTGCTAAGTCGCTTCAGTCGTGTCCAACCCTGCAGTTCTATGGACTGCAGCCCACCAGGCTCCTCTGTTCATGGGATATTCCAGGCAAGAATACAGTGTTAAGAAACACCTAATGTGTTTATTCATTCACTTACTCATTCTTTCAGTAAATGTTTTTGAGGATCTGCACATCTCTGAATAAGAGACAACATTCCTGCCCTATAGAACTTGCATTCAAACATGAGGAGACAAAGAATAAAAAAGTCAACAAAATCAGACATTAGACGATGAGTGCGATGGAAAAAGAGAAAGTAGAAGTAAAGGGGATCGGGAATGTGGGGGAGTGGTCATAATTTTCAAAAGGGAATCATATGAGGTCTCGTTAAGAAGGTGACTCTTAACCAGAGGCTTGAGCAGGCGAGATAGGTAGCCAGGTGGAAAGGAGAGAGAAGCATGTTTCAGGCGATTGGAACAGCCCGCAGAGTCTGGAAACAGCAAGGAGACGGCGACTCTGCACTTGGATTTTCCTTGGAGGGAGCTGGGAACCCCTTGAGCAGGGGAGTGATGTGACCTGACCTGGGCCTCTGCAAGGCCCCTCTGGCTGCTCAGATGCAAGTACCCCCACCTTGACCATCCATCCCATTGTTTTCTTGTCCCTCCCAGATCACAGAATACCTGAACGCCCAGGAGTCAGCCAAGAGTGCCAGGGTGAGTTTTTGCCTCAGGAGCCCCAGAGGGTGCTGGGAGAGGGGCTTTGGCCATCCAGGTTCCAGCCTCTCCTGCCTTCCCTGACGAGCCATTTGCTGTTTTCTCACAGCTGAACCTGTGGCGCTACGGAGACTTCCGAGCTGACGACGCAGATGAGTTTGGCTACAGCCGCTAAGGAAGCACCGGGTCTGACCCCCAGCACCGCTCACGCCAGCACCCCTTCTTCTGCCGGGAGGGTGTTTTCAGCTCCAGACCTCAAATCGGGGCGTAGATTGGGTCCAGCTTTGCTTCAGTGTCTGGGAATGTCTCGTAGGGTGGCATCTGGGCAGGGGGTGGGAAGAGCCCCCCACCACCACAGCTTTCAGGGGGCAGGCATTGTCTTCCAAGAGGACAGGCACTGCCCTCCGCTGTCTCTCCCAGCTGATTTTGTTTCTGTTTGGAGATTTGTGGGGTTTTTTGTTTTTTTTTTTCAATTGTCCTCAAATCAGGAAGAAACGTGAAAGACTTTGTCCTAATCGGGGGCTTAATCCTAGCCCCAAGGCCGGCTGCCGACTGGCACCCCACGTCCACCCCAGACCGTCTTTCTCCCTGGCTCTCTGTCCAGCTGTTACGTGGTTTTTCTGATACGTCCATTCTCAAATGCCAGCGTGTCCACATCTGCCCCTTTGCCCCAGCCCTCCCTATTTCTGTATTTAAAGCTTTTGAGGCCCAATAAAATAGTACATGCTGTCTGCAGCTCTTATTGGTGATGGTGGAGCCCAGAGCCCAGAATCTCAACAACTCCAGCCAGGAGGCGACTTGGCACTCAAATGACCGCCAAGTGTGCCTGACCACGCTCCCTGAAAAGAGCCAGTCACAGGAATCAGTGCAGAACTTCAGAGCAACTCCCAGGGCCTGGTGGGCATACCTGGCACCATGGCCATCGTGCAGAAGCCTGCAGGTCTTCTCTTTTGACTCATCTGCACATGACTGCTCTCAAGAACCTCAGCAGCTCAGCATACGGTACCCAGGTGAGAGGTTGCTGGGCCTATCCTTGGGCCGGACCCACCAGCACCCGCCAAGGGACCAGCAGGGTCTCGCTGAGAGAAGTGAGGTGAGTTCTGGCTTCCTGCTGCAGCGAAAGGAAAACCTAATGCCCAGACAGACCCTCGCAGTACACTGAGGTCGAGGCCCCTGGTCTCCACCCGGATCCCTCCAGTGTCCACTGGAGAACGAGGGGCTCCAAGAGGGGTCGAGGCCCAGGCTGAGGCGAGCCAGTCTCTCCAGGTTAGATCTGGCTCTGTTTGACTTCACAGGGTGCCCGCAACCCCAGACTACTCCTAGGCCCCGAGGGGGCACCCTAAGAGTGGCTGCTGCGGTGTGTGTGGTGAGATGCCCCCGTGCTTCTCAGAGTGAGAAAGCAGGTGTGCACGTGCTGTGGAGCTCATCACTCCAGCACCCGTGGAGTCCAGGGAACCTGCCTGTTCCCCTGAACTCCAGAGCCCCATCCTTGTGGCCCTGACCTTCCTAGGCATGTACTCACATGGTGGCCTGTCTTCTTGGCAGCCCCCCTTTTCTGCCCCATGTTCTGATCTGGGGTGATGCTTCAAGCTGCCATGTATTAAGATTGGTCATTTCTTTTGTCAAGTCTTTGGGGAAAGTCAGAGGAGGTGACTTTGTGGGGGATGGGGGGATGCTTTGTGGGGCCTGGCTGGCCGGCTCTCATCCCTCAATGAGGTCCAGGTCCCCAGAAAATTCTGGCTCCTGGCAATTCTGCCCCACACTCACTTATTCAGGCCCAGGGCTCATGTGGGGTTCTGCCCAGGACTCCCGTCTCCCTCTACTTAGGGTGACTCCAGTTAAGGAGAGAGGCGAGAGAGAAGAACCAAGGGCGGGCTGGGGAGGGCTGTCACGTGCTGTGCTGCAGCCGGAACCCCTTCCCCCTCCTCTCTGCAGGACTTATGGGCTCTGCCTGCTGTCTCTCTGGGTTGGAGTGTCTTTGATCCTCAGATCAGAACCTCTTCACAGTCTAGTAAACCATTTCCCATGGCTCTGGACAGCCCCAGTGGGGGCCCGAGAAGGCTGCAGGAACGCAGGTGATGAAGTCTGCCCTCTGTTCTTGCTCCTAGAGAAGCTTTTCTAACCCCTGCAGGCAGGCCCACTCTCACCGTGGTCTCTCACTTTTATACATCAAGGAGACTGGTCAGAGAGAAGAGAATGCCGTTTCACCCATTTCACTCCCTTCTGGTGGGGCCCAGAGGTAGTCACTGTGTATTCACTTGAACACAGTTGGCAAAGGGGCAAAATGTCAGCCCACTCTTTCAGTGAAAGGGTCTGTAATCATGTCTCTGTCTTAACAGTTTCCTTGGTTACATCTGCGCCCAAGGATAAACCCTCCATGGTTCTCCAGCTGAAGTGATGCCTGAGCCTTCCCCCTTCTTACTTTCTTGCTCCAAGGCTGATTTAGACAAAGGTCAGAGTATTCACCAGGCCGGAAGCCCTGCTGCTACTGGTTCTGGCCCCAGCTCAGTGTTCTCTTTACCATGTCAGTTGAGTTCCTGAGGTCTGACCTGGCCAGGCAGGGCTGGGGCTAAGGTGAAGTGAGCCAGGCACCTAAAGTACAGAATTTAAGGAGGCGCTCAGAGTGTGCGGGTGCCTTGGCGTACTTTCTTTTCATTCCCCATTGAGGCCAGCCAGCATCAGCACTTGCGCAAATAGCACCAAAAAAGAAAAAAACCATCTCCAAGGTCTTTCTCCTGCTAGAGTTGCAAAACATGCTCCTTGATGGTGGCTCATAAGCTCTGCCTCCCCATCCACCTTCCTAGTTGAGCAACAGAATTATTTGAGCACCTGTCATTCATCCATCCATCCATCCACCAAACACAGGTTAAGACCCAGCAGCACCGGCGCAGCCGCGGGTCTGCTGAGTGCCAAGGCCACCTCCCCAGGTTCTCGGCGTGCAGTCTAGGTGCCCAGGAGGCAGCAGATGCTGAAACCCCAGTAACAAGCTTCAGCAGTGGTCTCACCCCAGGACAAGGCTGAGGCCCTCATCTAGTGTTTACGGAAGCGTCACAGGAGGAGGAGGGCGGAGTCAGACTGATGGATGGCAGGAGAGCGGCACTGCCAATCCGGGCAGGCTGGGAAGTTTCCCAGACTCAAGACTGATGGTGCAGACTCCGGGGTTTAGGTAGCCACTGGGAGGAAGTCCTGACGCCCAAGACCCCTCCCCAGCAACGCTCACCCACCTCCTCCCTGCCAGTGGACAGGACCAGGAGGGCGGGCAGGCAGACAGTGGAGAAAGGGTTCACACAACTGCCTCCACTTTATTTATTGATTATTTCTGCGTCCCAGGAAGAGAGGCAATGGACCCCTTTTCTTGCTTTATCCCATATTTGGAAGCAACAGGGAGGGGCTAGAGAACTGGTGCCTCAAGAGTGGTTATTGATGTCCTAATTATAAGAGGATGCTAATTTAATTTGAACCTAATTACAGTGTACTACCCTGGGTGGCATGTGTTTTAATAATTAGCGTCCTTCAGATGCGTAGGAGTGTAATAATATTTACAGTGGGTTGGCCAGCAGCCTGGGGAGGCGGGCTGGGGGCCCATACGCCACCCTCCCCCCGGACAGCTTGGCTGCTAGCAGGTGGGGAAGATGGCACACGAGTCCTGGTTGGCTAGGATCTTGTCAGCTTTCCCGGGGAACATGCTTGGGCCTCATCGCCAGCCTCTTCCTTGACCCAGCAGGTCGCCCCACTCTGCAGGGAGCCAGGCTAGAAGTCTGGGAGGCATCACAACCAGCAGCATTCACATCCCTCACCCACCTCACACTGTGCCACAAAGACAAGACCTATCTCTGGTTTCCTTGGTGGCTCAGATGGTTAAGAATCTGCCTGCAATGCAGGAGACCTGGGTTCAATCCCTGGGTCAGGAAGATCCCATGAAGAAGGGAATGGCAACCCACTCCAATATTCTTGCCTGGAGAATTCCATGGACAGAGGAACCTGGAAGGCTGCAGTCCGTAGGGTTGCAAGAGTCGGACATGACTGAGCAACTCACACGCACACTGCCTACATGGGCCTATCCAAAGGAAGGGCTTGTTGAGGGGAGAGGAAGGAGAACCACGTGGTTTTTCTTCTCTCTTTATTGAAATACACCTTCAGAAAGGTGCACAGATCATCATTGTGGAGCTCAGATTTTCACAAAGTGAACACAGCAATATGAGCACACACAACCTAGAACCTCACCAGCCCTCGTAAGCTTGCCCTTCAGTCACTATCTCCCCAAAGGCAGCCCTCTGTTTCATCCCAGTGGGTGAGTTTTGACTGAGTCGTTGCATGTTCGTTTTTTGGGTTTGCCTGGTTTTGATTTTTTATGTAGGTGGAGTCCTGCAGTATGTGTCCTCATGTGCCTGCCTTTTCTCGCTCAGCTCATCGGGAGGTTCATCCCGGATAGCTGTGCTGTGTGCATCTCATTTCTGTACGCTCTGTTGTCTGAAGATACCACTCTTTGGTGGTTATAAAGGAGTCAGATGCTCAGCAATCTGCTAGAGCCAGAGCTCTGCCAGTTCCCAAAGGGAAATCTGCTTGTCCTCATTATGCAACTGGGGGAACGGGAGGCGACACGTTGGAGAAAGAGGAACACGATGGCAGGGCAGGGACGGTCCACCCACCGTGAACCCAGAGCAGCGTGGTTGCCAGCGGGGCTCCCACGCCTAGCCTCTCAGAGCCCTCAGCGGTGGGGAAAGGTTCTATTAGCAAATTCTAGAAGCCAAGGAGAAAAACCAGGGGTTTGAGAGAAGCATGCACCAGGCCAGTGCTTCTCTTAAGTGTGGCTGGCAGACCAGCAATCTCAGAGTCACCCGGGTTGCTTGCAAAAAGGCAGCTTCCAAGAATAATGCTAAGACTCTATTGGGAATGGGTGTGGGGTGAGTGAGCTCAAGCCTCATCTATCATTGCAGGAAGACAGTGAGTAACATTGTAACATTTGAAGTTGATAAAACAAGGAACTGGCCTATTGTTTAACAATAAGATGGTAACCAACAGACGATCTAAAATAGATAATGTAAAGTGGTTACCTGCCTGTGGGTAGCATTACTTGGGGTGGGGTGTATACCTTCTTATTAATCTGTGTGTGCTATCCTTTCACCGTCAATAAGCGTTTCTCTCTTTTTTTTAATTCACTCTCAGGTAAATACACATGTATCACTCCTCACTCCAGTCCTCAATTCCTGTGGGCCAAGGCCTGGGAATCTGCGCTTCTGAGGAGCTTCCTAGGTGACTTGAGTTCTCAAGTTCAAGAATTAGCTATCACTGTTCAAACTCATAAGATGAGAAAGGAGACAGAGTAACTCACCCAAGGTCACCCAGTTTATTAATGTCAGGGCCAGAAATAGAAAACAGGTCCCCTGACCCAGGCCTGTGATTTTTCTCTACATCGTGGCTTTCACCTTGGTGGGTGCCCATCTCAGTGGGCCTGGCTGTCAGAGGCCTGGGGGCAAGCTGGGGACCCAGCTCAGCTGAGGGAGGCCAGGGGCCCAGAGCACTTCTAACTGCAGCGCGTTCATAACACGTACTGCTGGCCCACAGTTCCTGCTCACATGCCCTGCCAGCATCAGTGTCTGAGTCGTTTTCTCAGAAGGGAAGCCGTCCAGAGCCCCCTGAACATCTAGGCCTTCAGCATCTACTGAGCACCTGCCAGTTCCAGACACTGTTTTAAGGGCTAGGATAAAAAGAGTACTAAGCCCTGGCCTTGTGGGGCTTACAGTCTAGAGGACAGTAGGTCCTGGGTGATAGACTTGGCTAACTTCAGGTGCTGTGGTGTTCCCTCCTGGTGTGGGGCCAGGGGCTGCTTGCACAAGTAAGAATCCCTACCAGGAGTCATGTGCAGGAGTGCTCACTGCAGTTTTGTTCCTACTTCAAATCACTGGGCACAACAGACACCGCCAAGGCATATGCGCACCACTGAGTAGTGTTCAGCAATGAAAATGAACGTATTGTGGTAACAACACCATGGATAAACTTTGGAAACAGTAAAGCAAGCACTTCTCAGGGGACTTCCTACCATATGATGCCATTATTCTAAAGTTCAAAACTCAAGTAATACATTGCTTACATGGGTGAGTATGTTAAATGATCATAAGATTTATGGGATGTTTTTAAGAGTATAAAGGGACACTTCTTCCATTTGGACCACCAGCGTAAATGCAGCAGTCTGGGACACACTGACACTGTTACATAATAAAACACCAAAACAAAGGGATGAGAAGCAGAAGTCTGGATAGTGGTCACTTCCAGAGGGGGCAGGGAACCCCAGTGGTGGGATGAAGAAGGATGTCTGAGATGTAAGCTACTGGGAAATGTCCCAGGTCTTGGTCGGGGAGGTAGGTTCATAGACATTATTAATGAGGTGACATGGGAGCTCAAAAGAGAGAAAGCTGAATTTGTTCCTGAAAGTTAGGTGGCGTCATGGTGGGAGAAACCTCAAAAAGGAGCACTTCCCTCTGCCAGGGAAAGCTGTAGAAGCTTTCAAGGACGACGTGGTGGAGAGTGGGTCCACTGAAGGCAACACGTGGAGTAGGGAAGGCTGCCTGCCTGGATTCTAGGGTTGTGTACGGCCACAAAACCAAAGGCCAGCTAAGGCTCCCACCACCACCAGGAAAAAGCCTGCACAAGACACCTGACTCCACAGTCCCTGGGTACCTTCAAGCTGAGATATAACTTAGAGTAAGGTGTGCACACATCATAAGTGTACAGTTCATGGGTATTTACATCCCTGAAATACAGGTCTATACATCCCTGAAACCATACTCAAGGTCAGCATACCCAAAGGTTCCCTACGCCCCTCCCTCCCTCCCTGGCTAGGTTTGGGCTGTACTTGGTGCCAAAAGACATATTTTGGTACATATTCTCTTTTGCCAGAGTGTCTGACTTTGCAACCCATGGACTGTAGCCCGCCAGGCTCCTCCTTCCATGGAGATTCTCCAGGCAAGAATACTGGAGTGGGTAGCCATGCCCTTCTTCCAGGGGATCTTCCCGACCTAGGAATCAAACCCAAGTCTCCTGCATTGTAGGCGGATACTTTACCAGCTGAGCTACCAGGCAAGCCCCACCACGGCTGCTTCAGGACCTTGGACAAGGCCAGCAGGAGGTCTCCGCCCCCGCTGTGGGAGGTCTCTGCTGCCTCCCTGGCAGCACAGATTCATCATTACCCCTGCTTGACGGAGTCTATTCTAGGCCCTGGGCCCAGCCACTGTGCTCTGGGAACAGGTGACATTGGGGCGGTTCAGTGAGCAAACAGCCTCAATGCATAGTCATCTGGGTGCCCAGGCCTGAGAAGCCACCTCCCTCTCTACACCCAGGCAGTTCTGGATCCACATCTCTGGATCACCTGGCCTGGACCAGGCCAGGTGAGTGTGCCTGGGGACAGAGCCCATGTCCTCAGTTGTCCGCATGGAAGGAGAGGCCTGAGTCATGGCGAATGTAAGCAGTACGCTGCTAGGCTCTGGGATGTAGTCACAGGCCCAGCTCACCTATTGGTCAGGTGTGTCTCTGAGCCTCCGAGGCTTCACGGAGGATATGTCAGTTTGCACAGCAGTCCTTCCATCAGCTGCAGGCGCCCGCCCTGCCTGTATCAGCACCCCAGGCTGCCCTCTGTCCAGCCTGTCCTCAGCCACTGTGGTTCAGAGTCTGGGTTTCAAAGGATTTCTTGTGGAGCTTAGGCTCAGCAAGCTAATTAACCTCTCTGACGTTGTTTCCTCATCTGTCAACTGAAGATAAAAACATAAAAGTTTCTGTATCTGAAGTTGCTATCAGAATTCAGTGAAAGGTTTTTTTTTTTTAATGCAGGCCCTGAGCTGACCCAGGGTTCAATAACAGCCATTGTCACTGGGTAGCAGAGACACAGCACCAGCAGCCTTTCTGTTACCCGGGTAGACAGTGCCTGACAAAAGCGGGAATCTGTTTAGGTGAAAGGATTTCATGATGATGCTACAAAACCCAGGCACATGGAGGCCTCCTACTAACGAAAATATTGTAGGGTTCAGGCCAGACAGGAGCCAGAGGGGTCTGAGGAGGGGCGGGGAGCTGAGATCACTTGGCTGAGTCCCTGGGCTGTCTCCAGTTTGCAGAGTGGCAGGAAGTGGGAGTCATGTACGCTTGGGACAGTTTGGTGTCCGGGGACTAGGCCTGCAGCAGAGTCAAGACAGCCTGTATACTTACGTACTGCACCCTTACGTACTGATGACACAGCGGCCCACTGCGCAGAGTGCCTGACCTCATGGACTTCAGCAGGTGTGTTCCCATACTCAGCTGGGCCTAAGGGAGGCCACTTCCAGCACCTGCCCTCATATCTGAGACCTGGGCTTAGCAGGCAGAAGGAAAAGGTGGCGGTGTCGGGAGATGTCTCGGAAGCCAATATGATCGGTAGACATAGTAACCTGCCGCAGACAGTGACTGCTCCCCGCTGATGTGGGTGAGTGGGGCGGGGTGCATGGAGAGGTGCTGCCCTGCTGCCAGCAGGGAGCCCAGCGCCCCAGGTTACAGGGGCTCCCCGAGCCGGAGGAGCAACAGCTACACTCCCATGTCAGAGCTGCCATGGGAATTCCATTCCCCATTGTTCTGGTGGGGCCTGCTTCCAGGACTGGGCAGAGGCCTCGCTGGCTGTGGAAGAGGGGTGGTGGGGCCTCAGGCTCCTTCCAAAGAGCAAAGCCAGGGCAGGGCTCTGTAGAGGGAGGGAGCTCTCAGGGCTCAAGCTGAGAGCACCAAGCCAGGCAGGAAATGTCAATACTCACATGGGGGTGCTTCCTAGACTCCACCCACCCTCGCCCTCAGGTCCACTGAAATCCTGAGGTCAGGGGGCACACTCGGATACCACAGTGCATGACGGGCGGTGGGGGCATTCCCACTTGACAGGTGACAGAGCCTGCGAGGGTCAGAGAGTTATGCAGGGTGTGAGAGCACCAGAAGCCGCACAGAGGCCCACCATGGTGGCCACTTACGTGATCTTGTTCCCTAGGGAGGGCAGTTGTGTGGGCAAGCACTGGATCCGGGGCTGGATTTCACCCCTCCAACTGTGAACATCGGGCGAGGGCAGTTTATTGGGTGGGAAGCTGGGAGCAGTGGGCGTCACTGGGGACTGGCCTGGCCTCCTTGTCTCATCTGGCCTGATCTGTAAAGAGCAGCTCCCAGGGAGCGGCCCGAGGCAAAGACCTCAAATGGGGTCGTGTCTGATCAATTGATATTGGCTCCCTGGGGTGCAATGTAGAAAAGGATTCTGAGGTCATGCCAGAAAGTCAACTGCAATCAATTATTGATGTCTACCAAGAGTGTAGGAAGAGAAGGTGGTCATGCATGTCCCATATATGTGCTGTCTTTGTCTTGGTGCTTTATGAGGAGCGGCTTCTGGAATCCTCTGACCCCATCAAAGCAAGGGACACTTCCGTAACATTCTTGACAGCAGGCATCGGATTATGCTAGAACGGAAGCCCAGAAACTCCCTCTCAGAGTGGTGCCCAATCTAGTCCATTCTTACCCTTTTACTGTGATGCATTCCAATTGCAAAGAATGTGTTACAATTTAATAAACATGATTTAAGCACCTACTCTGTGCTGAGCCTTAAAGACCCACAGCTAAGTCCATCAAACTTCTTGTCTTGCCTTACCAGGTGGGTATCATCTGCAGATACTTGAATCTGGTCAACTGTGACTCTTTGGAAAAGACCCTGATGCTGGGAAAGATTAAAGGCAGGAGGAAAAGGGGGCAAGGACAAGATGGTTGGATGGCATCACTGACTCCATGGACATGAGTTTGAACAAACTGAGATGAAAGACAGGGAAACCTGGCATGCTGCAATCCATGGGGTCACAAAGAGTCAGACACAGCTTAGCGACTGAACAACAACAACTACTGCAAGACCAGTTTGCTTGGGGAGGGAGCTCTTTAGCAGTGGGAAGAGGTGAGGCCCCATACCTGGAAGGTTCAAGCTGTGGGCCTCTCCGCAGACCAACCTTCCATTTTCCACTTGAGGGGGGAGGGCTTTCAGGTCAGCAGGCCCAGAGCAGCACTTCTCAAACTTGAACACGCTTGTGACGCATCTGGGGGTCTTATTAAAATGCAGGTTCTGATCCAGTCGATCTGGGGCAAGGTCAAAAGTCTGCATTCCTCACAAGCTCCCAGGAGATGCCGAGGCAGTAAGATCTGGGGTGGAGCCCTCCCCACCCACCCAGAGCTGCCTCGTTCCCACAGAGGGCACTAATGAGGTGCCAAAGCCTGAGATTATGGGCAGGGAGAGAACACAATTCATGTTACCTGGAACCAGAAATCGGAGGGAAGGAGCCACACCCCTGCACGGCTCTGCAGGACAACCTGACCTAGGGAACACTCTACCCTAGGAGTGCCAGGGACAACGCTGAAGGTGCTGGCAGGCTCCTCTAGACTGACCGGCCCAACTACGATCATGATGTCAGTGACAGCCAGCCACCCCTGGGCCCAGCACTGGGCTACACACTGATGGGGAGATCCTAGGAAGGAAGGACTTCTGGTCTCCGTCACAAAGGCTCTAGAAGACAGGCCATGCATTATTCATCTGTGTCTCCCTATGCCCAGCACAGTGTCTCAGTAGCAGATATTTGATAAATGATTAATGAATGAATGATAAAAGTGCAGCTCAGCCCAGGCAGAGGGTACTGTATGGAACCACATCCAGAAGGCTGATGGGAAACAAGGATGCCATATCAACCCCCACCCCATTACCTTCTCACTAGGCCCTGGGAAGACTCACTCTGAACAAGGTGGCCTGGGAATCTGTGACCAGCCTTTACTTTTTGTTGTTTAGTTGCTAAGTCGTGTTCGACTCTTCACAATCCCATGGACGGTGGCCCATGAGGCTCTTCTGTCCATGGGATTCTCCAAGCAAGAATAGTGGAGTGGGTTGCCATTTCCCTCTCCAGGGGATCTTCCCAACCCAAGGACTGAACCCACATCTCCTACATTGGCAGGCGGATTCTTTATCACTGAGCCACCTGGCCAGCCTTTACTTGTTGAAAAAAGAGAAATCTGTATTGCTCCAGGTTGACAATTCCCGAGTTCTTTTGGGAAAATGCTGGATCCAGATCCACCGTGCTGAGGGAGCAGGGCAGGACCAGGCAAAGTTTAGGGCTGGTCAGGATCCCATTATCCAAATGATAAAATACAT
Source organism: Budorcas taxicolor (assembly GCF_023091745.1). Classification (NCBI taxonomy): domain Eukaryota; kingdom Metazoa; phylum Chordata; class Mammalia; order Artiodactyla; family Bovidae; genus Budorcas; species Budorcas taxicolor. The sequence goes on from NC_068913.1 coordinate 94,164,793, forward strand.
GGAACTCTTCCCTTGTGCCAGCTCTGTGCCAAGCATATCACATGCTTGCATCCCAAGGCCACCTTGCTGTGTGTGGTCCAAGGTTGTATCCTCGTCCAAGGGCGGAGGCCGAGGTAAGACTCAACCCAGGCGATCTCTCCCACACTCGGGAGACAGCATCCTCTAGGGGTCAAGGTGAGGCAGGTGGGAGGCAGGACCTGGAGGTGGGCAGGCAGATGCAGTGGGGTGATGGCAGTCCACAGCCTATTGTCAGTGAGAAGCAGCCAGGAGGGGGGCCGTGAGTGGTAGTTCCTTCAAGCTACTGGCTTGCAGGCACTGGTCTGGTTTGTGTGGAAGCTTCTCTGTGTCTTCGACATCAAAATTCCATGGAGCCTCAGGATGGATAGTCACTGTCCCATTTCACAGATGAAAGAAACTGAGAACCAGGGAGAGGAAGTGACTTGTCCTGGGTTGCTGAACTAGCCAGCTGCAAGGCCAGAGGCGGACCCGACGTCTGGCATTCTGCCTGTGCTCCATACCCCCTCCCCTCCACTGGCCACCGTCTCTCCCACTCCCCACGTTTCCACCCTGGGTCCAGGTGCCCTGACCACCCCCAGCCCCATCTGTAGATGAGTGCTCCACCTGGGCCCGTGCACACTTGGCTGGTCGTGTGCGGGTGTTCGCCTGTGCCAGGCAAAGCTATGGAGGAGCTGCCAGGGCTCACAGGTGTAGTGGCACGCCTGGAAACCGTGTCCCTTACAGACATCTTGGGCCACACTTAGGTCAAGCAGAGGAGGGTAACAGGTACAGGGGTGGGGGCCATGCCTCGATCTGTCCAGCCAGGTGTGTCCAGGATGCTGGTCAGGCACAGTGGGGCCCGACCCACCCAACCGCAGCGTGGTGCTCTGGGAGGCTGGGCCACTCTCAGAATGCAATCTCCACCAGGCCCCGCTATTCCTGGGTTGGCCCTTGACCCCAGCCCCAGAGAGGCCCACCATCTCCTGGTTCCTCCACCAGACCCCCCAGCCCCTACCCCAGCTCTCTGTGCACTGCTGGTACCATTCTGCCTCTCCCCTCTCTCACCATACTCTTCACCTCTGCCCCAGAAACGGCGATGCAGGCAACCAGTGGTCACTGTCCAACTCCCACTCGCAACTCTCAGTAACCCTTCCATCCATCAGGGTGACAGGGACATAAGTGATTAGAAGGGTTCTAAAAATATGGTTCCCGGATCAGCAGCAGCTGCAGCATTTGGGAACTGGTCCAAAATGCCAGCTCTCAGGCCCAGCCATAGACCAATTGGCCGAAAGGTGGATCCCAGCAGGGGATGATGATGGAAGACAAGGTTTGCTCTTTGCAGAGAGGAGGTGGACAACCAGGATTTTCTACAGGGGGAGCTGGGGTAGTCATGCATATCCAAAGTAAGTACTCCTGTGAGTTGTCCAGTGAGGAGGGAACGCAGGCCAAGGGATTTGATGTGGGAAAGATCAAAGTTCTCAAGAGGAAGCTTTATGGGAGATAGGTTCCCCATACAGTGAGGGGACAGACCCATGAGCCACGTGGATCAGGTGGGTGGGGCTGAGACAGAACCAGTTCCCTTGGCTACATTCCACAGGCAGTGGGCAGAGAGGAGGGGACACACTGCACCTTCCCTCTGATCAGGTGGGAGGGATGCGGCCCCTCCCTACTTCCTGCCTTCCTGGAGGGCTTCAAATGAGTATGAACCTGCACCCAGCCACACTCCCAATTGTGGCATCACATGGAGCCTGAGGTTGTTTGATGGCATTTTGGGGTGCCCAGAACCTTGCCTCCATGCAGTGATGGCTGTTATTTATGCCCAGGACTTGCTTGATTTCAGGGAGAATATATCATCATAAATTGGCATGCCATGACAAACAATTAAAAGAGAAAAATAAACCTCCGTGCAATCTCAGGGTGCTCAGAAATGAGGAATTACAAGGTGGTGGCATGAAAAAATTATATAAAAATCTATTTTTACATCACAATAATGTGCTTTTATACGGGTAGTAATTTCTGGATGTGCAATAAAGTGGCTTTTACATCAGGCAGAATCAGAGTTTATAGGCAATCGGTGCTTTTATCTGGGAAAATATAACTCACCCATCCCCACATCATCCATCCTGCAGGCAGCAGGCCTCATCTTCCCCAGCACCATTGGTACCGAGGAAATAGTTATGCAATTATAGTGTCATCTCTCCACCTCCTTGCCCCCATCATGATCTGCCAACAACATTTTCCAGCTTCTGTCATTGACTCCTTCCCAAAGATGGGACAAGCCACAGGTCCAGGAGAGGGGAGTGGAGGGGCCCAACAGATGCTGACCACTGTCTCCATTGGGCCAGAAAGGAGCCCAGTGCTTAGAGAAAACACCACAGAACCAGTAAGCCCTGCACAGACACCGAGGGTCTGCGATGTTGTTGTTCAGCCCCTCAGTCGTGTCTGACTCTGTGAAGCCATGGACTGCAGCACACCAGGCTTCCCTGTCCTCCACCATCTCCCGGGGCTTGCACAAACTCATGTCCATTGAGTCAGTGATGCCATCCAACCATCTCATCTTCTGTCGTCCCCTTCTCCTCCTGCCTTCAATCTCTCCCGGCATCAGGGTCTTTTCTAATGAGTCGACTCTTTGCATCACGTGGCCAAAATATTGGAGCTTCAACTTCAGCATCAGCCCTTCCAATGAATATATTCAGGATTGATTTCCTTTAGGATTGACTGGTTTGATCTCCTTGCAGTCCAAGGGACTCTCAAGAGTCTTCTCCAACACCACAGTTCAAAAGCATCATTCTCCTGCACTCAGCTTTCTTTATGATCCAACCCTCACATCCATACATGACTACTGGAGAAACCATAGCTGGACTATACAGACCTTTGTCAGCAAAGTAATGTCTCTGGTTTTTAATATGCTGTCCAGGTTTGTCACAGCTTTTCTTCCAAGAAGCAAGCGTCTTTTAATTTCATGGCTGTAGTCACCATCTGCAGTGATTTTGGAGTCCAAGAAAATAAAGGGTCTGCTATGGCCCTGTGCTAAAAGCCTAGGACCCTGCACCTGACTTGGAGTGCTCACAGTCTTGTGACAGTCAGGATGCAGGCAGGGAGGTGAAAGCTAGGGCAGGTAAACAGAAGAAGAGGTGGGGTGGGGAGGGGCATTGCGGTGACAGGAGACTTCCACTGGACAGAGGGGCAAGTAGGACAGCTGAAGGTATGAAGATAATTGTGTCCTAGAGGACAGGTCCCAGTCCTGGCAATGTCTTTATCCGGGGCGTTGAGACAGGCATCCGAGAGAAGCTGGTAGCTGTCCACAAGCGCAGGGTACTGAAACTGTCTTTCAGTATCATCTAGTCTAACCCAACATTCTATGGACCCTGCCAGGAAGCAGGTGACACATTCTGTTCAGTAAAGTGTATACACAAAGGTGTATAGGCAGAGTTTAGAGAAATCAACAATGGATAGTGCAGGACCCCAGCACTGGCAAGAGAGGGGAGTTGTTAACCACGACCTGGAGGACAAGGGGCAGGGGCAGTTAATGGAACCCTGAGAGAATCACTGGATAAAAATAATCCATCAAACAGGGGACCAGACTCGCTATCACCTGAAAAGCTGAGTATAGCAGGAAGCTTGAAGGGAACAGACAGGTTTGGATGGGAGAGAGAGCCTACTTCCCTCTCCTCCCGCCCTCCACTCTCTGGCCAGTGCCTCCCAGTGGCCATCCCCAACCAGCAGCCAGAGACTAAGGGAGCCTGTTGGTGCTGCCCAGGTGGGTCAGCCTCAGGGCAGATAGCACAGCGGAGAAGGGCAGAGAGAAGATGTCTTTCATTTGCATCCAGCTCTGGCACCTACTGGGAATTATTGGACAGGCTGGTAATTTGGCCAAAATGTGAAAGTGAAAGTCGCTGAGTCGTGTCCGACTCTTTGCAACTCCATGATATACAGTCCATGGAATTCTTCAGCCCAGAATCCTGGAGTGGGTAGCCATTCCTTTCTCCAAGTGATTTTCCCAACCCCGGGGATTGAACCCAGGTCTCCCGCATTGCAGGTGGATTCTTTACCAGCTGAGCCACCAGGGAAGCCCAAGAATACTGGAGTGGGTAGCTTATCCCTTCTCCAGTGGGTCAGCCCAACCCAGGAATCAAACCTGGGTCTCCAGTGTAGCAGTGTATCAATGACCAAGATTACTGTTTCTAGGCAGAGAATCTTTGAGTTTTTCTCTTCTCACATTTTTTGGTTCAGCAGAATCTACACTCAGCATCAGCCTCGACACTCTGACCTGACACCACATAGAGAACCTATATGATACGGTGGAAAGGAACTCCATACTGTAGTATAGGTGGGCTATAAGCCAAAGTGGCGCTTCCGGCAAGTGAAGTGGAAGTCCTCAGGCAAACCCAGGTTCCAGCATTTCTGCTCTTGGAATTCCCCCCCTCCAAGAAATCCTCACCTGGGAACAGGTGTGAGGATGCTTGTGGCAGCATTCCTTGTGGTGAGAGACAGAAGGCTGATTCCTGGGAGGCTGCTTGGGCAAAATGCGCTGGCAGCAAGCCCTGGGCCCTCTGCAATAGCAAGAAAATTGCTGTTCAAAGAAACTTGTAAGTGTCTTAAAAGCAGTGCTGAGTAGAAAAAGCGAGAAAGAGAATGAGATCCATAATTCTGAAGCACTCAAATAAGATTAAAAATACATGCACACCAAAAAAAGCCATTTTGCAAGCACTTTTCCATTTTAGAATGGTTGACTTTGTAAAGAGAGGGAGTGGCATTGACAGGATAAATAAACAACACCCTAAATCAGAGAAGTCAGCAGGGACTCTGGAGCCAGAACACCTGGGCTGGAAGCAAAGCAGTTTTGTTGTGTGACCTGGCATGTTACTCGGACGCTTCATCTTTTTTCTTTCTTGGCTGTGCTGAGTCTGGGTTTCCCAGGCAGCACTAGTGGTGAAGAAATCGTCTGCCATTGCAGAAGATGTCAGAGACATGGGTTTGATCCTTGGGTCAGGCCTGGAGAAGGGAATGGCAACCCATTCCAGTATTCTTGCCTGAAGAATCCCATGGACAGAGGAGCCTGGCGGACTGCAGTCCATGGGGTCACAAAGAGTTGGACACAGCTTAAGCTATTTAGCAGGCAAGCGCTGGGTCTTCATTTTGGCATGTAGGATCTTTCAATTGCAACATGCAAGATCTTTAGTTGTGGCATGTGGGATTTATTAATAGTTCCCTAACCGAGGATCCAGGGGTTTCTCTGATGGCTCAGCACTAAAGAATCCTCCTCCAATGCGGGAGACATGGGTTGGATCCCTGGGTCAAGAAGATCCCCTGGAGGATGAAATCCTCACTCCAGTAATTCTTCCCTGGAGAATCCCATGGACAGAGGAGCCTCATTAGGCATAGGGTTACAGTGCATAGGGTCGCACAGAGTTGGTCATGACTGAGAATGCATATATCAGGGATCCAACCCAGGTCCCCTGCATTGGGAGTGTGGAGTCTTGGCCACTGGACCACCAGGGAGGTTCCCACTCCATCTTTTAAATCAGAAGAAATGGTAATACCTCGGTCCTGAGGTGCATTTATGACACCAGCTACTGGTCCAACAAGACCTGTTCTGGGCAGGAGTATCCACAATGTGGTCAGAATATGCAGGCAGGGGAGCCACTCTGGTTGCTTGGAGGTGGCCCCACAGCAGCCTTGTGTGGTCAGCCACAGGAGACAGTGTCCAGAGCGCTGATAAAGTTTCTCAAAGAAGGACATGGCTTACTACCTATGGCAGGATAACAAGCCACCATTTTGGAGTCCTTGATTCCTTTCTCCGCCTCTTCTCCACTAAAATGCAAAATATGCCCCTACCCTATTTTGTTGTTAGCAGTCATTAACAGTTTCTGTCATTAACTCCTGAGCTGGTTTGAATTTGTTGATAGAATTAGTTCCCTGTCACCTGAAAAGCTGAGAAAAGATGGCCTTAGGGGACAAGCCACATGCGGGCTGTGTTCCGATGGGAGAAAGCAGAATGAGCTCCTGGGGTGTGTGATTGCCGAGGGCAACCACTCAAAGCGGGTAGGATGCCAGATTGATGGGGGGTGGGGGGGATGCTGGGCTCTCCATGGAAGACACCCCAGCCTAAGGGTCTATGATGGAGGCGGAAGGGGTGAAGATAAGCACCCGAGTTTTCCCAGGAGCTGCCCAGGGACCCCGAGGTGTCAGTTCACACTTCCGCCTCATCCAGTCGGGGCAGGGCCAGGCTAGCAGCATCTCAATGGGCGTATGCCTGAAGGTGTCCCTATTTCCCACCCTTCTCTCTTCCCCTCTTCTCCTCCATGGGACTGCACACTCTGTAAGGTTCAGATTTCTTTAATTCACTCCCCTTTTTTGCTGGCTCTCCACTTTTTCTGGCTTTCGTGCCAGCAGGGAGGAGGAGAAGGGCTTGCTGTCAGCTTTTCCTCCGCACTCGGGGCTCAGGCGCTGGCCAGACTCCTCATTTGTGCCAGGACAAGGAGGTAAGTGAGCAGCCCAGCAAAGGACAAACAGCTTCATCTAGCAGCCTTGTGCCCTGTGACCCTGTCACACGGCAGCCAGGGAAGAGAACTAAGACACATCTCCACGCGGACTTGGGTGCAGCGGATTGAACAGTGTCCCCCAGAGGGTATGTCCAAGTCCAACCCCGTCCCCAACATACCTGTGAATGTGACCTTATCTGGAAGGAGTCCTTGCAGATGTCATTAAGCTTGTACTTGAGCTAAAGAGTGATTCCAGGATGAGATCATCTGGATTCAGGGTGGGCCCTAAATCTCCTTCTAGGAGAAAGGAGAGGGAAGTGTGAGACAGAGACACAGGGAGAAGGCAGTGTAGGAGGAGAAAAGCACCTTCCCTCCACCCTTCTGAGTTCTTATCTGAGAGCCCTGCACTCAAAGACAGATTTTTTAACATTTTACCATGTTTTTTTTTTTTTTTTATAATTTAAACTGTATTTGCTATGGGGGTATAGCCAACTAACAATATTGTGATAGTTTCAGGTAAACATCGAAGGACTCAATCATATGTAAATGCGTGACCATTCTCCTCCCAAACTCCCCTCCCATGCAGGTTGCCACCTAACACTGAGCAGAATCCCCTGTGCTATTCAGAAGGTCCTTGTTAGCTGTCCATTTTAAGTATAGCAGTGTATACATGTCCATCCCATCCCAAAATATCCTTTCCCTAAATATATCCATCCTAAATATCCCTTCCCCCATTCGTCCCCTTGCTCCACGACCATAAATTCATTCTCTAAGTCTGTGAGTCTTCAAAGACAGATTAGCAGGAGAAAAGCAAACGGAAGTTTATGAAGATATACATCTCATATTCATGGGGGCAGGAGGAGAAGGGGGCGACAGAGGACGAGATGGCTGGACGGCATCGCTGATTCAATGCACTTGAGTCTGAGCAAACTTCGGGAGATGGTGAAGGACAGGGAAGCCTGGCGTGCTGCAGCCCATGGGGTCGCAAAGAGTCAGACACGCTATAGCGACGGAACAACAGCAACACCACCACCTCGTGTACGCAGGGAGACACCCGGGGGGAAACGAGTGACTCCCCTGAGGCGGCCTTAGAGTTCAGGATTAAGTGCCATTCAATGGGAGAGGGCAGCAAGGAGCTCAAATGATATTTAGGAAAGGTGAAAGGGGCCTCAGAAGAAGAGACGGGAGCACGGTTGTCTGTGACCCTGTCTGCCTGTCATGTCACCTCTAGTTTCTGCTCCTGTGATGAGAGGCAGTCCCCCTCGGTTGATGAACCCCTTGGGGAGGGGATTGATGACAGCAGAGCTTCCCTGGGGGCCTCTGTCTTTGGGCAGATGAAGGGAGTTCAGGGAAACCCTTTACCCGCATTTGCTGTTTCTCAGTTGCCTACAGTTTAATCAATACCGCTGAGCAGTATGTTTAGAGTGACATGTCCTGAGCTTCTACAGGCATATTTTGGGGCTTCCCTTCAACGAGCAGAGGTTGGAGCTATGCCAGCACAAACGGGAGCACTGGCGGCCACCAGGGGCTAGAAGAGGCTAGGACTTTCCCCCGAAACTTTCCCTTAGAGGAAGCATGAGGCCCTGTGGACTTGGCGGAAATGGGAAACTGAGGCTCCAAGCCACCTCAGCCCTCCTTGGCCATGAAGGGCTGGCCCCACACAGCACCCTGCCTCCTAGCTGATGCCCTTGCTGTGTGGTGCCCGCCCCGGGATCCCCGGCTGGCCCCACCCTGCTGCCACTCCTTGGCCTCAGCCAAGGGAGAGGAGGGCAGTGCAGACCTTGCATTCCCCGCGGTGATTTCATGCCCCATAAAACGGACGATCAAAAATAATAGACACACAGCAGTCTGCCCGGGGCCTGCCTACTTCAGCGGGGAGCACTGAGGTCGCTGCCTGTAAAATCAACCAGTTCCCAGCCGTGGTGGGCAGAAAGAACAGCGAGAGGCAGGAGCTACAGAGCCCCAGCCAGTAAATGGGCTGAAAATCAGCAGCCTCTCCCCGCGGCAGCCACGCCCTCTTTTCCCACTGCTGGGAGGTGGGTTTCCAATCTCCAGACAGCTGTCTGTCACCCCACACAGCTGATGGGGAGGGTGACTGAGAGGGGGAGAACAGGCAGAGGGGTGAGAAAGGGAAGGTGGGAGGTTCTGGGCTCCAGGGGCTCCCAGGGAATCCTAGATGCCTCTTCAACAGCTCTGAGCCTCCAGCCATCACCTTCTGAGCACCCGTGTCAGAGCTGGGCACCCAAGGAGTCCTCCAGGCGGCCAGGCTGTCTGCACTGAGTGAGCACTGGGCGCCAGGCTCTTCTAAGAGCCTCCAGCAGGGTCCAGAGCCTGTACTCCTGTGCCTCTAAAGAATGAGCTGCTGTTTTATTTTCAAGCAAAGAATAAACATTTTAACAAGGAATTGGGTGAACGAGGGTTCTGCAAACCATCCCCGTGGGGCCAGGGGCTGGGACTTGGATTTATCTCAGTGATGCTGCCACTCAGTGATGAAACACACTTCAATAACGTGGGTTTTGAAATGAAGGGGAAAGGAGAGCCCCACAGAAATACTCCTTATGTCTCCTTTTCATCACACACTACACAGAGCCCCTCTTTCCCCTCCCACCTGGAGACCATGCTCCCACCTGCCCAACACTGCTCCAGATGACCCTGGGTTCCCCCAGATGTCTTGCCTGGAGAACTGCCAAACTCTTCTAGCACTTCCCTGCCTTTAACTTCCTGTCCTCTCTAAGTCCACTCTACAGCCTAAAAAAATGTCAAGGGCTTCTCGAACAGCTTGGCCTAATTCTTCTCTGTCTGGAGCTGACCTAATCCTTCACCCCTGTATCTTGCTCCTCAGGAAACTAAACACCTCAGTCCCTTCCTGTCCCTGTGCCTCTACTAAAGCAGTCCCCACTTTCCAGAGCATTCCTTCCCACTTTCACTGTGTCTTGAAGTCCTACTACCGTTCCAAAGCCCAGCTCACATGTTACCTTTACTCTCAATTCATCCCCGAGAAAAACTGGTCACTTCTTCTCTTTCTGTCACTTTGCACAGCCTCTATCACAGTACCTCCGTTTCTCATGACCGTGGCTGTCTTGTGTATCTTCCCTGCCAAATGGCTAGATGCTAAGGTCCTGACCAAGAACCGTGCCTGGTGCGTAATAGGCGCCTAATATATGCAGCTAAACTGCAGTAGCATGCACGCGAGCTCAGTCGCTCAGTTATGCCCACCTCTTTGCGACCCCATGGTCTGCAGCCTAGCAGGCACCTCTGTCCATAGAGTTTTCCAGGCAAGGATAATAGAGTGGGTTGCCGTTTCCCACTCCAGGGGAACTTCCCAACCCAGAGACTGAACCTGAACCTTTTCCATCTCCCGCATTGGCAAGTGGATTCTTGGCCACTGTGCCACCTGGGGAGTCAGTACCCTAGAGACCCAGGTCATAAATGACCTTTGTTTCAAGCCACTGAGCTTTTTTAAAGCGCTTTGTTACACAGCTTCATTATGCCAAGAGCTGACTGAGACAATTGGGCCCAGAGAGACTGGGACAGTATGGGACTGAACGTGTAGCCTTGGCAGAGAGCTATTCCACAGGCAGGGTGAGTGACGGAATGCTACTGTTAGGTTAAGCTTATGGTTCCCTGGTGGCTCAGATGGTAAAGCATCTGCCTACAATGCAGGAGGCCCCGGGTTCGATCCCTGGGTTGGGAAGATCCCCTGGAGAAGGAAATAGCAACCCACTCCAGTACTCTTGCCTGGAAAATCCCATGGATGGAGGAGCCTGGTAGGCTACAGTCTGTGGGGTTGCAAAGAGTTGGACACGACTGAGTGACTTCACTTTCATTTACTGTTAATGTGGTGATAAAGAGTCAGACCTCCCAGGTTCAAGTCCTGGTTGTGCCACTTGCTGCTATGTGTGTCTCTGGGCAAGTGACTCATTTTCATCATCTATAAAATAGGGATGACAATAGACTCTGTCTCACGTCATGAGGAACAAGTGGGTAGACGCCAAGCTCAGTGCATACCAGGCGGCGACGGCCTCTCGGGTTTGACAACTCGAGGTGGATGACTCGAATTTGACTAATCATAAATGATTGTCATCTGTCTCTCATTGCTGGTCTGGCTTGCTGGCCCTCTGCCTGGTTCCACACAGCAGGCACTGTATCTGTCAAGAGGATTCCACAGAAGGAGAGAGACAGCTTTTCTCTGCCACTGTCCGTGGTTCCCCTTGAACTCTGATGTTTTACGAGCGGCGGGCAGCAGCCTGTGCCCTGCCTTCCGTCAGAAGAACTGAGCATGTCTCCGGCTCCTGTCATGGACCTCTCACGGCGGAGACAGAGTAAATCACAGCTCAGAAAGGCAGAGGCCGATGAAAGCAAGGGGTGGAGGTGGTGCTGGCGGTGATGACTTCACCTTCCTGGCTCATGTGAGTCATTGTTGACCCCGCTACCAGGACCCCTGGCTTCTCAAGATGCACAAGGGTGCTGAAGTCTCCATGTCACCTCCTTGTTCGTCACGCCAGCAGACAGTCATTGCACCACATCCCCAGGAAGCAGGGGACTCTGGCAAAGTCCCTGCATTCTGGGAGCTTCCAGTCTGGTTGGGGTAGCCAGAGGGACACCGGAAATAGCCAAGCAAGTCAGTGCATCAGGTACTGACAGGACTCCCAAAGCCACCCAGCAGAAGATCCCACGAGGAAGGGACACCAGAATCTTCCAGGGAATACCTGAGAGGGGCTAGAAGGATGGCAAGAGCTTAGATAAATGGAGACTAGGGTGGACGGAGGCATCTCAGGCACCCTGCTCCAAACCCCACCCCTCCCACCCCGCCGTGTGGAATCTGCAACTGTCTCATTGCCCCCACAGCAGCTGTTCCCTCATCCCAGGAGGGGCGGGAGCTCACCAGAGCCTCCTTCCAGGCTTGGCTGGAAATGGTCCTCAAACGGAGACACTCCCTCCCAGGCTGCCATTTTCCAGGGCTCCCAACACCCCAAAGCCAGAAATAGGGGGCGGGGGAGGAATCAAGTCCTGCAGACATCTGGTGTCTCCAGGCTCGGGGGCTGGCGTGAACAGAGGACTCAGAGCTCCCGGGATTCCTACCCCCACTGTGGCCGCTGCAGGAGATGGGCTGATGGCAGAAAGGATGGTGGGCAGGACAGCCGAGAACAGAGGCCTGAGCTGACTCGACTGTGGCCTGTGGCAGGCCACCGCCCATCACCGCATCACCATGTCCCCATCTGGCAATGGGGAGACCACCATCTTCCTTTCCCAGCAGGACCAGAGCTATGAAAGAGAAAGGCTGGGATGGTTTACATGGTGGAGGTAAAGGTACAGGAGGAGGGTTGTTTATGGTAAATTTGAAGGTAGGGTAACTCTCTCCTCTTCTAGAAAGAATTCCAAGCTCACAGACCCCTCCAACAGAAGCAGAAACCTCCAGCCCCATCTGCACTCCACCACTGGCTGCCCAGAGACCAGCATAACAATAAATAGCAAATACAGAGCATTCACTATGTGCTAAGCCCTGTTCCGAGTCCTTCACATGCATTCGCTCCTTTTTCCTACGATGTAGGTTCCGTTATACTCCATTTTGCAGAAGAGGAGGCTGAAGCACAGAGAGCAAGCTGCCCGAGGTCACACAGCTGCCGAGCCGCGAGGCTGAATTTCAGCAAGGCCACGTTTGCAACCCCTCTCTGCTGCCTCTGCTTCTCAAAGGGCCTCGGAGAATCTCTTTGGCCCAGAACTGGGAAGATGGACATGCGGCGAGTCCCCAGGGTGTGCCATGAAGCAGTTTTCTCTGTGTGGTGCTCAGTAGAATCCCCCCGAGTGACTTGGGGCAGGGGTTCGGGTCGGGGGCCGGGAACAGGGACAAGTGAGACACCCGGAGGTAAACTAAATGGACTGAAACTGAGAGATGCACGCGGAGCTGAGAGCAAACGAGAGGCCAGAGATAGGGCTGGAAGCTGCTCTCCTTAAGATTATTCTGAAGAAAAGGAAAGAGAAGGGCCTGGAGAGATGGATCAAGGAAACAGCGTGTGTGCTCCAAGGAGGGCCCAGTGCCCTGCAGAGGCCTCGGCGCCCCCTTCAGCAGCCGTAGCACCACCAACCTTGAGGGGGACAGGCAGGCTGGGGAATGCGTGGGGTCGGAGATGGGTCACAAAGAGCCACTTTCTGACCAGAACAGGCGGTGCTCCAGGTAAGTACCCTGAGTGCCTCTGGGTGCCGGTGGGCAGGGGCTGCAGGAGCAGCATTGGCCACCACTCAGGAATGGAACTTCCCTGGTGGATCAGTGAGTAAAGAATCCACCTGCAGTGCAGGAGACCTGGGCTCGATCCCTGGGTTGGGAAGAAGAGATCCCCTGGAGAAGGGAAAGGCTACCCACTCCACTATTCTGGGCTGGAGAATTCCATGGACTGTGTAGTCCGTGGGGTCACAAAGAGTCGGACACGACTGAGCGACTTGCACTTTCACTTTCAGGAATGGACATTGCCAAGGACGTGAGCCCTCCCTCCCGCCTATGGTACTGGTACCTGTACCGGGCTGGCAGGGAGGAGACCCCGGAAGGGGGACGCAGGGCAGCGCCAGGGACAACGCAGCTGGTGTGTCCTGATCTCCTCAGACATGGATGGCAGGGCCTGGGGCTCCAAGGCTCACTGGCTCCCACGTCTGGCGTTCAATGCTGGCAGAGGCTGGGATCTCGGTCACACCCACACGTGGCCTTTCTGCTCGTGAGTCAGTTTGGGCTTTTTTTTCACAGCACGGCAGCCTCCGGGCAGTCAGGCTGCTCCTGTGACAGCTGAAGTCTTCCAGAGTGAGAATTCAGTTCAGCCAGTGAAGCAGAAGCTTCATCGCTCTTTCTGACCCAGCCCTGGAAGCCACATAACGTCACTCCCACCATCCTCACCCAACACGGTCTTGCAGCCTCGCCTGCCACAATGGGCACTGGGGGGTCAAGGGCAGGGGGCGTGGATCCTCCACCCCATCTGGGTGGGGAGATAGCCTTGCAGCCATCCCAGAAAGGGCAGTCAGCCACCCCTCGTAGACTTTTCGTGACCTGAGTTCCCCAAACCCCTCCCTTCCCCAGGAATATCAGGGAGTGTCTCAAAGTTACTCTGTGTCGAAGTGTCATGCGGGAAATTACCCCTGCGTGCAGCCAGACTAGCTTCCCAGAGCTCACAGGACAGAAAGGCTCACAGACCGGATGAAGATTGTCGAATCACATGGTTTATTAAATCAATTAAAAATGCGCCGTGAGAAGCAAGGGCAAAGAGCTGGGTAAGTCAGCATGCTTAGGCTGGGGCGCCCGCGGGTGCAAGAAGCACAGTGCTGAGTCCTGACTGCCCATACCCACGTGTCCTGCTCGCCCCTGCTCCAGCAGTCTTGTCACTGATGGTGACGGGAGCATGGGTCGGGTGAGCCAAGGGGCTCCGTGCCTGGCACCAACACTTACTCTATCAGAGATGTGCAGAGGCAGGGCCTGTACCAATTAGCCTGGGGAGAAGCTATTCATTTTTTTTTTCCTAAAGATTCAAGCCCACTTGGCACTTATTTAGATTATTAAAGGTATTTTCCACAGTAGGAGTTAATAGAAGTTAGCATCTGGGTTATTTGAATTTACTAATTTTCCTGGGCATGGCACACGTGGAGCCAGAATGAGTGTTGCCAGTGGGTGGTCAGTTTAAAACCTTGTGAATATTGAGCATGTTGGGAGTGTCACAGATATTTAGTGTATCATGGATATCCATGCCTAACTGTTTTTTTTAAATCTTTCTTTATCTATCAGTAATACTCTTGTTTGTTCCATTCTTTGTCTCTCTATTCACATACACAGATTCTGTATACTTTAAAATGTTTCACCAGCTGTTTGCGTTGATAGTCAATTTTTTTTTTTAATGGGAATTGGATATTCTTAAAAGATCCAGCCAACACACGTTACACACTTTCATTCTGGAAAAGGCCCCTCTGGGTGTCTTGGCTCAGTTCTCAGATGACTCCGGACGCGTTGCTGCCTCTCGGTCCAGTCACTGCTCTTCTGCGTCTCTCGGCCCCACTGGGGACTCTGGCTGAGGACCTCACCCCAGCCTTAGGACGGGGTCACTCTTCTCCCCTATGACTCTTCCTCTGAAACCTGGAAAGTCTTGCCAACTGCCATTATAAGTGGCTCTCCTTGGCGCCCACAACTCTGACCTGCTCAGGGCGGGCTCGCTCCCTGACTATGCCCCATATCGCGGAGAACAGCTCTCTGCCGCCCTAAAAATGTGCCCTGCAGAGCGAGGTTGACTCGACAGAAACCACCCCACTCTCAGAACTGCCTTGTTTCCTGGGGGACCAGCCATACCTTTCACAGGCAACCTGAGAAGGCTGCAGTCAGCCTTGTCCTGACAAGACTGTCCTGACAGTCCAGCCACATCCTTACAGAGCCTGATCTATGCGGTTACTTTCCTGCATGTGGTCACCAACATCCGTCCCAGGTGAGCTGGGGAAGCCCATCCTGGTTCTGATCTAGGTCTTTCCTTCAATGTGAGCTAGAGAGCGTTGGGCCTGACTGCCTCCTCCCCCAATCACATCCCCGTTTCTGCTCATCTCCAATGAGCAAATGCTTCTGTTTTTTGTTTTGGGTTTTTTTTTTTTTTTTGGCTGTGCTGGGTCTTTTTTGAGACATTCCGGCTCTTTCTTGTGGCCAGCAGTCATCTTCTAGTTGTGGCTCACGGACGCTGAAGCTTGCCCACTTGCGGTTGCAGTACGTGGACTTAGTTGCTCCACGGCACGTGAGATCTTAGTTCCCTGACCAGGGACTGAGCCCACGTCTCTACACTGGAAGCAGATTCTTAGCCACTGGACTACAGGGAAGTCCAGCAGATGCCTCTGTTTAATTCAGTTGCTTATTGTGGCATCTACTAGGTAGTGCTGGGCAATATTCTAGGCTCTGGTGATTTAGCAGTAAACTAAACAGGTAAAATCCCTGCCTTCACAGCCTTTGTACTCAAGTGGAGGGGACACACAAGACGCCGCATCAATACATAATACAGTGTGTTAGAAGGTGCCCAGGGCAAGGTCGGGGGCTGGGCGCTAATCCAAGGGTAAAGGCGGAGATTGTGGAGGAAGGGAGTGAGGCTACCATTTTAAATATGATGGACAGTAGAGGTCTCACTGAGAAGGTGACATTTAAATAGAGTCCTGAAGTACAGGAGAGAGCTTACCATGTGAATGCTGGGAAAGTTGTTCTGGGCAGAGGGAGGAGCCGGTGCAAAGGCCTGGAGACTTTGGACAGAAACAAACATATCTTCTAGGTTATAGATTTTTTTAAAAAAATCTATTGCCTCTGCAAGGGCAGGTTCTTCCAAAGATGAGATGAGGGAGGACCCATCCTCAGACAAAGCTTCCATTGGGTTAGGTCTTTGGGTCATCAAGACACCACCCACCTGACCCTCCAACAGGGAGCAGGCTCTTGTCCACCTACATGATTACAGGACTTCTGCAAGGGCTCACTGAAGAACACAGGGACAGCTGGTCCCAAAGACAAAGCCAGGTGTCCACCCTCCAATGCAGAAATTGCTTTTCATACTAAAAGAACAATCTTCCTAACATTCCACGTTTTACATCCAGTCTTTCTGTAACTTTTTTGCACTTATTTAAGTTAGCCAGTATACCCATGAAACTCTTTTAGGAATGATCATTATCACCCCATTTTGCCATCAGGGCCCATCAGGTCTTCCCTGATGGCTCAGATGGTAAAGAATCTGCCTGCAATGGAGGAGACCGGGGTTTGATCCCTGGGTCGGGAAGATCCCCTGGAGAAGAAAATGGCAACCCACTCCAGTGTCCTTGCCTAGAAAATCCTACAGATGGAGGAGCCTGGCAGGCTACAGGCCAGTGGGTCACAGAGTCAGACATGACTGAGCGACTCCACTTCACTTCTTCACTTCATTTTGCCATTTGGGAACTGAGGTTCAGACAGGGCAATTTGCACGTGCAAGGACGCACAGCCAGCCCCTGCACTGTGCTGCTTCTTTGTCCAGGACAACTTGGCCTCTGAGCCTCGGGTGGCTCATCTGAGAATGAGAAGTCTGCTTTTTCCCAGCAGGGTGTGGGGAGGAATAAATGAAAAGTAAGATGGGTGGCACATAGCAGACACTCAGCAAATTGTTACTATTGTTACAGCTCTCACTCTGCGGCAGAAAAGGGGGCTCTGGGTCCATCAGGGGTGCCAGTCCGCCACCCCCACCTCAGTCTGGCCTGGAGGGTCCCCAGGGGACACACAGGGCATTTTGTGGGGTGCAGGAAGGGGAGGGGGGATCTCAGATAGGGACTGGGCTCCTCTGGGCTCTCTATTTTTCATCTTCCTTTTCTACACCAGCTGCAATAATTTAACAACCCTGAGAGTGAAAAAAGATAGCTGGGGAAGCAAATGCAGAATAGCTTAAATTAAAATTAAATTGAAATAAATTAAATTAAACAGGCAAATTTCCGGTGCTCATCTCTCAGGCCAAATTACTGTGGAGCACTCAGGCTGCAGAAGTGGCCTCGGGGTGGATTCTAGCACTTCCTGGCCGCCAAGCCTGGTGGCCCTGGCTGCCCACCTGCCCTGCCGGGGCTGCTGCTTCTGGCGACCCCTCCTGGTTGAGGGAGGTACTGGAGGAGCCCAAGAAGTCAGAGGCGCAAGGCTGGCCACACCCCTGTTTGCTTCACCCTGTCTGCTTCCACCATGAGGTACCAGGTAAAGGAGAGACTTGGGCTTCCCTGGTGGCTCAGTCGTAAAGCATCCACCTGCCAAACTGGAGATGTGGGTTGAAGCCTTGAGTTGGGAAGATCCCCTGGAGAAGGAAATGGCAACCCACTCCAATCTTCTTGCCTGGGAAATCCCAAAGACAGAGGAGCCTGGCGGGCTACAGTCCATGGGGTCGCAAAAAAGTTGGCCAAAACTTAGGGACTAAACAACGAAGTTGAGACTTGTATCCAAGACTAATGATCCCCAGCTCCAGGTCCCTTCGCTGGAGGAGGTGTATCTCTGATTAGCAGCAGAGGGGCTTAGAACAACACCAGGTCTAAGCTTGACTCCCTGGGTTTTTAAGGCCTAACTTAGCCTGGAATGTGATGGAGCCCAGCTACCCTGCAGGGCACAGGCTCTTCAGCTGTTGCTTGTCTCCCAAGCCACCACGGGCACTTCAGACCAAAACAAACCAGAGTCCAGGCCAGGCCCAGGGCTCATGGGCCTGAGTTCTTCAGCTTCCCATCAAATTCTACCGCCCCAGGGTCCAAGTTTAGGAGAAAATTTGCCACAAGCAGAGAGTTTCTTTCAACTCTCAGTTTCGAGTGAAAAATTCATGTGCACTTTGCATTCTGCCTCGTGGTAAATTCATGTTTATTTTAATGTGTAACGTTTTCCAGTGTTTACCAATAAGTAAAACTGACATGCCCGGAGGCTGTGCCCCTTTATCCTGGTTCTTCCAGACACAAGGCCTGGCAGCGCCTGAGTGAGAACCAGCCTCCCTGTCCTTCTGCACCTCCCACCCCCAGACACCCCAGGCTGGAATCCTAGAAGGTGGGAAGATCCCAACAACAAAATTGAGGATATTTACAACAGAGATGAACCTCGAAGGTTATGGTAGGTGAAAGCCAGTCACAAAAGGACAAATAATGATTCCACTCATGAGATACTTAGACCAGTGAAATTTATAGAAACAGAGAGTGGTTGCCAGGCAGCTGGAGGTGAGTATAGGGAATTATTCTTTCTTAAGTGCATGGACTCATATTTGCAAGATAAGGAAGTTCTAGAAATGGATGGCACAACGGTGTAAATGTCCTTAAAACCACTGTGTTCTTTGGTCATTCAGTCCTGTTCGACCCTTTGAGACCCTACGAACTGTTGCCCAACAGGCTCCTCTGTCCATGGAATTTTCCAGGCAGGAATACTGGAATGGGTTGCCATTTCCTCCTCTAGGGGATCTTCCCAAACCGGGGACTGAACCCACATCTCCTGTGTCCCCTGCATTGACAGGCGGATTCTTTACCACTGAGCCACCAGGGAAGCCTATGGTTAGGATGTTAACATTTATGTATGTTTTTTACCACAATTTAAAAAACAAAAAATGAAAGCATCAAAGGTCAGAAAGGGTAACAGACCAGGGTCTCACCTGGGGTTAGGGGCAGGGCCCCCAGGCTCCCCAGGGAGGTGGTGGTAGAGGCAGCCTGGCTGCCTGGGTTGTCCCCAAAGTTGAGGCTGGAAAGAGACCTGGAAAGCTGGCATTCCAATCTCTGGATTTTACAGATGAGGAGATTAAAGCCCAGGGAGGGGGAGCCACCTCTGCAAGCTGCAGAGTTAAGAGTGGCCCCCCCTTCCAGGGGTGATTTCCGAGGGTTGGCCCCAGCTCTCTTCTGGAGATCCAGCAGCTAGAAGGATGCTGGGTGAGTCAAGCCAAGCCCCTCCTGCTTCCCCCTTTTAAAGGGTACAGATAACCCTTGCCCCCTCCCTGGTCTGTAAGGAAGATGATTAACTAATTAACTTTCCTTAAGGGCTCAGGCACAGGCTAATGGGCAATAGGCCTTCTTCTTGTTATTTTTAATCAGACTTTGCAATTTTATAGCTCCCATCACCCAGAGCTATCAGTGTCTCTTGAAGTTAATTAAGCCTGCTAGGGATGGACTCAGAGGGAGGAGGATGTGAGGGCTGGGTTTGGGGGTGGAGGGGGACAGATCCTGATTCCCCTCAGGGCTCAGGCCTAGGGCCCACTTTAGGGGGTGGGTGTGTGTGTGAAAGACCCTCCTCTGCTGTGCTCCGTGGTCACATGACCGAGCCTGGGAGGATGCAGGGGATGGGTGGGATTGCAGGTGGCCAGGGGGTCCCCAGCTCCAGTCTCTGACTCCCACACTGGGGCAGGCCCCTGCTCTCGGCTTACCTTGCTGAGCAGTGGGGAGAACTAGGAGCTAGAGATGGCTGACAGAGTTTCTCTTGCTCCACATGACTTTCATTCTGCCAGGGGTGCCCATGTGTGCAGCGCCCCTTCCTCTTGCTCCCCCTTTCCTAATTTCATCAGACAGCAAATACCTCTTGGGTGTATCAGGTCTGTCCCTGGAGCTGGAGAGAAATGAGTGGCCCAAGCGTGGTCCGCTTCTCACAGAGAGGACAGTGGTCCTTGGTGCCCTGTGTTCCTGGCTGGGATGAACAGCTGTGAAGGTTCTGGGGATAATGGAGACTCAGGGAGTGGGGACCCTGCCAACAGGCACTGCAACCACTGTGTGGGCTACCAGGGCCCCCGGGCAGCGCCGGAGCCCATGAGACCCACAAGGAGGTTTCCCCGACCCCTCCGAGCTGGCAGCAAAGCAGGCCCAGCACATGGGGCAGAGATGATGCCATCACCCCAAGCCAACCTGGAGCCCCCACTATGGAAGCAGTAGCAGAAAAGAGATGCTACAGACTTAGGGTGTCTGGTACCGAACAGACTGCCAGGGAATTGGGAACCCAGGGCACAGTGGCTATGAATCCAACCATCCAGGCAGGGCCTCCAGCTCCCACACTTACAATCAGAGCTCCATTGTCTCAGTTGCCAGACACAGCAGGTAACCCTGGAGATCACTAGCAGGGAGAATCCAGGTGTGTGAGCTGTGGAAATCAGGACAGCTTAGGAAAGTATAAGATCCTGTGGGCAGCCAGAGGCTATGTAGCCTCTTAAAACAGGCCTCGTCATATCAGGATGTCCAAGGATCCTGTTTCCCAGCTCTGTCTACTCTGGGATCCCATAAGCCTAGTCCTTGCGGGGAGGAGAGCTGGGAGGAGCCTTTTGTGAAGACAGCACAGGGATTCACTGAAAGCCACTGGCCTGAGAGCCATTTGTATTTGGCCTGCGACCCATAGGGGTTTGCTGTCAACTGAACACAATCATTCCCAAAGAAAGGCAATGCCAAAGAATGCTCAAACTACCGCACAATTGCACTCATCTCACCCTCTAATAAAATAGTGCTCACAATTCTCCAATCCAGGTATTCAAGCTGGTTTTAGAAAAGGCAGAGGAGCCAGAGATCAAATTGCCAACATCCACTGGATCATCGAAAAAGCAAGAGAGTTCCAGTTCCAGAAAAAGATCTGTTTCTGCTTAGCTGGGAAAGATTGAGGGCAGGAGGAGAAGGGGACACCAGAGGATGAGATGGTTGGACGGCATCACTGATTCAATGGACATGAGTTTGGGTAAACTCTGGGAGTTGGTGATGGACAGGGAGGCCTGGCATGCTGTGATTCATGGGGTCGCAAAGAGAGGCACACGACTGAGCTACTGAACTGAACTGAACTGAACTGCTTTATTGACTATGCCAAAGGTTTGATTGTGTGGATCACAATAAACTGTGGAAAATTCTGAAAGACATGGGAATACCAGATCATCTGACCTGCTTCTTGAGAAATCTGTATGCAGGTCAGAAAGCAACAGTTAGAACTGGACATGGAACAGACTGGTTCCAAATAGGAAAAGGAGTATGTCAAGGCTGTATTTTGTCACCCTGCTTATTTAACTTCCACGCAGAGTACATCATGCAAAAAGCTGGGCTGGGTGAAGCACAGGATGGAATCAAGATTGCCGGGAGAAATATCAATAACCTTAGATATGCAGATGACACCACCCTTATGGCCGAAAGTGAAGAACTAAAGAGCCTGTTGATGAAAGTGCAAGAGGAGAGTGAAAAAGTTGGCTTAAAGCTCAACATTCAGAAAACTAAGATCATGGCCTCTGGTCCCATCACTTCATGACAAATAGATGGGGAAACTGTGGCAGACTTTATTTTGGGGGGGGGCTCCAAAATCACTGCATATGGTGACTGCAGCCATGAAAATAAAAGTTGCTTACTCCTCGGAAGGAAAGTTATGACCAACCAAGACAGCATCTCAAAAAGCAGGAACATTACTTTGCCAACAAAGGTCCATCTAGTCAAGGCTATGGTTTTTCCAGTAGTCATGTATGGATGTGAGAGTTGGACTATAAAGAAAGGTGAGTGCAGAAGAATTGATGCTTTTGAACTGTGGTGTTGGAGAAGACTCTTGAGAGTCCCTTGGACTGCAAGGAGATCCAGCCAGTCCATCCTAAAGGAAATCAGTCCTGAATATACATTGGAAGGACTGATGAAGCTGAAACTCCAATACTTTGGCCCCCTGATGCGAAGAGTTGACTCATTTGTAAAGACCCTGATGCTGGGAAAGATTGAGGGCAGGAGGAGAAGGGGATGACAGAAGATGAGATGGCTGGATGGCATCACTGACTCAATGGACATGAGTTTGAGTGGACTACAAGAGTTGGTGATGGACAGGGAGGCCTGGTGTGCTGCAGTCCACGGGGTCGCAAAGAGTTGGACACGACTGAGCAACCGAACTGAACTGAGTGAATACAATCATTCACAAAGTGCTATGGGCAATATGCAAACCATTCTGATATACATGTATATTTTTTATTATTTAGAATTTGAATTCATTTCAATTACAAGTCAATACACGAATCTAGTGGCCTTAAAAATTATTAGAATAAATTGAAAGTCTCTACTGACCTAGCTCTTCTGCTCCTTCCCATGCCCAGAGTGAGTCACTATCACGATTTGGGTGTGGGTCCTTAAGATTAAGAAGAATTTTTTTTTCCGCTCCATTAAAGAGACCACCAAAAAAAAATGGAAGAGTGTTTTTAAAAATATATAAATGGGGGACTTTCCTGGTGGTCCAGTGGTTAAGACTTGCTGCCTCTACTGCAGGAGGCACAGATTTGATCTTGCATACCACACAGCATGGCCAAAAAACAAAAACAAAACAAATTACATATACGTATTCACACACACACATATGTTGCTTCAGTCATATCTGACTCTTGGCAACCCCGTGGACTGCAGCCTGCCAGGCTCCACTGTCCACAGGCTTCTCCAAACAAGAATTCTGCAGTAGGTTGCCATGCCCTCCTCCGGGGGATCCTCCCCACCCAGGGATTGAATCTGCGTCTCTTGTGTCTCCTACACTGGCAGGTGAATTCTTTACCGCTATATACATATAGGAGCCCCACAAAGACATGATACTCAAAGAAATCACCAGAGAAGGCAGCTTTTATACCTTTTAGACAAAGAGACAATAAACTTGTGAAGAATGAACAAGACAAAGGAGCTTGGGCTTGGGGTCATAAATTGCTGAAGAAGTAACAAGGTTTGTTTTTACAGTGTTCTCAGCCTTAGATTCCATATCTCTGGTGATAAGGGTGCCTTCTGCCCTCCTGGTACAGGGAAGGTACCTTTCACGGGGGAGATTTATCTCCTGCTTTTCAGAGAGATAAAGGAGGGTCAGAGTGTCCTTCTTACACCAGCTGTTTCTCAAGTTCCTTTAATTCAAAACAATCAATATGCCAAAGTGGCGTATTTGGGGGGTGACATTCTGAAACCCTTAACATCTGCAACTGGCTTTTTCACTTAGTGATATTTTTCATATTTAAACATAGTTTCACATTTAAACATAGTTCATTCCTTTTGGCTGCAACGTAGTCTTCTATCCCAAGAAAATATCACATTTTATTGCTGTATACGACTTGATATTTCAAATCTACCTCAAAGATCATTCCTGTGCATGCCTGTGTGCACATGTGGGAGCGTTTCCTTATGTGTCCGTCTCTCTAGGGCCGACACAGAAGCAAAATCACTGGTTATGGGATATGAACATTTTCCATTGTATTTATTTATTCATTTGGCTGCACTGGGTCTTAGTTGTGTCGATCTTTGTTGCGGAATGTGGAATCTAGTCCTCTGACCAGGGATGGAGCCCAGATCCCTCCCCAATATTGGGAGCGTGGATTCTTAGCCACTAAACATAGCTTAGTTGGTAAAGAATCCACCTGCAATGCTGGAGACCTGGGTTTAATCCCTGGGTTGGGAATAGCCACCTGCGATTTGGGAGACCTGGGTTCGATCCCAGGATTGGGAAGATCCTCTGGATAAGGCACAGGCTACCCACTCCAATTTTCTGGCCTGGAGAATTCTATGGACTGTATAGTCCATGGGATCACAAAGAGTCAGACACGACTGAGCGACTTTCACTTCACTTCACTTCAAACCACCAGAGAAGTCCCCATTTTCCATTTTAAATAGATACTATCACATTATTCTCTAAATAGTATTCTCTTCTCTACTGATTGGCTGTACCAATCAATACCCCTCCCCCAGCAGATATATGGGCATGCCCACTTCCACACACCCTCACTAGTACTTGATATTATAAAGAAATTTTTTTCCAAGCTGGTGATTGAAAATACTGTGGAGTTTTGATTCACATTTCCTTAATTACTCCAGGGATGAACATCATTTGTTGATCAGCATTTATATTTTCTCTTCTGTGAATTGTGTACTTAAATCCATTGTTCATTTGTTTTCTATTGGGTGGTTTTCCCTTTTATCCTATTGATTTACAGATATTCTACAAATGATAGATTTTAATTCCTTTTCTGTATATTTAAAATGTTTGCCATCAATACGTTGATTGACTTTTAAATGTGTTTATGGTATCTTGTATCCTGTACAAATTTTAAATTTTATTTGTAAAGTTTCCTTTATGTAGAAATTTCCTGTATGATTTGATGTGTAGACTTTTTGTCATCTTTAAATAAGCTTTCCCTGCTGTAAGGTAAAAAAGATGATCTAAAATTTATTCTGATAATTGTAAAACTTTTCTTTTTGCATTTAGGTCTTAACTCATTTGGAGCATATGTTTATGGCAACAATGTACCCACATATAACTACATTTCCCTGTCTCCTCTGCATATTAGAGCCTCCATGGGACCCAGCTCTTGTCTCACAGAAGCAAGCAGAATCTGGGGGGAAACTTGGGGAAAATGTTTTTCTCTATGGGCACTGCTCTTTCCTCTTTCTCACTCTTTTTTTTTTTTTTTTTTTTTTTTGCTGCCCAGAATTCAAGTATGTTGTCCTTTCAGTAGAATTTCAGAATTTGTTTGTCAAGTGTCACAAAAAATCTGGTTGGAAGTTGAACTGGGATCTCTATCAACTTTCAGTAACAGAGACAATGGACACTTAATATAATAGAAATTTTAGTTTTGCCTAATAAGTAAATTCACAGGAATGCAGATCAGAGGTGGTGCAAAGAGCCCATGATGTCAGCATGAAACTGAGCTTTTTTCCTCCCCACTTTTGTTAGTGTGTGGCTTTTATGCTCTTGGACACAGGATGTGCTGTACTCCTAGGGATGGTATCTTCTTTAAAACAACAACGTTTCATTTCTTCCTTTAGTTTTGGCTGCACTGGGTCTTCCTGCTGCACAGGCTTTCTCTAGTTGTGGGGAACAGGCGCTGCTCTCTAGCTGCAGGGCACGGGCTTCTCATTGTGGTGGCTTCTCTTGCTGCAAAGTGTGAACCCAGGACACGGGTTCAGTAGTTGTGGCATACGGGCTTAGCTGCTCAGCAGCTAGTGGGATCTTCCCAGACTAGGGATCGAACCTGTGTCCCCTGCATTGGCAGGCAGATCTTTACCACTGGACCACCAGGGAAGCCCTGGGATGGCATCTTAATAGCAACATGAACTCTAAAGCATCTAGCATAAACCTAATAAAATCCAAGTCCCAGGGGGAGCCTTCTCACCATGAACATGATATCGCTTTCTTTTATTCAACTCTTTTCTTGCAAATTCTTCTGGAACAATCCTACTTGGTCATCAGTTCAGTTCAGTTGCTCAGTCGTGTCTGACTCTTTGCGACCCCATGGACTGCAGCACCCCGGGCCTCCCTGTCCATCACCAACTCCTGGAGTTTACCCAAACTCATGTCCATTGAGTCGGTGATGCCATCCAGCCATCTCATCCTCTGTCGTCCCCTTCTCCTCCTGCCTTCAATCTTTCCCAGCATCAGGGCCTTTCCCAAAGAGTCAGTCCTTTGCATCAGGTGGCCAAAGTATTGGAGTTTCGGCTTCAACATCAGTCCTTCCAGTGAATATTCAGGACTGACCTCCTTTAGGATGGACTGGTTGGATCTCCTTGCAGTCCAAGGGACTCTCAAGAGTCTTCTCCACCACCACAGTTCAAAAGCATCAATTCTTCAGCGCTCAGCTTTCTTTATAGTCCAACTCTCACATCCATACATGACTACTGGAAAAACCATAGCCTTGACTAGACAGACCTTTGTTGACAATTAATGTCTCTGCTTTTTAATATGCTGTCTAGGTTGGTCATAACTTTCCTTCCAAGGGGTAAACATCTTTTAATTTCATGGCTGCAATCACCATCTGCAGACATCTATGTTAGGAGCCATTAATTTATACCAATGTGTCTAAGTACAGTCAACATCACAGGATTCTTTCTAATTTTCATTTTTGTATTTAACTTTTCTCCATCTGTGAGAACACTGAATTCCATCATTCTCAATATATTTGCTTATGTGATTAGTTATCATATGTAACCAACCTCCTATTGATACTGACATATCATAGAAAGAGAGAGAGATTTTCTAATTCTGTCCACAGAGAGGGTCTGGGAATAACACAATCCAAAATCAAAGAGCACACGGAGGGCCCAGCTCTTGGGTTCTAAATACCACTGTCTCCTAAAAGGAGCCATAGTTCCTTGGAGAAATGGCTGATTCCAAGGCTAAGGCAAGAAAAGCACAAGATGAGCCTGAAAAATCTTGAACCAGAAGGTAAGGATGTGCTCAAAACATGACAAAGGGACACAGAAGCCAGGCTGAATGAGTGCTCACAGGTCAAGTCAGGGGCTCTATGAATATTAAATATTAATAACAACAACTTTTCGTTATTATTACTCAGTGAATAAAGTCAGACTCCATGAGCTTATGATGATAGAAAGAGAGGGAGAAACACAGAGATAGAGAGACAGACAGGGGTGGAGAGACAGGGCAAGGGCAGGGAAGAATAGAGATGACAAAGCTTTTCTTTAGAATAGAATTCCAGCTGATAAATACAGAAGGAAGAATGGAACAAAAAAATTGGCAATCTCCATAGTAATAGCAAACTCAACTAAGAAATACTAATGGATGCTAAAACTAATGAGTGAAATTTTAAAGAATAACACAATATTACAGAGTTCAAAATGCTTGTTGATTACCAAGAGGGAGAGTGGATTTCAGTGGAGAAATCTGGCCATCACTACCTCAACTAACAAGGTTAACATCATCAATAATGAGACAAATTGAAATCATGTACCACCTGCCAGGACTCAGTGAGAAGAATGTAGCATCAGTTTGGTTAATACTTCTGCCAAAGATGCATGACCTGAATCTAATCATGAGAAAACATCAGACAAATCCAAGCGGAAGGACGTCTACCAAATAACAGGACTGTGATCTTCAAAACTGTCAAGGTCCTGTAGGTAAAAAAAGACCGGAGAACTATTGTAGACTGAAGGTTACATGACAACTAGGTGAAATGCATGATCTTGGATTGAATCCTTCTGATGGAAAAGACATTATTGAAAGGATCAGTGAAGCTTGGCGTCTACAAATTCAGTGGCAGTGATGTATCCATGATATTAATAGCATCCTCATTTTGCTGGTGTGTTGTAGCAGAATGCCTTGTTTGTAGGAAAGGATTCCTGAGTGATGGGGCAAGATACCAGCAAGTTTCATTCAAACAGTTCAAGAAAAAGAGTTTTTTTATATTGTTCTTGCACCTTTTCTTTAAGTTTGAAATATTTGAGAAAAAAGAGAGAGAGACAGAAAGGGAACAACAAGCAAAAACACGAAAAGGAATACGCAGAAGAGAAAGCCAACAGACAAATGCAAAAAGCGGGCTATTGTATAAGACAGCTGAGTGGGTGTTTTCAAAGTCAATGAGATGGAAAATAAAAAGGCAGAATTCAGAGGGAGGGGATAATTAGACAAAAGAGAGTTAAGAGACAGGGGAAACCACTCTGGATCCTGGTTCTATCTGAAAAGACATTTTAAAGACAATCAAGGATGCTGTACACCTGAAACTAACCCCACACTGTTAATCAACTATACTCCAAAATAAAAGAAGTTAAAAAAAAAAAAAGACAATCAGGGAAATCTGAATGAGGACTGAATGTCAGGAATTACCAAGTAATTCTTGCTAATACTCTAAATGTGAAAAGGCCACTGTGTTTATATAAGAAAATATACCTTTCCCCCTAGACACACATGGAAATAAAAGAACTTGAGGTCTGGAGTTGGCTTTAAAATACTTCAGAAAAGGGGGATAGACCAATCAAGAGGAGAAAAACCTTTGATAATTATTGAATCTGGATGTGGATGTTGCATTAGATAGCTCAGGCTGCCATAACAAAATACCACAGGGTTAAACAGCAGAGATTTGTCTTTTTACAGTTGCAAAGGCTAGAAGTCCAAGGTTAAGGTGTTGGCAGATGTGACTTCTTCTGAGGCTATTCTCCTTGGCTTGCAGGTGGCTGCCTCCTCACAGGTCTCCCCTTGGTCTGTATAGCCTGTGTCCTAATCTCCTCTTTGTATAAGGACACGAGTCATATTGAACTGGAGCCACAATGACTTCATTTAATTACCTCTTTAAAGCCACTAGCTCCAAATATGTCACATTCTGATGTCCTGAGATTTATGACCTCAACATATGAATTTAGAAGGAATACGATTTCAATCTCTAACAGGTGGATGGAAGTATATTGTATCATTCTGTCACTCTGGTGAATATTTGATTTTTCATAATAAATGTTTTTCATCATAAAAACAAATGCAGAAAAAGTAAGCAAAGAGAGCCCCACAGATGTATCTTTCGAGGAATTTTGCTGCAGAAGACATCAGAGAAATGAGATCATGTCTGGAGGTAAACATTAGGTAAAGGGAGTAAGTTTTTCTTTTAAAATGATTCTTTTTTAAAAAAAATTTACTTATGTTTAATTGGAGGATACTTGCTTTACAATATTGTGTTGGTTTCTGCCATACATCAACATGAATCAGCTCTAGGCATACACGTCTCCTCCCTCTTGAACCTCCCTCCCACCTCCCCCTGACCACCTCCCACCCCTCTAGGCTGTCACAGAGCACCAGGTTTGAACTCCCTGCATCACACAGCAAATTCCCACTGGGGTCTGTTTTAAACATGGTAATGTACGTGTCTCAATTCTGCTCCCTCTATTCACCCCACCCTCTCCTTCCCCCTGGTGGCTCAGAAGGTAAAGCGTCTGCCCGCAATGCGGGAGACCAGGGTTCAATTCCTGGGTTGGGAAGATCCCCCGGAGAAGGAAATGGCAACCCACTCCAGTACTCTGGCCTGGAAAATCCCATGGCCGGGGGAGCCTGGTAGGCTACAGTCCACGGGGTCCGCAAAGAGCCAGACACAACTGAGCAACTTCACTTTCTTTCCTCCTTCCCTGACTCTTCTCTATGTCTGTGTCTCCATTGCTGCCCTGCAAATAGGTTCCTCAGTATCATCTTTCTAGATTCCATATATATACATTAGTATACAATATTTGTTTTTCTCTTTGATTTTCTTCACTATGTTTAATAGGGTCTAGGTTCATCCATCTCATTAGAACTGACTCAAATGCATTCCTTTTTATGCCTGAGTAGTCTATATATGTACCACAAATTCTCTCTCCTAAAATGATTCTTTTATTATGGCATATTTGTATGCTAATAGGAAGGATCTGACGTACCCATGGAGGAGAGAAGGGACAATTGCAGAAGAAAGTCTGGGAGTTGGCACAGGGGTTGGAATATTCTGATAGGAGCAGAGGCCCTGCCCACTGCTGGGGAATGTGGAAATCCTCTTCCAATTGATTCTGCTTCCTCAGTGAAACAAGAAGCAGGGGCGCCCACCAGTTAAGAGCGAGACTTGCGGCTGCCAAGAGGGAGGGGGTGGGGGAGGGAAGGGCGGGGAGTCTGGGGTTGGCAGATGCAAACTGTTATACACAGGCTGGATGAAAAACAAAGTCCTACTGTATACCCCTGGGAACTACTTTCAATATCCTGTGATAAACCAAGATAGGAAAGAATATGAAAAGAATGTATATATGTAAAATTGAGTCACTTTGCTGTACAGCAGAAATTAACACAACATTGTAAATCAACTATACTTCAATAAAACTTAAGAAGCTCAAAGAGAAAAACAAATAAAAGCTATCATGAAATTATTTTTTTTGAAAAAGAGTGAGAAAGAGTTGGAAATTTGAAGAGAGGACCGAAGATAGGAGCTGTTTAGCTGGAGAGTGGAGAGTGAATTGAACAAGGAAATGGAAAAGCAATGCCAGGGATTAGGGAGCCCCTCTTTGTGGGTCAGGAATATGATTTGCAAATATTTCCCCCAATCTATAGCTTGTCTGTTCATCCTTTTAATAAGGTTTTTCTTACAACAACAGTTTTTAATTCCAGTGAAGTCCAATTTGCTAATTGTTCTAAGTTATGGAGCCTCTTTAGTTTCCTCCTAGGGTCAAACTTAAGATATTTTTGCTAAGCCTTAAATCCTGAAGACTTTCTCCTACTTTTTCCCTAAAACTTGTAGTTTTACATTTTGCAATTCTGTCTGTGATCTGTTTTGAGTTAATAAAAAAATTTTTTATTTATATTTTTGGTTGCACTGGGTCTTCACTGATGCTTGCGGGCTTTCTCTAGTTGCGGTGAGTGGGGGCTACTCTTCACTGTGGTGCGTGAGCTTCTCTCGGGGGGCACAGGCTCTAGGTGTCCCGGTTTCGGTAACTGCAGCTTCAGCAGAAGCAGCACACGGGTCTCAGTAGTTCCGACACTCGGGCTCAGGACTTGTGGCTCCTGGGCCCTGGAGCTCACAGGTTCAGTAGCTGTGCTCCATGAGCTTAGTTGCTCTGCGGTATGTGGAATCTTCCTGGACCAGGGATGGAGCCTGGGTCCCCTGCATTGGCAGGCAGATTTGTATCCTCTGAAATGCCAGGAAAGTCTGATTTTCAGGGATTTTTTTTGTATGTGTGTGTGTGTGAGACAGCTCAAAATTCCTTTTTTTGGTCTGTGCACCAGCACCAATTGTTGAAAAGGCACAATTTCCTTCCCTTCACTGAATTGCTTTTGTATATTTGTAAAAAATCAGCCCAGTATATTTGTCTTGGGTTTATTTTTGTATTCTCTATTTTGTTCCGTTGATCTATGTGTCTATCCCTTTGGCAACAACACATGGTATTGATTTAGAACCTTACTATCAGGTAGGGTGATTTCTTCCAATTTACTATTCTTTTTCAAGATTGTGTTAGCTATTCTAGGGCTCGTGTACTTCCAGATAAACTTTAGAATAAGCTTGTCTATGTCTGCAAGCAAAAATCTTACTGAGATTTTGATCAAATGATAGAAATTGCATTAAACCTATAGAGCAGTTTGGGGAGAATTGACATCTTCATTATGTTGAGTCTTCCTATCTTTGAACACGGTATCCCCCACCCCCTCAAGTATTTAGGTCTTCTTTGATTTCTTTCATCAGCATTTCATCATATTAATGGGATGTAGGTGGGGCAGACGTAAGTGTGTGTCTGATGTCTTGAACTGGAAGCCTGGTGTCAATTTTCAAGTCTGATTACTAGAATATTGGTGAAGACCTTGGACAACTTTCACTAAGAGGTTCAGACTGAATTGTTCTAGAGTCACTCGTTTTCGATGAAACTTCTCTGTGTGCTCTTATATTCTCTTCTGGGGTGATATTCTGGAGCTACCTCCTTGTGGCCAGCTCCTTGGGTTATGAGTTGCTCACAGTTCACTACAGAGTCTTTGCTGTTTGGGTTGCTATGGAGACTCCCCTTCCTTCCAGTGTGTTCTGCCTCCTCTGCTCTTGCTTACTGATTCTTGGCGGTAATCTCTCCTTTCCACATGTTGGCCTTACAGCTTTCTAACGCTAGTGTACAATTCAGGGGTAGTCCATTCACAATACTGTGCAGCATCACCACCATCTAGTTACTGGATATTTTTATTACCCCGAAAGAAAACCCCCAAACCGTTTAAGCATTCACTCCCTGTTTCCCCTTCCCCTCAGCTCCTGGTAGTCACTAATATGCTGTCTGTCTCTATAGATTTGCCATTTATAACTGTTTCATGCAAGTGGATCATATAATATGTGGCCTTTTTGTGTCTGGCTTCTTTCATTTTAGCATATTTTCATGGCTCATGCATATTATAGTAGGCGTTCCCAGGTGGCTCAGTGGTAAATAATCCATCTGCCATTGCAGGAGACACAAGAGATGTGGGTTCGATCCGTGGGTTGGGAAGATCCCTTGTAGAAGGAAATGGCAACCCACTCCAGTATTCTTGCCTGGGAAATCCCATGGACAGAGGAGCCCTGTGGGCTACAGTCCATGGGGTTGCAAAGAGTCAGACACAACAGGACATATACACACACATGCACGCATGTTGTAGTAGGTATCAGTACTTCATTCCTTTAAAAAAAATTATTATTACTATTATTTTTGGCTGCACCATGCGGCATGTGGGATCTTAGTTCTCTGACCAGGGATCGAACCTGCAACATCTGCACTGCAAGCACAGAGTCTTAACCTCTGGACCACCAGGGAAGTTCCATACTTCATTCTTTTTAATGGATGAGAAATTTCCATTGTATGGACATACTACATTTTGTTTGCCCATTCATCAATTGAAGGACCTTTTGGTTGTTTCTGCTTTTGAATATTATAAATAGTGCTGCTATGGACATTCATATACAAGTTTTTGTGTGGATATAGTATATACCTGGAGTAAAATGACTGAGTCATAGAGTGATTCTATGCTTAACTATTTAAGGAACCACAACATTGTTTTCCACGCTGCAACCATTTTACATTCCCACCAGCAATGTATAAAGGTTCAAATTTCTCTGTACCCTAACTGACACTTATCATTTTCCTTTTTCTTTCTTTCTTTATTTATATATATATATATATATATATATAGACATCTTAGTGGATGTGAAGAGGTACCTCGTTGTGGTTTTGACTGTATTTCCCCATTGACTCATGATATTGAACTTTCTCTATGCTGTCGGTCAATTGTATATCTTCTTTTCAGAAATGTCTATTCAACTTTTTGCCCATTTTAAAACTGAGTTGTCTTTTTGTTTTGAGTTATAAGAGTTTTTAATATATTTTGTATAGAAGATCTTTTTCAGATTGATGGTTCAGATTAAAGATCTATGTGTCTTTTTGCTTTCTTGAGCGTGTCCTTTGATGCACGAAAGTTTTGGTGAAGTCCAATTTGTTAATCTTTGCTGTTAATTGCTTGTATTTTTTGTGCCATATCTAAGAAATCATTGCTAAACCCAGTCGTGAAGATTTACCTTTATGTTTTCTTCTAAGAGTTTTACACCTTTAGCTCTTACGTTTAGTTCTTTCCTCCATTTTCAGTTAACTTTTATGTACTGTTGGAAGTAAGGGTAAATTTCTCTTTTTTTTTTTTTGGCTTGTGGATTTTCAGTTCTCCCAGTACCATTTGCTGAGGAGACCGTATGGTGTTTAGTCACTCGGTCGTGTCTGACTCTTTGTAGCCCACCCGGTTCCTCTGTCCATGGAATTTTCCAGGTGAAAATACTGGAGTGGGTTTTCTTTTCCTACTTTAGGTTATCTTCTTGGCCCTGGGATTGAACCTGAGGCTCTTGCATCTCCTGCATGATGTCCCTATTGAATGGTCTTAGTACCCTTGTCAAAAATCAATTGACCATAGATGTGTGGGTTTATTTCTAGACTCTAATTCTATTCCATTGGTCTATGTGTCTATCCTTATGCCACCTGTTTTAATTATTGTAGCTTTGTTGTAAGTTTTGAAACCAGCATTCTGAATCTTCCAACTTTTTTGTTCTTTTTCCAAATGTCTTGGCTTTGAGGGTCTCTTGCAAACTGAATTTTAGAATCAGTTTTTACATTTCTGGGGGAAAAAAGGGCCATTGAGATTTTGATATTGATTTTATTAAATCTGAAGACTACTTGAGGAGTATTGTTATCTTAATAATATCCGATATTAAGTCTTCTGACCCATGAATATAGATGTCTTTCCATTTATTTATGTTTTTAATTATTCATCTTGGGGTTTCCCTGTTTTCATCCATTTCACACTCTGTCTTATGAGTGGCATCTGCTTTGCTTTCCCATATGCCGTTAAAGAGCTTTGCTTTTTTACTTCTTGAATTTTCACTTCACTTTTTCTGAAATTCTACCAATTGTATTAGAAATTCATTTGTGTTAATAAGATTTGGTCTGCTTAAAACTTTTTTTTAACTGTAAAGAGGGAAGGGTTTGTCAGTTATTACAGTTTACCATGAAACCATTTAATCTCCAAGTCTCCTGCCTCGAGGAATGAGTCTGATTGATGGACTGGAAGAGAAATGTTAGAAAACAGAGTCCCCAGGTGTGGCATTTGGGGTGAATAAGGACATTGGAATGGCCATCTCTCCCGCTTCCCTCTGTGTGTTTCTCCCCCTGGGCCAGAGCTTAAGTTGGTACTAAAAGTCTGTTCCTTTATAGGTTCAACAGACTTTTCAAGGTCATATGTAAAACAGTTCATATGGAGAAAATACATTCTGCATTCCAAAAAAGGACAAACCAACATATAAAACAGTGGGAAGTCTATCCCTTTTACCAGGAGGAACACTCATCTGCATTCCTGGATGTGTGCGGAAGGCTCCCTTGGTGTAACTAGTGGCTCTTCAACACCCCGTTACTCACTTTTCCTCCTGAGCATGAGCTCTTCTCAGCCGGGAATGAGTAAGCGACTCTGCCTTCCTTTGGGTTTCAGTGAGTGATTCTTTTTCTTCTCAGACTGAACCGAGTCCAGGAACTTAGGCTTGATCATCAGGAAAGATGACATTTTATTTCGCCACCTCCTTGCTGTTGTCTTATTTTGTTTTAAAGATTTATTTGTTTATTATTATTTTGGCTGCGGTGGCTTTTTGTTGCTGTCCTCAGGCTCTCTAGTTGCAGCAAGCAGGGGCTACTCTTCTCTGCTGTGTGGGCTTCTCGTTAAGGTGGCCTCTCTTGCTGCAGAGCACAGGGTCCAGGTCCTTGGGCTTCAGTAGCTGCAGCACATGGGCTCTGCAGTTGCGGCTGGTAGGCTGTAGGCCATTGGCTCAGCAGATGTGGCGCACAGGCTTACTTGCTCCATAGTATGCAGGATCTTCTCAAACCAGGGATCAAACCAGTGTTCCTTGCATTGCAAGGTGCGTTCTCAACCACTGGACCACCAAAGAAGCCCCACTGCTGTCTTATTTTTCAGTTTCCCTAGAACCTAGTCAGAGAAGAGAGATGCTGTTTATTGGACTTTCTCAACATCTTGTTGAAGATGGCTGGTTTTCAGTGTCCCACTACATCCTGGATCAGATCTAACTAGGAAGGGAGTCTTAAAAAAGAAAACTTTGTTCTACTTCTCAAAACTATGGCCTGGCAAGGACCCAGACATCATTAAGGTGAGTCTAAATGTGTGCACATAATCATTTATTCATAATCGCATCAGTAGAAGATTGAATGTTTCCACCTGTTCACACAGGAATTTTTATTATTTGCAAAGATTCCTTTCCCAGGCATTTCTGGACTCGCCAAGGAGCATCCTGGCCTGATTACGAATCAGCCTTCGGCATCACTTGTCCTTGCTCTGAAGCCTGCCATGGTCCTCCCCAGCTGCTGCCTTTGCCAATTCCATCTCAGCCAGACAACTGCCCCTGTCTCCGCTGTCCCTGTGGGTGGCGCAAGGGTTCTGTGGTCGCTGATCTGGGCTGGACAGAGCTGCCCCTGGGCTGAGCTGCAGGAAGTGGTGCCAGGGACCCTCTGAGAGGCTCTCTGGGTCGGAGGAGAGGGCTCTTTGGTGGGTATGTTGGATTAGGCTTAAGTTCTGAGGAATCCAAGACAGTGAACCATTCATCCCAAAGCCCTCATTCTCTCCAGGGCACACTCATACTCACACTCACACGGCCCCTCCTGGTGCTGATGCCCATGGCTGATCTGGCTGGCTGGGCCAAACTCCCTTCTCCCTTAGAGAGACCTGTGTACAAGCCCCCCACAGTCCCTGCCTACACTGTGGTCTCATCCAGCAGCCCCCTCTGCCAAGCCCACATACTGTGACTGTGTGTCTCAGTCCCACCCAGCACCCCAGCTCAGACAAGGTCAAGTTGATTTGCTTTAGAAGCTGCCTCAGCCCTCATGTAAATGTGAACTCAAATGCATACTGGGGATGGGATGGGGTGGGGAATGTCTACCCTGGGGAACCTTACTATGTAAACAACCATCCTACTAACTAGAGCTTTACCAGCATCTTTGATTGTTCTTAAAGTGAGTCTAAAAGGCCAGATGAGAGCAAATACCGATGAGGGCATGAAACCTTAAAAGCAGGAGCCTCATTTTAGGGTTGTGTTTAGAAGACCCTGTCTTCAGAGCTGACACCTCAAGTCAAGAGTGGACTTGAGATGTTTACTCTGGAATGGGGAACGGGGGTGGGGGGCTCCGTGTGGGCCTTGGACTGTAGGCCCCCTGGTTCCACCTCCGGCCTGCACCAACTGGAGTCCAGGAGGGTGAGATGGAGGCTACATTTGAAAAGGGTCCCTTCACAGCAGCTATGGGGTTTGCCACCTGCTTCCCGGGTGGGCTAAGGGAACGAGGCGTTTGGAGCGTGGGAAGGAACTTTGGGGACCCAAGGGAATTTGGCCAGGCCATTGCCCCCAGCCTTCTCTTGGCTTGGAGGCAGTCTCACTTCTGCCCTGGGTGAGCCCCGCTCCTCCCGTCAAGGGGACCGGGGAGGCACCGCGCAGTGCCCCCAAGGCTCCACGAGGGGGCGCGCGAGCTCAGTGTCTGCGGCGCGGTGAGCCTGAGAGGCGACCGGAGGACCGCAGAGGTGACCCGGTTCCAGCGCCTGGTGGGGCCCCTGCAAACCATGCACCTCTGGAGGATGGGCTTTACCTCGGAGACACAGCAGGTCCTTAACAAGTTTTTGTTGATGGAGTGAGTGAGCTATAAACCCAATCACACCGAGAATTTTTAGCTTTAACTTGCTCTATCCTACTTAATTTTATCCCCAGACGAGGATAATTCTTTTTACACGTTGAAAGAGGCCTGCTGGGAAAGGACAGTGCAAGCCCAGACAGTCTTATGCGGTCCATTTAGGGAAGAAATGATTGAAGAGGTGAGGTGGGATGGGATAGCTGGGCTGGGCTGGGGAGCGGGAGCAGTTGTCCACTTGCCCTGTGTGAGCTGTTTCTGCTCAAAGGGTCAGCTAGGTTTTACCCAAACCCCGGGGAGTTTCCCTGCCCTGGTTGGTCCATTTCCTGGGAGTATTTCAGGTTAAGGACAGCACCCCAGGGCCAGAGGCAAGGTACGCTGATGCTAGGGTAGGGCATTGTTCTTCAAGCCCTCCCAGGGACTCTTCCCCTGTGGGACACACACCCTTCCTCAGACTTGGGCCTTTTCTGCCTGCTTATCCTTCTGTGGAACTTGGGCATCACTTCTCCAGGGGTGTCCTTAACCAGCTTTCCCTGACACCCTGTCTGGGTTAGGGCCTTTCTTCTGCTGTGATAACAGTGGGGGATGAGCCGTTCTACAGACACAAGTTCAAATCCCTCTTAACAGCTGGGTGATTTGGAGCAAGTTACTTAATCCTCTTTTTTTTTTAAATAATTAACTAATTAATTATTTTTTGACTGCACTGAATCTATGTTGCTGTGCTTGGCCTTTCTCTAGTTGAGGTAAGCGTGGACTACTCTTTATTGCGATGCACGAACTTCTCGCGGCAGTGGCTTCTCTTGCTGTGAAGCACAGGTTCCAGGCATGCAGGCTTCAGTAGCTGGAGCACACAGGCTCAGTAGTTGTGGCGCAGGAGCTTAGTTGCCCTGTATTAGTTGCTCAGTTGTGTTCGACTCTTTGGGACCCCATGGACCGGAGCCCACCAAGCTCCTTTGTTCATGGAATTCTCCAGGGAAAAACACTGCAGTGGGTAGCCATTCCCTTCTCCAAGGGATCTTCCTGACTCAAGGTTTGAACCTGGTCTCTTGCATTGCAGGTGGATTCTTTACCATTTGAACTACCAAGGAAGACCCAGTTCCCCTGAGGCATGTGGAATTGTCCCAGTTCAGTTAAGTTCAGCCACTCAGTTGTGTCTGACTCTTTGCGACCCCATGGACTGCAGCACACCAGGCTTCTCTGCCCATCACCAACTCCTGGGCTTATTCAAACTCATGTTCATCAAGTCGGTGATGCCATCTAACCATCTCATCCTATGTCGTCCCCTTTTCCTCCTCCTTTCAATCTTTCCCAGCATCAGGGTCTTTCCCAATGAGTCAATTCGTTGAATCAGGTGGCCAAAGTATTGGAGTTTCAGCTTCAGCATCAGTCCTTCCAATGAATATTCAGGACTGATCTCCTTTAGGATGGACTGGTTGGATCTCCTTGTAGTCCAAGGGACTCTCAAGAGTCTTCTCCAACACCACAGTTCAAAAAGATCAGTTCTTCAGGGCTCAGCTTTCTTTATAGTCCAGCTCTTACATTCATACATGACCACTGGAAAAACCATAACTTTGGTTGGTTTGGTCCATAGACGGATCTTTATTGGCCAAGTAACGTTTCTGCTTTTTAATGTGCTGTCTAGGTTGGTCATAGCTTTTCTTTCAAGGAGCAAGCATCTTTTAATTTCTTGACTGCAGTCACCATCTGCAGTATTTTGCAGCCCCCAAAAATAAAGTCTCTCACTGTTTCCATTGTTTCCCCATCTATTTGTCATGAAGTGATGTGACGAGTTGCCATGATCTTAGTTTTCTGAATATTGAGTTTCAAGCCAGCTTTTTCACTCTCCTCTTGCACTTTCATCAAGAGGCTCTTTAGTTCTTTTTCACTTTCTGCCATAAAGGTGGTGTCATCTGCATATCTGAGGTTATTGATATTTTTCCCAGCAATCTTGATTCCAGCTTGTGCTTCTTCCAGCCCAGCATTTCAAATGATGTACTCTGCATATAAGTTAAATAAGCAGGGTAACAATATACAGCCTTGATATACTCCTTTCCTGGTTTGGAACCAGTCTGTTGTTCCATGTCCAATTCTAACTGTTGCTTCTTGACCTGCAGACAGATTTCTCCGGAGGCAAGTAAGGTAATCTGTTATTCCCATCTCTTTAAGAATTTTCCACAGTTTGTTGTGATCCACACAGTCAAAGGCTTTGGCATAGTCAACAAAGCAGAAGTATCTGTTTTTCTGGAACTCTTTTGCTTTTTCTATGACCCAACAGATGTTGGCAATTTGATCTTTGTTTCCTCTGCCTTTTCTAAAACCAGCTTGAACATCTGGAAGTTCACGGTTCACATACTGTTGAAGCCTGGCTTGGAGAATTTTGAGCATTACTTTGCTAGTGTGTGAGATGAGTGCAATTGTGTGGTAGTTTGAGCATTCTTTGGCATTGCCTTTCTTTGGGATTGGAATAAAAACTGACCTTTTCCAGTCCTGTGGCCACTGCTGAGTTTTCCAAATTTGCTGGCATATTGAGTGCAGCACTTTCACAGCATCATCTTTTAGGATTTGAAATAACTCAGCTGGAATCCCATCACCTCCACTAGCTTTGTGTTCATAGTGATGCTTCTTAAGGCCCACTTGACTTCACACTCCAGGATGTCTGACTCTAGGTGAGTGATCACACCATCATGGTTATCTGGGTCATGAAGATCTTTCCCTCGTGGCTCAGCTGGTAATCTTCCCAGACTAGGAATCAAACCTCTATCCTCTGCACTGGCACATGCTAAGTTGCTTCAGTCATGTCTGACTCTTTGTGATCCCACAGACTGTAGCCCACCAGGCTCCTCTATCCATGGAATTCTTCAGGCAAGAATACCTTGCCATTTCCTCCTCCAGGGGATCTCCCCAACCCAGGGATCAAACCCCTGTCTCTTATGCCTCCTGCCTTGGCAGACAGGTTCTTTACCACTAGTGCCACCTGGGAAGCCGCCTGCATTGGCAAGTAGATTCTTATCCACTGCACCACCAGGGCTGCTACTGCTGCTAAGTCGCTTCAGTCGTGTCCAACTCTGTGCGATCCCACAGACGGCAGCCCACCAGGCTCCCCCATCCCTGGGATTCTCTAGGCAAGAACACTGGAGTGGGTTGCCATTTCCTTCTCCAATGCATGAAAGTGAAAAGTGAAAGTGAAGTCATTGAGTCGTGTCCAACTCTCAGTGACCCCATGGACTGCAGCCTACCAGGCTCCTCCGTCCATGGGATTTTCCAGGCAAGAGTACTGGAGTGGGTTGCCATTTCCTTTTCCAATGCATGAAAGTGAAAAGTGAAAGTGAAGTTGCTCAGTTGTGTCCTACCCTCAGCGCCAGGAAGTTCCTATTTAATCCTCTTTTTCTTCCCAGTTACACCATTAAATGGGACCTATCTACCACAAGAGTCGCTGTGAGACACTCTAACACCTTAGAACCAGAACTGGCACATCTTAACTAACCTCAGTTGGGACTGCTATGGTATCTTTTCTTTGTGGTGGAGCAGGTCACCGTCTCATTATCAATAGGTGTCAGCCCTTCAGAGGCAGTGGCTGCTTTACTCATCTGGAGCAACGCCCTGCACCCAGGGCCAGGCTCATGTGTGCTTACTGGAGACAGTATGTCCTCCCTGGGACCAGGCTGCCCCGGGCAGGACCTCTCACATCTCCCACCCACTCCCTTTTCTCAGAGGCTCTCTTGGTCCTTGCTGAGGTCCCGGAATGACTCCTTGCTTCTCCCCTCTCTCTGCCCCAAGCCAGCTGCACACCCTACAGCCCATCAGCTCCTCTATCTCCAGAGGCACTCTTGGCCAGCCTTGCTAGCAGCTCCTGGTCTCTGCATGCAGATGGTCCCCTCAGCAGGGGACCCACACCCAGGAGGGCTGCTTCCTTGTCACTCACCTCACCTCACCCAGGCTCTGCTGCTGACCTCTTGCTCCACTTAAAAAAAAACTATATGTTTATTATTTTAAGTAGTTGCGCAGTCTTCACTCCGGCATGCTGAATCTTCAGTTGTGGCATGCATACTCTTAGTTTCTGCAAGTGGGATTGAGTTCCCTGACCAGGGATCAAACCCAAGGCCCCTGCATTGGGAGCAAGGAGTCTTAGCCACTGGACCACCAGCCTTGGGAGCAAAGAGTCTTAGCCACTGGACCACCAGGAATGTCCCTTTGCTCCACTTTAGAGTGAATCTTCTGGAGGACCCAATTCTCTGCTCCTGCACACTCTGAAGTGCATGGCTCTCAGATAAAGTCTGAGCATCGGTGTTGCCAGAGGTTTAGCAATAGTGGGAGATGGCTGCACCATGGAGTGGGTCAGAGAGCCGAGCTAGGCCCCAGTATGGACTCTGTTCTCTAGTGCCCTTTACCCTGGCTTCGGCTGCATCCTGAAGGCACAATAGTCTTGCTGAAATGAAGCCCCATACCCGAGATTCTTGTCCCCTATCTGGCTTTACTTTTTCTGTAGCACTTATTACCACCTGACGTATTATAGATTGTATTTATTGTCCATTCATTCCCATTAACATTCCCTGCAAATGTAAGGGCAATGATTTATTGGAAGATTTAGTTATGAGCTGAGGTTTCCAGGTGTGCCAGGTAGACACTAAACAACAAAAAGTGTCAAAGAGAAAGAGAGGGGAAAAACCCAGTGAACCTTTCTATTGAAAATTATAAAACACATGAGGAATTTTAATGCTAAAAAAGACAACAAAAGCAATGAATCAAGACAGTTCATTGCAGTTGGCATTAATTTATAGGTCTTTTTTATTTATTAATTGAAGGATAATTGCTTTACAGAATTTTGTTGTTGACAGTTTTTTAAGAATAAATGTGTTGAAGGAGCTCAAAAAGATGTTTGAAAGGATAACACCTATTAAATAAAAATTTTAAAAAAGAACAAGACATTCTAATAGGGAAAAGTGAGCCAAGAAGTAGCCATCTTGGAAATGAGAGAAAAAAAAAAAAATAGCCATTAAAAAATGTGATAGGATAGATTCCACAATTGAAACAAAGGCTATGTTAGTGAATTTGAGGATAATACAAAAGAAATAGCTTAGAACACAGCAGAGAATGAAGAGATTTAAATAAGGGCTAATTAAGACACATGTGTGATAAGAAGAGGCTCCAGTGCATGAAAATAGAAGTCTCAGAAAGCAAGTAGGGAGAAGTAATATCTAGAGAGAGAAAGCCTAGAATTTCCTAGATTGAAGTGGACATAAGTGCATTCAAGGTGCCAGACAAGGTTAATAAAAATGGGTCCACACCAAGACACACTGTACTGAAACCTAGAACATGAAGAATAGCAAGACAACCAGAAAATCTATTGTCTTGGTCCTCTTAGGCTGCTAGAATGCATTACCGTAGACGGAACAGGCATTTATTTCTCACAGTTCTGGGCCCATTTGGAAGTCTGAGATCAGGGTGCCAGAATGGTTAGGTAAGGGCTCTCTTCTAGATCACAGAACTTATCATATACTCATATGGTGGAAGAGGCAAGAGCTCTCTCTAAAGTGTCTAAGTCCCTAAGAGTCCTCCTGCCAATGCAGGAGAGACAGGTTCCATCTTTGGGTCAGGAAGATCCCCTGGAGAAGGAAATGGCAACCCATTCCAGTATTCCTGCCTGGGAAACCCCATGGACAGAGGAGCCTGGTAGGCTGCAGTGCATGGAGTCGCAAAGAGTCAAACACAACTTAGCAACTAAACAACAGCAATCCCATTCATGAGGGCTCCAACCTCATGATATAAGTACCTCCCCAAGACCCAACTTTCAAATACCATCACCTTTGTGGGTTAGAATTTCAACATATGACTTGCAACATTCAGACCGCAGCAGCTATTATGAAGAAAAGATAAAATACACCTAAAGGCATGTCCATTAGACTGTCTGCT
The DNA here is from genome assembly GCF_023091745.1 of Budorcas taxicolor. NCBI lineage: Eukaryota > Metazoa > Chordata > Mammalia > Artiodactyla > Bovidae > Budorcas > Budorcas taxicolor. The sequence goes on from NC_068913.1 coordinate 94,207,032, forward strand.
GACTTCCCATCAATAGCAGTGTCTGCCAGAAGACAATGGACACGAATTCTGTAACGCTCTGAGTTTACATGCAGCTACATTATCATGCAGAGACAAAGACAAAATAAAGATATTTCCAAACACACAAAGTTAAAGAGAATTTACATCCTACAGCTGTTCACCATAAGAAAAAGTAATTCAGCAAGAAAAGAAATGAACCTAGAAGGAAGACATGGATGTGCTAAACAATGGTGAGCACAGACATCAGTAAAATGTATTAGTTGAGTTAGTGAACTTTAAAAAGAAAATTTGGGGACTTAAAAAGAGTGAAAAAAACTTTATAAAACAATAAAGTCATAGGGAAGAGTGGTGTTGAGTGGTGGTTAAAATAAACTAATGGGCTTGTGTTTAGGAAATTAGAAATACCAAACTTTTGACATTGCTAGAATAATTTATAATTTAAAATGCATATTAAAATGTCAAGATAATTATTAAAAGAAAAGAAATACAATTCTTATTGTGTTAGTCTGCTCAGGCTGCTGTAACAAAATATTGTAGACTAAGTGTCTGAAACAGTAGGAATTTATTTTCTGACAGTTCTGGAAGTTGAGAGTCCAAGATCAAGGTGCCAGCATGGTTGGGTTCTGCTGAGACCTTCCTCCTCCGCTTTCAGACAAGTGTTTCCTTGCTGCATCCTCATATGACCTTTCCTCTGTGTTAAGACGAAGAGATAAAATAGAAAGCATGGAAGTCGAAAAGCAAGGGGAGGGGAATTAGCCTTTTGAAGGGTGAAGTGTTCAAGAATGCATGGATGCTCTCCCCACCACATTAAGAGTGGCTTTTTCCTTTTTAATGCACCTTGCTCAGGAAAAATAAAGATTGATGTCTTTCGTCAGTTTTAGAAAATTCTCAGCTATTCTCTCTTCTGTTCTCCTGTATACTATTTTCTCCTCTTGAACTCTTGTCAGATATAAACCCAATTCTTTCATATCTCTTAATCTTTTCCATAGTTTCTATGTTCTAGTCTGTGCTGAATTATCGGGTAATATCTTCATATTTCTCTTCCAGCTCACTGATTTTCTCTTCAACCAAGTCTTCAGTTGGGTCTAATCTGCTATTCACCCCACTCTAACTTTTTAATTTAAAATCATATTTTTTCATTTCTAAAAGTGCTATGTGCTTCTCAGTACTTGCAACTCTTCCCAATTTTGACAGTCTTTCAATGCTGGCCTGTTCATGGCTCAGTCTCTCATTTCTTTATATACTTGCTACATAGTTATGTTATCTAGTGATTCCAATATCCAGTGTCCTTAAGGACCTAACTCAATTGTTGGTTTTTCTCTGAACTTTCACTAATGGGAGTTCTCTCTTGTGTCTCCAGAGATCTTTTACTGTGAGTTCACATTGAGAGATATTAATCTGTGGAAATCTTCGGGCCTTAATTGAAGATGATTTTCTCTAAGGAAGATTTGCATTTGCTTTTTCTGGATGCCAAGGCATGTACCAACCCAGGGCTGTGGCCACTTTAGTCATCTTTCAGAGGTCGAGCTTATTGCAAGGGGTTTGGGTTCGGCTCCTCCTGTTACTGGCTGAAAGTTTAGTCTTACAAAGTTTATCTTGTTGCACAAGATACGTGGACATTGGCACTCAAGGCCATCCCATCTTTCCCGTGTGCTTATAATTTCACACTTAGGTTTCAGCCTATTTGGTCCCCTAAAGGGTTCCCTTGCTTCTTGCAACCTCAGCTGTGCAATAAGAACCATTTTGAGCAAGATAATTATGACTGTGGCCACAAGTCTTGTTGCAGCATCTAGGCTGCCTCTTCTAGAAGCCCCAGAAATTAAGAAAAACAAACAAACAACTTTTTATTTATTTTGGCTGTGCCAGGTCTTGGTTGCAGCGTGTGAGAGCTTTAGTTGTGGTATGCGAGATCTAGTTCCCTCATCAGGGATCGAACCTGGATCCCCTGCACTGGGACAGAGTCTTAGCCAGTGGACCACCAGCGAAGTCCTCCAGAAATTCTTTACCATGAAAATATCCTGAAAAATAAGTAGAATTAATAAAAGAACTCAGAAATGCTGAAAGGGGTCAACTTAGAAAAATTCATACTATTTCTATACATATGTAATAACCAATTAGAAAATACAATAAAAAAGTAATTCACAATGCAATAAACTTTGAGATACCTAGGAATAAATCTAACAAGACATGCAAGACCTTTATGGAGAAAAATGACAAATTATTGTTGAAGGATATAAAAGAAGATCTGAATAAATGGAGATTTTTTTAATGTTCATGGATAATATTCATAGGTTGGAAGATACTATCATAAAGATGTCATCTCTTCTGAATTTAATCTATAAATCCAATGCACTACAAATGAAATTTCCTCTGAATTTTTTTTTTCTTTTTTTTTGGAACTTGACAAGCCTATTCTAATATTAATGTGGAAGACCTGCCCTGCCTAAAAAAAAAAAAAAAAAAAAAAAAACACTCAGAAGAAGAAGAGCTAAAACAATTGTGAAGAGGCATAACAAGGGGCAAGGAGTGGAGGGGACTTTCCATAGAAGATATGAAGATTTACTATAAAGTTATAGTAAGACAGTGAGGCATTAGCCCAGAGACAGAAAAGTAACTCCATAGGCTTAGAATAGGCTAGAGTCCAGAAAATAAACCCTCTCATGTTCGGAAACTTGATAAATGAGCAAGGTTTCCCACATTAGTGGGAAAAAGAAGGACTATTTAATAAATGATGCTGGGACAAATTATTATCTTTATGGGATAATCAATCTTCACAGATACCATACAAAAATTCTATGTTGACTTCAATGTGAAAAGCAAAACTTCATAATTCTTAGAAGAAAATATAGTGAAGTATCTTTGATCTCCAGTTAGGAGGGGAAGGATTTCATTTTTTTAAGGAGGGTGTTTTAAACAAGACACAAAACCTCCCATTTACAAAAAATGATAAATTCAGCCTCATTAAAATTTAGAACTTTTGTACAACAAAGGATACTATGAACACAGAGACAAGACAGATTTTTTTTTGCAACGCAAATAACCAACAATGAGTTAGCATCTAGAATATATTTTAAAAGTCCTACAAATCAATTTCTTAAAAAGATAGAATTTTAAAATGGCACATGATGCAAATAGGCATTTCACAGAAGTGGAAGCCCAAGAGGTCGCTATGCAATCTGAAAATGGCTTGATGTCAAAATTAATCAGGAAATTGCACATTAAATGCACATCTTAACCTTGTCAGATATTAAACATTTAATATTACTGCATGTTTACACTTTTAGGTATGTAAACTGGTATAATCTCTTTTCAAGAGCAATTTGGCAAAATCTAGCAGAGCTTAGGGGTAAATCCTTAGAGCCAACAATTCTATTCACAGGCATATTCCCTAGGGTAATCATTATGCATATGCATGAAAGACTGTAAACAGGAATGCTCACCACAGCACTGTTTGTAACAATGAAAAAAAACGGAATCACAAGAGAATGGATCAATCGTGATATATCCTTATAACCAAGTACAGTGCAGCAGTTAAAGTAAATGAACAGGAGCTACATATATCCATGCAGATGCGCCTAACACAGTGTCTAAATCACGCGAGTTGCAGAAGGATGCATGCTGTCTGAGGCCTTTTATGAAAATTTCAAAATATGCAAAGTGATTCTCTATATTGTTTATGGTTATGGTTACACCATAAATCTGTAGGAAAAGTCTAAAAACATGGATGAAAAGTAAGTACAACAAAATGTTAAAAATGGAAAAAGTGAGTATTTGATGAAGTGGGCACATGGCTGTCTTATTATTCTCTTGTCTCATTTTTTAAAATACTTGATTTTTTTTTTTTAAAGCACTCCTCCAACTGTGGGTGGGATGGACCAGAAGGGATCAAAACCCATTGGTGGCTCTTGCAGTGAGAGGCGGTGGGTGACTACAGGAGAAGGTGTGGAGAGAGGATGGTTTCAGATTTATCCTTGAGGATATAGGCTCCTGGTTGCTTGTTCTGTTTTGTCTTATCCTGAACAACTATGTGGCTAAGTAAAAAATTGAAAAGTCTGGCAAGTTCAGGAGTTGTCAGTGAAGTGAGGAAATAGCAGCCTAGCGCAGTGCTGGCCTGGGTCAGTGGCTTTTTTGGCACACTGGTGGTAGCTCCACTGAGGTTAAACATATGTGGAGGGACGCTTGTGCAAGGCTGTTCCGTGTGGCAGCAATCCCAGTGTCCAGCCAAAGAAGGATGGATAAGTAGGTTGTGGTAAAGATAATGTCTGGGAATCCTATGATACTTGCTTGAGGTCTTTGCCAAACTGATGCTTAAAATTTTGAGAAGCTTTCTTGCACAGCAAGGGAAATCATCAACAAAATGAAAAGATAATCACAGAATGGGAGAAAAATATTTGCAAATCATACTTGATAACGGTTTTACATCCAAAATATATAAAGAACTCATACAAGTCAATAGCCAAAAAATTCCAATGAAAAAATGGCCAGAGGAACTGAATATATGTTTTTCCAAAGAAGACATACAAATGGCCAACGGATACATGGAAAGATGCTCAACATCAGCAGGGAAATGCAAATCAAAACCACAGTGAGATATCACCCTACATATGTTAGGATGGCTGTCATTAAAAAGTCAAGAGAAAGTGTTGGCAGGATATGGAGAAAAGAGATGCATTGTGCCCTGTTGATGAGAATGTAAATTAATGCAGCCACTATGGAAAACAGTACAGAGCTTCCTCAAAAATTAAAAATAGGACAACCATATGATCAAGCAAACCCACTTCTGGGTATATATCCAAAAGAAAGGAAAACAGAATTTCAAAGAGACATCTGCACTCCCGTGTTCATTGCAGCGTTATTCACAATAGCCAAGCCAGAAACAGCCTAAGTGTCTGAGTATGTGATTTAGTCACTAAGTCGTATCCGACTCTTGTGACTCCATAGACTCTAGCCTGCCAGACTCCTCTGTCCATGGGATTCTCCAGGCAAGAATACCGGAGAGGGCTGCCATTGCCTTCTCCAGCGGGAGTATATTTTGGAGTATTATCCAGCCATTTGGGACAACATGAATATACCTTGAGGGCATTTGCCAAACAAAATGTCAGAAAGAGAAAGACAAACACTGAATGGTATCACTTGTATGTGGAATTTAAAAAACAAAAGTCAGGGGCTTTCCTGGTGGCCAGTGGTAAAGAATGCATATGCCCCTCCAGGAGACACGAGTTAGATCCCTGGTTAGGGAAGATCCCACGTGCGCAGAGCAACTAAGCGCATGCACCCCAACTATCGAGCCTGGGTTCTAGAGCCCCAAAGCCGCAACTACTGAAGCCCGCGCGCCCTAGAGCCCGTACTCCACAACTAGAGAGAAGCCCGAGCAGCCGCAAGGACCCAGCACAGCCAGTGAATAAACCAAATTACGCAAGAAAGAAAGTCCAACTCCACAACTAGAGAAACGCCCGAGCAGCCGCAAGGACCCAGCACGGCCAGTGAATAAACCAAATTACGTAAGAAGGAAAGTCCAACTCATAGAAACAAAGGGCAGAAAAGTGGTTGTCAGGGGCTGGTAGGTGGGGGAAATAGGGTGAGGTTGATAAAAGGGTGCAAACTTTCAGCTCTAAGATGAATCAAGTCTGAGATATAACGTATAACATGGGGCTATAGTTGATAACACTGTGCTGTATACTTGAAATTTGCTGAGAGTAGAAATTAAATGTTCTTGCCAAATAAAAAGGATAAATGTGTGAGGTGATGGATGTGTTCATTAACTAGATGAGGGGAATCCTTTCACAATATACACATATATCAAACCGCCATGACATGCACTTTAAATATCTTACAATTTTATTTGTCAATTATACCTCAATAGAGCTGGAAAAAAAGAGGAAAATGATCCATTTTCCTATGGCTTGAAATGCAAATACATGTGTACAGTCATTTGTCATCTGACTCTTATGTTAGCTTAGGTCTACAGACATTTTTTTTAAATTCCTACATAGCTGAATTTACCAATCTTTTTCTCTTATGGCAGCTAGGTTTTGTTCTGTGCTTTAAAAGACCTTCTTTACTTTGAGATTATGAAAACTCCTTCTGTGGTTTGAAAAAAAGAAGTTAGATCGATATGTATCAACACGGTCATGCTTGTGCTCAGTGGCTAAGTAGTGTCTGACTCTTTGCGACCCCATGGACTATACCCCGCTTGGCCCCTCTGTCCATCGGATTTTCCAGGCAAGAATACTGGAGTGGGTTGCCATTTTCTCCTCCAGGGAATCTTCCTGCATCTCCTGCACTGGTAGGCAGATTCTTTATCACTGAGCCACATTGGAGGCCATCAACATGGTAAATCTCAAATAATAATATTGAGTGAAAAAAGCAAGATGTTGAATGAAATGTGCAGTATAACACTGATTGATGTAAATGAAAACTGCAAAGTAAAGTTATATATTTTCTGTGGATACAATTCTGCACATAAATTGCATCTTCAACAACTGGAAGGAAACTACCAAATTCAAAATAGTGTTTCTCCTGGTGGTGGAAGGAGATTAGGATGTTATGGTGGTAGAGGTCAAGGGAGACATTAGCTTTATTTTTTTTAAATATAATTTATTTATTTATTTGTGACTGTGCTGAGTCTTTAATGCTGCACACGGGCTTTCTCTGGTTGCAGAGAGCTGGAATTACTCTCTAGTTGCCCTGCAGCATGTGAAATCTTCCCGGTTGTTGTTCAGTTGCTCAGTCATGTCTGACTCTTTGCAACCCCATGGGCTGCAGCCTGCCAGGGAAGGCCCCATGCTTACTCTTGGGTGAATGCGGGTGCTGGCAGCTTGGCAGGATGAAGATAGTGTTGACTGCTGCCAGGAGCCCATACTTTTGAGTAAGGTCCCTTTCAATTTTTTACTCTGCCTCCAAGTAGATATTTCACTCATATTAATGAAGTTGCCTGAGCCTCAGTCTTCTCATCTGTGAAATAGGGATAATGGTGCTTACCTTGGAGAGGTTCTCATGAACACTGACCTAGTTCTGCAGATCTTGAACTGGTTCCATTTGATCCTCCAAATACCCCTCCCTAACTCTACCCCTTTCAAGAACCCACACCCCTTTTCTGGGGCTTGAGGAGAGTGGAAAGTTTGGAGAGGAGGCTGTGTTTCTACACATGGAAAGCCAAGGGTAGATTGGGCAAAGCATTGCCTCTGCTGGCAGTCACCAGCCAGGCTGAATGCTGGCAAAAAGAGCAGTGAAGGGAGGTCTGAGTGTAGGTGGGGGCAATACTGTTAGAATGAATGGGAGGCACTCTAGGACAATGACTCAGCTTCCACCAGGTGCTGGGGTTTCAGACAATCCTCCCTGCAGTGTCTTTGGCCAACTCTGCACCCTGAGCTCTTTTCAGGCAAGGGCCCTCCTTTTCTTGGGAAATTGCCCTCTCAGGAAACCCCTTCTCCCTCCTCAATTATTTCATAAAAACACTTGATGGCTCATTAGCTGAGAGTATGAGTCGATCCCTCTCTGGGAGAACTGACACCTCCTGGCAAAGAACTGGAAGGCAAAGGGAAGATGATGATCTGAATCTGTGGCCGCAGGAACTGAGACCTTACCTTGCCTGGCACAACCCAGGTGCTGGTAGACGATACCAAACATGCTTCCCCCTCCCCGACACACTGGATAAGCAAGTGATATTAATAGGTAGTCTCCAGTAGCTAAGACTCTGAGCTCCCAATGCAGGGGGCCGGGATTCAATCCCTGGTCTGGGAACTAGATCCCACATGCCACAACTAAGACCCAGTGCAGCCAAATAAATAAATAAAAATAAATGTTAAAAAATAGGCAGCTAACAAATTGGGGAATTGCTGACTTAAAGTTAAGCAAGTCTATTGTGGGAATTATCTGAGCCTTTAAAGTCTATTGCTCCTTGTGACTTTCCAGGGAGAAATTTAAACAGGAGGCCTGTTCACAGTTCCTTAAACTTCCTGCACTGTGGGGCTTTTGTTCAAGGTCCTGTGAAACCAGATCTGAGAACACTGTTTCAGAAATAGATTGCATAATTGGATTACAGTAATTCTGAATAACTCATTATCAAAAGAATGATAATTCTTTTGCCTTATGAAGCCTTGGCTTTTAGACTGTGGCTGCAAGTGTGAGGGTCTCCCGAGCCCAAAGCACCTGAACGTTCATTGGAAGGACTGATGAAGCTGAAACTCCAATACTTTGGCCACCTGATGCGAAGAGCTGACTTATTGGAAAAGACCCTGATGCTGGAAAAGATTGAAGGCAGGAAGAGAAGGGGATGACAGAGGATGAAATGGTTGGATGGCATCACCGACTCAATGGACATGAGTTTGGGTAAACTCCGGGAGTTGGTGGTGGACAGGGAGGCTTGGGGTGCTGCAGTCCATGGGGTTGCAAAGAATCTGACACAACTGAGTGGCTGAACTGAACTGAACTGAGGATGGATGTACTTTGGGCTTCCCTGGTGGCTCAGATGGTAAAGAATCTGCCTGCAATGCAGGAGACCCTGGTTCAATCCCTGGGTAGGGAAGATCCTCTGGAGAAGGGAATGGCAATCCACTCCAGTATTCCTACCTGGAGAATTCCATGGACAGAGGAGCCTGATGGGCTACAGTCCATGGGGTTGCAAAGAGTTGGACACGACTGAATATGCACACACACACAGGATAGGTGAGTGATGGTTGACCACGGCAGAAGGGGGCAGGGTGCCCACATTTTAGTCTCCTGGGGAACTGCAGCCCGTATAACCTCTTTCTCCCCACTTGCCTTAGGTCTGTGTTCCCCATACATGCTCCCCTGAATTCTAATATGTGCTCTCAAGTCTTGGTGCTCAACACACATGTGGTATTTTAACCACAATACAACTTTTCACTTGGGCATATTTTTTTTTAAGCATTTCTTACTTCTAGGGTGAGGTAGCTTAACTTCATCAGATTTGAAAAGGGTGATTGTGCTTGGCTAGTGACAGAATGTATTCAGATACAGATAAAAGAGAAAATTGTTTCATGAACCCCATGAGGGGATTTTACTTGAAAGCTTAACTTGTTGATTATGATTGCAAACCAGGATTTTTAAAATTAAACTTTTGATTTTGAGATAACTGTAGATTGAAAGGCACTTGTAAGAAATGACACAGAGAGATCCAGTGTGCCCTTGATCTTGTGGCACAAAATCACAACCAGGAACACGACGTCGATGCAGTCTACCAATCTGACTGTGATTTCCCCCGCTTCGCGTGTCCTCCTGTGTGTGTGTTTATTTCTACTCAGTTTCATCACTTGTGTGTGTCTGTGTATCCACCCCCACCATCAAGATACGGAGCAGTTCTAACATCCCAAGGGTGCCCTTCTCCTTCAGCTGCAATCAGGGGGCTTCCATTGTGAAATATGAGAGACTAAAGACAGAGTGAGTGCAGGGGAAGGAAAAAAATAGAGGTAAGACCCTGGGTGACAAAATACGAAATATGTGTTTGCTCTCTGCCCCGTTTCCTGAAGCAGAACTCCTAAACCCCTTAAATTTCCTGTGAAAGTTTTTTTTTGTCTAAGGAGGCAACTCCTGGTGGGTTCTTAGATGGGGGCTTGTTGTAAGAAAAACCAAGCCAGGATTAGAAGCTTAGATCTTTCAGCCGTGCCTCCCCTACTCCCAGGAGGGAAGTGGGGCAGAGATTGAATTAATCGCTGATCAAACCTGTATGATGAAACCTCCATAAAAATCCCTACAGTATGGGGTACAGAGAGCTTCCAGGTTGGTGAGCACATCCACGTTCTAGGAGGAGGAGGATGTACCCCAAATCCATGGGGACAGAAGCTCCTTTGTTTGGGAACCTTCCACACCTCTTCCTATGGACTGCTTCATCTAGCCGTCTCTCTGTGTTGCTTGTGATAAACCAGTAAACATTAAGTGTTTCCCTGGAGGTCTACGAGCCATCATAATAAAGCATGGAACTTGAGGAAGGGGCATGAGGATCCTCTACTGATGTAGGAGATAGATGCACTCCAGGTTAGACATTTACAACTGGCCTCCTGTTTACATTCCATGGGGCACGAAGAAGTGGGCTTCAGGCTGCATCCTTACAACTGTTAGCATTTTCTGAGACAAGAGACAGGTGTGGTCCAGTTAAGGCACTTTACAATCAGCCTCCTATTTGCCCTCTGAAATGGAAGTAACAGAAACGGGGTAAATAGCCAGTGTTTGTCTCTCATAAACACGTCAAGGTAAGAGGCATGGCAAAGACAAAGAGGGGCAAAACCCCATTTGAATAAAGGATTAAGGGACCTCCGTTCTCCCCTCTGGGGACAAGGGAGACATTACACATACGCAGAAAGGTGCCATGTGGGTCAAAAGCCAGGGGGTAACACCAGGCCATAACGAGTCTTGCCCCTCCCAGAAGCCTTCACTTCAGATGCATCTTGGTTGATGGGTTTGTATGCACCCAGGGGAGGGTCTCAGGGTAGGTCAGGTGTGGAAAAAAGAAGTCAGATAGTTGGCTAAAGGTAAACAAAGACCCAGAGGAACTGACCTATATAAATGGCTTAACCACCTCTCTTCTAGCTCCTCCTCACCAGGGGGGACGCCCTTGCCCTTTCTCTCTGGGTGTGCATCTCCGCCTTGCTTCTATCTTAACTAAACAAACCATCTCTCTGTGTGCTCTCCCACTTGTTGTTATGCTGTCTCTAGTAATAAACTGTACCTGCCTTTATTGCTTCTGCCTCCACGATAAATGCATTTTTCACTGAGGGCAAAGATCCAGGGGCAAATAGCTTCTAGCCGCTAGCCCTTGCTGGTCTGGTGGCTGGGATTCCTGGTTCTCATCCAAGCTACTCAGGTTCAATTCCTGGGCAGGGAATTAAGATATCATTTCATGCCATGGCTCACTGCTGCCTTGTTGAGACCCCTGTGTTTTCAGACACACCTGGTGTGAAAGTGGGGGCAGTATAATGGGCTGAGCCCCAACCCCATGGGAGCTGCGCCAAGTGCAGGCAGTTAGGGTCAGGAGTGAATGGTAGAGAACTCATTTGGTGTCCAGAGAGCTGGAGAACTGGTCATCGTTGGGGGGAAACCAATACATCTGGTCTTAGAAGTGTTCCGCAGCAAGAAGAAACAGTGGTTTTCTTCATCCTAGAAGACTGAGGCGGCTGCAGTGGGAGAGGGACTTCATGGAAAGAATATTTAAAGGGAATTTTCAGAAATTTCTGACATGCAGTGAGTGATTCAACCTTTCATTCGCGCCCTCCTTCCCCCTCAAAAAAAACCACTAGAGAATCTCCCATTGATTCCTTCAGAGTTGGATATGGTCAGGAAGGGAGTGTTGAGATGCTGGATCAAGTAGGAATCTAATCAGGGTCACATGAAATCTCTTCTGATTCTCACCACCTAGACAGGGATGGGCATGAGATACTATCTCCATGTTTGAGAGAAGAAAAAAACTGGACCAGGACTTCCCTGGTAGCCCAGTGGTTAAGAATCTGCAATGCAGGGGACGTGCGTTTGAGCCCTGGTCAGGGAACTAAGATCCTACATGACTCAGAGCAACTGAGCCTGTGTACTCTGGAGCCCAAGCACCACAACTAGAGAATTCGTGTGTGGCAACAAAAGATCTTGCACGACACAATGAAGACCTGATGCAGCCAAATCTATAAATTAATTAGTTAATTTTTTAAAAGTTTGAACAGAAGTGACTTCCCAGGGTCACACAGCTTATAAGCTGCAGGCTCTGGGAAAGTCTAGGTGTGGAGAGGCCCTACTTCCTGGGTTCCAAATCGCATCTGGTGAATGTATCAAGACTTAAACTTGCAGATTCCTATGGTCCAGTGGTTAGGACTTGTCACTTTCACCACTAAGGGCTCAGGTTCAATCCCTGGTCAGAAAACTAGTAAGAAGATCCCACAAGCCTCCACTTCCCCCAGATCCACTCCTTCCTTGTGGTCCTCAGGGAATTCCAGTCATCTGTGACCCCTCTCCTTTCTCACCCCACATCTCACTCATCAGCACGTCCTGGACCTCAATCCCTAGCCTGCATCTCACCCCAGCATCCTCACCATCTCCACTGCAACCACCCAAGTCAAGCCTTCTTCACCTTCTGATGGAATATTTTGCAAAAGCCTCCAAAACAGTTTTTCTGCTTCCATAGTCATCCAGTTCTAGTGATGTAAATCAAGCTTTGGCCAACGATAGCCTGCAGGCCAAATCTGGTTTGTGAGCTAAAAATGATTTTTACATTATTAAATGGTCAGGAAAAAACCCCAAAGAATAATATTTTGTGACACATGAAAATACGGAATTCAGATTTTATGGCCCATACGTCAAGTGTTATTGGCATACAGCCACGCTCATTCCTTTATGTACTGATTGTGGCTCTGCCATCAGCAAAACACTGCACAGAAATCACACGGTCTACACAGGCCAAAACCTTCATGGAAACGGTGTTCTGACTTCACCTCTTTCCCAGCCTCCTCTGTGGGCGTCCTCCTCCCCTCAGAGTGAAACCTGAAGTCCCAGAGTCCCCTGCCCGCCTTTGAGTCCATTTCTTTCCCTTGTGTCCATCATTATCACACTCCGGTCATGCTGGCTTTGGGTGGGCTCCCACCTGGGCACCCACTCTTGCCTCCGCAAGCACTGCTGCCCACTGTCTTTGCTAAGGTCTTTCCCCCTGAGGCCTCTGAATTGCTGATTCTCTGTCTGGAATGTTCTGCTCTTTGCATGACTGACTCCTTTTCTCCAGATCTCAGCTCAAGTGTCGTCTCTTCCAAGAGGCTTTTCTTGTCTGCTCCTTCACCCATTACTCCATTTCATTGCATGTCTATTTCCTTCATTGCACGTTTGTCTACTTATTTCCTGTCACCCCCACCATGACATAAATTTCATCTGGGCAGAGAACATATTAGATGCTCAATGATTATTTGCAAATGAATGAATCAATGAGTAGCTTTTCTTGGCTCAAGAGCTGTGTGTCCATTTCCCTAGCAGAGTGACAGCCATCTCAGAATTGAGATAATTCCTGTAAACTTCTCCCCAGCATTTTGTTCTCCTCTTGGATCCATTGCTGTTGTTAACCATTATGAGTTTATTTTCCTAAAATGCTATCCTTAGGTCTTTCTGCAAGAAACCAAGGAGACAGCTGGTACTTAGCCAGTTTAGAGAAGAACTGCATGCCCTTCTCAGCAGGTAAAGGAAGTCTTTCTTCTACTATCAAGAGACCCAACCCATAAAAAAGATTTATCTGTAAACATCCAACTCTGGTAACTTGGCACACTTATAAAAAGTTTCAATTCACTTCTTTTTCTCTGTAACAGGAAACAACCTCAGCTCAACAACCTTGGTAACAGGAAACAACCTCAGGAATACAAGATTGCTGGGGGATGTGAATACATGAAAAGTACAGGGACTGAGCAGGGTTGCCTAGGTTACAAATAAATAAATAAAATTTCCAAATCTTAGTGTCTGAAGACAACACGTTTATTTCCTGTTCGCCTCCATCATGGTTGGCAGGGACCTTTGGATGTAGTCACTTAGGAATCCGGGTCGGTGCGGCGCTTTGCTACCAACCGTGGTCTCAGGGGCTTAGTCCCCAAACACAAGGGACAGGAAAGGCAGTCTATCCTGTGCCTGAAAGGGTGGTGGTGATTGATGGACGACTGTAAGGACAACCACAGGCTTCCCAGGCGGCTCAGATGGTAAAGAATCTGCCCACAATGTGGGAGACTCAGATTCGATCTCTTGGTCGGGAAGATCCCCTGGGGAAGAGAATGCAACCCACTCCAATATTCTTGCTTGGGAAAGCCCATGGACAAGTGAAGCCTGGTGGGCTACACTCCATGGGTCGAAAAAAGTCGGACACGACTGAGCGAATAACACACAATGACAACCACAGGAGGATGAAGAGAACATATTCTCTTTAAGGCAAAATGAGTCCAGGGAAGAGGGCAAGAAAGATAGGAGCTGAGAAAGCAGGGCTTCAGAGGCTCCTAAAGGCATATCAGTGAGACTAACAACTCTGGTCACACCGCTGTATTCACCTGAGCTGTAAATTTCTGTGTCATCTATTGTCATGGTGTTTGAAAAGCTGATTATGCACTCTTATGGAGCTCTTCAACGACTCTTTACTCTTAAACATTTATAGCACCCTTCCAAATGAGTGAGTTACAGCAATCCTCTTCAGGTGAAAGTATTCTCCAAGCTCTTGCTTCTGTAGGCAGAGGCATGTAATCCTCAGGGGCATACAAAGGCATGAACTCTGACCAGGCTCAATTGCTCACAGAATCTCACACACAGACCTTGCAGTAAGGACTGAATCAATACAAGATGACTCATCTTTCTCTTTAGGGCTGACCCTAAAATGTGATTTCCATTTATAGCCAACCCTTCCCGTGGAACAGTGTTGTCCAACAGAAACTTCTTCGATGATAGAGATGTTCCACCTGCCAGTGCAGGAGACATAAGAGACACAGGTTCAATCCCTGGGTCGGAAAGATCCCCTGGAGGAGGGCATGGCAACCCGCTCCAGTATTCTTGCCTGGAGAATTCCATGGACAGAGGAGCCTGGTGGACTACAGTCCACAGGGTCACAAAGAGTCAGACATGACTGAAGCGACTTGGGACGTTCTATGCCTGAGCCGTCCAGTGTGGTGGGTAGGCCCTGGCCGAGTGTGGCTCTCGAGCATTTGAAATGTGGTTAATGTGACTGACCTGTGGGTGCTTAGTCACGCAGTCGTGTCCGACTCTTTGCGACCCCGTGGACTATAGCCCACCAGGTCCTCTGTCCATGGAACTTTCCAAGCAAGAATACTGGAGTGGGGTGCTATTTTCCACTCCAGGGTATCTTCCTGACCCAGGGGTCAAATCTGTATCTCCTGTATTAGCAGGCGGATTCTTTACCATTAGCGCCATGTGGTAGTACTTTATGGGAAGCACAGTGTGACTAAGGTGCTGAATTTTAAATTGTACTTAGTTTTAAATTTTTTAAATTTGAAAAGCCACATAGCCACACATGGCTAGTGGCTGCTGTATTGAATAACATAGCTTTGGAGTAAAAAGGAGAACCGTAGCTTTCTATTCAGCTCCCATCTTGGCTATGCCAGGAAAAAGACAGCTATGCTGTGAAAAACCAATATAAATGCTAGTCATGATGCGTTCGATTCTATTATCTCCTTCTGACTCATACTGTCTTGCACACGGTCTCTTATTCAGGGAAGATGTCTAGACTGTTCCTTGTACAAAAGTGGCCTCAAACTGGAAGGGGTGGGTGATGGTGGACCACTGACCAAAGGCTACCCACAGGCTGCCCAGAGCCCTGGAAGGTGGCCTGTTAGGAGTCTCTGAAGGAGCAGCAGTGACTGACTCAGCCTATCAGGGTGCCTCCCTTGGAATTTTAAAAGGTTTGGCCAATCTGCAGAGAGAAGGGGCGGGAGCAAGCAAACCAGGAGAGACAAAGACACTAGGGTTCAGAGAGCTGGGTTCTCGTACAGCCATTCTGTTCTAACCCCAGTTGCCAGTCATATATATCCTTAAAGAAGCAAGCAAAAAATCACCCTTTCCTTTCCTTTAAGGTGGACTGAGTGACTGTTTTTTCTTTACTTAAAAGAAAGTCAGTAACTAAAAATTCCTCTAACGAGGGGTTTCTCAACCTGGGTGCCACTGACACTGAGGCCAGAGCATTCTTTGTTCAGGGGTGCTGTCTTGTGCGTTGTCAGATGTTTAAGAGCATCCCTGGCTCATACTCACTAGATGCCAGCAGCATGGCCCGCCCACCCCCACCAGTCATCGCTACCAAAAATGTCTGCAGACACCGCCAAATGTCTCCTGGTGGGTGGGGGCATGGGGCGGGGGCAAGACTGTCCGTTCTCCACCCCCTTGAGAATCACCTCTCCAAATGTATCCCAAGTCCACCTCCTCTGGCCTCCTTGAGGACAAAAAGATAAAAAAGGCAGTTTATTCCTAGCAACTCCCAGCTCTCCCTCCCTCTCTTCTCCAGGCTAAATAAAGATAGCTTTTTTAGTCTTTTTCCTAGAGTCTGTTTCACAGATATTGATGGCGACATCTAAAGATGAGACTGAGACCATTTGGTGGAGAGGAACTCTGTTCCCTTAGCTCTCCCTATTTATAGAGGCAGTGGGCAGACACAGCTGTGCAACCCTGGGACAGTGACAGCTCCCTGGTCAAGGAAGGGGCATCTCCAAGCTCAGCACTCAGTCCGGCCCTTTCTGCCCACCAGCTGATTAAGATCTGCTGAGCCAACATGCTGCTGATTTACGAAAAAAGAGGAAATGCTCTTTTAAGGACCTCAGCTTTTGTCTCTTCACATCCCTTTGAATATTCCAGCCCTTTGGTGGGAGTCTCTCCCCTTGGTATTCTCTCAGACACCTCAAACTCAGTCAAATGAAACTCTTTGTCTTCCTCCAGTGTTTTCTATTGTGTCCATCTAGTTTCCTGAGTCAGAAGCCTGAGAGTATTCCTCTGAAATCATGTGAAAGGAAGAGAGTGCTAGAAGAATCTGGAGAGGGAGACTAGCTAACTCAGGGAGGACTTTTTTGGTCTATGCTAAGGCTTTTCCATGTTGATGGTTGCCTCCCTTTTCTCATTAGCCAGTTCCTCATTCACCTCTCACAGTATGACTTGGTTTTTTTTCTTTTGGCCTCGTGTGCAGCATGTGGGATCTTAGCTTCCTGACCAGGAATTCAGCCTGCAGCCCCTGCAGTGGAAGTGTGGAGTCTTAACCGCTGAACCACCTGAAATCCCTAGATGCCTCTTGAAAGCTTTCATCATATTCACAAGTCCCATCCATGGGAAGGGGTTTATACAGGGTGTACAGACCATCAGGGTCAGAAACCTTGGGGCCACCTTAGAATTCTGCCTACCACAGACAATAAGTCTGTACTCTCCTATCCCATTTCAAAAATATTAAAAAAAAATTTTTTTTTTCTCCAATTGACTCCATTTTCAACTTTACCATTTAAGAAAATGAGATAATGGCAGAAATGGTTAGCTCTTTCCCAGTGCCCAAATTCCTCTTCTTTCATAGAAACAAAATTCACTTCTATCACAGGGGGTATCACTAGCTGGGTACAAGGCTACTTAGAAAACAAAGACCACTCTCCTTAGCTTCCCTTGCAAGTAGGTGTGGCCCACAGACCACTTTCCAGATAACGGAATATAAATAGAAGTGATGAGTGGAGCTACAAGAAACCTCCCTCACGGGGCCTCTGGCTCTTGCCTTTTGCCCTTTTATCATTCCTTTCTCCATGTGAATGCTAGAACCCAAGTGGCTCCAGCTGGTACCATGAGAATAAAGACTATGCCCCAGGATGGTAGATGATGAGCTGTCAGGAGCCTGGTGCTCCAAGGCCTTTGTGAAACAGAGCTGCCTTCCCAGATTTGAACTGCACTCCACTGGGCTTTCAACTGGTAGAGAAATAAACTCCCATTTTGGTTAAGCCATTGTTGATTTGAGTTGTCTGATACTCAGAGTTAAATATAATCCTAACCAACATAGGGGGTTATTTCTTTAGTCCCGCTAGACTTGACAACTTAAATTTATTTTTCCTTCATTCAATCTCTTTAAACTCTTATGTCCACGAAGGTCCTAACTCCTGTTGATTCTTCCTTTGCACTTCACCTCACACTCATCCCTTCTTTTCAATGTCTACTGACTATTGTGATCCCAGACTGTTCTCTAGGCTCCATCTCCCTCCCTCCCATCAAGGCTGCACAAGTCCCAGACTCCTGAGACATCACATTCATCATGTCAGTCCTCAAATTCAAACCCTCAAACCTAGGCTCCTCTTGTGTTTATTAGGATAAGGTCCCAAAGCATCAAAACCCTTTCAACATGGAGCTCCCACCATTTTTATTTTTTATTATTTTATTTTTTACTTTCTGGCTGCACCGCATGGCATTTGGGATCTTAGTTCCAGGGAAGTGCAGTCTTAACACGCTGGACTAAAATGGTCCCCTCCAATCATTTTAGTTTCTCTTCCCTCTGATTCAGATCTTCCTCAACAACCAGGAGAGTCCCCAGAACAACCCAGTTTGTCTTTGCTTTGTGCTGGAGATCTTCAGCTCTGGCTGTATTAAATCATCTGGAGCCACTGAAAACAACCAGCGCCATGTGTCAGCATTGTTCAACGCATGGAAACATTATCTCATGTGAGCCACAAAGCAGCCTCATGAGATGTGGGCACTGGCATTGTCACCATCCTACTGATGAGGAAACAAGAAACTTAGGAACTTCAGGACATCATTTCTAGTCAGGTGGCCAGTGAGTGTGGAGGCAGGACTCCAACAGAGAGGACTGCCCTCTAAACCACCCCTGGGCGGTCCCTAGAACTACAGTACAGAGTATTACAGATGAAAAAGTTTCTGATGGCATGACACATAATTGATGGCCAATAAATCACAAAGTACAAATGAAAATTTAAAAAAATACAAATGCCGCTGGACTCTGGCAGTCCATTGGTGAGGACTCTGCACTTTGACTGCCAAGGGCACAGGTTCAATCCCCGGTCAGAGAACTAGGATCTAGCAAGCTGTGTCATGCCACCAATAATAACAATAGCAACAATAATAAATACAAATTCCAAACCTCTAGCCTAGACTAGTGGAATCTGTTTCTTGGGATTAGGGTCTGAGCACTTTTGTATCATCTTTAGGGTGAGCCCAGGTTTATCACAGCGTGATTCCAAGGTGAGCTGGGGTTGAGACCCATTGCTTTACATAGCTGCTCTTGCCTATCTGTCTTCCTCTCATACCCTCTCAGTACCTCAGGTTCCACTTACCTTTTGAGGTTTAGTCCAAGAGTCACCTCCCTTTGTGGAGCTAGCCAGCTTTCTCCAGCCGGAGTGCTGCTGCTGCTGCTAAGTCGCTTCAGTCGTGTCCAACTCTGTGCGACGCCATAGACGGCAGCTCACCAGGCACCCCCATCCCTGGGATTCTCCAGGCAAGAACACTGGAGAGGGTTGCCATTTCCTTCTCCAATGCATGAAAGTGAAAAGTGAAAGTGAAGTTGCTCAGTCGTGTCTGACTCCTAGTGACCCCATGGACTGCAGCCTACCAGACTCCTCCATCCATGGGATTTTCCAGGCAAGTGTACTGGAGTGGGCTACATTTTTGAAATGTCAGTTGCCAAACGTGTCCACACCAGCTGAGCTGGTACCTATTCTACCTCTCGGTTTGAATCCAGCTCTTGGCTTCATCCCACTGGATCCTTGGCAGGTTTTTCCAAATTTAATCATCTGCTGCTCAGCTTTTTCCACCTTTGCCCAAAAGAGCAACAAACATAATCACCCCTCTATCAGTAGCAAGATCCAAACTTAGGGTCTTGCAAAGTCATAACCTTGGCTCAGTGCTCCCCTCTCAGGGATTGGAGGCTAGGGAGATGTAGGGAGATGATGATTAAGGGGCAGGACCCCCAGTGCAGTAGAAGGTAAGAGTGTGGGTGGGGCCTTTCCAGGACTCTCAAGTACAGAGCTGGAGGTTGGTAAGATGAGGGGGTGCTGGTGCCTCTAGGGAAGAGGTTGGACTCACAGACTGGAAAATCTTGGGAGCAAAGCTTGGGTAGGATATGGAATAAAATCTGGTGGTCAAGGAACAGAATCTGAGAGGGCAACAATTTGAGCAAAACTGACTTTGGGCCACTGGAAGTTGTTGAAGGACTGAATGAATGGATCTTCACCTGCCTTGTTGGGAAGAACTTAGAAGGATGTGGCATCCTTGCTTGCTGCAGGAGACTGCCAGGCAAGAGAGGCTAAGAAGGCATCAGATGAGGGGCCTGTTGGGGAAGAGAGGGCCTAGTCAGACAGAGGCCAGATCCCAAGAGAGCAGTGCATTCTGCCACCTACCCCTCGCCCCCAATTTCAAGGGTCACAGGGCTCTTGTTGGCTGTGTCAGTTTCCACCAAAGTTATGTGTGTGGCCAGGTCTCCCTGTCTGTCCTGATAATCTTGATTATCTCCTTCCACCAGTCTATAAACCAGGTGATGAAAAGGGTCCCAGGGAAGGGGCATCACTTGTCTTGAGTTACATGGGGACTTAATGGCAGTGATGGAATTAGAAGCCAGTTCGAATTCCCAGCCCAGGGGTCTTTACTCTTGACTCTGTTGCTGAGGTAGTCACTTTACCTTCTGTGGGCTCAGGATGAAGCCTCTGGTGAGAGTGGCGGGGCTAGATGCCTCTTCTCCTGGCAGATCTGTGTTCCACAGGAGTCCCAGGTCTTCTCTGACCAAACCTGTTCTTGCAGACTAAATAGGGGCTGAGTGGGACAGAGAGCAGCCTCTGGGGAGACTGGCAGGCTGTTCCCTACACCTTTGGCCATTCCGGTCCCACGGCCATCAGCTGCACACAGTGAGGTCAGCCACTGTTCCTTTGGGCCCTACGGGAGGCCTGGTGTGAACATCAGCTCAGCAATGAAACCTGCTGTCCACGTGATGAGTTTCCCGATTCACTCAGGCTTGGGATGGAGGGAGAAGTCAAGGTCTATTCCAGAACATGACAGTATTGGACAGGCCAGTCAAAGTGCCCAACGCATCAAAGGAACCTTTCCAAGAGACTCCCCATTCCTACCTCTCTGCCAAGGGCAGCCCCACCCCCACTGGATCCTACTCCAATCTAGTGGAGTGGCCTGAGTTCAGGGTCCTAGAAGACAAAGGTTGTAGATCTCTGGACATCCCAAGCACCCAGAGATGACCTGGGGCAGACACTCTGGCTGACCAGGGACCCAGGCTAACCTGAGTCATTCAAGTTCTCTGCTTCTTAATAATTTGAACTAGAGCTGCAGACAGCGGGCCAGGAAGCAGGGATAAGTGAGCTGCTGAGCAGGCTTGGAGGCAGCACTCCAACCTGGAATCTTGGAGTTCCTGCTGCCTCGGGGCTACAAGACAGCCCAGGCAGTCAGAGAGACCCCGGAGCCAAACAGCCTTCCAGGCTCCCCTGTGTGCCAGGGCCCATCAGGAATGAACACACACAGGACATCCCAACCGCCTTACTCCCAGGCATCTCCTCACAACACAGTTGGTTACCTGAGGCAACCTGAGTGAAACTGTCATCAGATGGCCCCTGTGATGGCTGTGGAGACACATTCAAGGAGGGTTGCATCTAGGAGGCCAAGTGGGGGTGTCGTGGCCCCTCCCTGCACAGAGTACTCCTCCACACCCCACCTGGGAGGACCAGAGTGTTCCATGAGAAGACCCCAGATGTGCTGACTAGGTTGCAGAGTTGAGAGTCTGGGGAAGAACTGCAGCCAGGAAGGACCACAAACAGAGCCAGTGACAGGCCTGTAGGTGTGTGTGGAGGGGCTGGCTGCGGCAGGGCACCTTCTTCACCCACAGTCACCGGCTCATCGTTGTTCTCTGAGCAGCAAATGCTGCTGTGAGTCCAGATGAGGCCAGGGTCTGTCCCATCACTGCAAGACCCTGGCTTTTGTTTCAAACAGCTGATTGGGTAGATGGTGACTCTGACCCAAGTGGGTTTTTCTTCCTTCCATCACCTCCCCCTCATAATCCCAGGTTGCCAGACAGATTCTGAACTTCCTCCCAGGGTAGAAGAAAAGCAGGACAGGCGCTCTGTCAGGGCCTGCCTCCTCAGGTCTGGGTGGAGTGGGGCATCTCCAGACAAGATTGCTGAGGTTTCTCTCAGCCCAGATCTGCAGAGATACCACCATCAGCATCAGTGTCCACCTCAAGTCAGGCCCTCGGCTAAGAAATGGTGAACAGACCTGCAGAGTTGAGTTCCACAAACATCTCCTGAGCATCTACTGTGTGCCCGGGGTGGGCACAGCTGGGCAATGTGAGCCACGTAGAGATGGGCAAGACCCAATTCTGACTCTGAGAAGTGACAACCAAGCAGGGAGGTGTAGAATTTACAGAGAGAATGGTAATTCAGGGCAGAACATGGTCAAAGCCATGAGAGTCTTTTCCAACTGATCCAGGGACTAGGGAGAGATGAATGCATATCCCTGGGGACAGAGAGGCCTGCGTGGAAGAGTCAGCATTTGACCTTGGTCTTGGGGACTGGGGGCTTCCCTAGTGGCTCAGATGGTAAAGTGTCTGCTTGCAATGTGGAAGACCTGGGTTCAATCCCTGAGTTGGGAAGATCCTCTGGAGAAGGAAATGGAACCCACTCTAGTACTCTTGCCTGGAAAATTCCATGGATGGAGGAGCCTGGTAGGCTACAGTCCATGGGGTCGCAAAGAGTTGGACATGAATGAGCAACTTCACTTTCTTGGGGACTGGGTGGACTTTGATGTGGAAAGAGAGATGGAAATAGACAGGCTGGAGCAGGAGATTCCCAAAGAAGGACTGTCAATCATTGGGTTACCAGTAATCAATGTCAGCTGCTGTGCCAGGCACTGTACCAGGAAGTGCTGTGCCACATGGCCTTGCCATGGTCAGTGGGGAACCAAACAGGCAGATGATGACCCTAGCCCGTGGGACAGGAGCTGTGGGTGAGAAGGCAGGTGTGAGGGCATCCCAGACCATGTAGCCTTGGTGCATGGTCTGCTGGAAATTAAGCCTCAAGAAAGGGAATCAGAGCCAGACCATATTGCCCCACCCCCAGCCACCACCACTCCACTGAACTTGAATCTGAAGGCACTGTATGCATGCTAAGTCGCTTCAGTCATGTCTGGCTCTTTGTGACCTTATGGACTGTAGCCCGCCAGGCTCCTCTGTCCTTGTGGATTCTCCAAGCAAGATTACTGGAATTGCCCTGCCCTCCTCCAGGCAATGGAACTCATGTCTATTCTTTACCACGAGTGCCACCTTGGAAGCCCCTGAAGGCATTAGAAACCTACTTTTCAACTTTGGTCCCCAGGCTGATAACATGGAGGAAAAGACCAAAGAGGCCAGACTTTGGGGGGCTGGGGCACTTCATGGCACTGTTTCCCCACTGTCCTTTGACCAGTTTTCCCCCAAAGACGTGACCAGGAAGTATATATATTGGGGAGCATGGGTTCACTCCCTGCTGAAAAAACACTACCCACAGGAGGGTCAGGACCAGGAACAGAGCGCCCGTCATTTCTCCAGCACATTCTCCGGGTCATCTCTTGTCATCTCCACAGCAAACTCTGGAGTGAGCTTTATGACCAGCTTTTCCACCGCAGCTTGGAGAAGGAAAGGCCTAGGCAGAGGCAGACACAGAGCTCACACATGGTAAGGCCCCACCTGTCTTCTCCAAAGCTTGCTCTTTGATCTGGCTCCTGTTTGATAGGTACATCTGGGTTTGTCCACCAAGGTCTGCGCACTTGTTGTCTGTTTATCACCTTTGTGGTCAACGGGAGCAAAGCCAAGAGGGGATACCTCGGGTCAGGGCGCTACTGGAGAGCCATTCCTTCCCGCCACCCCATCCCGGTGCTGCGGAAGAGAGGGCTGTGTGAGCCAAGTCACTGCCCTGAGCTCTGCGCACAGCACGAGGAGACACAGCATTTGCGGGTCGTGTCTCCAAATCCCAGGCGCCGCGCGCCTCCCCGCCGCCTCCCGCCCTGCCCCGCCAAGCCGCAGAGAGCAAAGGCGAGAGAAGCCCAGGGTGCAATGACGCCAAGTGGAAGGACCTCTCTGCGACCTTTGGGAGGAAGGGAAAGTCTGAGCCGTCTCAAAAGACCCTCCCTCCCTGCTACCCCGCTTATACTTAGGTGCCCTTGGGAGCCCGCCGAGCCCGCTCCGTCCAAAGGGCGTAGCCTTTGCGTTCTGAGCTCCCGGGACCCGCACACTGCCTCCCCGCCTCCGCCCCAGGGCTGAGCGCTTGCTATTCTGGTCGGAGGGGAGCGATCTCACCCTCGCAGAGGTTGAGTCAATAGCCCAGTCACGGGAGGACGAAGAGCTTAGTAAAGAACCTCTGAGGCTGGGTGCTCACGTTTCTGTGTGTCTCGGGCCTCGCCAAGAGCGGGAGTGAGGTGACGCTCAGAAAAGTCGTTCGCTCCCCAGCACAAACGACTGTGGAATCTGTGACAGCAAACCCGACCAGTTCTTCCGTTGAGATCAGTTCTCTCCGGATGCCAGAGAGTACCGGGTGGCCAAACTGTGGTTTGGCGGCAAGCTGGATCCCTGCAGGGTTTCTCCTCTAGCGGGGTCCGGGAGCCGCCGTGGGCGTGGGGGGTGGGGATAGCGCAGGGGTGCGCCTGCTGTCTGAGAAGGGAGCTCCTCCCGCTTGGGTCTGTAGATGTGGGTGGGGATGGGCATGTGGTGCGAGGTCGTCCTGCCCGCGGGACGGATGGCTGGGCGGCGGTAGGGAGGTCGTCCTTCAAACCCAGCAGAGCCGGAGGCCGTGACCTGGGCCTATCTTTTGCCCCGGGGATCTGGTCACACACCCCAGCAAGTCCCTGAAAGAGCCTGAATTCAAGGAGCGTCTGCCCGAGGTAGACAGACCCAGGTGTGTTGTGCACTGCGTGTGTGTGTGTGTGTGTGTGCGTGCAAAGCGAGAGGGTCTCGGCGTCCCCCGCACTCTCTCTCCGGGATTCTATATTTTGCCATCCTTTGTTCTCAAAATAGGCGGCGAGCCTGCTCAGCGCTGCGCTCGGAACGGGTGGGGGCCGTAGCGAGCTCGCTGGCGCGCGCAGAGTTAGCGGCAGGGTTACAAACAGTCTCTCCCTGCTCCCCCGGCCTGAATTAATGTGTTACTATTTTGGGCGCGCCAGTGTTTCCAGGGGAAACCTAATGACGCAATGACGTCAATGCAGGTCAGCAGCAGACTCTCCGGGAGGGCGGGCGGGCTCCCGGCTTTCAGGCTCCGCGCAGTCTTCGGGCGGCAGGGCGCAGACGAGGTGGCGAAGGCGGCGGGCGCGGGGGCGAGGGAACCCCGGGCGGGACCGGGAACCAGAGGGCGCTCCCTCCTAGCGCCCGGACCCGGGTAACTTCCCGTCGCCCGGCACGGAGTTTCCTTGCTGCCCACGACAGAAGGCGGCTTGGAGGGCAGGCGGGGTAAACCCCCACGCCCATCCCACCTTTATCCAGGGGGAACCAGAGGAGCCAGCAGGTTCGGACTCACTGAAAGGGCTCCACGCGGGGCCTCCCACGCACAGGTACGCGCAGGTCCTCAGGGTGTCCCCAGCATGGGGGAGGGAGACATTTACACTCATTCCTGTCCACACTCCTCTCGTATTCTGGCACCGTAACTGGGAGTCTGGGGTCTGAGACCTAGCCCCTCCTCCTGTCTCCCCCACATTTCTGAGCCTAGGAGCCGCCTTTCTGCTACTCTCCAGCACCTTTTCGGGTCGCAGGCTAGAACTGAGGCTTCTCGGCCGCTGGGCCTCCCTTAGAAGCGCCATCTGAGACCAGAAAACTAGGTGGAGAGGGACGACCAGGCCAGACGTGGGGGTGTGAGACTGGGGTGGGAGCCTCAACAGCCTGGAGGGGGAGCCGGTGCCCCTGTGCAGGGCGCGTGTATGGTACTGCTATGTACTTGGTGTATGCGTGTTCAGGGAGCACGTCGTGTGTCCATGAGGTGTGTATGGTTGCTCTCATGGAAGTCTGCTGGGGGAGCGTGTCAGTGGCATAGGTGTGAGAACACCTCAGGCGCTCCTCCTTGACCAGTGTAGGAGTGTAGGGGGCCAGCAAGGGACCAGCCCGGGTCCAGGGTCTTTTCCCCCTAGCTTATCTGCCACGCATGGCCTGGTCGCACCCTACCCCCAGCCAGGCTGTGGCCCACTTTGGCCCGACCTGGCTGTAGCTTCGTCTGGAAGCACACTTCCTAAAGCTCAACCTGCCTTCTTGCTCGAACTCACTTGTGCCCTTCTCTCCTTGGAGCGTGAGTAGAAGGGGGAATTCATTTCCATCCACCCCTCCCCACCCGGACAAGGCTTAGGCTTGCTAACTGCTCCGCTCGGCGGCGGACTTCGTTTTCAGCACCAGAGTCCGGACAGCTCCACGCCCGCCCTGGCGCCGCCTCTTTCCTCCCAGAACTGGGTGCTGGGCCTGGGAATGAGACTCCTTGCATGGGCCTCTCTGGCTTCTAACTTAACTCCTAGATCTTCTGCCCCCACCACACTGCCCCCACCACACACACAAGTCTGGCCCTTGCCTCCGTTTCCCAGATCTCTGTCTGGAAGCTTGGAGGGGTAAAACCAGCCAGCGAAATCTCCAGAGCTCACTGCCGGGTGTCTCTGCGTTGAAGTCTAGCTCCCTCCAAGGGATAGTGACTCTGAACAGAGGCTGCTAAGGCCCTGTTTCAAGTTCCCTGTTCCCACCTCAGTTTATTAAAATTAAGTAAATAAAGCCAGATTCCCTCCCTGCAAAGGCAAACCAGCCTTCAGAAGGCATTGTCAGGGTTTAGGATTTTCT
The DNA here is from genome assembly GCF_023091745.1 of Budorcas taxicolor. Classification (NCBI taxonomy): domain Eukaryota; kingdom Metazoa; phylum Chordata; class Mammalia; order Artiodactyla; family Bovidae; genus Budorcas; species Budorcas taxicolor. The sequence goes on from NC_068913.1 coordinate 94,233,289, forward strand.
GAATTCTCAAAATACAGTTCATGGCCTCTGTTATCCCTTCCTGGGGCTTCCCAGGTGGCGCTAGGGTAAAGAACCCACCCGTCAATGCAGGAGACATAAAAGATTTCAGTTTGATCCCTGGGTCGGGAAGATCCCCTGGATGAGGGCATGGTAACCCACTCTGGTATTCTTGCCTGGAGAATCTGTGGACAGAGGAGCCTAGAGGGCTACAATCCATGGGGTTGCAAAGAGTCAGACATGACAGAAGTGACCTAACTTGTTTTTCCTCCCCAGACATTTTTATAGCCCTGCCCATTCCTGTTTTCCTGAATCTGGGGCTCAGCTAGTGGACGGGCAGTGAGGATGAGCCCTGCCTGCCTCTCTACTTCCCCCCGCAGTCAGTATTCAGCTGAATGTCATGGCTTTGGAGCTCTAGATGGAGCAATGTCTGCATGAGTTTTCCCCCGGGCTGTGTCCTGGACTTCCCCCGAGGCCCCAAGAGTAATTTTTGTGGTTGCAGAACTCTGTGTAGCTCACACTCGCTTCACTGGCCACATAGAGACCTCTGAGAGAACCCGCACTCCACACCACTCTCCAAGTGGATCCAGGATGCAGCCAATCTCCCTGTGGTTCTCCACTCCGGGTTTCCTTTGGCTGATGAAGGCACCAGAGGTAGTACTGGAATGTTGTCTCAGACACCTCTCTCCATTTGCTCAGGTGTCTCCTTACTATCATCCAAACTCCTCTAAGAAGAGCAGATTCAGAGATGGATGAGGGAAGCCAAGAAGTCACCTCTCTCTGTCCTGCCCCACCCCACCCTATTTCAGAGACCCTTGGCAAGGCTGAGGACCATGAACCTCTTCTTCTACCTGGAAATTAGAACATTCTTCCTCCCTAGACATCCCCTTCTCTCAGATAGCAGAGATTAGGCCAACCTTGTCAGAGCTGACCCAGGGGCAGATCCAGGTGTTGGCTTTGTCCTGCTGAGCCTATAGCACTAAAGGAGATCTGGGCTCAGGGAGGAGGGTGCCTCTTTACAGAAGCTCTGGGACTTGGAGTGAAGCGTGCACACTACCAGCAGGAAATGGCCTTTTCTCTGAAGAAGCCATTGTTCTGCTTGCTTCCGAGCTATCAGAGAGAGGAGAGAAAAGAAATCCCAGGCTAGGGAAAGGGAAGGAGGGACAGTGACCCCAGTCCAGTGGCTTCCTTCTCACAAGGCAGAACCAAGCCCAGCTCCTATGGCATCCTGAGCTTCCCCAGGTCTCAAGGGGAATCAGAAAAAGGCTGTTATTCCAAAAGAATTAATTTTCATGATGAAGCTGTGTGTGGTGGGGGTGGTGGCAGTGTGGGCAACACATGCAAACCACAAGGGTATATGGCTTCCACTGAAGGGCAGTGCCCCCTTTCCTTCGCCCCAGGATTTCTGCAGCTCAAACTTGGTCCTCTGGGTAGCCTAGCCCCACTCCTGGCTACTTTCCAGGATGCTCTGGCTTCCTAGCTTCCCAGGAAGCTAGTGTTAGGTAACATCTGGCCATGGCCTCAGGGGAATGCTGGTCAGTGGCAGGCAGATAGATGTTCACCCAGTGGACCTGAGCCTGGCTTGTTCACTTGTGGGCACAACTGGGACCTGGGGAGGAGAGCCAGGGAAAGTGAGTGGTCCCAGCCCACAGGAAGCCTGCATGTGACATTGCTCTTGGTGAGGGGGAGAGCCCAGGTCTCTGAGATTGTCCTTGCCTGATCAAAGTCATCACTGGCCAGAGGAGCTTCAGTTCCACTCCCCAACCCTCCACCCTGTCTTCACCCCACCACTCCCGTCAGGTACTCAGCAGGAAGCTGGACTGACTCAGCACCATTCCCTGTATTAGCACGAGGCCAAGACTTGTTCAAGCAACTCTTTGTGCCCAGCCTCATTTTCTCCATCTGCATAATGGGATTAGCTGAAGCAGGGATGACCCCCACAGCTTGAGAGTCCTGACAGTCAGTAGCATCTGAAATCAGAGATAGCCAGCTCCTAAAATACCTGGGTTCCTGAGAGGCTCCTGCCTCCTGGCCAGGGTCTCAGCCTCTCCCTATGGGTGGAAACCCAGGCCCTATCAGAGCAGCAGGAATGCAGGAACTCACTACTACTAGCGAGGTGCCCATAGGAAGCACGTGTGAGGAACAGCTCTGGGCTGGCCAAAGTCACACAGCGCTAACCCTCCACTCAGGGCTCTAGCTGGGAGCCCCCATCCCCACCCCCCAAACAAAGAATAGGAGAGCAAAGTGGAAATTGTCCTAGAGTTTAGTCTTGGGGCCAAGAAGCTCAGGGTATTCCCTTCCCTAAGGAATCACATAGAGGCATCCTGATCACCTCACTATCCATCAGTGGGACCCTTGGGCTCAGCAGGGACTGAGGCAAGGCACAGGTGAGCTGGAACAAGGTCAGTGTTCTCCTCCCTACGTGGAGCTTCCCAGGAAACATGGATCTCTCGCCCAAGGCTGACATTTGGATTCTGCAGCGCTCAGAAGGAAGACAAGGAGGGTGCCTCCTCAGCCAACAGGAGCAACCCCCGTGCACAGTGCATCTGTTTCCCTAGAGGCTCCAGGTACAAGGTTGGCACTGACAGTGCGTTCTGAGTAACCTTGAACTAGTCATGTCTCTGCACAGCATGAAAACAGAGATATAGCATCTGCCCCAGCCCCTCACAGGCAGTAGTTAGTCTGATGAGTACAGTGAAGACAAGTGTGTCAGTGGGGCAGGGGAGGGTATGGGTGGAGGACTGTTGACCCTAAGAGCCCAAGAAAACCCCAGAAAGCTGTCTCCCCAAACGCTGTCCGGCCAAGTTCTATTGTCAGAGTCTCGGCTTCTCTCTGTGCGTGGAAGCTGAGCACCACCGTTCAGGAATACGAGAAAATACAAATGCACTAGATATGATGAGATGGTTGGACAGGCACCACCTGACGATGTGCAGATGAGACCAGCAGCAGTTCATTAGTCACATACACTCACAGCCTGCAGTGGGGGTGGAGGAGGACAGCGCACACCTTGCAGGGCCACGTGACAGCCACACCGGGCTTGCCCTCTGGAGCTGCCCTTGGGAGCAGAGCAAGCCAGCAGGGACTGTGTAGTATAGGCTTTACAGTAATAAGAGGGTGCATGCGTGTGGGCGAAGTCACTTCAGTCGTGTCTGACTCTTTGCAACCCCAGGGACTGTAGCCCGCCAGGCTCCTCTGTCCATGGGATTCTCCAGGCAAGAATACTGGAGTGGGTTGCTATGCCCTCCTCCAGGGAATCATTCTGACCCAGGGACGAACCCATGTCTCTTACATCTCGTGCATTGGCAGGGGGTGGGGGGGGGTGGGGGGGGTGGGGGGGGGTGGGGGGGTGGGGGGGTGAGGGGTTGGGGGGTGGGGGTGTTATTTACCACGAGCGCCACCTGGGAAGCCCAATAAGAGGTTGGGTGCCCCTGATTCTTGTGGAAGGTTGTGATTGACTCATTTGAATAATTTCTTATTCAAATGGTGGTCCAGGGAACCCTGCAATCTCCAGGTGCCCAGGAAGGCCCTTTCCCTTTTTAGGACAAGATTCTCAGCTGCTTTGCTTCCAGTTGGGTGGTAACCAGAGAGGACAGAAGGCCCTCTTTGTTTCCTCGCAATCTTACACTGTGGAGCTAGGGAGTGGATTTGCACAAGTCATTGGCATTTTTACCCTGGTAGTCAGGATGAGGACAATGTATGGGGCTGAGCTGACCACAATGATGGGGAGGCCTGGCTCTTAGCCCAGGTCCTCACTCACCATGTGGCTTTGGGCAAACTTGTCCCTCTCTGGTCTCAGACGTCTCCACAGGAACCAGAAGGGGTTGGTTGAACTTGAAGGCTCTTTCTGTTTTGTTGTGCTGTGACCCTCAAAGATTCTAACTGTGAAATACAAGGCTCCATGCTCACAGGTAGAGGCATTTGAAGGCTGGAGGTGGGAGGGCCTTTTTGTTCCCTTAGAGTTGGGGTGAGTGATGGTGACTTAGTTCCTTGGGGTGAATAGATTCTGGGATGGTGGGAGTGTAGGTCAAGACCCTCCCCCAGCCCTTAGCCCAATCAGGGTCTCGTGTGTCCCAGGAAATTGGGCTTTTTCCAGAAGAGGCCTACTTCCAGAAGATGTGCTAGATACTAGATGTGCTAGAAGAGTTTGTGTGGTTTGGCTGTTGAGAAAACCAAAACAGAAAGCTGTCTGGTTTTCAGAACATGGAATCCCCCAACCCAGACCCAACTAAAACAGATAGGCCTTCCCATCCAGGCCTGTCTCACAGGAGCACTTGCTGTTCCTTTCACTTCCTCTTTCCCTTCCTGGAGGCTTGCTGGATTTATCTCTGCGTGCAATGCAGGAGACCCAGGTTCGATCCCTGGGTCAGGAAGATCCCCTGGAGAAGGGAATGGCAACCCACTTCAGTGTTCTTGCTTGGATATGTCCATGGACAGAGGAGCCTGATGGGCTATAGTCTATGGGGTCACAAAGAGTCAGACACAACTGAGTGAACAACACACAGGCAATTTCAAGATTCCCTGGTACTGAGAACCCAGAGCCTGTTCCTAGCCCTTCTTCACACACTGGGGCTCTGGGTTTCTGCTGCTTCCAGAGACAGAAGTGTGCCAGCTTGGTCTAAGGCCTTTGTATGTGTATAGATGATGCTGATAAAATAGAAAATGATCATCATAGCAGCTGAGAAAGCTAAGCCCAAGCTCAGGCAGCCAGGGGTGGGGAGTGCTGGTAGGAGGCCAGTCTTGAACCTGCTCTTTTTGTGTTCATTTTACACCCTTCCCGCAGCACCAGCACAGATTTGCAGAGACAGCTCATCAGAAAGGAGCCTGTGCAAACCCGCAGGCTCCCTGCTATGGGTCAGGTGGCCGCGCCGCGGTGAGTGCGGAGAACAGCGGGTGTGCCCTGTCTCTTCGCAGGGCTAACCAGCCCACTGTGCAGCATCCAGGCTGCAGGCCAGAATGCCTCGCAGGGGTCGTGTTTGATTCCACCTCTCAGCCTGCCTACGAATGCAGGTCCCTGGGATGTCCCTAGTGGCCTGGGCTGCTCCTGAACCATCTGCTTCCTAACCAGACCTGCCAGAGACTGCCCCCAGCCATGGGCCTCTGAAGCCAAGCTGATAGGTGGGGACACGAGTGGTGACCACATATGAGAGACATGCAGACAGGCTCCTGTGTGGCCATTTTTCCCCATTTTATTTCCCTTTCCACTCCAGAAGACAATTAAAAATTGGGGGAGAGAATAACACAGAAGCATGTACACTATCACGTAAAAAATAGATAACCAATGGGAATTTGCCATATGACTCAAGGAATTCAAATCGGAGCCCTGTAACAACCAAGATGGGTAGGAAGGGGAGAGAGGTGAGAGAGGGAAGTTCAAGAGGGAGGGGATACATGTATACGTATGACTGACTCATGTTGATGTATGGCAGAGACCAACACAGTATTGTGAAGCAATTTTCCTTCAATTAAAAATAAATGAGTTTGGGGAAAAAGGAAAAAATAAAAATTGGGGCAAGGAGGGCACATATTTTTAATCTTACTTCAGTGATGAGGCTGAAATAACTACTCCAAAATTACATCACCAGAGAGCCAAGACCGGGGTCTGACTTCACACCTTTTCGGTATCCTGGACTCCTTATCCCTCCAACCTGCAGCTGTTCCTCAGAGCTGGGGCTGAAAACAATGAATTGCAACCCTGGCTGCATATTAGAATCACCCGAGGGCTTTAAAAACATTCAGGTCCAAACCCCAGAGATTCTGATTTAATTGATCTGGGTGGGTCCCAGGCTTCAGTAGGTGATTAAAAGCTCCCCAGCTGCTTCTAACAAGTACCCAGGACTGTGAATCATCATAGGCAAAGTCAGAGGTGGCTCAGGGTAGGAGTTCCCTGGCTTTTCTGCACACTGGAATCATCTGGGAATCTTTAATAGTCTTGCTGCCTGGCTCCCTCCCACAGACATTCTGATCTAGTGCGGCATGCACCCTGGGCGTCCGGATTTTTTTTTTTTTTCAAGCTCTCCAGGTGATTCTAATAGTAAACAAGTTTGAAAACCATTGGCATAGTCTAAGGCCCAGCTCCTTGATGCGTGGTCTGTGGACAGCAGCCTCAGGATCACCTAGGAGCTTGTTAGCAATGCAGAATCTCAGAATCTCTGGACCTGCTGAATCAGAATCCACATTTTAACAAGATTTCCAGGTGATTTGTATGCACAGTCAAATCTGGCCTATGGAATGACAAAAAGGCAGATGAAGGCATAATTTTTTAATCAACCCATCTGCTCATTCATTTATTCAGTCATTATACTGATAATCACACAGCGCTGGCTGTGTGCTAGCACTGTGCCAAACACTGCTTATTCAAAGAGGAATAAGGCTAGGGATGCGGTGAGAATGGAGCTGTCAGAACCCGAGGGCAATGCCAGTGCTCATGGGAGCGGAAAGGATGCACCATATGAGAGAGAACAAGGACTAGTGCCTTTCACTCTCTGGAGAGCAAAGGGCTCATCTTATGAGGCAGGTGTGTTCAGGGTCTACGGAGACTCAGGATGGCTGCTGTGGAGGTGGGTACACAGGATAGAGAAGGGGTTCTGTGCCCCACAAGGAGCCTCAGCTTGAGCTGTGGACAATGAGGTGCCTGTGGAGGCTGTAGGTAAGACAGAGGAGAGTGTCCTGGCTCAGATGGGTCTTCTGAAGAGAGCTGTGAAAAATCAAGTGGAAGGACTGGAGTGGAAGAAATCTGGTGGCCGTGGAGACCAACTGGAACATAGAAAGAAGTCCAATGATGAGAGGGTGGCTGAAAGGATGGAGAAGAGGGCCAGGTTTGAGAGAGGCTTTTGAGGGAAGATCAGCAGGACTTAGGGGCAGGCTGCATGTGGGCTGGAAGGGAGAGAAGTAAGCATGGCTTCTGTGAGTGCAGCTTAGGCATCCAGGTGAAGGTGGCGCCATCAGTTGAGGTGAAGAAACCAGGAAGCTGGGTGAGTTTGAACAGCCTGAGAGGCCACTGTGTGTTTGGGACTGGAACTAAGGAGACAGGCTGAGGCTGGCTGGGAATCTGGGAGTCAACTGCGTCCGAGGGTCATTGAAGTCATAGGAATGAGAGAGATAATTTAAAGACAGAGGAAGTGGGGAGAGAGAGACAGAATACTGGGGCCTGACAGTTTGAAGAGAGATTGGAGGAGGAGGAGAAAAGGAGGGGGGCAGGAAGGAGGTGGAAAAGTGGGAAGGAGCCAGTAAAGACAGGCTGGCACGAATGAATCAGAAAAGGAAAAAGAACACCAAGATAGAGGATGCCTGAAAATAACAAAACATTTTTGTGGAGTGAAATGCTGCAGAGAATCCTGGAGATGAAGACTGAAAGCTGGAGCTGGGAATTAGATCACTCGTGACTCAGTGGTCTCAGTGGCGCACGGGTAGAGAGACCAGGTCGTAGCGGGTCTAGGGGGGTTGAGAAAGGGGACATAGAAAGTGAAGATTTGTCTCCATCATTGGTGGGAAGAGGGAGGGGGAGATAGAGCAGCAGTTTAAAAAAGATGTGGGACAAGGGGGTTTCTGTATCCTGTTTAGGTTGGAGAAATTTTTAAAATTTTGTATTTTATTGGGGTATACTTGCGCTACTGTGTTGTTTTGATTTCTGCTGTACAATAAAGTGAGTCAGCCATGTGTATACATTTGTCTCCTCCCTCTTGAGCCTCCCTGGCCCGCCCTCCCACCCCTCTAGATGATCACAGAGCACCACGCTGAGCTCCCTGTGCTATGCAGCAGCTTCCCTCTAGCTAGATGTTTACACATGGTTTCGTATATACGTCAATCCCAATCTTCCAGTTCATCCTACTTCCCCTTCCCCAGCCCCACCTCCACACATCTGTTCACCGTGTCGCATCTCCATTCCCGCCCTTGGTAATAGGTTCGTCTGTACCATTTCTCTAGATCCCACATATATGCATCAATATACAATATTTGTTTAAGTCCACTTCTGAGTTAAGAGGAAAGAATTAAAAGTGGTTAAAGATAGCAGGGAGAGAAAATAACTGTCTTCTACCTAGGAGGGGGAGATGCAGTTCAGACCAGAGAGGGAGGAATTCATCATGGAGAAGAGAGGGACATTAAAGCAGTTCCTGTGAGTGTGGGGCAAGTTACCTATAGACAGCCAGGAGGGAGTGCCAGGCTGAGCAACCTCAGGAGCCCCAAGAAGTTCTGGGAGCAGGACAGAAGCGGTAGAGCCAGCCAGGCAGGAATCTTTACGTGTTAAAACACATACTCCTATATTATAATTGTGTCATTTTAATTTTTGTATGTCAATTAGAGAAATGTATTGATTTTTTTATTGAATGAAAGATTCTTTAAATTTGGTAGTACTGTATAATTTTCAGAAGCTTCACATACATGATTTCATGTAATTCCATGCGTGCTAATTTGCTTCTATCGGGTCCGACTCTGCAACCCTATGGGCTGTAGCCCACCAGCCTCCTCTGCCCATGGGGCTTCTCCAGGCAAGAATACTGGAGTGGGTTGCTGTGCCCTCCTCCAAGGGACCTTCTCGACCCAGGGTCAAACCCATGTCTCTTCTGTCTCCTGCACTGGCAGGTGTCTTTACCACTAGCGCCGCCTAGGAAGTCCATGTCACCCTACAATAACCCCTTTTTTCCTTCACCCCTATCTTGCCCCTCCCCTTCTCCCTCTTCCCACTGGTAACCACTTATTTATTCTCTATGAGTCTGCTTCTTTTTTGTTAATATTCACTAGTTTGTTATATTTTTTTAGATTCTATGTATTAGTGATTGTATAGTATTTGTCTTTGTCTGACTTACTTCTCTTAGCACAATACCCTCAAAGTCCATCCACATTGCTGCAAATGGCAAAATTTCATTTTTTTAATAGATGAGTAGTATTCCACTCTGTGTCTGCGTGTGTGTACCATCTTGTCTTTATCCATTCATCTGTGAATGGAAGATTAGGTTGCTTCCTTACCTTGGCAATTGTAAATAATGCTGCTATGAACATTAGCATGTATGTATCTTTTCAAATTAGTGTTTTTGTTTTTTTCAGGTATATACTCAGGAGTGAAATTCCTGAGTTATATGGTGGTTCTATTTTTAGCTGTTTAAGAACCTTGCATACTGTTTTCCACAGTGGCTATACCAATTTACATTGTATCCATTTTCTAAAAAATATTTTTAAAGTAGCTTTACTCTTTACTCTTTTACTCTTTAAAATACTATACTACTGTCTTAGTATAATATAATAAAGAGGATCTTATCAACGATTTACTACAAAAGAGGGTGTTTTAACTCTAGCAGAGTTAGGAAAGAATCTAGTCTAATCTCTCAACCAATGAGAGATCTCTCTCTTTCTACAGTAACTCTAATAGCTGGTTGCCTAGCTCTGCTTGACCATTTCCAGGGCAAGGAATTCATCTCCTCTCCAGTGATCTATTCCATCAGCTGAGAAATGAAGAGGCTTGCATGTAAGGAGCTGAATCTGTCATTGAATAACTCCCCGTACCTCACTGGTCCAACTTATGTCCTCTGAGGCCACAAAGAAAGTGTCAGTCCTCTGGCATGAGATCTCTTTGATATTTGCATGTGGCCAGAAACCCCATGCATATCCCCTTCCAGCCCCTTTACTCTCTTCTCTTCTCCAGACAAAAGGTCTGCAGGACCCCATCATTCTGTGTGTGACGCTTTGCTCTCCTGGCCATCAGACACTGTATTAAACATGAGGGCTTCAGAGAGACCAGTAGGTTCCATTCTGCTGGGGGGATACTTTACAGACTGCTGACCTATGCCATTCACTGTGCTCAGCTCTAGGGACCCAAAGATGATTGAGAAACAGCTATGGTCCCCGGAAGCTCAGTCACATGAAGTGGCCCATGGAACAGAGTCCTATCTCCCTTCTTTCTCAAGACGCCTCTAGACTTATAGGAAGGGGAAATTCTTTTCTTAAGAAATACAGAGATTTCCCTGGTGATCCAGAGGTTAAGACTCCATGCTTTCAATGCAGGGGTTATGGGTTTGATCCCTGGTCAGCGAACTAAGATCCCATATGCTACATGGCATGGCCAAAAAAATAAGTAAACAAAATAAAGTAATTTAAAAATACAATGATGAGGAGAGGCCTTCAGCTGATGAGAGGTCTCCACAAAATTCTAGAAGACTAAGAGCAGCTGGAGGTCTGAAACAGTCATATAGAAGAGTGGAGAAAGCATCGGCTTAGAGAACTCAGAGAAGGGACAGTAGACGAGAAGGGGCTGCTGTACTCCTGAGAACCCCTGAGACCTGGCCCCCACAGGGCCGGGCATGGCAGAAGGCAAGAATGAGATCTGGTGCCAGAGTAGGGAGATTATCTGAACGTCTGCTTATGTAACTGTCAACCCATACCACCTGATTACCAGTCTCCAGCCCTCAGTCACATGATGGGAGGTTTCTTCCAGGAAAACTGAATGGCCTCAGAAAACAGACCTGTGAGGATCCCCAGAGAGCAGCCAGCTCCTGCTGAGAACCCAAGAGCCAAACTCAGCTACTGAGGAACCCCCAACACACACAGAACTCCCAAATGGCATTTCAGTGTCTTATTTTTCAATATATGAATCGACACAGCCAAAGATAACTCACCCCCGCAAGGAGAGTCTCCACCATAATGAGACTGAGGGAAACACAGAGAAAGAAGACCCCTGAGGAAATGGAAATAACCAAAGAACTGAAAAGAATTCAAACAAAACGAGCACAGCCTCTAATTAATGTCCACAGAGACAGTACCGAAAGGGAAGGACAAGAAAGTGCTCTTGGAAATGAAAACATTTTAAGAATGGCTGCCAAAATAAAATATTCAGTTAAATTAAAGATAAAACTAGGGAAATTTCCTTGAAAGCAGAAAATGAAGATTCAACAGCATTCCAAGATGAAGTTGAGGAAATAACCCAGAAAGCAGAATAGCAGGACAGATGAAAAAGAAAATAGAAATGAAAAGAGAATCAATTTGGTAGGTTCACATGGGACTAATAGGAGTTCCAGAAAGAGAGAACAAAGAGCTCTGAGGGGAGGAAACTATCAAATCAATAACACAGGAAAATTACCAACCCTGAAGTTTAGAGGTCTTTATAAAGAATAAAATCAGCAGTGCATGTCAACCTAAAACTTCAGTGTATCAGGAACAAAGAAAATAACCCAAAAATGTTCAGAGAGTAAATATAAAAGCCCATGAACATTACAGAGGCAAGATAATTCTGTTTTTTTCCTTCAAGAGACTCCAAAATGCAGAGGAACCAGAACTTCAAAATTCAGAGGGAAGGTAATTTCAACCCAGAATTCAATACATAACAAATTATTATCATCTAGCGCTCCAGTACTCTTGCCTGGAAAATCCCATGGATGGGGGACCCTGGTGGGCTGCCATCTATGGGGTCACACAGAGTCGGACATGACTGAAGTGACTTAGCAGCAATAGCAGCAGCACAGAATAAAGACATTTTAAAGATTATATAAGGGCCCAGACAGTAAAGAATCTACTGGCAATGCAGGAGACCTGGGTTTTATCCCTGGGTTGGGAAGATCCCATGGAGAAGGGAATGGCTACCCACTCCAGTATTCTTGCCTGGAGAATTCCATGGACAGAGGAGCCTGGTGGGCTATATAGTCCATGGAGTCACAAAGAGTTGGACATGACTGAGTGACTAGCACTTTCACTTTCAACACATCAGTTAAGCGAGCTGTTAATAATGTACTCCTCAAAATAAAGGTGGAAGCAAAGAAAGGTGGACAGAAAATGCCAGAAGCAGTGGCTCCAATCTGGAGAGCAATTGGGAGATGTCTCTGGCTGATAGCTGAGCCCAGGGAGCTGCTATCCTGTCCAGTTGGGAGCCCAAGGAGAGAGGGCTCATGGCAGGTGGTTTCTCAAAATTAAAGTAACTGAGGCACCAGAGCTTCTGAATAAAGCATAAGCCTTATATAAAGCATGGAGAACTGTTTGAAGGAGATCATGGGAAAAAATAAAATAGAGCCAATTAGCAAGTCCTGGAAAAGCGAAAAAACCTACACACACAAAGCTTAAACCTTGTATGCTAATTGATTCTGCTGTGGCCACGTTTGCATAGTCACCATAATGTAAACACTAATTGACCAAAGATGGTGATAGACCAGGAGAGGTAAGGCATGGGCAGAGTCATACAAGTGAACCCTCATCTGGTATATAAGAAGTACATCTGCGGGCAAGCATCTACTCATATACTCATGAGCCATTTTTATTTCCTCTTCTGTTTTGTGTTTTGATTATTTTTCTGTTTATTTCAAACCAAATTCTTCATCTAGCTTAATGATAAAACCATAGAAGAAGTCCCATTACAGTAAGGAGCAGTTAGATGAAGTGTTAACTAAAGCAGTTAAATAAGAGAAAGAAATGAAGCACCAAATTAGAAAACAGGAAGTAAAATTGTATCCTTCATGTAAAATGATGTCATTATATAACTTGAAAACCCAAGAGAATCAATGGAAAAAATTGCAAATAGTAAGAATTCTAGAGGATTGCTGATGCAAAATTAATATGGCAAACTAACAGCATTCCTCAATAAAACAATCAGAAGTTTAAAAATACAACAGAAAGGAAAACCAGTTGTAATAGCAATAAAGGGCAAGATCCATTATGAAGAATTTTGAGACATTGTTCAGTAATGCAATGGAACTTATCAAATGGAGATGAAAAACTTCTTGGGTTGGAAAATGTTGATCTTAAGTATAATAATGTTAATTCATCTTAAATTATGCAATATCTAGATAATACCTACAAAATTATTTCTTGAAACCAGACAAGCTTATTTTCAAGTTGATATGGAAAAATAAATATGCTTGAAGAACCAGGAAATTCTCATAAAGAGGAGTTGTGAGAAGAGAGCAGTTCTGCTCCGTGTGAAAACATGATTAAAATAGTGAGATACTGGAGAATACTTGGTCAGACCAATATGATAGAATAAAGAGCTCAGAAATAGGCACAAATTTATATGGGACTTTAGAATATCATAAAGATGGCATTTCATATCAGAGAGGAAAGACAGATTACTCAGTAAATAGGTCTGGGCACAGCTGGAGATATATCTGGGGAAAAAGTTGACTCCAGCTCACTCTTTACTTCAAAATAATGGAACAAGTATGTAAAAGTTAAAACTGAAGCTACAAAGATACTAGAAGAGAATATGGAGTATCAGTTCAGTTGCTCAGTTGCATCCAATTCTTTGTGACCCCATGGACTGCAGCATGCCAGCCTCCCTACCACCAACTCTGGGAGTTTATAATATTAATATGTAAATATATGGTCTTACAGTAGGGGAGAACTGTGTGATTATGAAGCTTTATTCAACAAAAGACTAGTTAAATCAACTACTTAAAAATATATCCCTGCATTGGAAAAAAGCACAAGATTAAGCAACAAATGATAAATTGCTAAAAGATATTTGCAGACATGGCAGACAAATGCCTACTTTTTTTCTATAGAAAGAACCACTACAAATCAATATAAAAAATGAAAAATCCCACTGAAAAATGGGTAAGGGATGTCAATAAATATCAGAGATAAAGAAAAATTCATTGCTCTTGTACAGATAAAAAGATACCCAATCTCATAATGAGGGAACTGCAAGTGAAGATTACAATGAGATGTCATTTTTCATCCTTCAAAACTCGACAAAGATGGAAAACAGACTAGTGTATTGGCAAGGATGGGGAGCATTCATGCATTATTGGTGGGAGACTAAATTGGTACAAACCAATATCTACTGTCAAGTAGAAAAGGCAAGGATGGAACAGTGTAGAGAGCATGTTACCTGTCATTTACATTCAAAAACTAAACACGGATACTTTATACAAATATAAAGGGGCTTTGAAAGAAAGCACAAGATATAGGTCTCCTTTCTTCCTCCTTCCCTTTTTTCCCCCCCAAATTAATTAATTAATTTATTTTTGGCTGCGCTGTCTTTGTTGCTCTGCACAGGCTTTCTCTAGCTGTGGTGAGCGGAGGCTTCTCTCTCGTTGTGGTGTGTGGGCTTCCCATTGTGGTGTCTTCTCTTGGTGCAGAGCACCAGCTCTAGAGCTAAGGCTCCGTAGTTGTGGGGGGTGGGCTTTATTGCTCCGCAGCGCGTGTAATCTTCCTGGACCAAGGTTCAAACCTGTGTCTCCTGCATTGGCAGGCCGATTCTTAACCATTGGACCGTCAGGAAAGTCCTCTCCCTCCATTCTTCTTTCCTTCCTCTTTTTCTTTCCTCCCTTTAAAAAGAAATAGAAATAATTTTATGTTTTTCTAGTTATAAAAGTATTCATTGCTTCTCATAAACAAGAATCTGAAAAATACAGAAAGTTTTGTTAAAAAGAAAGCAAAACCATCTTCAGCCTTATCAGAAAAATCACAGTTAACATTTTGTTGTATATTCTTTCAGACATTTTTCCTGATGTATATTTTTGAAATATTATCCCACCTTGCACATTATTTTCAATCTGATATTTCTCACTCAACAGCATCTTCCTCTTCCTATTGGAATGGTCAAAATTTATATTGCCTTCTAAGAGAAATGTATGTATTATGGACATTTATCTTTGTGTGTCATAGTGCAAATATTTTCCTAGTTCAGATTTCTAATTTGTATGATGTTTAAAACTTTTTTTTGACCCCTCGGAGTGGTAAGCAGGTTTTTTATTCCCCAACCAGGGACTGAACTCATACCCCCTGCACTGGGAGTGTGAGTTCCTGCTCAGTTGCTCAGTCGTGTCTGACTCTTTGTGACCCTATGGACTGTAGCCCACCAGGCTCCTCTGCCTGTAGCATTTCTCAGGCAAGAATACTAGAGTGGGTTGACATTGCTTCCTCCAGGGGGTATTCCCCGACCTAGGGATCAAAACTGCATCTCCTTGCATTGGCAGACAGATTCTTTGCCGCTGAGTCACCTGGGAAGCCCCACAGAGGCTTTATCACTGGACCACCAGGAAAGTCCCCGAAGTTTTCATTTGGGGGGATTTTCAAATGTACATAAAAGAAGGCAGAATAGTGTAATAAGCCTCAGCATATCCATCACCCAGCTTCAGCCATTATCAAAATATAGCCAATTTTGTTTCATTTGTATCCCTACCACTTCCCTCCTATTATTTTGAAGCAAATCTCAGACATCTCATCATTTTATCTGTAAACATTTTGGCAATGTAGTGATTTTGACATATGGAAAATTTCAATGTTTCAGTAAATCAAATCAAATCAGAAGACAATAGTCTTTGTGAAATCCCAGCATGATTTCTTGAACAGCATATTCTTTCCCCCACTGACTTGAAATGCCAGTTGGGTTTTCTGTTCTCTTCCTTTGATCCGTCTGCTTAATCTGACACCAATGCTTTACTGCTGCAGTTACTATAGGTTTAAAATATATTTGTTCATATTTGATATGACAAGCATCAGGGAATGCTTTAATTCAGTCTTTTTTTTTTCTCCCCCAAATTTTCTTATGTATTTCTTCACATTTATTCATCCAGATTAATGTCAGATTTATTTTATCAACTTCAACTCAAAAACTCAATTGAGATTTTGATTGCAGTTATGAGAAATATATGGTGAATTTGAAGAAGATTGACATTTATACAATGTTAAGTCTTCTTATCTTAAAACCAAATATGGCCCTCTGTTTATTTGAATTGTTCAGTAAAGTGTAAAAGCTTTTCTTTATGAGGTCCTGCACTTTTCCTGTTAAGATTCTTTCCCTATATTTTGTATTTCAGTTGCTATTATGAATGCAACTCCTTTTCCCATTGTAATTTCCATAACATTTTACAGAAAACCCAAAAGAACTTTTTGGCCAACCCAATATATTCTAACTGATTGTTATCATTATATAGGAAATCTAATAGTTTTTCTGTATTTCTTTTGTAACTACTTGCCTTAATCAACTTATTAATTATGATCATCTTCACTTGATCCTTCCCTGGTGGTGCAGAGGTTAAAGCTTCTGCCTGCAGTGTGGGAGACCTGGGTTCGATCCCTGGGTCGGGAAGATCCCCTGGAGAAGGAAATGGCAACCCACTCCAGTATTCTTGCCTGGAGAATCCCATGGACGGAGGAGCTTGGTGGGCTACAGTCCACAGGTTGCAAAGAGTCAGACACGACTGAGCGACTTCACTTCACTTCACTCACTTGATCTTGGATTGTCTATGGAGTTAATTGGGTTCTTGATTCTCCCTTTCCAATAATTATATCACTTTTTCTTTTTCTTTTATAATGGCATTGATTAGAACTTACTCCCACACAATCTTTCATGGTAGCTTAAATCAAGGACGCCTTGCGCAGTTATAGGGTAGTATTTTATCGGTAAGCATAACACTTGCTCCTGATTTAGATCTGTTCTTTATCCTTCTTTGGAATTATCTCTCTATCCCCAGTGTACGAAGGGTTGTTGTTTTAAAATATATGTTATATTTTATCAAGTGCTTTTTGGGCATCTATCAAATGGTCATATGATTTTTCTTCTTTAATCTCTGTTCCTGAGATAAATTACACGGATAGATTTTTAAGACTGACAATCTTTGAACTCCTGGAATAAACTTCTCTTTGTCATTTATACTACTATATTTATTACTCTTCTCCTGGACTCTATTTGTAATATTTTATTTTTCCCATTAATGTTGATATATGACATTAAAAATTACTCTTTCAGAAAACTTAGCTGAGGAATAGAGAGGCAAACCTAAGAGAAAGGACGTGGATTCAGGGTGAGAATGGGAGAGTGGGACTTAGAGTAGTGCTCACACATATACACTACCATGCGCAAAATAAAGGCTAGTGGGAAGCTGTGGTGTAGCACAGAGAGCTCAGCTCGGGGCTCTGTGATGGCCTAGAGGGGTGGGATGGCAGGGAGTGGGAGGGAGGCTCAAGAGGGAAGGGATTATGTGCATATAGCTGACTCACTCTATTGTACAGCAGAAACTGACACAACATTGTAAAGCAATTATTTTTGTTGTTGTCGCTGTTCAGTTGCCCAGTCGTGTCCGACTCTGCGACCCCGTGGACTGCAGCGCACCAGGCCTCCCTGTCCCTCACCATCTCCCAAAATTTGCCCAAGTTCATGTCCATTGCATCAGTGATGCCATCCAGTCATCTCAACTTCTGACACCCTCTTCTCCTTCTGCCCTCAATCTTTCCCAACATCAGGGACTTTTCCAAACAATTATACTTCAATTAAAAAAAAGAAAAAAAGCTTAGATGAGAAGGGCAGGAAAGAGGAACCAAAGCTGTAGAGACTCAAAATTAAGAATGCATATGTTTTGAGCATATCAATAAGTTTGGGGGGACATGGCCAGGAGAGAGGAAACCTTTGAGGATGTAAGAGGAAGAGGACGTGACTGGTGGGACAGGAGCCTGTGGAGGGGGCAGACAGTGGGACCAGCACACCAGGGGCTGGGTGGCTGTGAGCAGGAGAAGGGGTTGTGTAAGAGAGGCCACAGCAGTTGAGGCCAGTCACAGGTGGAGGCTAGGTTGTCATGGAGCCAAGGAAGCGTGGTTGGCCTCCCAGGTGGGTGGGTGAGGGCTGGGAAGCTAAGAGAGTGGCTGAGAGAAACGGGGCAAATCAAGATTGTCATGCATGCCAGGGCCTCACTGAGGTCAGAGACCTTGACTTTGGGGGGCTTCAATTTGCAAGGTGATGCAATGATTTTTTTCCTAGGACACTATGGGAGTGGAAAGGGACTCTGGGGCCAATGGGGCGTCAGTGGAGGGAAGGAGGTTTCCAATGGGTTGTTGAGTGTGGAAGCCAGCCGGCAGGGCCATGGAGGTAGCAGGTCCCACACGCTGACAATGGGGATAATAAGACCTGGAAGGACACACACGACATGCAGACCTCTCCTCAAGATGGCTAGCACAGGTTGTCTTTTTCAAAATTTCCACTTTGAGGCAAAATTTTCCATTTCTGCCCTGTCACAAAACAAGCAGAATTCACCATGGCTTAAGCCAGATGAGTTATATAACTGATTTCATGCCCTGCCACGTTTCTGACAGTTACAAAAAGTCTGTACTATTGGGACATTGTGTTGGGACCACAGGGATAATGTTCTACTGCAGGGCAAAAGCTGAGCAGGGGAGGGGTTCAAGTGGCCTGGCCGGCCCAGCCCTGCTGCTCTGATCCCCTGGGGAAAAGCGGTCTGGTGGGGGCAGGGGAGCTAGGAGCTGGCCAAGGGTGTGAGTGCCTGAGGGGAGCTAGAGGTGAGACCTGGAGAGCAGACAGCACAAGGCCCCTGAGGCTGGCCTGGTGAATGGGCCTCCTGCTTGGATCTTGAGGTCACCCTCAGATGATGTTGCCGCTTGGGAGACAGTGAGCGAAACAGAGTGTCCAGGGAGTTGGGAGGTGAGAGCGTGGCTAGAAGGCAGGCCGTGCAGAAGAGAAGCAGGAATGTTTGGAAAGTTGCAGTGGGGAGCGAGGCGGCCATGGAACCTGGGGGGCCCAGAGAGGGGTATGCCCCACTGGAGACCATCCCTCATCCCCACCCCACTCACCCAGCTAATAAGCAGTAGGGCTAAGATATACACCCAGGTCTGTGACTCCCTGAGGGACAGCAGGCATCCTTCTGGAGTGACCTGTAGACACTGCTGTCCCCATGCCACAAGACCCGGTCAGAGCTGGCCCTCCCTCCTGAAGGTGGCCACTGGGTGGCTAGGTTAAAAGTCTTCAACCCTGAATGTGCCCACACAGCCAGGGCGCACAATGATGAAGTGCCCTTCTAGGACCCAGGGGCTTTGCCTCCATATGGGAGTGGCTCAACCATCTCCCCTGCCTGGTGGGTTCTTTGGGGGCTGCCCCCTCCCAAATGAAAGAGGATGTAGTGAGTGTGGGATTTGGCTCTGGATGGACACACTTCTGACTGCTGGCTCTGGGTCCTTGGGCAAGTGGCCATCTAAGCTTCAGACTTCTTGGGCTTCCCTGGTGACTCAGACGGTAAAGAATCTGCCTACAATGCAGGAGATGTGGGTTTGATCCCTGGGTCGGGAAAATCCCCTGGAGGAGGAAATGGCAACCCACTCCAGTGTTCTTGCTGGGATAGTCCCATGGACAGAGGAGCCTGGTGGGCAGGAGCCTGGTGGGCTGCAGTCCATGGGCCTTCAAAGAGTCAGACACGACTGAGCAACTAACACTTTCACTTTTTGCCTGAGAAGAGTGGGTGCAGGACTTAACCTAGCATGCATACTTCCCTTGTTGGTTGCTGTTATGATGAAAGGAGAGAATCCACGTGTTACCAGTTGAATACCCCAGGTTCTCCTAGGAACTGACTCTTTGAGGGTGAGTAGCAGACGGGAGGTATATTAGGGAGCACTTTCAGGACCCCACCCGGGAGGGGAGGAACCCCTCAGAACCGAGTCAGTTAACTTCTGTGGTTTGCCTTGGGAAGGAGAGGGGCCTGGGCAAGGTGACCCTCCTCAATCAAGGAGAGTTCCAGAAGAGGGATGTGAGTTCTCAGGATGGTGGCACTCCCCACAGCTGGGAGAAAAAGTCCATCAGCTATGAAGCCAGTCCTGGGCTCAGCCCCTGTGTGGATCAGTTGATCTGGGGGAACCATGAACCCCCTAATATGAAAAAGTAGGTATCCCTTCTAAGGTGAATCTTTTTATCAGCTCCCCAAAGGGGTCTCTAAACCCAGTTTTTAAGGAATGATTATCTTAGGGTCACATTCTAAATGGAGAAGAGGATTTCCTTGACCATCCACTCCACACTCTGCCTGGTCATGTCTGGGAAGTGCCCTCTGGAATCCCTTTCCCGCAGTCCCCTCCTCTAATCCAGTAACTACCATGCCAGTCCAAGCGCTAGCCTACAGAGGGAGTGGGCTTTGGTGTTGAACATCCAGATTTAAACACTTCCCCTGCCAC
This sequence comes from Budorcas taxicolor, assembly GCF_023091745.1. Taxonomy (NCBI): domain Eukaryota; kingdom Metazoa; phylum Chordata; class Mammalia; order Artiodactyla; family Bovidae; genus Budorcas; species Budorcas taxicolor. The sequence goes on from NC_068913.1 coordinate 94,253,152, forward strand.
TCATCCTGTGTGTGGCCTTGAGCAAGTTTCTTGACCTCTGTGAGTCTTGGCTTCCTCAGCTGGGACGTCGGAATAACTGTACTTCTATAACTGTACTTCTGTAATGGTTACATTGTAGAGGCGGACTCTAGAATGTAGAGCTGGTTTAGGGAAGTGCTCAGGTGCACAGTGCATAGAACAGGGTAGGTGATTCATAACAAAAATCATTTTCCAGGGTTCAATCATACTTTCTTGTCTATCACACTTTTTCGTCTGCCTCTCCTAGCATAACTAACGGATGCCTCAAAACAAGGGGGGTTCAAATAGTAGCTGGATGTCACAGTCCCCACGTTGGGGCTGGAACCCCAGTAGGCACTCTTGCTCCTGAGAAAATGCCCAATCAGTAGGAGCCCCAAGTTATATTTGAGGAGCCCTTGAGCATTCACAAAGGGCATTCCCACCCTGCTCTCACAGCTGTGCTGGGCAGTGGACAGAGCAGCTGTCCACTGTCCAATGACGTCTGAGTTTCCCAGGGGTGGAACGGCCTTCCTCAAGACAAACCTAACTCCCTAAGGTCACAGAGCTAGCGAGCACCCAAGCTCGCTTCCTCCCTGGATTGGTTACAAGGGAGGTGTTGGCGCCAGACTCACTGCCTGGGTTCCTATCCCGGTGGGCTCTGTGCCCTTGCTGGCTGTGGCACCCTGGGGATTTTCTTCACCTGCAATAGTAGAGAAAACAATAGCTCTTCTCTCACAGGAACACGTGGGGACTAGCGTCGTGTCTGGAGCAGCACCTACTCTTGTCTAAGTGTGAGCTGCTTGTGGAAAGGTCACAGTTTGCACTATACTTTCTGGGGTTGAGGGGGCTTCCCTCATAGCTCAGTTGGTAAAGAATCCACCTGCAATGCAGGAGACCCTGGTTTGATTCCTGGGTTGGAAAAATTCACTGGAGAAGGGGTAGCCTACCCACTCCACTATTCTTGGGCTTCCCTTGTAACTCAGCTGGTAAAGAATCCGCCTGCAATGCGGGAGACCCTGGTTTGATCCCTGGGTTGGGAAGTTCCCCTAGAGAAGGGAAAAGCTTACCCACTCCAGTTTTCTGGCCTGGAGAATTCTGTGGACTGTATAGTCCATGGGGTCTCAAAGAGTCGGATACGACTGATCGACTTTCACTTCTGGGATTCGAGCTCCACCACTCACCATATTCTCTGTTTTTCCTCAACATGTGTTGGTATTTTCAAGGGACTCAGCCCGAAGCCTCGGCCTTTCAAAAACCTTACTTTTTTTTTCTGTCGTCAATCATTTCCCTTAAGCCACCTGCCTCTTCCCCATGACTATAAACAGCAACAGCTCCCCTTGCCTTCTCAGCTGCTGCCCTCTTTTGCTTCCTTCCCCTTGAACTGTAAACTTCAAAAAAAATATATAAAATACCTCGGGCTGTTGCCTTCCCCACGCACTTCTCCAGGACTGACTGTGGGCTCTGCCGGGTTCATTTCCTGGAAGCTGCTCTCTGAGGTCACAGGGCTGCTGAGAGGGCGGCCTGGCCCTGCTGCGCTCTTGCTTTCCTCGCCTTTCCTCCCTCCCTCCTTTTTCCCCTCTCACTCACTCAGCCCAGGTCATTTTTCCAGACTAAGTCCCAGATCACCAGCCTTCTCCAGCTCTCTGGGGCTGCCCAGCCCCCTCTTCCAGCCTCAGCCTCAAGTCAGGGCACTTGCTCTTAGATCTGTAGTTTCTTAGATCTGTGGGTGGATGTTTTTTCACCAAATGAGTGGGGGATTTTCAGCTTTTATTCCTGAAAAATATTCCTTTCTGCTCAATTCTCTCTCTCTCCTTTTTCCTTCTGACTCTTTTTATGTTAAATAACCTGATATCGTCCCATGGGTCAGTGAGTCTCGTGACTTTCTAAAAATCCATTTTTAAGTTCCTTTCTAAAATCATGTTTCTCTGTGGTCTTCAGATGGGATAATTTCTATTGGTCTATTTTCAAGTTCAATGACCCTTTCTTCTGCTGACTCCAATCCGATGTTTTAAGTTTATCCAGTGAATTTTTTATTTTAGATCTTGTAGCTTTGAGTTCTGAAATTTCCATTTGGATCTCTTTTATAGTTTCTATTTTCTGCTGAAATGTCTACATCTGTTCACTCATTATGAATATCTTTTCTTTTTAAACGCCTAAACATGTTTATGGTAGTTATTTACAATTTTTTATCTCTTAGTTCCAACATCTCTGTTATTTGGGGACCTGCTTATATTGGGTCTATTTTCTTAATTATGGGTCTCATTTTCCTGTTTCTTCTCATGTCCAGAATGTTTTCTTACTGTGTTGTTGGCCATTGTGGATGAGGCATTGTGGGGCATCTTGTTCACATTTTCTTCCTTTAATGGGTGTTGATTTGTTCTGGTAGCTCTTCATCCTTGCAGGCTAGTGTTTTTTGCTTTTTTCTTCACTATGTTTTTTTCCTTGCTTTAAGGTATGGCACTGATGCTAACTCATGGCTGTTAGCCCTAAGGTGTTGCCTTTCCAGGATTACTCCTGAACGTTCCAAGCATTTCCTGAGGTCTCGCTACTTTTGTCTGGACTGGAATTTGGTCTCTGAGCCCTGGATGACCTGCTGTAACTCTGCACAACAGCCGCCCTCTGATGGGCTTTGTGGAGTCCAGTCCTGTGCAGAGCAGCCCTTGGCCGAGCACCCAGAGGAGACCTTGGAGATGTCGGTCTCCTTCAGCACAACTCCCCTCCCTTCACTGCTGTGTTCATTTGCTAGGGCTGTCGTAGCACAGTACCGCCCACTGAGTGACTTAACTAGCCTGTATTCCTCACAGTTATGGATGCTAGAAGGTCAAGGTCAAGGTGTCACTCTGTGCATCTAGGTCTCCCTATAAGAACGCCAGTCAGATTAGACTAGGGCCGCCTTAAGAGACTCGTTTTACTTACTCATGTCTTTAGAAGCCCTGTCCTGGGACTTCCCTAGTGGTCTAGTAGCTAAGACTCTGTGCTCCCAATGCAGGGGCCCAGGCTCGACTCCTGGTCAGGGAACTAGATCCCACAAGTCCCAACTAAGACCTGGTCACAGCCAAATAAGGAAATAAAATATTTATTTTATTTTAGATCTTGTAGCTTTGAGTTCTGAAATTTCCATTTGGATCTCTTTTATAGTTTCTATTTTCTGCTGAAATGTCTACGTCTGTTCACTCATTATGAATATCTTTTCTTTTTAAATGCCTAAACATATTTATGGTAGTTGTTTATAATTTTCTATCTCTTAATTCTAACATCTCTGTTATTTGGGGACCTGTTTAAAAAGAAATCCAGGTGGTTCAGTGGTAAAGAATCTGCCTGCCAATGCAGGAAACACAGGAGAGGCGGGTTCGAGCCCTGGGTTGGGCAGATCCCCTGGAGGAGGAAATGGCAACCCACTCCAGAATTCTTGCCTGGAGAATCCCATGGACAGAAGAGATTTGCAGGCTATAGTCCGTGGGGTTGCAAAGAGTCGGACAGGACTGAGAGACACACGCACATGTATTTTGGTATATAAACGTAAAAGCCCTGCCACCAAATACAGTCACATTCTGAGGTGTGGGGGTTAGAGCGCCAGTGTGTGAATTTGGGGCGGGGGTCCCATTCAGCCCATAACAGCTCTCCTGCCCCTCAGAGTCTTGCCTCTCAGCAGCACTGCACTCTGACCTCTGTCGTATGGAAAGTGCTGCAGTTCCCCACAACCTGGACATGCCCTTGGCCACTATGAGCCCCAGACCCTCTCTGAGGGCCCCTGCAGGGAGGTCCAGCAGCACAACGCCCTGAACCACTCCTCCTCGGGTGTCATATGCTCACCTGCTGTGCCATTTACTGTGCTTCTTGAAGTGAAGTGAAAGTTGCTCAGTCATATCCAACTCTTTGTGACCCCACAGACTGTAGCCCACCAGGCTCCTCCATCCATGGAATTCTCCAGGCAAGAATAATGGAGTGGGTAGCCATTCCCTTCTCCAGGGGGTCTTCCCAACCCAGGGACTGAACCCAGGTCTCCTGCACTGCAGGCAGATTCTTTGCCAACTGAGTCACCAGGGGAGCCCACCGTATTTCTTGCTCCCCCTAAATCCAGAGCGGGATGCTTCCAGACCTGGTCTCCACTTTGAACAAGAAAGAGGGTTTTCTCTGCACTTTTGGGAAAAGTTCTTTCTCCTGGAGGTCAGATCCTGGAGATCCCTCAGAGAATTATGGCAGCTTTCAGCTTTTAAGGCCCTCTTTTCAGAATCCAACTCTGCAGATCCAGCGAGTTCAGTTGGTGGAGTCGGGGTGGGAGGTTGCGTTTTTATTAGCATCAGAAAGAAACAAATCAGGAAACTCTAAGATTATTAATAGAATGAAATTCTATAAACTGCAGTACCTCAATTCACCCACCATTCAGAATATACAATAGTTATTTTTATCTAAATTATTTCCTGAACAAGAATAAGATTCAAATGGTAAACAACTGTTACTCTATTTAGTTTCATTTCATGGTTAATGAAACTATGAGGACAATATGAACTTACAACGGATCTGGAAAATGTTATTACTGAGCAGATAAAAAGAATGGTCTATAAATTACTGAGTAACACTTGAATAAGGAATGTTTCTATTTTAACATGAAAAAGGGAAAATGTAAATATGAAATGGAGATAATTACAAGGGACGGCATGTCACCAAGCAGGTGACAAATCGCAAAACATGAAGCTAAAATGCCAAAAGATACAGAAAGAGTGATTCAGCTAGTGATGAAATCACAATGAAAAAACGCCTAATTTTAGCAGGAGTTCTATTACACAGCAATGGATTGGATGCATGTATGAAGAGCCTGCCTCCTGTAGCTCTGTGGGGAGGGAAGGTCAGCTGGAGTTAACAGCAGTTGTAATAGGAAAACATGGCCAGTCCCCCTCCCACCTGTCCCTCACTTCTTAACTTGCTTCTTTAACTCCTCCCTTCCTTTATCTCATCAACACTAACAGTGGCTGCTGGGTATACGTCAGCTAACAAGACAGACAAGATTTCTGTCCTTACGGATTTATAGTCCAGAGGAATAGGCAGACATTAAACAAACAAACAAATCATTCTAATAACTATATATTTGCAAAAGGAGATTAAGTGCTGGGAAGATGCTGAGTGGACTTCATCTGGGTGCTCAGGGAAGTTTTCTCAGAGGGAGTGCCCATGAAGCAGGGAGTTATCCAATTGGAGAGGGAGGGATGATGTTCCTGGCAGAGGGGACAGCAAGGACAAGGGCCCCAAGGCAAGCTCAGCGTGTTCTAGGAGCTGGAAGAATGCCAGTGTGCCTGGAGCATGAGGAGAGAGGGAAAGACATGAGGAAAAAGGGGAGCTGGGCAGGGCAGGTGAGCAGGCGTGATTTAATGATAAAGGTGATAGCATCTAGAGATTTAAGGAGAGGAAGGACATGAGCAGATTTGTACTAAAAAAATTAATAATAATAATAATCACAGAGGGAGGTATGGACATGGAGTGAGCATGTAGGAGGCTGCTGTGGCCAACAAGGTCACCAGTGCAGAGGGTCTTCTATAGGGCAGGGGCAGCACAGAAAGGGTGGGAGCGGGTGGAGTTGAAATACATGCAGGGGTTTGAACATGAGACATCTAAGGAATACGGGGTGAGAAAGCAGAGGTGCCCATGGTGGCCTCTCTGTTCTGTGCAGAACAGCCAAGAGGTAGGAGCACCCTCTCCTTTGTGTGTCTGAAACTCTATTATTTTACAATTAAGGGGCGTTAGTGCTGGCCTTTGAGAGGAAGCATGGGACGTCCCTAAGGTCATTCTGTCAGTTGGCAGAGAGAGCTGGAACTGGAACCCAGGGATCTACCTGTGCCCAGCGCCCACCACTCAGCAGTACTGGGCACAGATCTCCACTGAATTCCCTGCTCCAAGCTTGGGGTCAGGGTATTCCACAGTCTCAGGAGACCCCAGCCCATCCACTCCCCACCACCACCCCCATGCAGCCCTGCCTCTCTCCCAGGCTGGACATCACCCCAGGCCCTGCAGCCTGTGGTGTGACCCCACTCCCTCACCCCTCAACTGTGGGCCTGCCCGGCAGACCCCCTCCACCCAGCCCAGGCGGCAGGGACAGTGCCAGGCAGGCCTCCACACGCCAGCCTGGAGCACAGCGGCCACGTCCACGTGCCCGCCTCCCTTCCTCCTGCTCTGTTTCTCCTCTCTGGGCAGCCTCCAGCTTCTATTTCTGCCTCCCTCTGTCCCTTCTGCCCTTCACTTATCACGGTCATTATCAAGTCCTACACCTTGAGAGCTGAAAGTGACCCTCTACACGGTGGGTCCTCAACTTCTGCTTATTAAATTGGACTGCAGGTCACTTCCCCTCTGAGTTTGCCCCTGGGTCCTCACCACTCTGACCCCTCTCCCCGCTCCCAGATGACCTGTACATTGTCCACTCCTGACTCTTACATCCTCATAAATTTGCTGCATCCATGCTGCCTTCCATCTCTCTAGGTCAGGTCCCTCCTATTGCCTCTCCTCGGAACTGTTGCAAAGCCTCTAACCTCTTCCCCCGGCCAGCAGCCTCTCCCTTCTCCAATCAATTTCATAAAATTTTCCTGTTCCAAAACCTTCAGAATTATTTCCCATTTAGGTTGTTATATAAAACTGAGCAGAGTTCTCTGTGCTATACAGTAGGTCCTTGTTAGTTACCTTCTTTTTTTTTTTTTTTTTGGTTCCACTATGCAGCCTGTGGGGTCTTAGCTCCCTGATCAGCGATTGCACCCATGACCCCTGAAATGGAAGCATGGTGTCTGAACCACTGGACCCTCAGGGAAGTCCCTGGTTATCCATTTTAAATATAGCATATGTAGAACTGAATCACTTTCCTATACACCTGAAACCAACACAACATTGTTAATCAACTATACTCCAGTATAAGAATATATATATACACATATATATAAGTGGGCTTCCCAGGTGGTGCTAGTGGTAAAGAGCCTGTCTGCCAATGTAGGGGACATCAGAGACATGAGTTCAATTCCTGGGTAGGGAACATCCCCTGGAGGAGGGCGTGGCAACCCACTTCAGTATTCTTGCCTGGAGAATGCCATGGACGAAGGGAGCCTGGTGGGCCACAGTCTATAGGGTCGCATAGAGTCAGACATGACTTAAGTGACTTAGCACTTACACACACGCACATATACAAACAACCTGCAGAAGCTGCCCATTGCCTGCTGGGGGAAATACCTGACATCGAGGCTTAGTTTTGGCCGTTTGACCTTTTATTTGTCAAATGGCCATTTGACCTTTTCTCACTCTTCCCCATCCCTCACAAACCACCCCACCCCCACCCTAATCTGTTTCCACCTGGAGCCTTTGCTTCGGCCAGTCTCTCTCTCCACCTCTGAGTCCCAGAAATTCGAACCCCTCCTGCTCCCTGGGGCAGCTCCCGAGAGGCTCCTGGGTGAAGCCTCCCCAGTCTCCTCATGCTTCCCCACCCCTCCTGGAGGAGTGTCCCCTTCCTGGCCCCAGGGGCACTGGCACCTCCTCAGACACCCATCGCTGCCTACCTAGCCTATCATTCTCTGTGCTGGCACCTGGGCAGAGGGGTCCCAAGGGAGATCAGCTCCCCGGGGAGGCTGAGGAGCTCGGAGGGAGATGAGTTTCGTCTGAGGGGCCCAGGACACCCAGGGAGCCACGTCTATGTTTTCCCTTCTAAGCTGGGAGCTCCTGGTGGGTAGGGACTGTGGTGGGCTCACCTCTGCCTCCCCAGCATCCTGTGCAGGCGTGGCAGGCAGCAGGAACTCACGGACATCTGCCAAGTGACCCTGAGACACACTCGGGACCAGGATTAGGGAACCCAGGAAAGTGCCAGGAAGAGGTGGAACTGATGGACTGAGCGAGGAGGAGTTCAGTAAGGAAAAAGAAGAGAAGATGGAGAAATAGCGGGTGGAGGGGGCAGAGGGTAGGGGGAGAGACAGCCTCCTTGGGAGGAGCAGAGGGGCTGGGGTTGGGCTCAGACGGGGGACTGTGTCTGGATCTGGTGAGGTTGGTCCTGCCTGGACAGATGGTGTGCCAGGCAGAAGAGCTGGGGAAACAGAGGGAGCCCTGGCCTCACCCCACACCTATGGACGGGTCCTCCCACCAACAGGGGTGTGGCCTGAGGAAAGCGCTTGAGAACCTGGTCCTGCTTGTGTGGGAGGGAAGAGCTGGAAGCTGGAGGGCAGCCTGAGGCCTTCTTCCCTTGTGCCATCCCGCGGTTTACGCCTTCCAAATCCCAAGAGGTACATGGGGAAGGTGAGGATCTCAGCAAAACACACACACTGCCAAAGCAGTGCAGGGCTAGGATCAGAGCCGCCTGGCCAATCCTGGGGCATTAGCAGCGGTGCACACAGATGAAGAATCAGAGAAGCCTATGGAGGCACAACCTGGTGCTGACCGGAAGTGGGGGCGGAGAAGGGGGAAGTCACAGCTGACCTGGATGGGGTCACTAAGGGCTGAGTGTGGAGGGAGAGGAGGGGGCACCCGGTTGACTCTGGTGCCAGGAGCTTGGGGAGATGAGGCGGGTATTGCCAGCAAAGGAGTGGCTGGTGGGGAAGGTGGCAGACAGGCTGGGGAGGGGTGTTCCAGAAGGACTGCGCAACCAACTGTGTACAGCACTATCGACAGGTCAAGTGAGAAGTTTGGAGAATCGACCACTGGACTTCCAGCTCGCACATGACAGTGACCTCGATAGGAGTGATCTTGGGGACAAAAGTGACTGCAGGGGATTCAGGAGAGAGTGGGAAGGGGGTGATCAGAGTAGCGAGTAGTTTTGCTTGCAAGATGGGCAGTAGCTGGAGAGAGATATCTGGCCAGCGGAGGCTTTTTATTCAGGTGGAATGACCCAGGAGGGGGCCACTGGTCAGTCGGTGTCCATGAGGTGGCCAGGGGGGAGGGGTTCCAGGCAGAGAGGAAGAGTGGGCCTCAGGGAGGAGCAGGGTGGGTCATCAGAGGTCAGAAGGGAAACACAGGTGTGCGCAGGTGGGAGACTTGGTAGCAGGAACACAAGGTGTTTCTGTCTGAGCCACACACTAGGTTACTACGCCCACTTTAGTGGTGAGGAAGCCGAGGTACGGACAGGTCAAGTACCCACTATTAGGCAGTGGAATTAGAACTTGGCCTGGGATTGGAAGCCAGCAGGCACTCCCCAGGGAGTAGGAGAACAACAGAGTCAGGGCAAGGCCGTCAGCAACCTTCTAGGTCCTGTCTGTCCTGGGAGCCAAGGGCAAAGGGAGCCGCATGGGCTTTAGGGTCAGACAGACACCAGCTCCGGGTGGGTCTCAGCCACTCACGGGCTGTGATTAGACAGGTCAGCTTCCTCCCCTGTATGTAGAGAGTACCCCCTCCACGGGGTCTCTGTGAGATGTGAGCAGCGTGTGATGACCTGCACCAAGCCCTCCACAGTGGAACGCCCTGGAGGGCCAACATCAGAGCAAGGAGGAGCCTTGGAGAGGAGGACCACGCATCCTGTGGGGGGCGATGGGGCCCGTGCAAGCAGGAGGGGGCCGGCTGACTCCCTGAAGGCTCTCGGTTGCCCTGCCTCGCGGTCCAGTACCGAGGCCCGCGTGTCTCAGTTCAGACCCTCCAGTGTGCTCCTCCTACGCCGTCAAGGCCCAGGCGGGCTGCGGCACAGGCTGGAGAATTGGGGCCCGGAAGTGGGGCGGGAGGAAACCGCGGGGTCCCCAGGGAACCCTGGAGCTGGGGTTGGGGAGAACGGGTGGAGGGCACCTGGGAGCAGTCCGAGCTCAGACAGGCTGCGGGTGATTCTCAACTCCTGTGAACCCTCTGAAGCAGCCTCAGGCCCCAGTTCTCAGGACGCAAATAAATTACCACCAGGTATGGAGTCCGGAAGGCGGGGCGGGGCCAAGCATCCAGGAGGGCCAGTGTCTCTGGGCGGCCCCTGCTGACAAGTCTGTGTTGAGACCTGGGGAGAAATGAGCAACCACTCTCTCTGGCAGGTTCCAGATGCGTCCTCGACTCATTCAGGAAAAGCACGGAACAAATCACCCTATCTTGAACTCTGCCATGGAGCACAGGCCGAAGCTGTCTGTTCTGCGGACCGTGATGCTGAGCGGACTATGTCTCCCTCCACGCCTCAGCACTTGTGACCTCTGGGGGCTGAGTGGGGCGGGGGTGGTGGGGTGGTGGAGTCCTCCAGACAAGACAGGTGAGACCCAGGCCAGGCGGCTCGGGGCACTTCTGGGAGGCTTTGCTGACTGCCCTCATTAGGGAAGCAGGAGGGCGCTAAGATGTGGGTGCTTGGCTGCCACCTCCGTGAAGCGGTTCATTTGATACATCAAGGGAGGTTTCACAGGCTAAGCCAGCTGGCACTTGACCCCTGACTTCATCATAACCATCTAATCTGCTGAAACAGAGGGCGTTGTCAGAACACACCAGAGGCCCAGGCCTGCAAGTTCACAGTTGTCTGGCCTCAGGTCTCATCTGACAACTGTCATCCTAGCCCCTCTTGTTGGGGCTCTGGGCATTTGTAACTCTGGGAGGTTCCCAACAGGACCTGAGTGCACGGATCCCGCCACTCAGGCTATCTAACTGAACCCCAAATCACAGCAGGAGACGGAAAACCTCCAAGGTCAAAGAGAATACAGGGAGGCGTGGACCATGAAATGGAGAGATGCAGGCTCAAACAGCCCTTGCTTGACGATGCATTACCATTCTCCCAGCCTTGCCAGCCTCCCCACCAAATGGACCAGGTAAGAATTAGGTTGTGACACTGAGTGTGGGGAGGAAGGGGTTACTGAGATTCTTGCTGCCCGCTTGCTTCCTGGCGCTCTCAGCTCTCTCCTCCCCCCTCCTCCCTCAGGTCCTGGCTGCATCTCCTATCAGAAGGCCACCTGCAAGCCAAGCCCCGGAGGGCGGCGCCTTCCCCTCCTGCCCATTGGCCCTAGCAGGGCTTCCGGCCCCTTTGGATCTTTTTGCGGTCTGGGCTTGCTGTTCCTCTCTACAGTAGTCAGGAAGCCCTTACCCCAAAAAGTATCTGCGGGAGGCCTTGTCTACAGAGGCATGCCCCGGAGGGCTCCCAGTGGGTCACATACCAAACCCGAAGCCATCAACCTGGCCGTCCCGGTAGAGCTGCTGCGTGACCTTAAGGCAAGTGCTGAGCCTCTCTGTGCCTCAGTGGTCTACCACTGGACCGTCAGTCAATTGACCTGTCAGTTACCAGTGCGGGAAGTCTGGGGGAGATTCCACGAGGTAAGAAGAAATAGGAGTGGCTCAGTTAATGTGGTGGAGGTTGTGTGATGACTTGGCCCCAGTCTTCTGTCCTGTCTGGAAACCACCTCCCTCTAAGCTTCTTTTGGGGAATTACCTCTCCTATGCTGTGGGCACTCCTGGTGGGACTGTCACTGGAGGCATCTCACATTTCCCTGCCCACTGTCCCAAGACAGGCCTGGGAATTGAAATCCCATGGGCGGGGATATGAGACTGGAAATGAAACATCGATGCTGACTGAGTGGCAGCTCTGCTGATGGGAAGACTGTGAGCTCGTGCTCCTGGAGTCCCCTGAATTGCCTGGCGCCTGCCCTTCCCCAGCCTGGACCCTCAACTGCCCCCCTTCATTTTATGAACCACTCCCAAATCCCTCCAATAAAATGCTTTATTGCTTTAGTTAAGCAGTCGGTAGAGTTGCTTGCCTCAAGATCCAGAGACCCCTAGAGACAGGAGGTAGGATTGCTTACCTTGGAGAGGAGGCAGGGCAGGCCCTGGGGGAGCTGAGTGACCATCCTAGAGGGAGGGGCCACCCTTGGTGTCAGCCCCCAGGGCACAAGGGACAGCAGAAGACAGAGATCACATACACAGCTCGGGTTAGGGTCCCAGGAAGCGTTCTCAGAAGGTGAAACAATGTTGGGATGCAGGACAGAGGAGAACCATGTAATAGGGAGCAATGTGACATACAGATAAACAGGGCCCTCAGGACTTCCTGGGGGTCCAGTGGCTGGGACTCCCAGCTCCCAGTGCAGGGGCCCAGGCTCCACCCTTTTTGGGGGAACTGGATCCCACATGCTGCAACTAAAGATCCCAAGTGCTACAATTAAGGCCTGGTGCAGACAAATAAATAATTTAGCAGAAAGATTAATAGGGTCCTCATTTTCTCCCTGGGGGACAGGATGGGTTATGACAACTGCAGGTGGCTGTGGATTGCTGTCTCTCCTACCGGCTGTGGGTTTCTGGGGATGGCTTCTGTGGCAGCAATGAGCACAGGCCTCGGTGTCACGCTCAGAGAGGTCCCGAGCGCCTCGGCACTCTCCATCCGCGAAAGGCTCGCTCCCCTGCCCCTCTGTTCCTGAAATCCTCCCACTGGGGCCCCTGGCTGGCTGCTGTGCCCAGGCAGCCCACAGTGAGGGGCACGTGTCAGGCCTCCCCAGGCCCATAACCCTTAGAGGCCACACCAGAACCACAGGCTACAAGAAACAAAGCAGCTGGAAGTTTCCCTCCCCACACAGAAGCCACTAGAGGCAAGTTGGAGACGTCTGGTGAGCTGGTGTAGTATGACCCACACTGAGTTCAAAGGTGCAGAAGGAACCTAAATGAGGCTCGGTGTTCACTGGGTGGGGGAGAGGGCTTAAGGAAGGCAGGCTTGGTTCCCGGAGCAATTAACTGTAGGTGTGTGAGGTCACCCACCCAAACACAGTCAGACATGAGTGGGAAATGACAGGATAGTGACAAAGCCTGCAGGGCTAACTAGTGCCTGTGACTGCCAGAGCTCCTGCCCATGGTGCCATCCTGATCTCCCAACCCCACCCAGCTGCAGAAGAGGTCATGCCCTGCCACCTGCCTGCGGGCATGAGGGTGGGGAATGCATATGCAGCTCAAGGGTGGCATCGTGTGGTCATTTTGAGGTAGTGCACCCCACAGCCTCCCAAGCGCTCCATCCATGGATCACTCCCCTAGGTCCGAGTCCGACTCTGTTCTAGGAGGGCAAGGCCTATAGTCCTTGCCCACAGAATTGGAGTTCTTTGAGTTGCTGTCCTGAGGGGCTCAGAGCCTGCGAGGGGTGTTGGAGAGGAAAAAGAGAGATGGAGTATGGGAGGGAGGTGGGGGGAAAGGTTGCTAGGTGGAAGAAGCCCCTCAGGAAGGGTGTCTGCCCCCCATGCTGCTCTCCTGGGTCTAGGCCACCTTTCAGAGGGGGTTTCTGGGTCCACATCACAGGCGTTTGACTGTCCTTGCCCCTTCACTTGAGCCCCTCAGGCTGCAACTCAGATCCCTGCGCCCTAGGGAAGCTGCTCCCAGGGAAGAGAGTGGAACCCAGGGAGAGGGATTCAGAGAAGACTCCTGTTTCTGTTGTGAATTCAAGAATCTCAACTTCAGAACGGATCGGATCCGGTTTACATCTCAGGTCCTCGCCATACGAGCTATGTCACCTCCTTCACCCTCCCCGTGGGCACCTGTGGCCTCATCAGTGACACCGCTATGATGCCCACCTTGCAGGAGCAGGGAGAGGAGCCAGTGCTGGTACAGGGAGTGGGCAAAACCGTGGAGAGGAAGGCCCCTGCCTCTGAGTCTAGGGGTGTCAGCTCTGGGGAGTGTCTGCCCGGCTGCCCGTTGCTCTTTCTGCTTTTGTGTGTTTGGGTTCATTTGGCAGCGAGCTGTTTGATTGAAACCAGCCACGTGTGCATGCCCCCCCCAAGGCACCCCAACAGACAGGAGGTGTGCCAAGGGCCCGAGGGCTGTGGCCAGCACTGAAGCAAGTCCACAGGCCCCAGGAGCTGAGAGGGAATGGGGGCAATGGGAGGGGCACGGCTGCCAAAGCGGGAGGGACCAAGGCTGAGTCTTAGGGAGAGGGAGGAGGGGGAGGGGAGATGGTACAGAAGGGGCAAAAGACAGTCGAGAACGGATGGGAAGAAAGGGGGCGAGTTCATGGCAACATGGGAAGTCTCTCCAGGTGGCCAGGGTCCTCCTCTTTGGGGGCTGACACTGATGGAGTGTCCCTGAACCGGTCCTTCTCTGGGCCTCGGCTTCTGCCCCCAAAAAACCAGAGGAAGTTGGATTCCTTCTCTCAGCTACCATCGCTCCCCTCCAGGGCCCACCAGCTCTCCTGGAGCGTGGGAGCCGTGAGGGCGCTGGAGGAACCGGTGGGCTCACCAGCCAAGGGGTCGGGGGGTGGAGGGGGGTTGGACTGAGACAGAACATCAAGCTCTGGGAGGAAAGAGAAAAATTACCAGCAATGAAACCTATAGGCTTCCCCAAACTACAGTTTGAATAGAAATGTCAACTACACCTGGAGTTATTACACTCTGTAATCCTAATGACATCTAATCCTATATACCAACTTGATAATATCATGAGCATGTATGGCAATACCTCAGCGTGTTAATCCTGCCTTCCTCCCAGGAAGGGCTTTCTCCTCCTAGCAGCATCTGCCATCTGCCGAGCTGCCTTTGTTCTCCCCAGAGGGGGCCTCATCCCTGCTGAGCCTGGGGAGGGACAGTGGGAGGACCAAAGCGCTCCCAGAAGACAGCGGTTGTTTCACCTGGAGGGGAGTGGACAGTTGTCATTTGATGTGTGCCTAATCTGGCTGGAACCCGAGTCCTTGGGAGTTGCTGAGCCCCCACCTTCAGCCTCTCTGTTCCAGACTCTCTTTTCCCTGCCCTTCCTCTGTATCCTTTTCTTCTCTTATTCCTCCTTCCCATTTCCCTCTCTTCTTTTTTTCCTGGCATCTATGGCATGTTTTGCCAAGGACACCCTCAGACACGGTTCTGTCCTTCGAGAGCCCCCAGGGACTAGCCCATCTCCTGCAGGGCTGTGTCCCCCAGCTGTGGGGTCTGGGGTATGGAGGGGGAGCAGACTGTTGCTTGAGGTGGGAGAAGCATGGTTAGTGGTCTGTGGACAGGGAGCTTTCAGGATAGGGGACAGAACATCTGGCCAGTGTACCCCTTATGTTGGACCCTGGGCTTGGCTTATCTGCAGGCCAGCCCATGATGGTCCTCAGGGTGTGAAACTGCCTTTGCTGTCAGAGCAGGAAATCTCCTGGGCTCTTTTAATTTTTTTTGGTCACACAGCATGTGGGATCTTAGTTCCCTGACCCGGGATCAAACCCCTACCTCCTGCATTGAAAGCATAGTCTTAACTACTGGACCACCAGGTCCCTGGGCTCCTTTTAAGGAAGTGGGATTTTTAAGGTCAAAGTTGCAGAGTTATTCACACAGTCCAGAAATTCCATCCCAAACTCCATGCTCCTGTGCTCAACCTTCTAGAACCATGATTCCGGAAGCCTGGCCTCCCTGGACTAGCAGCTTCAGCGCGACCTGGGATCTTATTAGAAATGCGGATTCTCAGGTCCCATGACAAAAATGTGCTGAGACGCTTTGCATCACCTTGGGAGAAAGAAAAGTGCCCGTCCCCTCCCTAATTCCACATTTAATGACAGTCAAGTTGGGAGTTTGAAATCAGCTGTGATGGGAATATTTACACCATGGGAACTGGCAAGCTCTGTAAATCAGTGCCTATTATCCCTTCAGAGAGCAGCTTCCAGCATACCACTGGGCCCCATCCAGACCTTCTGAATCAGAAACTCTAGAGGTGGGGCCCAGCAGTCTAGGTTTGAATAAGCTTTCCAGGTGACTCTGATACACATCCAAGTTGAAGAAGCCCCCAGTGGGTCAGCGCTGATAGAATCATGAATCTTGAGACTGGGATAGAAAAGAAAGATGTTGGGACTTCTCTTGTGGTCCAGTGGCTAAGACTCTGCACTTCACAAGAAGGGGGCATGGGTATGATCCCTGGTCTGGGAACTAGATCCCACAGGCTGCAACTAAAGAGTTTGAATGCTGCAGCAAAGATCAAAGATCTCATCACGTGCTGCAACTGAGACTCAGCGCAAACAAATAAATAAAAATATTTAAAAAGAAACAAAGGAAGAAAGAAAAGGGAGATGTTGGGGGTGGCCAAGGAATAGCGTTCCCAAAGTAGAAAACTTTGGGAAAGGTAAAGAAAGGAGAAAGTAAACCAGACCTTGAGGCTTCCCTCCAGGCAGAAGGGCAGCAGGCTTTTAGCAGGAAGCCCTGCTGTGCAGTTGGTTGCAGCCTGCCTGGAGCAGTCTGCCCCCTCCAGGTATCTGGATGAGGGACCCACGCATGAGATCAGGAAGGCCCAGAATAACTGGCTGGAAAAGTGGCCCTCTTGATATTTCCACAACAAAAGCACATTTACGAGCATTTTGTTAGAGATACAAGGAAAGGAAGTCTTGGAAAATTTTTTTCAGATACAAGATAAAAATGGAAAATCACATTACCATACTCATTACTGCTCATGTCAATGGGTGCAAAATGCCATGGGAATTTGCTTTGTCCAACTGTTAAATATTTCAAACATACAGCAAAATATAAGGGAGTAATACAACAAAATCCTTGCAGCTACTCCCAGAAATAGCAAAGCTGAACATTTTTCCACAGCCAAATCAGATCAGTAAAAAAAAAAAAAAGAAAGAAAAAACTTTTGTTTGGCAAAAGGTGTGGCAAAGTTCCCTTTGTACCGCTTTTCCTCCCTCTAAAAAATAGCAACTGTCCTGAGACCGGTGGATTTTCTTTTCATATATGTGTTCATACTTCACTACATATGAATTACTCATATATCACACCCTGCAATGCTTTGAGTGCTTCTTAATTTACATAAATGGTGTCACACTGAATGTATCATTCTGGAACCTGATTTTTTCGTTGTTGTTGTTTAACCTAACATTACATTTCCAAGATCTACTCTTGCTGATGGGTGGAAACCTAGTTCATTCATTTTGATTGATGAATAGCATTACACTGTACAAATAGACCACAATTCATCAACTCACCTACTGATAGATATTTAGGTTGCTTCCAATTTTTCACTACCACAAAGGATTCTGGGTGAACATCCTTGAACTTGTTTCTCTAGGACACACTGCTAGAAGTGGTGCTGCCAGTCTAGGGAGGGCGCATTCCCAGTCACACTCACGTTGCTCAGCTGCGCACTAGCTTGGCTGAGCTGGTTGACGCTTCCACAGGTGTGGATACGATATATCTTAGAAGACTCTTTATTCAGCATGCTCTTGGATTGTGTTCTTTTCTGAACAAAAAACCCATTCTAATGTTCTCCAGTTCATTCTTGACCTTTCTTCTCCTAACTTTACTCTCCTTTGAAGTCTTAGATTCTTCAGTCATCAGTTCTCCTACGGGTAGTTTTCAGGATCTGAACCGAGTGGCCCACAAGGTGTGACCAGTATGTGTATTACAAGGTGGAGTGTATGGCTGTGTTTGCAGCTTTGCACCGAAGCCAGCAAGAAGGACTGGAAAGAGCAAGACTTCCCACAACATCTTTTCAATAATCCATCAGAACTGAGGGCTGGGGAGTACCCACCGTGATGGAGAATCCTCTCTTCCTCCGTCCCTCCCTCTTACTTGGCATGGGTAGGGGGGAGAATTGTCCCAGGATGCCACCCTACTACGCACCTGCCCAGCTCTCCTTGTTGTTTAGTCTCAAAGTTGTGTCCGACTCTTTGCAGCTCCTTGGACCATAGCCCACCAGGCTCCTCTGTCCATAGGATTTCCCAGGCAAGAATACTGGAGTGGGTTGCCATCTCCTCCTTCAGGGGATCTCCCCACCCAGGGATTGAACTCGCATTTCCTGCTTGGCAGGCAGATTCTTTACCACTGAACCGCCTGGGAGCTCCCAGCTACCCCCACCCAACTCCAAATACTTCTTTGAGCCACACAACCCACCAGAGAGGGGAAGAACTGTGCTTTTCTGGGGAGGGGCAGCTCCATTTGGGGGAAAATGTTGATTTCTTGGCCCTGAGCCTAAGAGTTCTTTGTTCATGACAAGGGCTGCCTCTTGCATCTGGGCCTGTGGGATTAGGAGAGCTGCCAAAATCCTAGGCTGGGAGTGACAGTGGACAGCCTAGATCTTGGTCACTGACCCTGGGGCCGTTCGGAACTGCTCTGGAGTTCCTTTCCTCCCAGGAAAGACTCCCTGAAGCAGGGAGTCTTCAAGGCCTCAGAAGTAGACTTGAGAAACGGACACCACAAAATCACCTGCCTCAAACTAAAGGCCTTTCAAGAGTCAAGAACCCAAAGTGAATAAAAAAATACAATTCACAGTTAAGTGGGAATAGGGAGGGCATGGACTCAAGGACTATTTCTGGATGAGACATTTCCTCCCCAACACTTTAGGTGCAGCGCAGGAGTTGTTTGTTGTAGGGGGAGTTCGTCCTTTCTCCAAAAGATGAAGCCTGAAACCCTTGGCTTCCTTGTTCCAGGGATTCCAGGATTTTGGCCTTAAGCAGCCCACTCTCCTGGGCAACAGGCAGCTTTCTTCATGTTGGAGGACAGGAGGCCTACCCCTGTTGGCAAGGAATTCCCGCTGGAGTCCTCACCTTTGAGCCCTGCCCACCAACCAATGAGGACTCACAGAGGTGATGTGACTACATCCTGTTTCCCAGCCCAGTGGAGGAGGATGGGACCAGCTGGGGAAAAGAGCCAATGTAAGTGACAGATGCCACGACCATGTTGGTAAAGAAGTGGAAGGCAGATGAGTCAGCAGCAAGTTTAAGCAATGAAACAATTGCACCACGGGGTGTTTCTTAAATTCTTGTCTACTTTTAGAAAGTATGCAATTCCATTTGGTTGAGCCTCTCAGTTCTGAAATAGCTACAGAAAATGTTAAAAATGTTGTGGGTGAAGATGTGCACACATCTACCTCTTCTAAAACAGTACTTAATAATTGCACTGTGTGTCTCTCAGCAAATCTTTTAACCCGATTGTTCCTTAGTTTCCTCATCTGTAACAGATGAAAATTATCTCTGGAAATTCCTTTCAGTCTAACATTCCATGATTTGATATTATGCTCACATTCTTAATACTCAGGCGGGGTCCACACAATGCCAAGGCCACTAGCCAGTTTAGTTAGCATGGACAAAATGTTCTCTCCCATCAATTCCTTGGCACCATCTAGATAAAACAACCAGTTAATGGACACAATTTTTCATTTCACAACAGGTTGGTCTGGGATCATCTTGACCAGTAATTCATCCACGCTGGTGTCCTGACACACTGCATATCTCGAGCAGTTATGAGGTGTGTCATAGGCAATTCGCTATTAATAATTAACTATTGAGATTTTCAGACAATTGATGCACTTTTTAAACAATTAGAATAGATCCAACATATCCCTGTGATGATGCTTCTGTCACTCACTTGCGTTCTGATATGCCTCCCTGTCTAAAAGAAGAAAGGGTGGAGTTACAGCTGCCAGCTGGGGGTTGCGTGTAGCCCTGGGCTGATGGGGATGCCCATGGGAGGGTGTCACGTGGCATGCATGTGAGTGTTGCTCATCACCTGCAACAGAGCGTTTGACTTTGACTGATGGAGACCCTTGGTACATAGTGAGACATCAAGTCACTGGAGACTCAGGCCCTGGAGCAATCTGATCCAGATGTGAACTGCTGCCAGCATCCTATGATTCAGCGGTAAGTCAATAAAGTGTTGAAAAAAGCACAGAATGAAGGGCCCGCTCATTATGCCAGTCTCTTATTCCAAAACAGCAGTGTTTCCTCATAATCTGTTCACAGCTGGGGGAGGGGAGGGCGTATGAAGTAGGGATTATTGAGCATGTAGGTGCCAAGTACTGTGTCACACACTCACGGCAGGTTTGAATGCTGCTTGCCATGTACTTTCCATTCTCTGCTGTCCAATGGGATGGCACTTCCTCCCCCCCATGGTTTGGAATCTTCACGTAAAATTCCGGCCAGTGAGTTGTGGGTAGAAGCAAAGTGTGTCAATTCAATGCCAGGGCATTTATTTGCTAGTTTTAGACCCTCCAGAATGCCCTCTCCCTCTACCATGGGGACTGGCAACAGTCCAGTGGCTGTTACATCTTCAGCAAGAGTCCTGGGGGACTACGGGGCAGGGCCCCCAGCCAACTGTGATGCATGTGAATAAGGCATCACATGTGAGGAGAAAGCAAAACTCGGTTGTCAGAAGTCACTAAGATTTGGGGGTCGCTCATTACTGCAGCACAACCTAATTTTGTGCTGGCTGGAGCAATGTTTTATACAACATAGTACCGGAGAGGGAAAATATGAGCTTTAGAGTCAAAAAGACTGAGGCTGGAATCTTAACTTACTGACCTTGAGCAAATTCATAACTTCTCTGAGTTTCTTCATCTATAAAATAGTAGTTATGATTCTTATCATGATCTTGCCATTAGGTTTGGAAACAGTATTCATAAAGTACCTAGGATTAGCATGTAGTAGATGGTTGACTATAATTATTTTAATTTCATTTATTTCTCAAAATAAGCCTGTGAGTAAAGAGAGATCATGGGAATGTAAGAGAAAGGACAAATCATTATTGATGTTTCAAATGACTTTATATGCTATGGACAACATGGACCAGGGACCCCATGGGTAAGTGGACGTGTGGAGTCATCTGTGCCTATCCACTCCCACCCCCTGCCACCCCCTACCCTCCCACCCCCAAGTTCAGAGAGGCTCTAGAAAAGAGAGGAGGCCCCCAGAATACCATTTACAATTCAGTCTTTCTATTGCCAGAGGAAAGATGAATTTCACTTACAGAAATGATTATCAATACCATCAGCATATAAAGTAAGAATATAGCAGCGGAGTGGGCTAGTATCCTTGTTAGTTTCACAGAATCTTGTTATCTTTTCAGGCAAGGGCCAGCTGAGATCTATCCCAAAGGCCCAATGAGCTAAACATTTCTGTTAAATCAGCTTATTAGTAGTATCGTGCCCACTTCAACTGGCTCACCCAGGATAAGAAAAAGTTTGTGAAGAGTAGAGAGGAAGGGAGAGGAGACCACGCATGGGACAGGGGGACCTGGGGAGCCCTTTACCTCCTCCTGTGCCCCACCATGCCTGGCCTGGAAAAGCAGCAGGGCACAGCCAGGGAAGGAGGTGGGGGACCCATCCCTTCCTCCCCACCTCAGTCCCTCTGGAAACCGTCACATTCCAGGGCTAATGCTTGCTGCAACTCCCAGCTACATGTACCTCCTCCAAAATGGAGCATGTTAAACCTCCAAGCCTTGCTTTCTCCCCTGTCTGTTCCCAGACCTCTGTCTTCCTCTGAAATGCTACATTGTGGCCGTGAACTTGACATTGCAAATATTCAGTGACCGGCCCCATAGAACGCCTCGATTCTGCCTCTCTCTGGGATGGAAGCTCGTTAGACACACTCACACACATGGAATGCGTGTGTGAGGCAGCCACACTCAGGGCCCAAGGAGAACTTGACCACCACTTCGACTACTTGGTCAGCAGTAGGTCAGGCAGGAAACACTGGTTGAGGCCCCCACAGCCTTGGTTGAATGAAAAATAAAGAAATGTCCAGTTCCAGACAAAGCCCCACAGGCTGGGGCAGCTCTTTGTTGCGGTGAGTGGGCTTCTTGGTGGTGGTTCCTAAGGCTGGGCAGCACAGGCTCTAGAGCTTGGGTTCAGTAGTTGTGGCACCTGGGTTTAGCTGCTCTGAGGCATGTGGGATCTCCCGGATTAGGGATTGGACCCATGCCTCCTGCATTGGCGGGCAAATTGTTAACCACTGCACCACCAAGGAAGTCCTCTTGGTGAACTTTCGACTTCTCCCAGGCAGATCCAGGTCCCATGAAAATTCCCATGGCCAGTGAGGTGACTGATCTCCAGCAATCTTCTAAGCTGGGGTGGTTTAGCAGAAGCATGTGTTAGATGTACATGGATCTGTGCTCGGGGGATTACAGCATGATGAGAATGGAAATAAGACTGTGGGATTGGGTCCCACTCCAGGGGATCTTCCTGACCCAGGGACTGAACCTGAGTCTCTTGCTTCTCCTGAATTGGCAGTTGGGTTCTTTACTGCTGTACCACCTGGGAAGCTCCCAGGTAGGCATGGCCTCTTGCAAAGTCATTCCTTTCATTGGAAAAAGTGTTCTAAAGATGGGACCAGAGAAACCAGTTTTGTGTATGGAAAGATCATAGCCTTCTGGATCCCTAGACAGCTATGAGAATGCAAAAAAAAAAGGGGGGGGGGAATATTGTTAGAAATTTAGACCAGATAAGGGGCTGTAGCTTCAGTCCCCATGTCAAGATGGTAAATGTAAAAACTTCAGATGAGGTGAAAACTACATGTGAATGTTGGGTTTTATAGAGCTGCAAGGAGTTTGTAGTAACATGCTGTTTATATATATGTGTGTGTATATATATATATATGAATCTTTATTGAATTCTCAGTGGGGCAGTGGTCTCTCAGGGGTGTGGCTTCCGGAGAGCAGTCTCCAGCCCCCAGGTCTTGCAGAGAGGGGTGGATACCTGGGGTTGACCTGACTCTGTCCCATGCTGTGGGGCTGCTATAGAAGGGACACAGACTTTGAATCATCTATGTGGGAGACTGAATTGTACCCTTCAAAATCGTATGTTAAAGCCCTAGGCCCTAATGTGACTGTATATGGCAACAGGACCTTTCAGGAGGTAATTAAAGTTAAATAAGATCATAAGGGTGGGGCCCTAAGCCAACAGAGCGGGTGGAAGAGACATCAGGACGTGTGGACACAGAGAAAAGGCCGTGTGAGGACACAGCCGGAAGGCGGCCGCCTCAGTTCTTGCTGCACATCTATCTTGCCAGCACCTTGATCTTAGCCTCCCAGCCTCCAGAACTGTGAGAAGATAAATTTCTGTATTTAAGCTGCTCGGTCTCTGGTTTTGGCAGGTCTTGCCAACTGTTGCAATCTACAATGCAGATTGCTTGTTTTCTGTTGTCTGTTTATTGATCAATTTTTCAGAATAAGACACCTTTCCACAATTCTTCAGACCCTCTTAGTCCTGCTTGAGATTCTGAGTGGTCCCACTCACCCAAGTGTGAAGCCAAAGGGTAGAACCCTGTGGACTGAGTCAGAACCATGGCAGGTGAGGAGACAGATTGAACATGGGGAGAACTTGCTTGTTAACCCCTAGTTGTGGGAGAGTGAGCAAATCCTCATCTCTTCTGTGCCTCAGTGTCCTCATCTGTAAAATGGGAGCGAAAATACTATCCTCCCTCATAAGATTATGATGAGGATGAAATGAGATAACACAATGATTAACACGTGGCATGATGCTCAGCGAGGAATTCCTCTCAAAGCACAGGTAGCCTGGGTGCAGCCTGGGTGGGACACATGTCTGCTCGCCCTGGATCTGGTGGGCAGAGGAGCCCGGGGGTGAGGGGGTGGGAATGCTGAGAGAGCATGGTCTTGGCTCTCCAGGAGACCAGCACTGTCCAGGAGGAAGTCATCTTAACTAGGACAGCTGCTCTTGACATCAGCACCTGTCCCAAGTGGAAATTTCTCTCTCCTGACTGTTTCCAAATAGGAGGAGACCGTCCTCCTCTGGAGAACCTTGTGCATCTTAATTAATAAGATAATGAAGAAAAGCCTTCACCAAAAACCTGGCTCCCAGCAAACACTCAATAAATGTTAATGATTTCTATCTACACGCGACCCACAGGCAGTTTCCACACCACCCCTGCATAGAGCTGTGGCCTTAAGATTAAGGCATAATGTGGACCCTTTTGATCAGACCGGCATTGGGTAACTTTATTAACCAAGTTGGCTCAGCTTTTCTAGGGCGAAAAGCTCTGTTGGTGTCAAAGGTTTCCCCAGGCCTTTCCCAAACATCCCTGGAAGGCTGAACTTCCCACGACCCCCATCAGGACACAGCAAAGCCCAACAGTGTTCCTTCCTGATGCTCTGGGCCTTGTCATCCTGCCTGAGGAGGGGCAACTCAGCCCTGTGACTTTACCGAACTCCTGCCCTCTCAACTCGCCACGCTCGTGTCCTCTCCCATGAGCAAGAGCTCTTTTGACCTGGGAGAGAGTCGAAACCAACACCGATCCTGGGCAGAGAGTTATATTTGCAGGAGGATTGGGAGCCACAGGAAACAGCTCAACTTACAGGTGGTCTGAACGCAGGGGAGTTCACCTCACTGAGTCAGATTCGATGGGCTGCGACAGTCTGGCCGGGGTGCTTTGTATCTGACTCCCAAGGGGTTCTCCCTAAAGTGACTGCCAGCTCCTCCAGCACTTTTCTATTTTTGCATCCCCTGGGATCGTGCTGAGCACACAGGGACGCTCAGATAGAAATCTTTTTCTGTCTTTGTGTCCCTTTTTCATTAAAAGGGCTTTAAAAATCATGTTCTGGGATGGACTGCTTTGTACCTATGAGAGAGCCAGCTTTGCAGAATCAGGTGACATTAGGGGTCAGCTTACAATCTCACTTTATCAGGACCTGGTTGCTAAGGGATATTTCGATGGAGATTAGTGGTAACAAACTCAGCAAAGAGCTGATTCTTGAGGAAGGTATTCAGGTGAGGAAAATTCTCCTGCTGATTCAGCAAAAGGCAGTCACAAGTTTTGAACATTCTGGAAACATCACACTTTTGTATAATTTACTTTCTTTCCACAAGGAAGCAGGGATGAGACAAAGAAACCTACAAGAAACTAAATCCTTCTTCTGAGAAGTTGTAAGAGGTCAGGAGGGGGTTCTTTAAAAGATGAGAGATCAGGGCTGGAGAAAACCTATAGACAAGGACTCAAAAAATCTAACCAGATTTAGCAAACACTTAAGACAGAAGATTCAGACTCATTGAATGCTACTCAAGCCTGAGGAAGACCAAAATTAAATTAAATAAAGGGGCTTGAGGCTTTAGGGCACAGCTCTCCCAAGACTGCTGCCTGAGGTTCCAGCCACCTTTGCTCTGTGGCTGCTCTCCTAAGGTGCAGATTCCTTCTGGGCTGGAAAGTGGGGACACAGATAGTCAGGAGACACCTGTTAACCAGCCAAGCTCATGACCCTCCCTAGTCAAATGGGAATAACACCGTCCGCCTCTCCTGTGCTCTGGCCTATGGCAGGATGAGCAGAAAGCAGTGTAGGGAGAGTGCCTGGGGGGTGCTATGAGGTGCTATCACTCAAGATTCACTCGTGTTACAGACTCACTTTCTGCTCAGAACGGTGCTGGCTGGTGGGAAGCCAGGGATGAGAGATGCATTCTGTCTTCAAGAGGTTCCCCATCTAGTGGAGGAGACAAAGAGTGAAAGTTGCTCAGTCACGTCCGACTCTTTGCAACCCCATGGACAATTCTCTAGGCCAGAATACTGGAGTGGGTAGCCTTTCTCTTCTCCAGGGGATCTTTCAAACCCAGGGATTGAACCCAGGTTCTTTTACCAGGCAGGCAGATTCTTTTCCCAGGGTGTGAATCATAAGGTGTGAAGAGTGCTCTAATAGATGTAGGTCCAAAGTGAGATGGGAGCACAAAAGAAGGACTCCCTCTTGATCCCAGAGAGGCAGGGAAGGCTTCCTGCAGGAGGTGACATCACCGAAGGATGAGTCATGTTTAGCCAGATGAAGAAAGATGGGGAGGGTGTTCCAGACAGGTGCAAGGGGTTAGGGGCATGAGAGAGTTTACATGTTTGGAGCCAGGCTCGCAGCCAAGTGTGGGGCCAGGAGAATGAAGAATAGTGGACCAGGTACAGCCCAGAGCATGTGCAGAGCAGGTAAAGACTGCTCCCCGGTTCCCTAGGGACTGGGCCCTTCAACACACCATTCCAGCCTCAATGGGTGACCCTCCCTCTCTGGTGACACTGCTTAAAACTAAGAAACTGTCAGACTTATCTCTGGCCACAGCTTGCAAGGTGGGATCCCATGGAAACCTCCCATCTGCACCACGAGCAAGAACATGGACCACATGAGACAGAAACAGAGACACAGCAAAACTTGCTCAGGGACACACAGGGGTGTAGAAATCTAGGATTCTCCTCTGCCTTTTCTAACATAAATATGAGGCCACACGCTCACAGACATGTCCTGAAGATGAAAGGTCCTGCTCAGAATTTGCTAGCAGAAAACAAGCCCGGTCCCACCACCTGCATCTCAGAACTATCCCTCCCCAACCTGTACCCACCACCTGCCCAGAGCCACCCAGTGAGCCCTCAGCCAGTCAGCTCTCCCTGCATCCACCCCCTCAACCCCATAGCGCCCCCGCGTCCTGGGATGGTTCTGCCCGATTATTTGCAATGTGAACACTCAGGGCTTAGAAAGACTAAGCAGCAATTGTGCTGTGCTTTGCAACCTGCCCCTCACTCCTCAATAATTCTTCTCTTTTTTTCTTTTCTGGAGAACACTTAGCAGGAAAAGCTAATTTATGAAGTCCCTAAAGATCTGAACTTTCCGCAGAATTGGCTGCAGCTTCTAGTGGGTTAGAGTCTAATTGGAGTGGAGCAGAAGCCAGGATCTGTGCTGAGGAGGAGGAGGGAGGCATGAAGCCACAGCCGAGGAGTCACCCCTGGCTGGGGTCCACAACCTGCCCTCCTGCCCAGCAGGGAGCAGGGGGAAACCAGAATGGGGGAGGACAGAATGAGTCCAGAAAGACAGAGGGGTCAGGGGATTTGTGTGACACTTATTATTGCTAACATCCTAGCCAGATCTGAAACTCCCCAAGAGCTGGAGGCACTGTCCACCCTTCTTCCTGTCCAGGTCGCAAGACTAAATCCAGCTTAAGTCTACACTACCCCTCAGGTTGGGGCTTCCCAGGTGGTTCAGTGGTAAAAGAACCTGCCTGTCAATGCAGGAGATGCAAGAGACGTGGGTTCGATCCCTGGGTCAGGAAGATCCCCTGGAGAAGGAAATGGCAACCCACTCCAGTATTCTTGCCTGGAGAATCCCATGCACAGAAGAGCCTGGTGGGCTACAGCCCATGGGGTCACAGTCAGACACATGTATGTGTTGAGCAGCTGAGCACCCACAAACGCACCCCTTAGGTCTTGAGCCGACAACGCCTCCCTCAAGTCAAACATTCCCATCACTTCCCTACAGGCTCTGCTGGAGGGCCAGTGTTCTGTAAGGGTAAATAGAAATTCAAAATAAGAAGCTTAACTCTCTCTGTTGAAAATAATAGAGACTTTTCCACCTCACCTCACTCCCTTTTCTTGGAGCATTTACTTTAGAAAACTTGTAATTGGAAGTGCTTTCTCAGTCTCTTTGAAATGTATGTAAATTTTTCCAAAAGCCAAGTAAGCCTCTTGCCAGCTTTACCATCCAGGCATGTCTTTCTCAAGGACCCAGGAATCATTCATTTCTTTGAAATGGAATCATCCCGGAAGAAATGCCCCGTCTCCTAGATTCTGTGAGAGAATAGGACCCTAACCTCGGCTTCCATTGCAAAACTAGCTCTTGCCATAAAGAGATGAGTTTCTTTTTCTTTCGGGTAAAGGCAGTTAGCCGACACAGGTGGCCACTGCAATAAATGAATCCAGGGTGAGCTATGCGTGACCCATGGTGCTGTCAAGTTCTCTGGCCGGATGGGTGAGGGCTGCTCGTCTAGAGAAAAGACGAGTGATTTCTTCCCATCTTTGCATTCTCCCAGCAGATCACCTCACATTCTGGTTTAATGCTAATTCAGTAGTAAAGTTGTTTTTCTTTGCTACCTCCAGAGAGAGGTTTGCCAGGTTGGGAGGAGAGTTTGTTTCAAACTCTCCCAGAAATTTCAATTTCTCCCAGAAATTGTCTGTTTCAATTTCTCCCAGAAATTCCCACGCTCTCCTAAAGGGAGTTCAGGGCAGTGTTCTGCCCAGGCTTTTCCCGAGGAGGGAGGGCGCAGAATGGAGAGGGGAGAAGTACGCAGGCTCTGTCAAGGTCACAACCAGCACGGATTAGAGAGCCTGGACGTCACCTGGAAGAGGCAGGCCCCGTTCCACCCTGGACTGGCCGCCGTGTTTCCCAGCTCCCAGCCTGCCCTCTTCGCCGGGCTCCTTGCCCCGGGTTCACCTTGCTCTTTCATGCATTGAGTGTTAAACTTCTTTTGTTTTCCCTGTCAGCATAGTAATCCTATTCCGCAGCTCTTTTCCGCTTTGCATACAAAAGCCGGTGTATAATAGATTGCACAGATTCCATTGCTGTCCGTCTGCTGAGTCCCCTTTGTCCCATAGTTAACCTCATTCATCTGGACCCCATTCATGACAATTTTTTTTATCACTTTTCTAGGCAATGACTAGAGTGCACTTTGCTTTCTCTGTGAAGAAAGAATCTGTCAAGTAAATTTGTCAAGGAATTTGCTGGAAAGCATTTAATTGATTTGAGAGCAGGAATTCTTTCTGAGCATTTAACGACGTCTTTGCATACTGATAGTTGGATGCTGATTGTTTTTCTCCTTGTCTTCCTTCCCCAGAGCTAGCTGAGAAGCTAGCAAAGGAGAGGTTCCTTTCACCTGGTCTTGGCCCTAGTCAGGTTGGGATTGTTCAGCTGCCTCCCCAGCCCATTTGGGTCCAGTCTTCGGAGTCCAGTTCTCAACACTGGCTACACTTTTAACACCTGGGGAGTTTTAAAAGTATATATGCTGGAGCTTCCCTGGCGGCTCAGTGGCAAAGAACCTGCCTGCCAATGCTGGAGACATGGGTTTGATCCCTGATCCTGAAGGATCCCACATGTTGTGGAGCAACTAAGCTGTGCCCCACCACTATTGAGCCTGTGCTCTAGAGCCTGAGAGCCGAGACTGCTGAGCCATGTGCTGCAACTACTGAAGCCCGCACACCCTAGAGCAGTGCTCACGGACAAGAGGAGCCACCACACCACAGCTGAGAGTAGTCCCCGCTCGCCGCAACTGGGGAGAAGCCTGCGTATCGGCAGAGACCCAGCACAGCCTGAAGAGTGGGTAAGCAAAATTAAAGAAAGAGTATATGCTGATGCGTGTATCCCGCCCCAGCATCTCTGCCTTCATTGATCTGTGGTGGAGCCAGGGCAGCATCTGTCTTAGAGGATCCTGGGTGATTCTGAGGTGAACGGAGAGGAGCTCTGTAAGGTGGGTCAGGTTCCTCCCTCCCTGTGACAGCTGAGAGGCACCCTCCTCCCCTACCCTGGCTGCTCATTTAAGCACCTAAGGAGCTCTTTAAAAATACAGATACCTGGCACTGAGCCAAGCAGTTCTGATTTTATTAGGCTACAGTGGAGACTTGGGCACCAAGAACCTCTGGTGTGCACCCACGAACCCAGACAGGGGAGAGAGCCCTGACTTCTGAGACTGACCAGAACTAGCATCGGGGCTCTGCTGGGCAACTCTGAGCAAGTTAATTAACTTCTCTGAGCCTCAACCTTCTCATTCCCAACCATGGAATTGTTACCCACATTAAAGGGTTGACTGTAGCCTACATGTGTAGGGTCTTCCTCCACCCTCCTGGTACAGCAGGGGTTAAAGGGGTTAAATAACGCTCCCTTGGGCAAATTTACTATCAGTAATTAACCATGCTACCAACAAAAATTCAAATTTTATTAATTAAAGAGTGTTGCTTTAGGGATGAGAAAAAGAGGATTCCAGGGCCTGCCCATCCTGCCAGTCTTTAGTAAGTGTCAGCACCTTCTTATCTCATAAAACCCTGTTCAGGGCGCTGGCACTTCTGAATCAAATTTTAGTTCATTAAAATCTCCCTGGAACTCCCACGGGGAACTCTCTGCATATGTTTAAAGTTCTGCACGCTAGATGTTATTGTAAAGAAGTGAATGCTTTTCTGTTAGAAATAATCACATTTGTATCATAATATAAATATGCAGTGATTGAGCTCAGAAAGCGAGCCTCAGACTTGAAATCAGATCAGATGGATTCTCAATCATTGCGTATGCCTTCAGCCAATGCCCTTCACCGCTCTTGGCCTCCATTGGCTCACCTAAATTTTAGATGGAGATTCTAAAAATTGGGCTTGAAAATAGTGCTGCTGCTACAAAGGGCATTTGATTCTGCAGCTCATCTCTGATGCCGATATCTACAGGCAGAAGACGTGGTCTCAGAGTACCGCAGAGAGTCACTGCGAGGCTTTAAAAGAACCTCCTTTCCCAAAGGGCACCCTTCCATCCAACTTTCTGAACCTGCTATTGGTACTGCACTCTGCCAGATGTAGAGAAGGATGAAGATAAAATAGCTGTGGATTCTGCCTGCCAGCCCTCAAATAGATTGTGGTTGGGAGGTTCAGATAAATCATGCATGTAACTGACTCTAATGCACAGTAGAAAAGATGTCCAGCTGGGGTTAGGGCAGGCTTGCTAGAGAAGGTAGTATTTTAACTGTGCCTTAAGGAGAAGAGTTTAGGTGATGGGGCAGGAAATAGCAAGGATGCTGAGGAACCCAGGATGTGAATGGAGAGTGTATGAGTGGAGGGGGCAGGAAGAGAATCCCCAGGAAACAGAGGCGAAAGGCGAACAGGCAGTTCCTGGAGGTCTTGGATTTCTTTAGGGTGTTCCTAGAGGAGGAATGGCAACCCACTCCAGTATTCTTGCCTGCAGAATCCCAGGGACGGGGGAGCCTAGTGGGCTGCCGTCTATGGGGTCGCACAGTTGGACACGACTAAAGTGACTTAGCAGCAGCAGCAGCAGCAGAGGTGAAATTGCCAGTTGAAAGGAATGTGTACATTGCTCAAGTGGCCTATGGAAAGGGTGCTCCAATGTCCACTTCTAAGGCAGCAAGATGCCAGAAACTTTGATCTAAACATGGGGGACAAGGAGGTGCAAGGGCTGTGAGTTGGGGTGCAGGCTGTCAAGTCAGTTTATTCAATATTTTTGGATCACTGGGCTGGGTGTGGGGGTGCAGAGATAAATACACACATCACTGCCCTTAGCAGGACAGACAGACTACAGTCCAGCAGTGTGGGCTACCCCAGGGCTCCCTTGAAAGCTACAAGCAGGCTTTTGTGTGGAAGGGTGTCCTTTCTGGGATCTTCCTCTTTGAGGCACCTCGCTCACCTCCGCAGAGTTACATACATGGTTCCACCTGTTCTCATCAGGTTACCTGCTCTCCAAGGGGTGGCTCAAGGTCCCAACTGCAGTCCACTTTCTACCATGGTCCTTACCCCAGCCACCACCCTTCAGCCTTGGGGGATTTTCCAAGATGCTTGGTGACATCTGCCCAGCTCTTGCAGGTGGTTCCCTTCTCTGGGCCACAGGTAGGACAGCCACTATTGGGGGTCTCAGCTGGGGAGTCTTTGCAGTAGGCATCCAAGGCCTTAAAATATTCATACCTGTTGACCCAGCTTTTCTAAATGATCCTAAGGAACTAAGCATGAATATTTGATTTATTTACAAGATTAGGCATGAGAACATTGTTCATGAGAAAAAAAAAACAGTGGAAACAATCTAAATTTTCAACCATAGGAAATTGTTTAAATAATTTATGGCACAGTTGCACATTGCCAGCATTATAAATTACATGGTAGATGCATATTTAATAATATGAAAAGAAAGTTGAAGACAATTGAAAATATCACATTGCAAAATGGTATTACTTTATGATTCTATTTATGATAGAAAAAAGTATACACACACACACACACATCTATTAGAGAGGGAAACAACAACCCTCTCCAGTATTCTTGCCTGGGAATCCTATGGACAGAGGAGCCTGGTGGGCTACAGTCCATGGGGTCAAAAAGAGTCAGACACAACTGAACAACTGAGCACACACACATACGCATCTATAGAGACACAAAAGAGAAGAGCTGTGCATGAAAAACATAAAACGTTAGTGATTTCAGGATAGTGACTTATAAGAAATTTAAAGCATCTTCTCTGGAGGTTGTCTACAAGAATGTTCAGTACTTACATAATAAGAATAAAAGATACTCTATTTCTTTCTTTTTATTTATTTATTTGGCCACATTGCCCATGAAGAATCTTAGTAGCTGACCAGGGGCTGAACCTGTACCCCCTGCAATGGAAGATGGAGTCTTAACCATTTGCCCACCAGGGAAGTCCCAAAGATACTGTTTCTTAAAGTGACATCTTCCCAGACACAGGGCGATGGGCAGTGTCTCTCATCTGAGATATACCCAGGCAGGAGCTGGGTACTAGGGGCTGGGTGCTGGGGAACCACACTGCTTGGGAGGTGGCCTAGCCTGAGAGGATCCTCCAGACCTCCAGGTGCCCCAGGTCATGCCTCAACCATGCAGGGTGCCACACAGCAACCTCTGCTTATGCAACGTGTTGCAGGAAAAATGCTCTTGGAAGTCTGGCCCCAGCCCTGGGCAAACAAATCTGCCCACTCCTTGGCCTCATTACAGGCCATGATGGGACAAACCAGGACTCAGGCCTGGTGGTTGCATAAAAGAAGGATAGATGGATAGAGCTTCTGGTCATTGCATTCCACTCCACTGAGCAGGCATATTTGAACTTCCCCTCCCTGACTGCTCAGCCCATACAAGCCAAGAGGCTTCTTCAGGAAGACTTCCAGACTAACCCTACCATGCAATGTACCCTGAATGTCCCCTTCTCTAATTAACAGCTAACATTTGTAGAGTGGCTACCAGGTGCTTTACTTGTAACAATCTGAATACCCTGACGATAAGGTGTGAGAAGGTACTATAAGGATCTCACTACCAATGAGGAAATAGAAGCAGAGAGAAACTCATGCCCTAAAGTGGTGTCTGACTCTTGCAACGCTATAGACTGTAGCCCGCCAGGCTCCTTTGTCCATGGAATTCTCCAGGCAGGAATACTGGGGTGGGTTGCCATTTCCTTCTCCAGGGAATCTTCCCAACCCAGGGATCGAACCCAGGCCTCCTGCATTGCAGGTCTATTCTTTACCATCTGCGGCACCAGGGAAACCCCTTCCCTAATGTCACAGGCTTCTAGATCACAAGTCCAGGATTCAAACTCAGACGGTGTGACCCCAGAGCCAACCCTCAGAGATACCACACCTTATATCCTCTCTGGCAGATGACTGATGTCACAGTCATGTTTCCATGGTGATTTTGAGTTGTTCCCAGATTTTTCCTGGAAGACTGAATTCCTTCAGGGTCACTGAGAAGGTGCTGGATACGCTGTTACTATTCTAACTGCAGGAGAAGCAGGGGCAGCCTATGGAGCTAGCGTCCAGCTGCTGCCGCCATATCTACAGGTGACTGTGCAAGTCGTCTGATAAAACACCTTTAGGGACGAAATTGGGCTGGCGACTTGGGAAGCCTCAGAATGCATTAGACCTCAGTTTTCTGTAGGGTTGAAGGCTGCTTTCTGCTTCTCCACAGCATCTTCCCAAATGCCTGTTCAGCCCCGGGTACCCGGGGAGGGTCCAACTCTACACAGGATCACGGCCCGCGTCCTTCCACTCCAGTGGGGAAGCGAGATTAGGACAGAGAAAGAGCATGCAGCCCAGAGGCTGAGCCTCCTGAAGTCAGTCTCTTGGCTGCCATCTCTTTCTTCAGAGATTCCAGGCTGGATTCCAGCCCGGAGTCTGGGCAAATCAGCACAACCATATTAACAAGTTATCTCCGCATGGTGGAATTAGAGATGACTTTTTGTCATAGCTTTGCTTCTTTGCATTTTCTAATTTTCTGAAATGAACATAATTACTTGGGCAATTAAATTATTAAAGGGAGCAAAAGTCACTGCCCTTCTTCTGTTCTTCACAAGACTCTTTCCCCAGCTATCTCAAGGTGCCCTTTACTACATGTGGCTCCCTCAAAGCCCCTTCTGTCCTTCACATCAACAGATTCCCATCACTTCCCTCTTCTTCCACACCCTCCACTGAACACTAATCTACTCAAAACCTTGCAAATGACATACTGTTTCACAGGCCTGAGGCTACTGGTCCCCCAAACCCTGGTTTCATGAGAAGTCATCTTTCCTGTCTTTGAAGATGATGCCTAGAACCATGTCTCCACCTGGAATTCAGCCTCAATTAACTGCTGGACATCTGCAACCAGAGGTTCTAAACAACCACACTAGCAACATACCTTAGTCCCACTCATCGCTGCCCTCCACATGCAGACACCCCCTCAGTTTCTGCCTCTGCCAGCGTCACCATCATTGAGCTCTAGGTAGGAAAGCTTATGGAACTTTGACAGATGCTTAGTTTCTTCCCAGGAAAAAATTCAGTTAACAAGGCTGTTGTTCTTTTATTCAAAATGTCTCTTGGGTCTTTCCTGCTTCTGTCTCCTCACTCATGCTCCTGGACTATGGCTGAGGTCCGGGATGAACTCTTACTCATTTTTAAAAACATCTTTTATTTTATTATTTGCTTTGGCTGTGCTGGGTCTCCGCTGCTGCCTGGGCTTTTCTCTAGTTGCGGCGAGTAAGGGCTACTCTCTAGTCGGTGGCTTCTTTTGTCGTGGAGCGGAGGCTTCAGTAGCTGCGCATGCTGGATTCTAGAGAACAGGCTCAATAGCTGTGGTGTTCTGGCTTAGCTGCTTTGCAGCATGTGGAATCTTCCTGGATCAGGGATTGAACCTATGTCCCCGGCACTGGCAAGCATATTCTTGACCACTACGCCACCAGGGAAACCCAAATCTTACTCATTCTTGCATCTCCAGGATCTAGCATAGTCCTCAGCACACAATATACTCTCAATGTGCGCTTTCCTGGTTGAATGAATGAATAAATGGGTATAAAAGAGATCTTTTATAACTGATTTCTTTTAGTTTTTCCCTGCAATCTTTCTTATATTGCTTTGCAGTTGAATCTCCCCAAATGGTGACTTGACCATGTGAATCCCCTCTGGTGCCTTTGATGGTTCCTGTTCTCTGCAAGGTCCTTCAAAATCCAGCTCTCCTAGAGACACAGAGGTAGAGAACAAAAGAATGAATGCCAAGGGGGAAGGTGTGGGAGTGAGAAGAATTGGGAGATTGGGATGGACATGTGTACACTATCAATGCTATGTATAAGATAGATAACTAACGAGAACTGACTGCATACAGCCCAGGGAACTCTACTCAATGCTCTGCGGCGACCTAAATGGGAAAGAAATCCAAAAAAGAGGGGATTTATGTATACATATAGCTGATTCACCTTGCTCTACAGCAGAAACTAAAACAACATTGTAAAGCAACTAGACTCCAATCAAAATTAATTTTAAAAAATCCAGCCCCTCTTTCCTTTTCTTTATAAAGAATTTGCTGTCTCGCGCCCTGAGGCTCTCCTCCAGCTGTGATCCTGTGGAAGCCAGTGGACCTCGGCTGGGCTGTCTGTCTATCTATCCCGGGCACTGCTGGGCAGCCTGGCTCCTTGGCCCTGCTCTGCTTTTTCAAACTGGATTCTTCAGCTCAGCTGTCAGAGATGTGTGATCATGAAGTCTCTGTGGTGTGTAGTCAGGGTTTATTCCAGGAATGTTTATTGAGGGCCCACTATGTGCCAGACACTGCTAAAAGCATTTGCTCAAAGCTTCATTTAACCGTTTCTAGAGTCTTTACTATGTTTCAGACCCTGGGCTAGAACTGGGTAGACCCAGTCTTGACTCTCATGGAACTTACTTTCTCATGACAAAGATAAAATCATTGACAAATTAGTAATTAACTGGTTGTAGTTTTTGATTCATGCTACGGAGAAGGCAATGGCACCCCACTCCAGTACTCTTGCCTGGAAAATCCCATGGATGGAGGAGCCTGGAAGGCTGCAGTCCGTGGGGTCGCTGAGGGTCGGACATGACTGAGCGACTTCATTTTCATGCATTGGAGAAGGAAATGGCAACCCACTCCAGTATTCTTGCCTGGAGAATCCCAGGGACGGGGGAGCCTGGTGGGCTGCCGTCTATGGGGTCTCACAGAGTCGGACACAACTGAAGCAACTTAGCAGCAGCAGCAGCAGCATGTAGAAAGAAACACGGTGCTCTGACAGATGGTAACAGGGAAGACATCAGTCATTAACAGAAGTAACTCAGACCATTCATGCACCTGATAGGCATTTATGGAGCCCTCACTACGCATCAGGAGCTGTGCCAGGGGCAGGCAACAGTGAGGGGAATAAGATAGTCTTTTCCCTTAGGGAGCTCACTCCTGAGAAGCCACATACATAACAGGAGAACCAGTCCAGTCCACCCACCCACCCATTCCCGCCTTCCCACAAATATTTAACTTAGAGAAAGTGAAGTGAAGTCGCTCAGTCATGTCCGACTCTTTGCGACCCGTGGACTCTAGCCCACCAAGCTCCTCCGTCCATGGGATTCTCCAGGCAAGAATACAGGAGTGGGTTGCCATTTCCTTTTCCAACGTGAGCCTGCAGCTCGTGACTGATCTCAGCGCAAAACCACAAGGGCCATGGCAGCTGGGAACTGTGGTCTCTAATGATGCCACTTGTTGGGGCTGTCCCTTGACCACACTGAATTCCAGGCTCTCATCCATAACTTAGAGAAAAATAGCCCATTATTTGACCAAATTACCCTGTTGCTTTTTTAGTCCAATCTATAAGCTTGTATAGGTCCTCCTCATTGTGGGTTGAAAGGCACATTTCGCACAAGAGAAGGTGCCTGGGATTGCCTAAGATCAGAACAGAGATATAACCTTTCTCTGCCTTTTTCCTCCTTCAACAGGGCACCAGTAGTGACTCTGCAAAGCACAGAGCTCTGTGAGGACACCTTCAGACCCTGGCACACCCATGTGAGCCTGCAGCTCGTGACTGATCTCAGTGCAAAACCACAAGGGCCATGGCAGCTGGGAACTGTGGTCTCTAACGATGCCACTTGTTGGGGCTGTCCCTTGACCACGCTGAATTCCAGGCTCTCATCCATAACAGGGAAATAAGACCCATTTTATCTCTTTCTGTGGGTTATTGTCAATCAAGAGACCATGAAAGTGCTTTGAAAAAGAAAAAGCAATATTCAGATTCAAAGGGTTAGAAGTACCTTTTTTAACTGTGAGGGTTTTCAAGGTTCAAACAAAAAGGATTTATACGTTTTACTATTTAATAATGAAGTCAAATGTATCAGAAGTTTGATAAAACACCATAGTTGAGTATGCTGTTTAATCACTAAGTCATGTCCTACTCTTTGTGAACCCATAGACTGTAGCCCACTGGGCCCCTCTGTCCATAGGCTTTCCCAGGCAAGAATAATGGCATGGGTTGCCATTTCCTTCTCCAGGGGGTCTTCCCAACCATGGGGATTGAATCTGGGTCTCCTGCTTGGCAGGCAGATTCTTTACAACTGAGCCACCTGGGAAGTATAGCAAGCACTGTTCACTGTATTCACAAGTATTCACTGTATTTCTCCTCTTTTTCTTCTGAGCTCACAGAACCCCAGTTCCTTCAGGAAAGAACAAAGCTTCTTTTCATCTGCCTTGATCTCCCCCAGACCCAGGGGCAGACCTATGATTTGTCTTATCAGTCATGGCAATCACCTTCCATTTGGCCCGTGATGGGTTTAAGGATATTTCCCAGTTCCAGTCAATGAGAAATAAGGGAAACTGTGACTTCTTTCAGAGAAGGCAATGGCACCCCACTCCAATGTTCTTGCCTGGAAAATCCCATGGATGGAGGAGCCTGGTGGGCTGCCGTCCATGGGGTCACAGAGTCGGACACGACTGAAGCAACTTAGCAGCAGCAGCAGCAGCAGCAGTGACTTCGCTTTCCCAACTTGAAATACAATCTCAAGAGGAGAAAATCAGGGGACTTCCCTGCTGGTCCAGTGGTTAAGACTGAGCTTCCACTGCAGGGGGACACAGATTTGATCCCTGGTACAGGAACTAAGATCCCATATGCCACATTGCTTGGTGAAAAAAGAAAAAGAGAGAAAATCTTTTGCCTCTGCCCTGCCCTTTGTGAGGCCCTGGTGCCTGGAGGAGTACCTTCCATCTTCCAACCATGAAGCAATGAGCACAAGGGCACAATGGAAGAACAGAGAATCAGAAGAAACAGGATTCTTGATGATGTCCCCAAGCTACTGCAACCGTCCTCCTCCAGTTATAAGAGACAATGAAATGCCCTTAATGCTTGAGTCAGTGTTACTTGCTGCCAACTGCATATGTAAATCAGTACAATCTCTGAGGAATGTAGCTTGACAATGTATTTCTATTTTGAATGCACATACCCTTGAATTCAACAATTCTATTTATCAAGAAATATCCCACAAATATACTCACACTGTGCTCAAATAAGTACTCTTGAGTCTACTAATTAACAACATTATGTATCTAACAATATGGTTAGATTGATTATGGTGCATCTGTATAAATGAAACATACACTGACTCTAAAATGATTGGCACAACCCTGTGTATTGGTAAGAAATTGTATTCTAGATATATTAGGTGAAAGAAGTGAGATAAATAATGGTTGAAATTGGGCAATGGTACATGGACATTTGTAATGCCGTTTTTCCTTATAAGTGTATTGTGGAGATTTAAATTTTTCCAAAAAAAAAAAAAAGCAGAGGCAAGGGGCAAGAACATTAGTGTGAATAATATGATATTATTTAAATGCTCTTAAATATATTTTTAAATTTTATTTATTTATTTTTTGCTATGCTGGGTCTTCATTGCAGCATGCAAGCTTCTCACTGTGGTAGCTTCTCTTGTTTTGGAGCATAGGCTCCAGGTGCCCAGGGACTCAGTAGTTACAACACACAGGCTCTAGAGCTTGGGCTCGGGAGTCACATGGACTTTGTTGCTCCCAGCACGTGGAATCTTCCTCAACCAGGGACCGAACCTGCGTCCCTGCACTGGCAGGCGGATTCTCATCCACTGTTCCACCAAGGAAGTCCTGCACACTTTTTTTTTAAGGAAATAGATATATGAAGGACAGAAAAAGAATATCCATGAAAGGACACACCATAAACTGAGAACAACTACTTTATATCTTTGTTCCTTTTGAATTAAAAAAAAAAATACATTATTCTAACACAACGCTGTAAAGCAATTATACTTCAATAAAAACATTAAAAGTAAAAATACTTCATTATAAAATAACATATAATTATAATATAAACATAATTATATAATATAAATATATAAATAATAATATATAATACTTTATTTAAAATAATTATTAATCAACACAAAATGTAAAAAATAGGTAGATGGTGGGTAGATAGGCAGACAGGCAGTCCACACCCTCCCACTGTGGTCTCAAGTGCTACTTGGTGTTCAGGCAATAACTCTGGTCCCAATCTGATCTCTGACCCTTCAAAAGGTGATGGTAAGACAAGCAACCTGAGGCTGCCAGGGCCCCTGCCTGTGAGCTAAGTCTCTGCTTAGAACCAGGTTACAAAGATATTGTGGACAAGAAAAACATGGTCGTAGTGGATGCTACTGCCTCTATATGAAAATCAACACAAACATTTCTGGGGGGGTGGGGAGGGGATAAAAGATTTTCTTCAAAATGTAATTTCATTGTAGATACTTCTTTAAAAGAAATATTTCTTGATTTCTTTATTTGACAGTTCTGGGTCTTAGTTTCAGCATGCAGGATGTTTAGTTGCAGCATGAGAA
Source organism: Budorcas taxicolor (assembly GCF_023091745.1). Taxonomy (NCBI): domain Eukaryota; kingdom Metazoa; phylum Chordata; class Mammalia; order Artiodactyla; family Bovidae; genus Budorcas; species Budorcas taxicolor. The sequence goes on from NC_068913.1 coordinate 94,292,314, forward strand.
CTCTTAGCTGCAGCATGTGGGACCTAGTTCAGTTCCCTGACCAGGTATCGAAGCTGGAAGATTCTTTCCAGCTCACAAAATAAAGTTATTTTCCTACATCATTAAATATTATTTTATAACATAATTTTTAATGTGTGTATATTGCTGCTATGTGATTTTCAATAACTTGCTAATTTCCTATGCTGAACATTTAGTTCAGTGGCCATGCAATTATAAATCATGGTCGATGCTAACAATTTCTGACTTCACAAACATATAGTACAATATCCTTCCTTTCTTCAGTAGATGATTATTAAAAGCAAAACAACCAGGCGCAAACAAACAAAGCAATTATAAAATATCTTTAAAAAGACATTGGGCAAAATTCAAATACAGACTAGCTCATGATGTTAAAGAATTACTCTTGTGTAGTAATGGTCTTGTGATAGAGAGAGAAATGCTTCCTTATTTTTCAGAGATAAACACTGAAGTATTTAAGGATGAAACGCCATGATGTTTGTAATTTGCTTTAGAATATTTTAGCCAAAAAAATTAATGATGCAAATATGCAAAAATAGTACGTTAAACCTAAATTTGAGATTTTGTTTTAAAATGTATCTTAAAAATGAAATTCTTCGTGCAAGGCACCGGGCTATCAATGTGGGATACAGATGTGAACAAAACGGACCCCTGTGGGACTCGGCGGAGCACACAGATTTTGCCGGAGCACGTTCCCGTTAGGAAGTCTCCGATGCAACAAGACCAGTTTGAGCCTGACTTTCCTCATCCCCTCCACACCATCATCAAGGCAGGTGTGAGGCGCCCGGCCGGTCGCTCTCGCCAACCCCGGGTTTCCCCGGGGGCCCAGAGCCGTCGGGTCCCGCCGCGCAGCGGAGCTGGCTGCTCTGGCCTCAATGTCGGGGCGCCACCGCCCCCAGCCGGCTCAGAGGAACCCCTCACTGCCACCCTGTCCCAGGCGGCCGTTCCCCGAGGCCCGAGGGTCAGATCCTGGGGCCACCTCGAGGATTTCTCACACCTGCCCAGCCGCCCCCAGCTTTTCAGGCGATACCGGAGGGTGGGCGTGGGGCTCCTGGCGCATCCGAGTCCCTCCCTGGAGGCCCCGACCCACGGCCGCCCGGCCCGACGCTGCCCCGCCGCCCCGCAGGGCGGGAGCTGGCGCTGCGGGTGCGCCCCGGCCTGCCGGGCAGTTGCGCAAGTTGCGCTTCGGCGGCTATAAGAGGGGCGGGCAGGCATGGAGCCCCGGAGGGATCGAGGAATCCCGGCGCCAGCAGCGGCGAGGTAAGTGCCCGGCGCTCTCCTTTCTCCTTCTCCGCCGGTCTTTCTTGGCAGGCCACCCCGCCCAGTCCACCCGGGACCCTGGGGAAACTGAGGCGGGCGAAGGGCAGGGCGGACAGCTTGGTTCTGGATTAGGGTAACTTTGCACCAGAGTTCTAACCGGTGGGAAGGCGGCTGGGAGCCGGGGAACGCTAGCTTTGGGGTTGGGCTGTGCCTGCCCTCGGGGCAGGAATCAGCGCTCCAGGAGCCAGCCTGGGCCCCAGGAGACTGCCAGAGCCTCCAGCCCTGCCTTTGACATGCTTTGGAAATGGCCTTGAGCACACCCCTAAAGATCAGGATACCCTGCCCCCTTGTGCAGGGGACGTGCCTTGAGTTTCTGAGGACTGTGAGTTCGGAGGGTGTACAAGAAGTCTTGGTCTGCAGGTGAGAATTCAGGCATTTTCCAGCAGGGTTTCTGACTTGGAAATGCGAAGGATTGTATGAAACCCAGGCCATAGGATGGAGATGAGGAAGTAGGGGTGAGCAGAAAAACTGGGAGAACCCAAATCTCCCAAAGAAATTATGAAAGATCTCACTGCATCTGTCCTCAAAGTCATGAGAACTGCCTTCTACACTATGGATAAAATAGGGTTCCTTTGGGGCCACCAAACAGGGGATCATGGGAAACGCCTGTTAAACTTTTCCCACTGTAACCATTTCTCTAGCCAAAACTGATAAATGCACACTATTGGCAGGGGGGCCCCCCGGTGACACCTACCAGGCCTGCCTTCTCTCCTGGCTTGGTTTCAATTTCATGGGGGCTGGGTTTGCCTTCACACTCCAGTTTCTATAGCTTAAAGATGTGGCACTTTGGAAAAGTGAATTCTTAAATACAGTTCGATCCAAGTGACACTCGATGGTGACCTGGTTGTCATTTGAGAATAGCAGCCTTGGAGGGGATGGGAAGGTAGTCTGCAGGGGAGATGAGGCAGAGGGCAGGGACTGGAAGGCACCACCCCAGATGCAAGAGCTCAAAGATTCCCCACGCTGTCCTCTGTCCAGCTTCTGGTGTTTGCTCTGTAGAGCCTAAGGTGGCAGTGCAGTGGGCAGCTAGGACCAGGTGGGACAGAGGGTACCCAGTCTCTTCCCACCAGGACGGTGTGCAGAGCCATGGTTGGTTCCACTCCAATGCTCTCCTGAGCAGAAAGGTCTTGCTGATCTTTTTTCTCATGTAGGCAGAGGGAGAAGGCATGAGAAAAGCAGTGGGTGTGACTCGGTTCTTTCCTTTTCAAGCAGTTGGACATTGGGCTGAGGGGAACATTTCCATGTTGGCCAAAGGAGCATCCCTCTCATATTTTGTACATCTTATGCCCAAAATAACTCTTCTTGGTATCTGGGGGAAATATTTTCCTCCCTCTCCATTCCAGGAAATGGCTCCAAGCGCCAAGGACAGAGCCAAGGAGATTGCAATGAATTCCTGCCCGTCAGCCGCAGGCGGATGCCTCTCGCGTCTGAGTGGCCTGTGCAGGGTGTGGAGGTGACCGCTTGGGAGAACCTGAGTCCTTGTCCCCGCTCTAACCTAGATGCCACTTAGGGGGACGTGGTGGTGGTGGTCAGTGTGAGTCAGAGAGAGATTAGGGCTCCAGGGATGGGGAATCCTCATGGTGTGTGTATCCTTCAAACGCATGCCTGTAATTGAAAGGAAAACCGAGCCAATTTCTCCTGCAGTCAGTCAGTCAGTAGGCCCTATTCCCACCAGCAGTAGGAGTCCATTGGCGACAGCTCCCTCCTGGCCTGCCAGCGAGAGCCTTGGAATTCTTTGTCCACACAGTTGTCTCAGAGAAGTAGAAAGGCAGGATGTTTCGGCTTAAAAACAACATAGCTGCCGCCTGGGCCCACAGAATCCTTTGCACTTCATGTGTGACAGCAGATGTGCCTTGCTTCTCAGCAAACGGCATTTTACCGTCTTTCCTGCTCCATTCATCCATCAGCTCTCTGGAATGATCAGTGTCGATGCTGATATCTCATCCATCCCACAGAAGATTTAATTCCCATCTGTGCACACACTGAGTTTGTACTCTGGGGTACTCCAGACTGGGTGTGCCAAGGAAGAAGTGAAGAAGCCACAGGGAAGACAGGCTGGGCAGAGCAAAGACCTCTGAGAAGGGCAGGAGGCCCAGAGCACAGTAGGAGGAGCCAGGCTGATGAATGGGATCAAGACAGGGAGTATCTGGGACAACAGTTAAAATGGAACAGAAATCAGGAGGCTGAATGGGAATAGGGGCCCATGTTGTGTTAGAGGACACTTGTGCAGTGCAAGAAGCCGTGAAAAGGAGATCAGGATTCTGCAGCACTTTCTGTCTTCATTAAGAAAGCTTCTTAGGAATTCCTGCTGGGCAAAACTGAATTCTAGATGGACTTTAAAATGGGAGCAGCCTAACCTTCTAGAGGTAGGTTAACCTCATTAGATAATGAAAACCAGAGATGGGAAATATTTCATTCATTCATTCCACAAACATTCAGTGAGGACCTACTCTGTGCCAAGGCTTTGGGGGAGATGTTGAACAAGTGACATGTTCACCACTCCTGGACCCAGCAGACATCAATAATTGGTCTTGGCACCTTGTCCCTCTCATACTGGAGGGAGTGTCAGATTCCTCTCCACTCAGCACTCCAAGGAACCACTAAAAACTGATCAGAGTTGACACAGGAATTGAAACCTATTTGTTGTCCCTGATGAGATCAAATCTAAGGGTAGTTTCTGATGAACAGAAAAACTATAACCCTTGCACTCGCATTCTGGCTACCAACTAAGTAGGTTAACCTGATTTCTCAACCAGGCTCCTTCTTGCAAATAGGAGAAAATCACTCATGCTAGCTCAGTGTTTTCAACTGTATATTGCAACCAACATTTATAACCAGAATGGAGACTCTCCAGTGTGCATCACCCATAGTGAAGATGAATTTTATTTCCTGACACTTGTTTTTCTTACAGGTGTATCTATATGTCTCCTGGATGAAAAAAAAACATATATTCAGAAAGTTGAAAACTACTCAAGTGAGCAGTATATGTGAGAGTATCTCACCCTTGAGGATAAGGACAGGGCGAGCCTAGAACCAACAAGGACAGGAACCAGAAAGAAGGTCAAGAAAAACCACAAGCACTGACCTTAATCCACATGCCCCCTCCCCCAAGTGGGTGGAGGGACCCTGGTCTCTCTTAACTAATCCGTGCATGTGAGGTCAGCCGTGGCGACCCTTGAGTTTCTGAGTCTTCATCAGAGGCAAACCGGACCCCTCAGAGCATACTTTAAATTCCCGGGAGAGATGTTAACTGACCCAATCAGGACCTGGAGGAGGAAAGGGAAGAGAAAAGAGTATTCTGCTTCTCTTGCCCACTGTTGTTCATGCAAACATCACCTGCAGGATTCGTGTGTGTGTGTGTGTGTGTGTGTGTGTGTCCTGCATAGGGCAGATCCCCCAGAAGGTCCTGGCCACCCATAGAATCAAGCCCAGGACATTCTAGCTCTGCAGCCTCACACACACTACTCTTCTACCCTATTGAATTCTCTCAGACCCACCGTGGTATATCCCGACTCCACACTGTCCCCTTGGCCTGGAATGCCCTGCTTGCTTCCCACCCCCTGGGGAACTCCGGTCCTTCAGGTCTCAGTGCAAAGCTATCTCAGCTGCCCAGAGTCAGCCCTTTTCCCTGTGTTCCCCTAGCTCCAGGTTCCTTCCCTTATAACTTTCACCAGGTTGTATTAAAATGAGTTGTTTAAGCTTCTATCTGTTCCACTGGATTCTGAAGAACTCACAGCACCCAAACGTCTCTCTCTCCTTCATCATTTGTCCTTTTCTTCATCCCCAAGTCCCTTCCTACTTAGAGTTAGGGAGCAAGGAATGAAGGAAGGCTGAGAGGGAATAATGTAAGGGAACCAACAGGAAAGATTTCTACAGGGAGAGAGAAGGCATAGAATACCCGAAGCTTTCTCCTTAAAATGAATAGTAAATACCACATTCAATTCAGTTCAGTTCAGTCGCTCAGTCGTGTCTGACTGTTTGCGACCCCATGAACCGCAGCACGCCAGGCCTCCCTATCCATCACCAACTCCCAGAGTTTACCCAAACTCATGTCCATTGAGTCAGGGATGCCATCCAACCATATCATCCTCTGTCAAATACCACATTACCTGAATTTAATTTGCGCTAACAAACCAAAGATCACTGGAGTTGTTGTTCAGTTGCTTAGTTGGATCTGACTCTTTGTGACCCCATGGACTGCAGCACACCAGGCTTCCCTGTCCTTCACCATCTCCCGGAGCTTGCTCAAACCCAAGTCCATTGAGTCAGTGATGCCCTCCAACCATCTCATCCTCTGTCCTTATCTTTCCTAGCATCAAGGTGTTTTCCAATGAGTCAGCTCTTCACATCAGGTGGCCAAAGTACTGGAGTTTTCGCTTCCCCATCAGTCCTTCCAATGAATATTCAGGGTTGATTTCCTTTAGGATTGACTGGTTTGATCTCCTTGCAGTCTAAGGGACTCTGTTGGCTGGAGAAGAAGGAAGAGAGAAAGCTGTACCGGGCCCCTTGCTTACCTCTGTTACCTTCTACGGTGAGAAGGCAGAGGAGTTTGCAAAGCTCAAAGCTAGTGGCCTTTACCAGCAAATGCCTGTGACCTGGAGCTTTCCCTATTCCCCCACCACTCCCTCCACTGCTAGAACCCGGGGTAGGCCTGCCCTGGGCCCAGCTAAACTTCTAGTGTGTGTGTGTGTGTGTGTGTGTGTGTGTGTGTCTAGAGAAACACCTCCTACCTTGACATGGAGGCCCCCACTTGGTCCGCTGCATCCCCCAGGACAGGAGGGAAGGTGAGGGAGCTTACGTCTGGAGGCCACCAGCTTCTTGGGGAACCAAGAGGCAAGCTTGTCTGTGGAGAAGGGGGTGCTGCAGGGAACTGCCAAGTGGGGGAACAAGGCCTGCAGTCAACCCTGGATGAGTAGAGGGGGGACCAGTGCCCAGGACCCAGGTGAAGTCAGAGCAGGGGTCATGGCGGGGTTGATGGCAAGGTTACAGGATCCTCTTCCATTAGCCTTGAGCCTGTTTTCTGTGATTACATTTCATTTTCTAGTGCTCCCCTGGGGGTAGGGGGTGGAGCTCATTCACTGGTTTCTCTCTTTTCTTCTCCAGTGGCCCCTTGGCAGGGGATGCTGGTAGACCTGATGGGGCGTGGTCAGGTCTTAATTCAAGGAGAGGAAAGGCAGTCTGCGGCACACGTTAGCTGGCAGGGCATCTGGAGGATGCACAGAACAGAGCGGGTGGGGGGGAGCCAGCGGAGTGGAGGGGAGACCTCAGGGTGGAGAGCAAGCCTCCCCCCTCCTGAGCTGCACACACAGTCCAGCCACCCCCTACCCTCTCCCAGTAGTGCTCCCTTCCTCTCCAGGCTCAACATTTCAGCAGTTATTCTGAGAAAATGACAGCTCCTTAAACATTTAAAACTTCTAGAGGGAAAAGGCTTTGCAGCCCAGGCAGATGGCTGACACCTGCCTTCTCCCCTCACGACTCCTCCCGCCTCCGCTCTTTACTCACTCTCGTCAGTGGCTCCAGCCAGCACTCCTGGGTCTGTGTCTGCAGCGCCTCCTCCCCTTTTTTTCCCTGAACTGAGACCCACCCCCCCCCCCCAAGTTCCAGCTGTCAGCAGGACAGGCCCATCTGAGGTCCCACCAGTACTAGCGAATCAGCATGAATGCTTGTTCATCAAACCTCTCCTCATGCCTTTCCCAATTTCCAGCTGTCTCCTTCTTGTCACCTGGGCTGCAAGCCTAAGCCTGGAAGTGATCAGAGCACCTCACTTCCACAGAAAGAAGCCTGGCCTCCCTGTCTGGCACTCACAGCTCCACCCCTCCCATCACATCTCCCATGCCAGCCGGGAGCCACCGTTTTCTGAGCCCTCTGCTGGGGCTTCCCCTCTCCTCCACCTTCACAGACCCAATCCCACTCGTCCATTCTCAGTGTGTGCTAGTCGCTCAGTCTGTCTGACTCTTTGTGACCCATGGACTGTAGCCTGCCAGGCTCCTCTATCCATGGAATTCTCCAGGCAAGAATACTGGAGTGGGTTGCCATTCCCTTCTCTAGGGGATCTTCCCGATCCAGGGATTGAACACAGGTCTCCTGCATTGCAGGCGGATTCTTTACCGTCTGAGCCACCAGGGAAGCCCCCACATTCTCAAGGCCCTTATTAAATGCCACCTCCTCCAAGATGCTTCCTCCATTCCCTCACTAGAATTAACAGTGACAACGGCTAACATGTATTGGGATTGACCATGTGCCAGGCACAGAGCAAGCATTCTCCATCACATAACAGCCACAGGTAGGAATTATGATTTGTTTCATCCCCATTTTACAGCTAAGCAAACGGAGTCTCCAAGAGACCAGCAAACTTTCCCAAGGCCCTGTGCTCCAACTGAAACATAGAGCTCATAGTTTTACTCATGAGTCCCTCCCTTGAGTTATTCAAGGCATTTTATTTCTTTAAACATTCTTCCTTGCATTGTATTGACAGTTAATTAGGTAAATTCTGAAACCTGTTGTTGAAGAGCACAACAGTTTTGTTCTTTACTTTTATTTTTAACAAATAACATATGTAAGTAGTTGACAATGCTGAATACTGTGGTGTACTACCTGGGCTTCCTGGGAAAACCACCAGTTCAGCCCCAACCATCCCCACTCCTAATCCCACTTTCCTGTGGTTACATGTCTCTTTCATCTCTGCCTCTGGCCCACAGTGGGCCATCCATACATGCTAGATGTCAATCATCAAACAGATGTTGAGTAACTGTTATGCTTCCAATAGTCATGTATGCATTGAGAGCTGGACCATAAAGGAGACTGAACACTGAAGAACTGATGCTTTTGAACTGTGGTCCTGGAGAAGACTCTTTAGAGTTCCTTGGACAGCAAGGAGATCCAACCAGTCAATCCTAAAGGAAATCAACCTTGACTATTTATTGAAAAGACTGATGTTGAAGCTGAAGCTCCAATAATTTGGCCACACGACGAAAACAATCGACTCATTGGAAAAGACTGATGCTGGGAAAGATTGAAGGCAAAAGGAGAAGGAGGAGACAGAGGATGAGGTGGTTGGATGACAACACTGATTCAACGGACGTGAATTTGAGCAAACTCTGGGAGATAGTGAGGGATGGGAAGCCTGGCCTGCAGCAGTCCATGGGGGCTCAAAGAGTCGGGCACGACTCAGTGGCTGAACAACAACAGCAAAACTACTGTGTGTCCAGCGCTGTGCTCAGTGAAGTTGTCATTGCTGTCCTGCTCTAACCAGCCATTCCCCACGAACTGAAAATCTCAGGCCATGGCCAGGCCCCACCCTGGTAGAGAAGCTGAAGTGAACCAAAAAAGACTCAATGTCTGATCAAGTCTGATGTCTGTGTCCAGGTGAATAAATTCATTAGCATTAAGTTTGGCCACGTTTAGCCGTGATCCAAAATAACAGTGGTTTCACCAAGACAGAGGCGATGTCTCTCACACACTCAGCACAAGTCCAGGGATAGGTGGTCCACGCCAGTGCATCATCTCAGCTCCAGGAAGTGCTCAGGGACCTGGCCACCTCCAGCTGCCTACGTCACCATTCACACAGTGAGGCCATCATCCTTATGATTCGAGAGGCACGAGAACGCAGGACGTACATGTGTGCTAAGTGGATTCAATTGTGTCTGACTTTTTGCAGCCCAGTGGACTGTAGCCTGCCAGGCTCCTCTGTCCATAGGGTTCTCCAGGCAAGAATACTGCATGGGGTGTGATGCCCTCCTCCAGGAGACCTTTCTGACCCAGGGGTCGAGCCCTCATCTCTCACATCTCCAGCATTGGCAGGCAGGCTCTTTACCACTAGTGCCACCTAAGAAGCCCAGGAGCACAGACTACCGCATCCGTAATTCAGGCATCAGGATGGAGGAGGGGACAGGAAAGGGAGGAGCAAAGGCACAGGGCGCGAGAACTGCCACATGGCACTTCTGCTTGTGTTCAGTTGGCCAGAATCAGCAGCTGGGAAATAAAGTATTTATTCTGAATGGCCACCTCTCTAAACTTGGATGTTCTGTTAATTCGGAAGAAGGGAGTAGATCCTGGAGACAAGTCACCAGCTCTAGCAAAAGGGTTAGATGTGTAGATAGGACTTCTCTGGTAGTCCAGTGGTTAAGACTCCATGCTTCCAATGCAATGGACACAGGTTTGATCCCTTGTCGGGGAACTAAGATCCCATGTGCCTCAAAGTGCAGCAAAAAAAAAAAAAAATTTTTAATTAAAAGGGTTAGATGTGTTGATGTGTGTATGTGCACACCCGAGTATGATGTGTTATACACGTAAGCAAGTGGTTTCATGTTGTGTGTGTGGGTGGACTGGGGTCTCCTCATCACTTTGATCTCAGATGGGCGTGTTACGCATTCTCTCTGCAGCACCCCCAGGGAACTCCCCTAACCCTGGCCTCTTCTCTTAGGCAGGCTTACTCAGCAGCAGCTTCTCAATTCCACATCTCAAGGAACTGTGATTTATTTTCAGTGCCCACTGAAGCGTATTGTCCATGGTGATCGAGGGGGCTAGTAAAACTGTTTTTCCACTCAGGTATTATAAGGTGGCCATGACGTACGAGTGATTATGATCAGAATTAATCTGGTAATAAATTCTCTCGGGAAGGAGGGTGTCATTAATATGTAAATCCTAGAAAAGGTTACCACTCAATTTTGTGCCTCAGGGGGAGGACCCCGAAATACCAGGCACCCTCTTGAAATGCCCAGGGAAGGCAAGGGGCCAAAGGCTAGATTCAGGGTTGGCTACAGGTAGTGTTGCCAAAGCATTTCAAGTTCTGCCAAGTAATTACACAATTCAACAAAAAAGCTGACATTTCCCCCCTGTCCCCCACCCCCATCCTCCACCTACACCCTTACACACACACACATACACACAGCAGACAGGGACTTTACAGGTGCTTTTCAATTACCCTTTGAGCCAAGTGATGTTATTTGTTCCATTTCACTGATGGGAACTGATGATTTAGGGAATTAAATCTTGCCCCGAGATACTCGGTGAATAAGGGCGGAGCCCACTAATGCAGCTTTGGTGTCTAACCACTGTCTTCCACTTTTGCTAGGGTTTCCTGGGCTCATGCTGAGGGATTAGCACTATTTAATTCCATTCCTTAAGCATTTGGTGGAAATGTTTACTCAGAGAATGAGGAGTTAATAGAGGTAGTATTGAATTTTTAGGAGCCAAAACAAGCACAAAACCATTTGAAGTACCCTCTCTCAAATTACTTATATATTTCATACATGAAATAGTTATGGGGTACAATCTCTTAGCTTCATCCTAGAATAGGGCAGGGTGTTTGTTCCCAAGTGCCACGAACCCAGGAGCTGCCCTTGGACAGACATCAGGGTGGCTTATAATTTGGGCTTTTCTCCAGGCTTCCCTTAAAGCCTGGAGAAACTGGTGGGGTGGGGTAGAAAGTGTTCCAGCTTTTCTGGGTGTGGCACCTTTGGCTATGAATCCTAGCTTCGCAGCTTACTTGTTTGACTTTGGACAAGTTAGCATGTTTTCTTGGGTTTCATGTTTCCCCGTTGATAAAATTCAGATTTTAAAAACCGCATACTTTTGATCAAGCATTATACTATAGAAATAGACTGCTTCTTTCTTGTTTTGAATTAATGATTTAGTTTTGGTTGCGCTAGATCTTCGTTGCTATGTGTGAGCTTTCTCTAGCTGCGGAGCGCCAGGGCGACTTCGATGCGTGGGCTTCAGTAGTTGCAGCACCTGGGCTCAGTAGCTGTGACTTGAGGGCTCTAGAGCGCAGGCTCAGGAGTTCTGGCTCGTGGGCTTAGCTGCTCCACCACATGTGGAATCTTCCCAGACCAGGAAGCCAACCTGTGTCTCCTGCATTGACTGGTAGATTCTCATCCACTGTACCACCAAGAAAGTTCCAAAGCTTAGTTATCTTCTTTTCTTGCTTGTGGGATATTAGTTCCCCAACCAGGGATTTAACCTGGGCCACCATGGTGAAAGCACCAAGTTCTAACCACTGTACCACCAGGGAATCCCCAAGACTGCTTACTTCTATTATAGTGTCAGAATATGAATTATACTAATATTGCCACCTATGGACAGAAAATACATTACCTGTTTTCAATCAAGACCCAGATGAAGCAGAACACAAAAAGCGGAGATGAATTTCTCTGTCATCTCCAAAACCTTCATGTTAATACTTAATACCCATGATCATTCTTTCAGGCTCATCCACACATACTTAGCATGGATCACTGGCCACAGACTTGCAGGCATTTAACTTGATTACCTTTTGCCTCATGTATCTCTTTAAAACTTCACAGCTTAATCAAGGATCCGCACATTGTGAGTGTTAGAATTCACGGTTCCATGACTTCGGAAGTGTCAGGCATCCTGAGTGAACACGGTGGGCTGAGCATGTGCTCTCTCTGGCCTTCAGGTCTTCACACCAGCTGCTCTCTTGGCCACTTACCGCAACCACTTGATACTCTTCCGAAACCCTCCTTGGCCTTCAATACCCAGCTCAGGCGACGCCTCTTCCCCGGGAGCCCACTTTGCAATCCTGCGATATCTTGTCCTTCTTGCAGAGCTCTTTCTTAAAAAAAATATATATATATATATAATTTATTCTTAATTGAAGGATAATTGCTTTACAATATTGTGTTGGTTTCAGCCATACTTGCAGAGCTCTTTCCTCCTGTATTGTTATGGCCTGTTTACTATCTTCCCTATTAAACTGGAAACACTTTGAGAGTAAAAAACATCCGTTGTTCACTGTGGCATCCTTGGTGCCCAGCACTGCGGCTGACATGATCAGACCTTCTGTAAGTGGCTGTTGGAGTCAGGCTCCCAATGGGAGAGAAAGGAAGTAATAAAGCCAGTAGTAAATGCCATCACGGAGGTATCGGCGTGCTGCTGTGAGAGAGTAATGAAGAGGACAGTCACACAATCTCTAATAATAGGGTAGTAATAGAGAACCTTTCACAACTCCTTTAAAGCTCTTTCACGCGCATTATCTAATTTGATCCTCATAAAACCCTGGAGATAGGTACATTGCAGGGGATACAGGGGGAGTTTTTAGCGGTTATGGGATATGCCTGAAGTCGTGCAGCTATTAAATGTCTGGATTCAAACCAGACCTTAAAAGCCCGCCGTCCATCCGCTCATGCCCTGGCTCACTGCTGTGTGGTCTACAGCACACCTCACTGTGGTTTTCTTGATTCCACCGCACCTCTCTCCAGGGGAATGCATTTCATTACTGTTATCTCTAGACAGTGAATTATCTTTGAGGAGATGATAGCCACGGCAGACAGCAAATCTCATTGTTATCCGCATCCAAAGACGTGGATGTGGGTGGTAATGGAGCACATGGGTGTTCTCGGAGAGCTGGCGATGTGCCATGTGTGGTTTCTTCTGTTTTCAGGCCCCAGAAGCCCATCCCGGGAAGGAAAATGCGCTGTGGACCCCTGTACCGATTCCTGTGGCTTTGGCCCTATCTCTCCTACGTGGAGGCTGTGCCCATCCGCAAGGTCCAGGATGACACCAAAACCCTCATCAAGACGATTGTCACCAGGATCAATGACATCTCACACACGGTAGGGAAGGACTGGAAGATGAGGTAGAACCGTGGCCATCCCATGGGGGACCCCAGAGGTTGGCGGAGGAGGCTGTGCAGCCTTGCACAGGGCCCCAGCGGCCTGGACGCCCCCACTAGCGTACAGACAGCTCCTCTCCTCATCCACTTCCCTTGCCTCCCACCTTCTCACTCTCCTCCCTCTCAGACCGGAATCCTAGTGCCCAGGCCCAGAGGGAGTCACAAAGGTCCCGGTGTCCCCTTGGCAGGTGGCCAGAACCCCAGCAGCGCTCCCTCTGGGCCTCCATCTCATTTCTAGAATGTTTTAGTCATTAGGCATTCTTCCCGGCTGGTAGCTGAGCTCCAACCCTGCGAAGCTTCTCCTCATCACTGCCAGCCTTGCCCATCAAGCCCTCTTCAGATACAACCCTCTGTGTTTTTGCAAACAGTTATCAGTGTCTCTTGGGGCATTTTTTCTGAGGTCCACAAGCTCAGACCTGCAACCACAGATGACGTCTGTATTTAGAATGAGGGAGATGAAGTGTGACTTCTCACCCTTCTGTTCTCTGTCTGTAAAGTCTTAAGCCAGTCAGCTTCCACAAGGTCTTTAAACTCCAGTTTCCTCATCTAGAAAATGAAAGTGGGAAAGTGTTAGTTGCTGTCATGTCCAACTCTTTGAGATTCCATGAACTGTAGTCTACCAGGCTCCTCTGTCCATGAAATTCTTCAGGCAAGAATACTGGAGTGGCTTGTCATTTCCTTCTCCCAACGAGATCTTCCCAACCCAGGGAATGAACCCAGGTCTTCTGCATTGCAGGCGGGTTCTTTACCATCTGAGCCACCAGGGAAACCCGTAAGACCTTGTGAAGACTATTAAGATAGTCATCTAGACAACAGGACTGTCTTAATAGTCTTCATAAGGTCTTCATGAGACTAAATTAGATAAAGCAAGTGACCCTCCCTGCATACCCTTGCAGAACCAGAACTGTGTATGCCCTTTTCAAGGTTTTCAGTCATAACTTTTGATAGCCTCCCACCTTAAAAGCCAACTTGCTCACCTGCATGGAGCAATCTGGAGACTTCCACATCTCCTGACCACTCTATATTTCTAACAGTGGCTTTGGGCAGCCAGGGAGCAGTTAGGTGGCCAGAAGCAGGGACAGATCAGAAATAGACAGCGTCTGCATTTCCTAGAGAAAAGCCCTTAAATTCCTTGCTTTCAAAACAGTCTTTCAACAAGCTGTACACAGTAGACCCAGAGGGGTCGCACAGAGTCAGACACGACTGAAGCGACTTAGCAGCAGCAGCAGCCCCAACCTGTGTGGTGCCGGGATTGATTGCTGTGGGTGGCGGGGGAAGGGAGAGCCTCTCCTGGTAACCAGGGTTACTTGAGCAGAGAGCAGTGAGCTGGGGCATCGCTGGGGTAATGGCCTGAATCCCTTAGGGAGTGAGACTTCCTGGAGAATCTGACTGTGAGGGAGGAGTCTGCTTGGGGTGGAAGAGCTGGGGATGGGGAATGTATGGAAAACCTCAATCCCTGGGAAGAAACTCAAGCAGGAAATAGGGAGTCATGGCTTGTTCTATAGCAGAGTCATTTGGAAAAGGGAACAGCCTGCAAAGGCTGGTCTGGAAGCAAAGGGCAGGGTGGTTTGGGAAGGGCAGAAAGATAGGAGCCCAGGACACCAGCTTGGAAGAATGGCAGCCACATGGGCACAAGAAGTAAGGGTCCAGGGAGGATGGTGTGGAAGCAGGGGGGAGGAAGCACCTCTACACTCGAGGGAAAGGCGGAGTTGGGGGAGCTCTGAGGAGCTGCCCTCTCTCCCACTGAGCTCTTGCTGTCCCCTTCCTCCTTCATAGCAGTCCGTCTCCTCCAAACAGAGGGTCACTGGTTTGGACTTCATCCCTGGGCTCCACCCTCTCCTGAGTTTGTCCAAGATGGACCAGACATTGGCAGTCTACCAACAGATCCTCACCAGTCTGCCTTCCAGAAATGTGATCCAAATATCTAATGACCTGGAGAACCTCCGGGACCTTCTCCACCTGCTGGCTGCCTCCAAGAGCTGCCCCTTGCCGCAGGTCAGGGCCCTGGAGAGCTTGGAGAGCCTGGGCGTCGTCCTGGAAGCCTCCCTCTACTCCACCGAGGTGGTGGCCCTGAGCCGGCTACAGGGGTCTCTACAGGACATGTTGCGGCAGCTGGACCTCAGCCCTGGGTGCTGAAGCCTTGAAGGCCTCTCTTCCCAAAGTCCAGGGAAGAAACCTGAGCTTCTGGCTGTCTGCAGAAGAGAGCCTATGTGGGCATCCTTTATGCAGGCCAGCAGGCCATTTCTCTCTTGCTCCTCTCAGCTGCTCTTCCGAAGGCAGAAAACTGTGAGGCAGGAAACCAAAGATATAAATACAGGTTCCATGCCCACCAGGAAGGGGGGCCCATCCAGCAAACAGTAGACCGGAGCTGGGATTTTCACAGCAGTCTTCCTCCCTGTTCCAGCTCCGTCTCACTGCATGCTTCAGCATGACCTGGGATGATTTCAGAGCCTTTGGACCATCAAGCAAGATTCCCTCTGAGAATCCAGGGAGCATCATGAAGGCTACGGGCACATACAGCTGGATATTCCCACACAACACATGATGGAAGCATTTATTTATTAATTATGCATTTTATTCTGAATGGATTTGAAGCAAGACACCAGCTTTTCCAGGCTCTTTGGGGTCAGCTGGGGTGAGGGATGCTACTGGGGTGCCCATCGACAGGCCTCGCCGAGGCAAACCCATTTTGAGTGACTTGAGGGCTCTCAAGTTTGTTCTCCAGGGACTGGCTTTGTTTCTACTGTGACTGACTTTAAATTACAGTGTTTGCAATGGCATTGCTCTGAATGGATCTCGAAGGACCAAGTTATTTTAAAAAGAAGAAGAATTTTGTCAAGTATAATATATCGCTGGGTATACCCAGAGGTGGGAAATGTGTTGATGGAAGGGGGGGGTGATCCAGAATGTGTTTTCTGAATAACATTTGTGTGATGGACTCTTTGGATGGGGTGAGTCATCTTCTCATCTTTGTGGTTTTCATGAAGAGGAGATGACTCCTTCGGGGGGGATTGTGGGGGTTTGCTAACCATCCATGGATCGAGTGGTGGGGGTACTGAAGCTGAAGGCCATTGGGGTAGTGGTGAGCTCTGGCCTTCTCTGACTGTTAGAGAGTGGCCTTGCTCATCAGGAAGTGAGGACCCCACACTGGAGATGGTGATCCCCAGAGCAGGGGTCCTTGGTGTGAATGGTCTGGGTTGACCCCACGTTGTGTTGATAACATGGTCGTGACCTTCTTTGGGATTTGCATGCTCACCCAAAGCAAGGTCATGCTTCCCATCCATTTGGGAAGGATTTTTATTCCAGTGGGATGGGGAACTATTCCAGCGTGGGCTTCAGTGGATGGTCCCTTGACCTGGGTCAGCAATGGGTCAGTTGAGGCCCAACACCCCAGGACCAGCCCCCAGGAGCCTCCTTCTCACTAGTGGTCATGTGCAGTAGAACAAAGGAGGAGGCTTGGATTTCCCACCATCCTGCCATTGTGATGCAGCCATCACACGACAGGAGGTGGATCAGTCCAAGGAAATTGGAATCTAAGCAACCAATTTTAAGACTGAGCACCTACTTGTGCTCAGCCCCAACTGGTGCTATGGGCTGAGAAGCTCACCAAATAAATATTAAAATGCAAGCCCTGCCCTCAGGGACCTTGCATTCCAGATGGTAGAATCCCACTCACCAGCATGCAAAGGCTGCCGTTTCACCATGGCAACTGAGCAGCTGAGACAGCGCAGTCCTCAGCAGGTGGGAAATGCTGAGCTGTGGAGGGCAGTGCCCAGGGGCCTACAGGCTAACTGTGCTTGCACTTGGTAGCATTTTTACTTTTCAGGGCACGTCAGCATCTATTACTGTGATGCCACATCCCTTTGAAGCGGGATAGCTAAGAATTTAATAAGAAGAAAATACCTAAGACCATATCAGCAGACAGGGGGCAAAACCAAGACTAGAATCCCGGTCCTCTGACCTCCAGAGTGCCCCTTGAGCCAGGTGGTAGTCTCTGGAGATGTGAACAAAGTAGGGCAGGGAGGGCAGGAGTGTTGCAGGAAGGGCAGGAGTGTTGCAGGAAGAGAGGAGTTCTGAGGCCAATTTTGCAGGTGGTGAGGGAAGTGAATTGCCTGGAGGGAGAAGGCTGTTTTGTTTGAAGCTTTGGTCTGAGACACCGAGGGGAGGTGATAGAGTGAGTAGCTAGTTACAAAGAAAGGCAGAGAAAGGAAAGATGGGAGGGAAGGGTTATGTTGAAGAGGACTTCAGGGGCAAAGATGTTTGCTACTGAAAGAGATAAGGGTGAAAGTTCTAGAACGAGACTCATGTGATGGACAGAGTCAGACCTGCTCGAGAAGATATGTCCTGATGATCACAGCCCAGTCAGGCCAGGAAGTTTTAAGCCTTTTGCTCACAAAGCCTGGCATGGCACTAGGGCTCATTCCCGGAGTATGAAACTTCCAAAATGTAAATGATTGTGTTTTTCTGTAACTTAAAACAATTTTTTTTGTTCCAAAAAGTCCAAATAAATGACCTTTGCCCCTTGGTCCTTGTTTTTGGTCGTCCGCTGTGGAGGGGCTCCAGAAGGGCTGCCTGTGTGTGACAGGGCACCGCCTGGCTGGCCCCAGTCCATCCCTGGGATCAGCTCTGCCGGGGCTTGGCCACAGCCGGCCACCAGTTATTCAGGCTAAAGGATTCCCCCAAAGCCCAGAGCACTTGCTGCACCAGAGGCTATACAGATCAGCCTTGAGAAAAACCAAGCAGCCAACTATTCCAGAAACAAAAACTGAGAAAGGAGCAACCGCAACAAAACCATACATAAAAATATGTGGCCCAGTAACAGAGCAGGTGCACAGACTGGAAGAGACCGGACTGGTCTTGTCCAGGACACAGAGCACAAACACTCAGCTCTGTGGTGCAGTTTGCACTTGAGAGTTTCAAAACTCAAGCCCCGGGGAGGACCCAGAGGGCTGGCCCCTCAAAGGCAGTCACTTCCACAGGTGAAAAATTGCTCCTCCCAAAATTGCTGATTTCTCTGGAGAGTTTAATGAGATAATGACCTAGCAGAGTGTCGGCCTTAAAACAGATTTAAGTGAATTTTCTTCTCTTCACATCACAATTAGCTGCTGCTGCTGCTGCTAAGTCACTTCAGTCGTGTTCAACTCTGCGACTCCATAGACGGCAGCCCACCAGGTTCCTCCGTCCCTGGAATTCTCCAGGCAAGAATACTGGAGTGGGTTAGCAGCGGGCTTTAAATGTCAGTGATCCAGGCCCAGGGAACACACCTGTGCAAACCCACCTCCACTAGCTTGGATGGAGGCGGCAGGGGGGAGCAAAGCTCCTGAGGTGGGGGAGACTACAGAAGTGGGGCAGTCCGATGTGGCTAGAGCCTAAGTGGGCTGCTTGGCAGCTTGGGGAAGTGTCTGGCCTCTCCTCGTTAGACTGGAAAAGAGTCCTTTAGCTGGGAATGACAGAAACCCTAAGGCAAACCAACTTAAACAAAAAAGAAATTTTTCGGCCCACATTGCTGAGAAGTTCAGACCTCAGTCCATCTCTTACAACACTTTCCTCAGGGACCTGGAAGGTGCTATACCATGATCCATGCCCCTCCCCTCCTGCCTGAGGGGCTGGGGAAATGCAAATGCAGCCTGAGAAGTCCGCCCACCTCCAGCCAGCAGCTGGGGAAGCCAGCCCACAGCAGCAAGGGTCTCCGGGCAGAGGCCTGGGGATGACACTCCCTCCTCTGTGAAGTGACTCCCAGGGTCAGAGAAGAAAGGCCTGTTCTTCAAGCTGTCCTTTCAGAACGTTCTCCCTCCTTAGGCATTCTCTCATGCTCCCCTGAGGCAGCAGCTCATATCTGCCAAACAGCTGGCAGAGTCTGGGAGCAGTGTCTGGTGGCCGTGTTCAATCTCCAAAGGCAAGACTTTGGCTGAGTCTAGTGACAAAAACCTGTGAGCAACCCAGGAGGGCCTTCTGAAGACCCCGACCCAGAAACTTTCTGCACAACAGCACACAACCAAAAAAAAAATCACACCCTATTTTTCCAAAAGGAATTTTGAGCAATTTATTCCAGGCTTTTAACAGCAGGGTCTGAGTCTAGTGACATCTGACCACACAAATCCATCTGGGTTAAGTTCACCAGTGGGGTGCTTAACCCTTAGGCAATCTACTTAACATCTCTTGCATGCACGCTAGTCACTTCAGTCATGTCCGACTCTTTGTGACCCTATGAACTGTAGCCCGCCAGGCTCCTCTGTCCATGGGGTTCTCCAGGCAAGAATATTGGGGTGGGTTGCCGTGCCCTCCTCCAAGGGATCTTCCTGACCCAGGGATCGAACCCACATCTCTCATGTCTCCGGTGCTGGTAGGTGGGTTCTTTACCACTAGCGCTACCTGGGAAGCCCTAACCTCTCTTAGCCTCAGCCTCAGTTAATCATCTGTACAATGGGAGCATAATAACACTGTCTGCACTGAGTGAAGCTATTACCCCAATGACTGCTCCACAAAGAGCACTCAGTAAATTACATTGCTGTCATTAGTGTTAATGAGTCAGGGCAGAAAAAGGAATGAGAACGGCTGTAACAGACACGGTGGATGCCCTCAGGCCACTTCTGAGTTCAATGCAGCCATGTGTGCAGCTGCAGAGCCCCTCCCACATCACTCCACGGTGAAGCCTTAGTTAGCTTTCTCAGCTCACATGGGTCAGCCTGAAAGTGAAAGAGAGTGAAGACCTCAGAAAAGCAAGCCACAACCAGTAGGGTGTGGGGGCCAGCCTCCTATGGTTGGCAGAAGCAATTCTGAACTACCTTCTACCTGGATTGAGCCCCTGGTGCTCACACCAGTCACCACATCAATAAAGCACTCTCAATACCTTTTCCTCCTTCTGCATCTCAGTCCCTCCCCCCTTACTCTTGCTTCCAAAATACATTAATACACCTCCTGCACCAAGAACTCAGGCGCTGCTTTTGGAAGATCTCAAAGTAAGAAAACTGTGGAAAGAATGGAATGGATTCAGATCCTGGGAGAACTGGGAAGCAAGGTTCTGGAGAGGTGCAGGAATTACCCATCCGCACCCAGGGAACACTGGGTCACCCCGAGGAACAAGGCTAAGTGAGAGGGCCTCAGGAAGAGGGGAATCCACCTCAGGAAAGCTTGACTTGAGAGAGTATGGACGGGAAGGGGAATCCATTAAGAGGGAAGGATTACAAGATTAAGAAAGAAGGAAGGCAGGGAGGGGAGGAGAGGAATGAAAAGAGGAGAAATGCATAAAGTTAAGTATCACCTGTCTTAGCGTGTCCAGGATGCTATGACTAAGTACCATAGTCTGGGTTTCCCAGATGGCTCAGTGGTAAAGAACCCACCTGCCAATGCAGGAGATGCAGGTTCAATCCCTAGGGTGGAAAGATCCCCTGGAGAAGGAAGTGGCAACCCACTCCAGTATTTTTGCCTGGGAAATCCCATGGACCAAGGAGCCTTGCAGGCTTCAGTCCATGGGGTTGCAAAAGACACAACTCAGCAACGAAGCAACAACATAGTCTGGGCGGCTTGTAAATAACAGAAATTTATTTCGCACAGTTCTGGAAGCTAGAAGTTCAAGACCAAGGTGCCAGCAGATTTTGTGTCTGGTGAGAGCCCCCTTCCTGGTTCATAGACCACATCTTTCACTGTGTCCTTACGTGGCAGAAGGGTCTAGGGGTTCTCTGAATTCTCTTTAATAAGGACACTAACCCCGTTGATGAGGACTCCACCCTCATGACCTAATCATCAGGCAAAGACCCCAGCTTTTAATACCATCACATGGCATTAGGATTTAACATATGAATGTGGGGGAGGGGGGACACAGACATTCAACCCATGGCATCACCTTATGATAACTGACTGCAGAGACAATCAGGCCAAATCAAAGGAGTCTCAATTGTTGAATATTTTCTGTGTAAAATGTCTTCTTACAAAAATAGGACTTAATATTGGCATTTCTTCCTTCCACCGAACTCTCACAGCCTCTTTGCTCCTATACACTAGCTCACAGGGAATCATTTTTGATGGCTTTCACAGCCACATCCCACTCTGAGTAGTGAGCTTCTGAGGGCCGCTCACCTCGCTCAGTGCCTGGCTATAGCGTCTGGCACAATGCAGGCATCCCTTTCCTGCTTGGTGACCAAAGAAATTGAGGTTCTTATATATTAAGCCCATTATTTACATGTAAACCAATTCTGCAAAAAACCTGAAGACAGTCCTAGCCGTTAAATTAGAATTTTCATTAGAATTCTGCTCACTCTGAATTTGCTCAGCAAACTTCTTTTTGAGTTCAAAGATAGAGATCCAAACCAACTGTGAAAGACTGCTTTGAGGCAATGGACAGAAATCTGACTGCGGATTCTGTTGTAGATGATGACAAGGAATTCTTATGAATTTTCTTAGCTCTGATGATGGCATGGTGATTAATTATTTTTTAAAGTTTTCTTATTCATTAGAGAGTCAAACTGAAGTAGTTTAAGGTGAAATACAGTGATACCTGGGATTTATTTTAAAATACTTCAGGAAGAAATATATCCTTTTATTTATTATGTATATATATGCATATATAAATATAGTATGTATATACATATACATGGAGTTAAATAAGCAAGATGAGTTGTAATATATTATGTACATACATATGTACAGTATGTATAAATATACATATGAAGTTGAATAAATAAGATCAGCACAATGTTTGATCGTTGTTAAAGCTGGGTGGTATGTACATAAGAGTTCATTATACCAGGTCCTCTACTTTGGGGTAAAACTTCCAGAATAAATATTTGCAGGGGAAGGGTCGCTTGGCCCAGCCCCTCCACTGCCTGGGCATCTGCATTCTTGGAAGGAAGGAGGTGGTGGAGGGAGGAGGGAGAGTGAGGATGCTACGTGGAGCCGAGCTGCATTTCACGTCACATTTGATGTCACCGCTTGGCAGATGTCCCAGGGCCTGGGGGGAATGGTAGACTGTCAGAGCAGGTGTGAAACACTGAACTAAAACAGACATTTAGCAAATCAAACAAGGAGAAAGTGGTTAAGAGCCAGCTGAAGATGCTGGCAAGGCAAGTTCTGATGCTGGTTTTAAAAAAGGAAAAAGAGCAGAAATCAGGGCTGTGAGCTCTGCCCCCTCCTTGCTGGGCCCCAGGGTACCTGAGGAAGCCATGAGCCTTCCCTTCCCCTCCCCTAGGAAAATCATGGTCCTCCCTCTGTTGAGTTACTCCTCCATATTAAACATACTGTATAGAGAGAAGCCCCCAGCCCATTTGTGAAGGAAAACAGGATTCTTGTCTCTTTCCCAATTAAGTTATCATTAAAAAAAAAAATTCACCTGGAGAAGGAAATGGCATCCCACTCCAGTATCCTTGCCTGGGAAATCCCATGGACAGAGGAGCCTGGAGGGCTATAGTCCATGGTGTCGCAAAGAATCGGACACAACTGAGTGAGTAAACCACCAGCACAGAGATTCAGACATTTTGGCACTTCATATAAGCCAACTGAGGGGTCACTTATGTAGAACGATTCAAGAAAGCTAATGAATAACCTCTTGTTCGAAACAAACAATTGAATCAGTGAAAGTCGCTCAGTTGTGTCCGACTCTTTGCGACCCCATGGACTGTACAGTCTGTGGAATTCTCCAGGCCAGAATACCGGAGTGGATAGCCTTTCCCTCCTCCAGGGGATCTTTCCAACCCAGGGATCAAACCGAGGTCTCCCACATTGTAGGTGAATTCTTTACCAGTTGAGAAAAAACAAACAAACAAAAAGATTCTTCATCCCAACCTTCAGAACCTTGTCCCAAGGGCTCTGCATCAGGTCACAGCCCAAGGAAGCTCATCCCTTTTCCTTTGGACCTGTACTCTGCCCCGGTGCACTGCTCACCCCACAACACACACCCACACCTTCCGTATAAGCTTCAGGAGATTCAGGGAGTGCAGAGCAGGGCAGGCCTTGTTTGGAAGGTGTGTTTCCTGACGTCCTTTGGCCGAAGCCAGGCCCTGGGCACTCAGGGCTGCCAAACCTCAGGCAGGGCCTTCCTGTTGAAGACCAGGGTTTCATCCCAGGCAGAGGGCCTCCAGAAATATCACAGATCAGAAAACCAATCCTGGGGACTTTGCTGGTGGCCCAGTAGCTAAGACTACACTTCCATTGCAGGGGGGCCTGGGTTCGATCCCCGGTCAGGGAACTAGACCCCACATCTCACAACTATTATAAGACCTTGTGCAGCGAAATAAACAAAATAAACTGAAAAAAAGCCACCGCCAACAACAATCCTGAAGTTGCCTTGACAGCCCCACCCTGTTTTGGCCATAATTCTTGAGGGAACGCCAAGCCTCACAGCTTCCCCTCTTCTGTGTATAAAATGCGTGTATTCGTCTGAGGGAGGCCCAGCAGGTGCAGCGCGAGGCATGGGAAGCAGAGCCTCCCCGCCCTCCTGCCAGCCCCAGTCACAGAAAGGGGAGCCCCCTCCCTTCCTCACGTGAGCTTGGACCTTGGTCAGCACAAAATGTGGAACTGGCCTTCAAAACCCACCAATTATTTGGAGATCCTGAAAACAGCCCAGGAAACTTCCTCCACACTTCAGGAAGGAGGGATTGATGACCGTCCTATCCTTGGGGCAGTGTGGCAGAGTGTTTGTATTTATCCCATGTGTTAGAAAATGCTACCAAGGCCCAGGTGGCTCAGTGGTAAAGAATCCATCTGCCAAGCAGGAGACAGATTCGATCCCTGGGTTGGGAAGATCCCCTGGAGAAGGAAATGGCAACCCACTCCCATATTCTTGCCTGGAAAATCCCATGGACAGAGGAGCCTGGTGGGCTACAGTCCATGGAGTGGCAAAGAGTCGGACATGACTTAGCAACTAAATAACAACAACCAAGGCTTAGAGGTATCACAAGACTCCCATGTGAGGAGTAGAACCTGAGTCTTCAGACTTGCAACACCCAGGCTGGATATACATACAGTAGCCACCCAGCCCCTTATTCAGCAGTTTCCCAAGATTTCAATCACTTTCAGTCAACTGAGGTCTGAAAATATTGCATGGAAAATTCCAGAAATAATCCAAAAGTTTTAAGTTGCTCACCATGCTGAGTAGTGGGATGAAATCTCTCGCCCAGGACATGAATCATCCGTTTGTCCCGATTATCCTCTGATTAAACTCTCAGTAGCTATCTCAGTTTTCAGATCCACTGGCCAAGTATTTCAATGCCTGTGTTCAAGGAACCCTTGTTTTACTTAACTATGGTCCCAAAGTGCAAGAGTAGTGATGCTAGCAATTCAGATATGCCAAAGAGAAGCCGTACAGTGTTTCCTTCAGGTGAAAGTTCTAGACCTAAGAAGGAAAGGGAAAAAATCGTATGCTGAGGTTGCTAAGATCCGCAGGAAGAATGAATCTTCTACCCATGGAATAGTGAAGAAGGAAAAAGAAACATGTGCTAGTTTTGCTGGCATACCTCAAACTGCAAAAGGTGTGGCCACAGTGAAAGGTCAGTGCTTAGATAAGATGGAAAAGGCATTACATTTGTACAATAAGATATTAATATTTTGATAATGAGCGAGACCACATACACTATACTGTTAAAATTTTATTTATTATTATTAATCATTGTTGTTCATCTCTTACAGTGCCTAATTTATAAATTAAACTTTGTCATAGGTATGTATGGATGGGAAAAAAGCATAGTATATACAGGGTCCTGTACTATCTGTGATTTCAGGCACCCACTCTGGACCTTGGAATGTATCTCCCTTACCCTGCCTTGTCTTGCCTTTCCTGTGCAGCTAAACCAGTGTGCTCAAACCATGTCAACAAGAATCGTTCTCAATCTCTCAACTCTGCTTCCTTCAACATTGGCATTATTCTTAGATTGGTAGCAAAGGTGACCACAAAAACTTCACGCTTCTATATTCCAGTTTGGAGGATCCACCCAAAGAAGAGAACATCTCCTTCCTAATTGTTCTAACAGAAGTCCCAGGACCTACTGTCACGTGCCCCTTGCTGAGCTAATCACTGTGGCCCAGAAGATACAATATTCTGATCGGTCAGATTTAGTCATTCCAGAAACTGGGGAAGGAGTCGTCTTAGTTGGCATGAGAGTGAGGAAGGGATAGTTCCCCCCACCCCCCACCAATGGGGGTTCTAATACCAAAAAGAGAAGCAGGAATGGATCTTAGGAAGGTAGAAACAATAGAGGCTCTCCTTCAGGAATGCTCTGAGCATCTCTGTCCTGGCTTCTCTGATTCCTGACAGCATTCCAGAGCCTTGTTCCAGTTAGGATTTCTTTCTGAAAAAGGGAAGCGGGGAGACTCACTTTGACCCCTTACTCTTTGTACAAAGATCTAAAACCATCTCCGACTGGCTCTTAACTCAACTGTGTGCTGTGCTCTGGCATGTTCAACTCTTGGTGGCCCCATGGACTATAGCCCACCAGGCTTCTCTGTCCATGGAATTTTCCAAGCAAGAATTCTGGAGTGGGTTGCTAGTTCCTACTCCAGGGGATCTTCTCAACCCAGGGATCGAACTTGGATCTCGTCTTTTTACCACTAGCGCCACCTGGGAGGAAGCCCCTTAACTTCAATTACACAGCATCAGATAAAAAAGTATCCTTTGACCCAGGCTTAGAAAAACGTGGAATGATTGTCTTTGGTGCTGAAAATTTCTCCTCATTAGAATGGGGAACATTTTGTTATTGGTTATAGGGAACTGAGCCTTGACATGAAGTGATCCAAGTTGTCATCCCTCTTGTTGGGGTTACTTTATTGGTCTCTCTGCTCTTTCTGGGGTCACTCTTTTCCTTTGGGAAAATTGGTTCCTTTTTTCCTCCCTTATAATGGAACTCCTGCTGCTGACACTTTATATTGTAAGGTATGGCAGTTCTGGGTACATTACAATAAGCATGGTGATCGGTAATGATCCCGAATAGGAGAATAGCATCTTGACATCTGGAAAAGACCTTCATACACATTATTATGTTTGATCCCCACAAAAACCAGAGTGAAGGAGTATAGTATTGTACTTATTTTCTTTAGGTATGGAAATAGACTCAGAGAGGTTAAGTGACTGGCTGAAGGTCACAGAGCTATGTTGGCTGGGGCAGCAGGAAAATATTGGCAGGAATGAGCAGACATTTATTCAAGGCTTCCTTTATTTGACAAGATTAGACTTTATTGCTGCAGGGTTAATCGGCCAACACCCCAGCAGTATTACTTTGCAGTATGCTCACTGCAGGAGCTCGGAAGGACCCAAGAACAAACACTGGGTCACGGGGCCCTCAAGAGCCGTGACTAGAGCCCAGCCCAGCATGTCGGCACTGAGGGGTCACCCGCAAGCATGCTCGGCCCTGCCATGGACCTGCTCCACAACTTTCCAGCTCCTTCTCTCCTCAAAGAGGCCGGTAGTTGGACCAGGGGTAGGACTGGGGCTGTGGTCACAGAGAGGGAGGGGACAAGTCTAGCAGGGTCTGGAGTGCTGGGGAAGTCCCAGGCTGGGTGGAAACTTCAGCCTCATGTGCTGGAGGCTTCCCGTCGAAGGCCTCGCTTCTCCCCCTCCCACCCCCCCCCGCCCCTGGCCTTTTCCTCAAGGCCTCTCCTCCTCTCTGATAAGCTCCCGCAGAGAAACAGCTGGCCATCTCCCTTGGCCTCCTCACAGCTCACAGATTCTGCTAGGGGGCACGGTGGCCAGAGGAGATAGTGCCTTCTGACATGATGGGAAGAGACTCTGGGGACTTGGGGACCCCTACCCCACTATTTGGCCTGCCCCTGGAAACCTCGAGGGACCCACTCATCCAGACCCTCTGCTGGTGTCTGAGGCAAAGCACAGGCAGACAGGATAAAGGCTGCCCCCTGACCCTGCAGACCCTGCCTCCGCCCTTCCAGCCTGGTCCCTGGACTCATTGTCAAAGTCCTGGGATGGCAGGCAAGAGAGGAGGCAGCCTAGCATCAGGAGCATGCAGAAAACCCACTCTGTGTTGATGCCAGACCCCACAGTGGGTTCAGTAGGTCAGAAAGCTTTCCCAGCACTATCTGAGATGAGCAACACAAGGCTTTTCTTTTTCTCTTTTCCCCCCCATTTAAAAAATTTATTTATTTATTTGGCTCCACTGGGTCTTGGCTGTGGCACTCAGGATCTCAGATCTTTGTTGCAGCATGTGGAATCCTTACTTGCAGCATGCAGAATCTTTTCATTGTGGCATGCAAACTCTTAGTTGCAGCATGTGGGATCTAGTTCCTTGACAAGGGAGTGAACCTGGGCTCCTGGCATTGGGAGTGTGAAGTCTTAACCACTGGACCATTAGGAAAGTCCTGGACAAGGCTTTACAAAGCCTGCATAGGCCAGAAGAGGAGCCAGTCAGCTCACCCTGCCCCTCCACCCCCGGCTTGAACTAAAGGCTTCCCTGAACCATCAGACTGTGTGCTGCAGGGAGGTTTCTATTCTAGAAGGTTCCGCCTCACAGCAGAGACATACAGCAGATGCCAAAAACTCATCCATGTGAAAGAATTTGTTTTTCCCCCATAGGAGAAAAACCCAATCACACCTTCTCACAGCTGGAATATCTGCAATTACCTACCCCCACCGCCACCCCCCTCCGCCCCCCGCCACCCCCCTCCCCCCCCCCCCCCCCCCCCCCCCCCGCCCCACCACTATAAGCGGGAAAAGAATGTCAGGACTAATCAAACTACATCACTCTGGGAACCCAGCCTGTCTCAGCACCAATCTTTTTGAAAGGCCCCATATGGGAAGACAAATTCAATTTGTCTTGTCTAGGGGAAAAATGAGTTTTAAATATGTTGAATCAAAAGTGATATCTTATGTATCAGACAGGGATCCAGAACAAACGCCCTGGGAGAAAAATTACCCTGAAAATTGTAAGCAGTCAGGATGCCAGAGAACTGGGAATTTATGCTGCAATCTAAGCACAGAAAGTCCACACGGGACACCCTCATGTCCCGGGCTGGGCCACGGAGTATTGTGCCTCAGACAGAGCCCACGTTCCCAAGGGCTGGCCTGGGCATCTTCCCTAAAGGACACCTCCTGCCTGCCTCCTAGAGACCTGTAGCCTCACCATCTTCCAACTGTGCTGGGTGACCTAGGGAGCCAGCCTGGCCAGAACAAGTTGGTGGGGACGGCTGGGGAGAGAGAGAATGGGTCCAGTTTCCACTGTTTCCCCAAGCCTAGTGGACACTGGTTCTATTAAATAGCTGGTTTACAAACCCTGAAGGACACTGGTTGTTCTCTTCCAAGACAAGCTCGTAGAGCAGCAAGCTCCAGGACCGGAAGTCTGGAGATTCAGGTTCTAATTCTGACTCTGCCAATAGCTGGCTAGTGCAAGTCTCTTCACTTGTCTAAACCTTAACTGATTAAGCAAAGAGCTTCATTTAAGTGATCCCGGGGATCTCTTTCAATTCCATGACTAAGATGTTTTTCTTTCTTTTTGCTCTCTTTTTCTTTCAAGAGTGTAGAGCATGGTGAGTAAGAGCAGTCTTTCAAATCAGTCTTTGTGGTTCTGAATCCCAACTCTGATGCTTTTTAACTGTGTGTCCTTGAGCAAGTAACTAAACCTCTCTGTGCTTCTATTTTCTTTTCTGTAAAATGAAAATAATAATATCTATCTCATAACCTTGTGAAAGGATAAGATGAATTTACATGTGCAAAAGGCTTTGCACAACTCCCGGGACATAGCTATTATTTACTGAGCACACAGCTATTATTTACTGAGCAACTAATGTATGCCAGGTTCTGTACTTGGCATGGTACATACAAAAATAAACCAGAGCCAGGTCCCTGCCTTCCAGGATGTTACTGTCTCTTAGCAAAATGCAGGCACCCAGGAAGCCCCTCTGTCATAGTCTCCTGAGGTGTCCCTAAGGCGGGGTGACTCCTGGTATTCTGCCTTTGGCGTGGGGTGGAGCACGGAGCAAGTCTTCCTGTGAGCCCCCGAAGCACACACCAATTGCCTGATCTCTCAGCTTTTCCTGCTTCTTTGTTGCTTTTGTGCTCTTGATTTCACTCGAAGTCTCACTTCATAGACAACAGAAATGAAATCTGCAAGTCAGACTTTTCTCCTCCTCCCCCATCCCTCTCTCTCTCTTAATTTCCTGTCTCGTGTTCCGGTTGCATCACTTAGTCTCACAGCCTCGCTCCACTTGCCCTATCTGGGGAGCTTCGAGATCCCCCGGTGCCTTCCTGCCCTCCTAAGAACACACTCTGGCCTCGCTCTTCCAAGAACTGGACATGGCCATCATCTCCTTGGTTGGTGAGGACCTTGGCTGTGGGAACATCGGCTTTGTTTTCCCAGGGGAGGCGGGGTGGGGGCTGGAGAAAATGTTCTGCTCCTGCACAGTCAGCAAGGAGGGTAATAGGGCTCAATCTGGGCACTGCCAAATGCAGATGTGTTCCCAGCCCAGGAGGAAGGACAAGCAGCTGCTCTCTCAGGGGCCAGCTGCGGCCCACAGGCGGGCCCCGGAAGAAGGCAGTCCTGGCCCAGAACAGGCAGCCCCAAGGGGTTCTAGGAAGCATCCTGGAAGAGCGGAGCTCCCCGCCCAGCCCCGCCAGGCCAGGAAAGCTGCTTGATGGATGCCTTTCATAGACACATCGGGGAGCTGGCAAGCCAAGCGTTTATGCCCAAAGGCACACTGGCTGTTTCAGGAATTCCGAACTCCCTCACTGGAGCCTAACTTATGAAAAACATTTCTAGAGGAGTCCTGTGGCTTCTCTTGCCGCTGGGCTCATCCTTGGGCTGCCTGGGGTGGGGTTGGGGGTGGGGGTGGGGTGGGGGTGGGAGGGTTGGGGGAGGAATGTGAAGGGCAGCTCTTTAGCCACTTCTGGCAGGTTCTAGGTCAGGCCAGTTAAATGTGAGGAGCTGGAGTAAAAGGAGTTGTTTGGCAAACATTTCCTGGTGCCTACTATGTGCCAGGCACTGTTGCAGACTCAAGAGAAACAACAGCAAATAGTAGCAAGCAGAGGAGCTCCTACTCTAGCTGGGCAGACAGCTGCACAGAAGGAAGAAGAGCTTCCCAGAGCTGTAGGAAACACACCAAGGTGATCTCTGAGGTCCCAGTGTCCCTGCCAGAACTCCCCCAACTCCCTCACCTCTGCAGGTGCCAGAATCCTCTACAAGTAACAGTGACAAGTGAAGAGCTCCTTCCAGCGTGATTAAAGAGGACATTCTTGAACCCCCAAACCCTCCAGCAGTAGATGGGGTTAAAATGCTTTAGGAATACTGACAGATCTAGGGGGAGGAATTTGAGGAGTGGCCTCCAATAAATCACAGGCTGGCCTGAATCAGGATATCTGGTATCTGGTTCATGGTGCCCTTTCCCTTTAGCTGGGGTGAGCCCAGCAAGTCAGAGCAGCTCTCCAGCCCACTCACTGCTCCCACTGTAGCGAGAAAGAGGAAACCACAGACCTGGGCACCACTGGAGGCTCCACCCGTCGGAGCCTTTCCTATCCTCACCCCAAGCCTGAGCACCCCCTTTTCCCATACCCAGGTGTATGCCTGCTACTGAGGTTTATATGATCACTGTTCACATTTCTTTATATGTAAAAAGTTGTTGAAATAATACAATATCTGATAAGGGTAAACAGCAGAGAAGGGGCTTTCATGAGGAAGTGTGAGTGGAGGGGAGGTCTGCCACATTTTGTAATCCGGTGTCTGAAAAGGCAGCTTCGGGGCTATCTAATCCTGGCTAGACAGGAACCAGGTTGCCCTGGAACCTGGGCTGGGAAGGCCGTGGAGCTCCGATGTCTGGCTGTCAATCCTTTAAGCTGATCTGATATGGATTTTTGGCCAGCGCCTGGGGGCTGCCCAACAAACGGTGCCTCATTCCCCTCTCTCAAACATGCCCTGATGCTGGGGGCTGGGCGAGGCCTAGCGCCCTCCCTCGGTTCTCACCGCCAAGAGGGCGTTTGGCCGGGGTCGTCCAGCCTGGTCCTCCAAGACCCGAGCTCGGCCACGGACACTCCACCGCCTCTCCCACTGGCCTACGCCCCGTCCAGAAACCGCGGCGCCGCGGGCTCGAGGCGCTGGGCTCCGGCTCTGCCTGCAAACTTCCAAACCCCGCTGAAAGGGGGCTGGCCAGAAGCAAGGTCTGGGCTCACCGACAGGAGTGCAGACGTCCTCGGGAAGAGTTAATCAAGGGCCCCACAATGGGATGCCAGATACCAGATTCTAATCTTAAGGCTGGGCATCTCCGGGCCTCAGCTTCCTCATCTGAAAAATCCACACTCTACAGTCCATTTTTTAGGTCTATTCTAGGTTTATTAGTCTATGATTCCATACGTAAACTTACAGGTGAGAGGTGAGGCCCTTCTACAGCCCGGGTCCAATTATCCAGCAGCCACAACTTGCGTCTGAGCTAACATGCCAATATAACACATCTGCAAAACAGTTGTGTTTCTTGTGCCAACTTAGATCTGTGGGTAGTAGCCATCCGCACTGCTGTGCTGAGAAGGAAGCTGAAGCCTTATCTGGGTCCAACGAGAGACAGGATGGTTGAGGGTTAAAAGCTTGGCTCACAGGCAGGCGCCTTTGCCAGTTGTGTGAATCGGGCAAGTTACTCCATCTCCCCCAGCCCAGGGGATGGTAACTGCCTGCTTCCCAGGGTTGGTTGTGCTGATGAATGAGATAATGCATGGAAAACTGCTCTCATGGGGTCTGGTACATAATCAGTGCCCTGCTGGGAAGAGCCAGGGCTGCCTGGGGTGGGCATGGAAGCAGGGGGTGGGGGGCAGCAAAACAGAGAGAATTTACTAGCCACGTTATCTTTTCTCTCTCTTCCCAGGGCTCATTTCTGGTGATGAGGGTGCTGTTTCTCTCAGAGGGAGATGAGGCACCTCACAGGTGAGAGCGGAGTCAGAGGAGACAGCCCACCCCCAAATCCACATGAAACTTTGAGTTGCCCCTTTCGTTTTCCTGTGGAATGGAATTTATGGAATGGAATGGAATTTCCTGGATGGAATTTATTTCCAGAAATGCCTTTGTGACCCCCGCCCCCTGCTCTTCAGGGAGCCCACCCTGTGCCCGTTTATCCGGCCATAGACAGGAGACTGGTTGCCATCGTCCCTCCTCTGACCCAGTCCTGAGGGTCTCTCAGGCCTGTCTTCTGTAGGGGTCTTCCAGTTTCCTGCCCCAGGCCTCGAGAGGCAACGAGGAGAACAGCCAGGTTTACTGCAAAAAAATGCCCCACCGTGGGCCCCCGCTGGCGTCCAGTCACGTGCTCAACTTGCTGGGTGTCAGGAGAGAATTTCACTCGATCAGCACATTTCCTTTTCTTGTTGGTTTTGTCTGCTGGCTTTCCCCCACATTCTCTTTTTCCTTCTTCTGTTGAGTCAGCGATGCTGAGCCCAGCGACTCAGGTGGAGTGAAGAGAAAGAGAGACTGTCCAGGGTGCACCCAGATCCCTTTAGCTGCATACCCCAGGCCAGCTTCCCTGGTGGTTCAGCTGGTAAAGAATAGGCCTGCAATATGAGAGATCAGGGTTCGATCCCTGGGTGGGGAAGATCCCCTGGAGAAGGGCATGGCTGCCCACTCCGGTATTCTGGCCTGGAGAATTCCATGGACTGTAGAGTCCATGGGGTCCCAAAGAGTCGGAGATGACCGAGTGACTTTCCCTTCACCCAGGCCAGCTCTGCATGGCGACCTGCACTTTGGGCCCCCTTTTCTGCCCAGACAAGTAAACATCTGCCCCTGCCTGGGGCTGGTGCAAGGGCACTGGCAGGGGGAGAGCAGGCACTAGGCACCTGTGGTCTCCTGGGCACCCTGCCTGCTTGCCAGCCCCCTGGCTCCCTTTCTGAAGCTCATTCCCAGCTCTTTGGACTTGGATCACTTCAGACCCTTTAACACAGTGCTTTGCAATATGCTTTGTTCTCACTAAAACTTTGAGTAGGTCCTGTTACCTGACTTGTTACTGTAAGCAGCCCAACTGAGCAATAGTAATAAAATAGTAATCAGTAAATCAGTGACTTTTCATCTGAGCATAAAGATTTGAAGGGACATTTGGAAGAATCCTGCCCAAAGAGTACTACCCTACACTCGGGTCTAAAAGTCTATCAGTAAGTATATTTAGCATAAGTATGTCCCATGCAATATTTGGGACTTATACTAAAAATTTATCTACTGTTTACCTGGGATATACTTGTGCTAAAAATGATACATTTTATCTGAAATTCAAATTTAACTGGGCCCCCTGGTTTTTCATCTGCTATATTTGATATATAATCTTAGCCCCATGAGCCCTGAACTAAGATTGCAGAAGAGCCTCCATTTCCAAGAAATGCCCACTCCAGGCACAACCACAGCACCCCCAGCTGTGGGGGACCCCCCTCCCAGGTGGGCTTTGTTTCTCTTCCATTCTACTGAGTAGGCTCACTTAGGATCTCTTCTTTCTCCTCCTTCTACGCTACAGCCTCTTCCCAGGCTCACAAAACCCCAGCCCAACTTGCCCAGGTGAGCAACGTGCCCAGTAGACAGTAATCTGCAAAGAGCTGGGGGTGGGGGTGGTGCTGAGTAAACCAATCCCTCCAGCTGGGACTTCTGCAGTTTGGGCTACTTCCTAAGACCCTCTTTCTTGCCCCACTGGAAGACAAGGGGATTCCTCCTCTCATAGCAACATTGGGAGGGGGCTGCTAGAGAGAAGTGAAAAGGACTTAGAATCTGGAAACTTTGATTCCATCCCAGCTGAATACAAGGGCTTCCCTGATAGCTCAGTTGGTAAAGAATGTGCCTGCAATGTGGGAGACCTGGGTTCGATTCCTGGGTCGGGAAGATCCCCTGGAGAAGGGAAAGGCTACCCACTCCAGTATTCTGGCCTGGAGAATTCCATGGACTGTATAGTCCATGGGGTCGCAGAGTCGGACACAACTGAGCGACTTTCACTCACTCACTCAGTTGAATACTGCTCCCAGCCTTCTCAGTAACTCCAGGCATTTGGATCCTTCATTGCCTCATCTGCAACAGTGCTGATAATACCCAGCTAACTCCACTGGAGTGAGAGTGATATACAAGCCTCAAGAATGAATAACTGACCAAACATGCAGATCTTCACCATCCCGTCTTTCTCACTCCCACCCTCCAATTCAGGAACTGTTTGAGCAGCATGTACACCTTTTAAAGAAATATCCTCCAGTGATCATTTGACAGAACCCCAAATGACAGTGATCAAGATCCAAATGGGCCGCAGAACTGAACCTTCTGGAAACAAGGTCCCCAGCTTTGCTTTCTGAGCTATTGCTGATGTGAAGAGCAGATGCCTCCTCCTGTAAGGCAGCTTTTGGGGCTGACTACATCCTGAAACCTCCCCAGGGTGACGGCTGCCTTTTCAGCCTAGGATCTAGTAGTCTTTAGCCCAGCCTCTAGGATTCCATCCTCTCCTCCTTGGGCCCAACACAACTCTCGGGGTATAGGTCTCTCCTGGGGGACTGCCTTGAGGCCCACATGGTGCCAGCGTGGACAGGAAGGGTAGATACACTGCAATATGCCAGGCTCTAGGTAGAATCTCATCCTGGCTCTGCAGAAACACAGGGGGAATCAGGGTGCTCTGAGCTGCAAATCCCAAAGCTGAGACCTGTCTGTCTCTATTAATTCATTCACCAGACACATATTGGGCACTGCCTTCTCCCCATCACAGCAGATAGGGAGACAAAGACAAACACGGGAGCTTACAGCCTGGTCCCTCGTGGTTTGTCTCTCCTGAACGTCTCACCACAAAACCTGCTCCAGTTCTGGGGCTGGCAGCTTCCCCTCCCCCTGTCCCAGATTCTCTGAGATATGGGGTCTTGTCCAAAGTCCTTCCCTGCTGCTGCTAAGTCACTTCAGTCGTGTCCGACTCTGTGCAACCCCACAGATGGCAGCTCACCAGGCTCCCCCGTCCCTGGGATTCTCCAGGCAAGAACACTGAAGTGAGTTGCCATTTCCTTCTCCAATGCATGACAGTGAAAAGGGAAAGTGAAGTCACTCAGTTGTGTCTGACTCCTAGCAATCCCATGGACTGCAGCCTACCAGGCTCCTCTGTCCATGGGATTTGCCAGGCAAGAGTCCTGGATTGGGTTGCCATTGCCTTCTCCAAAGCCCTTCCCTACACACCCCTAATTCCATCCAGATGTCAGGGAGGAGAAAGACAGGGTAAGAACTAGCAACTGCACAGTGAGGCTAACTTATCAATAGACTCTGCCAAAGACCCCAGAAACCTAGACTGCCTTTTTACAAGTAGCACGTGTCTATTAAGGGTTTTTATGTCCCAGGCCCTAGGGCTGTAGGAGTAAACAGGACAGCGACCCTTGCGCTGATGGAGCTTACGGTGGATCGAGTGTGAGAACAGATAAGTAATAATGATCTAATAATAAATTAGGTAATAGTAACAATATAGGTCATAACAGATAAATAATTACAACATGATGAGGATTATGCTAAGAGAAGTGAAACTGCTGTGGCATAAACCAGGGGTCTCAGCCAAACCTAGGGGTTTGGAATCCGGGGCAGAAAAGGGCTCCCCAGGGACTTCACTACTGGTCTAGTGACTAAGACTTCATGCTCCCAAAGCAAAGGGCCCAGTTTCGACCCCTGGCCAGGGAACCAGACCCCTCATGCTACAACTGAGTGGTCACATGCCACAACTAAAGATCTTTCATGCTGCAATGATGATTGAAGATCCTGAGTGCCACAACTAAGACCCTGTGTGGCCAAGTAAATAATTTTAAAAAAACAGAGAGAGAAGGGCTCCCCCAAAGATGAGGTGAGTGAGAACCGAAGGCTGAGCAGGGGCTCTCCAGTCAGAGGAGGAGACAGAGTAACAGTGTTTTGAAATTCCCAGTGCAGGAGAGAGGCTCTAGAACCTTGAAGACATGATGCTTGTATGATTCCATTGATATTAAATGTTCAGAATTGACAAATTCATGGAGAAAGAAAGCATATTAGCGGTTGGGATGATGGGGCTTATAAAGAACGACTGCTGAGGGGTTCAGGTTTCTTTCTGGGGTGATAAAAATGTTGCAAAATTAAACAATGAGGATGATCACACACCCTTGTGAATATAGGTGTCCCCCAACATCCAAAAGTAAAGTGTTCCTATGAAACCTTTTGTTAGCCAAGATGGCATAAAGCAAAGAAACAATTACCTTAGGACACATCCAGCTAATGGATGCATAGAATAAATCAGGTTAAAGCACAGATGCTCACAGACACAATGTAAAGCTATGGCAGCTTGATGCTGAGTGTAGTTGCCAAGAAGGGAGTCGCAGGGCCCTCTCACTGCTCAGGGTACGCACGCCTCTCTAACCACCCGCTGCAAAACCAACGCTGAGCCACGTTTTTGTATTTCACCTCTTTTCATCTGCTTAAGATTGCTTTCCATTAGTGAAAACAGGTACTAACGTAACTCTTTCATAAAAGTGAGGTGACTAAAGCAAACTTTCAAAAAGCAGGAGATACTTATGTACGAAAAGACACTGAATTTTACACTTTAGAATGGTGAATTGTATGGTATGTGAATTATCTCAATTTTTTTAAGGTAGGGGGACAGCCTGAGGCCCACTGAGCATCTGAATGACGCTCAGCTCACATGGGACAAGAGGGGGAGCTGGGCAAGACCAGAGCCTGCAGAACCTCCTTCAGAGGAGCTTGATTAGATCAAAGGACCATGGAAACCAGCCAAAGGTTTGAAGCTAGAGAGTGACATGATCACGTTGGTGCTTTAGGAAGATGGCTCTGGCTGCAGTGGAGGACGCATTGAATGGAGGCTGGGAAGACCAGTTAGGAGGCTGCTACGACTCAGATAAGGGACTGTGGGACCCTGACCCAGGAGTAGCAGGGGAGGAGAAAAGCAGGATTTGAGGGGGATTGGGGTTCGGTGCTGACAGAGCTTGGGGGTTGTAAAGGGAGGGATGAGGAGAGGAAGCCATTGAGGGTGAGGAGGCAAATGGCACTGAGGGTGAGGTGCCAGGGCAGGTGAGACGGGGGTCAAGTATTGAGAGGAGGGAGCCTGGGGGAGCAAGGGCAGAAGAACTGTGTTGCATCCACTTGGAGCAGGTGGAGCCTGCAAGGTACTCAGGGGGACAACTGGCTCTCAGAGACAAGTGCTCAGGAGGCAACCTGGGCTGGCAGGAAGACCCTGAAGGCAGCGGCATGTGAGGTCACTGAGGCCTTGGGAGTGAGGGAGCCCCCCCGCTCCAAGGAGAGGGAGAGGCCAGCCAGAGCCTTTGGGAACCCAGTACCTGAGCACAAAATGAGGAAAAGGCCTTTCAGAGAGACTGAGAAGGAGAAATCAGGAGCCAACTAGACGAGAGGGGCACATGGAGGTCTAAGGGAGGGCATGTCTTGAGAAGAGGGAGTGATCAGCCATGTGAACACTACTGGGGGCTCAGCCAGTGAGGACACGCATGTATCCTCAGGGTTCAGGGAGAGGTCAGTAACAGGTGACCCTGAGAAGATCAGAGTTGGCACCACGACCTGAAGACTGGAGTAGACGGAGGAGGAAGACATGGAAATCATTCTTGGGAAAAGTTTGTTTGGGCAGGGAGAACCCGAAAGAGGACTAAGGGTAGTAGGGAATTCTGAGATCCCCAAGAGACAAGAGATAAAAATTGTGCAGAGATTTCTAAGGAAGTGGGTGGAGCCAGAATTCATAGCGTGCGATATTCTGGCCTCAGATGGGAGGAAGGATGCGGAACAGGAAGGAAGAAGAAGAAGCAGGGCCAAGGTGGGTGAAGGGCAGAAGGGTATAAGGGTTCTCTCTGTATTATTTCCTACAGCTGTGTGTGAATGTATAATTATTGCAAAATAAAATATTTTAAAAATTAAATCAAGACTTTCCTGGGGGTCCAGTGGTTAAGACTCCATGCTGCCCATGTAGGAGGGGAGGTTTCTATCCCTGGACAAGGAACTAAGATCTGCTGTTCAGCACGACCAAAGAATAAAAAATAGACAGATGGATTTTAAACTAAAAATAATTAAAAATTAAGTTATATATATATTACAATTAAATAAGTTATAGTTTTAAAGATAAATATTATAAACTCATCACTTCCTAATTATTTCACTCCATTTCAGGGGAGAATCTGCCAGCAGTGCAGGAGATCTAGGTTCGATCCCTGGTTCGGAAAGATCCTCTGGAGAAGGGAATCCAGTATTCTTGCCTGGAGGATCCCATGGCCAGAGGAGCCTGGTGGGCTACAGCCCATGGGGTCGCAAAGAGTAGGACATGACTGAGCAACTAAGCACACACATACTCAGCTCTTAAGGATATTACATCTATGGTAACTGATATCATGTCAGTAGCTTGAAATAGGCCACAGTGGGAGTATTTATACCGTGGGAGTCAGGAAACACTACAAATCAGGGTTTTCCCCGCCCCCTCCATAGCCCCTTTTCAAAAGGCTGCTGGCACACCACTGGGCTGGCCAGCTTGTCAGAGTCTGAGAAGGTGAAGCAGTCTTTCTGGAGGACAGAAGCAACAGTTGACTAGGGACATGGGCTAGTGAGACTGCTGGGCCCCGTTGTGGTGGAGACCGGGTCTTCACGGCCTGCCTGCCAAGCATTATGGAAAGTCGTTGGCTACCTTTGTTGACGGTTGGAGTTTTGCCAGGAGCATTCAAGGGAAGGACGAGGGAGAGAGGGAGTCTGGCGCCTGGAGCTGGAGTGTGGAATCTGAGCTGGGAAGGGAGGCATGTGAAGACAGTGGGGACCAGGGGATGGAGATAGCATGGAGGCATTATGGGCTGGTGGTCCCAAAGGACCTAAGGAGCAGGGTGTTACGGGTGGCCAAGCAGGTGGGCTGAAAGGGTGGGGGCTGCAGCCAGGGGGCACATTGACTGCAGGTGTTATCAGGGGACAACCAAAATCCACAGCAGGGGCTGGAATGGAGGAGAGGGCCCTGTGGGTGAGGAGTCAAGGATGTGAGAGGCTAGGGGTTCAACAGGTCATTTCCTTGGGCGCTGGTGTCTCCCAGGATTGTGGCAGGACATGAAGAAGAAGGAGAAAGGAAAATGGAGAGGGAGGGAGGGAGAAAAGGACCCAAGAGAGGAAGTGAAATATTCTTTGAGAAGGCAAGAAAGGGAGACTAATGTGTAAAGCTGGAGGATGTTTGGGGGCATCATTTAATGATATTAAATGTCTCTATTTTAATCAAAAAGCCTAAAAGGCTTGATTGAGAGTCTAAATTACCCCAGGGACCAGGCTTAATTGCTGCCTTTGCAATTCTTAAGTTGTCATAGAAGTCGGAAATTATCAGACACTTCAGAGTGTGTCCCAAATCACAGGACAAAGGATAAGCAAGAAAATGAAGAGTGAAAAGGGCCATTCTATCAGTGCACGGGGACCACAGCTCCCAGGCATGAGTGTCTGCTCTCCGGGCTACAGTGAGGCAGGAGGCTTCAAAGGGGAGCGTCAGCCAGAAGGTAGGATCTGGGACGGAATCTCAAGGAGACAAGTCTGACTCCCTCGAGGACCCAAACAGGGACCCAGGAACCCCCTCCTCAAGCTCTGGGAGTGAAGGGATGGTGGGAAGTTCTGTCAAGTTGCAGAAACCTTATCTTTCTTTTTTTTTTAATTTATTTCTAATGGAAACATTTAGAAATGGAAACATTTATTTCCAATGTTACAATGTTGTGTTGGTTTCTACCATACAACAATGTGAATCAGCCATAAATATACATATATTCCCTCCCTCTTGAGCCTCCTTCCCACTGAAACCATATCTTTCTCACTCAGATTTATGGGGCCTGGCCCAGTGTCTCATACACAGTAAGTCAGCAGGTGCTCAGTCAGTGTTTATAGAATTAAGCATATTTTATTTGTTAATGACTAATAATTATTAATAAAAAGAGTTTCCACCAATTGGTTGATGTGTTTCTTTTCCAGATAAATTTTAAATTCCAAATGGGAAAGGGAAGGAGATATGAGCACAATGAACTCTTCACCAGTGGACTTCCAGCTCTCAATGGAAAGTTTTCTGGTTGGTGGAGAAAAGGTGGAAAGAACCTTTCCTTTGCTTCTCAAATTACCCCAAGGGGTGTGGCTGCTCCACCCGTCAGTTCAACGAGCCTTGCCCTTGTCACTGCTCAGCTAACCCTGCAGCTAGGAATGCAGGCCACCAAACTAGCACTGTCCAACGAGCCGACCCCAGGCCCCGTTCCAACCTCATCACAGCCCTTGGAGGGAGGGATGCTATTATGTCCACTGTATCAGTCAGGACCTTTGGGTTCCCAGAGGCCCCTGCGTGACACCACTGGCCAAGGGGTTGGCATGGGCCACCCACCCTCCTTCACCCACAGAGTCTGAGCCTGTCACCCCACACCTGTTCCCCACGGACCCTAGGGCTGAAGTCACAGCAAGTGGCCCTCCTCTCAGCAACTCAGAGCTCAGTTGCTGTCACCCTTTGGATAAACACTCACCCCATCTTGTCCCAAAACTTGTGCCGAATCACATTCTGGTTCTGGAGGTTGAAGCCAGAGATGGAAAAATCCAGATTTCACTGCCAGAAGAGCTTCAACTGGGGGGCCAGGCAGGGGTGGAAGGCAGAGAAAAGTAGAGGAAATGACTCAGAAACAGCTGAACTTAGAAGAACAGCAGAAAAATCTTTCAGGTGCTGCACAGTAGTATATTTTTTTAAATGAAGCTCTGCCAAGGGAAAGAAAAATTGCTTATGAGCAGAGGGCATTGGCCCAGGGAGTGGTTGAACTGACAGGGCAGACAGAACTGCTGGGAGGGCAGTTTGCTCAGAGGCAGCAAAGGAAACTCAGAGCACTTTTTTTTAATTTTTTTTACTTTAACCCTTTATTTCTTTAACTTTTTATTTTCTGTTGGAATATAGCCAGTTAACAATGTTGTGATAGTTTCCAGTGAACATCCGAGGGACTCAGTCTCACATATGCATATATCCATGCTCCCCCAAACTTCCCTCCCATCCAGGCTACCACGTAACACTGAACAGAGTTCCACTGGCTATAGAGCAGGTCCTTGTTGGTTATCAGTTTTAAATTTAGCAGTGTGCACATGTCCATCCCAAACGCCCTAACTGTTCCTTACCCCCTTCCTTCCCCTCAGCCAACCATAAGTTCATTCTAAGTCTGTGCGTCTCCTTCTGTTTTGTAAATAGTTTCATTTGCATCATTTCTGTTTAGAGTCCACATTTAAAGGATGTCATACGATATTTCTCCTCCTCTGTCTGACTTATTTCACTCAATATGACAATCTCTAGGTCCATCCGTGTTACTACAAATGGTATCATTTCATTCTTTTTAATGGCTCAGTATTATTCCACTGTATATATGTATCATATCTTCTATATTCATTCCTCTGTCGATAGATATTTAGGATGGTCCCATGTCTTGGCTATTGCAAACAGTGCTGCAATGAACATTGGGGTGCGTGTATCCTTTCAAATCATGTTTTTCTCCAGATATATGCCCAGGAGTGGGATTGCAGGGTCATACGTCAGAACTCAGAGCACATTCTTAATCACTGCCTTCCAGGAGGTCACCAGATTCTACTGCCACTCAATAATGTGGTCCCTAAATATGGTAGACACCAAATACAACAGTTACTAAATACTGTGGACACTAAACGCCACAGGCACTAAATACTATAGGCACTAATATTCTAGCACCTGGATCCCACGCCTCAGACTAGAAAGTTTTCATATTATTTCCCCAGTGGACGAGGCCTAAGGAAGACCAATGATGTTCGTTTAAAGAGTACTGTCTTGGGCCTTCTGAATTCACCTGTGAGCCCATTGTCTGGGAAGCCAGGGTAGAATGAAAACAGCCCGATGGCAGGTCGGGGCTGGAGGGAGGGGAAAGGTGGAAAGGTATTTATTCATTTGTACATGAGTCCAGAAGCTGCTGGAGAAGGAAATGGCAACCCACTCCAGTTCTCTTGTCTGGAGAATCCCAGGGACGGGGGAGCCTGGTGGGCTGCCATCTAAGGGGTCGCACAGAGTTGGACACAACTGAAGCGACTTAGCAGCAGCAGCAGCAGCATCCAGAAGCTGCTCTCTCTTTCCTGGGGGCAAGTGAAATTTCTTTCCCATTTGGTTGCCCCTTTGGTGCAGAAAACCAATTTTTCTGCTGTTACTCATCTGAGACTGGGAACCAGATAACTCTAAACTTGCCTGTGGGGACTTCCCTGGTGGTCCCGTGGCTAAGACTCCACACTCCCAGTGCAGGGGTCCAGGTTAAACCTCTGGTCAGGGAACTAGATCCCACATGCCACAACTTTAAAAACAAAAAAATCCCGCATATCACATATCACAGCTAAAAAGAAGCTACAATGAAGACTGGGTCCCCATGTGCCTGTGGGCAACTAAGACCCAGCACAGCCAAATATATAATAAATCAAATGAATATTTTGTAAAAATATAGGCTTTCCTGGTAGCTCAACTGGTAAAGAATCCGCCTGCAATGCAGGAGACCTGGGTTTGATCTCTTGGTTGGGAAGATCCCCTGGAGAAGGGAACGGCTACCCACTCCAGTATTCTGGCCTGGAGAATTCCATGAACTGTATAGTCCATGGGGTCGCAAAGAGCTGGACACGACTGAGAGAATTTCACCTTCATTTTAAAAAAGAAAGAAATTATTCCGTGGTGAATTAAAAATAAAGTTGCCCACAGATCATTTTTGTCAAGGTTGGTATTTGTCACCAAGAAGTGTTTGGTTTTTAATTGTTTGGAAATTTAGAAAGGAGAGGGTCTGGGTTTCTATTTTATTTAGATTTTATCCGTGGCCTTTCTCCTGTGGCCTGTGGTTCTCCCTGGCAGCTCTGCATCAGAAAGACTTAGGGAGGCAGAGGAAGTCCAGGTCTTGGTGTGGCGGCTACAGGAACTCACCACAAACAAGGGCCTCCCATGCCGCACGGGTTCCCCTGCAGAGTC
This sequence comes from Budorcas taxicolor, assembly GCF_023091745.1. Taxonomy (NCBI): domain Eukaryota; kingdom Metazoa; phylum Chordata; class Mammalia; order Artiodactyla; family Bovidae; genus Budorcas; species Budorcas taxicolor. The sequence continues at coordinate 94,335,140 of NC_068913.1, forward strand.
AGCATCCTACACACACACGCACACACATGCAGACACACACACACTCACACACATGCAGACACACACACCATCTCCATGTCTCTCTCTGCTTCTCCCCCAGCTTGTACAGGAGCACAGGATGGAGCTGTGTCCCAGGTGCGTTCACAGAGTTGTGAAGGGAGGTGGTGCAGACGGAGCCGAGGCCCAGGCCTCCTGTGACTGCCCTTCCCTCCTATGGTGGGTCACAGGAAGGGGGAGCCTATAGGAGTCCCCAGCACCCCAGTCTGGCCCTGCAGCAGCTTGATTCTCCCATTTGAGGGGGCTGCTCCGCACTGAGGAGGGGGCTGCTCCGCACTGAGGAGGGGGCTGTGGCTGCTGGCCCAGCTGAGGATCATCCAGGTGGTCATGGCTGGAGGCTCCCTGATGCCACCTTACACTGACTTTTCTGGGGGCCAAAGAGATACCAATACTGTCCAAGCCCTCAGAGTTTGCTTTCTGAAATCTTTTCCTTATCACTATACATGCTTATTGTAGAAAAGATGAAAAAATCAAAAAAATATAAAGACGACAAAAAATGGCTGTGGAGTGTGCCTTACCTGGAAGCGACCACTAGTAAACCTCCAGCATTTTGTCTTCCAAGCTGCTCTGCTGCTTCTTTGCCTTCACACGGTTTGAGCTCAAACTGTCGTCCTACTTTTGTGCCCTGCTTGTTTCTCTTAACAGTAGATGATAAGACATTCTCTATGGTATTAAGCATTTCATAATGTTATTTTAAAGACTGTGTGTGATGGCTAATTTACTTTCATGTGTCAGCTTGACTGGCCATGGGTGCCCAGATTAAACATTATGTCTGGATGTGTCTGTGAGGTGGTTTCTGGGTGAAGTTAGCATTTGAATCAGTGGACTCAGTAAAGGACCTGAATAGCAAAAAAGGGGAAGGAAGAAAGAGGAATTTGATGCTTTTTTTTTGCCTTACTACTGGAGCTGGAACATCTTATTTCATCTTCTCTTGCCCTCAGACTGGCTTTATACCACTGGCTCCCCTGCTTCCTGGGCCTTTAGACTTGAACTAAATTTCACCACCATCTTTCCTGGGTCTCCACCTTGCAGGTTACAGACTGTGAGACTTCTCAGCCTTCATAATCATATGAGCCAATTCTCTGTAATGCGTCTTGGGGATCGATAGATCTCTGTCTCCAGTCTGAAGAACCCTGACTAATACAAAAGCTGTCACTGAGCCATCTCATATAGAAGAAATGAAAATACTTTCCACCTCTCAGTGGACAGAGCAGTAAAGAATTGGCAGCCTTCTTTTTTTCTAACACTTTTTTTTTTTTTTGCACTGGGTCTTTGTTTCAGAGAGGAGGGTTTCTCTGCTTGGGGTCTGCAGGCTTCTCGTTGTGGTCGTTTCTCTTGCTGCGCAGCACAGGCTCTAGAGCATGGGCTCAGTAGTTGTGGCACACGAGCTTCGGTGCCTGTAGCATATGGGATCTTACTGAATCAGGGATGCAACCCATGTCCCCTGCCTTGGCAGGAGGAGTCTTAACCACTGGATCACCAGGGAAGTCCTTCGCAGTCATCTGTAATTCACCACAGCAGATATATGAATGCTACGGTGCACCACGGAGAACCAGAACCAGTAGGAGACGTAGACACAGATACAGATACAAATACAGTCATAGTATCTATCTCATTTACAATTACTGTGAGAAATTGGTTCATGCAACTGTGGATGCTGAGAAGTCCAGGATCTGAAGTCAGCAAGCTAGAGACCAGTCAGTGGTGCAAGTTCCAGCCCTAGGCTGAGTCTGAAGGCTGAAGACTGATACCCCAGCTCAAAGAAAGGCAGAGAAAGAACCACTTATCACTCAGTCTTCTATTTTATTCCAGCTTTCAGCAGATTGGATGAGGTCCACCCACCCTGGGGAGGGAAATCTGCTTTACTCAGTCTTGCTGTTGTCATCGCTCAGTCGTGTCTGACTCTTTGTGACCCCATGAACTGAAGCACGCCAGGCCTCCCTGTCTTTCACTATCTCCCGGAGCTTGCTCAAACTCACATCCATTGAGTCATGAAGCCTTCGACCCATTTCATCCTCTGTCGGCCCCTTCTCCTTCTGCCCTCAATCTTTCCTGACATCAGGGTCTTTTCCAATGATGTTAATCGGAAATTAACATCCAGTGATGTTTCTCATCCAGAAACACCCTCACAGACAACACCCAGAATAATACTTAACCAAATAAATATCTGGGCACCCTGTGACTGAGTCAAGTTAACTCATAAAATAAAGCATCCCAGCCATCCAGCACCTCCTTCCAGATGAAGACATTTGTTTCCCAGCTGGCAGAGTGACTGCTCACAGCTGGGTGTCTTTCCAGGAGCTGTCCTCCCCCAAAGATCCCCCCTACTCAAAGTACAACTCCCTCCCAATGACTGGCGCATGTGGGGGATGCCAGAGCCCCCTTCCCTCTACTTGGAACAACTCTGAAGGGCCCTCCCAGCTTTAGGTCTCCCCACGGGATTAGCTGGTGACTCTGTTGTAACTATATCACAGTTCAAGTCACCTCCTGCCCACTCCTCTTCCCTCACTTCCTGGCAGATGCTGCTCTCAAAGTCTCCCCAATAATCAGACACAGATCTCTGTCTCAAGAGTTTCCCACCAGCCTGACCTAGCCGGAGGAGGGAGAAGCTGAGTTCCGAGGGGGAACTGAACTCTGAGCAGGGCAAGTATCCCCGTAGACAGACTCTGAAATACAATCAGAGCTTTCTGTGGGATTGGAGAGGCCGCAGCTGAGCAAGAGGTGGAGTGGGTAGAATGAGAGGATTAGGAGACAGGTAGAAACAAAGTAAGCAGTGACCTAACCAACCTGCAAATGTTAATCATTTAGTTGTCTCCCTGTTCACGGTGATAAATAAAAACCATTGCAATGCATGTCTTGATTCCTAAATTCTTTTGTTCACAGTTCTGATAACTTTTTAGGACAGATCTTGAGCAGCGAAATTATGAATGAAAGAATGTAAGTTTTCTATAGAGACTACCAGAACTTTCTAAGAGCCCCATTCACACTGCATTTACACAGCATTCTCTTTCAGTCAAACTCCTAAATTTATAAGAGACCCAATTTAGGGAAGGTCATTGTTCAGCTACAGTTAATTATTCATCTGAATTGGTTTGTGCAAAAGACTCCAGAGAGCCTACAAGAATAAATGGAAAAGCTATTAGAACTAACAGGCGAATTTAATAAAGTGGCTGCATGCAAAATTCAATAGCTTCCTCATCAACTAGCTGCAACCAAATAGAAAATAAAATGAGGGTGGATGGATAGAGGGAGCAGAGGAATCAGTTGAAAAACAATAACAGTAATGAAAATACCCAAGATTGACCTTACCGACAAGTGTGGGAAACAGGAAAACTAGATCTTAAAAATATAGAAACTTCTCTAATACATATGAAATAGTTAGACAGAAAAGGCATGACGTGTTCCTAAGTGGGAAGAGCGGCTGTACTGTAGGTTTAACCTATAAATTAAACACAATCCAATTAAAAGTCCAAGGAGGTTTGTCATTTTCTTGTTAAACATGCCACACTTATCCTGAAGTTTACTCAGAAGAAACACATAGGCAAGAATAGTTAAGAAAAAAAATGTGTAGAGGAATGAAAAGGAATTTTATCCCGTCAGCTATTAAATACACAATGAAGCTAAAATAATGCAAGAATTGGAAGACAGGTCAAGGGGATTGTAATCCTGTCAGAAGAGGCAGCATCTTTTGAGAAATAGTATGGAGACAGCTGGTTAACTAACTATTTGGGAGGAAAAATTATACCTTCTTTCACACCACTCGTCCAAATAAGTAAATTCCAGAAGATGAAAGAGTTCAGCGTTATGGGTTGAACACGTATATCCTAACCCCCAGCACCTTAGAATGTGACCTTGTCTGAAAACAGGGTCATTGCATATGTAATTAATTAAGATAAGGTCAATAATTAGGGATGGGTCCCTTATTCAGTAGGACTGGTGTTCTTACAAGAAGGCGGCACCGGAAGACAGAAGCAGAGGTGGGAGTTATGCAGAGCTGCAAACCAAGGAACATCTGTGGCTACCCGAAGCAGGAGAAGGCACGGAAGGATTCTTCCCTAGAAGTTTCAGAGGGTGTGTGGCCCTACCATCACCGGACTTCTAGCCTCCAAAACTGTGAGACAGTTCTTGAGACTTCTGTGGAGCCAAGTGGTTAAGACTCTGAGATCCAAATGCAGGGGACACAGGTTCAACCCCTGGTTGGGGAACTAAGATCCTGCATGGTTCATGACGCCAAGAACACCAAAAAATCAAACAAAAATAAACCACCTACTTCGTGGTACTTAGTTACAGAAGCCCAAGGAAACTAATATCTTGTATAAATTAGAACCGTTTAAATTTTTAAAGAAAATATAGGCGAAAAATGCATGCGCTTCCAAAAGCAATAAGGACTTTATAAGCATAAAAGTGATGGAAAAGATCCAAAGGGAAAATCAATATTTGTTATACATTAAAAAAACTTAAACTAACATAAAAAATAGCTTTACCAAAAACTAAAAGGTAGACAACAAACTAGAAGATATAACTGCTACAACATGATAAGTGACCATTATTCTTTTTTTAAAAAAAAAATTTTTATTAGGGTATAGTTCTTCCCTGGTGGCTCAGAGGTTAAAGCGTCTGCCGCAATGCGGGAGACCTGGGTTCGATCCCTGGGTTAAGAAGATCCCCTGGAGAAGGAAATGGCAACCCACTCCAGTATTCTTGCCTGGAGAATCCCATGGACTGAGGCGCCTGGTGGGCTACAGTCCACGGGGTCGCAAAGAGTCGGACACGACTGAGTGGCTTCACTCACTCACTCACTCCGTTGCTTTACAATGTCGTGTTAGTTTCTACTGTACAACAAAGTGAATCAGTTCATGTGTACCTATATCCCCTCTTTCTTAGGTTTCCTTTCCATTTAGCTCACCACCGAGCACTGACTGGAATTCCCTGTGCTATCCAGTAGATTCTCATTAGCGATCTATTTTATGCATAGTAGTGTATATATGTCAGTCTCCCAGTTTATCTCACCCACTCCTTTTCCCCACTTGGTATCATGTTTGTTCTCTACACCTGTGTCTCTATTTCTGCTTTACAAATAAGTTCATCAGTACCAGTTTTCTTCCTTGGTGGATCAGGCAGTAAAGAATCTGCCCACAATGCAGGAGTCCTGGGTTCAGTCCCTAGGTTGGGAAGATCCCCTGGAGAAGGGAATGGCTACCCACTCCAGTATTCTTGCATGGAGAGAGAGCCTGGGGGGCTACAGTCTGTGGGGTCACAAGGAGTCGGACATGACTGAGTGACAAACGCTTTTACCACATATACCACATATAAGCAACATTATACTATATATGTTTTTATCTCTCTAACTTCCCTCTATGACAGTCTAGGTTTATCCACGTTTCTGCAAATGGCACTATTCCATTCCTTTTTATGGCTGAGTAATATTCCACTGCACATATGTACCAGAGCTTCTTTGTCCATTCCTCTGTTGATGGACATTTAAGTTGATTACATGTCCCAGATATTGTAAGTAATGCTGCAATGAACATTGGGATGCAGGTATATTTTTTAATTATGGTTTTCTCTGGGTATATGCCCAGTAGTGGGATTATTGGGTCATTGTAGCCCTATTTTTAATTTTTTGAGCCACCTCCATACTGTTCTACATACTGACTGTACCAACTTACATTGCCACCAACAGTGTAGGAGGGTTCCCTTTTCTCTTTATCCTCTACAGAATTTATTGTGTGTAGATTTTTTTGATGATGGCCATTCTGATCAGGGTGCGGTTATACTTCACGTAGTTTTGATTTATATTTCTCTAATAACTAGTGATGTTGAACATCTTCATGTGCTTGTTGGCCGTCTGTATCTCTTCTTTGGAAAACTGTCTATTCAGGTCTTCCACCAATTTCTTTCATTGTGCTGTTTTTTTATATTGTTCTGCATGAGCTATTTGTATATTTTGGAGATTAATCCCTTGTCAGTTGTTTCATATGCAAATATTTTCCCATTCTGAAGGTTGTCTTTTCGGTTTGTAAGTGGACATTATTCTTAATATATAAGAACTCTAAAACCCAGGAGAAAATCAGGTGAACACAAACAGAAAAGTCACAGAATGCACATGACTGTAAACATAAAAAATGTTTAAACCTATTAGTAATCAAATTCATATAAATTGAAAGATGGTAAATTTTGCCTTTCAAATTAGCCATGTGATACTACTTAATACCGATAAGGGTACAGTAAAACTTGTATGCGCCCAATAATACTGTTCAAAGTTTAAATTATATTTTTAAGAATGCATTCTGGGGCTAGGTATAAATAGATATTTAAAATTCACACCCTTGATAGAGAAATTCTTCTAAAAGTCTAGCTTAAGGAAACAAACCAAATTAGTCAAATATTTACATATGAAGATGTTCATTATTACAGTTTATAATAATGACAAATTAGAAATATCCTCGTGCTCAGTCATGTCCAACTCTTTGCAACCCTCTGGACTGTAGCCTGCCAGGCTCCTCTGTCCATGGAATTTTCCAGGCAAGAATGCTGAAATGGGCTGCCTCTTCCTTAACCCAGGGATCAAAGCCAGCGTATCCTGCATCTCCTACATTGGCAGGCAGATTCCCTACCACTGCACCACCACTGTCCAAAGACAGGGGAATCCTGCACAACTATGTAATGTTAAATTACGCAATCACTAAAGGTGGTGATTTCAATTTAATTAATGAAATAGTCACGATAAAAATCTAAGACCAAAAAGCTCACTATAATATGTATATTATAAACTAATCTTTATAAAACACAGAACTGTAGGGGAAAAAATGGATTAAAATAAGCCAGAATATTTATCTTCTCTTCTGGGCAGCATGATTTTTGGATGTTTTAATTTTTTATTGTGGTAAAATATATATATAGCATAACATTTACCATTGTAATCTTTAGGTAAATAACTTAGTGGCATTAAGTATATTCACAATGCTGTGTGATCATCACCACTATTTCCAGAATTTATACCAAGACTCTTATGCCTTTTAAGCAAGAACTCCCTATGCTTGCATGCTCCCGTCTGCACAGCCCTTGGTAACCCCTGTTCTAATTTTTCGTCTCTATGAGTTTGCCTCTTCTAGGTACTTTATTATATATGTGGAGTCAAACAGTATTTTCCTTTTGTGGCTTATTTCACTTAGATCAGTGAATTGAATGTTTATATCCCCCCTAAACTCATATATTGAAATGTTAGCCCTTGACGAGGTAATACTTGGAGACGGGAACTTTGGGAGGTGACTAGGTCATAAGGGTGGAGGGCTCATGAAGGCGATTGGTGCACTTATACGAGACCCCCGAGAGCTCCCTCACCCCTTCAGTCGTGTGAAGTTACTGTGAGAAGGGGGCTATCAGTAGGAAACTGGACTCTCACTCAGGGTGTGTTAGTGGTACAGAATCCACCTGCCAATGCAGGAAAATCAAGAGGCTTGTGCTTGATTCCCTGGATGGGCAAGATCATCTGGAGGAGGGCATGGAAACCCACTCCAAGATTCTTGCCTGGAGAACCCCTATGAACAGAGGAGCCTGGTAGGCTAGAGTCCATAGGTTTGCAAAGAGTTGGACCTGACTGAAGCAACTTAGCATGCAGACATGGAATCTGCAGGTGCCATGATTTTGGACTTCCAGCCTCCAGGTCTGTAAGAAATAATTTTCTGTTGTTTATAAGCCACCCATTCAATGGTATTTTGTTTTAGCAGCCTGAATGGACTAAGACACTTGGCACAATGTTTTTAAGATTCATTCATGTTATAGCATGCATCAGAATATCATTCCTTTTTATAGCTGATATTCCATTATATGTAATTTACATACCACATTTTGTTTATCAATCTATCCTTTGGTGGACTTTTGAATTGTTTTCCCTTTGGCTCTTATGAATAATGCTACTGTTAACGTTAGTGTACAGGTATCTAAGTCTCTGGTTTCAATTTTTTGGGGGCATACACCTAGGAATAGAATTGCTGTATGTATTGTGTGATAATTACATGTTTAACTTTTTGATGAATGGTTGGTTTTAAGTTTTTAAGTTTTCTTCTGCATTTTTCAGATTTTTTCTACTGTGCATGCGTTATTTTTAGTATTAAAAAAACATTTATTTTCAAATGCCTCGTCTTGCTTTTTTTTTTCTTTTCTCTATGCATAAACACTCCTTCCCTGGAGTCAAACAAGTGTTAGTTCCTCAGCCATGTCTGACTCTTTGCAAGCCCATGGACTGTAGCCCACCTCTGGGCAGGCTCCTCTGTCCATTGGGATTCTCCAGGCAAGAATATTGGAGTGAGTTTGCATTTAAGAATTGCTCAACTGGTGCCAACAGCAGGGTGGCCGTCAAAGCAGGATGACGAGGGATGTAGGGGAGCATTGCTGACCTGCCCGGCCCCCACCTGGCTGCCCTCATCCCTTGCTGCTGCCGCTTCCTGCCTGTCATTTGAATAAACAGTGTTTCTACAGAAAAAAAAAAAAAAAAGAATTGCTCAAATTTTCCCTTTAACTGACAGCAAGGGCTGCACATGCACAAAATGACTGTTTTTAAATGAACTTGGGATTCATTTTAATCGGACGTGGTGACATGATAGACGTGGAGACAATTGCTTTTTTTTTTTTCTTCCTGTTTTAGTGAAATATGATTGACATGCAACATTGTATAAGCTTAAGGTATACAACATGCTGATTTGATATATGTCTATATTGTGAAATGATTAACACAATAAGGTTGGTTAACACGTCCATCACGTCACACATTTACCATGACAACTGTTTTTTGAAGAGATGAGTTTGTTACTTAACAATTCTCAAGGGCAGGAAGCATGCATGCTGTGCCATGCAGGAAGCTCCAGGGTCAATTAGAAGACAAGAGTGAGGAGAAAGGATGGGCACAAGCTTTTATTATGGTTTCCATGAGAAAGACAAGGCAAGCCAGAGCAGATAGATTTACGATTGACTAGTCTGAATAATTTCTGCAGGCTCTAGGCTAAAAGGGTGGTCCCTAGTTGTTAGGTACCTGGTCCTGGGTACCAGGGACAGGGGCAATATTGACTTGGTGTGTGAGCTAGGCCAAGGAGGTGGTTGGCTTGGATTGACTGGTTTACATATGAAAGGCATGCTCTCTGGTGAGTTGTTCACTGTCTTTAGGAATCAGCTAACCCTGAAAAGGTCGGACACAACTGGGCAACTAAACAACAACAACCCTGAAAGGGACAGGGTGATCATGTCACATGTCAAGCCACACGTTGAGCCAGATGATCAAGCCCCACATGTCAAAGTATCATGAAATTGATCCCAGGTCTCCCGCATTGCAGGCAGATTCTTTACCAGCTGAGCCACAAGGGAAGCCCTAGAATACTGAAGTGGGTAGCTTATCCCTTCTCCAGGGGCTCTTCCCAACCCAGGAATCAAACTGGGCTCTCCTGCATTGCAGGTGGATTCTGTACCAATTGAGCTATCAGGGAAGCCCAGGGAAAATAAAAAACTTTATTAACACAGTGATGTACATGCAAGGTTTCTCTTTTTAGCAGTTTGTAATAGCAAAGATTAGAAACCAATGGAATTGCCACCAAATAAGGAGCAGGGTAAATAAGTGCTGGTAAAAAATATATACAATAAAATGCTATGCAGCCATGAAAAAGAATGGACTGTCTCCAGGAGATGTCATAAAAAGGAAAAACCTTGGTGGAAATCACCAAGTGCAATATTCTCCCCTGTACATACCTATGTGCTTGTCAGTACAGAATCTCTCTAGAAGGACCCACAAGAATCCCTGATGGTGGTGCCTCTAGGGAAGGGAACTCAGTTGCTGAAGACCTAGGTTAGGAGGGACAGAGGAGCAGTATCTTTTAAATTAGGGCTTGGTGTCTAGAATGTGAGCTCCATGATGGTAGGAGCTCAGTTCTATTCAGTGCTTTCTGCCACTGCTGCTGCTGCTGCTAAGTTGCTTCAGCCATGTCCAGCTCTGTGCGACCCCAGAGACGGCAGCCCACCAGGCTTCCCCATCCCTGGGATTCTCCAGGCAAGAACACTGGAGTGGGTTGCCGTTTCCTTCTCCAATGCGTGAAAGTGAAAAGGGAAAGTGAAGTCGCTCAGTCGTATCCGACTCTCAGCGACCCCATGGACTGCAGCCTACCAGGCTCCTCCATCCATGGGATTTTCCAGGCAAGAGTACTGGAGTGGGGTGCCATTGCCTTCTCCGTCTGCCACTCCTAGAGGTGATCAATTAATACTTGCTGAGTGAAAGAAGGTCTGACCTTTCTCAGGCCTCACAAGATCATTAAATAAGCACACTAACAGCATCCACCTCCTGACCTTGTGGGGACTGAAGTTACACTCATGCTCATGAAACTCTACACGATGGCTGGAAAAAAACAGGAACTTAATAATGTTAGTTATTAGTTAACCCAATATTAATAACTAATATTGGGTTATGTTTTAACAAAGAAGACTGTTCCCTTACAGCAAAATTGGCAAGTAGGCATCCCCTCACGTGCCAGCTTCAATTGTTGGTATGGTTGCCTGGACTGTTTTGTTGAAAAGGATCTTGAGGCCGGATGGCAGGAGTGACATGATGAGTTAGCAATGATTGCCCCGAGCAAAGGAGGAAGTAGGGTGGCTTGGATGCCCCATCTTTGCTGTCTCCTTATAGCATTCCTACCCACAGACCTCCTCAAATGGCATAGCCAGCTCCTCACAGAGGTAAAACGTCCAGACAAAACAGATTCATCCTCCTGGCCATTTAGGAAGCAGGACTGTCTCCAATGAGGGCAGGTTGCCCCGAGAGCAGAGCCTCACCCACGTATCTGCGTCTCCCTGCAGAAGTGAGGCCACCCCTCCCGTGAGGGCAGGCAGTGGGCTCTGGGTTCTGGACTCCAGGCAGGAGAAAGGTGGAAATTAGCCAGTCCTCTGGAGGTGGGCAAAGTCCTTCTGGGACAATCATCCTTCCTTCTCTTCCCTGTGAATTCACTCAGGTCACTGAGGGCAAAAGACCTCCTAGAGACCTTCTTCCCCAGATGCTGCAGGTCTCCACCATCAACTTCCACACTCCCCTCCAACAGCACTTTAATTCACTTAGTGCTAACAACTTTGCAAATGGGCTTTATTGCCTCTACTGGCTCAGATGGCAAAGCATCTGCCTGGAATGCAGGAGACCTAGGTTCGATCCCTGGGTCAGGAAGATCCCCTGGAGAAGGAAATGGCAGCCCACTCCAGTACTCTTGCCTGGAAAATTCCATGGATGGAGGAGCCTGGTGGGCTACAGTCCATGGGGTCACAAAGAGTCAGACATGACTGAGTGACTTCACTTTCACTTTCAAATAGAAGAATGGAGAGTCTGAGTGATTTGTCCAAGACCACCCCTTTGCCCCTTGGCCTTTTATTCTGGGAAGAGGGACTGTGAAGGTGGGCAGAGGGTGAGTTTTCCAGTGCTTCCTGTCCTCCAGAATTTGGAATCTCTGGGGAGCAGCCCTAGAATCTTTTCCCCTTTTGTCCCTCGCCTGCTTAGAACTGCTCAGATCTTTCACTGCTTCCTTAGGAAAGTAGAACATGGGCCCCTTGTTAAAACCCTAAATTGCCTAAATCTCACTAAGGAGCTCAAACCCCAGAGGCCCTGCAGCGGGTCCCTGGGAGTTGTGTGGACGCTCCCCCAATACCATCTCAGCCCCAGAAAATTCATGCCTCCTGAAAAGACAGAGGACCTGTTGGGGGCCACCCCTGGAGGGCACCCTCAATGCATTCTCTTAAGTGCCTGCTAGCTACCAAGTATGCCTGGGGTTGGGCAGATGGAAGGAAAGTCACCCCACCCCGCCCACCCTGCTGCAGCTCACACCCTAGCGCAGAAGGCTGGCCCAGTAATAGACTTTCAAGGGCCCCATGGAAGGCATCATAGGTGCCCTGGGTTCTCAGCTAATTAGTCAAGTGCGAACATGCGTTCCAAGCTGTGTGACAATGCATGGGGTGTTCGTGGCAGACACTGAGCTCCCCATCCCAGAAGGTCTGCAAGTGGAGGGAAAGGGACCTCTAGCCTTCCTATACAGACTTAAGTCCCTTCTGTCCCCTTCTTCTGGCCTCTGGCCTTGGGGGTAAGGACAGGATATGCATTGTACTCAAAAAGATAATCCTCAGTGCATGCCTGACACAGAGTATGTGGTCGCCAATTGTCTGCTGCTGCTATGAACCATTATATATTTGAGTTTAGTGCATCCATCCTCTTGCAGAGAGAAAGAGAGGTGAAGGGTTCTTCCCCTTCGCCAGCTGCACCCGTGCACAGCTGGCCGTGGGCAGGAAAGCCCTGCTGGCAGCTGTCCCCACAGACGGGAGCAAGGGTCTGTGATTTCCTGAGCAGCCACTTCAATTCTAATGTCCCTTTAATAGTACTCGTCAAATTGCCATGGCTCTCCCCAGAGGTTTTCATACGATGGAAAATAAATAGCCATTATCTGACCTCCAGGGGAATGGAGATGTCTGCAGAATTCCCGGAAAGGCAGTTATAAAACTGAGTAGAGTCAATCTGTCCTTTCGGTATTTACAGCCCCAGTGCAAACAGAAGGTATGGAGCCCTGGCGACTGCTAAAGAAATCACAAGATAAGTATAGCAGGCGCTCAAATTTTCTCTTCACCTGTTTTGATGTATATGAGTACATCTGGCTTCTGGTAGCCAAAGAAAGAGAGAGAAGAGAGGGAGAGAGAGAGAGGAAAACAAGTACAAAAAGATGTGAAGACTGTTGTCTATTGCCCTGGGGTTGGGGGGAAAGGAGCTGGGAAGCAAAGGACTTAAACTGTTCACTGCTTCCAAAGAATGTGTGACGATGAAAATGTCCTTCCTTTTCTCATCATGTAATTTGAAAAGGAGAAACCATTCTTTTTTACCCTAAAAACACATGGTGTGCCCGGGAAAAAGTATTTTCAAATAGAAGTTCCTTTTAGAGTCCCCAGAGACAGAGCTCTGGGCCAGGTCAGAGCCCTGCTCTGGTCCTATTCTCAGCTGCCAAGGGCTCCTAGGACAGTGTCATTCTGTTTCCGTCAGCTGTAAGACGGGGATGGAACAATCACCCCGTGGTGATCCAAGCCAGGATTGTTGTGACGATCACCTGAGATGAGCAATATGAAAGCCCTGCCCAGCCAGTCTTCATGAGAAAGGAGCAATGCTCAAACCCAGTGGGCACCAAGGGAGCCGTGATCACAAGGCTGCAAAGCTGAATTAAATGCCTGTCACAGCCAGGCCACCTTCCCTCAGGCAAGCTTCATCTATTCTCAAATGACAGGGCTGTCCTCACCATGCCTGGGAAGGGCCAGGAAGGGAAATGAGAAACGCAGTGTGGACTTCCCTGGTGGTTTAGTGGTTAGGACCCTGTGCATCCATCACAGGGAGTGTGGATTCAATCCCTGGTGGGGGAACTAAGATCCTACATGTCATGTGGTGTTGGCAAAAAAAAAAAAAAAAAAAACAACTGTTGTGATTGTTTCAGGAGAGATGTTTTTCTTCATGGTGTCTTCCCCATCATTAGCAAAGCTTCAAGCTAGGAGGGGATGGAGGGGCCCACCATCATGCCCACTACTTCACCCCAGGGTTTTGCCTGCACACTCCCGTCGGGTGGATGGCCCCAAGAAAGCCTGGAGCCCCAGGATGAAGTTGACTGGCCGCCCCTCAGCCCTGCCTTTGCCCACACTCCACTATTTTGATCCAGAGGCCCGTGTGGCTGTGGCTCCATCCCTCTCAACAGTCACAGGCTCTTCCGGGCCACATCCTCCCATAGCTGGTGACAACCAGGACAAGTGAAGCCCACGCTCCTTCAAGTAACTCTTTTTATGCAAAAGTGGACATGGAGGCCCTGAGCGGGGCAGGTTGGGCGGCAGCAGAGATCAGAGGAGGACAGAACACTGGCCTGGGTGTCAGATGATCTGGGCTCGCCTCCCAGCCCCGTTCTGCACCGGCTCCCTGTCTGGGCCTCAATTTGCCATCTCTGAAAGAGATGGTGCTCTCTGGCCTGCCTACCACATAAAGTGGGTCTGGGGTCTGATGTAACGAGGGAGTTGGCTGCTGCTGGCTTGGGAGGAGCCAGAGCACTCTGCCTTGGAGTTGCTCTTCTTTTCCTTTGTGGCGTTGTTGTTCAGTCGCTCAGTCGTGCCCAACTCTGCGACCCCATGGACTGCAGCACACCAGGCCTCCCTGTCCACCATCTCCCGGAGCTTGCTTCGTGGCATTACCCACCTCTAAAGACACAGGCCTACTTTGCTCCCTAGGGCCCTGCAGCGGCGGTATCGTGAGGGCAGGACAAGTACATATACTCCAGCAACTGATGGCCACTGCACTCCTGGAGGAGGTGTTTGTTGGGGCACTTTTAAAAGAATATTGTCTATAATTCTAACTACAATTTTGCATCCAACTCCAAAGGGTGTGTTTTTTTCCCCACACTAAGCAACTCTCCAACACCAGCTGGTGTCCTACATTCTAACTGAGTTCTGACACTATCTACTAGGAGATAGCATCAGATCCCACAGGTTAAAGGCCCAGTCCCCTAAGACTGCTCCCCACCCTCAAATCCAGAAACCAATCACACATTCAGGATGTCACCTGTGCTTCTGACCAATCGCAGTTCCAGTGACCCCCTCCTAAAGCAGCTCACAGAACCCAGAGAAACTGGATTACCAGTTAATCATAAGAGGATGTAACTCAGGAACAGCCAGATGGAAGAGATGCACAGGACAAAGCATTGGGAAGGGGCGGGGGGCTTCCATGCCCTCTCCAAGTGAGCCACCCTCCCCAGATATCCTTTCACGTTATCAACCCAGAAGTCCTGAGAACCTTGTTCTTCCAGGTTTCTATGGAGGCTTCCTCAGAGGTGTGATTGATTAAATCACTGGCCACTGACGACTGAATCTTCAGCCCATTTCCCTGCATGGGAGATGGGAGGGGAGGCCTGAAAATTCCAACCCTCCAATCGCTGGGTTGGCTCCACTGGCATCTTTAGGGACTTTCTAAAAGTCACCTTATAACAAGATACCTCTATTGCTCCCTGCACAGAAAGTTCCAAGAGTTTTAGGACCTCTGTTCCACGAACAGGGACAAAGACCAAATATATATTTCAAATTATAAATCACAACATTACACTATCTTATAAGAAGGGTACACCTAAATCCTCTCATAGGAACAATGTTCTGGACTTCTTCCTCCATCTGAGGTGCCAACTGCCACGATAGGGTCTTCCCCAACACAGGTTAAAATAAAAAGCATCTGTCCTGCAGTACTTCCAAGGGGAAAACCTCATCAAAAGCCCAGCACCTGAGTATCTTTTGGTTGAAAAATGCATGCAGAGAATGGAGTGGCAGACCCAGGACAGAGGAAAATAAGAGGGGAAAGTAGTGAGGCTGAGAGTGAGAAGGTGACACTTGAGAATCAGCTTCTTAATAGGGTTTCTGCACACAGCCTTTAATGTACAGCCCTGTACATAAGGGCTGGGAGTCCCTCGGGCAGAGGGGGACAGGAATGGGATGGGCACCAGCCACAAGGCAGATTGAGCAATATCTGAGGGAAGTTGCTGTGGACTGAGGCTCAGACAGTAGTCCAGGGAAGATGAAAATGAGACAGGAACTGACATTAACTGAGCACCTACTATGAGGAACAAGGTTGAACTAGAAAGAAAAAAGGAAATACTTCAAATGATAGGCTGGGGAGATGTCACTACAGCGGGTGACTGCTGTACCCCTTATCTTCATCACCCTTATTAGCAATCACTAAGGGCACCATCGGCCATGCCCTGGGGCTGGGATTGCCATCACGGGGGTTCAGTCTACTCGGGGAGGTCAGACCCAACGAAATGACTAGTAAGCTAGTTGCATATATTACAGAAAGAGTAGGACACCAACCAGAAAGCATCAGGGACCAGGGAAGGGGCTGTAATGCCCTGCGTTGGATGAAGTTCCCAGGGAGAAATGGTGGATATGAGTGGAGAGGGACAGTTTGGCATGGATAAGCGACAGCAAAGAGAACACAGGTGGCATGCTCAAGGGACTGTGACCAACAATTTATTACTCCTTTTCTATCACTTTGTATTTTGGATCCCTTTCACATACATCACCCCAGGAAACGACTCTGCTGTCCTTCACAAACCCCGCTAAACCCTGGAACAGATGGCCTTCTGTTCCAGGGAGTTCAATGGAGTTAAACGAATTCCTACGATGGGTGAATCATTGTTGAGTATTGCAGGGTATATAGAAAAGTGTAAAATATAGTCCCTGCCCTCAAGGACAAAAAGGATTTCCCTTCTGTCAAAAGGCCAGGGAAGGAGATCCCGGGACGACTCTGCAGCAGTGAAGTCTTATGTCTGACAAAAGGCAGCAGGCTCTGGGTGGCGTGGACAAGCCTGAGGAAAATTGGATTTACCATCCATCAAAATGCTCCATTTGGGGGTGGTCCAAAAGGTTATTCTGGTGACTCTGCAGTTTCCTTCTCAGAATTACCGAGCTCGAGTCAGTCTGTCCTTCACATTCTTCCCACTATATGACTCCACACAGAAGCCCGTCTGCAGCCAAACACCAGTTCAGAATCAAGAGCCTAAGTCACTGTAGGTGTACGTATACCTCATCCTCCGCTGGGCCACTGAATAACATCCCAATCAATGAGCAGTCTCGGACTCTGCAATTAATCCTGGAGAGGAAGAGGTGTCAGGACAAACACAAAAGAACCAAAATAAGACAGTGCATCTGTGTAACTTCTGAATTAGTCAACCATGGGCAAAGAGAGGTTTGGAAATTTTTACTCTGCCTGAAGGTAACAAAGCAACCTGATCCTGGCCCTTTAAGTGCCAGTGAGGACTGAGTGAGAGAAAGCACAGCTGAGCATCATCTGAGATAGACGGAAGTGCAGTCCTACCTCGGGAATCCTCAGTCTGATGATGTGACTCCTGCCGTGGTGTGGCAGTCCATGCAGGAGTCTCAGGAACCTTCCAAGCTGAGTGGGCAGCGTCGCAGTTACATGACAAAACTGGCAGAAGCCTGTCAGTCACTTCTCAAAAAGTGAGTGACAAGAATATTAAGCAATGAACTAGCTATACGGGTCAGCCAGAGGGCCTATGAACCGAAGATTCTGAGTGGTCAGCACTCACAGAGGCCTAAGTGACCTCCTGCTTCCTCAGATGACTGAAGGTCAAATACATGCTGAGAAGGAGCTCTCTGGAGCCTTGAGGTTCTGTACTCTGAATTTTTAGTTGGAAAACCTCTTTTCAAGACAAAAACATACCAGAGGACATTTGGAAGTATTTCCAAGAACAACTTCACATGCCCTGACTTTGTAATAGAGGGAGTTGGAAACCTCACTCCAAGACAGTGGATGCAGAATCCTTGCCGCAGGCGAAGTCTAGAGGAAGGGACTTGTACACTGTGGATCAAAGCAGAGTCTTCACATCGACCGAGTCTCCCCCTTACACCACCCCCTTATGAAAAAAAAAAGCAAAGAAACAGCCAGTACACAATCTTTAGACTCTTTTTTTAAAAGAAGTTATCTCTGGGGCAAGCTGCTACATAATCGAGCCAGAAAATCTACTGACACTTGACAGTTCTGACAGACAGCCTTCAGTCTTGGATGTTAAATGAAATGTTTGTTTTGACGTTGTTTTTGAACCAAGGAGCCCAGAAGTCCACTTTCATGTTTAATTCAGAAAATTCCATTTCATGAAACATCAGGCTCTGAAGTGAAGAAGCGGGCACAATTCTCCTTGCATTAAAACTCCCAAGGCAAGCATAAGAGGCTGCCCAGATAACCGGTGGTAACGTGCCCCCGAGGAGGACGTCACACAAGGAATCTGGGTGTTGAGAAAGTGGATGATTCACCCTAGAACTTTTTAAAGAACTTTTCGGGCAACTGAATGATGTTTTAAATATACCGGGTTGCTAAACCTGTCAGGAGAAACATCTGGATCTGAGAAAATCTGGCAAAGCTATCTGAATGAACACCAACTGTTCTCTATCCTAAATGTTAAGATTATTTTTAAAGGTTAATTTATAGATATTTGGACAACAGGCGAAAAACTGTCTGGTGGGCAGAGAATTGGAGAAGGAAAAACAGAGCAAAGGACAGACAGGCTGTGGATATTCTATGCGTTAATACACCCTTAATAACATGTCTGACTCCATCCTAGGGTTGACGGGCTGCCAAGCTGCTGCCAGGATTCCCCAGGTCACACAGTCTCAAGGTAACTCTGGAGACAGAGATCTCTCCAAAAGCTTTCAGCATTTTCATGGTCTCTCTTTTACCCATCATTAAGCCAGTTAAGAGCATTTCTGAGCATTCACGGGTTTCCCAAGACACTGCAATGAAATAGTGATATCCCTAGGTCAGCAGTGGTTCTGAAAAAAGCATCTCTCATGATAGCACCGGACTGGACTGGGGAACTAAGAACTCTGTGCAGTATTTCCCTCTCTCTGTCCTGCTCACTGCTCTCTCCACTACCCATGACATCTCTGAATCCACAGGAGGTGGTACTGGAAGACAGGAAATGCAGGCTAGCACCAGCCAGGCTGGTGTCTGTGGGTCACTGCAAACTGACTTCAAGTTAACTACCAGCTACTCCCCACTCACTTGGCAGACAATTATCAAGCGCTGCTCCTGGCCAGGCCCCATGCCCTCGATTACTTTCCAAGTTTCTCCCAACCTCAGAGATTAGGTTGGAAATCATTTTTCTCTGCTCTTTCTTAATTCCTGCAGTATGTAGACCTACATGACTGCATGAGAGTTGGGAATATTAAAGACATTTATAAATTATAATAAAGAAGTCACATGTGTTAAAAATGAGAGTCTGTTATTCAAAAAGCCCCAAATTATCTCATTTAGAGAAGACACTTAACAAAATATACATCTTAAAACTTCGGCAGTCAAGAATGCTTTTTATAATTGTTTCCATTTGAGAAACACAATTAAAATGGGTAAGAATTAATAGACACAACTTCACTCAAAATATGTAAAAAGCATCACAAGTTTTTCTGATATTCCTCTTTGTGGTTAGCTAACCACGCACAGGAGGAACCCAAGTCCAAACGTTCACATCCCGAAGTGGCAGTGCTCTCAGGGGGCTTCTTCCCTCGTAAGTGACAAGCGGCGGGGGGAGGAAGCGTTACCGAGATGCACACAGTCCAGCTCCTTACCCAGTCTTCTAGCATCAACTGTCAAACCATTTGCTCCGCTTTGCAAGAGGAGCTCCTTTAGAAGGTCCCAATAATTTCTGCTTATATTGTTCCACCAGCTGGTTGAAGCGAACTTCTGTCTTATTTCCTTTAGCTTTTTTTCTAGGTACCTACAAATGAAAGGAAAGGAAACATAAGATAATCAGTTTCAAGCATTAAGCATTACTTTACCCTCAGGCCAGCCAAGGGAGAAAGAGAGTTAGGTTCAGAGATCTTGTCCACCACATGAGGGACTTCCAGGGAGTGACCCCAAAATGATCATCCATTGGTGAGAAAACAGACCAGGAATGCCTAAGAGAAGGACCCCGCTAAAACACCGCTCCCACTCCAACTCCCAAATGCTCACACAGATCTCCTCAAGGATGAGTCAGACTCGAGTCCAGATGGTCTCGCTTGCCCTTTCCTTCACCAAGGATTACAGGGCTTCAAAGAGACCTCTATAAGATAGTCTGCTGGGTCAGAGGCTTCCCAGAGACACAGATTCCTTGAGTGGGATGAGAAGGCAAATGCATCTTGTACCCTTAAAATAAAGGAACTAGGCAAGGAAAAAAGAAAATTTGAGCTCAAATGATCAAGAACGCATGACTACCACTTTCTACTAAAAAGAGCCAGGGCCCCTTGGAAGCTAATGCCAGGACTGACAAAGTAATAGGTAAGTGGGGACATTCCGCTGTGTTAGAAGCAAGGACACTACCACAGGCAAGGTTACATCAGGACTCAGGAGTCAACCTGAAGGGGCTTCTGCTGGCCTCAGATGGGACAGAATAATGACTGCATCTGGCTGAAACATGTCAAGTACACAGAAACTCGTGAATTCACAATGCTACAAAAACCTTACTTTCTCAGAGAAGGTTGGTAGGGCAACAACTCATTACTCTGGGAACTGATAAAAAGAAAAAAACAAACTCAAGCAATTACCTTGCTTTTCCTACACAAATGGTATTCTTGGTAACCAAACAGTTGATAAGGGAAGGCTCTTTTTTCTAGAATTTTACTTAAAAAACACATGAGGATTAATAAAATTAAGAAATTACATTCTGCAACTCGTACTGAAATACAGATCTAAGTAAACAGCAATCATCAATGGGTGCTAAGACTTTACAAATGGAGGGATGAAGCAGACAATCTCTAAGGCTACTGATGAATCAGAGCATCACTGAAAATGGAGCAAGCAAGGAAGAATGGGGTGACGGGGCAGTTAGGGAGTTTGGATTGACAGACACATATTGCAGTACTGTTTAAAATGGATATCCAACAAGGTCCTACCGCATTGCACAGGGAACTCTGCTCAATGTTATGTGGCAGCCTAGACCCATGTATACAATGGATACATGTATATGTAGCCGAGTCCCTTTGCTGTCCGCCTAAAACTATCACAACATTGTTAATCAGCTATAATCCAATGTAAAATAAAAAGTAAAAAAAAAAAAAAGAGGGAACCAGACACTATGCACCTTACGGTACAATACAACAGAAAGCACACAGCCCCACCTATGAAATACTCTCACCAAGAAAACTGAACCTAGATCTAATCAAGGCTCTAGAGCTAACATCCCATTTGTAAGCAACATGGGGTACTACAGGAACAAGTTCAATGATAGCAACTAGGAAGAAAGCAGCTACATTCAAAAGGTAATATACTCTAACAGGCCAAGGACCTGGGTGATCCAGCTAATTAATAGCATGGAAAAAAGGGTGTAGTAAGGAAAACTGGATATTATAGGGGAAAAAAGATATAAGAGATTTAAAAACCAAATACAGGGAATTCCCTGGTGGTCCAGTGGTTAGGACTCGACACTTTCACTGCTGTGGCACTGCTTCAATCCCTGGTCGAGGAAGTAACCAGGCTTTTTGTTTGGAACCCGATTTATACAAACCAACTTAAAAATATGTATTTTTGAGGTAACTGGGAGTGTTTTAATATGGGCCACATATTAGCTAGTAAGGGTTTCTTATTAATTTCATTAGATGTGATGATCGCATAACATGTGTCTGTATATGTGTGTTTAAAGTGAAAGCAAGTGCTAGTCGCTCAGTCGTGTCTCAATCTTTGTGACCCCACAAACTGCAGCCCACCAGGCTTCTGCTGTCTGTGGACTTCTCCAGGCAAGAATACTGGAGTAGGTACCCATTCTCTTCTCCAGGGGGATCTTCCCAACCCAGGGATCAAACCCAGGTCTCCCACCCTGCAGGCAGATTCTTCACCACCTGAGCCACCATATGTGTGTTTAAGGCCTAATCAGCTGGAGATGAATCCTGAGATACCTTTCTACGCGGGGTACATCTACAAGTGAGGTAGAGTGCACTGTAATATACTCACAGGATGGGGTGGGGGATGGGTGAGTAAAGCAAGATAATTGTTGAAGCAGAGTAACAAAATCATGGGGTTCATTGTATTCTTCTCCCTACTTTTAGGACTGTGTACCTCCACATCTGCAGCCCTGTACATAACTGCAATCTAGAAGAAGCTTTTTCCTTTGCTTAGCTAATCAAGGCTCAAGCGGCTGCCGACCCCGGCAGAGCTGTGCCATACCAAAGCCTCAGGGCCTACAGAACTTACCTGCTTGGAAGATAACTTCTGCTTCTCTTGCTTCTGGTGGTTTGTCTGGGGCTTTGGCTTCTTGGGAGGGAGAGGCTTCGTTTTGCCTTTGTCCCGCAACCTGAAACAACGTGGTCAAGTGTCACCCTGAGTTCTTCCTCTAATTGGCACTCCTGAGGTTTTCTCAGCCCAAAAGATAAAAGGCCTTTTCTCACACTGGCTCTTTCTAAGCCCCTGAGAAATCAAGGGATACTGCAACAGAATGTCCTAGGGCTCAACATTTGTATACTTGTCTTTTTGCTTTGGCTTAAAAACCTCAAGGGACTTTCAAAAACCATTGTTTACTTAACAAAAATTTCGTAAAGATTGGTTTTTGTTGACAGCATTAATCTGTTGTTCCAGACAGAAACCTCAGGTAGGTGGGCCTCCTACTTGAGACAGCCATCAAGACAAGAGGAAGCGCTTCAGAGGAGGAGAAAAATTGCATGAGAGCCCACCCTGGAAGGCTCCTCTGAGGCGACCAAGGCCAGTCCTGTTCTGGCCTCCATTTGGTCCAAGAGTGACTGCCGGCATAGAGCTACTGCATGCGGGACTGGAGCAACCAGCATCCCTTTCATCCACACAAAAGCCCCAAAGAGGGAACACGGCGAAGTAAGACAAACCCTCTGAGAAGCCATCCCACATCTCACCTAATTTTGGGGCCTCGGTGTGAAGGGAGCGCCAGGACCTTTCTTCTCTTCTTCCCATCAGGCAGCTCCACGTGCTCCACTTCGGCCTTGGTCTGGAACCCTGCCCACGAGACGGAGTCCACCGTCCTCTTCTGCTGCACGGAGGCCTGGCTTTGTTTCTGCATGTGGTTCTGAGCTGCTTTCTGTTGCTGCTTTTTCCCAGGCTCTGGTAGTACCTGCTGGGGCTCACCAGTTTCAGGCTTGGATTTCACTTTTTGCTGCAGAAGACGAGAGAATGCTACTTGGTTACTAGGTGAGATTTATTTGCTGGAAACACTCAGGAGAAGAGGACTTAGTTTGGTGAGAGAAGGGGAATTCTTCCCCCAAATAGTCAGAGACTTTAAGAAAGTGAACACAAGCAGTTCACAGGCCCTGACATCGTAACAGAGGGTTACCGGGTAGGGGACACAAAACAACCATTTTCCTTTTCCCACACAGAAACGAGGGGACAGTGTAGGTACATCCCAAACTCAACAGCCAGCAAAAAACAAACAAGAAAGGGCCAGCAGCATGGGCCAAAGGTGTAATAGGAATGAGAAGAAATACCTGAAGCAATGAGAGTTGAAGATTTTCAAACTTAAGGACAGACACTAAACCACAGATTCAGAAAGCTCGGACAAACACCAAACAGGATAAAAAAAAAAGTACATCTAGGCATATCATATCAAATTGCAAGAAATCAAGGAGAAAAATCTTTCCCTAGAGGTAGGGAAAACTCATTATCCACAAAGGAACAAAGTTAAGATTACATTGGATTTCCCTTATGTAAGCAAGAAGAAAACAGAATAAAGTGTTTAAAGTATGTGTGCGTGGCAGGGGAATCACCAACCTAGAGCTCTGTATCCATGTAATTATCCTTCAAAAGTGAAGGAAAAACAAAACTTTCCCAGACAAACAAAAATTAAAGAAATCTGGGGATTCTCTGGGGCCCAGGAGTTAGAACTTGGTGCTCTCACAGGGCCCTAGGTTTGATCCCTGGTCAGGGAACTAGGACCCTGCAAGCTGCTCGGTGAGGCACCTACCCACCTCCAAGAAACAATTAAGGAAATTTATCACTGGTAGATTTGCATCGCAAGAAATACTAAATCAATTTACTAAGAAAGGCAAAATGACAGGTTAGAAACTCAAATCCACAAAAAAAAAAAAGGAAGAACCTTAGAGAAAAAAATAAATGAAGATAAGGAAAAGACATGAGGAGGAGGACATAAAGTATGTTACATATTTATTTTGCACAAGTGGGGTAAGACAAAGAAGATTCATGTGAAATCAATGCGATAATAATAATGTTATTCTGTCCTTTTCACCTCAGAAATCTAAACAGGCATAGTGGGAGAACAAAGATCTATTTTATGCCTCTTATGTGCCAGTCTCTAGTGGTAAGGGTACAGATGAAAGAATGAAGTGTCTACCTTTTAGAACTCACAGCCCAGTGGAGAAAAGAGATATAAACCAAGTAAAAAACTAAAAAAGAGCCTAAGGACGTTCATGAAAGCACAAGTAATAAAGTCTTATCTCTTCTGAGAGAGGTGGGGAAATGCTCCTTGGGGAATATGAGTATGGAGATTGAGAAGTATCCCTGAGTCAGGGGAAAGGGGCACTTCTACACAGAAAGACAGGTATGTACGTAAGTAGAGACAACAAATAAGGCCACCTGAAATTTTTTTTTTAAGCCAGAAGCTATAGAATCACCTCTGATTGAGGCAGTAAATAATTCTATAACTACAATAACAAAGCTGCCTTAAATAATAAGCAGAACCCAGATTTTTCCAACCTAGGGTAATGGTATGAATCACTGAAACTCCTCTTCTATGGGTCATGCTCATGATATACATCATAAAGACCCAGAACACAGCAAATGTGTGGTATATATGCAAGTTAAGGTACAGTATCAATGAGATCTGTAAGAGTTATGGTATCAAGAATAACCTGGCCTTCTATGTCCTGTGGCATGATGGACAAGAGAATAACTAACGACTGTGTACTGACCATGTAGCTTGTGAGACAACTTACACATGTTAAACACAGATGATATTAAACCTATTTTTATAAACCAGAAGCTGAAGCTGAGGAGGGGAGTAACCTGCCAAGGAACTCAGAAAGGGGCAGAGCCTGAGTCTGAACATGAGTCTTGCTGTTCCCAGAGTTCCTCTACACTACACTAGATTAGCAACAGTACTGAAACTACCAGGCATCACACCTCTGGAGCATACAGGATGGAAAGAGGATTACGGAAGAGAGAGCTGAAATCTACAGGTAACGGACAACTTAACCTTGGCTATTAATTCTGACAGGTACCATCACCAAACACGGCAGTGCAAGCACTGCTGACCGGTAACAGCATCGGGCTGATTCTCCTCTCCCTTTCCTTCTGTGGAGCTATCACCAGCCAGCCCAGCAGAGGAGAGACAGCCTGCAGAGTTCTAGGGAACTAAGAGGAAAGGGTACCCAAGAACCTAGCAAGACAGAGACCTAATTTAAGGGAACAGAACCACAACTGAACAAAACAGGAGTTTAAATATGGTCTGAAAAAAAAAATTGAACTGTATGCTTAAAAACAGTAGAGTTTATGTGATGCGTACATTACCAAAATTAAAAAAGCAAAGAGAAAAGAAAAAAATTTCAATTCTGTACCTGGCTGCGCTGGATCCTCAGTTCCTTGACTTTAAGTTTCCTTCGATCTTCCAAAGAGAATTCCACTATTGGTCTCTGCGACAGAAGGAGGCAGATTGTCCTTCATTTGATTTCTTAATCTCTGCATGCAATGGAGCTGAGATGCTCGCCACCCCAGCCCCCACTACCCTCTTGCTTGCAAGTCAGAGGGTGCTGCTCACTTCCCTCTGCCTAAAGGCAAGGGACCGGTTCAGCAAGCAGACTACCCAATTTAGAGTTCCCTCCAATCATCCCGTCACCTGAATCACCGCTCACTTTTCCAAGGCCTTGCCACTCTTACCCATCACACAAGTGTCAGAGGGCTTCCCATAAATGGCCCCCGGAGCACAGGCTCCCCGCCCCAGGACAAGGCTCACCTTCTGCGGCCCGAAGATCTCTGGATTGTTGTTGATGTGGCGCAGGGCCGCTAGGGCATGCTCGTGCTCCTGGAACTCTGCAAAGGCGTAGCCCAAGGACTGACCCTTAACCTTCCCGTAAACTCCTTTCAGGTCTCGCATCACCCGACACTACCAGTAGAGTGAGGAAAAGAAACAGTCGTTAGAGGGTTTATTTTTATTTTGATTAGAGACTAATTACTTTACAATATTGTAGTAGTTTTTGCCATACATTGATATGAATCAGCCATAGATAGAGGATAAAGATCCTTAACAGCTTCAACAAGAAATCAGGTTATTGAAACAGTCTTCATCTATATCACCATCACAAGAGTTTTACTGAAGTAACACTTATGAATGTCTGTTTTATTAGAATATACCTGAGAGCACAGAACACATTAAATAGGTATTTTCTTGCTTTCTAAGGGTTTATAAACATCCACACAGACCTCCAAATAAGCATGCAGAGAAACTTCCCAAGGAAGAATTTTAATGGTAACTACTGACATGACAGCACATGCTAGCCGAGAGGTGCGTGGTACCTGGGGTGGTATATAGATCAGCCCCAGGCCTCAAGTGCTGTCTGCAGGTCTCCTCACTGAAGAAGTCACTCAAAAGAGATATTACTCAAGAAGGGAAGGATGAAGGCCTGATGGCTTTAGATAAGAAAGTTCTGGCATGAGGAAGATCCTGACCAACAAATAGCCTCAGAAATACAGGAAGGAGCTTCACCTGTATTTGCTCAGAGCTCAGATCTTCTCTTGCATGATTTTTTCCTAAAACTTTAAGCTGTACCAGGCATCTTGGGGCACCGAGGAATGGTGGGGTATTTTGGGAAAACTGATCATTTACGGGGTTTCACTCCCAGGAAGCTGTGTTTGTCGGGTAATGGAGAAGTCTAGGTATCAGGGACATGTGGATGCCGCATTTGGTATATGTCCAGTATCCACTCTGTGCCTAGAACGGTGCCACGTACTGCAGGGAAATCGAGAAAAGCATTTTGGCAGCCAGACACGCTGCACAGCCCTCCAGTCTCCTCAGCTGCCGCCCCTAGGCCTGGCCAGGTCTCGCCTCGATGCAGCATGGCACAGCACCCTCGACTTCATGCTCAGAGCCAAAGTGAGATCATTGGATGGTAAGACCATTCCAAAGGCCTCTAGTCCATTTTCTGGGAGCAGGTGATGATGGAGTCAGTGCACACCTGGCAGGACCATGGCTATTTAGCAACCTACATGAAAATGGCAGCTTTTACCCACCTGGATCCAGATTTATTCTGGACCTTCAGAGTTACAACTGTGATGCCCAAGGCAAAGAAGCTGACAGTCTTTTGAACACAGTAGAAGAATGAAAGGACTGAGTCAGGACAGTACTGAGCAAGTGAAGTGATTACCACCCGTAGCTAGAAGAGGGGCCATCAAGAGATACTGGCCCACTGCAGATGGCAGACTGGCTGGGCACAGCATCGATGAAGTGGTATGTGATGAAGACTCACCTTAGCAAAACATTAAAATTGTACACTCAAAACAATGTGGAAATATTCTTATCCTCAGTGGGGATGTTACTAAATACTCCATCCCTTGGCACTACTGGTGGGTTGTTTTTATTTTTGAGATGAACATTTATATTAATCTGTGGCTCGTCTGGCATGCTTTATAACAGAGCCATAGAAACTGTGTCTTGATACTCTTTTTTTCCTTAGCTTTCTTAGTGATTAAGAAATTTGGATTGTATTTCAAAAGAAAATATAACTGATTTTTTTGCTTTTTAAAAAATTTTTATTGAAGTATAATTGATTTACAATGTTGTTAGCTTTCAGTGTATAGTAAAATGATTCAGGTATTCATTTTAAAAAAGAAAAGCATAAAATGAGGCTCTGATCTTCAAAAAGCTTACTATCTTAGCTGAACACTATACTTACACATACAAAAGATTTAAAGAGAAAATTCAATATAATGCAAATACTGTAAAACACACATACATGTCTCTAAGCAATGACAGGTGTTAGATATGCAGGCTCTTACTAAGTACTGCAGATGCTGATGAGAAATTACATAACTGACTCTTATGACAGTAACTCTTTGAATGGTTTTACCAAGAGTGGTGTCAGCTACGTTCACATTCTCTCCTATAATTCCCTGAATAGCAATATCTTACATTTTGAAGAGGATTTCCAGGAGTAGGAAAATAGTTTATGGTGATGAATCAGAGCAAAGCAGATTCATAATACTGGCTATGCTACTTCTTCAATAAACACTGATCAAGAGATGACTGTGTGCCAGGTACTATGCCAGCAACTGGGAACAATGAGATGACACCTGCCCTCAAAGAGCTCAGTGTGGCTGGGAGAAATGACTGACGAACAATTACAGGACAGTGTAGTGATAAACGCCACAACAGGCATGTGGGGGTGCTGCGGGGGCGGGACAGCAGTTCCTGTAGTCATACAGAGCCTGACTAAGTCTTCGTGTGAATTCAGAGTCTGTCTAACACAACTGCCGAAGACCCGAGTGACTCCCTGTGCTCACCACAGGGCACTGAGAACTTAGTATAGTGCAAGAGCCTAAATGGTAGTGAAATGCTCCTCTAAGGAGCAGAGAACATAGATTATCTTCTCTGCAAGAAAATAACATTACAGCACCTGGTATAATGCTGAGAATGCAGCAGGTACCCAATAAATGCTTGCTGAATTAAGTCATGAGCGCAGATACTTTTGCACATTCTGCTGCAACTGGTCAGATATGAAAAGCAGTTCTTAGAAGAGGGGAAAAAAGTTTTTTAAACCTCCCCAAACCATGAAAATCACTAAACTCGGTCTTGTCTGCTGACAATGAGCCCAAAAGAAAATCTGTCAATCTACTAGCACCTTGGGCATGCGCGCTCAGTCACGTCAGTAGTGTCTGACTCTTTGTGACCCCGTGGACAGTAGCCCGCCAAGCTCCTCTGCCCATGGGATTTCCCAGGCAAGAATACTGGAGTGGGTTGCCATTTCTTCCTCCAAGGGATCTTCCCGATCCAGGGATCAAACCTGCGTCTCCTATGTCTCCTGCAACGCAGGTGGATTCTTTACTGCTGAGCCATCAGCAAAACCCACTAGCACCATAGCCTGAAATAAACATGCGCTCTGGCCCAGGATGAGCACCGAAGCCCCAAGTGGGCAGGGCCAACTCTCACCTCTTTGATGCGCACCACCTTCTCCCCTCTGGTGGCATTCAGCAGCAGCTTTCTGAGCTGTTTGTCATCCACGGCCTTTGGGAGATTATGCAGGCACAGCCTGGTCCGGGAGACAAAGATATTTTGGTCCTTGAGTTTCTGATGCTTCAGCAGCTCGAACTGAAAAAATAACAAACTGTTAACAGTACAATCCACCCTTTAAAGATACAGGCACATAATTCTCCAACAGGAAAGAACCATGACCCCAATCCAGTAACCACACATCTAGAAAAGATAAGGGAATCACCCATGCTGCAGCCTTTTGGTGATGCCCAGCACATAGGGAAAGAAAGGTTTGAGGTGGCAAGAGGGCGGGTGGGTGATAAGATCATGGAGTTGGGCTGAATTTGAGAAGTTACGTAACACTTTTTAAGCTTCAATAATTTCACCTACAGGGTAGAACTGCAGATCAAAATATAATACCGATTTTTCAGTACTGATGTGAGGCTGAAATAAGGTAACACGCATAAAATCCCAAGCTCAAATCTGGCCCAGAGTAAATAATAAATAATACTGTAGTTAACATCTATGTCAAGTCCTTACCTATCCACCAACTCAAACTGATTATTTACTCCTTCCAAAAGGAAATGGATTTACTTAAAGAATACGCGACAGAATACTGTCTTGTCTCAACTCTGCCACCTTGAGGCAAAGAAACGTCAATAGAAACAAACAGTTTCCAGAGCCTGACCTATGTTGCACAAAGCACTGGCCCCAGGACAACCTCTCTCTAAAGTGAAAGGGTGACCTTCTCCTGACTTGTTTCTTAAGAGCAGCTCAGCAGAAAAGTTTTAAGCTAAACTTTTATCAAGTTTCATTTTTGCCACTTCTTACTTGGTAAAGATACTATTACAGAAACTCACAAAATAAATACCCTGGAAATGAATATTAAAAGGGCTATCTGAAGGGTTATCGTGCTTAAATTCAACAGTGCGATTTTTCTCCCAGGAAAAGCTGTGTCTGCTGTTTAATTATAATGCATATAATCTAGTGAGCCTTTTGCTAGGAAAATTCACTTTAAGGAGAATTAAATGTGTCACTATCGCACTGTGATCAGAAAAGGGCATTCAATGCCCCCCACATACCATGATCTCCAGATGCTCACTACCAACACCTGTCGAGGACACCAGTCTAGAGCCTGCACAGAAAAGACATGCTGCCTCCAGCCGTCACTATATTCTCATCTCTGTCCGTCATCTTTTGCACTTCCAGGCTCCGGAGCTAATTCTATTAATGATCATGCATCTTTACCATTCTAGGCTGGCTTAGCTTTGTGAAAGTAAACTATATGGGCAAAAGCAAAAATTACTGGAACAAAGATTGCTAAGCAGCAAAGGAACTCAACAATATTAGTTAGCACTAGAAATCCCATAGTATGGGGTTTTCCTAAAATGATTTCATAATCTGGAGATACCACCCTCCCTCCACCAAAATACATCCTATCTTTCCCTTCCAAGACACACATCCACACTTCCCTCCCTATTTACTCTAGCCCACACTGACCTTCCTTTCTCATATTATTCTGCATTTATACTGACACCTAATTATATATAGCCTGAGCCTCTGTCTACTTCTTGATCTAAAAGCATACTATCTGGCAAACACATACTGTTGAGCATTACAAAAACAAAGAATAAGACCCAGTACATAATGTTGACATGGTATGATGTATAACGTCAGGTTAGTGGCTGTTCCACCTGTACACACGTTTTCCAACAACAGTATAAGTAGCACCTGTGACCGATACTTGCTTGGCTCTTTGATGAGCACCTTTAGCATTATTATTGATTGATTTATATTAAGTCCTGCAGAACCTGAAGCTGGTGCCTAATCTACTCACTCGTTCTCTCTTGGCCATATCAGCAGCGCTCACACCCTCTGCAGCCTTCGTCCCAGCACGAATCACTGCAGAAAGAGGGAAAAAGGCCAAGACATCAGCAAGGGAATTTTCACTGAGCAATAAGAGGAATGTGATGTGAATGATGCAAGCTCTCTATGGAGGGCCCAGAGGACTATGCTGGCCAGGACACAGTGGTTATCTGGGTAGGTCCAGAAATAGGCTACAGGGCTAAGTTCTTGTCTATGAGCTGCTCTCAAGGACTAAAACTCTGAACATTTTGTGATTTTGTTCTTCTTCTTCCTTCCCTTCAAAAAACTTCATGTCGTGCCCAAAGTCAGATGGGAAGGCCTAAAGGAAGTTTTGGAAATAAGTACATTTTAGGCATTTGGAATGCCAATATGCTCTACCTATGACCTGTCCTTGGAAATCTCCCTGCTCATGTATTTGGGAGCCATTTCTAAGCGGTGAGATAAGCCGGCCAAGAGAACAGCCACAGTGTATGACACTGGGCCCAGCCTCCAAGGTTAACGGCCTCCCATTTGCTAGTCCAGGCGGTAAGGTTGTGCAGCAGGTGGCAGTACTGTGTGACCTAAAGGAAGGAATTCTCTCGTTGGTCTTAATTAAAGCTAATTTCTGATTATCTTTCTGACACTAAGGGAAAGGTGCTCAGTGCATATTTTAAATCCATGAGTAATCCAAAAGAGTACTTTTAGTCATAATTTTCAACTCCTTCAAAAAACCTATCAGAAATGATGTCAAGGGACAAAGGTAATTTGGGTTTTTCCTCCCTCTGATGAAATAATCTTCTGATGAAAAGGTCTAAAGGCAATCAGTCAGAAAGGAGAATGGGGAGTGGCTAATCCATGAATTGGGTGAAGGCTTCCTATTAGAAAGCTGTGCTTCTGTTAAAGTGGAATATCTGCTACATCTGCTAAAGCACAATAATAATAGTATACCACCATTAAGGAGGGTGCAGGGCTTTTAATTTGAAACATGCTCCAAACATACTGCTGTCAGGTTGCTGTCATGGCAAGTGGCCAGCTACTCCAGAGCCTGGTTCCCCTCTCCCTGCCACTACTCACAGCCTTCTCGCGCCAGGTAGAGGTTACGGGTCCCAGTCGGCTTCTTCACCTTCTTCGTCCGGAGTTTTGCAGCCTCATCACGGGTCACTGCCAAGTCAACCTTAAGCTGCCGGCCATCCAGTTTAAGTCCGCCACCCTGAAACAGATTGCGACCTCTCTCTTAAAATTCATGGTGAGTAGAAACTAAACACCTGACAAGGAGCACCAAGGAAAGGGAAACCAGCAAACCCCCACTGTTGTGTGGACCCCCGCTGCTAGGATGTTTTAGGCCAGCCGGATGCAAGTGGATCACTGAGCTGAACAGTATTTAGCACAGCTGTGCAAAGGCCACATATTCGTTTTCAGGGAGTTGATTAGTCCCAAAGAAGGACCAAATTAAGAAAAACGATCTGTAAATAGGCAAATTTTTAGTATGCTAAAGAAAGCTAATGAAATAGTAGTGATAACTCTACTCATGAGAATTTAAGAGACAATGGCAATACACGATAACTCAGCTCAAAACAATTTATGCTTGGTTATAGAATACACAGAAAAATTCTCTATCACCTACACACTTTCTCTCTCAAACATTTACTCCACTTCATAGATGGCCTTAATCCCTTCTTGTCCCAGTCTTTCACGCCATCAGCCTAGGATAGAGACTGATATAAGAAACTGACCCATAATATAGATTATTATACCTACTTCCTCACCTATAAAGGATTACTCATCTTATAAACACCTATAGGACTGATGTGAGGATTAAACAAGGTCATGCGTGTAAAGCTCAGTGCCTAACACACACTCTGCTGTGCTTAGTCCCTCAGTCGTGTCCAACTCTTTGTGACCCCATAGACTCCACGCTCCTCTGTCCATGGGATTCTCCAGGCAAGAATACTGGAGTGGGTTGCCATGCCTTCCTGCAGGGGAGCTTCCCCACCCAGGGATCAAACCCAGGTCTCACGTATTGTAGGCAGATTCTTTACCATCTGAGACACCAGGGAAGTCCTAACACACACTATGCATTCAATAAGTCTTAGCTTTATTACTTTCATATCATTGACAATAATAATAATAAAGTTTTGTGGAAATATCAGCTGTTGCCCCTGGAAGGCAATCACCTAAATTACAGAGTAAAGGAAATGTCTTCCTTACCTCGGCCTCTGGAGAAGCAGCTTCAAGGCATTTTTGGGCTGCTTCTTGAGTCATGAACTGGGCAAATGCACAGCCTGCACAGAGAGACAAAACTAAGTGGGATCCCAGGCTCACACGGCCCACCTGGAAGCCAAAGACAACACTATGCATGGTGGCAGCCTGGCATGAAGCGGAAGGGGTAGTAGCACCCTTGTGTTAAGTACAATGAAACTTAACTAAAAAGCACTGTGTCCAGCACCAGGGGTTCAAGACAGGCAAGACAGCACACCTGCTCATAATGAAATTTTATTATTATTGCCTTCATCTTTTCTAATGCTTCTTAGAAACTTCAGTCGCACCATCTCATGCAATGAGAAATATCCACAAGAAATACTAGAGAAATCCCAGCCTAATGTTTCAGTATCACATTCTATGTGCTTGTTAGAGGACTTAAAAAAAAAAAAAAATGAAGCAGCAATCACTTAAGCCTGAAACTACAGATCTCACTATCATCAGAGTCCCTAAGGAGGCATCAGATGAGGGTAGGTCTAGTTCCTGGAGTAAAAGTCCCTGGCCTCTATCCTGTGAATATAGTGGTGAACTGGAAAGTCATGAGCTCAGCTTTTGACTCCTGCTATAGAATTTCCACAGGCATACCTTTCACTGGTTAGAGGCAGGACCTATCAACTATCCTAATCTTTTGCTTTTGATAAAGGAAAAAAAAAAGTTGACTTTATAGTAAACTAAAAAAAAAAATTAAGTTCCATAATATTTTGTTAACATTCCTAAAAACCTTAATTCTTCCCTCACAGAGGAAGGCAGTGCCATATTTCCTAGAGCTACTGGGGCACTGACCTTTTGCCCCTCTAAGAATGAATGGCAGCCAACTAACTGCAAGGACGCATGTGGCAGGCCAAAGGCCTCATCTAGTGAGGTCTTCCCTGCCTCCTGCAGGCAGAGCTAAGAACCCCTGCATCCCTCCCCTGCCCCCACACTCCACCCCAGCCATCCTCCACTCCCATTTCTATTATGGATGTCAGGGAGCATTTTCCTCAAAAGACTTGAACGTCTCAGGAAGAAAGCTCATGTTTCTTGGCTGTTTCTACATCCAAAGCATGTACCATAACATCCACCATTAGAAGATACTCAATAGGAAGCAACAAGTAATACAGAAAGTCCAATATGAAGAAAATGAGGTGGGTTCTTCTCTCTGAATGGGTAAGAATGTTATCATGGGAATTTCCAGGGTATCTAATGGGTCAGTTTTAACACTTCCCCAAAAGTCTTCAGATAATACTTAGCCCTTCCAGGCAGCAAAATAGCAGCTAACAGGGATGAGGGGTAGGAGGCAGCCAAGGCTGTGTGAGTAGGCAGAAAGTGCCAGGAAAATCTAATATGAGCTAGGGAAAGACAACATATCATGGGGGAAAAAAAAAAACTATGCTTATTAAAACCGTTAACTCTCAGCTAACATTAACAGACCAAGAAAGAGATTGAGCAATCAACCACAGACTCCATTCTAAAAATGTCAACCCAATACATTAGGGCACTCAGAAAGAGATAAAAAAGATGACCAAAGTCAAGCAGAATCAGACAGTACTTGCAACATTCTATGCAATTCTAGTTGCCCATTTTCAGAAAAATAAAAATGGAGAAGGTCCAAGAAGTATAATTGAGTATCAGAGCTAAACGCACCTTAAGTGATTACTCTAGTTGAACCCACTCATTTTACAGATAAGGAACGGAAGCCCACAGTGGTTAAATGGGTGCCAAAAAATCACCCAGCTGGTGATTTAGCTGGGATTAGACCCCTAACCTAAGCTATCCATTATACTACCTCATTTTACATCTTCTAAAGCTAATGAAACTAAAAATGATCAGGTTTCATCAAACTGGAAAATAAGATTTAGAATGGAAATAATTAATCCATAGATAGGCTCCAGAGAGCTCCAAAACACTCAGAAATGGCATTTTTATGAGGACAGGGTTCAGAGTTCTTGCTAGATCTCAGAGGGATCAAGAACCAGAATGAATTAAAAAGTCACTGCTTTAGCAGAACAATTGTACTTGATAAAAATCAAAGATTATGAATGGGTTGAAAAGATGTTTATCTAACAACAGTATATTAGAATGAGGAGTGGTCAACCTTTAGCTCAAAAGAAACAGCTTAGGGAAAAAAAAAACAAACCAGCACCACCACTAAGGCAGCACTTCTGCTTTTCCTTTTGACTGTTGGCATTGCAACAAAGTTTCCATCAGCTTCCCTCACTAACAAAAGCAACTGAAAAATAGCTCCCTAATTTCAAGCACTGTGGAATGATTAATACCCATGAGATGCTATCACATTTGAAATTCAAAGAACAACAAATGGAATTCATTACCCTAAAGTAAATAAGCAAGAGCTTAAAAAGCTTAGACAAAATTACAGCTGGCAACACCATGACAGATGCTGAGTTTGACATCACTGGAAGACAACCTCAGAATGTCCTTGGTGCTTCTATGGATCACAGAAACCTGGATGATGGTGGACCCCTCGGAGGGCACACATTATGCCCTCATGTAACCTAGTCAGTGCCCATGGCAGTGGTCTCAATCCTTTTGGGCCTAACCAGATGACAGCAAATACCTTTAGAATGCTCTGTGTCTGGATGCAAGACAATGCGGACATATTTAAGATCTCCAAATTGCTGCAGGAGCTCTCCAAGGTCTTCTTCCTCTGAGTCGAAGGACAGGTTTCTATGGAGGACAATCAGGGAACAAGAGAGCTCAATTACAAAAGTGAGACCCTGCGCTCCAGTACAAGGTGAATGAGTCAGACATCATCTGGAGTGGTTCCTTGGAACCACCCTCCCCAAGGATAGCACCAAGGGGTGACCCCCACTAGCCAGGCCACCGATGTATGACTCTGGCCATTGGCCATAACCGACTGAACTTCCTCTGTTAATCAGATTCTCTCTCCCAGGAATATAAAACTTGAACACACATATACAAAGACCGGAAGTTGCAGATACAGATTTATCTCAAAACAGCAGTGTGGGGAGCTGAACATGTTCTGTAACATATATATGTATCTCCACATATAAAGGTATATGTATATCTGTGGCTATATATATGAAAAATGTCACTGGGTTGTACACATACTTTACAGAATACATGTTATACCTTAACAAGGGATAAAACAAGAATGAGCGTCTTCAGAGAAAGGATCACACAGTCTTCCACAGCAAAGGACCCAGCAAAGGTCCCTTTTTGAGGTTTGCTCTTTGACAGCTTTGATTCTGTGAGCTACCCTAACATTCATCCGACAAACCAGGTTTTTCACTTAAATTGGCCAAAATTAGTTTCCCTTAGAACCAAAAGACTGACAGCAAATGAGAAATCAAACATGTCTCAATGTCTCCTCTGTACTCCTATGAAATCTAGGTTTCAGTTAAAACTTTACAAAAGTCAGAAAATCTTTCAAAATAGTAACTCAAAACCAAACATGGTAAAGTTTATTAGCTAAGTACAAAAAAAAAAAGCGGGGTGGCGGGGGAGAGAAAACTACTATTTCCCTTGACGGGATTAAAAAATGTTAGAAGGAGACATTGTTCTACTAAATTTCAACACAGTGTAAAGGTTCTTAACCCAGTTATACACAGCCTTCCAGGGGCAAGAAAAAGAGTTCCAAATAAATATCTACAATTTTACTTCTCTTTTGCTCAATTAACAGCTCCATAAACAGTTTTATCTTATTGAGCAACCAAGATAAAAAAGATTTTCTGCAATAAGACACATCCTAGCTACATTATTGCTTCTAATTTGCCTCATCGTGTTCATAGCCTTCTCTCTTCCATCCCTTTACTTTCCTAAGTTCTCTTTAAATTAAAAAGATGTATAAGGAATGGAATCTTGGTACTGAGGTCACAGGCCTCTAAGTGTGACATTCCTCATTCCTATTACACAGAATCCTCTACAAACATGAAATTGTTTATATGGAAATTCCAAATAACACAGAAGAAGAAAAAAAATGGAGACGTGCTATAAAGGAAGAAAATGGGCTACAGCACAGCACGTATAAGCTGAAATCATCCTTGTTAAGTATTTATGATATGAACACATGAGTGGGTATTCCTTGAGTAGTGATGAAAGTTAATTTTGTGTGTTTGTCTTTTTGCCTATTCATGTCCTAAATTTCCCACAATAAACATAAATTACTTGCATAATGAAGACCATCTTTAAAAGACTGTACAAGAGAATAAAACAGAAATCTCTAAAATAAGACCCAAATAGCCCTAGCAAAAATGGTACTCAAGAAAGGACGAAAAGGCCATTGAGGTGTGCCAAGGACATCCCGACATCCTGAAAATGCCAACCTACGGCAGTCAGTGCAACTGAAACAGCAAAGGCAACGTGACAAAGTATCCCCTTCTCTCGGTTTTCCAGGAAACAGACGGGATGCTTCACTTTATGGACATGACTTTAGATCAGTCAGGCGTGAGGAGAGAATTAGGGATAAGAGGTACAATCCCTCCCCAGCACTCACCCTAAAACAAAGGCCAGAAGCAAGACGCTTCTGTTAATAATAGTTGAAGAATTCATTTGTTCCAATGACGCCACCCCAATTACAAAGAATGACATCTAAATGGGGACAAGATACAAAGACCCCTGCTGCTTACCTCCTGTGTATAGTTGATTCTCCTACACGTTTCTCAGTGGTGCTACGTTCCTAGGCAGATGTGCTGATGGTCTTACATGTATCTAACTTTTTGGCCTAGCTAACAGAATTAGTGGAAAAAAAAAGAAGAAGAAGAAGAAAGGAAGGGAGAGAGGAAGAAGAGAAGAAAAACTTATGAAGGTGACAGAAACAGCAGTTCTCCAGATAGAAAGTCATACCTGATAAAGACAGTCTTCCCTTCATTCACATCAGACGGTAATTTCCTCTTCTTCCTCTTCTTCTTTGAGACTTCTATATTCAAAGTAAAAAGAAAAGCAACAAACTGAATTTAGGACTAGTGCAAGCCTTATAACAAAGAGCTAAGTTGTTAAATATATAAAGATCTTACATAAATTAAGAAGAAATCCAATTAAAAATGAACAAAGGATATGCAACTAAATATATGAAAATGCTCAAATTCACTCATAATTAAAGAAAGACATAGCACCAGAAATGAGATATTATTTTTCACCAAAGATTGGCAAAAATTAAAAAAGACAGATGAAATTCATTGTGGTAAGGGTGTGGGGGAAAATGAGAGAAAGAGATTCCCCTACACTGTCTGACGGTAAACTTTCTAGAAATGTAAAATGTAGAACATCCGAAGAGAAAAAAAAATACATTCACATAGACAAATATACATTACACTTTACACCAGTGCATATACATTCATGTTTTAGCTTACAGAAGTATTATATTAACTATCCTCAGATACACAAGAAACTCTGGTTGTCTGGTGGTTTACTTGCTAAGTTGTGTCCAACTCTTGCGACTCCAGGGATTGTAGCCCATCAGGTTGTTTCTGGGAAAGGGCCTTAAGTGGCTGTGGATTTGGGTTTAAGGGAGATTCACTGATTTTAAGAACTGACATATATGCTTATATATATGAAGAAAATTTCTGGAAGGATACAAAAGAAATAACAGAGGCTACTTTGGGAGAGCGACTGAACTGAACAGAACTGAACTTTGGGGACTGCTGGAAGGATTGGTGAGGAACTTTCACTTTTCTGTGTTACATCCTTTTGCACCACACATATATTTTAAATTAATTTTCTCTCATTAGTGTCTATCAGTCATTTTTCCAAGTGAAGAAGAGACAGCTGAATCTGGTTGCAGAATGAAAGGTCTCTCAGTCCTCTCAGTGTAAACGCTTCTTTGCTTCTAAGGTGTCTACCATTCTCTCCTCATAGAAAAAGTTTATTTCCTCAGATTTCTCATATGGTCAAATCAACATGCCAGACTTACAAAAAAGGGAGAAGGGAGACCTGATTAGTGTATAAAAACCTCCAAGGAAACCAAAGGACCACTTACTGACCACTCTTGATTCTGTAATGACCTGCCTCACTCAATAAATAAGTGGAGTTTAAACCCAACATTCTTGATGAAAGTAGTAATATGGTTTGGTTACAGTTTTACAAAATGCCCCAGGAGGTCCTTTATCCCCATTTCAATTCAAAATTGTTGTTTATACTCCACTACTGGCAGAGAACAGTAACAATGATAATATTGGTAGTCATTAGTAGTACAGATAATTTAATCTTCACATTCCTATGTGGTTACTAGAGCCATTTTATAGATGAAGAAACTGAAGTATAAAGACGTTAAGTAATTTGCCCCAACGTCATACCTCAAGAAAGGAGCAGAGACAGGATTTGTAACTCTTTGCTAAACAAGCTGCACCTGTGATCTCTAGGAAACATGGGGTTTTATTCTCTTAATTCACTCCTGTTCACCCAGTATCCAGCACTACAGGCATTCTGAGTATCTGCTGTCTGAATAAATCAAGGTGTGTATATCAGAAAAAATGTCAACAACCTCAGATATGCGCATGATACCACTCTAATGGCAGAAACAGAAGAGGAACTAAAGAGCGCTTGAAGAGGGTGAGAGAGGAGAGTGAAAAAGCAGGCCTAAAACTCAACATTCAAAAAACTAATTTCATGGCATCTGGTCCCATCACTTCATGCCAAATAGATAGGGAAAAAGTTGAATCAGTGACATATTTTATTTTCTTGGGTTCCAAAATCACTGCAGATGGTGAATGCAGCCATCAAGATGCTTGCTCCCTGGGAAAAAAGCTATGACAAACCTGGACAGCGTATTAAAAAGCAGAGACATCACTTTCCTGACAAAGGTCTGTATAGTCAAAGCTATGGTTTTTCCAGTAGTCAGACGTATGGATGTGAGTAGTAGTAGTGTTAGTCACTCAGTCGTGTTTGACTCTTTGTGACCCCAAGACTAGCTTGCCAGGCTCCTCTGTCCATGAGATTCTCCAGGCAAGAATACTGGAGTGGGTTGCCACTCCCTTTTCCAGAGAGTCTTCCCGACCCAGGGATCGAACCCAAGTCTCCTGCAGTGCAGGCAAATTCTTTACCATCTGAGCTACAGAGAAATCAGCTGGACCATAAAGAAAGCTGAGCACTGAAAAATTGATACTTTTGAACTGTGGTGTTGGAGAAGACTCTTGAGAGTTTCTTGGACTGCAAGGAGATCAAACCAGTCAATCCTAAAGGAAATCAGTCCTGAATATTCATTGGAAGGACTGACGCTGAAGCTCCAATACTTTGGCCACCTGATGCGAAGAACTGACTCTGGAAAAGAGCCTGATGCTGGGAAAGATTGAAGGTGGGAGAAGGGGACGACAGAGGATGAGACAGTTGGATGGCATCACCAATGAACATGAGTTTGAGTAAACTCCAGGAGATGGTGAAGGACAGGGAAGCCTGGAGTGCTGCAGTCCATGGGGTCACAAAGAGGCAAACACAACTGAGCAACTGAACAACAGTTAAAACAGAAAAGGTACATTTTTCTATCCTGACAGGTTCAAAAATCACTGT
Source organism: Budorcas taxicolor (assembly GCF_023091745.1). NCBI lineage: Eukaryota > Metazoa > Chordata > Mammalia > Artiodactyla > Bovidae > Budorcas > Budorcas taxicolor. Next base: position 94,375,480 of record NC_068913.1, read on the forward strand.
CACATGCAGCATCTATTGCAACAGTTCAAAGAGCAAACACGTGGGCATTTATTTGCACACAATTTGGAAGGGTATGCACAGAATAACATTCATTCATCAGTTTCAAATTTGTTTATCTACATTAAAAAAAAAAAAAACCACCTCTACAAATGCAGAAGTATTTGTTGGTCTTTGCTTGTTTTCTTGCCAATTCTTTGGGACTGAAAGTCATGAGCCAGATCAAAACTTCCAGGAGAATAAGGATTGTTTTGTTTTGTTTTTTTTCAGTTCAAAGTTTAACATTAGTAGGGGTTCAATAAGTGTTTCTTTTAACTGACTGAAGAGGAGAGGGGACTTGTTTCGCTGAACTGAATGGAGCAGTGGAATGCCAAGGTTACATTCTAGTTAGCAGAACTCAAAAACTGCCTCTACATCCATCCTAGTTACCGCTAAAGCCAGAAGATTCTATCAGCAGCCATCTCACATCTAACTTGATGAGACTCACAAATTTTTTAGAAGACTGTTGGAGGAGGAGGCCATAAAAAGAAGACAGTAGCAACAAAGGCAACTAGTATCATTGAGAGTCTACTATAGGGAAGGTACTCTTCTAAATGTCAGGAGATGAGGACCTCTGATATCCAGTCACAGATGAAGTAATGAGGACACCAGAAGCAAGGACTTGACAGACCCATACAACTGGAAATAAGAGAGTCAGGACTTGAACCCATGTGATGTGACTCCTAAGCCCATGCAATAAAAGACAGAGATGACTGCTAAAAAGACCTGAGCTTTTCCAGATAAAAAATTCTGAATTCAGTAGTTTGGTGCTATAATAATGGATTACTTTATTGCTGTTGTTAGTCTCCATCTTGGAAGGTGTCAGTGATTCAGTTCAGTTCAGTCCCTCAGTCGTGTCCGACTCTTTGGGACCCCATGAATTGTAGCACACCAGGCCTCCCTGTCCATCACCATCTCCCAGAGTTCACTCAGACTCACGTCCATCGAGTCCGTGATGCCATCCAGCCATCTCATCCTCGGTCGTCCCCTTCTCCTCCTGCCCCCAATCTCTCCCAGCAGCAGAGTCTTTTCCAATGAGTCAACTCTTTGCATCAGGTGGCCAAAGTACTGGAGCTTCAGCTTTAGCATCATTCCTTCCAAAGAAATCCCAGGGCTGATCTCCTTCAGAATGGACTGGTTGGATCTCCTTGCAGTCCAAGGGACTCTCAAGAGTCTTCTCCAACACCACACTTCAAAAGCATCAATTCTTCGGTCCTCAGCCTTCTTCACAGTCCAACTCTCACATCCATACATGACCACAGGAAAAACCATAGCCTTGACTAGACAGACCTTAGTCAGCAAAGTAATGTCTCTGCTTTTGAATATACTATCTAGGTTGGTCATAACTTTTCTTCCAAGGAGTAAGCATCTTTTAATTTCATGGCTGAAGTCACTATCTGCAGTGATTTTGGAGCCCAAAAAATAAAGTCTGACATAGTTTCTACTGTTTCCCCATCTATTTCCCATGAAGTGATGGGACAAGATGCCATGATCTTCGTTTTCTGAATGTTGAGCTTTAAGCCAACTTTTTCACTCTCCTCTTTCACTTTCATCAAGGGGCTTTTTAGCTCCTCTTCACTTTCTGCCATAAGGGTGGTGTCATCTGCATATCTGAGGTTATTGATATTTTTCCCGGCAATCTTGATTCCAGCTTGTGTTTCTTCCAGTCCAGCGTTTCTCATGATGTACTCTGCATAGAAGTTAAATAAGCAGGGTGACAGTATACAATAAAGTAATGCTCAAAATTCTCCAAGCCAGACTTCAGCAATATGTGAACCGTGAACTCCCTGATGTTCAAGCTAGTTTTAGAAAAGGCAGAGGAACCAGAGATCAAATTGCCAACATCCGCTGGATCACGGAAAAAGCAAGAGAGTTCCAGAAAAACATCTGTTTCTGCTTTATTGACTATGCCAAAGCCTTTGACTGTGTGGATCACAATAAACTGTGGAAAATTCTGAAAGAGATGGGAATACCAGAGCACCTAACCTGCCTCTTGAGAAATCTGTATGCAGGTCAGTAAGCAACAGTTAGAACTGGACATGGAGCAACAGACTGGTTCCAAATAGGAAAAGGAGGACGTCAGTGATTCAAGAACCTCTGATTTTGAGTAGCATATACTAAGCTGAGTTTCTGGAGTTTGCTAACACTGTTGTTGTTGTTTTAGTAACTATGTCGTGTCTGACTCTTTTGCAACCCTAAGAGCTGCAGCCCACCAGGCTCCTCTGTCCATGGGATTTCCCAGGCAAGAATACTAGAATAGGTTGCCATTTCCTTCTCCACTACTAACACTGTAGATACTTCAAATAATATCTCTTAATCACTGAGGGGAAAAAACACTCTCTTTGGGTTTTCAAATCTACTTCATATAATTTGTTGTTTACAGACAACAGCAAGAATGGAAAAATACAGCAGGGATGGGAAAATGAGTTTGTCACATTTAATAGAATGTAATTTTAGTACAAAAATAAAATAATTAGATTAATGAAAGAGGACCTACTTTGGTGGCAGGATGCAATATCCTGTTTATCCAGTTATTCATTCAACATGGATAATTCAGAGAGAGAGAGAGGCAAGACCTCAGCAGTAAGCTAGGTTTTAAATTCCCTAAGAATCTTAATCCTCAAAACCACTCCAAACTCATTTAAAAAACAAAAAATATCTTTAGAAGAAAGGAATATAAAGGTTGCACTTTCAGCATTTAAACACAAGTTTGACAAAGAGGCCTGAGTGGAACTGATGCCCATTTCTCAGTAAACTATTTCAAATTTAAAGGTGTCTACAAAAAGTCCAGGCAAACCTTCCTCCCCTTGCTCTTCACTGCTGGTATCACTCTGAGCCAGGTCCTCTCCACCATCAATACTATCTCTTTCTTCCAGGTCGCTGTCATCATCAGAATGCTCCTCGTCACTGCTTTCTGCAGGTGCTGGCTTCTTGACTGCCCTGCAATGGCACAGATCAGAACTGAGGTTCTGGGTTAGAGGGGGCCCTATCCAACTTCACCAGTCATGCTAATTCTTCAATGTTCGGGCCAGAGAAAGATACCATCTTCCTCTTAGGGACAGTCCTAAATCTTCCTCTGCTGTCTCAGAACACACTGAGCCACTTACCTCTTGTGAATCTGTACAGGCTTGGGCAGCTTTGATCCTTTATCCTCCTCCTCCTCATCCTCCTCGTCATCATCATCACTCCCATTCTCCTCCTCCTCCATATCCTCTTCTTCCCTGCCATTCTCTTGACCCAATTCCTGATGTTCAGGTTCAGGCCTCTTCTCCTCACCTTCATAGTCGATAAAGAAAGTTAGGAATTCATCAGGTATCCAAAACAAGGTCATTTAAACAAGAGTTCTAACACCCCAAGTTACTGGTTCCTATAGTCTTACAGACCCTCATATATTTTTCTTACTCTACCCAACAGGAGAAAGTATGAGGAAAAAAAAAAAAGCAAAAAACAAACAACAAAAACCCCTCATCCTTGAGGTTTCCTTCAGGCTGCTCCATGCAACAGAAGTCTTAAGGTTAACCTGGCTCAGCAACTGAGCCTCTGCAAACAGTCCACCACTGTGAGCCACGGCCAGCACAGGGAACACTCTGGAGCCCAGCCATGAGCTTTAACTTCTGTGAGTTCTGTTCTCTGAGCTCCTGATGGCTTAAAAGCCAATTGTTTTCTAAATAAAACTCAAGTCTTAAGCTTCCCTATTTATAATGTTCCATTACTCCGTATTATGAAAGCTGGTAAAGGACAGCAAATAGTAGGGATAATGAACTTGGGCTCCACTACTCACATCCACATCGAGGAGTGAGCTTAGACTCAAAAAGTCCTGTTTTGGGACCAGATCACCAGATGATACAATGTGGACTGACACACAGTTAGGACACACAGCCCCTCCTACTCAACACCACTGCATCTTACCTGGGACAGAAGTAGACTGTGTATTTTTATATTTATCCTTTGCCACAGCCCAATCCACAGCCACTGTCCGCCCTGTCAGACACAAAAGTAGCATCAGAAAGGCGTTCTTCTCTTTTACATTCCTATTTCCTATAAACAACTTCCTAGTCATCAAAGACAGTAATGGAACCAAAGGAGGCAGATAAACTGCAGATTCAGAGGCTGTTGGTCCTAAAACAAAACTCCTGGTAGGTGTCTATTTTTCAACCCTTAACCTTTTTTTATCAATGAACAGAAGTTTTGCCTTTCTACATAGGCACTACACCTGGAATAAAATATAGACTAAAAAAAATAAAGCGTTAGTACAGTGCTTCTAGTTAGATCAAGTTTCTAGTTATATTAGCAAGAGGGAAAACAGACATTCTGGAATAATCTGCACATTACTCAGAAGTTAGGAAGTCTCCAATCCCTTCTTTAGGCACAGTACCTGGTAAATCAACACCCAGAGTAACCTCAAGGTCAGTTTAGGAGCCCACATATGCTGAACAGGGATCATAATCAAGAAGGAAGAATGTGCTAATCCCACATCCCCTAGACAGCAACCTGCCTGTATATTAATAATTATTTCAGCAACGGTTTTTCATTAAGAGATTTAAAGGACACTCATCACTGAAAAAAGAAAAACAGAAGGCTGGGAAGGGTCCTGTCGAGGTTAACCCTAAGACCAAGTCCTAAGAACAGTTCACCAAAGCAGCTTCTACATTAGCAATGAAACTCTCAACGAGGCAAACACCTTTCGGAAGTGCAGAAAGCGGGTTACTGTGTTAATCTGCATGAACACCAGAAATATCTGAGTCAATAGTATGGGCACAAAAATCTTACCTTTTATCTCTTTCATGTTCATGCCTTTGAGAGCCTTTCCTGCTTCTAGGAGGTTTTTGAACTGAACAAAAGCAAAACCACGCATCTTTCCATCTGTGTGCAAACGTAACAAAGAAATTAGAGGTAGCAGGAGGAGCCAACAGACACTAAAAAGGACTATACAGCAACCTGGACTGGCGAGAAGGCTCAAATCCTGCCAGCCAGTCAGCCCCCTGCCCAAAGCAAGAGCCTTTATCCTGCTGACGTTAGCCTGACACAGGCTCAGGAGAGCAATGCATTTAACTCCTCTTCTAAAAGGAGTTCTGATCGAACTAAAAACACTATCTGGGGAATAAACATTGTTCTGTGTCAAGCACTATACTTATATATATATCATATCATCTGGGACTTGGAGATTATGACCCAAGACTTCTATTTCCCTTTCAAATAGTGCTTAGTTGAAAGGTGACATGGAAAAACACCATTATGTAAAATAATCTAATCCACACAAAATAAAGCTTGGCAGGTACCTGGTTTCCTAGGGATATTTACTTCCAGGATAGTTCCAAACTGAGAAAATACTGTCTTCAAGTCATCTTCTGAGCACTGAAGTGGAAAGTGAGAAAGACAGAGATGTTATCATAGCAAATAAATATAAAACATCAACTATTAAATTAGTTCACTGGGAAGAGCTTGAGTATTTTTACTCCTTTTAAAATTTTGAGACTAGGACATCAAACATTCCCAAGTAGAGGACATCTTGCTTTGTACCCAAAAGGTAAAAAGGACAGACATGAGAGAGCTTGTCCTCCTCTCCCAATCTTAGCAGTAGTTTCTGCAAAAGGAAGACATCTTCATGCTTTCTGTCCTCAATAAATTCTTGTTTATACAGGCCCATTTTCTGAATTCAACGCTGCTAAAATTCATTCCCAGGAGGAATGAAGCCCAATTATACCACCTTGGTGGGGAGTTCAACCAGCAAGCAGGCCTTGGCTCCAAGAGCCTTCAGAACACTCACTGTTAGTTTTCTCTCTCTTACCTTAAAGCTCAGGTTTCGAATAATTAATCTGGCTTTCTTATCTGCCACTTTGGCTTTTTTAGGCCTCAGCTCCTTCTTTGGGGACTCTGAATTTTCTGAAAAATAACAGGCAATGAAGTAAGTCTGTGATCCTCTCAGCCCAGAATATCACAGGAAAGAAGTACTAGCAACAGAAGGCATTTATCACAGGGTTATGTATGGCAATGCCCAGCAACACCAGGTTTTCCAAACTCATAAGTAAACAAAAGACTAAAATGAGTAACAAAACACCCTGGATGATTCTGGACATCAAGAGAAAATTCAGGAAGCTTTTAAGTCTAGATGCCACCCCCAGCCAATCCACTGCCCCCTCAATCCTGGGGGAAAACTCCTTTCAGTTACTGGAAACTCACCAGTTTTCCCCTTTTCCTTGGACTTATTTCTCAGTTTTTTCTTGGCAATGGTCACGTTGATCTTGCGGCCTTCAAAGGTGGTAATCTCCTTGAGGGCCCTCTGAACGTCCTCCAGCATAGAAAAAGTGACATAGCCAAAGCCTCGACATGCCTTACTCCCTGGAACAGTATGGGGGGGAGGGGTTAACAGTAAGCCAAGATCTCTAAATCAGTAAATTCTCACAGCCCTAAACTGGCAGATATACAACCAGCCCAGCCAGTTATCAGTTGGCCAAAGTTCTCAAGAGGGAAAGAGACAAGATTAACACGAGAGTCCCTTGCCCCCCATCTCCTTTTTCCTCAAAATCTATTAGGCTTCCTCTTCTAATGTGGTGTCTTGGCTGTTAGCTCCCTTTCTTCCATCTTTCCCGGTAATCTCAAGAATATGGAGGACCCATAATATGCATTACACCTCCAAAGAAGATCTCAACATCACACAGAACAAAACATCACCAGAGAAGGTAGGAAAGATAAGGATGGTAGCTTCAAAAACTACAATGAAATAATTCAGTTACCCCTCCTCAGAAAAGAGGACAGATCAGCAATGAATGCTGGGGGCCCTGAGAAAAGAACCTCAAACAATAAACACTGCTTCAGGAGCCTGCAGATACTATTACTGTTATTACCAAGCCTTAGAAATCAATATCAAATTAAACCTTTCCAAAGCAGCTGAAAATCTCTTATCTCATTTTGTCAGAACATACCAAGAAGGGAAAAGCCAATATTGTCATCGCTTTTTTCCAAAGGAATTATTGAAGATGAACAGTTGCAAATGTCAGCTGTAACCCACCTTTGCCCTTTCTGGTATGCTTTTTGTTTGTTTGTTTTTTAGTTTAATATTTTTGTGTAGTAAAATTTTAAGTAATTTACTGCATCAAAAAAGAAAAAGACAGACCAAGCAGTCTGTCTATTACCCGAAAAAGAAACAAAACTCCACACGCTCTCCTTTACAACTACACACTAACCTGCTTTAGGGTGCAAGCCTTCTAACACAGGACGCTGAGCCACATACACTGGTTAAAGTTGACACCTGGCACTAGGAAAGCATACTATATTTCTTTATCCTTGAAACTCCTTCTCACAAAAACCTGCCCACTCACCTTTCGGAAAACAAGAACAAGAAAAATCAGGGCCCCTCCTGATCAGCACAACCAAAAATAAAAAGCAGCTGAAACGTGAAGGAGTTTGCTGACAAAATAAAAGCATGTGCTCACAAAAACACCACTGTTATAAACAATTACAACAATACTGTGAAATTATTCCCATCTTAGAGAGAGTAAGTGGCACATTCAAGTCACCACTACTGGTAAGACCTCATTCGCCACCCCCTCTCTCCCATCCTTTGAAGTAGAGTACTCAATACATTTGGCTGTCTAGACAGGAAAGCAGGTTTTTACTGTTGCTGTTTAAAAGGAATAGGAGCTTTTGTTAAAGATGCTGACTACGTACATAGCTACAGGTAAGGTTACACGTGGCCTATATTCTCAGGACCCAAAGGAGAATTCCTATTCAAAGGCCTGTTCTTCCCTGGAACGCAACCAACCATTGTAGAGCAGTGTTTCTCAGACTGGTTTGGTGACCCACAGTAACAAACGTAATTTACAGTGGACCCAGTTGTTTCTATACTGAAAAAAAAAAAGTCTTATGAAAACTTCTCCTTTACCATATATAGATATACTCCTATTTCATTAAAAAAAACAACAACAAACTTGAGTCATGAGCCACGCAAGACCCACAAATGGACAACGATCTGCCGTTTAAGAAACACTGCTGTACAGCACTCTCATTCTCTCATTCGCCCGTATCTATACTTAAAATGATAAAGGCCCCAGCTGTGTGTATAGCAATCAGAGCCATGTCAATGATCTTAAATCTAATTTCTGTTACTAAGAAAACAGAAGATAACGATGGCATGGTTATTAGCGCACTGTTAGCCTGCCTACTCACACACTCTGGTACCATGGCGGGAAAGAGGGGTACCCAAGATATTACTTCAAACCAGTTGCTAGCCTGAAAGGCAAGAAGGCAGCCACCTACTGCAACAGATTGATGACTTGGAAGGAAGCTAAATTTGTGTTCTGGGCAACATTAGGTGTCACGTAATATAGTCTAAGTAAGAAGAAGAAATGCTTCTACAATTAAAATCCTTACAATTCTTACTCATTCTAATGCATGCTAACCCTCCTTCATAGTGATGCCATGAATATCATACAAAATGAGAGGCATATGGCAGTATTCCACAAGTCAGTAAATACCTCCCATGGCTCAAGTCAAAACCCTTGAAGTCAGACTTGACACTTTTTTTCTCAGACCCCAAATCTGATCCATATTCCAATCATGTTTTACCTTCTTCACTGCTAGAGCACATGGTCCAACCCCATGACCTTTCACCTGGATTACCACAAGAGCCTAATACCTGGTCTCCTGGCTCCTGTCCTTTTCTCAACGGCCTATTCTCAGCATGGCTGCCTCAGAGAATCTTTCAAAATGCAAGGCAGATCATATTCACTGCTCCCTGCTCAAAATCAGTGGTTTCCTATCTCAGAGTCAAAGTCAAAGTCCTTTTGATGGCCTGTAAGGTCCTACATGATCTGGAAGGACCAGGTGGCATCTGCTAATTCTCTTTCCTTCACTCAGTGCACTCCAGTAACCCTGGTCTCGTCTATATTCCTCCAATATACTACACACACTCCTCTTCAGTATCCTTGAGCTCCCTCTGCCTAAGCTGTTCCTCGCACTGAGAAACCCAAGTTCACTCTCTCACATCAGTAAGGTTTCCCCTGTCTATTCTTCACTCTTCTACAGCTTCCCCACCACCACCACACACACGTACAGAGACTCCCTTTCTATCTTCCCTGACTTATTTTTCTCCTCAATATCTATCACCATCGTCACTATGTATTTTGCTCATTGCCCATCTTCCACATTCTGAATTTGGTCTGTGCACTACTGTATCCCGAGGACCTACAACAGTTGCCTGGAACCTAGTATAAACATTCAATTAATATTTACGGAATACATAAATGGGGGAATGAATAACATATTGGTTAAGAGCTCCGGGTCTGGTGATCAAATTCTGAATCCACTTCTTACTAGCAATACGAACTTAAGCTGAAGTTACTAAATTTCTCTAAGCCCTAGATTTCTCATCTGTAAAACAGAGTTTACTCTCGACTCAACAAGACTGATCGGGAAATTAAAGGAGCTTACAGATGAAAGTCCTCTTGCCTGGAAAATCCCATGGGCGGAGGTGCCTGGTAGGCTGCAGTCCATGGGGTCGCACAGAGTCGGACACGACTGAACAGACAGCAGCAGCAGCACAGATGAAACTCAAGCACCGTACCCGGCAATCAGCTGCTTCTCAGTAAGTCTTAGTGGTGTTTTACCAAGTTCAGTTCAGTTCAGTCGCCCAGTCGTGTCTGACTCTTTGCAACCCCATGGACTGGAGCACGCCAGGCCTCCCTGTCCATCACTCTGTCCATCACATTTATTAAGTTATTCACTAATAAATGAGATCTAGTATGTGAGCGCGAATGATAAACAGGAGCCTGGTGGGCTACAGTCCATGGGGTCGCAAAGAGTCGGACACGACTGAGCGACTTAACATAAAGTTAAGGGGCTGACTTGACTTTCAGAAACGGCTCCTATGGATTTATCTAGTGTAGAGTCCGTTTGGAAAAGAAATTCAACTTCCAAGGCCTTTCATTTAAGGGCTCACTTAAGGCTGGGAGAATGTCCTCTGCCTCCATCCGGCTCCCAGGAACCCCAACTCTGTTCTCGATCGCCCCGCCCCCTACCTTTTTCAGTCACCACGAAGCACTGCTTGACCGGCCCCACCTGACTGAATAGTTCCTCCAGTTGCTCGCTGCGAGCCGAGGGCGGGAGGCGGCCCACAAACAGGGTCAGTCCAGCCATGAGGCCGAGAAACGCGCGCGCAACGTCGAGCACGCGAGTCAACTAACTGGCTTTAGTAAGCGGACCACGCTTACTAAAGTTGCCGGGAGGCTCCGGAAGTGCGCGTCACTCAAAAGAGTCCGGAGGAAGACGTCGTAGAATAGGAAAAACCATTCCGGAAGGGAAGAAAAATAGTGCCGCCTGAGGGCGGAGCTTCTTGAGCGAGGCTCCACCCCCTAACCCAAGTACCGCCCCCGCCTCTGTAGGGAAATTTGGCTTCGCTTAGTCTCTAGGCTTATTACAATCTAACCTGCTGGGGATCGATACCAATCAGGCCAGAGAAGCTGTTTTTGCTCTGGGTCAACAGGATCTGACATATAGTGGATGTTTAATAAATATTTTCTAAACTGCCTGTGTTCCAGGATCCAGGAGCACCCAGATTACGTGCATAAAACACAGCCATAATGCAAGTCAACACAAGTCATATATCATTAGAACAAATCTCCAGTTCTCAGAGAATATGAGACATCTGTCACACTCTAACAGATAACTGTATCTGTGCCTTTAACACTTCGCTGACAAATTATAGCTATTAAGGTTCAAATAGGCACAGGTCACACATAATCATTCTTTCAAAAAATATTTACTGAGCTCCTACTATGTGCCAGGCACTAAAGATAAAATTGATGAGCTAAAAAAAGACAGGGCTCCTGCCTTCATGGAGAATAGTCTTGTGGAGATAGACAAACATCAGTACAAAAAAAAACTTACAAGTAAATCAAAGCCTGCACCATGCAAGATCACAAGAGAGCACACCCAGAATAAGCAATACATCCAGCTTAAACAGACCTAGAACCCAGGTCTTCCCAGAGACAGCTTTCCTCAGGTCAGCTTATTAGTTGGCCCCAAGGCTGTGGGCCAGGAGATCTGGGTGCTCCTGGATCCTGGAACACAGACAGTGTTTGCCACCCCATTGGGTTCAGGAACTGACCTGTGTGCAAGACTGCAGCACCCTGCAGAACATTTGTACAGAACAAAAGTACCCAATGTGATTTTTTAGTAATTACTTTTAAACGGTATAACCTGAACACAGGGCAAAAAAAAAGTACAAAAGGTACAGTGAAAAGGTTACCCTTTCTCCTCAAACCCCATCTACTCTCCACACATTTTGGATTGGTGGATAACTGGTTGATAGCGATGAGGGGAAAGGGAAAACGTTTAACATTAGATTTATGAAACCCTAACTCGAAGTATTTTATGCTTAAAAGAAAATGCCACAGTTATTTTTAAACACATAACTCAGCAGAGGAAGTACTGAAATATGAAACAGATTTATAAGGGCATGGGTTAATTCCATCCAGGATAAAGAGAGACAAATAGACAAAGGAAACTGAACACTTTGAATAAAGTTGATTTGGAACTCCACATTTCTCCTTTATTTTCTCCTCCTCTCCTGCCCCCTCACCACCTTAGAAATCAAAATTTCATACCCAAAGTCTAAGTTACAAGCGTCAGGGCCCTAGCTGTGGGGACACCTTCCCAGTCCTGGCTGCAGTGTGCACTGGGGAAAGAATCCTGAGAAGGCTGCTCCAGCATCCCTTTGAGACACCCCCTACAGTGTTAAGTTGGAGATGCTTTGGACCCAAACCTTCCCTACAGAACAAAAAGAAATTGTGGTCCTGTGCCCATCAGAGGGCAGCAGCCACCCACAGTGCAGAGGAGCTCCATGCCCCTAGAGAAGGAAAACAGTGCAGCTGACCTTTTGTACTCTTCCCGACTTTCACAACTGGCTCCCCATCTCAGTCTCCCAGCCTCAGCCTCAGCCGCATCTCCTCCTATCCACTCATATCAGGAAGGCCATGCGGTTCTTCAATCAGGAATATTTGCTCATTCATCTATCCAGGACACATGCAGGGTTCTTTATTAAATAGCAGGAGTCGTGGTACCCTGCACCACATCAGCAATGTGGCTTCCAGGGGAAATAAACTGCTGGACTCTCTCTCATCCATCACTTGCAGCAGCCTGGAAAGGAAGTAGGAGAGGGCTGGGCTGTACTCAGCCAGCCTCTCCCAAGCTCCATCCTTTTGGCTCCATTCCTGCTTGCAAGCTAAACATTCTTATAATACTGCGTACTTCTCATTCTTAGCACTTTTCACCACTGTATTTAATTATTTGTGTTATTGGAATTACTTATGTGATGTGCTCTTTAATGTCTGCTTTCTCCCAAAGAGCTTCAGCTTCACGAGCTCAGGATTGTTGTCCACCTGCTGCTGCTGCTGCTGCTGCTAAGTCACTTCAGTCGCGTCTGACTCTGTGCGACCCCATAGACAGCAGCCCACTAGGCTCCCCCAGCCCTGGGATTCTCCAGGTGAGAACACTGGAGTGGGTCGCTATTTCCTTCTCCAATGCGTGAAAGTGAAAAGGTAAAGTGAAGTCGCTCAGTCATGTCCGACCCTCAGCGACCCCATGGACTGCAGCCCACCAGGCTCCTCTGCCCATGGGATCTTCCAGGAAAGAGCACTGGAGTGGGGTGCCATCACCTTCTCCGGTTGTTCACCTAGGTCACCTTTTTACTCCCAGCATCAAAGCACACTGTAAGAACTCAATAAAGTGTTTTGAAGAGATTGAATGAATGAAGATGAGTTTGTCTCTCAGTCTTCTGTAGCACTAAGAACTGGAACTGAGGGTGTATATAGTACATCCTGGTCTACCCAGGCTCTTCTGGGAAGCTGCTTTGGGTTAGGAAGGGCTGAGGCATGAGATAAAAGGGAAGGGCTGTCTCACCAAAGCCTCTGCCTCTTGATCAAGTCAAAGGGCTTAGGCGATTCCCACTGAGGAAAATCAAAGAAGTGATGGAGTTGATGTACACCAAGCTCTATTCCCCCACCCCGCTCCCAACTCACCAGCCCCATTCAGAATGTCCAGACAGAAAAGGAGCCTGTGTGTATGTGTGTGTGTGTGTGAGAGAGAGAGAGAGAGACAGAGTGACTGGAGGTACATGGGTCTTGGACTGCTTTGCTGGGAGGTGTGTACCTGAACTCAAGGACCCATGGTGGGAAGAGTGAGTGAGAGCAGCTGGCAAGCATTACAATGAGGAAGAGACAGCAGAGAGGAGCCGAGTGTGAGCAGAGGCAGATGGAGATGTACGTGGGGAAGAAAAGAAACAATTTCTCAGAGCAACAAGCACTCCTTCCATGACACAAAGCAGCTCTGAGGCTGGGGCCGCTACAGCCACTACGACACCAGTGAGAAATGCCTGTAATTAGGAGGATGGCAGTTCTCTGGGCCTCAGCCCAGAGTGACGATGCAGCGGGAATTTCTGAGCCAAGCTGAGCCAGGTAATGGAGAAGACACAGTCAGAACCACTCGGGTCCCATCCCTCAGCGGTGCCTGCCCTATCCTCCTCTCATTTTCTTCCCTACTATGACTCTCACTTACTGCCCTTCTCCTTCTGAGGTTCCAAGCCCTGGATGCTCCTTTCAGCCAAGACAGAGCTTCAGGGGCGAGCTGAGCAGTGCTGTAATTCTTCCACTAGAGCATTAGACCTGGTCTGGTGAGCGCCCCACCCCCTCCCAGCCTGCTTCCCTCTTGGCTCCCTTGCTTCCCTTCTCAAATCCTCATGAGCTGATGGGCAGAGTTGGAAGAAAAAACCATTCCTATTCCTGTTTTTCCACTTCAAGCCTAGTATGTGTGCCCCTGTGGGCCTCCCTATGATGTGCAGGACATCTGCCAAAACACTGCCAGAATTTCGTTCGAAAATCTACAGCTCTGTTTTAGTGCCACTCTGAACTTACTGCATTTGAGCCAAATGACAAATGCACACTGCAGCGCTCAGAGCCAAATGCCCTGGACAAGGGAGGGATTAGAGTGCCTGGTGGCTGGATGTATTCCTGGGTCTCTGCACTGTGAGCTCTGCTTTGATGGGTAGGATGGTGCTGGGGCTTGGGGAAGACAGGCTTTCCCCAGGGAGGCTCTGCACCTGTGGGAGATGAATGTTCTCCAGGGAAGAGGGTTGTGAGTGCAGACTTGAAGAGGTCCTGTTGGTAGATGGAGCGAGCAATTTCTTCTGTGAATCCAAAAGGCCTCTGTGAATTACTCTAGATATGTGGCAGGGAGATTGCTGGGAATCCCAGCTCAAAGTGATCATGCTCTTGAGATGCGTATCAACATTTCCATGAAGGACTTTGCCACTAACTAGTCCCTAACCAATTGTCCCCCAGGATGTAAAGGTAGGTCCTTAGGAATACAGGCATTTCCACCAACTATTGCAGAGTTTCTGCCTCACCTCTCAGAGCTGTGTTCCATCTCTGAAAAGCCACTTCCTAGGGAGTCAGAAGGATCTTCAAGGGGCCACTCCCAGGACCTTCACTCATCCCGAAGGGCCATGGAGCCATCTATGGGGAAAGGTCATGTGGAGGACAAGACTCGCTTGGGTCAGGACTCACTAGGGTGTGAGATGGACCCACCCCACCCAAACACTGCTGCTCTTTCTGTTCTTGCAGAACCACTGCTGCTGTTGCCTCATCTAGGCTTTTCCAAGAAGGTCAGACCTTTCTCCTCTGAAAATATTTTATTGATAAATTAACTCTGAAAGCGCTCACCTCCCACCCAACTGCTGCAGAGTCTCCTAGATGGGCCATGGACCCTTCTACAGGGAAGGATCATGTGGAGGACATGGGAGTCTCACTCAGCAGGGATGGGATTCCTGGGCGTAGCAGAGGTGGGTCTGGGGACAGAGGTGGGTCCTAAGGTCTTCTAAGGACAGCCCCTCTCACTCAGCACCAGAGTGGGAAGTGGTGGTCTGGAGTGGAGCACCTTGGAGCTTTATTGCTGGTGAATGCCGAGGACAGTGGGACCCCTGCCAGCCTAGAATTGCAGCTGAGGGCATCAACGCCCCGGGGCTCCAGAGAAGGTGGCACTAGTTCCCCATCAACAGAGCCTGGCTGCTGACCCACCCATCCAGGGATCTCTGGATGGGAAAGGAAGCCGGGAGAGGTATCTGAGCCAGGCAGGATTGGGGAAGGATTACAGTGTGCAGGTCTCGAGTGGGAGATGAGGGGGCAGAACAGGCGCCAGAAGGGGGCGTGCGATCGGGGGTGGCTGGAGGGCCACCTCTTCACAGGTCTATGGTGTCGCTGCCCATGCTCAGCTCATCAATCTGTCGGCAGGCGTCCAGAAATTGCTCCTGCAGCAAGGCCTCTTCGGCCTGCAGCTCAGGAGCAGGTTCTGGGGAGTCGCGGGAGGGTGGGGACAGAGCCTGGTAGGATCCTGAGGCCGGGAGGCTGGGGCTGCTTCCTGAGGGCCGCGGGGGACTGAGGACGCAGACCAGCGGACAGCGCGGGGCCCTGTCCGGGCTGGAGCACAGGAGCACGGACGAGCTGTCCCGCGAGAGTCCGCACAGCGAGCCGGAGGAGGCGCTGCTGCCCGCGGGCCAGGTCCCGGGAGAGGGGAGCTCGCGGGGCGCCGGGGAGCCAGGGGCCTCCCCAGACCTCCCAATGGGCCCGGCCCCGGTCTGAGCCCCCAGCGAGGCGGTGCGGTAAACGCCGAGGCTAGGCAGAGCTTCCCCGAAGGGCGGGACATGGAAGAGGCCTGGCGCCAGCAGGGCTTCGCTGCAGAGGGCCTCCTCGATGCTGCGCCGCAGGTTGATGGGGGAGGGCGGGCGGAAGTCCACTGTGTCGTCGCTGCAGGGAGATGAGGCCGGGGAAGGCGCCGGGTGGGCGGCCCCGCCGTCGAAGCTCCGGCAGCCTGCTCCCTGGAGGAGGAGGTCGGGGCCCGGTCCGGCCAGGGCGCACAGCTGCAGCAGTTCCGCGTCGCCACGCGCGATGGCGCTCCCCAGCGGCTTCTTGTCCGGGGCCCCGGTGACCCAGCCTCCGGGCAGCAGCGGGGCAGCGTGGCTGGGGGACAGGCGGAAGAGCTTGGCCCAGCAGCGCGGCGGCACGCGGGGACTGCAGAGCGCCGGGTAGAGGCCCAGCAGCGCCAACGGGAGCGCGACGCCCACCTCGCCGAGGCGCAGGCCGAGCTGGAAGGCCCACCAGGGCCAGGGCCCCTCCAGGCCAGGTTGGCCGCCGTAGCCCAGGGCGTGCAGCACCTCGTAGCCCTGCAGAGCTCCGCTCAGCAGCCCAAAGGTGCCCGCCACCGGGGCCGTGCGCGCCGCGCGCCGCCAGGACTCACGCGGGCCGAAGGGGCTGTGCGCCTGCGGGAGAGGCGTGGCGCCCTTGAAGCCGGCCCCTCCCAGGGGCGCTCCAGCCCGCCGCCGCCGGCCCCCCCAGCAGGAGAGCGCCAGCAGGAGCCCGGAAAGAAGGGCGGCGAGGAAGGCGTGCAGCCCGCGGGAGGCGAGCCGCAGAGCCCGCAGCGGGCGGTGGGCGGCGCTCCCGAGGGCGGCGGCAGCCGCCAGCCCCAACCCCAGGAGCAGCAGCACGGCCAGGCCGGCGGGGCAGCGCGGCGGGCGCGGCCGGGCCAGCAGCAGGCAGGCCAGGCCCAGGCCGGCGGCCAGGCAGGGCAGCGGGAGGTCCTGCAGCAGCAGCCAGGCCAGCGCCGGCAGCCGGTCGCGGTGCCCGTAGGCGTCGTAGAAGAGCGGGAAGGCCCGCGTGGTCCCGGCCGAGAGCAGGAGCATGTCCAGCAGAGCCAGGCAGGGGGCGCCGGGCGGGCAGCGCCAGGGCAGGAGGGCCAGCGCCAGCAGCGCCAGCAGGGCCACCAGGCCGAAGAGCGCGCCTACCCCGTACACGTGGGCCTCCCAGGCCAGACCCCAGCGAGCCTTGGCCTCTGCCCAGTCGGCCTCCAGCGTCAGGAAGAAGAGGGGCAGGGGGGCCGCAGGCGGCTGCCCCTCGCGTTCAGGCAGCTCTCTGATACTGCAGGACCCTGGCCCACACTCTGGGTGCACTGAAAGGTTCCCAAGGCTGGCAGGAGAGGGGTCATCCAGGCCAGAGGTGGGGGTGGTGGACTCTGTGGGCAAAGAATGTTCGTCTGAGGCATTCGTGTAACCCTCCCCTTACTCACCATACAGCCAGTAGCCTGTATGCCAATGGGAGTCCTCCTGACATCCAGGAAGGACTTGTCATAAATATGAGACTCACGGATCTGGCCGCCCCTCACCGGCCCCTCCCATATCAAACACCTCCAGAGTTTCAGCTCTCAGCTCCTCCGGTCATCCCATCCAGGCCTGCTTTGTTCAGTACACTGTGATTCCACTGAAAAAGGTTTTTCTTAAGAGGTCACAGAATTTTACAAGTGGAGGGAGCTATAGAAGCCCCCTCTAACTGAACCCTCCTGCCAGGAAGGAGGAGTCATGAGAACAAGGATTTCTGTTTGCTTTGCTCATATCTGAATACTCCTCCCTAAAACGTCCTGGCACAGAGTTAGCGTTCAGCAGATACTCACTGAATACTTGCCAAGTGAAGATATTCAGGCTGCACCGAGAGGCAAAGTGACTTGTCCAAGGTTACACATTAGCAGAGCTGCATCTAAAATCCAGATCTGAGCACCAGTTTGAGCCCCTCTTCTTGATGGCACAGCAACCTCGTAATACTACTTTGCTTATCTCTTTTTCTGCACCCCTGACTCCCATCTCACACCTTGGTGCTAGAAGGAGCTTCTCCAGCCCTTTTTCAATAGCTTCCCCCTTCTCCCAGTCTCTTCAAGGAAGGCCACCATGCGTGCACGTACATGCACGCACACACACAGCAGAGGAAGTGATACAACCCTCCTGTCGCTAGCAATCTTTTGTATTCACTGGCCTTCCTGCCTGCTATACCTCCAACCCTCAGCCTACCAATGGCCGTGGTCCCCATTCTGACTCAACTACAAGCTATTAGTCTGAGGCCCTTAATACTCCTTTGGTTTTCACCCCTTTTACAGAAGATGACATTGAGATCACTCCCCTAGGTCTCAAGACTACCCTTGAACTCCCAGGAAGGAACAGTTGTGGGGATCATAGTGGGATAAAATGCCATCTTAGCGAATGAGCCCCTCAGGTGCTCTCGGGGGCTCGGGCTAACTCGGGCTCCCAGCCCCACACATCCCTTGGGAAAAGGAAAGTCAGGTAAGAGAGTGTGAGGACTAAGATCCCCCATGCTACTTTCCTGGAACAAGAGAGGAGTGAGAAAGAGCTAGACCCAAGGATTTTCCTCCTGGCCAGGCAGCAAGGGAAGATGCTTCAGGCTATACCTCCCTCCCCCACCTAGCAGGCTGGGCAGAAGCACAGCTGCGGGCAGGGATGGAGGCAGAAAGATTGTGGTGAAGGATAGGGGAACCAGCTGGGGGTCGGGAGGTGCACAGGAGACAGCTGTACAATGAGGCAAGGAGGATCTCTTGACAAGCAGACCCCTGCCCCAACTGCCTGGCCATACTCAGCCCTGCCTCGGTGGGACAGAACAGGAAGGCCCCAGGAACTCCCCCCACCACCCACCCCCACCCCAGGCAGTGCCCACTTGAGCTGCTGCTACTGTTGCTAAATCGCTTCAGTCATGTCCAATTCTGTGTGACCCCATAGACGGCAGCCCACCAGGCTCCGCCGTCCCTGGGATTCTCCAGGCAAGAACACTGGAGTGGGTTGCCATTTCCTTCTCCAGTGCATGAAAGTGAAAAGGGAAAGTGAAGTCACTCAGTCATGTCTGACTCTTTGCGACCCCATGGACTGCAGCCTTCCAGGCTCCTCTGCCCATGGGATTTTCCAGGCAAGTGTACTGGAGTAGGTTGCCATTGCCTTCTCCAAGCCTAAGCTTAGGACATGCAAAACTGAGGAGTCCTGAGAACAAGGGTAAGGAGTGAGGGGGCCCAAAAGCCGTCTCGGAGAGAAGGGAGGGAAAGGTAGAACTGGGCAACTGGAGAGCGCAGAGAGGGAGCTGCCAAAACATTGCATATTTACAGCAGGCTGCCTGCTCAGTGGCAGCATGTTCCCTGGTTCCTGTCCCATCACATGCCTCGAGTCTGAAATGGGGAAGAGCGCAGGGCTGTGATGAGGATAAATAGCCAATGTGTGCAAAGCTCTGTGAAGAGCCTGGTGCATAATCAGCATTCGATATACAACTGCTGTTGGGCTCATCATTCTGGGCTAATGTTCATCACCCATCAGTCATTGGTGTGTGTCTGCGTGAGTGTAACCATTTCTGGGGCCTCAAACTCATTCTTGATCTAACTAACAAAAGGCTGTTGTCCCTTATAAAGTCAACAATTAGCCAAATCAGTGAACATCAACACATTGTCTCACTCTGTGAACCCTGTTTGCAGAACACCATTTGGATAGACTGACCATCCCCAAACACCTACTGAAGACACAGCAGTGAATTAAATGGAGAATCATTCAGCTGGAACTGATGGTTTGCTGGTGGGGTGGGGTGGGGCAGAGCCAGTCGGACAGCAGTGGGATCAAATACACACACACTCTCCCTCACCCCTCATGTTTTGATCTCCTCAGATGCCCTTACATGACTACTGGAAAAACCAAGGCTTTATACGGACCTTAGTTGGCAAAGTAATGTCTCTGCTTTTTAATATGCTGTCTAGGTTTGTCATAGCTTTTCTTCCAAAAAGCAAGCATCTTTTCATTTCATGGCTACAGTCACCATCCACAGTGATTTGGGAGCCCAAGAAAATAAAGTCTGTCAATGCTTCCACTTTTTCCCCATCTATTTGCCATGAAGTGATGGGGCTGGATGCCATGATCTTAGTTTTTTGAATGTTGAATTTTAAGCCAGCTTTTTTACATTCGTCTTTCAGGTCCAAAGAGGAACTAGAGAAGAGAAGCCCTAGGGTCAAAGGCTAACTGTACCTAGGTTAGAAAGTTCCTAGAGAAGATACAGAGAGATTCCTTTATCCCCTAACTACTTGGCACTACTCCCCTCAGAAGGTACCGCCATGAATAAAAAAAACCCTTTGGCCTTTTCTCCAGGAGGCCTGGAGCCCTCTGGGGTTTATCCAGGAGGAACAGCCAGGAAGAGACTGGCTTCCTGCAGCCATCAGTGAGGAGGGGGAAGGAGAGTGGGGCCACCAGCCGGCCGGGCTGCCTCTGATACTGTCCAGACTCATTAAACCTGCCTGGCCAGCGCTGTCACCAAGGCTGACAGACCGCCAGCCAGCCTCCTTCCCTTGAGGCCACAGAGCCTGCCCCCAGCTCCACAGCAGTTCCTGCCACTGCTGCTCACTGGGCTGGATGGGGAAGAGATGGCAGGCTTCCCACCCACATGCCCGGGAGTGCTGGGACTGCTAGGGAGTGAGCAACAGTCAGGTGCTCCACAGTCAGTTGCTGTGTTAAGTCTAGAGCTGGAAGAAGCTTGGGGAGCAGTGGTTTCCTTTGCCGCACCAGTTCCTGGTGTGGGGTGGCTCAGAGCATTCCCAGTCAGTTAGCCCTTTGTATGGCTCCCTTGGCTTCACCTACCAGAACCCCTCCCCAAGCAGCGTGTCCTCTGCCTTTTACAGTATGTGTTGTCCCATCACATTTTGGGGCCACAGTTGCAGTGTCTGAGAGGTATACCTGGAAGTGCATTTGGAACACAATGGGGGGAACCACATTAACAGATACTATTTAATGAGCTAATACTTCATGACCAGCCTCATGCCCGAAATTTACATTACGTGGAAGCTTTACGATAGCAAAATATGCACTATTACTAAACCCTAGATATATGAGAAAATTAAGGCTCAAAGAACTTAAATAGCCTATCCAGCCATCATTGAGGAGGGGGAAGGAGGGTGGGGCCACTGGCCAGTTAGGAAGCAGATTGGGATCCAAAGCCAGGTCTCAAGACCCCGCAGCCCCTGGTCTTTCCTCTGCACCAGCATCTTGCCTCCACGCATGTTCTAAGGGCTCCCTTGACAAGGTTGGTGCCTGTCTGCTCAGGATCGTCTCTTCAATGTCTTCCCAATGAGGGGCCCTGCTCTGCCCATATGTGACAGCATGTCATGTCAGATCAGACAGCAAAGGAGAGAGCCCCAAGCTCAGAGTGGGAGGGCGGGAGGCAGGCCAGGCAGATTGAAGTGGAGGGCGGGGTTAGTAGTGAGGCTGTGGAAATCATGAAGGAGTTCCTGAGTCTGTTTGCCCTGATACATCTGTCTACATCCTGCTCTGCCTATGATTACAAAACTCCCAGAGGACTGCTATGTAACTCTGTGGGACCATCCTCAGCAACACTTGCTCTCAGACCATTAATATACATCTCCATGGTGATGATGAAGAGAATGGTGATCATGATCATGATGACCATCAAATGAAAGGATCCCAGAATGTCAGTGCATGGCTAGCACATAGTATGTGCTCAATAAATAATCGTCAAGTTCAAATGAATTGGACACTTACCTAGTGATGCTGTTGCAATTAATGCAGAGCTTAGAGAAGCAGCTGGTTCCAGTGGCCTTGGACTTGGGAGCTTTCTTTCCTGGGGGGATGGGGGCGGGGACAGAGTGGTGCCAAAGAATCCTGCGAAGGGAGCACATTAGGGCTAGAGTGCCAGCTGGGCATTGGCCTCTGGAACTCTGGAGAAAATCAAGTCCTTTCTCAGAGCTTGACCAAAAGGGGACACTGTCCCAGGAATTGGAGCCACATGTATGCGTGTGTGCATGCTAAGTGGCTTCAGTCATGTCTGACTCTTTGCAACCCTAGGGGCTGTAGCCCACCAGGCTCCTCCAGGCAAGAATACCGGAGTTGGTTGTCATTTCTTTCCCTAAGGGGTCTTCCCCACCCAGGGTTACCCCGTCTCTCATGTCTCCTGCATTGGCAGCAGGGTTCTTTACCACCGGTGCCACCTAGAAAGCCCAGCCACATGGATGTGCCATGCTGTGCTTCACCGCTCAGTCGTGTCCAACTCTTTGCGACCCCACGGACTGTAGCCCACCAGGCTCCTCTGTTCACGGGGACTCTCCAGGCAAGAATACTGGAATGGGTTGCCATGCCCTCCTCCAGGGGATTTCCCAACCCAGGGATCAAACCCAGGTCTCCAGCATTGCAGGCGGATTCCTTACCGTCTGAGCCACCAGGGAAACCTGAGAATACTGGAGTGGGTAGCCAATCCCTTCTCCGGGGGGATCTTCCCAACCCAGGAATCAAACCAGTATCTCCTGCATTGTAGGTAGATTATTTACCAGCTGAGCTACCAGGAAAGACCAGCCACATGTATACCAGAAGCTAAACTACAAGAGCCAAACCAGACTTTGTATGACAAAGAGGGCATTTCCCGTGGGAGCAGTGGCTGTATCCCAGGGCCTGGGAGGAGGAATGCAAGCTCCCCTTAAGTCAGAGAGAAAAGGAGGCAATGTCATTTAGAGGTGTCCTATAAATGTTTGTTGCAGAGAAGTAGACACTCACCTGGAGAATCTGAAACTCCAGAGGCAGAGCCTGGGGATGTAGTTGGGCCTGGGGGGCTCGGGCCTGATAAGTTCCGGAGCGGGGACACTGTAGTGCCAAAGAACCCTGCAAAAGGAGCCCCATGCTGAAGCTTGCTCCTACCTGCCGGATGGCCCAGCAGCAGCTCTCCTCGGGAGGGGGTGGGTACTCACCAAAGGGTCCCAGGCGCCCAGCAATCTCTGCCAGGCTGGCCCGCAGGCTGGGCAGCAGGGGCAGCGTTCGATGCCCGAGCGTAGGGGCTGCGCCTGCTCTCAGTGCCACATCAAACTTCAGCTCCAGCTCACTCTGGCGGAGCCTGGGAGCACTGGATGGAGGCACTGTGGCTGTCAGAGCAGTGTCCCAGGTCACAGTGCCCATCCCGGGCCGATAGGGTGCAGTGGGCCTGTCAGCGGGCCGCGAGAGGAGGGATGCGGACTCTAGAGCTGGGGAGGAGGCCCACGGAGTAGAGCTGCCTTCTGCAGAGCCCCACTCTGGGGGGGAGTTTCCAAGAGAGCCCACCAGCAGTTCCCAAAGCGGGTCAGTCCTCAGCCCATTGGCTGCTTCTTCCTTGGGCTCCCGGCTAGGCCTGGGAGAAAGTGCCTGGGTCTCCGTGACAGGGTTCCCCCAGACAGCAGCCGGTCCCCGAAGGTGGAATTTGAAGTTAAGTCCCAGGTTGAGAGAGAGCATAGAGGCCTCACTCTGGGGTGGGGGGGTCAAAGTGGTGAGAGGGGCCCCTGGGACAGAGGAGGCAGGCTGGGGGCCCACAGGAACAGCAAGCAGGACCCAGCAGAACAGCCCCAGCCCCAGATAGCCGTACCCTGCCATGGCCTGGTGGGGCCGCGAGCTTGGGTCTTCTGCACCTTTGCGTACGAAGGTCCTGGAGAGAGAAGTGCTATGAGCCCTAGCGGGTTGGAATCCGATGCCTCCAAGAGAGGCTGCAGATCCAGGAGAAGCAGGTGGTAGGGGCAAGACACACAGGCTTCTGCCCAAGGAGAGTAGCCAGCTTCTTGCTGAACATTCAGGCCCCAGCACCAGTCTCTCCCCTGCAGTTGCCCTTCCCTTCCAGCCAAGGCTCCTTCTCCCTAAGTGCCCACCCCCCACCCCCGCCTGCTCAGTCTGAGGCCTGGGGTCTGACTGCATCCAGCTGCCCTCACCCTTGACTGATAACAGAGCGCGTGGACTTGACTCCCAGACTCTGATCCCCTCCCTTCCTTTCTTCCCTCTTTCCTCCTTTTGCCCTAGAGTATCTGTTCAGGCCTACTACGTGGTGGGCACCCTTCTGGTAACAGAACTGTGAACAAGCTCCGCTCACAGATGAGTGTCCCCCTATTCCCACCCCTGCTCCAGCCTCACTCTCACTCAGACCCAGGGAGCCCTGGAGGGATAAAGCACAGGGTGAGTGATGGCAGAGGTTGGAGAAAGCGGCTCTGGCCAGGGAAGCAGGGTGCCCTAGGCTGGCAGAAGCTCTGCCCCTTCAGCCTTTTCCCTCTTGCCTGGGTTTTGGCTTGCTATCCATCCCTTAACCCTAGAAGTACTCGGGGGAGGAATGGCCTGGCCATCTC
Source organism: Budorcas taxicolor (assembly GCF_023091745.1). Lineage (NCBI taxonomy): Eukaryota > Metazoa > Chordata > Mammalia > Artiodactyla > Bovidae > Budorcas > Budorcas taxicolor. The sequence goes on from NC_068913.1 coordinate 94,399,504, forward strand.
TGGCTTCCTGGGGAAAAGATGGCCAGGCAGGCAATGGACCGAGGGCTGGCTGCAATACACGCCTGACCCACCCCAGGCACACAAAGCTGGAAGGGAAAGGGGAGAGGAAGCCAGGGGGCACACATGTGTACCCACCACTGTTACCTCACACACACGGCCACACCTAGCACCCTGACCCACACTCACTTACTCACCCTTCACACATCCCTGCGCCTAAGTGCACACACACACAAACACACACACATTCAGTCCTGTCAAGCCCCGTTCCTCCTACATGGGTTCAGTTCCAAGCTCTGTGAGCTTCCAGCCTGCTCTGTCTCACACACACACACACCCCTACCTCACAGACACACAGTATACACAGACACAGAGGCACACACACCCCTACACACATTCGCACAGTCAGAACACAGATACACATCACACACCATCATCCCCTCCCCACATGCACATTCCTACACACCCACCCCCACAGACAGGCACACGCGCACACACATACACGCGCGCGCACACACACCTCCCTCTCCCCCTGCCCAGACACCAGACCTGCTCCTCTCCCGCAGGAGGGTCTCCTCCGCCAAGTCCCCGGAAAAGGGGCGGTCGCGGCGACCCAGGCGCCCGGCTGGGCGACGCTCCACCGAGTCTGGCCGGTGCTCCCAGCGCCCCACGTCCCCTCGGCTCGTCCCGGTCGCGGCAGCTTCGCCGACGCGCGGCCCCCAGTCTGGCGCGGCCCGGCCCCGGCCCGCAGCGCTGGCCCCAGGCGGGCGGCCCGGCCCGGCTCGGGCTCCGCGCTCCCACCCGCCGCGCCGCCTCCTGGCTGCGAGCCTCGCTCCCCGGCAGAGCCGCCCGCGCCGGGCTCCGCGGCAGCCGCGCTCTGCCCGCCCTCCCCGCCTCCTGCGCTCCCGCCCCGCGCGCCCGCCCTCTCCCCTCCTCCTCCCCCGGCCCGCGGCCCGCGGTCCGCCCCCAACCCGGCCGGCAGGCGGGCGCGCACCGCATTCCCCGAGCCGCCGCCGCCTCTGTGCCTGCGTCCCCACGCGCGCTCACTCACTCAGCGCTGCCCGCCGGCCGGGGCGGGCGCCGGTGCCGCGCTCTCAGCGTGGTGCCGGCAGCCGCACGCTCCCAGGGCAGCCCATCACACACATCCACTCGCATGCCCTCCCCGGGAAACACCGCGGGCTGGAGCACCGCGTGCACACTCGTGTGCACACACGCGCACGTGCACACACACCGCAGCCTGCCCAGGGTGGCACCCGGGAAAGAGGAACCACTATGTTTATTAAGCCGTGAGTGGAAAGTGTAATAAGCATGTCCACACCCCTAGTTTCATTAGTCCCTGACAACAACTCTGTGGGTGTACCCATTTCACAGATAGGTTAATTAAGGCTTGGGGGAAAAAAATAACTCAGGAATTTGTCCAAGATGGCACAGTTTGGCAACCTGAACTCAGTCTCTCTGCTGTCTTCTCCATCACCTGATGGCTTTCAATAGTTGGAAGTGCCTCCATTTCATAGATGAACAGCCAAGGCTCAATCCGTGTGTAACGTTTCTTTTTGCTAAGACTGAGTTCTCAAAAAAAAAACACTTAAAGAGCCTTGTGAGAAGTGGTTTACAACTTGTTTCTAATAATGGGCAAGAGGAGAACAGTGAAGTCAAATAGTGTTGCTGCTACTGCTAAGTCACTTCAGTCGTGTCCGACTCTGGGCGACCCCATAGACGACAGCCCACCAGGCTACCCCATCCCTGGGATTCTCCAGGCAAGAACACTGGAGTGGGTTGCCATTTCCTTCTCCAATGCATGAAAGTGAAAAGTGAAAGTGAAGTCGCTCAGTCGTGTCCAACTCTCAGCGACCCCATGGACTGCAGCCTTCCAGGCTCCTCCGTCCATGGGATTTTCCAGGCAAGAGTCCTGGAGTGGGTTGCCATTGCCTTCTCCGTCAAAGAGTGTTAGCCCAGGAATATAAGAGCACCCAGGCCAGTGTGGAAAATTATTCATGAGCAGGGCAGTTACTGTGGACACTTCAGGGACCCTGTGGTTCTGCTGCAGTGACTGATTTAAGTAATACTGGCTGGTTTATGCAGACTTGAATCTCTAAATCCCCAAAATGTTCCTATTTGAAAGTATCAGGAAAACATAAAACACAGTGGGTTCTCTGCACCATATAAAGCTGTCCTGGAAAAACCCAGACATCCGACCATGGTGGGTGCTTAGGCATCTCCTCACTTTAGTCCTCATCACAAGCTGCATAGAGAGAAAATGTGTCACCAGATTACAGCCTTGGATGTTACCCTGATCCCTCTAACTTGCTGCTCGCTAAGATTGGGGAGTGGGTGCTTAAAGAGTTACCTAGGGCAGGTCTGTCTCAGGTATGGCCAGCATAGCACTTGGCCCAGGGGCACGCTCACCGTGTATTAGCAAAATGAATAACAAATGATTGAATGATTCTGGGGCCCAAATGGGCAATGGGTAGCATTTCAGAAAGGCATCCAGGGCTCACTTTCTTATTACAGAATCCCCACAATTGATGTAAAATAAAATCAGGCCACTGACTGAACACCCCCCCCCCCCACCCTTCCAGGGCACATCACTGATGAAATCTGGGATTTATTCTGAGTCTCTAAACAAAACATTGCCAAGGGCATTCCCTGGATGCACCCTCAGGGATCGCTATAGGGTCCTTCCTCTAGTAGGGAAACTCACCCTCACCTCACCTTGTCATTTAGAGGCTGCCTGGAGACTGCATACTGAGATCCAGCCTCTGGGCTTCTCTTATATACTTCATAAAAGTTATCCCACTAGAGACATTTTCCTTTAATCCTCCTCATAGAAAGGCTCATTTCCTGCTAATCATGTTCACAGAAAGACTTCTAAATGGAAAGACAGAAATAAACATACCCCAATACATTAAAATAACAGCCCTCCATGGCCAAGGAAGGTGATTCCCAGGAATTATATTTTAAAAAACATGTTGTAAAGGGAAGTTAGGGTTCTGGGTTAAGATGGTAATTAACTGTGTACATCTACTTTCACTCCTTCCCAAAACCCCACTAAAACTTCAATAAAGAGGTTTTTTAAATCAAGAGATAAACCTACAAGGATAGAGAGAACATGGAAAAAGACAACAGCCACAACATTTTTGAAGCAGAATGGCAGACCAGCACTGACTTATCGGCACCAAGGAAAAAGCCATGTCAGCTATCACGGCTGACGGGAGCTGAAAGCCTACTGGATCTGCATTGCAAGATTCTCAGAGGCATGGAGAACTTCTCCGTGGTACCTATGGATTCCCAGAAGTGAAAGGTGGAAGAGGTTGCTAGGATAAGGACCAGAATGGGCAGTTAGATTCCTCCATCTTTCCCCTAGCTCCAAACCCCTGGGCAACAGCTCCTCTCATATCCCAGCGAGAGTCTGGGGAGTTTTCTTCTGAAGATAAGATAGAAGGTATCTGGGTTGGAGCACAGTTGTCAATGGAGATACCACACTGAAAAATACTGAAATCCAAAGGATCAGTTGACCTTGCCAGATGGAATCGTGAAATGCAGAGATGCTGAGTTTTCTGTCACCATCAGGCTCCCCAAGTGCTGGGAGTAGGACCTAGACAGGAGATGACACTACTCTGGGGTATTTCACCAGTCCAGGAGGAAAGACCTAAAGTTACTGACATGAGAAACAGCCCAGCTAGCCCACGCTGCAGTGGCAAACCCAGCCTCTTTCTGAGCTCAGAGTTTCTGACTAGCCGCCCTCCCATCCCCACAATCTAAATCATAGCCAAAGATTGCCAGACATCTAGGGAATTCTCAAAGGCAGAAGAGAGTAACAAAACAATCAGAAAAAAAGTAACTTCGAGGAAACAGACTACCCAGAGAGAAGAGAGGGTCAAAAAGACCACAGTATCCTTAGAGGGATAAGATCTGCATCCATGAAACAAGAACAAGGTGCTATACAAAGAAACAGCCAGAGAATAGCAAAAGCAACAATTCTGTCTTGAGAAATAAAATCCTGACAGCAGAAACAAAAAAATCAACAGAAAGACAGGCAGGTAAAGCTGATTGAATCTCCCTGGAAAGTAAAACAAACGTACAAAGAGATAGAAAATGTGGGAATGCGGGAGAGGAAAGATGAGAGCGTTTTAAAAACTGGAATATAGTTGATTTACAATGTGTTATTGTAGTTTCAGGTGTACAGCAAAGTGAATCAGTTATACATATACATATGTGTCTATTCTTTTTAAGATTATTTTCCCAAATATGCCATTACAGAGGGCTGAGTAGAGTTCTCTGTGCTATAAAGTACGTTCTTGTTGAGAAGAATTTTAAAGGACACTTTCAGAATAATAGAAATAATCTAAATAGAAATAATATAAATTCTAAAAAGAGAAAACTGAAAGGGAGGAAATCACCAATGAACTAATTCGAGGAAATTTTCCAGAACAGAAGGATATGAGTTACTGGATTATAAGGGTTGGTTGGATGAAAATAAACCCATACCCAGGCCAATTAAAGAGAAGAGTCAAGAAACTTTCAAAAAGGAAAAAAAAAAAAGTAACATACAAAGGATTACATATAAGAAAGGCTTTGGATTTGGATTCATTCAAGTTATCTATCAAGTGAAAAGAATATATAGATTTTTCAGAAACACAAGATTTCAAAAAGTTTATCTTTCATGCAGGTTTTCTGGAAAGCATAGGAAATCTGTCACAGGAGAGAGGCAAAAGGATCTCCTGGAAGATAGTGAAGGGGGATTCCAGGGCATCAGCCGTGTGCCTCATGTAAAGGGACATGGGTTCAGATCGGAGCAGCGTGGCTGACTCAAGAGACGGACGCGTTGACAGTTGTCACCACGATCCTTGCACCATCTTTAGACTCTCAGCTCAGAATATCTGGGTGAGCCTGCCCCGGTCGGTGTTTGCAGTACTTGCCTTGTCTTGACTGAGTACAGTGAGGCTGCTGTTCACCCTTCCACACCTGCTGAGGAAGGGTTCCACTGTGGCCTGCTCCTGAGAGAAGACGGGAGTGAGCTCCGAAGCAGAGAGCACACACTGTTGTGTGGCAGCCTGGACGGGAGGGAGCTGGGGGAAGAATGGATACACATATGTGCATGACTGAGTCGCTCTGCTGTGTACCTGAATCTATCATGACACTGTGAATCAGATACACTCCAACATAAAATAAAAAGTGTTTAAACGCAGAAGAAGCAGAGAGCACAGCGCAGCCTACTGCCCTGAGCATATTCCATCCAGATGTCCGAGGTCTAGTTCACAGCTACAGCTCTCACCGCAGTGAGCTCTGTGTTTTTCAGGACTCCCTCGAGATGTGCTCCACAGTTATTCCCAGCAAAGGGTCTTGTAAACTCTCAGGGATGCCAAAGTCACACCAAAACCCAGAAGCTCTGTTCAGCATCTCTCATCCTGGAAGAGTGCAAGAGTGGCCTTTCGTTTCAGTTAAGATTGTGTTTCCTTCTCTGCCCTGCTTAGGAAAATACACAGATGCAGTGAAACCATAAACAAAAGCAAGGAACGGATTAGCCTAAACATCAAGAGACTCATTTCCTAGGGGAGGGGAGGACATAACCAGGGACTGGTTAAGACTGGATGAAGGGAACTCAGGGGGCTTCTAAGATGCTCCCTTCCTCCCAAAGGAAAGGAGGGACTTCCTTGGTGGTCCAATGGTTAAGATTCCACACGTCCATTGCAGGGGGTGTGGGTTTGATCCCTGGTCAGGGAACTAAGATCCCACATGCCTCACTGTGTGGCCAAAAAAACAAAATAAAAGATGAGATGCTGGTCATGTTCTATTTCTCACCTTATGTGGTAGATACATGAGTGTCCATTTTAGTATATTTTTATAATATCATATATACTTTATTTTCTACATATAATTTTATAAACTCTTTTGAATGTATGATACCAATACCTTTTTCAATAAAAATTTAAATGCACTAAATAATATATCAACAGGCCTACTACAAAAAATACATTTTCTCATTTTACTAGATGTTCAAAAGATATTCAAAAAAGAATAATGGGAGGATATCACCTTTATTGATAAAAATTATATTTCAAAAGAACAGCTAACCCCATACTGAACTGTCAAGCACAAGAGAAATTCTCGTTAAAATTAGAAGTAGAGATTCTTCTATCAATGCTTTCTCCAACACAACTTTGCTTTGCAATTTGTAGCCGAATTGAGATGTAAAAATGTGAGAAGAAAAAGGAGGAGGAAGGTGAAGAGGAATAGAAGGAGGAAGAAGAAATATAAGTATGAAATATTGGAAAAGAGTAAATGAGAAGCCAAAATAGCATTACACTGTGAAACACTTGGAAACCCATTAGAAAAAACTGTGATTAGGTTAAAGCTAAATAGAGAAGGCAATGGCACCCCACTCTAGTACTCTTGCCTGGAAAATCCCATGGATGGAGGAGCCTGGTGGGCTGCAGTCCACGGGGTCACTAAGAGTCAGACACGACTGAGCGGCTTCACTTTCACTTTTTACTTTCATGCATTGGAGAAGGAAATGGCAACCCACTCCAGTGTTCTTGCCTGGAGAAGCCCAGGGACGGGGGAGCCTGGTGGGCTGCCGTCTATGGGGTCGAACAGACTGGGACACGACTGAAGCGACTTAGCAGCAGCAGCAGGTTAAAGCTAAATATCTCCATCAATACCTTTTCTATACAAGATTTGGGAGAAATATCCCATTTGATATAGGCAAAATGCATTAAGGAAAGAAGGAAACTTAACAGGAAATGAAAGAAACCTGGGTGAAGAAACCTACAGAACTGTATGAGAGCTATAAGAGGCTGTGAGAATCCTTCCGCAGTGTGTGCATGTGCCAGACCGTCACACGACATGTTCACCTATCTCACAACCTTGTGTGTCAATCTGTACCTCAATAAAACTGAAAAACCTGAAAAAGGCCTTGACCAATGGAGAAACAAATCTCGTTTCTGGGGAGAACTTCTCATTATTTTATAAAATCATTAATTCTTTCCAACTTGACTTATATGTTGAGTACTATTCCAATTAAAATATCAATGAGATTTTTTAAAATTTTGAAATAGTTATTCTATAGCTCAGCTGTAAGAATAACAGGCAAAAATACTTAAGCACTTTTGGGGATAGAAGAGTGACAAATGGGATATATGGCAAACACTTTCTCCTCGGGTGGTATATATCCATTTACATAAATATTCAACTATATTACAAAGCTATGATGATTTATTTTTATATAATTTTAAAGGTTACTTTCCATTTACAGTTATTACAAAATAATGGCTGTATTTCCCATGTTGTACACTACATCTGTGCGCCAGTATCTTATACCCAGTACTTTGAACCTCCCACTCCCCCACTGCTATATTGCACCCCAACTGATAACCACTAGTTTGTTCTCTATATCTGAAAGTCTACTTTTTTATGTTATATTCACTGGTTTGTTGTACTTTTAATTTTTATTTATTTTTTTAAAGAACATTTTATATGGGCCATTTTTAAAGTCTTTATTGAATTTGTTACAATAGTATTTCTATTTTATGTTTTGGCTTTTTGGCTGAGAAGCAGGTGGGATCTTAACTCCCTCAGTTCAATTCAGTCGCTCAGTCGTGTCCAACTGTTTGCGACCCCATGAATTGCAGCACATCAGGCCTCCCTGTCCATCACCAACTCCTGGAGTTCACTCAGACTCATGTCCATCCAGTTGGTGATGCCATCCAGCCATCTCATCCTCTGTCGTCCCCTTCTCCTGCCCCTAATCCCTCCCAGAATCAGAGTCTTTTCCAATGAGTCAACTCTTCACATGAGGTGGCCAAAGTACTGGAGTTTCAGCTTTAGCATCGTTCCTTCCAAAGAACACCCTGGACTGCTCTCCTTCAGAATGGACTGGTTGGATCTCCTCGCAGTCCAAGGGACTCTCAAGAGTCTTCTCCAACACCACAGTTCAAAAGCATCAATTCTTCAGCACTCAGCTTTCTTCACAGTCCAACTCTCACATCCATACATGACCACTGGGAAAACCATAGCCTTGAATAGATGGACCTTTGTTGGCAAAGTAATGGATCTGCTTTTGAATATGCTATCTAGGTTGGTCATAACTTCTCTTCCAAGGAGTAAGCGTCTTTTAATTTCATGGCTGCAATCACCATCTGCAGTGATTTTGGAGCCAAAAAAAATAAAGTCTGACATTATTTCCACTGTTTCCCCATCTACTTCCCATGAAGTGATGGGACCAGATGCCATGATCTTCGTTTTCTGAATGTTGAGCTTTAAGCCAACTTTTTCACTCTCCTCTTTCACTTTTATCAAGAGGCTTTTTAGTTCCTCTTCACTTTCTGCCATAAGGGTGGTGTCATCTGCATATCTGAGGTTATTGATATTTCTCCTGGCAATCTTGATTCTAGCTTGTGCTTCTTCCAGCCCAGCGTTTCTCATGATGTACTCTGCATAGAAGTTAAATAAGCAGGGTGACAATATACAGCTTTGACGTACTCCTTTTCCTATTTGGAACCAGTCTGTTGTTCCATGTCCAGTTCTAACTGTTGCTTCCTGACATGCATATAGGTTTCTCAAGAGGCAGGTCAGGTGGTCTGGTATTCCCATGTCTTTCAGAATTTTCCACAGTTGATTGTGATCCACACAGTCAAAGACATAGATGTTTTTCTGGAACTCCCTTCCTTTTTCCATGATCCAGCGGATGTTGGCAATTTGATCTCTTAACTCCCTCACTAGGGATCAAACCCCCTTAATCGCTGGACCACTAGGGAGATCCCTGTTGAACTTTTTAAGATTCCACATATAAGCAATACACAATGATTTTTTTTTTTTTAATGTAGCGTAACAGAGCACAAGAATCAACAGGTAGGGGAAAGCAGTGGTAAGAAGCACTAGCCAAGCAACTGGCCTACTGCTTTGCTCCTCACAGCAGAACTTCTCCAGCTGTCTGCCCCATCATCTCTACTTCCTTACCTCCTGTTCCAGCATGGCCTCCATCCCACTGCAATCCTGAATCAGCTCCTGTCAAGACCAAGTGCAGTGGACCTGAATCTTCTTTCTTGACTTCCCTGAAACAGTAGACACCTTCCATCACCTTTTCCTCTGTCGCTTACTCTTCTTGGCTCTGGAGAGGCAGTGCCTGCCCGGCTCCCCTCCTCTGCTGCTCAGCCCCTCCACGTATGGTATATAGTCTTGCTTAGGCAATCTCATCTGGTAACTTGGCTTTAAATACCAACTCTGACTTCTGGGCTCCAGATTCCTATTGTCTAACCTCCTACCTGACATCTCTGCTCAACTAAGAAATGCTTCTTGTCATGTCCAAAACATAGCTCTTTCCCCTAGTCATTTCCCACAAAACACCAGCCAACCTCTCCACCGAGAGAACTTTCCCTTCAGTCTCCCTCATTCTTCCCTATTTTATGTAATGTTACTACTTTCCCCTCCTCAGTTGACTAACCAAAAATCTGTTTTTCCTGACTCCTCGCTTGCTCTCACCCTTGCATCTAATTTACCAGGCAGCTTTATCTCTAAAAGCCTTCTCAGTCACCCCTTATCACCCTCCATCACCATCACTGTCTCACCTAGATTACTGCTTTCTGTTCCCCAGCTCCCTGCAATGACTGATCCTTTCAGTGTCTCCATTCAGTTCAGTTCAGTCCCTCAGCCGTGTCCGACTCTTTGTGACCCCATGGACTGCAGCATGCCAGGCCTCCCTGTCTGTCACCAACTTCTGGAGTTTACTCAAACTCATGTCCATTGAGTCAGTGACGCCATCCAACCATCTCATCCTCTGTCGTCCCCTTCTCCTCCCACCTTCAATCTTTCCCAGCATCACGGTCTTTTCCAATGAGTCAGCTCTTCACATCAGGTGGCCAAAATATGTTTTGCTTTTTCAAAAATGTCATTTGGTTGAAATCATATAGTATGAAGCCTTTTCAAGCTGGTTTCCTTCATTGAGAAATATGTGTCTAAGTTTCCTCCTCAATAGCTCTTTTCTTCCTAGTGCTGAAGGATATCCCATTGTCTGGATGAACCACAGTTTAGTTATCCATTCTCACATGATCACATTTAGTCATCTATCCACCTACTAAAGAACATCTCGGTTACCTCCCAAGTTTTGGCAGTTATGATAGAGCTGCCACAACATTCATAGGCAGGTTTTTGTATGCGCATATGTTTTCAATTCATTTGGGTAAATATCAAGGAACACAATTGTTAGATCATATGGTAAGAAAGTGTTTTGAAACAACCAGTCTCCCCACTTTGCATTCCCACCAGCAGTGAATGAGAGTTCCTGTTTCTCCACATGCTCAATAGCATTTGGCGATGTCAGTGTTTCAGATTTTAACCCTTGTAATGAATGTCTAACAGAATCACACTGCTTTTTTAGTTTGGAATTCCCTGATAACATAGGATGTTGAGCACCTTTTCCTTTGTTTATTTACCATCTTCTTCAGTGAGATGTCTTTCAACTCTTTTGCTTGTTTAAAAATTGAGCTATTTCCTTTGGTTGTTGAGTTTTAAGAATTCTTTGTATATTTCGGATAATAGTCCTTTATCAGACACATCTTTTGAAAATACTTTCCCTCAGTGAAAACTCAGTGATTTGTCCAAACATTATTTTTTAACCAGAAAAATAGAGCTTTTTACATTCAGTACCACATGCATCACGCAGGAGAGTGCTTCAACATGTTCCACACCTCCATAACCCAAGAATCCTGCACTCTCCCTAAGTCCTACACTAGGCCCCCTCTTGGCTCCTCCCAGCGGCCTGGCTAACATCTTCCCTCAGACACTGCCCTGTCCAGCCTTCCTGAGCCTGGCTGTTCTCTAACGCTCCCTCTGAACCTTGCTCTGAGATTTCCTACCCCTTCTCTGTGGACAGAGGATGAGGTCACATTCCAGGGATGCCCCTGGCAGCCATGAGCCCACCACCTGGGAGTGGAGTTTGGTTTGACCCTCAGAGGCAGAAGGGTGGAGGGGCCACAGCAGAAACCATTGAGAAGAGTCAGATTTCACGCCTGGGGTGGGAGCTCCTCTGCTCAGGAGGTCAGAACACCTCCCCAGCACCCAGAAGGCCAGTGCCTGTGGCTGATTGCCTGCTTTCTCCAAGAGAGATGAAGACAAATAGGGGCAAATGAGAAGCAGCGTGGTAAGAGGAAGGAGGCTCCAGGAACCAAGCTGGCCCCCAGGGTGGAGGAGCTGGGGCAGGTTGGCAGGGAGCCTCCCCAGCGAGTCCCTGCATTTCATCTCTTTGTGTCTTTAGCTCTTGGGGATTAGGAGTGACTGGGACAAGGGTCAGGGAGGTCTGCTGCACACATTACTGTGCAATTTTTTTAAAAAGAAAAAGAGTGCTTTCATCTTTTGACAAGGACAGCTGTTGCCAAATGTCTGCTTTGGGGCTCTCTAGCTCCTTGATTTCTGCAGTCCTTAGACTTAACTCAACCTTACTGTTTTCCAGTGATTCAGACTCCTCATTTGCCAAATGGGGATAACAACAACTCTTCCTCCATAGAGTAACTAGTAACTGGGACCACTAGATGAGTCTGTATACATGAAATGCATATATATATATATAGCTGCGCTGAGTCTTTAGTTGCAACATGTGGAACCTAGTTCCCTGACCAGGGCTCGAACCCAGGCCTCCTGGATTGGGAGGGCAGTCTTAGCCACTGAGCCACCAGGGAAGTCCCCAAAATGCTTTGGATACATAGAAATAGCACACAAAATACTATGGAGCTGTTTGCTGCCATATTACCATGGTGTTACGATTCCAGGGGTGACAAATAAAGCCTCTGGGGTGAGTGGAGGGGTTGAAGTTTAGGGGGAGCATACCGAAGAGACTGGAGGGGGATAGGGTACCAGGAGCAGGTAGGGATGAGTAAGAGACAGAAGTGGCTGGGAGAGGAGGATTCCTACCCAAGGAAGGGATGGCAAGGTGCACTCTCCCCAGCAGGTAGAATTAAAGAGGTTGCGGCTGGTAGGAGCAGTGATACCATCTGTGAGGTTGATCTGTTTAAGTTTTATAGGCCAGAGTGGGCCCCAGGGAAAAGTGTCCTTGTTCTAGCATCCCAGTGTAAAAGCACATGCCTTGCTTAAAGCTGAGGTCCCTACTCAGCCCCTCCCATCCTACCCAGACCCTGGGACCACCCAGGATCAGGATCAGAGGGCAGTGGGGGAAAAAGATTGAGAGCCGAAACTGGGGCTCGGCCCCTTCTCCCACACAAACAGGGGTTGGGGCAAACTGCAGCTGGGCTTTGGTTTTTGACAGCAGGAAGCCTTCCCACAAGGGCCAGGAAAACCGAGTCATTTTCCGCAGCAGGGGAGTGGAGACCTGCCACCTTTCCAACCTCCTGGCAATGCCCCCAGCCCTCAGGTGCTGGGAGGAACAGAGAAGCAGCTGAGGGGCCCATGGGGCCAAGGGGGGAATGACCAAAGCCACCACGGCAGCATCCATGTGAGGTTTGGTCAGCACGTGGATGGGGGGAGGCCCCCTACTCAACCTTTATTGCCAGAGGAGAAGCCAGCAGCCCCAACCAGGGGCCAGCTCCTCCTGCAGCCGGCTGAGGAACCTCACAGCAATCTCCTGTCCTCATCTCAGATCTCCTCCTTTCCTGAGACCTGATGCCTTCATTATGTAAATGGCAAAGTTGACACTGGGGACTCACTTCTACCTTACCTGCCACAGCACCTGGGCTGGGTAAGGAAGGAAGGAGCGGACAGGCTCCAGGCTTGGGGCTGCCTGGTTGAATGCCCTGGGGTCCCCTCGCCCTGAAACACAGGCTGTGGGTACAAGTGGCCTGTGGTCTATTTGTTTCTGTGCTCTGGGCCCTACTCCCAGCACAGGTGTAACCTCTGATCAGGTTGCCTGTGGGAGGGGGGCTGGTGGAGTTTCTTGCAAAACTTTTCTAGGAATAAAAACAAGGGTGAGGGGTAAATCAGAAATACTGTTGCCTCAGGCAGTTGGAGCAGATTGCTTATAACAAGCATCTTGTTTCACCATGTGAAATAAGCAATTCATCAAACTCTATCATTAACAGTAACAGTGATAATAATAATAACAACTAATAATGTGTCTGAAGAAGCCTCACTTGCGAACTGGGAAGGCAGTGTTCTAGTCCTGGCTCGGGCAGAGCTGTGAGGAATGCTCACTTTTCCCTGTGGGCTGGGTCGATGCTGATAGGAGGGTGAAGTCATGTCTGCAGGGTAAGGACAGGAAAAACTTGAAGGGTGGAGACTGCCAGGAGCCTTGGGGCAGGCAGGGGCTTGGGAGGTGATAAGGGAAGTCAGAGTGGACACTGAGATACGGAGAGTAGGGGAGAGGTGGGGGTGACATGGGAGGAGGGCAGAGAGTGGCATCCTGTGTGAAAGTGAAAGTGTTAGTTGCGCAATTGAGTCCGACTCCTTGTGACCCCATGCTCTGTAGCCCACCAGGCTTCTCTGTCCATGGAATCTTCCAGGCAAGAATACTGGAGTGAGTAGCCATGCCCTTCTCCAGGGGATCTTCCCAACCCAGGGATCAAACCTGTGTCTCCTGCATTGCAGGCGGATTCTTTACTGTCTGAGCCACCAGGGAAGCCCCGTACTGTGGAAGTGCAGGAAGCACTGAATCGTGGACTGAGTGCAGGAAGAGTGCACTATGAACCAACCCTCATCCCAGCAGCTCCTCACAGCCTCCTTGGCCTCGGCCCCTGGTGCTGGGTGAATCTTTGCAGAAGGCTGGTTCAGAGAAGGGAGCCCAGAAAAGGCGGGTGAGGACCAGCCAGAGCAGGGTTTGTTGATCCTCAGAGGTCAACCCCCTTCTGAGAATCTGGCGCTCCCTCAGCCCAGAAAAACAGACCACAACCTTATATGAATGGCAGGGGGGCTGCCAGAGCCCACAAAACCCAGCCCACAAAATCCTCTCTTCTTACCATCCTGACTTTGCCCATGTGCCTGCTCCTCCATGCCCCATGCCAGGACCCCAGGAGTTAAGACAGAACCCCCTGCTTCGGGGCAGCCTGTGGGCCAGACCAAGATGCAAACCCAAGGGGATCAGAGCTAAAGCACAGGGGCCGGTGGGAATTCCCAGGAGGGAGGGGTTCATTTCCAATCTGGGGAAGCAGCCTTGGGAGCACAGGGAGTCCACAGGCTCTAGAGTCAGCAAGCTCTCCGTCATACAGTGGGGATCTAAAACCATCTCTTAGGAATGGTGTGGTACACAGTGTCTACTGTATTTCAATATGTATTTCTTTGGCTGTGCTGGGTCTTAGTTGTAGCACATGGGGTCTTCCATCTTCGCCAAGGCACACAGGAGCTTCAAGTTGTAACATGTGAACTCTTATTTGGGATCTAGTTCCCTGACCAGGGATTGAACCCAGGGCCTCCTGTATTGGGAGCGGGGAGTGTTAGCCACTGGACCATCAGGGAAGTCCCTTGTCCGTGGTATTTAGCAGGGAGCAAGGTTCAGGTAAAAGGGCCATAAACACAGAGGAGGTGAGCATCCTGCTGGGTGTGGTAAGCTGAATGATGGCCCTCCAAAAATGCCCATGTCCTAGTCACTCTAGTGACTCTCGCACGGCCAAAGGGACTCTGCAGATGAGACCACATCAAGGGTTTCAAAGCAGGCCGTTATTATGGATTATCTGGATGGAATGATGATTCCAAGAGTCCTCTAGGAGGCTTCCCTGGTGGCTCAGATAGTAAAGCGTTTGCCTGCAATGTGGAGGACTGGGGTTCGATCCCTGGGTTGGAAAGATCCCTTGGAGAAGGAAATGGCAACCCACTCCAGTATTCTTGCTTGGAAAATTCCATGGACGAAGGAGCCTGGTGGGCTACACAGTCCATGGGGTCGCAAAGAGTCAGACACTTTTCACTTTCCAGGGAGGCAGGAGTGTCAGTCGGAGCAGATGTGACCATGGGAACTGAGGTCAGAAAGGCAGTGTGGTTTGAAGATGACACACTGCTGGCTTTAAAGATGCAGGAAGGGGCCCAGAGCTGAAGAATTCAGGTGGTCTCTAGAAGCCAGAAAAAGCAAGGGAATTTTCTCTCTTCTAGGGCCTCCAGAAGGAACAGAGGCAGGGACTTCCCTGGTGGCTCAGTGGTTAAGACTCCCTGCTTCCAGTGCAGGGGATGCAGGTTTGATCCCCAGTCAGGGAATTGGGATCTCACATGCCATGAAGCATAGCCAAAAAAAAAAAAAAGAAAAAGAAAAACCAGAAGGAACACAGCATGGAGGATCCATTTTCAACTTCAGACTTCCAGAACCATAAGATAGAACATTTGTGTTGTTTTATTAGAAGCTGCTGCTGCTGCTGCTAAGTCGTTTCAGTCGTGTCCGACTCCATGCAACCCCAGAGACGGCAGCCCACCAGGCTCCCTCGTCCCCGGGATTCTCCAGGCAAGAACACTGGAGTGGGCTGCCATTTCCCTCTCCAATGCATGAAAGTGAAAAGTGAAAGTGAAGTCACTCAGTCGTGTCGACTCTTAGCGACCCCACGGACTGCAGCCTACCAGGCTCCTCTGTCCATGGGATTTTCCAGGCGAGAGTACTGGAGTGGGGTGCCATTGCCTTCTCCTTATTAGAAGCTAAATTCGTGGTAATTTGTTACAGCAGCCACAGTAAACTAATACACCAGGCCTTGCCAGGGAAGGCCAGATCCGGTTGTGATGCAGGAGAGAGGTTGCAGGGGGGCATTTTGCAGTCCACAGGGTGAGGAGTGAGACTCTGATGGGAGGGAGGAGGGGCCAGGCACCAAGTGCTCAGCCCGTGACCTCACCCTTGGCCAGCCAAGCTGCCCTGGCATCCGGACGCCTGTCAGCCCGGGGTTACATGCCTCACTGGGCCAGAAAGGGATCCCTGTGTAGCCAGGCCCCAGGCAAGGGTAGGGGTGTGGCAGAGAAGGCTGGTGCCAGGGGAGGGAGCCCCATCAACCCCCAGGGCTGTAGAGGCCACATGAGTAAAGGGGGTGGAGAGAGGCCGGCAGTGGCTGGCGAGGTGCCCAGACACTCAGGGCCCCCTGCCGGCTCAGTCCCACTCTGCTTCTCTCCTGCAGGGCAAAAACCTCTCCCTTCCTCTCCTCTTTTTCCTTCTCCACCTCTGGGATCCCCTGGGAAAGTGGGAGGAGGAGGGACTTGGGGGCTAGAGAGCAAGCGATGGTGTCACAATCTCAGTTCAGTGGCTGAGTAGCTGGGTGACCTTGGGCAAATCACTTTGCCCCTCTGGGCCTGTTTTCTCCTCTGGAATCGAGGACATGGTTTCCACTTCATGGGGCTATATTAAATGACATAACACAGGCCTATACAATGCCCAGCATACGGCAAACACTCCAAGAGCATCATATGTTGTCATATGTATACACGCCACTCCCCACAGACAGAACATCAAGTTTATCTGCCCAGCCAGGTGCCAAGTTCCACCAGGAGAACATGGTGTCCTATCTATCTTTGTATCTCAGCATTGCTCTACTTACCGGTGTGTATTAGGCGATGTGTTGTACTTAATCATTCACTCATGCAGACAGTATGCTTGTGATTGTTGTGAAAAACAACAAAGGAAGAAGAGGGAATGCCAGCAGTGGGGGTAGGGTGGTGGTTTGCTGTTTCGTACAGGGTGTCAGAGAGAAGGTTGTTTCACAAGATGCAGCTGGAGTAGAGACTCGAGGGACGTGAAGGAGTGAGCCCTGGGGGTTTCTGGGGAAGCGGAGGGCTCTGGCTGGGGGAAGCACTGGAGAATAGCAAGCCTTGTGCAATGGGATCAGAGCGGGTGAGGACAGAGGGAGAAAAAACAAGGTCTGGCATAGTGGGGCCGGACCACACGGGGCCTTGTAGGCCACAGTAAGACTGAGCTTTACTCGCTGAGCCTGAGGGGCCCTTCTTGGAGAAGCCTTGCTGCTTGGGAGAGGCCCCCAAAGGCCCTGGGAGGCAGTGCTCCGCCTCCCATTGGGCTTCTAGGAGGGGATTATAGGAGCACCCCTAGAGTCAGGCCACCGCCTGGGGAGAGGCAAAGACCCCAGTGGGCACCCCAGCCCCCCTTACTGTGACTCCTCACACTCAGCAATGGCCTGTGGGCTGGGGGACCCAGGATGTTTTTAAACCTAGGGTTTGGATTCTGGACTAAGCTCCATCCATGTCACTCACAAGTTGCTGTCTACATTTCTAGCTTTTTAAATAAATTTTTTTTAAAAAATACAGAAAACAGAAGTTTTCACAGTGCAGAAGTGTGCCAGGGGTTTGGCACACTTGTCTGTGCCCATCTGCCCCGCCCTGGCCCACTGGCCCCATTCTCTGGGCAGATTCACACCCAGGAACACTTTCACTAACAGACCAGGTCACACACACAGTGGCACTGTAACAGACTGCCACACACACACTCTCACTCACCTGTGGGTTTTGGGTTCCGTTCACTTGGGGCTTTTAACTTTACATGGTCAGTTCTGCTTTGCCCCTCCTTTTGTATGGAGTTCCATCTGAGGGATTTCACCTCCTGCTTCAGTCCCGAGGCCTCCTGCACCTGACGTGATACACCCCAAGTCATCTATGTTTCTTATATTATTATTGATAATAATCATAATATTATTATGTAATACATTTATAAGAAATTTCAAAAAAAGAGAGAGAGAGACTGGGCTTTACTTTGCCACCAGGGGTACCTGGCTTCTGGAAGACTTTGAACAGAGGCATGAGTTGCTCTGGCTTATGTTTTAAAAGAATCACCTGGGACTTCCCTGGTGGTCCAGTGGCTAACACTCCACACTTCCTATGCAGGAGGCCCACGTTCCATCCCTGGTCATGGAACTAGATTCCACACGCCACAATTAAGAGTCTGCATGCTACAACTAATGATCCTGCATGCTGCAACTAAGACCTGGTGCAGCCAAATAAATAAATAAAATAAAACCTTTTTTAAAAAATAAAAGAATCACCTGGCTGCTGTGTTGGGAAGATCCTGTAGGGAGACAGCACGGGGGGCTGGGAGAACAGGAGCTCATTGCAGGAACCCAGGCAAGAGATGGTGATGGCCTGGGCCAGCATTGCTATGGGAGAGAGTGGAGGAAGTGGTCAGACTGAAGATATATTATGAATACAGCGAAGACAGGATTTGCTGATGGATTAAACATGGGGTGTAGGAATTGAGGGTGGCTCCAACAGTTTGGGTGGGGGTTGCTATTATTTGTTTATCTGAGCAACTAGAAAAATGGAATGGCTATTTTTTGAGATGGGGCAAGTTTAAGGAGAACCAGGTCTGGGAGGATGGTGAGGGAGTGTGGTGATTAATTTTATGTGTGAACCTGACTGGGCCCTGTGGTCTCCAGATATTTGGTCACACATTCTGGGTGTTTGTGCAGGTATTTCTGGATGGGATGAACACCTGAATCTGCAAGGCTGGGTAAAGCGGATTGTCCTTCCCAGTGTGGGTGGGCTTCATCCAATCTGCTGAAGGCCTGAAGAGAACAACAACAACAGGCTAAGAGAGCATTTGCTTCCTCTGCCTAAGTCCTCGAGCGCAGACATAGACCTCTTCCTGCTTTTGGAGCTGGCTCTCCCGGTTCTCAGGCATAAATAAATATCGTGTACATATGTCCTATTGGTTCTGTTTCATTGGACACCTGACAGAGTCAGCGGCTGGGGTGCTGCTTCTGCTCAGCATGAGATCCAACTCAGTATCCTGATGGAGATGGGGAGTAGGCAGAGATACAAGACGATGAGGCAGTGAGAGCCGAAGCGATCACTGAATTGAATCCTCCCAATCTCTGTCCTTCCCCGCTCCCCCTCAATATTTATTTATTTGGCTGCACCAGGTCTTAGCTGCGGCATGTGGGATGTAGTTCCCTGACCATGGGTTGAACCTGCAATGGGAGCTTGGAGTCTTAGTCACTGGACCAGGGAAGTCCCCCAGTCTCTGTCCCTTGACCCAGCGGAAGTTGCTTTTCTCCTCTGCAGAGCTGCTGAAGCATCCTTTCCTGATTCTTCTCCCCAGAATAGTCCTGGGCTCCAGCTTTGTGTCCTCCTTAGAGAGGTCACCTGTCTTTGGTTTCCCTAGAGAGTGCACATAACCCCCAAGAAGCCCTAAATCCCCTCCCCTCCAACTGTGTGGTCCTCTGACAGAGGGGAGCCCCCTACAAGATGAGGGAGCCCTGAATAGAGAGATACCCCACCCACAGCAGGCAAGAACAGCTGGGCTGGAAAGGGTGGGTTTCTCTTCACTGCTCTCTCCTGGTCTCCCAACAGGTCTGGGCCCCAGAAGCAACCCCCACGCCAGCTTCTCCTGTGGGGTTGGACCCTTCAGACTTCCAGAACTAGGAGGTGCAGTGGAAGGGAAGGGTCATCCAGGCAGGTCCAGCTTCCTAACTGGGCATACCTCTCATCACTGGTGACCTGGGCAAGACACTTTGTCTCTCTGAGCCTCATTCTCCCCATCCACAACACAGGGATACGTGTGAGTGCCTTACAGTATAGCTGAGTGTGGGATGCACCTGCCGCAGTGACCTGTCCTTAGCAATAAATGACAGCAGAGAGCAGGTCTTTCAGAGTCTTCTCCCATCCTCAGCCAGCCTCTCTCCTTTCTGAGATTAGATTATTTTACCCCCAGCCTGTCCTTCAGAAACCAAATTTTTACTAGGGACATGGGCAACCAGGGAACGGTTGCCAAGGGCAGGGCTTTCAGAAAGGCTGCCCGTCGCCCAGGAAACTGCCCCACTCTGGTTCCCTGGGGTCCAGCAGGTCGATGGATTCTGGTGCCACCTGCTGGATACTGTGCCACACTGCTCCTAAAGCACCCACACGCGGGAGTCCCCGCATCCCCCGGCAGGGAACACCCTCTGCCGCGCCCCTCTTCTCGCCCCAGCATCTCCACCGTGAAAAGTCCTTCCTACTTCTTCTCCCTAGGCTTTCCCAGAGACTAGAAGAACGGAAAGGAGCTGGAAGCACTGCGAACCACGGGGGGCGGTGGGAGGAGCAGTGTCCTTCCCGGAGAATGGCGAGGATCGAGGAGCAGGACTCCCGGTGGTGCGAGGTCCCAAGGAAACCCCTCCCCTTAATTGACTTCCTGAAGCTCCGACTCCGCAGTGCGGACACACGTTTCGCTTCTCATTCGTTCGCTTCCCACCGAGAGCAGCGGCGGGGTGGGGAGGAAGAGGTTAACACGGGGTGGGAGAATGACGTGCGAGGTCACAGCCAGGTCCTTATGCAACATCCCCTCCTGGCTCCCTCCTCCTTGCCAGCCACTCAGCTCCTGATGCTCCAGTGCCGACATCCCTTTTCTTCCCTGGGGAGAACCTGCCTACTACCTTGACAGGATGTCAGACCAACCCCACCCGCCACCGTGGAGCCTCCGATCACCCTGCTTCAAAGGGAATCTTCAGTGCAGGGCAGAAGAGCAGAGAAGCAGAAAGTCCTCTTCTGTGAGAGACCAGGTCTCCTGAGTTGGATTCCTGCCTGGGGCAGCCCCTGTACCCGGCCATCCCGAGGTCAGCCTGCCCTGAAAAGTGAAGGGTGAGGTGGAGCCACTGCTGAGTGTGTGTGTGTGTTGGGGCCGGGGGCGGGGGTGATCAAAAGACAGGAACCTGTTGGGGTGCCTGTGGATGGCTCCTCTTTCCCTGGTTAGGATCACAAGCAGAGAAACTGAGGCAGAGGCACTTCCAGAAGGAAAGGCTAGTCTCTACCCACCTGTCCCAGGGGAATATTGCACCTTGCAACCCACATGCCTCCTCCCAGACTTTTATCTGGGCTGAGGATGTCGCTGACTTGTGAGCCAGACACCCTGGCTCCCAGCCCAGAAGCTCATGTTGCCAATGGGCTTAAGAAGGGTTGGGGGGTGGAGCAGGAGGTTGAGGACCAAGGTCTCCCAGGTCCCCGACCCTTCCCACCTTCCCTCCGGAGCTGAGCGGAGCTGAGCGGGAGGGAAGGAAAAGGACGCTGATGGAGGTGAGTCCACATCCTGCAGGTGAGGGGTTCTGCCCTGAAGACAGTATGTATGGGGAGCGGAGTGGGGGAGCTGAGGCCCGGGATAAGTTATGGGGTAGGGGGGCCTGCATGCTTGGGCTCTGGTACTACCCTCTGACTCCAAACTCCCCTCAGCTGATGGCAGAAGGGCTGCTGGGAGTGCACCGGGGTGGACAGACTTGGCCCCTCAACTTCCAAATGGTGTGTGTGTAAAGCAGAGAGGCAGAGAGGCTGGGGTGGGAATCCAAAGCTCTTCTGAAGAGTCGAGGGAGATGCTGCCTTTCCCCACCCCCCCCCCCCAACCCCGCCGCCATGGCTGGTCCCTCCTCCTCTCCAGACCCCACTCCTGGGTATGAGCAGAGCGGGAGGGCAGGGGTGGGCGAGGGATTGAGGGAGAGATTCAGGGCAGCTGGGGTACTGACCCCTCCTCTCCGGGCTGACTGCCCAGCTCCCCGAAGGGCATTAGAACCGCAGAAGCTTAAAGGGCCCTCCGCGAGCTAATCCCAGCTGCAGCCATCTGAGAGCGGATGTGTGTGGGGGAACCACGGGGCCGAGCGGAGGCCCACCTACCACTCCTCCTTCCTCTGGCCTCCAGGGCGCGGCCATGGTCCCGCTGCTCCCCGCCGACGTGACGGTGACCCGGCTCTCCCGCTCCATCCACTTGTACTGCAGGCCGGGCCCCGCCGGGTCCCCAGGGCCCCGCCCACTGCTCCTGCTCCTGCCCTGGCTGGGGGCGGAGCCAGCTGCCCAGAGCAAGTACCGGCAGCTGTACCTGGCCTGCGGCTTCGACGTGCTGACCGTGGAGAGCGCGCTGAGCCACTTCCTGTGCCCGCGCCTGGGCCTGAGGTGGGCTGCCCACGTGCTGGCACTGCTGCGGGAGTCTGGGGCCCTGGCCAGCCGCCCACTGGTGGTGCACGCACTCTCCCTGGGTGGCTACACCTTTGCACAGATGCTCCTACTCATGGGCCAGGACCTGGGGCGCCACGGCAGCGTGGCCCAGCGCCTGAGGGGCCATATTTTCGACAGCCTGGTGGTGGGCAGCCTGGACCGCATGGCGCTGGGTGAGTGTGCTGGGGCAAGTGTGAGGGGGCGCCTGGGCCACACAAACCAAGCTGGACTCCAGATAGACTGGCAGGTCTGCTGACCAATGAGCCTGTGATCTGAGTGTCCGAGATGTGTCTCGAGTCTCTGACCATCCCACCTGATGTGGCCTTCCTACCTGGAGTGTCATCTTGTCCCACCTGGGCCTTCCCCACTGTGGCTGAAAATACAACCCAGAGTGAGTGTGCTGCCTGGGTCCAGCCGGGCATGCCTTTATCTCCAGCCTCTATTAGGGCTAATTTACTGAGCACCTGTAACTTTCCATACATACTCACATAATCCCCACATTGGGACCATGAAATAGGTGTGGTGCCTTTTGAAATTCTTTTCTTGGGACACAAGCTTTGGAAAGAGTCTTAGCAATCATGTACAGTTGACCCATGAACAGCAGGGTTTTTTTTTAACTGCTATGTGGGTCCATTATATGGGGATTTTTTTCAGTAAATATGTATCACAGCACTACGATCTGAGGTTGATTGACTCCACAGATGTGGAATTGCAGATATGGAGGCCCGAGTATAAAGTTACCTCTGATTTTCAAACGCGTGGAGGGTCAGCACCCCTAAACCTGGAGTGTTCAAGAGCCAACTGTGACTGGGTGCACGGGTTTCCTCTAAAACTGATTCTGAAACTTTGGTGAGTATCAGAATCGCCTGGTGCTGAATCCTACTTCCATGAGCCTGGGCCTCTAGGTCCTAGATCTAGGTGGTTTCTGTTACACGCCATAGTTTCGGGACCACTGTGCTCTAACTTCCTCTAGAAGGACCAAACTAACATACCTCAAGTGACAAAGTAACCGCTCACAAAAGAGCTGGACACAATTTAGTAAAGAATCTGCCTATAATGTGGAATACTTGGGTCTGATCCCTGGGTTGGGAAGATCCCCTGGAGTAAGGGATTGGCTACCCACCGCAGTATTCTTGCCTGGAGAATTCCATGGACAGAGGAGCCTGGTGGGCTACAGTCCGTAGGATCACAAAGAGTTGGACAGGACTGAGCAACTAACACCTTCAATTAATGACTAAACAACAATCAAAAAAACCATCCCATGGGTCAGTTCTAATTGACCAGTTAGGTCTAGCTCAAAAGGAGAATTCACCCTTGATGCAGAGTGACTTGGCATTTCTCTAAAAACCCTTAGATCTTTTCAATTGCTGGTCAAACTGCTTCCTGTATGGTTTTTGTAAAGCAATGTGCAAGACAAACTGTGAAACAGCCTTGTTCTGGTCCATCCCCTCTTATCTTTTACCATCCCTGGGTATCTGGATTTCCTTCTCCCACCCAATCAGGTCACCTCAGACTCCAAGGTGCTCTCCAAGGCCACAGATTCCAGGGCATAAGGCCTCAGGGGACTCGCAATGACCCAGTCACTTTCCAACTCCAGGAGCAGTTGTTGAACCAATTCTGAACCCACCCAACTGTCTTACCACCTAGATCTTTCCTTTTCATCCCTGAAGATGTCACAAAGCTGGAAAATACCAGAGAGAGAGAGGCTGGGTCCTGACCACATGGCTCTTTTAGGAATGGCCTGGGAGAAGGCAGGGACCAGCAGGCCAAGTGTGGGCTGAGGCCACCCCTCCCTGGCAGTCATGGGGCTGTTTCCAGCTTTCCACTACTCACAACTAGGGCCTTCTGCCCTCTGCTCCGTCCTGTCACTAGAGCATTCCCAGGCCACCTTCCTTGCCTCTGTCCAGAATGGTGTGTGTACCAGGTGGGACAGCTGGGTGCCCACTGACCAACTACAACAAAGGCAGAGAAGGCAATGTTTATATCCCAGGACCCCCAGCTCTAGGGATCCTCAGCAGTCCGTGTGTCAGTGCCCCCCGCTCCCAGGAAGCAGGGCCTGAGCCACATATGACAACAGGCGCTGACCCCCTCCTCCTGGAACCCACAGGTGTGTCTCAGCTGATGAAGCTGCAGGCCCTGGGCCCAGTGGTCAGGGCCACAGCCACGTTCTACTTCCACCTGTGTCCCAGCTGCACCATCCGGCATTACGAGGCTGCGGTGGGCGCGTTCCGGCAGCCACCCGTCAGGCCCCCGACGCTTGTCTTCTATAGCCTGGACGATCCCCTCTGCGACAGTGCCCGCCTGCAGGAGCTGCTGGCCACCTGGCAGCAGCTGGGCATGCCGGTATGGGTGCAGGCCTGGGAGACCTCGCGCCATGCGGCCCACCTGCGCCAGCACCCCCTGGAGTACAGCAGCACCCTCGCCACCTTCCTGGGGAGGCTCAGCCTGGCGGCCCCCGCAGCCCAGCTCTGATGGCGCTCTGGGCTCTGGCTTCCCACTGGGATGGCGCCAGCAGTCCCGTGGACAGGGGATGGAGACGAGACGGCAGAGGCGCTGAAACCTCTTGATTTATTCAGATTATTTTAACATACAATGACGCAACTGTGGCCCCCAAAGTGTGCAAAGTTAAAGCCTTCGACTGCAGCTGAGAAGACAGGGCAGGGACGGTACACCCGGGGATGGGGGCCAGTCAGGAATGGTGGGCAGCCTCCTCCCCAGGGCCAGGGACGGGCAGCCTGAGGAGCAGGGCTGGGGAGTCCCAGCAAGGGGTAGGGGGTAGAGACCTCCCTCCGGCCTAGGTCAGGAGCCCAGTAGTGCCCCACGGCTGAGGGCGCAGCAGCCTGGGAAGGGGCCGGAGGCAGGCCAAGAGAGCACCATTTTTGGGGTGGGGGGGTGCCCTACGGGAGAAGCCAGGAGGGGCCACTGATCCCAGGGGTGGGAGCCGGGCCGGAGCAGGCTGCAGCGAGAAAGACCTGAGGCAGGCGCAGGGCCTGAGAGTCCAGGCTGGCTGGGCTCAGGGGGCGCTGAAGAACAGGGAACCTGGGAGGACTCCCAGGGCAAGCTAGCCCGGGAGCAGTCCTGACTCTGCGGGGGTGGATGGGGCTGGGGGGGAAGTGGGGGGCAGGGGGAGGCCCAAGGAAGGGCCGTGGACACTCAGGGCCCACCCCTGCCTCTCCCCCTGGAAAAGGAGCTGGGGAACCAGCAGTGCAAGTCTGTGGACTGCTCAGTTACGGAGGGAGGCTGCGCCCAAAGCGGGGCCCTGGGGCATGCCTCCTCCACCAACTCGGCCGCCGGCACCATCCTCAGTACAGCCGCTTCTCGTAACTGTGGGCACAAAGGCAGAGTGAAAACCCAGAGTGGGCGTGCGGGAAGTGGGCCCCGCCTTCCCAGAGCCCCTTGCCCAGGCTGGCCCTGGGCTGCCAGGTGGCCCCCAGACTCAGGGGAGGCAGTGAGCTGCTGCTGAAGCCCCTGCCCCTCAGCCACGGTTGGGGGTAGGGGAGGGGGTGGGAAGGGACAGGAAGCAAGCCCAGTGCCTCTGTTCATCCACTTCAGGCCAAGGCTCCCGGAAGAGGCAGGCCAGGCCCAGAGACAGCCATGCTCCTCGGGCCGCAGCTGGTGGAAAGTCTGTCCTCAGGGCCGGGGTGGAGGCGGCTAAGGACAGCACAGCCCATCCTCACAGGAAGAGGTCAGGCCAAGCCGGGGTTCTGCCGCTCACATCTCCACCCACCCCTGCAGGTGCAGTGGCCTGAGCCCCCTGTGGTCACTGGGTCCAGTCCCAGACAGGACAGCCTCAGGCCTGTGGTCAGGGGCGCCTCTCTGCACCCCAGGAGGGGACATTTCCCCTGCAGGGGAGGCCAAGGCCAGCTGCCCCCACCACGATGCTAGTCCTACAGTCCAAGTCCCATGATGACACCCCAGCTCCACCCCCAGCCCAACGCCCCCCACCCCAGCCCAGGCCCCACCCAGACTGCCCCCTGCTCTACTCTACGCTTGGCCCCGGGCAGCGCAGTTACTTACACGGCAGAAAGGTATAGCTATGGGAGGATGGGGCAGAAAGAGACACAGGTTAGATGCCCGCCTCTGCCTAGGGGGACAGGCCCTCTCGATCAGGGTGGGGCTGCATGCCTGCAACTACTGCTGCCAACTAGCGCTACCCCCTCCCATGGTCGCCCCAGCACTGGCGTTGGTCTCTCTGCCCTTCTCCCTACCAAGGGCTTGTGCCCCCAGCCTCCACCGGCCTGCTTGGTGCCACCACCAGCGAGAGCCCAGCACCGCTAGCCCTGCGACCAGCCACCAAGCTTCTGAGCAAGCAAGGGCTAGGAAGCTGGGAGGAACAAGTGGTCACGTCTCCCGTGCCCAGCTCGGGGTCGGGGGGTGAGACACCCGAGGGGAGGGGAGGGCCTGCCTGCATTGGGGAGCTAAAGGGCAGGCCAGGCCCTGAAGGAGAGGGTGCTGGGGTCACCATGCCACAGCCTCCATCCCTGAAACCTCGGCTCAGCCTCTGAACAACGGCCCCGCCTGCCGGACCCAGGGCCAGCCAGCCAGGGCCGGGAGGCCGCCGCACTTACGAGTGCAGGCCGTGGACGCCGCCCTCGATCTGGGCCGACATGGTCCGCTTCTCAAACTTGAGCTCTCCTGAGTACATCATGGACCTGCCAGCAGGGAGATGGCGCCAGTCAGGGGCAGAAAGCAGGGAGGAGAGACAGAGAAAGGAAGCGAGGGGGGCGCCAGGAGCCTCCCACTCGCCTCCCACCTGCGGCCCTCGAGTCACCACACTCACCGCAGGACAGACAGGCTCCGGGCCCCGATGTCCTGGCAGCCGTGCTGGATGCCCGCTATGAGGTAGGGCACAAACTTCTGAATGGAGCCTTTGTCCTGGATGGAGCCCGAGACGCCCTGCGCGATCTTCACCTTGTCTCCCTCGCTGCGTGGAGGGCGGGAAGCCTGAGCCCCACTGCCCAGGGCTCAGGGGACCCCACTCCACCTCTCGAGGGTACTGGCAGAGGGGCTACTAGCCAGCAGGCATGCTCAGTCCTTCAGTTGTGTCCGACTCTGCAATCCCATGGACTGTAGCCCTCCAGGCTCCTCTGTTCATGGGATTCTCCAGCCAAGAATGCTGGAGTGGGTTGCCATGCCCTCCTGCAGGGGATCTTCCCAACCCAGGGATCGAACCTGGGTTGCTTATGTCTCCTGCATTGGCAGGCATGTTCTTTACCACCTGCGCCCCCTGGGAAGCCCCAGAACGACCCCTAAAGCTGTTACTCTCTGTGCTATAGCATAAATAAGTGTGGGTTCCTAGTCAGGGGGCCCTGGCACTGTCTTGGGCCTGCGACTCGTTACCCTGTGCCTCGGCTTCCAGAGCTGTAATATGGAGGCTGGGTGCCACCGTGGGAAGTCAGAGGGTCCGTGCAGACCTGAAGGCCTGGGGGCCGATGTGCTGGCCCAAGGCCGGGGGAGGGGTGGGGGGGGGCAGGCACCTGAAGTAGCGTTTCTGGCTGCTGCTGCTCTTCTCCATGGCGTCCAGCGAGCCCATGCCGCGGTACTTCTTGAGCCTCACACCATCCGAGAAGAAGTATTCGCCGGGGGCCTCCGTGGTGGCCGCAAGCAGGGAGCCCATCATCACTGCAGCGGTCGGGGGGTCAGGGTCTCTAGCCCCCGGGCCCTCCGACCACCCCTCGCCAGCCTGCCCCATCCCCAGAGGACCTGCCCGCTCACCTGTGGAGGCTCCGAGGGCCAGCGCCTTGACCACGTGCCCCACAGTCTGGATGCCGCCGTCGGCTATGACTGGGACCCCGAAGCGCCGGGCGTACTCAGCCACCTTGTACACGGCAGTGCCCTGGGGCCGACCACAGGCCATCACTGGGGACAGTACACAAGACAGGTGTCAACAGCGTCAACAGCAACAGGGGCCAAGAACAGGCCTCTCGCGCCTTGCGCCCTACCTCCACTTGGGGAAAAGGACCGCTCTGGATGTTCACGTGGCAAATAAAAATAACAACAGCAGTAGGGTAAATGTCATTCCAGGAACCTGGACCTCCTCACCTACAAGAGCCCTATGGGGACACCAGCGGCTGCATCAGTACTGACCTCAGCCTCGCCTCTCTCCACACACTAGCTCCCCTTCACTGTTACTAGGGTTAGGTACTCACAGCCTCCTTTGGGATATTGGTTTGCATTTCTTTAAGTTTCATTGTCCAAGGCTCTTAAGTATTTGATTTCTAAGTGAGAATTCTAAGAAACCGGCACATATCTAGGGAATGGATGGATGCAAGGCTAGATAAAGGAGGAAAGAAGTCTCCTCTGCCTGTACCTCTGTTTTGTTCTTTTTATATCCCCAAGATTTAGAACAACACCTGACACACAGTAGGTGCTCAACTAACATTTCTTAATTTATAGAAAAGGCCTACATCTCACCTCAGGGGTCAGCTAATACAGAGGTGGAATGGAGTGGGTTGCCACATCCTCCTTCAGGGGATCTTCCCAAACTGGTATTGAACCCTGGTCTCCCACATTGCAGGCAGATTCTTTACCATCTGAGTCACCAGGGAGGCCCAGACAGTTAAAAGCAGAGGCTTAAAGACCAAACAGGTTGTGCAGCATTTGGGAGACATCACCCTCACTAGAGGGACCACATACCTCAGTCCTGGGCCCACCAATTGGGCTTCCCAGACCAGAATCTGAGAAGCAGACTGACGCACACCAAAAACTTACAGTCACCGCCTCAGATACCTGTCTCCCCGCAAGTCAGTGGGCTAAACAGTCAGTCTGAGCCTGGGTCACTTGAACCCCAAGAAGGGGCCTGGCTGAGCGAGCACTCTGCACACTCTCATGGCAGGAGAGTGAGGCCCGGGGGCCTGCTAAAGGCCAGAGGGCGTTCCAAGTGCAGCCACCCACACTCCTCCTGACACTCACCTTCCTGGGTGATGCAGATGGAGCCGCAGCCCATGCCCACACGCAGCCCGTCCACACCAGCGTCAATCAGGTTCTTGGCCTGAGCGGCTGTCACCACTGGGGAGAGGGGCAGTCGGAGGGGAGGAAGAGTGTCAGGATGGGTTGCCCCTGCCCTGCCCAAGGGCGTCCTGGGACCCCAGTCCATACCCACCCCCCACACCTACTGTGACCAAAGCCCATTCCTACAGCCCCCGGCCTCCCATACCAGGAGCAACGCCACCACCAGGGGATGCCAAGTGACACGGAGAGGTTACACAGTGGGGGGCGAGGGCCAGGATGTGAGCAGGGACCCTGCACTCACCATTCCCCCCAATCACCTGGAGGTGTGGGTACTTCTGCTTAATGTAGTGTACCATGGCAATCTGATACACAGAGTTCCCTTGGGATGAGTCCTGTGGGAAGGGGACCAGGAAAGTTGAGGGGTGGAGGCTGAGGGCCCTCACTGAGGGAGGGGAGTTTGGGGGGTTTTGAGTGAACAAACCAATGAAAGCCCTATGAGAATGCATCTCTGTCTTTTTCTGGGCAGTCACTAGACAATTCTCAGCAGATTCTCAAAGGGGCTTGCCTCCCCCACAAAGGGTAAGCATCACTCATGGATAGTTGCAGGGAAGACAAAGCCCCCTCATACCCACAATATGGACCGGTCCTCACAGCAAAGAGATGGCACCTGGGGTCATATTCTGTTCCCACCAACTCACTAACTAAATTACTTAACCTCTTGAACCTCAGTTTTCCCACCTAACAAATGGGCTTGGTGACTGTACATCTATGAGGATTACCTGAGTTCACCTACATAAAGTTCTCAGTGAGGCACCTGGTGAGCCATCGCACTCAATGAGTGCGATAAACATCAGGGTCATGTTATGTAAGTGCAGAGTGCCCCCAGAGGCTCCTCAGTTTGTTCTAAGCTGTCAGAGTCCCAGTGACCCTCCCAGTTCTGTCACTGGGCTTAATTAGAGGTGAAGCTGGGTCTTCCTAAGTGCAGACTCCACTGAACCGCCCCTTCTCCAGGGCAGTGCCCCTACCAGCACTATGACATCGGCGCCCGCCTGGGTGAGCAGGTCCAGGCGGTATTTGTCATCCTCACGGGTGCCCACAGCCGCCCCGCACAGCAGCTGCTTGTGGGAATCCTTGGAAGCCAGGGGGTAGTCCCGGTTCTTCTTCAGGTCAGTGCGGGCAATGATGGCCACTAACTCGTCTCGATCATTGACAATGGGCAGCTTCCCTGACAAGGAACGCAGGAGTGAGATGGAGGAACAGGCTTCTGGAGGTCGGGTAGGATGGGTAATGAGGATGAAAATAGACCAGGCCAGAGATTCCCCTGCAGTACCCAAAGCCACCACTACGTGATAGCACCCACCCAGGAAGTGTTCCGAGGGACCTGGCCCTCTGCCCAAGGAACAGGAAGCAAAGAAACCCGGTTCCTGGAGCTCTTCCTGCCCTGTGGCTAGGCTGGACTCCGTGGGCAGCCCCTGCGCACTGGCAGCACTTCACCTGCTGGGCCACAGGCCACAGTGGTCGAAACCTCCTAGCCAGGGCACAAACGTGAGACTCTCCTGCAGGGGGGAACATGTGTCCTGTCCACTGCTACCCCTGAGGACGATCCAGCCTGGGCCACGGGGGCATTTCCCAGTGGCTCCCGTAGGGACCTAAGGGAGGCCTGGCGTGCTGCAATTCATGGGGTCGCAAAGAGTCGGACACGACTGAGCGACTGAACTGAACTGAATGAATACTATGTCAAATGCCCCCACTGGCAAATGAATTTAACTGCAGGACTTCTCAGAGCCCTTGATAAAGTAATGAACCATTCCTTATGCCAGATGGGGACACAGATGCATTTTCCAACTTTCTAGGACCACGGTGCCCTTTCTTCATGATGAGCGTTTCACAGAACGAGCTGTTGTGAGAAACATACTGTGAAGACGCCAAATAAGGGATGGGATTTCCTAAGCCAGGAAAGAGACCTCGGGAATCATGCTCCAGTCTGAGGTTATTCAGACCTTCCCCGAGGCCCAGCCCAGTTGCAAGGACAACTTGCAAAGCTGTGAAGCAAAAGGGGGCTCTGATGGGAGGAGGGTGGGGGTGCATTTTCCACCTGCTCCCTTGTACCTTTCTTGCTGCGCTGCAGAATCTCATTTGCCTCTTTCAATGTCACACCCGCTGGAGCCACCACCAGCTCATTCCGCGGGGTCATCACCTGTGGGGCCAGGAACATTTGCCTGCAGGTTGGCAGGTGAGAGAGAAGGGAGCCAGGCCTCCCTCTGGTCCCTGGTCCAGGCACCAGCCTGAGGCCCCGGAGCTGGGGTCCTCTCTGCCCCAGCCATGCCCCCCCGCCCTGCAGGTACCTCACTGAGAAGGGTGGTGTGGTCCTTCTCGGCAAGGAAGTCAATGTCTCGGGAGGTGACGATGCCCACCAGTTTGCTGCCCATGGTGCCCGTCTCAGTGATGGGGATGCCTGAGAAGCCATGCCGGATCTTGGCCTCCAGCACGTCGCCCACAGTGTTCGAGGGGCTTAGCACCACCGGGTCTGTGATGAAGCCCTGTTCAAACTTCTGAGGGCAGAGATAGGGGAAGGAAAAGGCTGGAAGAAAGCTGGAGATGGTGTACAGTCTGGCCACAGGGGACAGAATGTACTGGGGCAAGAAGCCAGCGGGAAAATAAAGGCTGAGCCCTGTGCCCTCACTGGAAGGGCAGACAAGACCCCACAGGAATCAGCCAGGGAGCGCACGGGCCCACAGAGCTGGCAATGGGGGTTTGGGGAGGGGCGAGGGTCTGTGAGGCAGGGGACCACCAGAGGGCATCTTCTCATGGGAGCGGGCCTAGTACTTGCCTTGACCTTCCGCACTTCATTGGCCTGGAACTCTGGAGTGCAGTTGTGGTGAATGAAACCGATACCGCCCATCAGCTGGGGTAGAAGGAAAGTACAGCTAGAGTCAGCCAGTCGTCCTCACTCTGCCAACCCCACCTCTGATTCCAATTCCTCCTGACGTTCAGCCTACCCTGCTCAGTCCTCCCGGCCCTGGGGTCCCCACCCCTGTGCCCAACTCACAGCCATCGCGATGGCCATGTCAGCCTCTGTCACAGTGTCCATGGGGGATGAGATGAGTGGCGTCTTTAGTGTGATCTTTCGAGTCAGGGCTGAAGTCAGGTCCTGAGGGTGGAGACGTGGTCTATGTGAAAAGTTTTATCATTCATTCAACAAACACTTACTGAGCTTCTGCGTGTGCCTGGCACCGACCCTGGGGATACAGCAGTGAGCAAAGCGAATGAGGCCTCTGCTACCTCCTCTGGGGCTTACATTCTACTTGGAAAGAAAAATGACACACACGAAACGTATCCAAGATGATTCCAGTTGGGATGAAGTCTCCAAAGAAAAGCAAGAGGCAGAGTGGCCACTGGAGGAAGAATGTGGTGGTTGGTAAAACCTCCTTCTTGAGGGGCTGACTAGACAAGTAAAAGTCCAGGAGTCTGTTTTTCCAGGCCGAGGGAACTGTGTGTGAAACCCTGCCTCTGATTCCAGTTCTCCCTGAGGTGCATTTAAGAAAGAAAAAGCTAGCAGAGTAGAGGGAAGGGAGAGAGACGGGGAGGGGAGGGGGGCAAGGATGTATAGCCTTGAAAGCCTTGCAGAGGAGCTTGGATTCGATTTTGTGATGAGAAGCCACTGAAGGACCACAAGCAGAAGAAAGACATGATCTGATTTATGTTTTAAAGAGGTGGTTCGGGCTCCAATGTGAAGACGGGATTAGGGTGACAAGGTCTAGACAGAGAGACCACTAGGGAGACTGCTGACAGGTCCAGGTGGGAGATTCTGGGGCCTGGTGAGATGGAGGCATGGGAAGGAGTCTATTAGGCCGCCCATCTTGGGAGAAGGTGACTGCCTGTCCATAGCTCAGAGGAGAGGTCAAGATGGCAGGGTATTCAGGAAGTATCTGCCTGTGAGCAGTAGATAAGGCTGGACCGCAGACGCCTCCGAGATTCAGGCTAACAGCTGTGGATCCTAGGCCCCCAAACCCCCAGACACAGACTTTGCTACGTAACTTTCTGGAGACTCAAGGACCCCAACAGTCTGTTGCCAGAGCCGGACCGAGAACCTCGGCCCTGCAGTCTAGAAAACTCCCTGTTCTCCTTGCTTATCCTAGCGCAGAAGAGCCACAGCCTCCTGACATAGACCAAAGGAAGGAGACCCTTGATGGCCAGTGGGCTTGTTCCATCCCTCTCTTCCTTGCACTCTGCCCAGGATCTGGGACAAAGTCAAGTGTTAGTCGCTCAGCTGTGTCCAACTCTTTGTGACCCCATGGACTGTAGCCCACCGGGACCCTCTGTCCATAGGGATTCTCTAGGTAAGAGTACTGCAGGGGGTTGCCATTCCCTTCTCCAGGGGATCTTCCCAACTCAGGGATCGGACCTAGGACTTCTGCATTGCAGGCAGATTCTTTACCATTTCAGCCACCAGGGAAGCACCAGCACAAGGCCAGGCTGCTCACTTTCACTTTGTGAAACTGAACAGCCAAACCAAGAAGGCTTCCAGGTTGCTATCACAAAGGGAATATCCAGAATAGTCCTAATGTCCCCTTAACAATCTGTCTGGGTCAGCACTGACCACACAAGCTGGATGTGAGCTTCCCCAACATATAAAAGATCTGGGCACATTCAGGCCCTCTGGCATTCCATAAGAATCAAACCTGAATAAATATTAATGATAACAGCAACAGAAAAACTTTTTTTAAAATGCACACTAATTCATCATAGGATAACTTTCCCATGAAAGGACTAACACCCATTAGCATTTAGCCTCCTATACTGTTGTTGCATATTTTTTAAATTTTATTTTTTAAAAAAACTTTTTTTGGCTGTGCTTGGTCTTCCTTGCTACACATGGGCTTTCTCTAGCTGTGGGGAGCAGGGGCTACTCTGCGTTGTGGTGGGAGGGCTTCTCATTTCGGCTTTTCTTGTTGCAGAGCACAGGCTTTAGGTGTGCAGGCTAAGTAGTCGTGGTTCGCTGGTTCAGTAGTTGTGGTGCACGGGCTCAGTTGCTCTGAGGCGTATGGAATCTTCCCGGACCAGTAATCGAACCTGTGTCTCCTGCATTAGCGTGCAGATTCTCAAACACTGTGCCACCAGGGAAACTTGGGTTGTCATATGTTAATAGTATAAAGGATATTGGTCATCCACTCGGTTTATTCCTAAGCCCCGCTGGTTAAGAGAAGCACTGTTTCCTTGTATTAGATCACAATCTAACTTCTTCAGATCCTCTCACCAGTTCTTCTAAGTCATGGATCCACAAACAAGTTTGTCCACCTCTTCCAAAGTTTCCATAATTTTACTGGCTTCTAGGATATCTTTGCTTAGCACTTCAGAAGAAATCCAGTAAGTAATAAAGCAGCCACACCTACATCCACCCCACACCCTCCCTGAGCCTTTCTGAACTTCACTGCAGGCCCCGGGCCAGATCCACCTTTCAGGATCCCACCAAATCCCCATCACTGCCTTTAACCCATCAGGCATAATCCACTGCCCACAGCACAAATGGCTACATCCACCACCTTCCCCAGAAAAATCTCTCTCCCACACCCCTGAGCCAGAGATCAGTGCACTACACCACACACACGGCCCCTCTGCCCTTTACTCACCACCTCATCAGCTGTGAAGTCTATGAATCCTGGGAGAATCAGGAAGTCGCTGTGAAGAAAGGAAGTGAGCATTACTGGGTGAGGAGGGGGTTCCTGAAAGGGGCAGGGCCTGCCACACCAGGGGAAGCAGTGCGTGGGTAGGGAGAGGAGCCAAGTACCTGAACCCTGTGATCTGTTCAGGACTGAAACACCCTTGTGCCCCCTGCTAGTATCTTGTCAACCTCAGCCCAGAGAGCTAGAGTCGAATGTGGCACAAACTCTGCGGTCCTGGGGCACCACCAGGGCAGCTGGCCCCAAACACCCACTGCCTTGAGGGCTCAGAGTTCATCAAGGGACCCAGACATTCCCACAAGGCTGCACACAGCGGACACAGGGTCTGCCCTGGAAAACTTCTCAGTCTTGGAGGCGAGGAGATGATAAATAAACACGGAATGCACCTGAGAACAGTGTAGGAGCGCCACCCAGCAGGAACACCACACAGCACAGGGCAAGCTGCTCAGCCCAGTGCTGGGGCTGCTGAGTCACACAGGGCTCAGAATGGCACCAAGGGACCCCAGGGGGCTGAGCACGGGGTGCATGCCAACAGAGCAGGCATCCCTAACGCTCTGCCCAGTTGGACTGGAGCAACCAACGGACACGGCCTGGATGGGAAATGAGAGGAAGGGGCCTTATAGTTAGGACCACAACACAGGAGGCCCAGCCAAAGCCTGGCAGTGGCCAACACTAACCTGGGCCATGGTCCCAGCAATCCCCAGAAGAGGGATACAGGCCTACCCAGGTGCCGCAAAGCACAGGGCCACAGCCCAGGAGCCCTGACAGGCCTGCAATCTCAGGGCCTTGACAGACACGCCCAAAAGTAAACGTCTCAGGGTGTTCAGGGACACTCCCAACCGGACTAAGGAAAGCAGCAGGCACCCCAGGGCCGGAAGGAAAAGCTACAGGGTGGAAGGGACGGGTGGGGTCTTTAATTTGCCCCAGGGTGGAGAACGACTCCCTGGGAAATGTTCCTGGGAGACACCACTGAAAAATATATCATATATACTCTATCCCACTTCATCAAAGACCACCAAAGAAATCATCTTAACTGCCCCTGTCCCCTGGCAGCCCTTCTGTACAGTGAAGAGGCCTCTGTGGCTCACTTAGAGGCAGGAGAAGAAATGCTGGAGTCTGGGACCCTTGGCATTTTCTAGGTATCACACATACCCCTTGCCTGGCCCACATCTCAGCTACGCAGACAAGCAAGAGACACTCCTCAGGAGTGACTGGGTATCCTGGTGTCCAGGGAAACGGCCTGCCAGGCAGGAGTGCTTACAGGCAAAGGCAGGAGCTAGCAGGGGACAGGACAAGGATGCTCTTGGCTCAGAGCATCCCTACCCCACCCTGGTCCCAGGTCCTGATGCTCTTTCCTGGCATGGACACAGTCCTGCAGCCAAGAGAAGAGCTAGTGCCAGGCCTGCAGCCAGCAGGACAACTGGCCCAGGGCCCATGGAAAAACACACTAAGCCAGAGGCAAATGGTCTTGTCTTCTTCAAAAATCCTGGGTGGGGAGGGCTTGGGTGGGTGATGGTCAAAGAATACTCTGGCCAAGTGAGGAACACCAGTACTAACTAACTTGTAGGCAGGCAGGGGCACACGTGGAAAGTGGGTTGGACTGGAGGGTGGAAAAAAAGAGCCATCTCAACTGCCCAGCTGGGCATCTCCTGGGGGCAACACCCAAGCAGCTGCCTGAACAGGCCCCCCCTCCCCCACCCCGCCCCGACTCCTGCCCTCAGCAGGACGCTGAGAGTGACGCTGGGAGTGAGAGTGTCCTGGACCAAGGTCTGGGAAAAGTCTCCAGAACCACATCTCGTGTTCCCACACGCCCCCAGTGCCCCCTTCATGCGGCCAAGATGCCCCGAGGAAAGAGGAAGGGGGCAGGCCGGACCCGGATCTAGCCAGAACGGGGCATGGCACCGAGGGCCGCGATGTCGCTGTGCCACGTCCGTCCGTCTGCTCTCCGCGCGGGCCGCCTTCCTTCCCTGGCCCGGCCTTGCCCGCACCCGCCCACCCCCACCCCACCCCCCGCCAATCCCGCTCGCTCCCGCCGCTGCCCGAGTGGCTCGAATCGGGCCGGGGACGCGGGCGTCACCCAGAAGCGAGCGGCGCACGTGCAGGGCCGGGGCCTGGGAGGATCGCGGCGCGTTGGTGTGCGCGCCCAGGTGGGGCTGAGGCCCCCAGCGCTTACTTGTAAGTGAGGCCGTCGGCGTTGGCGAACAGCTGCTGCGCAGTGAGCCCATCCTCGGGCACGTAACCGGTGCCGCCGCTGATCAGGTAGTCCGCCATGCTGCCAGGAGACACCGCGACCCGACATAAACACCCGCGCGGGCCGCCCCGCCGCTGCTGCTGCCGCCGCCGCCGCCGCCGCCGCCGCCGCCGAGGCTGCTGCTGCTGCTGCTGCTGCTGACGCCGCACCACGGCCACGCTGCCGCCGCGGGCTGGGCGGACCGGGGGCGGGGGCTGCGGCAGCCGCGGGGCGGGCCCCGGGCACCGCCCTCACCCGCACCCCTGCTCCTCCTGCCCCTCCCTCGGGAGCCCGCCGCCTCCGCCCCCAGCAGCACAAAGAGCCCTGCGGAGCCCGGCCCAGCCGCCGCCGCCGCCGCGCGCACGCCCAGGGCTGCCCGCAGTGGCACAGCGGCCGCTGGGAACCGGGGCGGCGGAGGGCGTGTGTGTTCATCGGAGGAGGGGGCGGAGCCAGGTCGGGACACGCCCCCTCGGCCGCTCCAAGTCCAGCCTCTTAGGTTCCCCGCAGCGCCTCCGCCAGGGCCAGCATCCTGGGCCACCCAGGCCACCGACCCCGCGGGCATGAGTCTCCCCGGGGCCCTGCTGCCTAGTCCCAGGGTAACCTCTCACACGGTTTATCTTCCCCAGGACTAAGGCTCAGACTTGAATCAGGGCCCGGAGCCCTGAGGAACTGGTTTGGGCCGGCAGCTGCCCAACACACTGGAGTCTGAGGTTGTATACCCTCTCGGCAGTGCACACCCACCCTGCTCCCCACAACCGGGCATCATTCCTAGGGGTCAGGCATCTGAACAATGACAATTCCTGACCTTTGGGTGGCTTTGGAGCCCTCTGCTGTCTACAAGGCATTTTTCATAAATAATCACATTTACTCTACAATCTACTAATTGCCAATTACTAGGTGTCCTCCCCCCACCCCTGCTTTACAGATGCAAAACCTACAGTTCAGGAGGTGTTGGGGACAGGTACTACCCCTGGTTCCTGATCTAATGCTTCAACCTGACATCCTGTGTCATCCTCAGCTCAGAAAGTACTGTGGATACCAGGGAGGTTTAGCCCCAGAGAGCAAAGTTTGCTTTTATTCGGAGGGTAGCACGGTGGGAAGCTGGGGGTGGGGGGAACCACAGGCCTGGCTTAGGCAAGTAAGTATACATACAAATTAGGACAGAGGGTAGGGAAGTCTTGAGAATTTCTGCAGGCAGACATTTGGTGGCCCTGGATGCCCAGCAAAACCCAGATTTCTACATGAAGGTAGTAAGATTAGGTAGCAGGTTGATTCCCATGGGAGGAGGTGGGGTGTCTGGGCCCGGCCCTTCCCCTTCGTGTGACCAGAACTGCTAATGCTACTCCCTGATGAGAAGCCAGAAAGCAGATGTCAGCCCCTTCCCTGCCTCAGGCCCAAATGCCACCCTCTCCTCCCTCTGTCCTCCTCTAGTCCCTCGGTGAGATGAGGGACAAGTGGGCCAGGGACCCTGTCCTCTCCCTGGCAGGGTGGCTGTCTGTGGTCCTCCCCCTGTCTCCAGCCCTGGAGGCTGGGTTTGTTTACCTCTCACCAGTGTGGTGGCAGCCAAGCCCAAGGGAGCCTCCCTGAGATGCCCAGCCTCCCTCAGTGACTCCCCAGGACCCTGCCAGGAAAACAGAGACTGTTCCATCTGTGTGAGAGGGAAGGGGAGGCTTCCCACAGAGCTAGAGCAATGAGGCCTATGAGGCTAGAGTGCTGCTGGGGACTCACAGATGTCCACTGTGCCCTCTTTCTTACTGCAGGGCACCAGAAAAATCACAGATTCCCAAGCTCCCCTCTCCAACCAGGGAGTCTGAAGGAGGCTCCTGATGGGGGCCCATGGAAGCCCTCTGGTGTTGAGGAGGGCCTGCTAGGGTTCTCTGCTGAGTGGGGGCTGGGGCCAGCTTGCCAGGGATGCCTAGGGTGTACCTGATACCTCAGCACTCACAGACTCATGCAGAGGGTCTGAGCCATATGGGGAAAGGGGTTATCCTGAGGGCAACAGCATGAGAACCTCCTAGTAGCCGCCTGGAGGCAGAGCAGTGAGCCTGGCTAGAGGAAGCAACTGGCCATTCAGCACCAGTTGCTTCCTGGGCACCTTTCTAGCCACAGAAAGATGAAGCTAGAAGGGCATGGCAGGAACAGCACACAGGCTGCCCCGTCGTCTGCTCTGGGTCACTGTCTCCTGCAACGTGGGCTATGGATGGCTAGGGTTCCCCCAGGGCTGGGGCCCAGGACAGCAGCTGGGGTCTGCCAGCTCAGGTGACCTCAGTATGACATTTGCCCCAGCCTCGAACTCAGAACCAGGAAAGGAGGGCTGCCACCAGGCTGAGTTGTGGGGAGAGTCCTCCTCCCAGCATGACAGACCTCACAGCCCCACTCCCTTTCTGCTGCCCACCCCCTGCCACCCCCCACCCCACCTCCTCCTGCTTTGACCTGTGTCCGGGCGTCTCATTACTCTAAGCTGCTGGGCTCAGCCCTGGGTTAGGCTGTCCTTTTCCAGAGACTGTTAATCCACCTCCCACCCCCACCCTCAGCTCTCCTCCTCCCTCTTCCTGATCTTCCCCAGCTGCTTCCTCCCTGGGGAGGAGACACCAAGCAACCAGTGGGCCTCCCCAGCTCAAGGAAGGGCCAATGGTCCCCTGAGGCTCCACACCTATCAGCTGTGAGCAGGAGAGCAGGCCAAACCCCATCAAGGCCCTTCCTTCGACAGGGGGACGGTATGGTGCCCAGCCAGGCACCCACATCCAGTCAGGGAACCCAGAGGTCTCTTTCTAGTCTGGGGCTATTTTGAAGGGACAAGCTTTCAAAACACTTCTGAGGGGAGAGTTGTGGGAGTTGTGGGGAGGAGCATTAACACTGAGATTGTTGAGCTGGTTTAGGGGACCTAGCTTGCCCAGGTTCAAGCCAGAGGGCAATAACTCTGGCCTCAAACCTAGACTTCTCATGGAACCCTGTCCTCTTCCCACAGTTTCTAAACTAGAGCCGGCAGATGGAGGTCTAGCCAGCAGGTTTTGAATCTCACTATACCACCTGGCTGGGTCTCAGGTTTGACACCGGCTCTTCAGAATCTGGTGGGGTGGCGATAGGACAGGTGCAGAAGTACAGTCTGCAGAAAGGATGCTCCTGCATGGCCCTGGTCTGAGTTCCAAAATGACACTCTTGCAACACCTGCCCCCAACCAAGGCACTACCTCCATCCAGCCCCCATGGGCCCCTCTCCTCCTATGGCCTCTCTCTGTCGCCCTAGACCCTGAGCCCCAGCACCTGGGTTTCTAGGATAGCAGGAAGGATGCAGGTGCCCGAAACTGAGTCAATTCTAGAGAGCCAGCCTTCCGGGGCAGGAGGGGCCAGGTTTCACCCAGCAGCCCCTTAAGCCGTTAAAAGTTCTTACATAATAGCGGCCAGCCCCTGGGCAGAGCTAATTCCCCCAGACTACCAACCCCGCTCCCCCCCGAAAAAAAACCCCCAGCTTCCAGGTCACCTCCCCAAGCTGCTGAGCACCAACAGATGGGAAACAGAAAGAAGTCCAAATCCTCTGGACCGGAAGGACAGTGGGTTGCATTTCAAGCTGCAGTACAATCCAGAGATAAGCCACTGTCTCCTTTTCAATCAGTCCCCTGCGGCCCAGATCAACACCTCCACTCTTCCTCCAATGACCCTTACAGACCCAAGCGGGGTAAGGGCAGAGCCGGGTTTGAATCTTAAAGAGAGAACCTGCGGTGAGCTGCACTGGCAGTCTCATCAGACCTCAGTGAATGGGGGAGGAGGGGCTGGTGTCCTTACCAGGCTCTGAGAGGGTCATCCATCTGGACACCCACCCTGACAGTAAGACTCTGAAGATAGTTCTAGGAGGAGACAGCTAAGGAGGAGTAAGCAAAGTTGGACATGGACTCCAACAGGTTCGGTTTGAACCACCCCAGTTGGAGCCACTTGGACCAGGTATTATCGGGTGTGTAGTTGAGGTCAGACCCCGGACTAAGATTTTAGGGATCGTTTTTTTTTCCGACCTGCTCCCCGGTGCAACTCAGCACTGAGCCCTCTGCACAGTGCCCACCTGCATCCCCCAACCAAAGCCGGGTGTGTGGCATCTGAGCCCAGTTTCAGGAAGTTTCAGGTTGAGGCGGTAAGAGGGCTTGAGTGGTGTAATATGCCCTTTCCCTCCCCAGCAGCGATGCCCGGTTCCCAGGGCCACCGCGCCCGCCCCGGATGCGCCCCGCGCGCTCTGCCCTGGGCGTCACCTCTCGGGCTCGTAGCCGGCCTGCAGCAGGCGGGCGCTGTACCGCTGCGCCGCCGTCTCGTGTCCCGGGTGCTGCCGGGCTCCGGGCTCCGGAACATCAGCGGTTCCGCCTCCCTGCAGAGACACCGGGAACGGCGCCGACCCCGCTGGCGGAGCGCGCGGCTCTTCCATGCGGAGGCCGCTGCTCGGGGCGGACGGGAGCCTGAGGCTCCCGGGCCGCCGCTCAAGAGTGAGCGCAGCCCAGTCGGGTCCGGGGAAGGGGCGGGGCCGCCGAGGCGGAGCCTGCGCGCCGGGGGCGGGGTTCCAGTGCCGCGGGCGGGGCTGCTCCGGGGAGGGAGTCCGCTGCGCTGGCAAAACTCTCCCGCCGGCCCATCTACCGAAATTCAGCCTGTCTTTCCCATCCCCGGATCCGCCACAGGATGCTGGGAGATGGAAGTTGAACTGCACAGGACCTCTACCCCTTCCCCGCTGCCCGGACCTTCTAATTTTTCCTGGCCCCTTCTAAGGGAAAATCAAAAAAGAGCGCAGCCTGGGCTTTCTTCGCGTCTTATGCGGGTTCCTCTTCTTGAGAACCGAGGCTCGGTCCTTTGAAGCGCCTCCTACCGGCCAGCCGCAGACCTACCTTGCTAGGGCAAAAGGTGTTTGCTTAGTCGCTCAGTCGTGTCCGGCTCTTTGCGACCCCGTGGACCCCGCAAGGCTCCTCTGTCCACGGGATTCTCCAGGCAAGAATACTGGAGTGGGTTGCCATGCCCTCCTCCAGGAGGGCGAGATAGGCTGGGAGATTATCCATCTGCCTTTGCCTACCGAGCCCTTCTGTTCAACAGATCTCTTAGACAGGAGGGAAACAGATTTCCTTTAGCCCTTACCTGTCATTGTCTGAGGAAGGAACAGATAAGACTGCAGGCTCCTTAAGGAAAAGGAACTTGTTTTCCCTTGCCTGGGGTATCACATAAGCAGGAAGTGGGGCTGAGCACACAGGTGTGCAAACCTCTGTTCATCTACTGACTAAAAAGCGTACTTTTTCCTCTTTCAAAATTGTTATCATCATTGTCAGCAATGATTGAGCACCTAGCAGAGTTGGCAAGGAAAAATAAGCGTCCTTCGCCTCAAGCAATTTCTTTAAGGAGACAGAATAGATAGAACATAAGCAGTTGACAAAAATCTGTTTTATTAAATATATTTTTACAAAAACATGACAATCTGAGGGAGCAAATGGTAAACGCTGAATGGCTGAGGGCTAAGATGCATTTAAAAGAGGCAGAGTCAAGGGTGAGAACTTTCAGCAACTATTTCACAAAGGAAATTGAATTTATGCAATAGAAGGAGTTTGGATTTTATCCTGCCTGGTACCTTTTCCTATACATGTATTCACCTGCTCCCCAGATTCAAGATCAAAGCACAGTTTCTCTGACACTGAGCCATACATGAAATCTTGTCACTGTGAATGCCATTAAAGACAATTATTTTTGCTATAAACTGAATGTTTGCATTTCTTCAAAAGTCACATACTAAAACCTAATCCCCAGTGAGATGGTATTTGAGGCAGAACTTTTGGGACGTGATTAGGTCATGAGGGTGGAACCTTCCTGTGTCCTTATTAAAGAGATCTCAGACAGCTCCCTCACTCCCTCTGCCATGAAAGGACATCATGTCTATGAACAAGGAAGTGTGCTCTCAGTTCAGTTCAGTTCAGTTCAGTCGCTCAGTTGTGTCCGACTCTTTGTGACCCCATGAATCGCAGCACGCCAGGCCTCCCTGTCCATCACCAGCTCCCGGAATTCACTCAGATTCACGTTCATCGAATCCGTGATGCCATCCAGCCATCTCATTCTCGGTCGTCCCCTTCTCCTCCTGCCCCCAATCCCTCCCAGCATCAGAGTCTTTTCCAATGAGTCAACTCTTTGCATGAGGTGGCCAAAGTACTGGAGCTTCAGCTTTAGCAGCATTCCTTCCAAAGAAGTCCCAGGTCTGAACTCCTTCAGAATGGACTGGTTGGATCTCCTTGCAGTCCAAGGGACTCTCAGGAGTCTTCTCCAACACCACAGTTCAAAAGTATCAGTTCTTCGGTGCTCAGCCTTCTTCACAGTCCAACTCTCACATCCATACATGACCACAGGAAAAACCATAGCCTTGACTAGACAGACCTTAGTCAGCAAAGTAATGTCTCTGCTTTTGAATATACTATCTAGTTGGTCATAACTTTTCTTCCAAGGAGTAAGCGTCTTTTAATTTCATGGCTGCAGTCACCATCTGCAGTGATTTTGGAGCCCCCCCCAAAAAAGTCTGACACTGTTTCCACTGTTTCCCCATCTATTTCCCATGAAGTGATGGGACCAGATGCCATGATCTTCGTTTTCTGAATGTTGAGCTTTAAGCCAACTTTTTCACTCTCCTCTTTCACTTTCATCAAGAGGCTTTTTAGCTCCTCTTCACTTTCTGCCATAAGGGTGGTGTCATCTGCATATCTGAGATTATTGATATTTCTCCCGGCAATCTTGATTCCAGCTTGTGTTTCTTCTAGTCCAGTGTTTCTCATGATGTACTCTGCATAGAAGTTAAATAAGCAGGGTGACAATATACAGCCTTGACGTACTCCTTTTCCTATTTGGATCCAGTCTGTTGTTCCACGTCCAGTTCTTACTGTTGCTTCCTGACCTGCATACAGATTTCTCAAGAGGCAGGTTAGGTGGTCTGGTATTCCCATCTCTTGAAGAATTTTCCACAGTTGATTGTGATCCACACAGTCAAAGGCTTTGGCATAGTCAATAAAGCAGAAATAGATGTTTTTCTGGAACTCTCTTGCTTTTTCCATGATCCAGCGGATGTTGGCAATTTGATCTCTGGTTCCTCTGCCTTTTCTAAAACCAGTTTGAACACCAGGGAGTTCACAGTTCATGTATTGCTGAAGCCTGGCTTGGAGAATTTTGAGCATTACTTTACTAGCATGTGAGATGAGTGCAATCGTACGGTAGTTTGAGCATTCTTTGGCATTGCCTTTCTTTGGAATTGGAATGAAAACTGATCTTTTCCAGTCCTGTGGCCACTGCTGAGTTTTCCAAAGTTGCTGGTATATTGAGTGCAGCCCTTTCACAGCATCATCTTTCAGGATTTGAAACAGCTCAACTGGAATTCCATCACCTCCGCTAGCTTTGTTTGTAGTGATGCTTTCTAAGGCCCACTTGACTTCATATTCCAAGATGACTGGCTCTAGATTAGTGATCACATCATCATGATTATCTGGGTCGTGAAGATCTTTTTTGTACAGTTCT
Source organism: Budorcas taxicolor (assembly GCF_023091745.1). Lineage (NCBI taxonomy): Eukaryota > Metazoa > Chordata > Mammalia > Artiodactyla > Bovidae > Budorcas > Budorcas taxicolor. The sequence goes on from NC_068913.1 coordinate 94,443,663, forward strand.
TCCGTGTATTCTTGCCAGCTCTTCTTAATATCGTCTGCTTCTGTTAGGTCCATACCATTTCTGTCCTTTATCGAGCCCATCTGCATGAAATGTTCCCTTGGTATCTCTAATTTTCTTGAAGAGATCTCTAGTCTTTCCCATTCTGTTGTTTTCCTCTATTTCTTTGCATTGATCACTGAAAAAGCCTTTCTTATCTCTTCTTGCTATTCTTTGGAACTCTGCATTCAGATGCTTATATCTTTCCTTTTCTCCTTTGCTTTTCACCTCTCTTCTTTTCACAACTATTTGTAAGGCCTCCCCAGACAGCCATTTTGCTTTTTTGCATTTCTTTTCCATGGGGATGGTCTTGATCCCTGTCTCCTGTACAATGTCATGAACCTCAGTCCATAGTTCATCAGGCACTCTATCTATCAGATCTAGGCCCTTAAATCTATTTCTCACTTCCACTGTATAATCATCAGGGATTTGATTTAGGTCATACCTGAATGGTCTAGTGGTTTTCCCTACTTTCTTCAATTTGAGTCTGAATTTGGTAATAAGGAGTTCATGATCTGAGCCACAGTCAGCTCCTGGTCTTGTTTTTGTTGACTGTATAGAGCTTCTCCATCTTTGGCTGCAAAGAATATAATCAATCTGATTTTGGTGTTGACCATTTGGTGATGTCCATGTGTAGAGTCTTCTCTTGTGTTGTTGGAAGAGGGTGTTTGCTATGACCAGTGCATTTTCTTGGCAAAACTCTATTAGTCTTTGCCCTGCTTCATTCTGCATTCCAAGGCCAAATTTGCCTGTTATTCCAGGTGTTTCTTGACTTCCTACTTTTGCATTCCAGTCCCCTACAATAAAAAGGACATCTTTTTTGGGTGTTAGTTCTAAAAGGTCTTGTAGGTCTTCATAAAACCGTTCAATTCAGTTTCTTCAGTGTTACTGGTTGGGGCACAGACTTGGATAACTGTGATATTGAATAGTTTGCCTTGGAGACAAACAGAGATCATTCTGTCGTTTTTGAGATTGCATTCAAGTACTGCATTTTGGACTCTTTTGTTGACCATGATGGCTACTCCATTTCTTCTGAGGGATTCCCACCTGCAGTAGTAGATATAATTCCCCGGGGACTGACAGACTGTGGTCCACTGGAGAAGGGAATGGCAAGCCACTTCAGGATTCTTGCCTTGAGAACCCCATGAACAGTATGAAAAGGCAAAATGATAGGATACCAAAAGAGGAACTCCCCAAGTCATTAGGTGCCCAATATGCTACTGGAGATCAGTGGAGAAATAACTCCAGAAAGAATGAAGGGATGGAGCCAGAGCGAAAACAATACACAGCTGTGGATGTGACTGGTGATAGAAGCAAGATCCGATGCTGTAAAGAGCAATATTGCATAGGAACCTGGAATGTCAGGTCCATGAATCAAGGCAAATTGGAAGTGGTCAAACAGGAGATGGCAAGGGTGAACTTCGACATTCTAGGAATCAGCGAACTAATATGGACTGGAATGGGTGAATTTAACTTGGTGTGCTCTCACTAGACATCAAATCTACCAGCTCCTTGATCTTGGACTTCTCAGCCTCCAGACTGAGGGGGAAAATGTTGTTCAAGCCACCCAGTCTATGGTATTTTTGTTCCAGCAGCCTGAATGGACTAGGACCATTTTGTATAACAAGATTATTACCATGTTCCTGCGGGAACAGACTAATCTAAATTGTACACAGTGGTGAAGTCATTTTTCTGGTCTCTATTTGTGAACTGATCATTCTTTACATAAGAGGAGTCAACACACAGGTTTATGACTGAACAGGAGAGGTAGTATATCAAAAAGGACTAGGACTGGCAGTTGGGTGAGCCTTGGTCCAAATCCAGGCTTTTTACTATATAATTACCTAAGTCAATCTTTCTCTGAGCCTCAGTTTCCTTATTTATTTATTTATTTTGGCTGAGCCAAAAGGTTTACCGGATCTTAGTTCCCTGACAAGGGATTGAACCCACGGCCTCTGCAGTGGAAGCCTGGAGTCTTAACCACTGGACTACCAGGTACATCTCTCTTCATCTTACAAATGGAGTTATAACATACATCTCATAACGTTGCTTCGCCATTAGTGAAATAACACAGGTAAGCTTCCTGTGTTATTTTAAGCTAAGTAAGCTATGGTTAAAAAAATTCTGCACTTTTGACCCACAACTAAATGAAATATGTTGTAATTTCTATTATATATTCATTAAATAAATGCTTATTGGGCACCTCCATGTGCCAACTGGATGCTGAGAATACGTGGTGAACAAGATGGTCATTGTCTCTGCTGCTGTGAACCTCAACGTCCACTGGGGCAGAAAGACAAACAGGCAGTGAGAGTACAATGTAAGCAGGGCTGTGGCAGGGCAGAATGGCCCTTCACAGTCCAGACTCCTGGGCAACACACAGAACATAGTCACTTGTTCTGAGAAAGAAACATCAGGGTTCACTTCAAAGGTCCCTGGAAGTAGGCAGAATACGAAAAATAAATGACACACATACTTGAGGAGTGGGTCCCCCCAGGGACTGAGACCTGTGCTCACTAGAGAGTGACTCTTTCTCTTCTCCGGAGCTTGTAGGGCACAAGTGAAGTTTATAAGCCAACTATTCATTAAGACAATCACATAACCTGAGGGCCGCAGTGTGTCATTTGAAGGGATTTTACTTGTAGTAAAGTCTAAATCAGTGGTTCTCAGGATATTTCTGATGTCTGGGGACATTTTTGAATGTCATGACTAAGGAGGTAGGAGTGATTTACTAGTGTCTGGTGAGTAGAGGCCAGAGAAGCTGCTAAACTCCTATAGTGCACAGGTAGCCCTTCACAACAAAGGATTTTCCAGTCCCAATTTCAGTAATGCTGATATTGAGAGACCCCAGTCCAGAGGAACTATTTGAAGAAACCAGAACTAAACGAAAACTACTAAATTTTCCTAAAGCCACAGGACAATGGATGGTTTTGGTTACATGAAAGAGCTATGTATCCTTACTGGGCCTCCTCATCTGAGAAATGAGAATATTGGATTTGATCTCTTACAAAGTCTTTTCAAGTTTGAAGGTATATGAATCAAATACTTTTATAGGGTTAGGATGCAATTAACATAGGGCTATAAGACTGAAGGATGGCTGTCAGTCCAGGTACTAGTGCGTCTGCATTTCTTTACCTTCCAGACTTCCTAAAGTCAGGTGTATAGTCCATTCATCAAAAATGTATGGCAAAGAAGAGAAAAAAAAGAAAAAAAAATGTGTGGAACACCTCCTATGGGCAAGGTTCTGTGCTTAGGTGTTAGAGCGATGTGCAAAGAGAAATTCGATAGAGCAGTTACGCTAGAGTTACCTACAACAGAGAAAGGCAGAAAAAGGAATATATGAGGTCGCTCAGTTGTGTCTGACTCTTTGCGACCCCATGGACTGTAACCTACCAGGCTCCTCACTCCATGGAATTTTCCAGGCAAGAGTACTGGAATGGATTGCCATTTCCTTCTCCAAGGGATCTTCCCAACGCAGGGATCGAACCCGAGTCTCCTGCATTGCAGGCAGACGCTTTACCGTCTGAGCCAGATAACTATAATATGGGACCAAATCCAATGGAGGGGAGAAGACCAATATTTATTGAGTATATTTGCATCAGACACTAGGATAGATCTTTGCATATGTTTCTCATTAATTCTGCTTCCCATTATTTATTATTTCTCAGGCAAAGAAACTGAGGTTCAGGGAGGCTAAGCAGTTTGTCCACAGGCAGAGAAGACATTGATGATTCCTGGCATCCAGGAAAGATGGTGGGCCTGTTTATTCCAACACCTGAGCTTTTAAATATCTTCCTAGTAACTCTCTTCTTCTTGTACAGAACCTGACACCACCAATGGAGAATCTAATACAAGGTAGATAGCCCATTGCAGAGGAATTCAAAAGATAATTTAGATTATTTTGTGATTCAGGTTTTGATCCAGATATCACTTGAAATAAGTGGAGTTTAGCTTGGAAATATTTTTATTGTGGGTTCCATTTATTATAACAAAGTTTCTGCAGTCAACATAAGGCAGTTCCTTGTTAACAGTTGTTCCTCAAGATCTAATGGTGGGAAGAGAGTGGACTGACCTTTTGGAAGCAAATATGAATATCTCCATGGAAAAAGCAAGAGAGTTCCAGAAAAACATCTATTTCTGCTTTATTGACTATGCCAAAGCCTTTGACTGTGTGGATCACAATCAACTGTGGAAAATTCTTCAAGAGATGGGAATACCAGACCACCTAACCTGCCTCTTGAGAAATCTGTATGCAGGTCAGGAAGCAACAGTAAGAACTGGACGTGGAACAACAGACTGGATCCAAATAGGAAAAGGAGTACGTCAAGGCTGTATATTGTCACCCTGCTTATTTAACTTCTATGCAGAGTACATCATGAGAAACACTGGACTAGAAGAAACACAAGCTGGAATCAAGATTGCCGGGAGAAATATCAATAATCTCAGATATGCAGATGACACCACCCTTATGGCAGAAAGTGAAGAGGAGCTAAAAAGCCTCTTGATGAAAGTGAAAGAGGAGAGTGAAAAAGTTGGCTTAAAGCTCAACATTCAGAAAACGAAGATCATGGCATCTGGTCCCATCACTTCATGGGAAATAGATGGGGAAACAGTGGAAACAGTGTCAGACTTTTTTTGGGGGGGCTCCAAAATCACTGCAGATGGTGACTGCAGCCATGAAATTAAAAGATGCTTACTCCTTGGAAGAAAAGTTATGACCAACCTAGATAGTATATTCAAAAACGGAGACATCACTTTGCTGACTAAGGTCCATCTAGTTAAGGCTATGGTTTTTCCTGTGGTCATATATGGATGTGAGAGTTGGACTGTGAAGAAGGCTGAGCACCGAAGAACTGATACTTTTGAAGTGTGGTGTTGGAGAAGACTCTTGAGAGTCCCTTGGACTGCAAGGAGATCCAACCAGTCCATTCTGAAGGAGATCAACCCTGAGATTTCTTTGGAAGGAATGATGCTAAAGCTGAAGCTCCAGTACTTTGGCCACCTCATGTGAAGAGTTGACTCATTGGAAAAGACTCTGATGCTGGGAGGGATTGGGGGCAGGAGGAGAAGGGGACGACCGAGGATGAGATGGCTGGATGGCATCACGGACTCGATGGACATGAGTCTGAGTGAACTCTGGGAGTTGGTGATGGACAGGGAGGCCTGGCATGCTGCGATTCATGGGGTCGCAGAGTCGGACAGGACTGAGCGACTGAACTGAACTGATCCCATAAAAGTGTAACTTAATCCTAAAGGTAGCTATCATAATGATTCTACTTGTACTTTTTTTTAAACTTTTTATTTGATTCTGGAGTATAGCCCATTAACAATGTTGCAATAGTCTCAGGTACACAGCAGTCCCGCTCTGCCATATATACACATGTATCCACTCTTCTCAAAACTCCCCTCCCATACAGGCTGCCACACAACACTGAGCAGAGTTCCCTACTTGCACTTTTAACATTTGCAAAGTGTGCATTGATTTGTTCAACAGAAATTTGTGGAGCACTTGATGCATATAACAGTGTGTTAGGCATGTTAGGGCACTAAAGGAAAATGAAACTTTAAAAGTTAAATAGTAATATAAAGTAATGGTTCCCAGCTGGAGACAATCTTGGCCCAGGGTTCCTTTTGGGGTGTCTGAAGACATTTTTGGTTGTCACAACCAGAGGGGTGCTGCTGGCATGTAGTGGGTAGGGACCAGGGATGCTGCTGAAATCCTAAAACACACAGGCTAACCCCTTAAAATAAAAAATTATCCAGAGTAAAATGTCAATAGCTCTGAATTTGAGAATCCCCAATATAAAGGAATTACATGTTTGTTGGTAATGCCAGTTACGTTTACAGAAGTTGTAAGAAGAGACCCAACACTATAGCTGGCGTAATCAAGGACAATTTCATAGAGAAGAAAAGTTCCTGCCTGGGTCATTGAAGAAGTTAGGATTTAGGAATGGAGGGGGCCTGGTGGGGACATCCCAAGGAAGGAATATGGCATGGGTGAAAGTGCTGAGGTGGAGAGCCAGGAGGTTTCTGGAACAGTGAGCAGGCCATCCCTGATGGAGCCTTATCTCCACTCCCCAGTCTGTGGGTTGGGTCAGGCTGGTGGCACCACATCCCCGTGTGACAGATGAGACAATTGCAGCAGAGAAAACTTGAGAGCAGATCCTGGGATGGTCTCTCTGAGTTGGAGAAGAAACCAGTCCTCCCGTTGCCCGGGTCCTGGGCTGTCTCCACTGTAGTCCACCTCCCCTGAGCCATCGTCCCACCCAGAACTGGGACCTGCCATCAGAAGCATCACTCAGAAAACAGCTTCCTTCTGTCCTGGATCCAGCTGTCCCACTCTGGAGCATCATTATTCCTTTATTTGAAAGGACTCCCGATAGAAATCTAAACACACACACACTCTTAAGCTTCTCAAGCCAGAAAAGGAGAGAAAGCCTGGTAGAAAATGGAATCAGGTTCTAAAGAACACAAATGCAAAATTAACTGTCAATCAACAGACTAACCCGGGGCAGAGAAGCCAGAGGTTCAACAGAAACAGAGCAACTTTGGGCTGGCTGTGCTTGTGGTCACCATAAGGTGGGGAGGGGCAGGGCGGGGAGGAATAGGGGCAGGTAGGTCTTCCGTATTGTCAGAGGAAGTGAAATGGATAGGAAATTTCACCCGGCAGAGGGAGAGGACCAAGAGTTTTGCACTCAGACACTCCATAAATGTCCCATGAAGATGATGGCTGACGCTGATTTAAGGACAGAGGTTCCAGGGTCCCCAGGCATGATCACAAAGCCTATTCCTGAGTCTGATCTAACTGCCTGGAGCCTGTCCTCTCCAGTCTACATTTAGGGAAGAAAAGATCTGGAGGCAAAGCATCAGGAGCAGGGGCAGAAAAGGGTGGAAAGGAGAGCAGAAGGCAGGTGTTCTCAGCTGGCTGAGATGGCTTGCCACCTGGACTTGGAGAAAGCACCCTGGGGGTTGCCAGGGGCAACTGCAGGCTTTGCAATGGCAAGGAATCATCTACCTGTGCCCTAGATGTTAAGAAGGAGGGGCCTGAGATCAGGGAAGGAGCACCCCGGAGATTAGTGAGATTAGAGGTCCAAACCTGGGTCTCTCTCCCACCCCTGCCGGCCACCCACATCCAAGGATGGGGCCAATGGGAGGAGCTGCGACCCACATGAAGGTCTCATGACTGTTTTCCCTCATCCCTCCTTGTCCCAGCCCTGGCCTCCAGGGCTTAAATAGCTTGACAGCTTGCCACGTGTCACTCAGTTATTGATTGCCTTTGTGTCTCCAGTGAGGATGAGGTTCTAGTTGCGCAGGATTGGTGTATGGGTGAGCAAGGAGTGTGAACTGCGGTGGTGGGTAGAGGTCACTGGGCCAGTAAATATCTACGCCAAAACCACGGCAACTCCTCATGCCCACGCCCACAGCATCCTCTGCACCAGATCCCCCACTGAGATGCCCTCGCCCAAAGGGGCACAGGGGGCACTAAAAGCTTTTCTTTGAGGACAGTCTGTCCACCTTCCCACGCTTTTATTTCCAACTATTTCCCAGCCTGGCTGCATAAGAAAAATGTAAGCAATGTGCAAACTGCACTTTTCTCCTGCCTGGGAGGCCCTGACATTATCACAGCCATAACAAACCCCGGCCTTCACCCCAGCCCACTCCTGCCTCTTGCCTGAGGCTGGACCAGAGGGACCCAGAGCACTGGTAGGGTCAATGTGGGCCCAGGGCGCCAGGGCAGGCCCCCACCCTGTTCATGCATTGCCTGGCCTGGGGGATGGCTACTGTGGGTGCTTGTCAGTCCCCAGGGTGCCCCAAGGGAACTGAAGGCAAGAAGGGGAGGTTATTCCTCTCCAGGGAGAGTGGGGAATTGGGGCCCACATTTCCCAAGTTTGATAAGAGCCCCACCCCCACCTCCCTGCCTGCCAGCCCGCCTCTTGCCACCTGCCAGGTCACAGAGTGCAGGGGAGAGAGGCGAATGGGGCCTCCACCTGCTCCTTGAGGGGAAGGCCTGGATCCTGGGGGGAAAGGAGATGCAGGGGAGGGCTCAGTCACAGGAGTGGTAGCCCCAGACCCATCTCGCCTCCCCAAGCCTCCCCCCATCCCCAGGCATAGCCTCCCATTTGCCTAATTCATCCAAGGGCACATCTGACATTGAGACCCTGCTGGTTCCCACGGGCTAGACTCCCTCCTGCCCCACCCACTCACCCCGTGACACTCTGGGGGATGCTTGGAGAGGTTATCTGCTCTCCTGTTTCCACCCCTCCCTCCAAGTGCTCCAGCTCCCACCCCAGCTCCGTCCTCAGGGTGAGGATGGCCCAGCTCCCTTCTGAAGCCTTGGGCCCCTTGGCACATCCCCAGGGCCCCTCACAAGCTTCAGCCTCCCCTGGTTACCTACAGGCGGGCCCTGTATCCACAGCACTGCCTTCCCTTCCCTTAGGTGCGTCTGCAGTTCAGCCAGGGGCTGCTGGCTGGGGAAGGCTAAGGCACCAGAGGACCAGAAGGCAAGCTTGCGGGTGAAAAGGGGAGGCAGCAGCCCTCTCCTCTCAAAGGCGCAGAGGTGGCCTGAGGACCCCAGGCCAGGGTGAGGTTGAGTTGGCATGCTCTATGCTTCTTCTCCCTATATACATTGAAGAAAGGGAAAAGGGCATCGTATCTGTGATCCTAAAGAGCCTGGAGAGGCTCTGCTTATCTTCCAGCCGATAAAAAGAACTCTCCCAAGACCGAGAGCATGTTTAGGAAGTGGTTCGAAAACTTAAATCACCACTGATCTGTAGCAGAGTGGGTTTCTGCCTGTGGCCAGCTGACTGACAGCTCTGCCATCGCCTCGCTGGGGGCTGGCATGGGGAGTCAGGGCCTGGCACCTGGTCCCAGCCCCGGGCAGTGTGCCGCTAACAGCTTAAGCAGGTGGGAGCTGCTGCAGCCACGCGGAACTGGGGCCTGTCTGCACAACTGTGTGTCCACTCCCCGGGCCCCCACATCTTGGCCTCTGCTTCCCGCTACTTCATCCTTTGTTTTCCTGAAGCTTGATTGTCACTGTGATGGAAGATATTAAATGCTAGGTGAGATAACAAATGAAGTTCAGTTACTTGAAAGTGCTTGACAAATGTCAAAAGCTGCACAAACACATTATTGTTCTCAGTATTTCCATCCATCAAGGAGTGTCATAAGACTGGGAGGGATTGAGAGTTCATCTGATGCAGCTCTTTCACTTTGCAGATGAGAAACGCGAGGCTCAGTGCAGTGAACTGTCTTTCCAAGACCACGCAGAGGGAGTTCAGCTGGATCCAGCGTCCTGGCAGGAGCTAACTGTCCACTGAGCATCCACTACACTATACTCTTTATTTACACTGAGTCATTCCACACAACTACGTATCAGGTATAAATATTCATTTTATAGATGAGGAAACTGGCTGAGGAAGGGTTAAGTTCACTTTTTAAAATTGAAGTGTAATTCATATATGAAATTCATTTAAAAGTCTACAACTCACAACAATATTGGAAAGTGATTAGCCTCCAAATAAAATAAATTAATTTTTAAAAGGTCTACAATTCAGTGGGTTTTAGTATATTCACAAGCTTATACAACCATCACCGCTATCCAAATCCAGAACATTCTTATCACCTCCGAAAGAAACCCCACACCCATTAACAGTCATTCCCCTCTCCCTCCAGCCTCTGGCAACCACTATTCTACTTTCAGTCTATAAATTTTCCCATTTGGGATTTTTCATATAAATGGAATCAAACAACATGGGGCCTCTTCTATCTAACTTTCAATTTTCTTTATTTTTTAAAATATTTTATTTATTTATATTCTTATTTGGCTGCACTGGGTCTTCGTTGTCCCAGAGACACATGGGGATCTTCAATCTTTGTTGCAGCATGCAGGTTATTTTTAGTTGTGACATACGGGATTTCATTTATTTATTTAGTTAGTTGGAGCATGCCAACTCTTAGTTGTGGCATGCAGGATCTAGTTCCCTGACCAGGGGTCGAACCCAGGGCCCCCTCCCCCCCTGCATTAAGAGTGTGGAGTTTTTGCCACTGGACCACCAGGACGTCCCTCAATTCACTTTAAATATGTTATTTATATACAGTAAAGTTTACTTCTTTTGCTAGGCAATTCTGAGTGTTGACGATGTTTAGAGTCACGTAACCACTAATCCAATGAAAACATCAGACAGTTCCCGTTACTTCATGCTGCCCCTCTGTGGCCAGCGGCCCCCACTGCCACCTCTGGTCCCTGGCAGCCTCTAATCTGTTTTCTGTTTCTGTGACTTTGTTGTTTGCAGAGTGTCCTAGAAGTGGAATCATACAAGTGTAGCTCAAGTCTGACCTTTTTCACTTAGCATACTGCATTTGAGATTCATCCAGATTGTTGCCTATATCAGGAGTTCCTGCAACCACAGGTTGTTAATTCACTAATCATCTGCAGTTATGAATAAAACCTCTATGCTTCCCTTGTAGCTCAGTTGGTAAAGAATCTGCCTGCAGTGCAAGAGACCTGGGTTTGATCTCTGGGTCGGGAAGATCCCCTGGAGAAGGAAATGACAACCCATTCCAGTATCCTTACCTGGAAAATCCCATGGACAGAGGAGCCTGGTGGGCTGCAGTCCATGGGGCTGCAAAGAGTCCGGCATGACTGAGCGACTAACACTTCACTTCAAACATTCATGACAGTTGCCCTGTGTATCCACAGTATGCAATCAACTGGACATCCGTATGTTGGAAAAAAAAAATCCAGAAAGTTCCCTAAAGCAAAACTTGAATTTGCCACATGCAGTCTATTTACATACCATTTACATTGTATTTACAACTATTTACATTGTATTCCTTAACCTGAGTAATCTAGAGATGATTTAAAGTATATGGGAGGATGTGCCTAGGTTATATGTAAATTCTCCACCATTTTACATAAGAGACTTGAGCATGTGTGGATTTGGATATCTGCTGGGGGTCCTGGAACCAATCCCCTGAGGATACTAAGGGATGAGGATTACAGGTTTTTATGTTAAACAGGAAGTTCCATATCTCTTGGGTAAATAGGAGTGGAATTGATGGGATACACAACAACCATTGTTTAATTTTATAAGAAATTAAACTGTTTGCTAAACTGTTTTCCAGAGTGGCCATATAATTTTCCATCCCCAGTTCTAGCTGCTCTGTGTGCTTGCCAGCATTAGATATGGTCAGGGGTTTTTGCTTGCTTATCTTTTTGCCTTTCTAATATGAATACGTACAAAGAGGGCTTTAAAATTTGCTTAAAATCATACTTTGAGTGGCATAGCTGATGTGTGCATGTGTGTGCTCAGTTGTGTCCGGCTCTTTGCAACCCCCTGGACTACAGCCCACCAGGCTCCACGGTTCATGGAATTTTCCAGGCAAGAATACTGGAATGGGTTGCTATTTCCTACTCCAAGGGATTTTTCTGACCCAGGGAAGGAATCCGTGTCTCTTGCGTCTCCTACATTTGCAGATGGATTCTTTACCACCGCACCACCTTTGAATTGTAATCTATCTGTCTCCAAAAAATCCATTCCTCTTCTTGTACACACACCGCTCCTTAAATAAGCCAGTTCCTTTACCCCGACCCAGAGTGGATCCACTCTGCCAGTCAGAACAGCACAGACTATGTTGCAGTAAGAAGAGAAAAAGCCAATCACCAGTAACTTCAAATAGCAAAGGTTTCTTTCTTGTTTATTTTGCATATTCTCTGTGGATCAAATGGGACCTCTACTCCAAGCTCTCCTCACGCCAAACTCAGGCTGAAGGAGCAGCCACTATCTGCAGTGTTGCCACTTGCTGTGCAGAGGGGAAGAGAGCTCAGAAGGGCACACAAAGGCAGTTAAACACTCCAGCTTGGAAGTGACACCATCTCTTCCACTTCTACCAGATTGGCCATATCCTGTCTATAGCCTCTCCCAACCACTAGGGACCAGAGACCAGGCAATGCAATCCTAGCATGTGGCCAGAAGGTAGAAAGGAGGAAAATTTTGGTGAACAGCTTTAATACCTACTATATGTATAGCACATACTTATTGATCACTTAGAAGATGCAGGGTAACAGTAAATGAAATGGGGTTCATATAAAGCATCACATTATTCTAAAGGCTAGTCTTATCCAAGATTTTCAACATGCTTTTCACAGATGCTGCAGAAAGCCTTGGCTGGGTTCAGAGTCCCTGCCACTATACCGGCAGGCGCCTCTGCTAATATTTTCCCTGGATTCAGTAAGAGCCCACACGACTTATAAAAACATAGTTTCCATTAAGGTCCAGCAGTAGACTGAAAATCCAGTCCTTCTGCCCCCTACTTCATCTCTTAGACTCATATTGTTATTCCAGTCCTGCCCTAATTCCCCTTGATTTGTGACTATGGACAAATCATTCTGGGAGTGGGTGCAAGGTACCCACTGAGCTTCAGGGTCATAAAGTTGCAGGGCAGCTCAAGTGAGATAGAGCAGGAGCTATGGGAAAGGATACCTCCTCTACACCACCCTGCCTTGAGGCCTTGGACTAAGCCTCAAAGAGTCTCCAAGACAAAGTTACTGGGACTAAAACAGCTAAGTCGTGTCATGAATTATCATGAGCTGGGCAGACAGGAGGCCTCCCTCTTTCCCCCCATATCAGCTGTGTGAATGTGGGCAGAAATTCTCTGAGTTGTTTCTGCATCTGGAAAATGAGGGTGATCATGACCTCCATTAATGTGCTATGAGGAGCAGTTTGTAAATGAAGCATCTGGCACGTAGTACTTGCTTGATAAATGGTAGCTATTATCGTAATGGGTGTGGGAGTAGGTGTGCTCAGTTGTCAGACTTATTTCGACCCCATGGGCTGTAGCCCACTGGCTCCTCTGCCTATGGGGAATCTCCAGGCAATAATACTGGAGTGGGTTGCTGTTTCCTTTTCCAGGGGATCTTCCCCACTCAGGGATTGAACCAGTGTCTCCTGCGTCTACTACGCAGACAGGCCAGGGAGATTCTTTACCACTGAGCCATCTGGGAAGCCCATTATCATGATGAAAGTGAAAGTGAAATTCGCTCAGTTGTGTCCATCTCTTTTCGACCCCTATACATGCGACAGTCCATGGGATTCTCCAGCCCAGAATACTGGAGTGGGCAGCCTTTCCCTTTTCCAGGGGATCGTCCCAATCCAGGGATCAAACCCATGTCTCCCACATTGCAGGCAGATTCTTTACCAGCTAAGCCACAAGGGAAGCCCCATTATGATATTTGGGGCTAAAAAGAAGCTCTGTGCATTCTCATACTGAGTCTACAGTGAGTGAGTTCTGAGGGCCTGGGACTTGATTTCCCTTGACCTTGGGGTATGCTTAGAGTGAAAGTATAAAGTATTATTGCAAACTGGCTAAAACCAGTGCTTTATTTCCTAATGAAGTAACTATTTCAATGTAATTGTTTGCATGACATATGCACACCTAATTTGCATGGTTGATATATAAGCCCAGTATAAATACAGATGCTATCAGTAAAAGTCCAAATTGTGATTAAAAGATCTAGAGAAACTTTTTGCTAAGATCTATACCCAAGAACCATAAACAAGTAAAACTTAGCTTTCATGTCTTTTTCATTGTTGTTAGGATTTTAGTTCTTGAGTTTGTAATTACTTTATGCATTGTGGTATAGTGGTTAATAAAAATTAAAAAAATCTGAAAACATTCACTTCAACTTTTCCAAAACAAATTGTCTGATGGTGACATGCAAACCCATACGGGGCTGAGACAAGGCTGCTCCCTTCTGGAATTTTCCGGTACTGCAGTGATTCCATAAAGAGACAGGCTGTGGACCTCCCACAGCTGCTGAGAAGGGGCCCATGTGTTTCAACCCGCTCAGCTGTGGGTCTAAAGTCCCTTCTGGTGCACAGCACACAGAACTGTCTCGTGTGGTCGTTTTTAATCACCACCATCCACACCCCAGTTTCTATGAAAATGTATTCAAATGCTTTACTCCCAAGAAAATTCTAAAATGAGACTCATTATTTAGATCATTGCTTCTCTCAGGGGAGGGGAACTGATTTTGTGAAATAATCTTGAAGAAAAATCACCAGCCATTAAATACCTTGACGGCTGCTTCTGTTCCACAAGCAGAAGCTGGTCTTCTCCCATCTCCCCAGAGGGCAGCCCAGCCTCCCTCTCAAATAGCACACATCTTATAATGACTCCTTCTAAAGCTCTGGATAGACTCCTTATTCAAGCATAATCCCCAAAAGGCGATTTGAATTGAGTATTACCTTGGTCCTTGATGATATATTTCCCTAAGTCAATTCTAATTCTTTATATCTATTTTCAGTGGGTTTTTTTTTTTCTTTTAACCGCAATCAACTGCATTTATATGTTTGCATTGGTAACTACCGACTCACTCTGTCTCAGCTTCTGACCATGCCTAGACAGTAAATTTGGAAAACTCAGCAGTGGGCACAGGACTGGGAAAGGTCAGTTTTCATTATGATCACAGAGAAAGGCAATGCCAAAGAATGTTCAAACTACCGCACAATTGCACTCATCTCACATGCTAGCAAAGTAATACTCAAAATTCTCCAAGCCAGGCTTCAACATTGTGTGAACCGAGCTGGATTTCAAGATGGTCAAGCTGGATTTAGAAAAAGCAGAGGAACCAGAGATCAAATTGCCAATTATCTGCTGGATCATTGAAAAAGCAAGAAAGTTCCAGGAAAATATCTACTTTTGCTTTACTATCTATGCCAAAGCCTTTGACTGTGTGGATCACAACAAACTGTGGAAAACTCTTAAAGAGATGGGAATACCAGACCATCTGACCTACCTCCTGAGAAATCTGTATGCAAGTCAAGAAGCAACAGTTAGAACTGGACATGGAACAATGGACTGGTTCCAAATAGGAAAAGGAGTACATCAAGACTGTATATTGTCACCCTGCTTATCTAATTTATATGCTGAGTATATCATGCGAAATGCCAGGCTGGATGAAGCACACGCTGGAATCAATATTGATGGGAAAAATATCAATAACCTCAGATATGCAGATAACACCATCCTTATGGCAGAAGGTGAAGAAGAACTAAAGCGCCTCTGATGAAAGTGAAAGAGGAGACTGAAAAAGCTGGCTTAAAACTCAACTTCCAAAAAACTAAGATCATGGCATCCAGTCCCATCACTTCATGCCAAATAGGTGGGGAAACAATGGAAACAGTGACAGCCTTTATTTTCTTGGGCTCCAAAATCACTGCAGATGGTGACCACAGCCATGAAATTAAAACACGCTTGCTCCTTGCAAGAAAAGCTATGACAAACCTAGATAGGATATTAAAAAGCAGAGATATTACTTTGCCAACAAAGGTCCATCTAGCCAAGGCTATGGCTTTTCCAGTAGTCATGTATGGATGTGAGAGCTGGACGATAAGAAAAGCTGAGCACCAAAGAATTAATGCTTTTGAACTGTGGTGATGGAGAAGAATTTTGAGAGTCCCTTGGACTGCAAGGAGATCAAACCAGTCAATCCTAAAGGAAATCAGCCCTGAATATTCATTGGAAGGACGGATGCTGAAGCTGAAACTCCAATACTTTGGCCACCTGATGCAAAGAACTGATTCATCAGAAAAGACCCTGATGCTGGGAAAGATAGAAGGCAGGAGGAGCAGGGGATGACAGCGGATGAGATGGTTGGATGGCATCACCAACTCGATGGGCATGAGTTTGAGCAAGCTCTGGGAGTTGGAGATGGACAGGGAGACCTGGCGTGCTGCAGACCATGTGGTCGCAAAGAGTTGGACATGACTGAGCAACTGAACTGAACTGAACTGAATTGAGATAGTAAAGAATCTGCCTGCAGTGCAGGAGACCAGGGTTCGATCCCTGGGTCGGGAAGATACCCTGGAGAAGGGAACGGCAACCCACTTCAGTATCCTTGCCTAGGAAATCCTATGGACAGAGGAGTCTGGCCTGCTACAGTCCATGGGGTCCCGAAGAGTCGGACACAACTGAACGACTAACACTGTGGTGCACAGACCAGCAGAGGGCAGTGGCCCTCAAGAATCCTGAGTTTTGTTACTCATTGATGAGACAGATCACATGTTCCACATCCCCACAATGCCTCACATTGATATGCATTGTACAGTTTAAAGAGCACTTTCACACATGTTACTTCACACATCATAACAGCCCTGTGAATTAACGCTGGACAAAAGTTTTCGTCATTTTACATGGAAGAATAGAGGTTAAGAGATAGCAAGTAATTTGCCCAAGAACACACAGACTCTAAATGGGAAAGAAGTTCTAGAATTCAGGCCTTTGAATATCTGTTTCTCTTCTTTCTGCCTAACCATAATAAGAATATTACCTTTTTTGGGGGCGGGGGGCCCACATCACAAGGTTTGAAGGATCTTAGTTCCCCAACCAGGATTCAAACCTAGGCCCCCTGCAGTGGGCACACTGAGTTTTAACCACTGGACCACCAGAGAATTACCTACTTTTATTTTTAAAAGAGCCTGTTTACTATGTTCTAGGTCAGTGATTCTCAGCTTTGGCTAAATTTTAAAATCTCCTGGGATATTTAAAAATTAATTCACATGTTGGGCCCTACTCCAACCAAATACATCAGACTCTGTGGGTAGGGTTCCAGGAAACCATGAGTTTTATTAACTTTCCCAGGTGACTTCAAAGTAGAATGTCAAGTCCCATTGTGTAGGTGTGTTACAAACACCTCATTTAAACAGCATAAAGGGGACTTCCCTGGTGGTCTAGTGGCTAAGACTCCACACTCCCAAGGCAGAGAGCCTGGGTTCAATCCCTGGTCAGGAAACTAGATCCTGCATGCCACAGCCAGAAGATCCTGTGTGCCACAACTAAGACCGGCACTGCCAGATAAAGAAAAACAAATATTACAAAAATGCCTCATTACAATCCTATCAGCTAGGTGTCATTCCCCACATTACAGGAAATCAAAGCATAGAAAAAATAAGTTAATAGTCCAACTGACCTTGGATAGCTCCTAAGACCACAATTTCACAAAAACAATGTGTCACAGTGCTCCAAGTTGCCACAGTGAGATTCCACAGGATATTTGAAAATTTTCAAAGATCCAATAGAACCTGACCTCAGTCAGGCATCCTGTGAACTATTAGTTCAAGGCAGCTCACTGTTGTCACAGTAGATGGTGCTACATTCCTTCCAATGATGTCATTCACTCATTTCACAGAGAAGCAATGCAAGGCCCAACAGTCAACAGATATCCCATTAGTAACTGCGGTGATTTAAGAATGAGTTAATATATTTTTCTTTCAACTTATATACATTGTTTTTTTTTCAAATGGCTATGCTGTTCAAACATAATATTAAGTTGTTTGGACCTGACTGCTTACTAAAGGGAAATTTGTAACATTTTTTTTAAAAAGGCGCTGATGCACCCAGAGCATCCACTCTAATGTCAAGTCACACAGTGAAGACGCAGAGGTAGGATTTGAATGGATTCAGTCTGAACTGACCCAGAGTCTGATTGCTTAATGTTTCTTCTTAACTGGGCTCAGTCAGTGCTTTACTTCTGTGTCCTGTCTTGGAAACAGTAGCGCAGACATAAATTAAACATTGTTATTGGGAACACAAATTATAACAATGTGCTTTGGCAAGTTAGTTACCAAAGGTCCTGAGTCCCAGTTTTGTCATCTGTAAAATGGAGATGGCAACATCCACACTACAGAGTTGTTGTGAGGATTAAAGATAAACATTGTAAAGGATCTGGTATAGAGCAGGTGCCCAATAAACGTTCTTTCCCTTTCTCCCCTCCTCACTTCCACGGCAGACCCGGAGGCAGAGGGACACACCAGTGTCCACAGAGCTGTGACCCCACACATGTATTTAACCACTTGTCTGTACCCAATTGTCAACCTCAAGCACGCTGTATTAATGTATGCATGCTTATATACCTATAATCACAGCATCTTGTCAATTAAGTCAGCACAAACTAAACTGATAGAACAATGAAGCAAATAAAGTTCTTTTATTTATTTATTTTTTCATCGTGCTGGGTCTTCATTGCGGCTTGTGGGCTTTCTCTAGTTTCGGCAAACAGGCTCTAGAGAGCTTGGGCTCGGTAGCTGAGGCACACGGCCTTAGCTGCCCTGGGGCATGTAGGATCTTAATTCCCTGACCAGGGACTGAACCCCAGTCTTCTGCATTGGAAGGCAGACTCTTAACCACTGAACCACCAGGGAAGTCCCCTTAGTTTTCTTGAACTCACTCCCCTTTCTCCATCTATTGTCCATGGATAACTACTGCTATGGAAAGATCTCTGCCGGCTCCCTGGTGTTGTGTAGACTCAGACCCACACCACCCTCCTCTGCAGTTGCCCCGTATATCACTGTACGTAATGCTGGATCAAAGGGCTGCTCAGGACCTAAAAATGTCCTCCATTTCAACTCAACACACACATACACTCTCCTGGACATTGGTTCTTAGCGGTGTCAGCCCCAGAACAGATGGCCACCTCCCCTACATGTTGTTATTTGCAGGAGGAAACTGCTACACCAGCCAAGATACCTGAGCTTCCAACTTTAGATATGATTTCTTTGGGCTTGAAGACGTTTTACAAAATAGACCTCTCTGTGTAAGAGGTAAATCTTATGTCTCACTAGGCAGGTGGTTGAACTTCAGGTCAGCTTCTGGGGAGGAGGTAGAAGAAGAATCAGTGTCTCTAAGACATTCATCTCATACATATCTAGTGAGCATCTACTGTGTGCTAGGCACAGGGGCATGGCCATGGATAAGGTGCAGTCACTGCCCTCAAGGCTCATGGTCTAAGGAGGGACACAGGCTGGGAAACAGGTAATTACAAATCCCATGTGATAGACGCTAATACATGAAGGAAGTAGAGGCAGATGGAGGCACATAAGAGGGACAGAATCCAGACTCAGAGAATCAGTAAAGATTTCCTGGAAGAAGTGAGATCTAGTCTGAAACTAAAAGGATGAAAAGGAAATAGCCAAGTGAAAAAGGTGGGGAACATTCCAGGTAGAGAAAGCAGGAGCACAAAGGATAAGGTCCGGTGATGGAAAAGCAGAGTGGGAATTGTGTGTGTGCTCAGTCATGTCTGACTGCTTGGCAACCCCATGGACTATAGCCCGCCAAGCTCCTCTGTCCATGGGATTTCCAAGGCAAAGAAGAATGGAGTGGATTGCTATTTTCTTATCCAAGGGATCTTCCTGACCCAGGGATTGAATCTGTGCCTCTTGCGTCTCCTGCATTGGCAGGCAGATTGATTCTTTACCACTGAGCTACCTGGGAAGCTCCACAGTGAGAATTAGTTGCCTCCAATTGTGCAAAGAGTTGTGCTTGTTTATGACCTCTTTTTGACTCTTTTGGAGAAATCCTGGACTCCCACCACACGAAGAGTCTTTGCTGATGTGGGGTGTGTGTGTAAGGAAATCTACATACCGTGACAGTAGGAGCCCCATGTTGACGTTCCCTATCTTGCCACATCTGGATACCACCTTCTGAAGACACTCATAATCCCAGGCTGGCATCCTACCTTGATGGCAAGCCTGGTTTGAATCTTGATTCTCATGTGTCCTAGCTATGGACATGCTCTGGATTCTGGAAGCCCTGATGAGAAGTTTCAGCCCTAGCCAGGGCTTGTATTTATTCACCCTTCAGCTTCCAGAGGCAATGGGTCAGAAGTGAGGGGACTAAGCTAAGTGGCACTGAACCCATTCTGAGCTTGAGAGGCCTGGAGATGTCTCACTGCTCTATCAAAAGCGTAAACAGTGGGAAAGGTGGCAAAGGTGATATTTACAAAGGTGGCTGAGGGCTGGACACCAGCTTTCTGAGCACAGCTGAGGAGAGGGTTTGGCTTATTCTCTTTAAAACTTTGGAGTTTCCAGGTTGTGCAAGACAGAAGGTTGGGGTGGGTGTTGTCAGCACAGCCAACCTCAACATGCTTGCTGTCTCACATCCACGTGGCCACTTCTGGGCATGATGTCCCAGGCTAGTCATGATGCCCACCTCCTACCCTGGGACTCCCAGTACCCAAAACACACATCCCCACTTTGGTAAAGTACCATCTTATATATATATATATATAAAAGCAACACCAGTCATGATAGATAATATCCCCAAGGAGACAGTGCTTCTGAGAAGCCACTCAAGGCATCCCTGACTGCTCAGCTCTTGACCTGTTTGTAACCAGGGCATGACCTCTGCCTTTCTCAGCTTTTGGAAAGACTCAGTCACTCTGAATCTCCCTGCCTAATCCAGCTTTGGTGACCTCATGAGTGCAGGTGGAGGCTTAGGGAGACCTTTCACCTCCTTCCTGCCTTCGCAGTCCCCTGCTGCAGCCAGATCGCTGCAGAGTGCAGACAGACAGCTGCCGCAGGCAGCCTGACTCCTCTGATGTGTGTGTGTATGTGGGGGGGGGGGGGGGCGAGGGGGGGAGGGATGGGAGGGGAGGGAGGGTGCTATGCTAGACACAGGACAGAAGTCTGCCACCCTAAGGGAGGTTTATGATTCTGGCCCGCCCAGGTTTGGGGCGCTTCCCAGGACATGGCTAGCTCTGTGGTCATCCTCAGGAAGGTGGAGCAGCTGCCTTATGGAGTTCTGGGACTGCTGCCTGCTGGAGGCCCCTCCACATGAGGGAAAGTCTGAGACAGGACCCCAAGGCCCTCACAGACAAACCCCTCTACTAAGACCTGGAAGAGGGTGGCCTCTGAGGTTCCCTGGAGTCCCTGCAGACCTGGTGCCCCGAAATCACCTCCAAACTCCCTCACTGAGCCCCGCCCAGTGAGCAGGAATACTGGTTCCTGTGGTTGGTTGGTTGGCTTGGCCGTGGGCCTCTCCCTGCTCCAGGGTAAAGGTGAGGGTGTCCCAGAGCAGTTTCCGGCTGAGTCAGCTTTGCAGGGAGAGCGGCTCCAGCCCCTCAAGACTTGGCTCGGCTGGTCAGCAGGTACTTGCCCACTCCCTTCCTCTGGCATTGGACAGCCCTTAGTGGTGCGCCCCTTGGCCCCTGGTTGGTGGGCAGGCAGATGGACAGACAGCCTTGGGAAAGCTCCAGCACCAGCCTGCTGGAGGGGAGCCAGGAGCAGGCCGGGCGAGGGTGTGGTCCTGGGCCCCTCGGATTGTCAGAAGCTGGCACTGTCCGGCCAGAGAAGGGACTCTTTGACCCCAGCAAATCGGAGACTCTACTTAGATTTCCCTTCTCTCCTGGGACAAAGTTGGTATCCTTCACGCATACCATGCGCTGAAAAGTGCTATTTCCCTCATCAGGACTTCGCTAGTAAAGTCATTGCTGCCCCTAAGGGCCCCTTTCACTCTCAAGAAGCAGTAGGAAAGGCTATCTACACAAGAAGTGTAAGAAATAGTTAAGAGTATGGATTCTAGGAACTTCCTTGGAGGTCCAGTGGTTAAGGTTATATGCTTGCAAAGCAGGGAGCCTGGGTTTCATCCCTGGTCTGGGAACTGATCTCAGGGGGGACTAGATCAGACACGCCACATCTAAAAAGATTCTGCATAACGCAAATGAGTATGGGTTCTAGCATCCTGACCCAGATTTGAGTCCTGACTTTGCCATTTTTTTGAGCCCACCAAGGTGAATGTCTGTTATTTCTCAGAGGCCAGTTGTTTTCATCTGCAAAATGTGTAATAATTCTCATTCTTGTGATTGCTATAAGGATTAAATGAGACAAACGTGGAAACACACTTAACATGGTGCCTGGCACATTGTACCAACTCAAGGGTTGTGTTGTTTAGTTGCTAAGTCGTGTCTGATTCTTGCAAAACTCCATGGACTATAGCCTGCCAGGCTCCTCTGTCCATGGGATTTCTCAGGTAAGGATACTGGAGTGGGTTGCCATTCTCTTCTCCAGGGGATCTTCCTGACCCAGGGATTGAGCCCACACCTCCTGCATTGCAGACGAACTCTTCACCATCTGAACCACCAGGGAAGCCCCAAAGTGTAGAGGTTTCACACAAAAGAAAGACATATTTGAGCAGGCAGGTTTTGTATGGCCGCCACATCCCGTTAAGTCGACTACAGCATGCTTCCCACCGGCCACTTCAGTTTCTTTCTCAGATGAAATGTAACTGAGCAGGGTCCTATGGGGCCTTCCTGGAGCAGGAACTGCCCCCCGCAACCCCACCATGCCCCCCACCATGTCTTGCACCTACTTTTCATCTGTAGAAAAACTTTAATCCAAGAATAAATTTAATCAGAGAAGTAAGAAAATGCAGAAAGGAAAACAGTCAAGCACAACAAAGTCAAGGTCCTTTAAGTTCCTTCTCAAGGACAATAGATAATGTTCTGAGCCTTGTCGTTAGAGCTGTTTTGCAGACACGGAAACCTCCACCAGGTGGAAGAAGTTCTCTGTATGCCCCTCGCAAGCACATAGACCCCAGACCGGTTGGAATCAGAAGGCTGATATGTTGACTCCTGATTACCTCACCACCAACCAATCAGAAGAATGTTCATGAGCTGATCACGTATCCCACAATCCATCTCCCTCACGCTGTCTTTAAAAACCTTTCCCTGAAGCCTTGGGGGAGTCTGTTAAGCACCGGCTGCCCTGAATTCTTTGCTTAGTGCCCTGTGATAAATGCTGCACTTTCCTGTACCACAACTGGTGTCAGTAGGTTAGCTTTACTGCAGACAGACAAGGGAGCCTAAGTTTGGTTCAGTAACAAAAACAGTCCTAATTAAAGGCAACCTAGGGAATAGGATGCAAAGAGCCCTTCCTAAAACTCTTAAAACAACCAATCTTCCCATCTGTCACCCCCACCCCCCACCCCACCCCCCACATACACACACAAGTTCTCAGCCCAGTCTCCCAGATCTACAGGCCAAGAGGCAACATAGATGTCTCCATGTTGGCAGCATAATAATCAGCCTATAATCAGGTAATAATAATCAGTCAATTTTGATGTTTTTAGAAAACTTCTTGGCCATGTTGCACTGCATGTGGGGTCTTCCCCGACCAGGTATCGAACCTGTGCCCCCTGCAGTGGAAGCTTGGAATCTTAACCACTGGACCACCAAGGAAGTCCCAGTATTTGGCTTTTTAATCATAGACTATAGATTCTTTCCCTCCCATTTGTCCTTGTTACCATTGTCTAATCTCGAGTCAGTTTCTGGAGGCACCAAAAATCTAAGCTGAGTCTGGAGAGATGAATGAGTTCACCAGATAAAGAGAGAATAGGTCATTCCAAGCATTTACACAAGCATAGGCAGGGTTCTGAGGCTTCCCAGGACATGTTTTGTGGAATAACATGCTCTCTCTGTGATAGAATCTAGGTTCCCACTGAAGCGCTACGGCATAAGAGTTTAGCACAGGAATTTATGGGCTATGCTGTTGGGTTTAAATTCCAGCTCTCTTACTTATTATGAGTTACTTAAGTTCTTTGCGCTTCAGCTCCTCATCTATAAAATAGAATTATGGTAATACCCAGCTCTTAGTGTTGTTGGGATGATTACATAAATTGATACATTGGGAGAACTTAGAATAGTGATGGTACATAGTAGATGTTTCATAATTATCAGATTTACCATTCATAATTCATAGGTAAGCTTTGGAGCAGCCCACCTTTTTCTTTCACCATTCAACCCAAGTACACCCTGTACAAGAAACTCTCTTTGACTAATCTGAAATGACAATCTGTTGCCTACCGCCCCAGTGTACTTCATTTCTGGATATCAACATTCTAACAGATTCATTCTCTAACGCTAGCCTGGATAATTTGTCACCTCAATAGAGAGGGAAGTTTACTGATGAAAATCGAGGTGCTGTCTTGTGACACAGTGACTCAGCTATACATTCAGCGTTCCGTCAGCAAGTGTTTATTGAGCACGTGTATGACAGACATCATGTTTCACACATCTTCCCCTAAAGCCCCATGTCAGAGAATTAGGTAGAGGGTGATTGATTTAAGGGTCTCAGAAAAGCTTTTGTCTCCAGCCTCTCTCCTCCTGACTGCTCGAAAGATTCAGCACTGATTCCATGTCTTCAACCCCTTCTTAAGGGTGATGCATTCTAGTGGGTCAAAGCTCTAGGTTACCCAGAAAGGTCAATTCGATATCTATTAGCAGTAAGGAATCCATTATCTGATTAACTTATCTTCTGGAGCAAATAGATCCATAAAAGGCTTTGGTGCGCTGGAAATCACATGGTTTGTCAATTTGTGCACTTTTCTCCCTTGAAGTTCTATGTCGGGCATGGTAACAGCTAGATAATGGGACAATCTTCCCAAAACAAGACACCTAAAACATAGCAAGCATTCTTTCACATGCATAGCACAGCTTGAAGAAAAAGAAAAAATAAAGAAAGGGAAATCTACAGGGGCAAAAGACAAACAAACATACAAAGCAAAGAACAAAGAGAAGCCAGAAAACCAGTGTTGTTGTTTAAGTGTTTGTCCCTACAGCCACGGCTATCCTGAGGGTGCTGACCAGTCTTGATCATCAAAACCTGGCATAGAGCAGGACCCTCGAGGCTATGCTCTCGGGGAAGGCAGGCCTGGAGAAATCAGCAAAGGGAGGGGTCAGCGATATGTGTTTGTCTCTACCTGCTTTCTCGACTTGAGCAGTTTCCAGTGAGAATTTATGATTCTGTGAATTTGAGAGTGGGATATATACTACGTGTGATCTGGGAAAACGCAAGAGGGAACATTAACACAAATTAGGAACGGATTGTTGGTTCTTTGAAGGAGCTTTTTACAAAGCTTCTCTGGAGGAGTTCCCCCTCACCCCAGGCTATATAGGATTCCCACATAGAAAGTTTGAACAAGTAAGGCTCAAATTAAAAAAAAAAAATCTAGGGAATTCCCTGGTAGTCCAGTGGCTAGGACTCTGAGCTCTCACTGCTGAGGGCCCAGGCTCCATCCCTGATCAGAGAACTAAGATCCCATATTAAGTGCAGCACAACCAGTAAATAAAAGAACTCATATTCAGCTTATGAGTTGAATATATTCAATGGATAAAGGAGTTCCATGGACATTTTTCAGAAGATATACAAATAGCCAATATACATATGAAAAGACGCCCAACATCATTAGTCACTGCTGCTGCTGCTGCTGCTGCTGCTGCTGGGGAAGTCAAAACCATGATGTGATACCACTTCAGACTGTAGGACAACAGAAATAAGAAAGACAAAAAATAGTTTCGCCAAAAATGCGGAGAAACTAGAGTCCTTATACATTGCTAGTGGGGCTGTAAAATGATGCAGTCACTTTGGAAAACATTTTGGCCGTTCCAACTAACTATTAAACAGAGTTACCACTCTTAGTTATACACTGAAGAGAACTGAAAGCACATGTCCATATAAAAACTTGTACACAAATATTCATATCGGCATCATTCACAACAGCCAAAGAATAGAAACAACCCAAATGTCCATCAACTGATGAATGAATGAGCAAAACGTGCTATATCTGTACAATGGAAATTGTTTGGACATAAAAAGAAATGAAATCCCAATCTTTTAAAATTGTGAATAACTATATTGTACATCTGTAACATATAATATTGTATGTATATCAGTTATATTTCAGTTAAAAAACATGAAATTCTATTACATGCTATAGCATGGATGAACCTTGAAGACATTATGCTAAATAAAAGGCAAACATAGAAGATCACCTATTGCATGATTCATTTATATATGAAATATCCAGAATAATATTCCCTTATATAGAATCTTTAAATTATACCCCTGCAAATCTGTGTATCTGTACATCTATAGATATCTAGGTC
Organism: Budorcas taxicolor; assembly: GCF_023091745.1. Classification (NCBI taxonomy): domain Eukaryota; kingdom Metazoa; phylum Chordata; class Mammalia; order Artiodactyla; family Bovidae; genus Budorcas; species Budorcas taxicolor. The sequence goes on from NC_068913.1 coordinate 94,469,416, forward strand.
TTTGGGGAAGAATGCATAAGAGGCTGTTGAAAGTGGTTTCCTTTGGAGATGGTAGATGCATGGATAGAGCCCAGAGACGGGCTGGAAACCTTTTTTTTGTTGTTGTTATTATTGAGGTACAACTACATACAATTAAACTCACCTCTTTAAGTGTACTAATGCTGGATCATACAGTAGCTCTGTTTTGTCTTGTTTTTATTACAGTATAGTTAACAATATTGTATTAGTTTCAGGTATACAGCAACTACATTTAGTTTCTTGAGGAACAGGCAAATTTTTTCCAGAGAAGCAACATCATTTACATTCCCACCAGCAGTTTATGATGGTTCCTATTTATCCAAATCCTTGTCAATAGTTGTTATCCTCCTTTTTTGTTTTAGTTTTATTACCTCGGGATCTGAAGGTCTATGAGAAATGGCACAAATCTTGCTTTTATTTTATTTGTATTATAGGGTCTGTGATCTCTGTGTAGGGGTCACAAGGTTAGGGGGGAATATTGCTCTCTCTTCACCTTTTGGAATTAAGAGATCAGCTTTATCCACACTAAAAAGGGCCCCAGGGATATTTTTAATATTTTAAAACTTCTGATATAACCCATACCCTCCCTCTTATTAGGGATCCTATGCTAACTGTAATGCCAAGTGATTTAATTTTGACTAGAGTTATTTAAGTTTAGGCTGCTTAAGAATAGAGAATGCATTTCTCCTAGTAGCGCAAACCTGGCATACAGTAAATGTTGAAGTGAATGAATAAATAATTATCAGTTCTCGCTTGTTAATCAGAATCTCTGATTGGCAAATTTTCAGGGGGGCACAAAATCAAAATGTGAATTCATAGATGAAAGACAGTTGCAGGAATCCTTGGTGTGAGAAAGCTGGGAAACTGCCTTTGGGGAATCCAGAAGTGCGGCCTGTTCCCTGTTACTCCTTGGGTAATAATGATGGGAAACCTCGCTCAGCTCATCTCTGGTCTCACCTCAGATATCCTCAACCCCTACAAGCCTTGCATCCCACAGCACCATCCACCTCCCTTCACCCCCATTGTCTTCTTCCCATCCCCTTCCCCAGGATCCAGCATAGCTTTCTGGTGTCCTAAAATGAGTTAATCTGCAAAATTACTGCAGCTTTGTAAATGATGTCAGTTCTTGTTAGAATCCTTTTCATTCCCTGTATACACACCACTCCACCCTGGGATGCTTAGCAAAGCACCGCAAACTGGATGACTTAAAACAACAGAAATTTAATCTCTCACATTTCTGGAGGCCAGAAGTCTGTAAATGTCAGCAGGGCCAGGCTGACTCTGAAGACTCTGAGACCTCTGCGCCTGTTCCAGCTCTGGTAGCCCCATGCTTCCCTTGACTTGTGGTAGCATCACTCTAATCTCTGCCTCCATCTTCATATGATCATCTTCCCTCAGTCTGTCTGCATACAAGTTTTCCTTGGGTTATAAAGGACACAGTCATGTTGGAGTAGGGCCTACCCTACTTCAGTACAACCTCATCTTAATTTGGTTACATCTTCAAAGAGCCTATTTCCAAATAAGGTTACAGTCATATGTCCCAGTGGTTATGACTTCAACATATATTTTATTTTATTTTTTTCAGCACATATTTTGGAGTGACACAGTTTAACCCACAATACCAAACTAATTTACTTTCTGCCGTTACTAGAATTAACATTGCCCAGTATCTCTGGAGGAATGACAATGACTTCCTAGAGGTGTTTTTTGTTTTTTTTTTCTTGGCCACACCACATGGCTCGTGGTATCTTAGTTCCCAACCAGGGACTGAACTCAGGTCCTGGCAATGAAAGTGCCAAGCCCTAACCACAACCCTTCATACAGGTTCTGACTCACTGGCTCAGTTTCTGCCCTGGGTGTTTCCCCGCACACACACATATGATCACCAGCAAAGGTCTTGCACCCAGGAAATGGCAGAAGATTGTACAACTCAGCCTCACCCCTGACCCACTGAGGATCATGTTCTTTAATCTGAGTCGCCTCAGTCCTCTGTTGAGATACCAGCCCTACCTGTCTCAGAAGGGATTCTGGTTCCCCACTCTCATTTCCTCATTTGCAAATGGATATAATACCATTTGGATTGTGTGTGCATGGAATATTAGAACACAGACACTTTCATGAAGTGTGGATGGGAGGGCTGTTGAACAGTATGTAACAAGAACCTGAAAGAGGTATGATCTCTTGTTTTCGCTCTTAGAATTTACTCTTAAGGAAATAATTGGGCAAGTGTACAAAGTCATAAAGATATTCACTGCAACTTTGTTTATCATATTAAAAAGTATAAATGTCCTGTGAAAGTGAAAGTGTTAGTCACTCGGTTGTGTTGGATTCCTCAGCCCCATAGAATATAGCTCACCAGGCTCCTTTGTCCATGGAATTCTCCAGGCGAGAACGTTGAAGTGGGCTGCCGTTTCCTTCTCCAGGGGATCTTCCCAATCTGGGGATCGAACCTGCATCTCCTGCACTGCAGGTGGATTCTTTACCACCTGAGCCACCAGGGAAGCCAGTGCTGGACACATGGAGGCTCTTCAGTTCAGTTCAGATCAGTCACTCAGTCATGTCCAGCTCTTTGCGACCTCATGGGCTGCAGCATGTCAGGCTTCCCTGTCCATCACCAACTCCCAGAGCCTATTCAAACTCATGTCTATCGCGTCAGTGATGCCATCCAACCATCTCATCCTCTGTCTTCCCCTTCTCCTCTTGCCCTCAATCTTTCCCAGCATCAGGGTTGCTTGTAATGAGTCGGTTCATCGCATCAGGTAGCCAAAGTATTGGAGTTTCAGCTTCAGCATGAGTCCTTCCAATGAATGTTCAGGACTGATTTCCTTCAGGATTGACTGGTTGGGTCTCCTTGCAGTCCAAGGGACTCTCAAGAGTCTTCTCCAACACCACAGTTCAAAAGCATTACTTCTTTGGTGCTCAGCTTTCTTTATAGTCCAACCCTCACATTCATACATGACTACTGGAAAAACCATAGCTTTAACTAGACAGACCTTTATTGACTACTGGAAAAACCATAGCTTTGACTAGACGGACCTTTGTTGACTAGACGGACTTTTGTGTATGATCGAAATTTTCCATAACAAAAAGTTAAACAAAGAGATTTCTAATTGAATTCTGGTTTATAGGCTTTTCTAGGCACTGCGACTTCTAAGATTATTTTGTTGAAATAATTTGAAATTATTCTACCATGAAATTGTTCCCATCCCTTACCCCATGACCCAATATACCTTGAAATTTTTTCTAATGTCATCTGTTTCTCTAACTCACCCAGTTATTGTCCAGAATGAAATAAGCATGAGAGTGCTTTCACAACTAACAGTCCTCTGCATATGTAGGGGATGATTACAATTCATTTTTTCCAGACATGTATTGTTGTGCTGTTTAGTGGAATAAGTAGGTTAAATTTTTGCCCTCAAAGAATTTATAATCTAATATTTTACTTGATTTAAAGTTACTTTTCTCAACAAGGCAGTGCAGGAAGGGATGAAGGCCATGTGTATAACTGAGGTTGAATTTGGTGCTGGAAAACTCAAGTCTCACTTGATCAAGTGTGGCAGTGGGAATTGAAAATCAGGGTATTAGGTCCCTGGGAGTGGTGAGGGGCAGGGATCTTGTAGGTTTTTTAAATTTTTTTTATTTTTATTTTTTTTGGCTGCACTGAGTGGCATCTTAGTTTCCTGACCAGAGATCAAACCTGTGCCCTTGCAATGGAAGTGCAGAGTCTTAACCACTGGATTGTGGAGGTGAGGGGGTGGGGGTGGGGAGGTGTCCCAGGGACCCTGTCTTGTTCATTTCTGCGTCCCCAGCACACAATACCACCTTAGGCACACAACATAAGGACAAAATAACAAAACATAACTACTGTCAGTTGAGCCAAACACTGTAGAAAATGCTTTGCCTACATAATTACATTTAATCTGTCAACAGTCCTATGGTGGTAGGTATCATTATTCCCATTGAGAAAACTGAGCCTTAGAAAGATTAAGGAGCTTGTCCACGGTCATCCAGTCCTTCAGTCATGAAGCTGAGCTGCAACTCAAGTCCAGTTGTCTTGGAGGCCACTGGTCTTAACCCTGAAACATCCACATGAGAAATCTGCTTCTGCTGTGTATCTTCATGGAGGGACAGTGAGGATAACAGACTGATAGAGCTTGGAGACGGTCATCCCCAAGATGTGCCCCCAGATCTCCCAGCTCTGATTCTACTGTCCTGAGCTACCGGCTGTCATGATTTTAGTCCCTAAGTGGACTTTTGTAGAGAGGAAAGAAAGCACTCCTTGCTGTGATTTTTTAAATGGAAGTCAATTAATATGCATTTATATGTCAATTTCACATGAGTTTTTCTAATATTGGGTACATAATACATATTTATATTTTAAGTTAATTTGAAATTTTTATTACTAATATATTTTATTATATTACTAATATATTAATATATTAGTAATTACTATATTACTAATATATTTTATTAGTAATTAACTCTATATTACTATAGAGCTAAAATTTTTGTTACTGATATAAGTGAGCTATTTATATTACTGATATAGTGAGCTATATATATATATATATAGCTAATATATATAAGTGAGTTTATATAGAGAGCTATATATAAGTGAGCTATATATAAGTGAGCTATATATATAGGTTTAAGTGATAAACCTTAAAGAAAATCAGAATCTTATCAACTAAAAGTACAGCTATACTATCAAACTTCTAGATCTGTGATTTGACTAATTGGGAGTAGGAAGGAGGAAAAGTCCTAAGTTGTCTCCCAAATGCTTCACCTGATGCTAATTTCTAGTGACATTTAATAAACAGTTCTGAATAAATGGGTGTAAAAAGGAGAAAAATAATCATAAAAAAATTAAAAGTGAGCAGATAGGGAAATAGTTCATAAATTCAATAAGAAAGGGCACAATAGATCAAGGAGGGCTCAGTATATTCTTAATATGTCAATAATTTGGAAAACTGATACCAAAAATATGAAATCTTTAATAGAAAAATGACAACACTGAATGAATGAATAGTTGGCTTGGAGCTACTGGAACGATGCCTCTCCTGGAACTTAGCACCTTTAATTTTATAAGAGACCACTGGGGACCATATAAGGACAGTGACCCTCAGGAAGGTGAGGAGAGGGAATTGATCAGAAAATGCAAAACGTTTAGCAGAGGGGCTGAGTGAGACCTCTTTCAGACAAGCGAGAGGGCAGGAGAGGAAGTGCTCTGAGGCCTGACAGGGTGATCGGATGTCCCAAGTTGGTGAAGGAAGCCAGAAAAATCAGAAGTATTTGGAAGCAGGAATATGGCTTTCTACTGGAAAGGAGTTGGAGGGTGAGCTTACCCTCTGGGGAGGAAATTCAACTCTAGCAGGTGGACAGCAGTCCTGGGGAGAGTGCTCGAGGGGAGCAGGGCCAGATCTGTTCTGCCCTGACAGGTCACAGGACACCAGCTTTGGGAGCTATTGAGACTTGGGCTCTGATGATAGCAGTAACATGTCTGGCACGTGAAAATGCCTTTTCCTTGTGAGAAACCAGGTGAGGTTATATGACTCCGGGGCTTAGCAGCTACAGGGTTGGTTACTGAGCTTGCTTCCAGGCCCAGATCCTGGAATGACTTTCATTTCATGCCCTTCCTATTAGGGATCGCATAACTGAGAACTCATCCTCAGGAGATAAGGATGATTTTCACAGTACATCCCCTTTGTAGGAAGGGGCTGTTCAGGTGTGCTGACCCCTGGGGCTTGGGGGGATTTCCCTCCTTTCCTGGCTTGGAAGAAGTAATGGAGCTTCAGGCTGTGTCCACTATTATTAGGTGATCCACTAATCCAGCTAAAGAACCTCAACTTCCTGCAGTGATGAGCCCAGCACACAGTTTCAGGTACATAGAAACACCAACAGTCACATGCTCCTTGATTAAGTGACCAGCACAAGGACACTGTGAAAGCTAGCCCAAGCACTCTGGGCACCAGAAGTCACACCAACAGTAATATCCATAGGCTTGGAACCCCTGACAGTGCAAAGGTTCCTAGTGTGCACACGCTTGCCCTGATATACACACACCCACTTGGTGTGCACACTCAGAGCACCCTGGACTCTACATCCTGCCACCCACCAAGTTTATTCTTTTGCGTAGCCCCCATTTTGAGCAAGTCCCAAAGCTGCTTGGTTCCTTTACTATGAAAGGAGTTTGTCCACATCCCTCTCCTCTTCTTTCTCCTTGACTTCTTCTGTTTAGCAGAGAGAGAGGAGGCAGGGGACAGCTATGAATTCATTCCAGAAGCCTGGGAACAGGAGGTGCCAGGACCTCTTAAAAACACTCCATTACAGAATGCAATCAGGTGGAAGGAACATTACAGAGCTCAGTCCATTTGTTTTATTGGTGAAGACCCTGAAGCTGGAAGAAGAAAGGGATTGCTCTGGCTGAGCAGGGCTGAGCCTGAGTTTGGTGATGTGGGTGGGATGGGCAGAGAGAGTACAGGTTCAGTTTAGCTAAAGGGTTTGGTGAGCTCAGGAGACTTACTGACCTTTAGTGCTTCCACATGATAGGAGATCGATCAACAGATAACCCCTGAGTATCTGGTTTATACAAGGCACAGACAAAGGAGATGATATATCCTCTTTAAGTCTTAAAATAACTCTTTCCCTCAAAGTGGTTACAACCTAACAGCAGAAATAAATGAATAAGAAACATATTTGTGATAATTTTTAGGAACAGTACAAGAAATTTTTAGACAGAACATGCTTATGCTTATCAATTAAGAAGCATAAACACTGGATGCTATGACATCAGTAAGCAATACTTGAATATGAAAAAAAAAAACCAAAACAGGTGTCGGGGTCTGGTGAGCTTTCCATAGCCAAAGAGAGAGCTGGGAGCCTGAGACAGTGAGTAGTTTTAGTTGCTTTTCAGGATCCGTCAGGCCGGGGGTCAGTGGGGGGCAGGCTCAGGAGGGACTGGGCCGTAATGTTGATGGGAAGAGATGGGCGCGGATTCTGGCTGGACACTATTCTCCAGCTTAGCTGGGATAAGAGGCAGCAGGGCAGCTCCCACCCTCTTCAATAGCCGACTTGGAGCAGAGCCGAGGAATTAGTCGGCTGGCAGCAGAATAGCTGTGTCTGGGGGAAAGGTGCCAGCCAGCCAGGAAGGGGAGAATATGCCCACATGTGCACATATATGTCAATATGGGGCATGTGCGTATAGGTCACCCAGAAGAGGGGGAAGTGGTATTGTAACTATGAATGAAAACAGCACAGAAACCAGGAGAACCCCACTGCCTCCCAAGCTCTCTGTGCCAACTGCCACCTCCGTGGTAAGATGGCAGGATACCTGCCCCCTCCTGTGGCTCCCGCAGCCACTTGTCAGGTGGCAGGAAGCTCACTGCATGTCTGGCTCGGTCACAGCTGGCCTGGGCTTCCCTGCTCTCAAGGAGCCCACTCTGCTCATGAACCAAGAGGACAGAAGGGGAAAAGACTTCATCTAAGTTTTCACATTTAATCATTTTAGGATTCTATGAAGGAAGGAAAGAGCCGAGTCAATACTCAGATTTATCCCAGACTCTTGGATGGACATAATTTGGTAGAGAGCCCAGAAAGAGCAAATGTTCTTAAATACATGTTTTGAGTGTTTCCCCTTTGATTCTTATTACCTACAGAAGAAAGGACTAGGCCATCCACAAGCTTTTATTGAGATGAGAAAACACAGGTTCTTCATCCTAAACTTTTCCTAAACTTTTTCATTAACATGCTTTTTCAAAACATTCACTGAATTATTATTATTATTATTACAATATATGCTTATAGTAGAAAATTGGAAACTGTAGGGGATTATGAAATGAATCCATCATCTATCTTCTACCCACAGATCTTCCACAGACTCTCAACATGCCTTCCACACAATGCCCCCATCACTTAAAATGCACCCATAGCCCACATCAACAGTTATCAAGTTGAGAAGAAATTGTCTAGCTGAGATAATATTATATTTCGGAGACTTTTGATTAAATGTTTAGTCATCTTAATCTTGCCTTTAAAATTTTTTGAAGCCAATATATTGTGTTTTCCATATCTGAGTGTTTTTTTTCAATAGAGCTCTTAGATGTGTTGGGAAGATAGCTCCCCACCACTTCCCTAAACTTATCTGAAGATTGATTTTCAAGGTTATAAACTCGAGAAGGACGCTGTTTTCAAGAAGCATATAAGTTTGCTCTTCAATGGCCAGCCACTAAAAGCCTAACAGTAAAACGCTTGCATGCTAAGGTCATTTCAGTTGTGCCTGACTCTTTGTGACTCCGTGGACTGTAACCCGTCAGGCTCTTCTGTCCATGGAGTCTCCAGGCAAGAAGACTGGAGTGAATAGCCATTCCCTTCTCCAGGGGATGTTCCTAATCCAGAGATCAAACCCTGGTCTCCTGCATTGCAAGCAGATTGCTTACTGTCTGAGCCACCAGGGAAGAAGGGAATGGCTACCCACTCCAGTACTCTTGCCTGGAGAATTTTATGGGCAGAGGAGCCTGGTGGGCTATAGTCCATGGTGCGGCAAAGAGTCGGACACAACTGAGTGACTAACACTTTTAAAATACCTGGGCCGGAAATAAATTGTCAATACACTTCTGTACGATGTTATAATCTCCTAGAGATCCACAGAACACTTCCTGAGGAGATGCTTAACCGTAACAGACTCCATAGCAAGTTTTAGTGAGTTTCAGGTCGCATTAAGGGGATAACATCCTCACAGAAAGAGGTTTAAACTATTCTCTTATAGGCCGAAAGGGTGAGAGCTTTCATTAAAGAGTGTGAGCACATTTCTTTCCTTTTTGTTCAGTGTGAGTCCAGTCCAAGGACACGTACCTCCTAGGCTGGCTTTGTTTTTTCCGCAGAGCTGAAACCCACAGCTGGTCACAGGTCAAGCACAGCCAGCAAACCACCCATCTGAAATATTTTGAGTTTTTATATAGTCTATAGGTCCCAGGCACTGTGCCTGTTGTGACTAATGGATAAAAGGGTCTGCCTAGTGAAAAATAATGTTACTGTTAGCGTTTAAGAGTATATCCTACCAAGACCTCAATATATATAAATTTTTCACAGTTAACTTACATCGCCCATATATGTTTTGTGTATTTTTTTTTCTCCCGGCAGTGCAGCATGTCTGACCAGGGATCAAACCTGTGCCTCTTACAGTGGAAACTTGGAGTCTTAACCACTGGATAGCCAGGGAGGTCTCTGGCCCATACAGTTTTAAATACTGTTTTTACTCTGCATGATTCATCCAGCATTTCCCAAGTGGAGACTGGAGACAGAGGACTATTGTGACTTTAAGACTCTCTCTCATACACACAGACACACGCAGACACACACACACACACACTGTCTAGGCTGTAGCCTCTAAGTGCAGGTTCTGGAACTACAAACCTCTGAGGTAGCAAAGCATAGAGATGGTTCATGTCTATCAGCCTTGCATTTCACAAAATGGGAAACTGAGGCCTGGAGAAGTGCCTTGCCCCAGATCAGTGGGTAGTTAGTACCAGAAGCAGACTCAGGGTAAGATCCCAGGCCCAGACAGGGATGAAGAAGTTCTGCCTTGGCGTGGCCTTCCCACCCCCAACAGTTGCCAGGGCTCTTTACCCGATTTCCCCATCCAAACTCACTTGGCTGTTTTCCCCATATTGTGTCGTTGTCACAATGTTGCACAAGCAATTAATTTATAAATTAATAAAGCTCATAACCATATCACCCAGAAATGATTGTTGTTAAAATGCTGCTGCACAATAAATACAAATATATAGAACCAATAGCTGAGCAGATGTTCTTTAAAAAAAAAAATGAAACAGCTCAGGCACAAAAATTATTATTCATTCATTCAATAAATTCATTCATTTGTTGAGCACCTACTATATGCCAGGCGCTGTTCTGGGTTTAGGGATAGAGTTATTGACAAAGTAGTCCAAGGTCTTGTCCTCAAGGAGTTACCTTCCAGTAAAGGAAGACAGATGATTCATTTTATAAATATAAATATAAAATAGGTTTGATGGTGTTGATTACTATGAAAATGAAATGAAGCAGAGTAAGGGAGATGGAGAGGGTGGGAGAGATGTTGTTTTGTGTAGGGGAATTAGAAGGCCTCCCTGAAAAATGACATTCATTCATGCATCCATACACTCAACGATTACTCAACATTGAGGAAACAGTAGAAAATGAGACATTCCAGGCTGGGCCACTTCACTGCAAACACCCGCTCTGTTCTATCCAAGGGCTTGAAGACTGAATTATTCAGGAAAGGGAGGTTGAGGAAGAGTCACATTACTAACATTTTGATAAAGACTTCAAAGGTCTAAAATTAAACGATATCTACCTTCCTCCCTCAAAAGAAGACATGTTAATTTTCTCTGCTCACTGTTCCCATCTTAAACCTTCACCATTTTTTAAAAAATTCATCTTGTTTTCTTAACTTTGCCAAGGTAATCATTATTATTAAAAATGGTTTCAAGTAGTCAATTTATTTAGATCTATTCATATGGTTTCTAAATGTTTACTCACTTTTTCTTGCATCTTACTATTTCCTTCTAAGTTCAGTTTTCTTCTTAGGTTCATGCTTCCTTAATAAGGGTCTATAGGGAATTGCCTGGTGATCAAATGGTTAGGACTCCACACTTTCACTGCCAAGGGCTCTGGTGAAGCCAAAATAAATAAATAAGTTTAAAAAAAATTTAAAGGCTCTATAATGGTTAGTTCTGTTTTTGTTTGTCATCTGAAGATGAAGATGTCTTTTTTTAATTTAAGAAAAATTTATATTTAAATTATAACTTTTAAAAATATTTAAAAGTTACTTTCTACCTTCATTTATTACAAAATATTGGCTGTATTCCCCATGCTGTACACGACATACTTGAGCTTGTCTTACACCCAATAGTTTGTGCCTCCCACTTCCCACCCCCTATATTGCTCCCTTCACTGGTAACTATTAGTTTGTTCTCTATATCTGAGTCTATGGAGGTATCTTTGTTCTTTTTAAAGAATAAAATCTACTATTCAGATATCATTCACATACTCAAATTCACCATTTAAAGTGTGTAATTCTGTGGTTTACAGAGTTGTGCAACAACACCACTGTCTAATTTTAGAACATTTTCATCATCCCCCAAAAGCCGTCACTCCTCTTTCCCTTCTCCCTCCAGTCCCCGGCAACCACCAACCTACTTTCTGTCTCTACGGATTTGTCTACCCTGGACATGGCTAGTAAGTGGAATCATACAATATGTGTTCTTTTGCGTCTGACTTCTTCACATAGCATAACATTTTCAAGGTTCATCCATCTTGTAGCCCATATTAATGCTTCATTTTATGATGAAATAATATTCCATTGTACCACATTTTGTTTACCTGTTCATCAGCTGATGTACATTTGGATTGGTCCCATTGTTTAGCTATTACAAATAATGCTGCTTGTGTACAAGTTTTTGTGTGAACCCATGTCTTCAATTCTCCTGGGTAGTGGAATTAATGGGTCACATGATAACTCTATGTTTAACTTTTTGGGGGAACTCTCAAACTTTTTAACAGCAGCTACACCATTTTACATTCCTAAGAGCAATATATAAGTGTTCCACTTTCTTCACATCCTCGTCAACACTTTTAATTTTATTTTCCTTAATACATTTAAGTGTGTGTGTGTGTGTGTGTGTGTGTGTGTGTGTGTGTGTGTTTCATTGAATTCTCATTGGAAGGACTGATGCTGAAGCTGAAGCTCCAATACTTTGGCCATCTGATGCAAAGAACTGACTCACTGGAAAAGATCCTGATGCTGGGAAAGATTGAAGGCAGGAGGAGAAGGGGATGACAGAGGATGAGATGGTTGGAGGGCATCACTGACTCGATGGGCATGAGTTTGAGCAAGCTCTGGGAGTTGGTGATGGACAGGGAAGCCTGGCATGCTGGAGTCCATGGGGATGCAAAGAGTCAGACACAACTGAGCTACTGAACTGAACTGAACTGAACTGATATGCGTGTGTGTGTGTATATGGCTATCCTAGTGGGTAGAAGGTAGTATCTCTTTTTGTACATCCTATCTTGTGAGTTTAACACAAATTGTAGCATACTATACACACACTACACATTTGCTTTTCCCATTTAATTTTGTGGAGATCATATCAGGATGTGCAAAACTTCTTATTCTTTTTTGCTGGCTTCATGGTATCCAATTGTATGGATGTGCAATCTTCCTAGTTGTCATTGACTTAGCCAGTCCCTTGCTGATAAGCTGCTGTTCTATTTTTACCCCCAATCTTTTGTGCAAACAGTGCTGAAGTGGTTGCCTCTTATATTCTATTGTTCCCGTGCAGAAGTTTGTCTGTAATGATCATTCCGAGAAGTGGAATTCTAGATTAAAGGGCATGTGCATTCTTTTATTTTTATAGGTGTTGTCAAATTGGTTTCCACAGAAAGTGTACCAATTTATACTCACCAGCAGTGTGGTACCTGTTTTTTAAATGGACCCAGAATCATAAGATCAGATTTGTGAGGCTAATGTAGTCTTAGTGTGTACTCCTGTGTGGATCAAGTATGGAATCACTTCTTTTGAGGGCACTGGGGATAACGACCCACCTCATCAGGAGGTTTCCTTGGTTGGCAGTTATCAAGGAGAAGGTAGAACCTGAAGTGGGTTCATTTTAGAACTCTGTCTACCCTTCCTTGGAATAGTGGGGACTAACTAAAGATGCTGGGTAAGCTAATCATTTGTTCATTTATTCCTTCAGTCAACAAATATTTATTGAAAGCCTACAATGTAGAGCTAGATGCTAGGGTGGAATGAAAAAAATCAGACAAGATAGACCTTTTGTTAATGTTTTCAGGCTCTTGAGGACTATAAGATTTTAATACAAGTAAGAGTAAGGTAACAACAAACAGTGAGGGCAATGTATGTCTTACTACCAGAGTCTGTAGCAAGTATCTGAGGGTCAGCAAAGGGTTCCCAGAGGAAACATGTTTGAATTGAGATATGAAATATGAATAAAAGACTAGCTAAAGGGGGACTTCGCTGGCAGTCCAGTGACTAAGACTCCTAGCTTCTAATGCAGTGAGCTCAGGTTCGATGCTGCCTGTGGAACTAAGATCCCGCATGCTGTGCTGTGCACCAAAAAATAAATAAGCTAATCAATTAAAATAGTTGCTAAGCCTTTGAAAAAAGACTAGCTAAAGGGAAGTCTCTTTTTCTTCTAGTGGAAAAAGCATAGTTAACACATAAAGAAGAGAGGTAAAAATACCTCACTGAGTTCCAACAACACAAGAGAAGACTTTACACATGAACATCACCAGATGGTCAACACCAAAATCAGATTATATTCTTTGCAGCGAAAGATGGAGAAGCTCTATACAGTCAACAAAAACAAGACCAGGAGCTGACTGTGGCTCAGATCATGAACTCCTTATTACCAAATTCAGACTCAAATTGAAGAAAGTAGGGAAAACCACTAGACCATTCAGGTATGACCTAAATCAAATTCCTGATGATTATACAGTGGAAGTGAGAAATAGATTTAAGGGCCTAGATCTGATAGATAGAGTGCCTGATGAACTATGCAATGAGGTTTGTGACATTGTACAGGAGACAGGGATCAAGACCATCCCCATGGAAAAGAAATGCAAAAAAGCAAAATGGCTGTCTGGGGAGGCCTTACAAATAGCTGTGAAAAGAAGAGAGATGAAAAGCAAAGGAGGAAAGGAAAGATATAAGCATCTGAATGCAGAGTTCCAAAGAATAGCAAGAAGAGATAAGAAAGGCTTCTTCAGTGATCAATGCAAAGAAATAGAGGAAAACAACAGAATGGGAAAGACTAGAGATCTCTTCAAGAAAATTAGAGATACCAAGGGAACATTTCATGCAAAGATGGGCTCGATAAAGGACAGAAATGGTATGGACCTAACAGAAGCAGAAGATATTAAGAAGAGGTGGCAAGAATACACGGAAGAACTGTACAAAAAAGATCTTCACGACCCAGATAATCATGATGATGTGATCACTAATCTAGAGCCAGTCATCTTGGAATATGAAGTCAAGTGGGCCTTAGCATCACTACGAACAAAGCTAGTGGAGGTGATGGAATTCCAGTTGAGCTGTTTCAAATCCTGAAAGATGATGCTGTGAAAGGGCTGCACTCAATATACCAGCAACTTTGGAAAACTCAGCAGTGGCCACAGGACTGGAAAAGATCAGTTTTCATTCCAATTCCAAAGAAAGGCAATGCCAAAGAATGCTCAAACTACTGCACAATTGCACTCATCTCACATGCTAGTAAAGTAAAGCTCAAAATTCTCCAAGCCAGGCTTCAGCAATACATGAACCGTGAACTCTCTGATGTTCAAGCTGGTTTTAGAAAAGGCAGAGGAACCAGAGATCAAATTGCCAACATCTGCTGGATCATGGAAAAAGCAAGAGAGTTCCAGAAAAACATCTATTTCTGCTTTATTGACTATGCCAAAGCCTTTGACTGTGTGGATCACAATAAGCTGTGGAAAATTCTGAAAGAGATGGCAATACCAGACCACCTGACCTGCCTCTTGAGAAATCTGTATGCAGGTCAGGAAGCAGCAGTTAGAACTGGACATGGAACAACAGACTGGTTCCAAATAGGAAAAGGAGTACGTCAAGGCTGTATATTGTCACCCTGCTTATTTAACTTCTATGCAGAGTACATCATGAGAAACGCTGGACTAGAAGAAACACAAGCTGGAATCAAGATTGCCGGGAGAAATATCAATAACCTCAGATATGCAGATGACACCACCCTTATGGCAGAAAGTGAAGAGGAGCTAAAAAGCCTCTTGATGAAAGTGAAAGAGGAGAGTGAAAAAGTTGGCCTAAAGCTCAACATTCAGAAAACAAAGATCATGGCAACCGGTCCCACCACTTCATGGGAAATAGATGGGCAAACAGTGGAAACAGTGTCAGACTTTATTTTTGGGGGGGCTCCAAAATCACTGCAGATGGTGACTGCAGCCATGAAATTAAAAGACGCTTACTCCTTGGAAGAAAAGTTATGACCAACCTAGACAGCATATTCAAAAGCAGAGACATTACTTTGCCAACTAAGGTCCGTCTAGTCAAGGCTATGGTTTTTCCTGTGCTCATGTATGGATGTGAGAGTTGGACTGTGAAGAAGGCTGAGAGCTGAAGAATTGATGCTTTTGAAGTGTGGTGTTGGAGAAGACTCTTGAGAGTCCCTTGGACTGCAAGAGGATCCAACCAGTCCATTCTAAAGGAGATCAGCCCTGGGATTTCTTTGGAAGGAATGATGCTAAAGCTGAAACTCCAGTACTTTGGCCACCTCATGCGAAGAGTTGACTCATTGGAAAGGACTCTGATGCTGGGAGGGATTGGAGGCAGGAGGAGAAGGGGACGACCGAAGATGAGATGGCTGGATGGCATCACGGACTCTATGGATGTGAGTCTGAGTGAACTCCGGGAGATGGTGATGGACAGGGAGGCCTGGCGTGCTGCAATTCATGGGGTCACAAAGAGTCAGACACGACTGAGCGACTGAACTGAACTGAACTGAGTTCTTATAAGAACTAACAAATAATTTCTGTGCTATATTTAACAAAATTCTTGGCAAGTCGGTTACTTGCAGAATGCTTATTTTGTTTCCACTGTTTCATTCAGTCATGGGGAATATTAAAATTCTAGATCCCGAAGCAAAGCATTGCCACCCTAGTTATGGTCTTATTTCAACTTCTCTACCACCCAGTTCTCTCTCTTCCTCTATTTTTGGACTCCCACCCACTGCAGGACATCTATAATGTCCACCTTAGAAGCTAATTTCTGAGGCAGCTTTACAAATAGCTGAGAAAAGAAGAGAAGCAAAAGGCAAGGGAGAAAGGCAATGAATGCAGAATTTCAGGGAATAGCAAGGAGAGATAAGAAAGCCTTATTAAGTGAACAATGCAAAGAAACAGAGGAAAACAATAGAATGAGAAAGACTAGAGATCTCTTGAAGAAAACGAGATATCAAGGGAACATTTCAAGCAACAATAAAGGACAGAAAAGGTAAGGACCCAACAGAAGCAGAGGAGATTAAGAAGAGGTGGCAAGAATACACAAAAGAACTGTACAAAAAAGGTCTTAATGACCCAGATAAGCACAATGGTGTGGTCTCACCTAGAGCCAGACAACCTGGAGTGTAAAGTCAAGTGGGCCTTAGGAAGCATTACTATGAACAAAGCTAGTGGAGGGGATGGAATTCCAGCTGAGCGATTTCAAATCCTAAAAGACGATGCTGTTAAAAGTGCTGCACTCAATATGTCAGCAAATTTGCAAAACTCAGTAATGGTCACAATTTTCAATTCCAATCCCAAAGAATGGCAATGGCAAAGAGTGTTCAAACTACTGTACAACTGCTCTCATTTCACATTCTAATAAGGTAATGATTAAAATCCTTCAAGCTAGGCCTTAGCAGTATGTGAACCATGAACATCCAGATGTACAAGCTGGGTTTATAAAAGGTAGAGGAATCAGAGATCAAATTGCCAACATTCGGTGGATCATAGAGAAAGCTAGGAAACTCCAAAAAAAAAAACATCTACTTTTGCTTCATTGACTGCACTAGAGCCTTTGACTGTGTGGATCACAATAAACTGGAAAATTTTTAGAGATGGGAATACGATCTTAACCTGCCTCCTGAGAAGCCTGTATGCAGGTCAAGAAGCAACAATCAGAACCAGACATGGAACAAATGACTAGTTCCAAATTGGCAAAGGAGTACGTCAAGGCTGTATATTGTCACCCTGCTTATTTAACTTCTACTCAGAGTATATCATGTGAAATGCCAGGCTGGATGAATCACAAACTGGAATCAAGATTGCTAGGAAATATTAACATCCTTAGAGATATGCAGATGAAACCACTCTAATGGTTGGAAATGAAGAAGAACAAAAGAGCTTCCTGAGGAAGGTGAAAGAGGAGAGTGAAAAAGCTGGCTTAAAACTCAACATTCAGAAAATTAAGATAATGGCATCTGGTCCCATCACTTTGTGGCAAATAGAAGGAGAAAAAGTGGAAACAGAGGCAGAGTTTATTTTCTTAGGCTCCAAAATCACTGCAGATGGTGACTGCAGCCGTGAAAATAAAAGACACTTGATGGAGAAGGAAATGGCAACCCTCTCCAGTATTCTTGCCTGGAAAATCCCATGGACAGAGGAACCTGGCGGGCTACAGTCCATGGGGTCTTCCGACACAACTCAGTGACTGAGCATGCACACATATAACGGAATCACTCTTCTGTATACCAGAACTTAGCACAACATGGTAGAGTAGCTACACTGTAATAAATATAACAAGCAAATTTTAAAAAATGAATAAGGATGCTTGCTCCTTGGAAGGAAAGCTATGACAAACCTAGAGAGCATAGCAGAAAGCAGAGACATCACTTTGCTGATAAAGGTTGATATAGTCAAATCTATGGTTTTTCTAGTAGTCATGCTTGGATATGAGAGTTGGACCATGAAGAAAGCTCAGCGCCAAAGAACTGATGCTTCTGAACTGTGGTGCTGGAGAAGACTCTTGAGAGTTCCTTGGACTGCAAGATCAAACCAGTCAATCTTAAAAGAAATCAACCGTGAATATTCATTGGAAGGACTGATGATGAAGCTGAAGCTCTAATACTTTGGCCACCTGATGTGAAGAGCCAACTCGTTGGAAAAGACCCTGATGTTGGAAGACTGAAGGCAGGAGGAGAAGGGGGCAACAGAGGATGAGATGGTTGGACTGCACCACTGGCTCAATGGACATGAGTTTGAGCAAACTCTGGGTGATGGTGAAGGACAGGGAAGCCTGGCGTGCTGCAGTCATGGGTCGCAAAGAGTTGGACATGATTTATTGAACAAAAACAACAACAGAAGCTAATTAGATTAATAAATACCATACATTTTGCCCTAATCTATACCACAGGACTGGAAAAGATCAGTTTTCATTCCAATTCCAAAGAAAGGCAATGCCAAAGAATGCTCAAACTACCGCTCAATTGTGCTCATCTCACATGCTAGTAAAGTAAAGCTCAAAATTCTCCAAGCCAGGCTTCAGCAATACGTGAACTGTGAACTCTCTGATGTTCAAGCTGGTTTTAGAAAAAGCAGAGGAACCAGAGATCAAATTGCCAACATCTGCTGGATCATGGAAAAAGCAAGAGAGTTCCAGAAAAACATCTATTTCTGCTTTATTGACTATGCCAAAGCCTTTGACTGTGTGGATCACAATCAACTGTGGAAAATTCTTCAAGAGATGGGAATACTAGACCACCTGACCTGCCTCTTGAGAAATCTGTATGCAGGTCAGGAAGCAGCAGTTAGAACTGGACATGGAACAACAGACTGGTTCCAAATAGGAAAAGGAGTACGTCAAGGCTGTATATTGTCACCCTGCTTATTTAACTTCTATGCAGAGTACATCATGAGAAACGCTGGACTAGAAGAAACACAAGCTGGAATCAAGATTGCCGGGAGAAATATCAATAACCTCAGATATGCAGATAACACCACCCTTATGGCAGAAAGTGAAGAGGAACTAAAAAGCCTCTTGATGAAAGTGAAAGAGGAGAGTGAAAAAGTTGGCCTAAAGCTCAACATTCAGAAAACGAAGATCATGGCATCCGGTCCTATCACTTTATGGGAAATAGATAGGGAAACAGTGGAAAGAGTGTCAGACTTTTTTTGGGCTCCAAAATCACTGCAGATGGTGACTGCAGCCATGAAATTAAAAGACGCTTACTCCTTGGAAGAAAAGTTATGACCAACCTAGACAGCATATTCAAAAGCAGAGACATTACTTTGCCAACTAAGGTCCGTCTAGTCAAGGCTATGGTTTTTCCTGTGGTCATGTATGGATGTGAGAGTCGGACTGTGAAGAAGGCTGAGCACCGAAGAATTGATGCTTTTGGAGTGTGGTGTTGGAGAAGACTCTTGAGAGTCCCTTGGACTGCAAGGAGATC
This sequence comes from Budorcas taxicolor, assembly GCF_023091745.1. Classification (NCBI taxonomy): domain Eukaryota; kingdom Metazoa; phylum Chordata; class Mammalia; order Artiodactyla; family Bovidae; genus Budorcas; species Budorcas taxicolor. Next base: position 94,488,408 of record NC_068913.1, read on the forward strand.
CAACCAGTCCATTCTGAAGGAGATCAGCCTGGGATTTCTTTGGAAGGAATGATGCTAAAGCTGAAACTTCAGTACTTTGGCCACCTCATGCGAAGAGTTAACTCATTGGAAAAGACTCTGATGCTGGGAGGGATTGGGGGCAGGAGGAGAAGGGGACGACCGAGGATGAGATGGCTGGGTGGCATCACAGACTCTATGGATGTGAGTCTGAGTGAACTCCGGGAGTTGGTGATGGACAGGGAGGCCTGGCGTGCTGCGATTCATGGGGTCGCAAAGAGTTGGACACGACTGAGCGACTGAACTGAACTGAACTGATACCTAGTACTTTACGCCCATTATTTAATCTTCATAATAATCTTAGTTGGTACAAACTATTATTATTTCCATTGTACAAATGAAGAGACTGAAGCAAGCAAAGCCCAAGGACAATAGCTAGCAAATCACAGAGCAGTATTCAAATTCAAGTTGGACTGATTTCTAACCACAACCCTACCCAGGCTGTGGGTTGCTACTTATCTTAAGTCTTATTTACCCAACCAGGTGACAAGCTTATTTTAGGACAAGAACTTGCCTTTCTCGTTTTAATAAAAAGAGCTAAGATTTATTAATCATCTACTACATGACACATACTTTACATGTATTAGTTCAAATCCTCATAACTCTGTTTTATATATTATTTCTCTCATGTTACAGATTAGGAGATTGGGGCTCAAAAGGATTAACTAACTTGGCCTGCAGATACAACAGGCAAGAATCTTGATATAGGTAGGCCCAGTACCTACCCAGAGATGAGGAGATGATGTAGAAGAATATTTGTAATTGATAAATGGGAAAGCCCAGGACTATATTCACCCAAACTCTGGTTTTCTGCATCTAGCATGATGTTTGCACAGTGGCAGCAAATAGGGGAGAGGGAATTGTCAGAGAGCTGCCTATCTCTTCCTTTGAGCTCTATGAGAATAAACTTTTAGACCTGACAATAAGCAGAGCCCAACAGGTTATTGCGGAATTCCTATGTTGCCTCACTGAACATAGGCAACTGTGACCAAAGTCTCTCACTGGGAGTTTTGTGGTAGAGAATACAGATAATTTTAACACTTACAGCATGTTTTCCATGTACCAGGCAGCTTTCTCGGTGCTTCATGTGGTTTAACTCGTTTAATTTCCAGGTAAGCACTGTTCACCTCCCATATCACAGGTGAGAAACTGAAGTGCCTAAAGGTTACAGGATTCGCCTGAAGCCCCTAACTAGCAAGGGTGGGGGACACTCTGTAGCGTAGTTTCAGAGCTGGAAAGAGAAAGAGAAGTCACTCAGTCGTGTTCGACTCTTTGCGACCCAATGGACTGTAGCCTACCAGGCTCCTCTGTCCGTGGGATTTTCCTTGCAAGAATACTGGAGTGGATTGCCATTTCCTTCTCTAGGGGATCTTCCTGACTCAGGGAGTGAACCGGAGACACCGCACTCCAGGCAGACGCTTTACCATCTGAGCTACCAGGGAACTCAGTTGATAAAGAATCCGCCTGCAATGCAGGAGACTTGGTTTCGATTCCTGGGTCAGGAAGATTTGCTGGAAAAGGGATAGGCTACCCAGTCCAGTATTCTTGGGCTTCCCTTGTGGCTCAGCTGGTAAAGAATCTGCCCGCAAAGCGGGAGACCGGGTTTCGATTCCTGGGTTGGGAAGATCCCTGGAGCAGGAAGAGGCTACCCACTCCAGTATTCTGGCCTGGAGAATTCCATGGACTGTATAGTCCATGGAGTCCCAAAAGAGTTGGACATGACCAGAAACGGTATATATACCAAAACATCTGAGGGCTTCCCTCATAGCTTAGAGCTGGAGCCCCTCCTAAATAACAGTGCAAGAAAAGAGTCACTTGAGTCCAGAGAAAATAGAGACGAAACTCTAGCTTAATGAAGAACCAAAAATTCCTGCAAGCTGAGTAGAAAAGTTAATTTCACAGTGCCTGCCTGCCTGCCAGCACGTCTCCCATCTCCAACTTTTCCCCTTCTCGGCGGCCTTTCCCGCCCTTCCTCCTCTGACAGCAGATGGAACGGGGATAGTAGGTGAAAGGTCGCAGCCGGGGTTTGGCAACTCCCGGTTGGTCCTGCCTCTTTTCCGCAGAGCACGCGGAGCCGAGGGAGCGCCTGGATTGTCGCTAGTCCAGTCCAGGCAAGCGAAGCCGAGAGTCCTAAAGCTCCGGGGACCTGCTAGAGTCACCAACTTGGAGCTTTGCCCCCCTCCCCTCCCCACGAGGAAGGCAGCGAAACCACTCATGGCCTTCCTTCCACGGCGTGGACATTTCCTCCCCAGGGGCCTCCCCACTCCCAGCCTGTCCCCAGCAATTTATTTCCCGAGATCTGCCATTGGGTGCCCTCACGACACCCAGGGACTTGGGGGCGGGGGGCGGGTGGGCAGGGATGAGATTCGGGAGCACCCTGGGAGGGTAGTGCTTAGTGAGGCTTCTCAGCCCCCAATATGGGAGCTAGACGTGGGAGCTTCCTCAGTCGGTAAAGAATCTGCCTGCAATGCAGAAGATCCAGGTTCGATTCCTGGGTCGGGAAGACGCCCTGGAGAAGGAAATGGCAACCTGCTCCAGTATTCTTGCCTGGTGAGTTCCATGGACAGAGGAGCCTGGCAGGCTACAGTCCTTGGGGTCGCAAGAGTCGGACACGACTTAGGGACTAAACCACCACCTAGACTGTGACCTAGGACTTTCGTTCATCCTCAGACTTCGTTCCGTGGCCACACTGTACACGAGGAAACTGACATCCAGTGCCTGCCAAGGGACTCGGTCACATGCTCAGACACCAGGGCCAGGTGTGTATTCCACATTTTGGTACTGTGACAAACTCTCATGGAAGGCAGGGTTTATGATGTAAAATGATGCCATTCCAGAGATACCAATGGCAAAGAAAACTCGGAATAGGGACTGGGTCGGGGGTGGGGGGCGTTTGGAATCCTATTACTTGTAGGAAGTGAAGCAATGTCAACTTTTCAGTTCCTGAATAAAGGAAACGGGCAGTAGGGTGGGGGGTGGGTGGAAGGAGGGTCTGAGGCCCTCTGACAATCTGTGCTTTGTTAAAATCTGCAGCGAAGAATTCATCCCCAGCCGCCCGCCGGACCTCATACCACGCAGTCTGCGAGCCCTTGGATTGCACCATTTTAGATGTTTTCCATCTACCTGGTATGCGGGAATAATGACTTTCTAACTCCCTCAAACGTTTCCTGCAGCTAGAAAAGGCAGTTGTAGTTAATATACACGCCTGGTGCCATGTCCACCTCAGAGACTCAGAGTCGCACAGCGCGTATCTCAAGAAACAGCCCTGACCGAGGCTGCTGAGAACTGCCTGAGACCCGAGCCCGCCCTCGCCTAGGGGCGGGGCCGTGGGCTTGCGTCAGGGCTCCAGTGCGCGCGCGCGGGCTCCCAGCCGCACCGCGGGTATAAATGGGCCGTGTGGCCCTAGCTCAGAGTTTCGCTGCAAGCTGCGCTTTTAGCTGTAGAGGGACGTCTGGGTTGACATCTCGTGGGTCGACTTTCCTTCCGACTCCGCGCGACCCGTTATTACAGCAAGTGGGCCGCTCCTGGCCCGTCCTCCTGGAGGTGAGCGGCTTTATAGGGTTCCCGGCTCCCCGCCCCCATCCCCTGGGCTGCGTGCCCCGCGGGCCTCCTGGCGTTACCCCGCCTGGGGCTGCGCTGTGGGGAGCGTCCCTTCTCGTCCCCACCTGGGGCCCCACTCAGCGACCCCGCCCAGCTTTCTCCAGGGGTGGCCTTAACTAGGATCCGTGTGCTCACCCCACGCCGTGCCCATCCAGAGCACACCTAGCATCTCCTTCCTGTTGTTTGTAGGAACTGCCCGTTTTCTTGCCTGTCCCCCCCTGGACTGGAAGGCGCATGAGGGCCGAGTTCGTGTCTGCAGGGCCTCGAGTGGCCTTAGTGCCATACGGGGTGCCTAACACGTTGTGGGTGTTCAGGGCGTACTTGTTAAATAAGTGCACTTGATATATTTTACTCCGTTAGGATTATTTAGACTTCTAAAAAGTTTAGGATTAATTCACACCTGACTGAAAGGTGAAGGAGATTTCCAGGCAGGTTGCTTTTGCTTTCTCAAGGACATGTTCTTATATTCCCGCAATCGACCCCCCCACCCCCACCCCCGCCCCCTGCACCCTTCCTCCCCCCAAAAAGAACTGGGTTTTTTCATCCAGGAAGGTTTGTGGTCCCTGGACTGTGGAACAGGGATTCTCTATATCTGAAAGCAGAAGTAAAAGTTTTAAGGAATGCTCTTGGATTAGTCCAAGAAGCTGAGTCGTTCCACAGCTGGTGGGAGCCATGCATTTACAGTGTAAATTTACTTGGAGATTCTGCCCTAGCCCCTGCCTCCCTGACTGGCTGGCCACCTGCTTAGCTCCAGGGTCAAGGTCAGAGGCACGCATATCCCAGAAGGCTGGAGATTAACCTCTCCTCTCTCTTCTCAGGATTCAGAGGCCTTTCAGAAGCAGAAGGCAGCTCTATTCTACAGAGGAGTGGAATCCTTGAAGCCATGAAGCATATGTTGAACCTCTATCTCTTAGGTGGGGTGCTGACCCTGCTCTCCATCTTCATTAGACTGATGGAGTCCCTGGAGGGCTTACTGGAGAGCCCGTCTCCTGGGAGCTCCTGGGCTACCAGAGGTCAGCTTGCCAACACAGAGCCCCCAAGGGCCTTCCAGACCATCCATCCAGAGGGGTGTGATAAGACCTCCCTCCACCGGTTATAACCTTGGAACAGTGTCCAAAATACCGCCAGCTCTACCAGTTCCTGGGCAGGCAAGCTCCACATCAGTGTTATCAGAGAACTAACTGTTACTAGGCCCTTGAAGGACCTCATCTGGATACTCCTTGTTCTGGAAACAGCCTGTTTAATCACAGATCTTAGTGGGTGGCCTGTGGCTGTCGAATGGAGTGATCTCACTCCCCTCCCCGGTCTGCTGTATGCTTGGCTGTCCTGAGCAGCCTGGCTTAGTCTTCTCTTAGATGAGGACTTGTGCTGCAACTTCAGCTGTTGGGAGATGGTCTTAGTTTCAACCCTACTTTCTAAGCATCTGCCAACAATTCTTTTGGACTTGGGTGTCTTATGGTCAGTTTACTTGGTATTCAGCTTTTTTCCCATGAGAGCTCTTCTGTGTGCAGATAACAGTTAAGAGTTGTGTGGGTTGGCTGTAGAAAGGGGGAAGGTGGAGTCTTCTGTGTCCTGTTCTCATTTTTACATTTTTTAAAGTTCTTCCTCCAACTTAGCGAGTACGTGTGTGTGTGTATTGGTCTGAAGTGGGCAGGGGAATGACAGCGCCTGCTTGGGACAAGGGTATTTGGCCACCATGTGGCTTAAATAAGTTTTTCTAATGAAATAAAGTTGAATGTATATTTCCACTCTGTCTTGTTGACTCCTGCGCTTGAAATTAGTGATGGGCAAGGGTTTTAATGCGTACATCGAGGTTTCAGATCTTAAAGTATAGGAGAAGAAAAGTATGTAAAACGCTTTGTTTAAAACATAAGGGAAATAAACCTTTGAACGTGGAGGCAGGTACACTTGGGGCTGCCCTGTATCAACAAGTTGTCCCAGCCTAGGCCAAGGCTATTAGAATTTTCTCTTGACTCCATCTCTAAAGAAAAAGAAAAGTGATCCTTTCTGACAGCCCTTCAGCTTCAGTCCCTGGAGAAGACTTGAGTCCAGTAGGTGTTTTTTCTCTGTGTTCTTTTCTACTCAATTCTGATTGTTCTCCAGGCTAGCTGGTGAACTGTCTGTGCTTCACTGATGATTGTTTCTGCTCTCCCGGACCTAACAGCTTGGACTTTCCAGAAAAAAGGAGATTTTTTTTTCCTTGAATTCCCTCCTTCATCCCCACTCAGTATTGAAACATATTCATTCCTCTGTGTGTGGAAATTAACACACTCATCTTGGGGCACACATCCCTTTGTATATGGTGAGTTTGATTTACTTTTGCTAAAGGGTAAGAATGGTGCATGGTGTCCTCTGCTAAACTAGCTCTACTTTCTGAGTGTTCTTTATTTTGTTTTTGGCCGTGCTGGGTCTTTGCAGCTGTGCAAGAGTGGGGGCGGCTCTCTAGTTGCAGTGCTTGGACACTTGCAGTGGCTTCTCTTTTTGGGGAGCACAGGTTTTAGGGCACATGGGCTTCAGTAGTTGCGGCTCCTGGGCTCTAGATCACACGCTCAATAGTTCTGTGGGCTTAGTTGCTCCTCAGCATGTGGGGTCTTCCTGGATCAGATATCAAACCCATGTCTCCAGCATTGGTAGGCGGGCAGATTCTCTACCACTGAGCCACCAGGGAAGTCCTCTTCCTGAGTGTTCTTAAACTCAAGTGCCACTACCCCAGACTTCCCTGGTGGCTCAGATGGTAAAGAATCTTGAGTTCAATCCCTGGGTTGGGATGATCCCCTGGGAAGGGAATGGCAACCCACTCCAGTATGCTTGCCTAGAGAATAACATGGACAGAGGAGCCTGGCTACAGTCCATGGGGTCACAAAGAGTTGAACACAACTGAGTGACTAACACACAGCCCAGAAACCAGTGGTTTGGGCATCACTTTTATTTATTGTGCTGTGATAATTCTTAGTGCTGTTAGCAAGTATTTCCAGCTTCTCACCTTCTGGGCACGTAATAAAAGATTGCACTCTTTGGTCTTTTGTGATTGGCTGGACTTATGTGACTTGTCTTGGTAGCAGAGTACTCTCAGAAATATATGATGTCTTCCCAAGAAGCAGAAATATAGTTGGCTTTTTATCTCTGATTTCAGGCAGTTTCATACCATAGCTGCCCTTTTCTAGACATTTTTCTTAGATTTGGTGTCTTTTATCATTTTTATGCCTCTTCAACTACTTTGGGGCATTTTGATCTTTTGGTTGGAGACCCGCACCTGAAGTCTCTTTCCCAAGCAGTTTCGCTTAATGGAAATGGTTTACTGAGTGCCGCAAATTAAACAAGGTCTTGGCTCTAAAACAATTTAAACTACTAACAGGTTTCAACAGAGATGTGAAGAGTAGGGTAAACAACTGTCCCTGTGCCTGGCAGAGGGGTTTCCTTGGTTACTGGATTTTCAGTGTTAAGAACTGGAATGGTTCTGGTCAAACCAGGACTGTTGGTTACCATACCAACAAAGCTGAGTTTGAATTTTCTTTTGAGTGATTTTTGTCACTCCAAGCATCTCCATTTTACCTCTTACCAAAGGGATGCCCTGGAGGAGGAAATGGCAACTCACAATACCCAAGGTATTCTTGCCTGGGAAATCCCATGGACAGAAGCCTGGTAGGGCTGCAGTCCATAGTGTCGCAGTCAGACATGACTGGGCAACTGAGCATGCACTTGGGGATAATAAGCAGTTGCCTCTGTGAACCCCTGTGACATCCATAGTCTCTCTTGATCCCTTTACCTTCTTGCAAGCTGGCCAGTTCTCTTCTGGACTCATCCTGAGGTGCTTTGTCAGTGACAGCCAACTGTATCCAATTTTAAAATTCTATTCTCTTGACTCTCCTAGCTTATTAGGTAGGTTATTAAATAACTAAGTTACTGCAGGCCACAATTTTACCAAATGCTTTGCTACTGTATAACATGGATTGCTGACCTTCCAGCCTCCAATAAGATCTTTGCTGCCCTCCACATTTGTTATTCATACGTATTAAGTGTTTCTTTTTAAATAATATGTAACACCCCCCTCTAGATTCTGATTTATCAGTCAGGACAAATTAGGTTATACTGCAGCAACCACCCTGAAAACTTTGCAGCTTAGAACAGAGAACAGTGGCCGAAGGATGTCTTCCCAAGAAGCAGAATTGAGAGCTAATCAAGAACTATTCCCTTTGCTCCAGGTAAGGGGCTGTCATCACATCCACACAGTGGAACATCACAGGCCCTAGGCTGTTGTGTCTTCCATTTGTCCCCACTCCCCTGACTGCAGTTATCCTGTCCCTGTTCCACCAGAGTACATTAGATGTGCGGCACATGGCTTGTTTCAGTTTATCGTTCTCTAGCTCAGCCACGTCTGAAACTGTCAATAGCAACTATTGTGCATCATGCAGATTCTTGAATTTGAACTTGACGTGACTGAAGGGAATTCTTGGGTTGTTTCCTTTGTGGCGGAACATATAGTGAATGTGTTCTACCTGCAGGAGAAATAGCTGAAAGGTTATTGACTAGAAGGGTTATTAGTAGTCACTTGTTCAGTCACTAAGTCATGTACAATTCTTTGTGACCCCATGGACTGCAGCACGCCAGCCTTCCCTGTCCTTCGCTATCTCCTGGAGTTTGCTCAGACTCATGTCCGTCGAGTTGATAATGCCATCCAACCATCTCATCCTCTGTTGCCCCCTTCTCCTCCTAGCCTCAGTCTTTTACAGCATCAGAGTCTTTTCCAATGAATTGACTCTTCAAATCAGGTGGCCAAAGTAGTGGAGCTTCAGCTTCAGCATCAGTCCGTCCAATGTGTATTAAGGTTGATTTCCTTTAGGATTGACTGGTTCGATGTCCTTGCTGTCCCAGGGACTCTCAAGAGTCTTCTCCAGCACTGTAGTTTGAAAGCATCAATTTTGGGGCGCTCAGCCTTCTTTATAGTCCAACTCACACATACGTACATGGCTACTGGAAAGATCATCATTAACATTCCTCAAATATTTCTGCCCTTGCCTTCCAAGCACATGATAGAATCACACTTTCTGATATCCTTGCGTTGGATTGGGCCATATAATTAGTTCTGGCCAGTAACTCGTGAGTAGAAATGATTTGTGTCAATTCTAGGTTGGTGCATTTAAGCACAGGTCCAGAGACCTCCAAAGCATAGGCACAGAGCCCTCTTGGCTTCTGCCACAGTCACCAGCAAAGCTCTAGATGGATTTGTTCCATTAACGTAGGTCCTGGAGTACGGGTCATGGAGCAGAGCCTTCAGCTGATCCCTGATGAACATGTACCCAAGAAAAATACTTTGTCTTTTTTTTTTTTTAATACATTGTATTTTATTTATTTATTTGGCTGTGCCAGGTCTTAGCTGTGGTATGTAGGATCTTTAGTTGCAGCATGTGAACTCTTAGTTCCTGCATGTAGGATCTACTTACCAACTAGGGATTGGTCCGAGAGCTCAGAGTCTAAACCACTGAACCACCAGGGAAGTGCCCCTCTGTTGTCTTATGCTACTTCGATGTGGACTTTTTGCTAACTTGGCCTATCCTGATAACATTGCTTATAGTACCTACTGTGTGCCGGATGCCAGGCATCAACTAAAATCTCATCACTACCTATCTCAGATAACATGCAAGATAGAAGAGGGGATGCATGTAAACAATATTTCATGGATTTACTATAGAATAATATGGCTACATAAATAATATGGACAGTGGCTACATAAAGTTATTTATGGACAGGAGACGGATGTTAAGGATCTGAGTTTTATTTTTAATTTCTTTATATTGGTTGTGACACGTGGCTTGTGGGATCTTAGTTTCCCAACCAGAGATTGAATCCAGGCCCTTGGCAGGGAAAGCTCAGAATCCTAACCACTGGACCACAGGGATGTCCCAGAGGGTCTGAATTTTTTTAAAATGAATAGGCTATCTAGTTAGGAAAGAGTTTCCCAGTAGAGAAAATAATGTGAGTAAGGGCGTGGAGCTGAAACTAAGCACGTGTTTAGAGACCTGCAACTATTTTAAACTATGTTGTTAGCTTGAAGCTGTAACTCTAGTGCCATCTAGAGGAATGGAATGAAGAGAATGAACTGCTTTAAATGTATGCTTTCTGGATCTGAAGCGCTGCACTCCTGAAGCTTAGGATAAGTATCAGAATATTAAGGACTAGAAGATACGATTTAGTTCAGCACTGTCCAATAAAGGTATAATGCAAGCCGTATATATGATTTAAAATTGTCTAGTGGTCACATGAAAAAGAAAAAAGAAACAGGAAAAGGTATTTTAAACAAATTTTAGCTAACCTAATACATTAAGAATATTTCAGTATGTAATCAACATAAGTGTAATGAGATATTGTACTTTTTTTTGTTGTTCTAAGTGTGTATTTGTGTTGATGAGTCTTTTACATTTACAACACACCTGCATTTGGATTAGCCACGTTTCAAGCGCTTAGTAATCACGTGTGGCTGGTGGCTAGTGTATTGGGTGATGTCTTATCATTTCACCACAGGGGAAAAAGAAGGAAACTAAGTAACTTAGATAATGTCATTGAATTAATTGGTGGTCTCTTCCAGTATGCAGCTCTTTTGTCTACATCACGGGTTTCTTTTTGTTTTGTGTTTTTCCTTTTTCAAGGACACTTCAAAATGCAGTAAAGAAAAATAAGTCAATAATGAGTTTTATCACCCTCGAGGTAATTCTTATCTGGGCACATGTGAGATTTTTTTTCCTAAGCAAACTTATTGTAACAAAATTTAAAATTATAAGATGGCTATAACTTACAGTGCTTGTTTTATGTGCTGCTTTGCACACACAGTATTAATAATGCCAACAAACTTGATTTGCTTTATATGGCAAACCTATGCCGACTTGATGACTCAGCATTCATCACTTGAGGGAGTTCCCTGGTGGTCCAGTGCTTAAGAATCCGCCTTCCACTGCAGGGGACCTGGGTTCAATCCCTGGTCAGGGAATGGAGGTCCCAGATGCCACAGGGCAACCAAGCCCATGTGGCACAGCTATTGATCCTGTGCTCTTGAGCCTATGTTCTGCAATAAGAGAAACCCACATGCCCTAACAAAGAGCCCACATGTGGCAATGAAGACCCAGCACAGCCAAAATGAAAAAAAATAAATAAAATATATATTAAAATAGTTTTAAAAAATAAATCACCACTGAGCATTAACTGTCTTTATTGCTGTTTTCTTTCTTCTTTTGGATTAACTGAAAATTCTTCAGTGTTGTATTTTACCTCCACTATGGATTTATTAGCGATACCTCTTTCGTTTAATTTTTTTAATGGTTTCTCTCTTCTAGGATTTACAATAGACATCTTCAGCTTACCACAGTCTACCTTCAAATGGTATTATACCACTCATGTATAATGTCAGAGCCATGCAACAATACATTTTTATCTCCACGCTCTTATTCAATGTGCCATTCTTGTCATCTATTTTACTTCTGCTTGTGTTCTAAATTTGATGTTACATATTATATTGTAATTTTTAAAACAACTTATTTAAAGAACTCTTAAAGTTATATGCAATATATATTTTAATATGTATATTTAAAAATTTGCTCATATATTTACAGTTTCTAGGCTTCTCTGTCCATGCTGAAGTGGGTAGCCGTTTCCTTTTCCAGGGAATCTTCCCAACCCAGGGATTAAACCCGGGTGTCCTGAGTTGCAGGTAGATTCTTCAATGTCTGGGCCACCAGGGAAGCCCTATAATATATATTTTAATATGTATGTTTTTAAAGTTTAGTTACATATTTACAGTTTCTAGTGCTCTTATTCTTTGTATAGATGTAGGTTTACAGTTTCTATTACATTTGGAAAGTTTCCCACCCTTATTTCTTGAAATATGTTTTTGGTTTTTTTTTAACCTCAACAAGTAGAGAGTTATGTCTGAGACAGCCCTAACCACGTCCACAACCCTGATCAGACTACTTTTAGAGCTAGTAATGGTTCTTCCAATATGTGGCATACTTTGGCAAACATAGTTGCCTCTCAGCAAATATTTGTAGGGCCATACATAGGATAATTCTCTAATGCTTTTTATTTTAAAATTTATTTATTTAAAAAGGAAATACATGCTCAAGGTAGATAATTCAAGCATATATATATTTACTGTATATATATACTATATACTATATATAATAATATACATTTATTATTATACATATATAATATTTAAATATAATACATATAATACATGCTCAAGGTAAATAATTCACATCTATATACATACTTACTATATATATATAGTATATACTGTATATAGTATATATGCTATATATTTATATACTATACATATATATACTGTATATATGTGTGTGTGGTATATACTATATATAGTATATATACTATATGTATATATACTTATATATGTGTATATAGTATATACTGTATATAGTATATATACTATATGTATATAGTATATACTGTATATATGTATATACTATATATACTATATATACTATATAGTATATAATATATATGCATAATGATATATATACTATATACAGTATATACTGTATATGTTATATATTTTATATATGCTATATATAGTATATAATATATAATATAGTATATATTATATATATACTGTGAAAAATAAGTCCTTTCTTTTCACCACAGTTGCCAGTGCCCTACCCCTCCTAACACAACCACATTTTTATCCTCCCAGAAGTTTCTGGGCATGTTCAAACATGTTCATATGGGTATATATTCTTTTAAATTCATTTTACCCAAGTGATGGCATATTATATATATTGTTCTGCATCTTGTTTTAACTTAATGTCTTGGTAATCATTCCTTTACTCCTTGGAAGGAAAGTTATGACCAACCTAGACAGCATATTCAAAAGCAGAGACATTACTTTGCCAACAAAGGTCTGTCTAGTCAAGGCTATGGTTTTTCCTGTGGTCATGTATGGATGTGAGAGTTGGACTGTGAAGAAGGCTGAGCATCGAAGAATTGATGCTTTTGAACTGTGGTGTTGGAGAAGACTCTTGAGAGTCCCTTGGACTGCAAGGAGATCCAACCAGTCCATTCTGAAGGAGATCAACCCTGGGATTTCTTTGGAAGGAATGATGCTAAAGCTGAAACTCCAGTACTTTGGCCACCTCATGCGAAGAGTTGACTCATTGGAAAAGACTCTGATGCTGGGAGGGATTGGGGGCAGGAGGAGAAGGGGACGACCGAGGATGAGATGGCTGGATGGCATCACTGACTCATTGGATTTGAGTCTGAGTGAACTCCGGGAGTTGGTGATGGACAGGGAGGCCTGGCGTGCTGCGATTCATGGGGTTGCAAAGAGTCAGACATGACTGAGCAACTGAACTGAACTGAACTGAATCATTCCTTATCAGTATATATAAAGCTACCTATTTTTTCATGGGCTGCAAACCATTACATTATAGATTATGGTTAGGGTTAAGGTTAGGGTTTGTATCATAATTTAACTGCTGCCTTGTTGATGGACATTTAAGTTGTCTCCAGTCTTTTGTTACTGCAAACAGTGTTTCAGGGAACATTCTTCCACTTATTTAACACTAGAACTTCCTATGCAAGTGAGCGAGGTACTCTAGCATAAGTGGTCATGCTGATGTTCTCTACATTGTTTAAATTTTTGGTTTATGCTACAAACATTGTAAGAGAAGTTTCCTGTTTGTTTTTTTCTTTTTACAAGGAAAGGAGAAATAATGTTACAGAGTGCACTGAGATAAGAAAAGAAAAGTAATAGTCTTGAAGTGTCTGAAGTTTAAATCCCTGGTCTTACAGACTTTGCATCAATAAAAGAGAAGAATTTTTTCTTCTAATGAGTGAGTCTTAAGAAGAAATAAGCTAATCCTGCTTCTGATGTCACAGCTTTGGGAAAACAATGAGAAGCAGATTTCCCTCCTGATAGGAGAGGCAGCAGAAGATTCAAGCGCAGTCATGGGTGGACTGCAGCAGTGTGTGTCTTGAGAGTTTAAAAGATGAGAGAACTTACCCCTTGGCCTGTTGAAGCACCAAGTGAGAGAGCCTGTAGCTGTACAGCCAATGTCTGAGAGAGGTAACTAATGGCTCATCCCTCCTCAACTTCATGCAACCTGAAGATGCCTTTAAGGTAAAGTTTCATGTCCTAGAACCAGGGAAAGAATTGCAGTGGGAGAGAAGTTGGTACCACCACAGTGGTGAGCTGTTAAATGTCTAACCACAAGCTTTCCAAGGGGGCAGTGGAAAGGGGAAATACATATAAGTATACATTTTTTTTCTTTAAAAAGAATCTTACTTTATAACATTTTATTTAATAAGAATTTACTTTAAAGCACACAATTTACAACAATAGACTATACAATATTCTACTGTAACTTTCAGATGCCAGATGATTCTCATAGAAAGCTTTCATGGATTTTTGTCGAATTTTTGTGTTCCTAGCCAACCTGTGTAACTAACAAGCCAGAGTACTTCTGACATGAATGCTGGCTAATTTTTCCACTTACATTCATGAATAAGGGGAATGTGAAATAACAAAGTTGCCTTTGGGAACTCTGTTAAGGATAATGACCAGCACCTTCTTTGCTAATTTAGATAATACGTTTCAAATCCTGGAAGATCATTTCCTCAGATTTTTCTTTGTGTCCACAGTGTAACAGCTATAGACACTCTTTTAATTGGCATCACTGACATGTTCTTTATCCCTTTAGACAATCACAATGGCAATAAATTAAGGCCAGATTTTGGCACTGGCTGATTTCCATCATGTAAACACCTCCCAGCACGGCTGGTTTCAAGACAGCGATCACTGTGAACTTTCTGTACACCCTGAGAAGAGAGATGCAATGGTAGCACATTATATATCATTTCTACCAATAGAAACCAATAACCCCAAGGGAATAAAGAGACATAAAATAGAGTAAAACGATTAAGCAGTGATGAGTTTGGGCATCTATGACCTTGCTTTTTATATAACTTATTTACTATTATCAGTTTATATTTTAAATTTTAAATAATGGCTGTGTTTAACTGGCTCGTTCAAATTCCTAAAAAGATAACAGTTGGTTTTCATGATCTTTTCACTGATGCTCCAGCATACACTTCCTCGTTCGCTCACAGCTTCCAAATAAATAAACCTCTTTGCTTTTAAACATCAATAACCTGATGTTAAGAAAAATTTTTTTTTTCATCTCATGAGGTGGGGAGGAAAGATTGGGCTGCATTGTGGCCCCCATCCTGACCTCCCCTGGCCTGGTGAAGGCCTGGCATTTGGGCGAGCAGGTTACACAGAGAGAGAAAGTTTTTGTGAGAGGCTTGAGAGACTCCCTTGCTACTCTGGCAGCTCACAATCAGGCCACAGCCTTGGGAGACTCGTTCTCCTTGTGTGTGTGTGAGGAGGCTGAGTGAAGAATGGAGGAGGCTGCTGGTCTGTAGGGAGTAGGAAAGGGGAGAGACACGCCCTGCTCACTGCCAACCCTTCCTTGCCTCTTGTCTGCCTTCCTTTCCTGTTGTTACCCGTCACATTCCTTGATGTCATTTCTGCCATTGTGAGCCCGCAGCATCCCCCACCCCCCAGCCTGGGGGACAGCCCTACATTGGGAGGGGTGGTGCTGTGGAGGTGGGGGAAGAAGAGGTCACAACATCACCTTGGAGTTGGGCTGGGTCTGCGTGGAGCCCCAGAGATGTTCCCCAGCCCATTCTTCCCAAGAACCAATGAGTAAAATACGGGGCCTCCCACCTGAGGTCAGGGAACCAGGCCCTGGAGTGGAACTTGGGGTGGAAGATGGCCTCCTTTGTCAACTGATTCATTCTCCAGAATTCAACTTGTTCTCTGACTCAGTGGTGTTTGAAAGCATCTTTGTCCAGGTACCCTTGTGCACTCAGGGACCCTCCCCTCACCTCCCCCCCACCCCTGTACCCCAAAGCCTATTCCCAGGGTTTGGCCTCCAAATGCCATGGCCTTTGAAAGCCGTGGGGAGGAGGAAGCAGCAGGGAAGCAGGTAGAGCCAGAGAAAACAGGAGTGTCTAGATCCCAAGTTCACCTCGGTTTGTGCCTACAGCATCACAGGCCTCCCTGCAGTTCAGCTGCTTTGGGGAAATAGAGTTATATCTGCAGAAGGAGATAGCAGGACCCGTTTTCCAGGGGTGAGGTGGGGGCCCACAGTTCTGGGGCCACCAGTGCATACCGACTGGTAAAACGGGGTGAAGGCGGCTGTCAGAATCTCTGCTCTGAAACCCAAACTCCTTCTTTCTAGGATGTCTTACAAACACCCTTGCATGAGAGCAAGGTCCTGGACAAATTAGCCTTGCCCAGATTCTACTGATTTCCAGAAGAGTAGTAATATGACCCACGCAAGTGAGTGAGTGTGGCCTCAGGAGCATGGAGCCACCAAGAGCACGGGATGGTCATTTCAATCCATGTGACATTTTACCAGGGTGCTCCCCCACCTCCCTCCAGTGGTCTGGCTGGTGACCCCCCTGTGCTACGTGGCAGGTATAGATCACCAGTTTGTCAACAACTGTGTGAGGGGCAGGAGATGCAAAGAGAGATGAGATAGTGCCCCTGGCCAAGAAGCTTGTGACTTTGGAGGTTCAACGGACATAATGTGAAATGGCAGTTGTTAAGAAAGCTCTATGTCAGAGGGTTTGGACCTGCTGAGCCCTATAGCATGAGAAGAGCAAACCCTCGACATGGGCGGTTGTGGAAGCTTTCCCCATATTCTGGGAAAGCGCGTCTTTGAGGTGTTCCTAAGACTTTGGTAAGCGGAAGAGTTGGCAGTGAAAACCTTTCAGGCAGAGGGAAAGGTTTTCAAGCTCTTGGGTGAAGCCAGGAGGCTGGAATGCACAGGGAGGGTCTGCAGTCAGGAATCTATTTGGTGGAGTTGAAAAGTGATGAGAACCCCGGGAGAGAGGGTGGAAATAATCCGAGGTGGGTGTTGAACTTAATTTGGAGACCGTTTCACAGAGTAGTGAGACTCTTGCTGATGAGGTCCCCCAGGTCTCAGGTTCATAGCTCCAGGTCTTCCCCAACCCTGAGCTGCCCCAGGAGACTCAGACGTGCCAGGGAGGGGAAAAGCCTGCCTGCTGAAGCTAGCTCGTCAGAGATAAAAGCTGCTTTGAAATGATCCAGCCCAGAGTTATGGTGCTCCCTCCTTCCCCTCTCCTCAGCGTCACCAGCTACCATCACTGCCAAGAAACATCACCTGCAAACATTGATGTATTACTCTGTGTGTGTGGCCCTCTGTGTTTTGTAGCACATATGAATTTCATTCCACAACATGGGCTTCAAGAAATGTTACTCTTATTTCTTCTCAAAATCAAAATTCACTTTTCTCAGAGTACCATCTACTAGGCTTGTGGAAACCTACATTTCAGGCATTGCTGGGGCTGTCCCCCTGCAGATCCATCGCAGGCTGTGAATGGCCTTAATGATCTTGCAGAGTCTGGGACACTGGGAGAAGGCCCTCTGGTCTTGGGAACATAGGGCTCACCCCTTAGATCCTGATCCCTGTGCTTTCTTGGATGCTACAGTGCTGGTGCTTATCTGCCTGTCCTGGACAGTGAGGCGTGGGGGTGTCTCAGCTGAGACTGCACCCAAGTGCCAGGCTGCCATCTTCCTGTCCTGCCACAGCCCTGAGTGCTGCAAGAGAACAGGTATTCCTCTCAGGACCCAGCAGCAAGCCAGACTGACCATCATTTGTCTTGAGGGAAGCTCCCCAAAACTCTCTCAAGTTGGGCTGCCTGGATCTTCCCCATTCAACAGCTTTTTCCTCATTCTCCTCCCCTTCTGGAACTTTCTTTGCATAATCCCCCTTCCAGATCATTAGAAACCTGTGCTGCCTTCTTCTGCCCAAGGACGGAGGAATGAAGTGGTGATCAGCTTTGTCTTACCAGTACGTCCTTTTAAAGTTAGTCATGCAAAGGACACAGAGGAGGGTGACCAACTTCCTGTTGCCAATGACCTAAAGTCTCTTTGGGGAGAACCCACGGGAAGGATGGACGGCAGGTCATGGCCCAGCCCGGTGCGCAAGAACACAGGTGCTCCAAGCCTGTTGCCAAGTTGAAGCACCTGTAATCTTCCACCCCTGTCTTCTGTTTCTCTCTGACTCCATGTGCCTGGGGCTAACTTCTAGGTCACTAAGCCGGGGAACTGGATGGATGACTGTGAAGGGCCAACCACTGTGATCCTTGGGGTGACCTCATCCGTACCCTCCTTGCCACTACCCAACATCCTCCTGATGGCCAACATCACCTGGCCCCAGGGTCAGTTTTCCACCTGGAGCACACCTGGGAGTGCCCCAGTCATCACCCTCAGCAGGTAAAGGAAGATTTGAGGGAGGTGCTGGAAGGGGCTGAGTGAACAACTGAATTGTTTTGCCACTGGTCTCTAGACAAGAAGAAAGGACAGTGTTCTTTAGCATAAACTGTGTAGACTTCCTTTGATCATTTAACAAATATTTATTTAGTGTCTGTATGTACCAAGTGCTGTACTTGGTGCTAGGGTAGAGGACCAGACCATGTCTCTTCCTAGTTTTCGAGAATCTTGGCTTCCTTTTGCTTATTTTTGTTTTGTCAATATAGACTTGGAAGTTTTCAAAAAGAAAGGTGAGCGATATGAAAGTCAAATAGGATTATGAGGTATTGAAATTGAAAAAAAATACTGGATGTAAAACACCAGACCTCCATCCTTCTCGCTACTCTTTCAGCACTGTTACTCAGGATCTAGGGAGAAGGAGACCTGGAGATGGAGTCAGAAAATCTTAGTTCCCGTTCCTACCTAAGAAGATCTAAGCTTGGACAAATCACCTAGCTTTTCTGAGCCACAGTTTCAAATTCTGTAACAGGGAATTAATACTACTTATTGTTCCTTCATTAAGGGGTTGTTGTGAGGGTTAAATGAGATTGCACACATCAACCATCAGCCATTGTTATTGGTTTGAGCAGACTCTTTAATAACCAAGGCTCTAGAAATCAGAGAAGAATAGGTTTTAGTGATCTTTTCCACCCTCAGACCACAAGCTTTCGCTCTCCAGCATCCCCCAGAGGCAGGAGTCTAACGGGTTTCGTTAAAACCACTGGGGCCTCTGTCATGGGAATTTCCTGATTGTGCCCAGGATTCTGCCCCTGAAGTACGTGGAACTGCGAATCTATGACCGGCTCCAGCGCATCCTAAGGGTTAGGACAGTGACTGAAAAGATCTACTACCTGAGGCTCCACGAAAAACACCCCGAGACCGTGTTTCAGTTCTGGATCCGTTTGGTGAACATTCTGCAGAGAGGTCTGTCCATCACCACCAAAGATCCAAGAATCCGAATCTCTCACTGCCTGGTGCCCAAGTTGCCCTGCCGCTCAGCAGAAACAGTAAGTTTCACCAAGATCCTGCCAAGATCCATAGGGTCAGCTGGGAATTGGAGATGTACCGTCTCTGGAGAATGGATGGATGTTAGAATCTAGCACTGCGTGGGGATCAGCAGCCTTCTTTTTCAAATCACTGATATGCACACACCACACTGAGATCTACAGACGTTAAAAAGTAGTTTTGTTTTCCTAAAAAGAGATAAAATACTGAACTCACTAAAAAATTGTTTTCTGGGTTTGTTTTTTTTCCTCAGTGTTATAAAGGAATAATGTTCACTGAAGAAAAATCAGAAAATTACAGAAAAATCACCCCCACTCCTCTCTAGCGCTAAGCAATCATTTGGAACATTTTGGCCTATATTCTTCTAGTCTTTCATCTTAATTTTTAATTTATATCTTTGAGGACATTACATATATAAATATATTTCTCAATGTTGCTTTTTTCCAGTGTAGATTATATCATGTATCATAAACATTTCCCATTTCTTTCAAAAGCCCTTTGTACACATCATTTTGATAATTTCATGCTATTCAATTGTATGAATGAGTTAAAATTTACTTCACCATTCCTCTAATATCGGACATTCAGAGTAATTCCTAACTTTTCATTATTGTAACTGATGCTAAAACAAGCATTTATGTATTGTCCACATTTCTGATGGTTTTCCCGGAATAGATTTAGAAGCAGAATTCAAAGGGTGGGAACATTTTTAAGGCTCTCAATACATATTGTCAGATTATTTCCAGGAAATTCATACCAAATTCTACTCTCTCTAATAATATGAGTGACTGTGTCACTGTATCCTTATCACAATTGAGAAGCATAAATTTTCCTTGTCTAATATGACAGGTTAAAAAATAAAGTAGCAGCTCTTTGACTGTCAATGAATTTGAACGCCAACTTTTTTTTTTTTTTTGCACCATCTTTTGCTTTCTTTGGCCATTTTCCTGTTGGCAACTTTGCATTTTTCTAAGTTGATTTATAAATCAGAGCTTTTTATATGTCAGGAACTTTAAGCCTTTAATCATGAGTTTTTGCAAATATTTGTTCTAAGGATTTGGTTTTCCCTTTTAGTTTATTTAAGGTTTTTTTTTCCTTCTTCTTTTGACATACAGAAGGCTTTCCCAGTACCTGCTTAGGGTAGAAGCATAAGAAGGAAAAGCATGATAGATTAGATAGCCTTAAACCTCCAGATTTCAAGATCTAAACACTTGCTTCATCGCATTTAAGTGATATGCCTTAGGTACTTGGTCACTGACTTCGAAGTTAGCCTTACAGCTCTGCTGCTCTTGTTCCTAAGGATCAGACCTTGGCTCTAGGCAGAGTAGCCAAAGCAGTCCATCAGGGAGAGGAGATCCTGCTAGGGGCCCTGCTTTTGGTCTGATGATTCCAGGGCTTAACATTTAAGGAACAGTTCCCGGGACTAGGCTGGAAGACATAAGTGAATCTCTTCAAGGTTCTGGCCTGAGGAGGCCAAGAGCTATTGGAGATCAGACCCGGTCAACTGACTGTCAATTTCTCCATCCAGTCTGAAAGCAGCCTGCCATCATCCTCCCAGCCCAGTGAGAGCTCCATGCTGTTGGCTGCCGAGCAGAACAGTGACCGTTTCTTGAACCTCTCAGGAACTTCCCAGCTCACAGTACACAGGTGGGTCCCCCATGCAGGCTGCCCTGGCATCCCTTTCCCACAGCCTAGAGTCATGGTGGGGTGGAGAGTCAGTGACACCCTCTGCCTACCCACCTCAGTTCCTTCTTTACACTTTGGGCTTTTACATGTAATGTTTCCCCTTCATTTTATTATAAGCCTGTTCTTGGAAACAGGATCTGTGGCTGCTTGATCTAAATATTCCCTAGGCAAACCCCAGTGTTCTCAAATGGAAGATGTTCAGTAAAAGGAGTGAGGATGAACAGGTTAATTCAAAGAAGGGTGATAATAGCAGACTTATGGAGTTAGATGTTGACAGTCCCAGCTCTCGAGGGTCCCTTGGGTAAGACAATCCTGAGGCCTCTTTGCCTCATTTATCTATTCTGTAAAATGGACAGAATAGACATTAACCCATAGAGGAGACTACAGCTGGCTCCAAAGCTTTACTATCTACTAAGTCACTGTGTTAGATTCTTTCTGTAACAAGTGATAGAAAAACCAACACAAGATCATGCAGTCAATACATTGAACAAGTACAAGTTGGAGGGCATCATCAAAATGCAAAAATTTGTTCTTCCTTTTATAATTTTTTTTCAGTTGGAAAAGTCTTCCTCTTGCTCCTGAGTAAAAGCTGGTCTCTGGGCAGGCCCCCTAAGCATATATGGGGTCCTTCTTAGAATATAAAAGGGCTCTTTGGTCCCTTTAAACTGCAAAAGCAGCCTCAATTCTGAAATAAAACATCCAGTGCTTGAAAATTATCAAAATTCTGAAGTGGCCACATCACCCCCCTTCAGTCAGCATGGCCTTATATTATGATGGCCCTTCTTTGTGGGGACTGGGTTGTCACTCCTCTCCTTCAGGTTTCTGATTTGATTTTATTGTTGAAGATTTTTTTTTAATATAATTTTTATTTATTATTTATATGATTGTGCTGAGTCTTTGTTGTTGCACAGTGGCTTGCTCTAGTTGTCATGCTCAGGCTTCTCATTGTGGTGGCTTCTCTTGTTGCGAAGCATGGCCTCTAGGTGCCCGGGCTTCAGTAGTTGCAGTTCGTGGGCTTAGTTGCTCCACGGTATGTGGAATCTTCACGGACCAGGAATCAAACCTGTATACTTTTATTCACTGTACCACCAGGGAAGCCCCTACGATTTTTTTTTTTTAATGTGGACTATTTTTAAGGTCTCTGTTGAACTTGTTACAACATTGCATCTGTTGTTTATGCTCTGGCTTTTTGGCCTTGAGGCAACTGAGTTCCCTGACCAGGGATCAAAACTGAATCCCCTACATTAGAAGGTGGAGTCTTAATCACTGGACCACAGGGGAAGCCCCCTGTTTCTTGATTTTGAAACTGACTTTTTCTCTTAGGAGCTTTCTTGGATTATTTGAAGTCCCCTCCTTACCACCCCTCGGGCTTCCCCGGTGGCTCAGAGGTAAAGAATCCACCTATGATGCAGGAGACACAGGATCCATCTTCGGGTCGGGAAGATCCCCTGGAGGAGGGCATGGCAACCCACTCCAGTATTCTTGCCTGGAGAATCCCCATAGACAGAGGAGCCTGGCAGTCTACAGTCCATAGGATCGCAAAGAGTCAGACAGACTGAAGCAACTTAGCATGCGCCATGCACTTAACACCCCTCACCCCAAGGCAAGCCCCCACCCCCCTCCCCGGCCAGGCCCTGGATCTGCAGGCATCTGTGCCCGCTGGGCACTAGCTGTCAGTGTCCCCTCCCCTTTAAGGGAGTCAGGCAGGGTTCACAGTGGCTCCAGGCTGGCTCTCTCCCTGGTACAGTTCACATCTGGTCCTCAGGAAACGACCGGCTACTGGATGGGGGACTGTGCCTCCTGGACACAGACGCACACAGATCCTCATCACTCCATCCATCATCAAAGAAACCCGCTCTCCCATTTCTCCCCCCTCCATGCTCCCTGGGCAGGAGTTGTGCCCCCAACTACTGAGTTTCCCAGACCCTGGGGACTACTGCTCAAGGGCTCTGGGTGGTCGCAGAAAGCCTCTCTCCTTCAGCTGGGGTGGGACAAGGCAGCAGCTCTGTACAAAGGACTTGCCACACATCGTGTCTCTCAGTGTTTCCATAGCCTCGCTCTGGGGTCGCAGTGGCGGTCATGCCAGGTCAGTTCTCCCAGGCCATTTGTTGTTGTTTAGCCGCTCAGTTGTGTCCCCCTCTCTGTGACCCCGTGGACTGCAGCATGCCAGGCTTCCCTGTCCCTCACCACCTCCCAGGCCATGGTTCACCTTTACATATACTTGGCAGTCTTTTTTTTTTTTCTGACTTCAAGATTGTTTTCTTGAATTATAATATTAAAATTTCTTCTTAAGGTATGCTCACTATATGTGGGTTGGATCATCTTTGCTATCTAATTGCCTGCCACTTTCTTATTTCTGAAACTCAAGGAGAGGACTTTTGCTCTCTTCTTTCTCTTAAGGCATTAGCTGCTTTGTTCATTTTCGTGTTCCTTCATTTTGGAAGTAATTTTTGTTTCTTTAGAAATGGCTGATGCTTTTCTCAATTTTGTCACCGCATTTATAAGTCTTTAGGTTCTGGCTGACTTGGCTCTTTCCTATATGCTCTGTCATTGTCTTAACTGAGCTCATTCTGAAATGCTGGGTTGCGGTTTTTGTTTGTTTTGCAGGCACGTCTTTTTAGCGTACATTCGTTGTCTGTAAGGAGTTAAGATGCTTCATAGCCTCTTTCTTCCTTGGATTATGATCTTGGATTATGATCCTTTTCTGATGCTTGTGTTTATGGAAAACGGTTTTCCTAAACCTTTGGGAGTGAGGGCTTGGTCAAGGTAGCTGTCTGGTTTGGGCTCAGAGCTCCCTCTTGTGTTGTTTTTGTAAAGTGTTTATAGACCTCCCTGGTGGCTCAGATGGTAAAGCGTCTGCCTACAATGTGGGAGACCAGGGTTCAATCCCGGGGTCAGGAAGATCTCCTGGAGAAGGAAATGGCAACCCACTCCAGTATTCTTGCCTGGAAAATCCCATGGATGGAAGAGCCTGGTAGGCTACAGTCCACGGGGTTGCAAAGAGTCCGGACACAACTGAGCGACTTCACTTTCTTTCACTTATGGACTTAAGCATTTTAGGATTCCCCTGCTGTGTTCCTATTTTTAGCTGATTTGTTCTCTTTCCTTTTCTTCTATTGTTCCTGTCCTACTCAATTTGGATTCCATTTCCAGAGGCCATGTCCTGCAAGGGAGTGTGTTCTGGTGGTTTTGAGAGTTCTTAAGGCACATACTTCAACAGTCTCTTCAGACTGTTCCACAGACCCCTTGCACTTACTTCCCCAGTTTCCTTCTTTCTAAATTGGCTGGTTGCACTTTCTCCTGAGAAGCTGCAGGCAATGTAGAAGCCCTCCTGTTTACAGGCACATCAGATGCCCTGCTGCTTCTCTCTGCTGTCTCTCACATAGATACTGACCCTCTGGGCCTTGGGGCTATCTGTAGCTGTAATATTTTATCTGAGCTTTTCTCAAACAGGCCTATGTCTGTGGGATTCATGTTGGCCTAAGTTGGAGGGGCAGGGTTGGACCCCACAGAACCATTGTAAGTTTGCTTGTGTTGGATGCCTCAGAGAGATTCATGGCTCAGGAGAAATTTTTTACATTAGTTTCTCAGCTTGGAAGTTATTGGACCCTGTATCATTTCAGATCTCAAACCAATACTGGGACAGTCCCAAGGATAAGGATTTTCAACAGAGACTTTTGTTTTGACCCAGAATCCATGTTGGCTTTGACACTGGATGGATTTCTCTCTGGTATTCCCTGCCCCTTTAAATTAACTCATTAATTTTTGACTGCACAGGGTCTTCACTGCTACACACGAGAGCTTTCTCTAGCTGCAGAGAGCAGGGGCTGCTCTCTAATTGTAGTGCATGGGCTTCTCATTGTGGTGGCTTCTTTTGCCATGGAGCGCAGGCTTAGTAGCATGTGGAATCTTCCCAGACCAGGGATTGAACCTGTGTCCCCTGCATCAGCAGGTGTATTCTTGGATACCAGGTATATTCCCTGGTATTATTGGATCACCAAGGAAGTCCTTGATATCCCCTTTTGTCAAGAAGGTGGCTTTGAAAGTCCTGGACTTATGCAAATATCTTGACCGGTGTCAGATTCGTGATCTCCGAAGAGAATTTAGCTTCAGAACCAGGGCCAAGGCTTCAGGCACTCAGAGCTTCATGTGCCAGAAGTTTTATTACAGTGGAAAAGAGACAAAGAAAGCTTCTGACATAGACATCAGAAGGGGGACAGAGAGTGCCCCACTCACTAGTCTTCTCAAGGCTTTATATACTTCTTCAGTTGGTTAGTAACCAACAGGGAAGAGCCCCTGGAGAAGGGCATGGCAACCCACTTCAGTTTTCTTTCCTGGAGAATCCCCATGGATAGAGGAACCTGGGGGGCTAAAGTCCATGGGGTCATAAACAGTCAGACATGGCTGAGTGACTAACAATTCCACTTTTCACTTTGGGCTTCCCTGGTGGCTCAGAGAGTAAAGTGTCTGCCTGCAATGCAGGAGACCCCGGTCCGATCCCTGGGTCAGGAAGATCTCCTGGAGAAGGAAATGGCAACCCACTCCAGTACTCTTGCCTGGAAAACTCCATGGACGGAGGAGCCTAGTGGGCTAGTCTATGGGGTCAGACTGAGCGACTCACTTTCTTTCTTTCACTAAGAGTAGGTCTTACCAGACCCACTCCCACAACATACATTTTTTTTTTTTAATTTTTTTTTACTTTATTTTACTTTACAATACTGTATTGGTTTTGCCATACATTGGCATGAATCCACCACGGGTGTACACAACATACATTTTAAGATAACAGAATTAGAACTAACAATAGGAAACAATAGGAAAGTTTTACCAGATCCACTCCCACAACATAAGATAACAAGATTAGACAGAGGGTTACTGTTAAGAAGGAGAAACATGTCCTCAAGCAAGAAACATTGTTATTACATAATCATTAGTATAGAGCTTACGGAAAAACATACCCTTGAGCAAGATGTGTTGTTTTGTGTAATCATTGAAAAGTGACTCTTTGCGACCCCGTGGACTGTAGCCCACCATGCTCCTCCGTCCATGGGATTCTCCAGGCAAGAATACTGGAGTGGGTTGCCATTTCCTTCTCCAGGGGATCTTCCCGACCCAGGGATCGAACCCAGGTCTCCTGCATTGCAGGCAGACACTTTAACCTCTGAGCCACCAGGGAAGGAAAAACATACCCTTGAGCAAGATGTGTTGTTTTGTGTAATCATTAGCTCTGGCTTTAAAGAAAGTTAGTCTTACAAGAAATAGATTGTTGCCATTACAACTCCCAGTTTAAAAAAAAAAAGTCTCCTGTGACTAAGATAAAGCAATATAGAAAAAAAAAGTTTGTTCCCTTCTCCTTGAGGGCCTCAGATTCCTTATCAACCTATCTAAGAATTAACTTTCTCAAGTTAATGTCCCAGGAGCTGGGTCCCAATACTTAACCTCCTGGGCCACATGGCCATAAATACCCAAGGCCTGGACTTCCCCTGAGGATCCAGTGGTTAAGAATCCACCTCCAACGCAGGGGACATGAGTTCAATCCCTGCTCCAGGAGGATTCCACGTGCCACAGAGCAACCAAATCCCTGTACACTAGAGCCTGTACTCTGCAACAGGAGAGGCCACTGCAGTGAGAAGCCCAGGCACGCACAACGAGAGAGCAGCCGCCACCCAGCACACCTAGAGAAGCCTGCACAGCAGCAAAGACCCAGCATAGCCCCAATAAATAAATAAACAAACCCAGGGCCCGGGTCACCAAGACTGGCCAGCCCCTCAGTCAGCCCAGCTTTAACTCATACCTCATTGATCTTTAATTTTGGGCCCCGGGGATTTTTACTTTAGTTTTCATAAATGTAATGGTACATTTAAAATTGTGTGGATTATATTTTATCTAGCAGTTATGGGTGTTTCATGGCAAAGACATTTTTAGATTATTAGTCCATATTACCTGTCTATGGCTAAATAACCCTAAAATTATTTTCATTGGAAAAAAAAACTCATCACGCTTATCTCTGAATACTAAGTGTGTGTTATTTTTAACTTTCTTTTTGGTGCCTTTTCACTTCAACCCAGATCTGGGTCGAAGGTATCTGTGCTGGAAAAAACATAATTAAACAACAGTTTTAAAATTCGATTCTTACCAATGCTTTCTTTTTCTTCTGTTGCTTTCAATGTTCCTGGGCTACTCCAGAAACACCAGCAGTGCCACTGAAATAGAGAATTTCAACTGCAGTGACAACACATCCTTGCCAGCATCATCCCCGGTCATTTCGAATATACCTATGAGAGCCACATTGAGCCACAGTCTCTGGGAACAAGAGAATGCCGATGAGTACAACTTGCAGGCTCCTGTAGCCAGTTCCTTAGGAGAGAACTTCTGGGGACCCTAACACCTGGCCCAAACAGGGTGGTCTTCCCTGGCTTCATTCAGTGCACTTATTACAATCTTCTATAGGGCAGTTTTCCTATTGTGGCCCAAATGACCCTGGGAGAGCTAAGATGGTGTTTATAACAAGTTGCTTCTGTACGTCCATCAGTAAACCTCCAGATGAGTCCCTAATTGTTGTAGGTTGTGCTATGGAAGGGAGGACGGGGCCCTAGGCTGGAGAAGGACTAATTAGGAGCAATAGCTCACTCCTTGGGGAAACAAGTGCGGAAATAGTGTTCTGTTTGTGCAATTGAAACCCCAAAGCAGCCAAGCAAAGCCAAAAAAGCCAGTCTCAAGGAAAGGGCCTGGGGAGAAATCCAACTCTCTCCTACAAGGGAGAGGTCGGAGAAACAGAGACAGGGCTGCTACAAGCCCAAAGTGAAAGAAATCCTGAGACTGATGGCAACTGGCTGGGAGATATTTTTGTGGTGCCCCACTTACCCCAAGCAAGAATGTGTGTCTTCCTGCTGCCATACCCTATGTTAAGTGTAAAGCTATGAATGTTACAGAAAGGTATGCGTGGGGGGGTCTGGCTCCTTGCTGCTCAAAAGCCAATGAGCAGGCCAGGTTGGTGGAAAGGAAAGTTTGCTTCATTTTAGAGGGCTGCCACTTGGTGGGGAGAGTGGAGGACATCTGTCCAAAGGCAGACTCCAAGCCCCTGACAAGCAGAGGTAAGAGCATTTATAGACAGAGTCTGGGGCAGGGGGCCTACATGCAGAAACAGCATAGTCATTTCTAACAGTCATCTTCAAATTGGTCATCGGTGGTCTGAACAGCATCATCTTGGTTGTTTTAGGTACAGTTGATCTTCAGTTCCAGGGTGAACTTGTTCCCAATTCTTTGTGGTCAGTTCTCAGAATTGTGGCAGCTCATGTCCTGGGTACAGTCTGGTCATCGTGCAGTGAACTTTCCCACCCGGGATTTTAGTTTCTATGAGAGCTCACAGGATATGCCTCAGAATATTATCTATAGCCCTTGACAAAGAACTGAAGGCCCTTGGCCATGCTTAATGACTACAGTATTATTATTCAGTCTCCTTAGACTGTTTTCCTTTGTTTCAGCATTTCTCACTTCTCTGATTAAACTTATTCTTTGACTAAAGTTTCCCACAGGCAAAAGGCAGGCAGAGGACATGATGGGGGTGGGGGGCGGGCGGCAAGGACCATATGGTTCTGTTCCATTTCATGAAGGCTCATCTTAGCCATGCATACTTTGGTTGCTAATGAAGACTGGGCTTCTGGTAAGGAAGCTGGTGATCACTCATCACGGAAGTCCTAATCGATTTGACTCTTCTGACCCAGCACCTAATGAAAGTCACCTGGAAGACACACTGTGTAGATCAGGGATGGGGCAGAAGCCTTGGCCAACATCTGGGCAAATGGGGAATATTGACTTGGGAAATATCACCACAACATTCAGTAAGCATCTATCAAGCTCCAGCTAGGCGCCAGATGCTGCACTCGATGCTGGGTATATTATTGAGAACAGGAGAGAAGGACATGATGCTTGACTTGGGGAGCAAATGGGAGAGCCACTGAGCCCTGTTTTGGAGACACAAGAAAGCCATTTAGGAGGACAGGATGTTTGAGTCACCTGGTCTGCAAGTCAAAGCTTGGAAGACCCGCTTCCATATAGTTCACGTTGTGCGTAATAGAGTGCTGCTGCTGCTGCTGCTGCTAAGTCGCTTCAGTCGTGTCCGACTCTGTGCGACTCCATAGAGAGCAGCCCACCAGGCTCCCCCATCCCTGGGATTCTCCAGGCAAAAACACTGGAGTAGGGTGCCATTTCCTTCTCCAATGCATGAAAGTGAAAAGTGAAAGGGAAGTCGCTCAGTTGAGTCTGACTCTTAGCGACCTCATGGACTGCAGCCTACCAGGCTCCTCCGTCCATGGGATTTGCCAGGCAAGAGGACTGGAGTGGGGTGCCATTACCTTCTCCACGTAATAGAGTGAGACAGGCAGAAAGAGCATGACTGCCCTCCCCCTTTCCCCCTGCCTCCGTGCATACTCAGTTATGCTGAGTGGTAAATCCCAGCTAGAGGGACTTCCCAGGTAGCACTAATGGTAAAGAACCTGCCTGCCAATGCAAGAGAACTGAGACGTGGGTTCCATCCCTGGGAGGGGCAGATCCCCTGGAGGAGGGCATGGCAACCCACCCCAGTATTCTTGCCTGGAGAATCCCCAAAGACAGGGGAGCCTGGAGGGCTACAGTCCATAGGGTCGCAAAGAGTCAGCATGACTGAAGTGACTTAGCATGGCACGGGACAAACCCAGGCTAGACTGGATCAGAAAAGACATCTGAGCCAAGAGGTTGCCCAGTGTTTGCTGGTTTTTCTCTGCCTCCAATAAAAATAGCAAATGTTCCTTTCACGTGCTAACAGTCAAATCAGCTGAGCATTGTTGGTGCTGATGAAGGACATCCAGAAGCAGAACTTAGAAGAGACTCATGTGAAGGGTGACCACACTTCCCAATTTATGCCTGTTGTTCTAGTATCATTATTAACATGAACCCATTCCACTCTCAAAAGCATCCCTATAGGAACAGTGAATCACTCTACTAATAATGTGTGTTCACAGATGTTTAGGAGATCTCCATCCTCACTTCTATTGCCTTGGTTTAAGCCTCCATCAACTCTCACCTAGATTACTGTGATGACTCCAACTGGGCTCCCAGATTCTGTCATCACTGTAGCAATAACAGCTAATTTCATTAGAAACTTACTATAGGCCAAACACTATGCCAAGACTTTACAAAGATCACTTAAATGACCCAACTCATTGGAATAGAGATATTCTAAGGATCACATTTTGATAGATGATGAACCCAAGGGACAGAGGGGCTCAAGAACTTGTTCAAGGCCATAAAGGGACCGATAGCAGAGCCAAGACCATACTCTTGATGACTCTGATTTCTTCCCAATCCATTTCCCTTTCATATGTCTAAAAAGCTGTCTTTCTGAACCACAGATCTGACTATAACCTTACCCTTGATAAAACCAAACTCTGATATGAAATGACCAGGCCTGTCTCTCCAGCCTCCCCACTGAGCACTGCTCCCCTTGAGTCAGCTGCTTCCACCATGCTGAATTTCTTGTGGTTTCCATAAGGCACCACGTATTTAGATGCTGCAAGGATGTTTCACATCCTTCACTCGATTCAAATATCTTTTCTTGTGTTTTCTACTTGTTGTTATCACATTGCTCTCAAGATACTTGTCCTTATCGATGGAGTTCTAGGCTACCATTGTGCCCTGTGTGTGCCTGTATTATAGCATTTCTCACATTACTGTAGTTGCTTGCATATCTGTTTCCTTGGAGGGACTAGGACACATTTAAGAAGAGAATCCATTTTATATTAAAGTCTTTTGATTCCAATAAGAGCAGCTGACTCTAATTTAAATCTAAAGGAACTTATTGGGAGAATATGAGTTGGCCCATGGGATTGAAGGGCCAGCTGAAGAGCCAGTCTTGGGAGTCAGTCTTGGAATGCTCTGATACCAGCAGAGCTCTGGGGGTTCAGGTAAGGATATCCAGTTGAACATCTCATCAAATGCTGCAGCAGGCTGTGTGGTTTCCCCAAAGGCAATTGAGGGCTCTTGTGAAAGAATAGTACTCTTGCCTGGAAAATCTCATGGACAGAGGAGCCTGGTAGGCTGCAGTCCATGGGGTCGCTAAGAGTCAGACATGACTGAGAGACTTCATTTTCACTTTTCACTTTCCTCTTTCATGCATTGGAGAAGGCTGTGGCAACCCACTCCAGTGTTCTTGCCTGGAGAATCCCAGGGATGGGGGAGCCTGGTGGGCTGCCGTCTACGGGGTCGCACGGAGTTGGACATGACTGAAGCGACTTAGCAGCAGTAGCAGCAGCAGCATGAAAGAGCAATTAGGGGAATGGATGTCTACTGGAGGATGATAACAAATGCCCACCACAGTCTGACTCTTTGCTCTGAATTTGGACAGGAGCTCTGCCATCAGCCTCAAGCAAGTCTATATACCCTTAATGAGGAAGCCCAGGTTTTTAGGCCTAACTGTCCTATGACCTTGAGCCATTTCTGGAGCTAGCCACATAGGCAATTCAACAGGGGAAGTGACCAACGCGTGACTACAATGACTTGCTCTCGGAGGGGGCACTGGTTTGGTTACAGTTGCTGTTTGCTGAGCCCTCAGCCCTGGTTCCTCAGCTGCAGTGCAGTTCACTGTGGGCATGGGGCTCACTGGGCCCATCCTGTTCTCCTGTGGGCACTGGGGGCTGGGCAGCTTGTATTATCATGCTGAGGCTCCTCTGTTTGCTGTGCTCTTGGTAACAAACTGTCCTGCTTTCATCCATTCACTCTGCAAGTCTACTTTGGGTGCCTTTGGGACTGTCGTAAATCAGTCTGCTTTCTTCCTTAGTCGTTTTCTTTGCAGTCATTGCTCTGCTTCTCTCTGCTATCCTCTGTGAGACCTGGGTTCATCTCCAACACTGTCCAAACCCCAACATTCAGTCTGATTTTTTTCACTATTGGCCAACCCAATATCATTTTTTCACTATTAAAAATAATCTTCAGGGACTTCCCTGCTGCTCCAGTGGCTAAGCTCTCAATGCAGGGGGCCCAGGTTCAATCCCTGGTTGGGGAACTAGATCCCACATGCCACAGCTAAAAAATTTCACATGCTGCAACTAAGACCCCGTGCAGCTAAATAAGTTAAATAAATAAAAATAAATATTAAAGAAAAAAAATCTTCAGCTTTCATAATGCCTATGTTTGGGGATGGGGAGGATCTTTCTTTTTAGAGAAAACACAAAACTTCCTCAATCACTGCGTCCATTCCATATCTGGGTTCAAGAGGCAAGGTCCATTCTTCCCCTGGCTTGTTGCTATCCTACCTTTATATTCCAAAACTTCTATACCAAGTGGTAAATTGAAAGGCCACAGATACATCCTATGTATGGTAATGAGAGAAGGAATAACTTAAATAATATATTTCATCACAAAGAAAGAAATATAGGTTGAAATTCTTGCTTCTGCATCTTGATGACCAGGCAGTAGCTAGTATTTATTTATTATATAGTGGAAGTGACAAATAGATTCAAGAAATTAGACCTGATAGACAGAGTGCCTGAAGATCTATGGACAGGGGTTCGTAACACTGAACAGAGGTGGTGACCGAAACCATCT
Organism: Budorcas taxicolor; assembly: GCF_023091745.1. Lineage (NCBI taxonomy): Eukaryota > Metazoa > Chordata > Mammalia > Artiodactyla > Bovidae > Budorcas > Budorcas taxicolor. The sequence continues at coordinate 94,520,683 of NC_068913.1, forward strand.
CAAAGAAAAAGAAATGCAAGAAGACAAAATGGTTGTCTGAGGTGGCCTTACAAATAGCTGAGAAAAGAAGAGAAAGGAAAGGCAAAGGAGAAAGGGAAAGGTTTACCTGACTGAATGCAGAGTTCCAAAGAATATCAAGGAGAGATAAGAAAGCCTTCTTAAGTGAACAAAGCAATGAAATAGAGGAAAACAGTGGGATGGGAAAGACTAGAGATCTCTTCAAGAAAATTAGAGATACCAAGAGAACATTTCATGCAATGTCGGGTACAATAAAGGACAGAAATGGCAAGGACCTAACAGAAGCAGAATAGATTAGAAAGAGGTGGCAAGAATACCCAGAAGGACTGTACAAAAAAGGTCTTAATGACCCAGATGACCATAATGGTATGATCACTCACTCACACCATGTCTAGAGCCAGACATCCTGGAGTGTGAAGTCAAGTGGGCCTGAGGAAGCATCACTACAAACAAAGCCAGCGGAGGTGATGGGATTCCAGCTGAGCTAGTTTGCATCCTAAAAGATGATGCTGTGAAAGTGCTGCACTCATACGCCAGCAAATTTGGAAAACTCAGCAGTGGCCACAGGACTGGAAAAGGTCAGTTTTCATTCCAATCCCAAAGAAAAGTAATGCCAAAGAATGTTCAAACAATCGCACAATTGTGCTCATTTCACACATGAACACATTTTTTGAGTAAGGTAATGCTCAAAATCCTTCAAGCTAGGCTTCAACAGTACATGAACCAAGAACTTCCATATGTACAAGCAGGGTTTAAAAAAGACAGAGGAACCAGAGATCAAATTACCAATATCCATTTGATCACAGAGAAAGCAAGAGGATTCCAGAAAAACATCTATTTCTGCTTCATTGACTACACTTTGATTGTGTGGATCACAACAAATTGTGGAAAATTTTTAGAGATGAGAATACCAGACCACCTTACCTTCCTCCTCAGAAACCTGTCTGCTGGTTAAGAAGCAACAGTTAGAATCAGACATGTAACTATGGACTGGTTCCAAATTGGGAAAGGATTTCATCAAGGCTGTATATTGTCACCCTGTTTATTTAACTTATATACAGAGTACATCATGAGAAACACTGGGCTGGATGAAGCACAGTCTGGAATCAAGATTGCTGGGAGAAATACCATTAACCTCAGATAGGCAGATGACACCACACTTATGGCAGAAAGCAAAGAAGAACTAAAGAGCCTCTTGATGAAAGTGAAAGAGGAGAGTGAAAAAGCTGCCTTAAAACTCAACATCCCAAAAACTAAGATCATGGCACTGGGTCCCATCACTTCATGGCAAATAGATGGGGAAAAAATGGAAACGGTGGCAGAATTTATTTTCTTGGGCTCCAAAGTCACTGCAGATGGTGACTGCAGCCATGAAATTAAAAGACACTTGTTCCTTGGGAGAAAAGCTATGACAAACCTAGACAGTGTTTTAAAAAGCAGAGACATCTCTTTTCTGACAAAGGTCTGTCTAGTCAAAGCTATGGTTTTTCCAGTAGTCGGGTACAGATGTGAGAGTTGGGTCATAAAGAAGACTGGGTACTAAAGAATTGATGTTTTCGAACTGTGGTACGGGAGGACTCTTGAGATTCCCTTGGACAGCAAGGGATCAAACCAGTCAATCCTAAAGGAAATGAATCCTTAATATTCACTGGAAGAACTGTTGCTGAAGCTGAAGCTCCAATACTTTGACCAGCTGATGCGAATAGCTGACTCATTGGAAAAGACCCTGATGCTGAGAAGTATTGAAGGCAGGAGGAGAAGGGGACAACAGAGAATGAGATGGGTAAATGGCATCACCGACTCAATGGACATGAGTTTGAGCAAACTCTGGGAGATAGTGAAGGACAGGGAAGCCTGGTGTGCTACAGTCCATGGGGTCTCAAAGAGTTGGACACGACTAAGCGACTGGAGAACAGGATAGCATTTATTTCTTTATTACGCATTCCATGTACCTTTTGCTTTGACAAGCACCTCAGATAGATGGGGTTCTTCTCTTGGTAGGAAGACCATAAAACTTAATTCTTGAAAATCCTTAAAACTTAATTCTTTAGGTTTAGATTTCCCTTGTGGTCCAGTGGTTAAGACTCTGCATTTCCACTGCAGGGGGGATGGGTTTGACCTTTGGTCAGGGAACTAAGATCCTGCATGCCCCCCAGTGCAGCCAAAACAACAACAAAAAAACCAAACCCCTAAAGCCCTCACTGGTCTGGCTGTGTAGGCTCACGTGCTCTTCTGTTAACTGAGCAGGTGCTGTGGATCTTTTGGGCTCCATGCCTACTCTTCTTTGCCCCCATGTTGTTTTTACAACATTTTGCCTTTGATAATGAGTCAGTGCTTCTCAAATGCCTCCAGAATCCCCTTTTATACATAATCACCATGCTCCGCTAATGGCAAGTGGAGCCCAAAATAGCAGCATCAGTCTCAATCAGTAGAATGATTTTTGTGCCTCTGGTGGAATCATTTCCATCCTTAGGTATTAAAAGGCCCAAACTTTGGAGATGTAACTTATGAAATTTTTTTCATACAACCCTTCCTTCGAAGACTTCTGGAGGATGTGCTGCATTAAAATTCCTCAGAAGAAGGAAAACACGGATCCAGGAAAAGGATGGATTCAATGTAGGATGGAAGTGAAGGAAATCCAGGATGTTGGTGGAGGGAGATGCCAGAATGACAGCAGAACAGTCAGTTCTTATTGGCGCAAGAAAGGACTCTGCTAAATATGCCTCTGTCCTCTGTCCATGGGATTCTCCAGGCAAGACTACTGGAGTGGGGTGCCATCTCCTCCTCCAGGGGATCTTCCCAACCCAGGGATCAAACCTGGGTCTCTTGCATTTGGAAGCAGATTCTTTACCACTAGCACCACCTGGGAAGGGGTACATTAGGAATAGTATATAAAACCAAGTAGGGATGTCCCTGGTGGTCCAGTTTGTAAGACTCTGAGCTATCAGTGCAGGGGGCCTGGGGTTCAATCCCAGGTCAGAGAATTAGATCTCACATGCCACAATTAAAAGTTAGAATGTGGCAACAAAGATCCTGTGAGCCAAATAAAGTCCCAGTGCAGCCAAATAAATAATTAGTTTTTTAAAACCGAGCAAACAAGACAATGTTACAATTTTTAACTTGAAGAGGAAAAAGTTGTACTAAAAAGAAGTACAATTTAAGTATATGCCTTGTCTGTGATTATTCATAATACTATGACAGAGGATGAGATGGTTGGATGGCATCACCAACTCAATGAACATGAGTTTGAGCAAACTCCAGGAGAGAGTGAAGGACAGGGAAGCCTGGCATGCTGCAGTCCATGGGGTCACAAAGAGTTATACAAAACTTAGTGACTGAACAGCTGAACAACATGCCATGTAGGACCTTAATTCTCTGACCAGGGATCAAACCCACACCCCCTGCATTGAAAGCCCAGAGACAACCACTGAACCACCAGGGAAGTCCTCAGTTTTTATTTTTTAGGTGTCCACAACCAACTCTGAAGTTCAGGTGTAAAATGAACATTTGACAGGATATCCAGTAGCTGACACACTCTCAAGAAAAACAAGAGAGAAATGGCTTGAAGGCTTATCCAGCCAGCACAAGGAATGATGGCCCACCCACGGTAGGACTGCCCCAACAAAGACCCCATGCCCGACTACAACACAAACACTACAGCTCCCCCCAGCCATGCTGGGCCGAGAGTCTGCCATCGCTGTATTTTAATATCAGACACTTCTACAGCCACCTGGTCCGGAAAACAAGATTGTGTAGCGCTGGCTTCCTTATGTTCTCACTCCCAAATAAGTGAGTCTGCTTGGCAGAACCCAGGTGACAGGATGTACCTGAGCTGAAACAGAGGCTGGGGAAGTAAGGTCTGGCTTCCTCCCCAGGAAAGTGAAACTCATGATGTGTAAATCCCCAAATAGAAGTACAGCAGCCAGAAGTCTTGAAAATGTCCCCAAAGCACCCTTAATTAAGTAAGCACAGTCCCAGATCTCAAAAGCCCTCTGATTACCAAACCTGACTATGCTTCTGGTCCTCAAGTGCTTCCCAGAATCCTCTTTTCTTCACTAAAGTCTCCACTGAAGCCCATTTACAGGCTTACAACTAGCCTAATTAAACATTCTAATACTTTCTCATAATCTTGGAGATAGGGACATCACTGGTGGTCCAGTGGTTAAAAATCTGCCTTGCAATGCAGGGAACATGGGTTCGATCCCTGATCGAGGAACTAAGATCCCACATGCTGCAGAGCAACTAAGCCCATGCACCATAACTAGAAAGTCTGTGCCTCGCAACGAAAGATACCACATGATGCAACTAAGACCTGAGGCAGCCAGATAAACAAATGACATTTGCAAAAACCTTGGAGATGTATAAGTATTCAGAGTCTTCTCAAAGGACAGAGTTGGGCCAGGGCAGAGGAGATGCATGATAGATGAGCCAGCGTTCTTGTCTCCCAAAGCCTTGAATTCCTTTTTCTACATCCTATCAAGGAATTTCTGGCCTGTCATTGTTCTTTAATGTAAACCAGGTTGAATCCAAGCTCATTTAAGCCAACACAGCAAACTACTAGAAACACACAGAGCTGGGAGAAATAGCAATCATTACATAATCCATGGTAAGCAGACCCATATCAATAAACCAGCTCTATCTAAAATTATGCTGTCCCTCCTTGATGGAGTGCCTTAAATTTATTATAATAGATACTTCCAGACTTTGCACATACAAATCATCAAATTCCTACCTTATATTTTCATGGGTAAATACTTTCTCTTCCCTACATTGATTCCTACACTTACCTACCCACACCCACTGGGCACTGTGGAACTGAATTCTGCTTACCAGTCTCCTAACTCTGAGAGGAAATTTTAGCACCATCCTGCAAGAAAGGAAAGCCTTCTTCTCCTAAGGGATTAGGCAGTGGGAAATTTCCAGAAGGATTTGAGGGTTTGGATCTTCTAAGTCTCTAGAATTAATCCCTAATTTTCACTCTGTTTAATCATGCCTTTCTTTTACATTAAAGACTGGATTGAAGCTATGACTTGGGCAGTCTTCAAAATTCAACAACCCAAGGAACCTGGATTCTGAGTTCTTTTTCTTTGAACTTTTTTGTCTCTTTCTTTGAGTTATTCAGTGTCATCAGAAGCAACCATTTTACCCCGGTGTCCAGGAGCTCTTCACACCCTTTATGTTGTCCGAAGGCAGCAGCCACCTCGTTCACCAGATACCCTCAGCCAACAAATGATCCTTGTTATCAACAACTTATAATTAGCTGCAGGCCATTGATAGTTAAGTTCCCAACCTGGAATATTGCTGGAATCTTGCTGAATTCTATTGCATCTTGTTAGGATAAAATTAACTCCCTGGAGGACCTATAACCTGCAATCTGCTATCTAGTACCAATTTCTGTCTCAGAGATCTTCAGTTGCAAGCAATAGGAATTTCTCTAAGTTTAGAAGGAGCTTGGGTTTTGTGTCCCTCACTTTTTTGATAGCTCAGCTGGTAAAGAATTCGGCTGCAATCCAGGAGATCCCTGGTTCAATTCCTGGGTTGGGAAGATCCCCTAGAGAAGGGATAGGCTACCCACTCCAGTATTCTTGGGCTTCCCTGGACGATAAAGAATCTGTCCGCAATGCAGGCATACCTGGGCTTGATCCCAGGGGTTGGGAAGATCCCCTGGAGGAGGGCGTGGCAACTCACTCCAGTATTCCTACTTGGAGAATTCCATGAACAGAGGTTCCTGGTGGGCTACAGTCCACTGAGCAACTAAGCATAGCACAGCACAGAATCAGAGACAATTAGAGAAACAGGCTTAGAAAATGCAGAACCCCCTCTCCCAAAAAAAAAAAAAACATGCAGACTCAGAGCAGCACCAAGGATGCAGGACGTGGATTTAATCCACACTTTGTTTGGGACACTGTTACCAGCTTGAACAAGGCTCCATCAAGTTCTCTGTCCTTATGTTTTTCCATTTAACATTCAAAGTCCCAGGAACCTCTCTTGGGCCTTGTTGCCTGCCTGTGCCAGTTATCTTCTCTTTTCCATCCAAACCCACTCTCTCCCTTCTTCACCCTCTCTGTGGCCAGAACCATACGGTTTCTGCCTGTTCTACAAGACCATAGACTACATCAATGGTCTCATTGCCTCTGGTCTCCAGATGGATTTGGCCAGTAGGAAGTCCAGGTAGGAGATGAGAGGGTGAGAGGAGAATTGAATCAAGGCAATTATTTCCTCTCTTTCAGTAACATGAGGCTAGCTGTGTGTCCCTCAGTAGAAGGAAATTGTTCTTCTTGTGGCAGCCTCTTCCACTCAATTCTCTTTCCTAGTTCCAGTAACCATGCCCTCCCCTCACCCCTAGGGCCATTATGAGCTTTAGCTAATTGGATGCTCCCCCCTGAATTTTGTATCTTGATCAGGGGTGTCCCTCATCCCCACTAAATGAAGGTATGGTAGTGGGGACAGCATCCTGACCAGGCAGTGCTGGCTGTGTGACAGGGCTGGGCATCCATCCAGCTTCTTGTCCTCTTTTGATTCCTGCCAAGAATCCCAAATCCCTCGTCTGGTTCCCATAACTTTCAGCTGTTGTCAAGACCTTCCAAAAGCCTTCCAGTGAACTCTGTTTTGCTTAGGTGAGCCTGTCGCTTCCTGTGCCTACAAACATGAAGTCTAATTGATGCGCTGCTATCCCCAGAAAAGTGGATGCTGTGTAAACATGGCAAACACGGGTGTCTTATTCATCTGTTTCCTCCAGTGCCTGGTTCCTGCTAGATACCCAGTTAAAAGCTGTTAAGTGAATCCATTTCTGCCATGGCCAGTCCTGGCTGCCCCACATTGTTCCTCCCCTGAAACAAGGGAAGAAACTATAGTCTTTGCTAAATGAGCTTAGTGAAACTGACTTCCCAGAGACTATTTCTTAGATGAAAATAACACAACATAAAGGATTAGTAAAGCTCTTAAGGGCCAATAAGCACATCATTTAAAAGGGAAAAGGAATAAAACATTGTTACCCAGAGTCATATAGAGCCCACCAGGACATGACATTTGCAAAACCCACCCCCCAAACAATGTAAGAATCCCTGTTAAAGTTTCTGAAATGGAATTCAGAGACAAGAGAAAATGTCCTCAAGGAATAATACCAAGAGGGACCCACTTAAAATGTGTGATGGAAATGAGATGAAAGCTTCACAAATGCCCTGTAAATCTCAAGAAAAATAATCAACAGCAATTCCATTAAGACTCTAGTAGTGATGAGACAGCAGGTGGGAGAAGCAGAGAACCTGGGGACAGAGAATATGTAGAAATGAGCCATCCTGACCTGCATCCTGGGGCCACCAAGGCATCCACTAATGAACTCCCAGAACCACAGAGCATTGATTTAGAAAAACAAAACAATACATGTCTCATCTTCAGCAAGAATCCTGTCACTTCAGTTTAGCTAGACTCCTCCTTCAGTTCAGTTCAATTCAGTCGCTCAGTCATGTCCGACCCTGCGACCCCATGGACTGTAGCATGCCAGGCCTCCCTGTCCATCTCCAACTCCCAGAGCTTGCTCAAACTCATGTCCATTGAGTCAGTGATGCCATCCAACCATCTCATCCTCTGTCGTACCCTTCTCCTTCTGCCTTCAATCTTTCCCAGCATCAGGTCTTTTCAAATGAGTCAGCTCTTCGCATGAGGTGGCCAAAGGATTGGAGTTTCAGCTTCAACATCAGTCCTTCCAATGAACACTCAGGACTGATCTCCTTTAGGATGGACTGGTTGGATCTTCTTGCAGTCCAACAGACTCTCAAGAGTCTTCGCCAACACCACAGTTCAAAAGCATCAATTCTTCGGCACTCAGCTTTCATCACAGTCCAACTCTCACATCCATACATGACTACTGAAAAAAAACATAACCTTGACTAAATAGACCTTTGTTGGCAAAGTAATGTCTCTGCTTTTTAATATGCTGTGTAAGTTGGTCATAACTTTCCTTCCAAGGAGTAAGCATCTTTTAATTCCATGGCTGCAATCACCATCTGCAGTGATTTTGGAGCCCCCAAAAATAAAGTCAGCCACTGTTTCCCCTGTTTCCCCATCTATTTCCCGTGAAGTGATGGGATCAGATGCCATGATCTTAGTTTTCTGAATGTTGAACTTTAAGCCAACTTTTTCACTCTCCTCTTTCACTTTCATCAAGAGGCTCTTTAGTTCCTCTTCACTTTCCTCCTTACCCCTGATGTTTCCTCCCAGTAAATTTCCATCCACTGATTCCCACCCTGTTTTTTGGCTATAAAATGCCACCAATAAGGCTTCTCAGGTGACTCAGTGGTAAAGAATCTGCCTGCCAATGCAGGAGACACAGGTTCCATCCCTGGGTCGGGAAGATCTCCTGAAGGAGGAAGTGGCAACCCACTCCAGTATTCTTGCCTGGAGAATCCCATGGACAGAGGAGCCTGGCGGGCTACAAACAATGGGGTCACAAAGAGTTGGACACAACTGAGCAACCGAGCACGCGCATCCATGCTGTAGTCAGAGTTGATGCAATTTCTCTCCTCAGTTGCAAAATTCCATCGTGGTGGTCCCTATACCTGTTGTGTTAACCCTCACCCCTCCTGCCCCAAATAAAGTCTTCGTTATCTTACTTTAAAAAAAAAAGCCCACAAGGGGTCAACCTTGAGAAATCCAAGACTATGGTTTCAAAAGAGAAAAACAAATACTGAGAATAGTAAAACTCCCTAAAATGAACATTTTAAATGAAAATTTAGAATTATTAAGGCTAAGGGCACTTAGTGGAGCTATTTCTTGAATGGAAACAATGAGAAACACAACAATCTAGAAATATACCGAGAGGTTTCAGTTCAGGTTTTCGAATCTGTTTCTGATTCCTGTTTGACTTAGAATAAATTAATTAATTTCCCCATTGGAGAGATACATTTTTTCATGATGCTCCCAAACAAAACACTGTTTTTGAATGTTAATAGTTGCAACAGTAACTGGAAACACACCATGTGTCCTTGACAAACAAGTAGTCATAGTTTATTCCAAGTTGGTCTTGCTGTGGTTGTTTAGTCGTGTCCAACTCATTTGCAGTCCCATAGACTGTAGCCCGCCAGGCTCCTCTGTCCATGGGATTTCCCAGGCAAGAATACTGGAGTGGGTTGCCATTTCCTTTTCCAGGGGATCTTCCTGACCTAGGGATCGAAGCCATGTCTTCTGCATTGGCAGGTGGATTCTTTACCATTGAGCTATCAGGGAAGCCCTCTTATAGCCCCCTAAAGTCTCCAGTCAAGCATGCTGCCTTGCACAACAAAGGAAAGGAATTTCTGTTGCATTCCTGTCAAGGGCCACATCTAGATGCAAGAAGAACGTGGCCCCTAGTGGTATGAGATCTTCACACACCCATCCTCAGGATGTTCCATTTGTAAATGCTTTGGATTTTTCAAAAAGTGTCTCCACTTCTACAGTCTAATGTAATTTTCCCAGTTGTGTGAGATGATAGCTGTTATTTTGAACTATACCTTACAGATGAGAAAAGGAAAGCCCAGAACAGCTTGGCATGAGCTTTGGGCAGCTCATGAGTCTCAAAGTCCAGAGGGCAGTGGGGTCGATGGCCTCTGGGCCTCTTTTCATGAGTGTCCATCCCTGTTGTACCCATTTCTGTTAGTCATCATCACTGAGACCTTTGGTAGCAGGCTTAGCCCAGCCTAGTTGCTATACCAGCGGCCCAACCCAAGCCCAAGCCCTGGATTCTGGCCTAGGTAAGCAGGCTGCACGAGGGGGCACCACACCACAGCCAGGACCCCAGTGGATCAGATCTGCGTCTCCCAGCCCCTTAGCTGAGTAGCCTAGCCCCAGGCATTTTATTAACTTCAGAATAATGCCCCACCAACCAATTGACTATTTGGAACCTCACTATCTGTCTATTGTGGAGTTCTACTGCTTTTCAGTACCCAGTTCAATACATCTTCAAGGGTATTTTTTTGTTGTTACAGCTGCATTCTAAGTCTCTGATTAGATTTCATTATTTTCTGAGTAAAAGTTTCTGATTAGATTTCATTGTGACTTTTGCAAGTTGTATGCAAAAATTTACACGTTGGAATATATATTTTTATTATATTTTTTTCCTTTTACATGACAGGCTAACACATTGATTTTTTTCTTTTTTGCTCTCTTTTTTTTAAGTTTTTTTTATTTTGAGTTGGAATATAGCCAATTAACAGCGTTGTGATAGTTTCAGGTGAAAAGCAAAGGGACTCAGCCATATATATATGTGTATATCCATTCTCCCCCGAACTCCGCTCCCTTCAGGCTGCCACATAAGACTGAAGCACATCGATTTCTTAAAACTACATATGTCTATATTTCTGTAAGGATATAATCACTGAATTTTATTTCAGAACAGCAAAAGATGTATTATAAAAAATATCTACCATGAAAAGGGAACTTGAGTCTGACAAGGTTGATGCCATCATATTGGAATACTGACCTTCCAGGTATTTTCTGGTTGACTTGATGATACTTGAACAGATAACAACTTTTAGCTTACTTTGCTATCTCCACGTTCTCCTGCTCTCTCCTCATTCTGGGGCTGCTCCCAGAGGCTCCTTTGCTGTGCTGGTCCCACACCTTCTCTTTACCTATCAGAGAAACAAGTTCCTGCAGCATCACTCGCTCCCTGGTTCCATCCCAGGAGGGCCATTGCTCCCTCCTAGGCCCCCTCCTACCCCTACCCAGTCCCCCAGCTCCATCTTGCTTGTTCTGCCCTCACTTTACATATCCAATCTCTTCTGGACTGTCTGTCCAGGTGAGATTCTGGGCTGTGCTCTCTCTCCTGATGGCCTTTTAAATGTTCTTCTCTCTAGCTGGAGATGCACCCTGTTCTCATGGAATAATCTTTGTCAGTTCAGCCTGGAAATCTGAAAAATGGTGAGCCTAGCTGAGCTTTTCTGCCTCTGCAGAGACAGTGCTGTGATCAATAAGGGGTTCTACTCTTGAAGATTTTCCTTATTGCTGTGTCCCTGAAGCTTATTACTCATCTCTTTGGTTGTCTCTCTCCTTTTGGGGGTGGCAGGTAATCTGTGAGAACACACACAGTTATATTCACTTGCTTTCTTTATTATCAGGCCATACCCAGATTTTATGTTTTCCCTATCCTTTGACCACCATTTAACCTCTTTCCTGGTTAGACTGTCCATAGTTAAAATTTTGCTATTAAAAAATATTATGTGTTTACTGTGGGTGTCAGAGGGAGTAATTCTGTGACATGGCTTCTTTGCAGAGGTTGCTGATAATCCATCAGTATCCTTCATCATTAAATAATAAGTAATAGAAATTTCCAGTTCTACATGGACTCATGCCCACTCAGCTAAAAAATCTACATTTCCCAGCTTCCCTTGTAGCTGGGCGTGGTCATGTGACTGAATTCCAACCAATGGGATGTGAGTAAAAGTGATTATGTCATTTCCAGGTCTTGCCCTTAAAAGGAGTGAGTGTACACTCCCCTTCTCTCTTCCTCTTCTCAATGGCCAGGATGAAAACACCATGGCAGGAGCTAAAGCAGCCAGGGAACTCAGAGACGGAAGCCACCTGTTGAGAATGGCAGAGACACTCTACCAGCTGTAGACTGCATTCCTTTGGACTACTATGTAAGAGAATAAAAATTCTGCTTAGTTTAAGTCACTGTATTTTGAGGTCTTCTGACTGCCCATTTTACGTTCGAAGCTTCATGTTACTACCATTACCCAGGAACCCGTCCTTCCTACTTGTACTTATTTGTGTTTTCTTAGTCCAAGTTTTATGATTTCTGTCTTCCTTTTAAAAACTTAAACTGTTAGCTAGTGGGTCATCTAATTTTTTTTTCAAAGAAGCAGCTTCTGGTTTTCCTTATTCTAGAGTGCTTAGAGTTTTAAGATTATTTTTGCTACCTTTACACTTGAATTAATTTCTAGCCACTTATGGAATTGTTGAGTCACATCCTTTCCTCCTCAACATTCTTTCTACATTGTTCCATTGTCCTATGGCATCTAAAACTGCTGAAAAGAAGTCCAAGGTCAGTCTCATTTTCTTCTTCTTGGTAGATGGTCTGCTGCTTCTGCTGGGAGGTTTATAGTACGAAGCTTTTGTTATACTAAGATTCAGGAACTTCACAAGAGCTATTCTGATTTCAATGGTGTCTTTACTCAATTTACCTGGAATACAGGAAATTCTGTTCATTTGCCAAGCTGAGTCTTTTTGTTTCAGAATTGGCTTTTCTTTTATGCTTGTGACTACTTTTTCAATTTCATTTGTTCCCCCTTCATCAGGACTCTAGCTGTATGTTGGATCAATATAAACATCTCACATAGCTACCGCTTCCTTCCTAATCATTTCATCTCTTTGTACTTCTCTTTTGTGTCCGTGTGATATTCTCACATCTGTTATCCATGGCGCTGACTCACTTTTCTGTTATAGCAACTCTGCTTCTTGTGGTTTCTAATGTGACTTTCAGATATTTAGTGTGTTTTTTTCTATTTCTTTCCTTACCTTTCCAAGACTTCTTTTAATCTAATTTTGGTATCTCTGAATTTTTGTTTCATAGGGTCTCATATTGTATTCAGTTAGAGTGATACTTTTCAAAGAATTTATTCTATTTTCTGAAATCATTTTTCTTCTGATGTGTATTCTTTACATGTATTTTTCTACTGACATTCTTTGGGAGAGGAGAATAGTATCTCACGTAGATCCCATGGTAGCTCTTTACTAAGAAATAGTGACTAGTACTTGAATCCATTTGCCCTTGAGATATAACTTCTATTTCATAGGAAATGTAGTAGCTAGAGAAGCAAGCTAACATAAGGGAAAAACAGAGAAATACAGAAGGTGGGACATTCTGTAGGACAACTGACTCAATTGTTTCCACCAGTAAGTGTTCTAAAAAAGGGATTGGATGAGATTAAGCTTAACAGGTATTATGGTCCTCGATTTGATACTGATATGAATAAACCAGATAAGGATAATTGGAAAAATTTTAATATGGCCTGGAAATTAAATGAGATGGGATAAAATAACTAAAACACAAAGGTAGAAAGTGTTGCCTAAACAAAACAGGTATAAAAATGTTATAAAACCATTTTTACAGTATGATCTCATTTTAGTACACACAAAGGTAGCTGTTACAGTGAGTGATATTCTCTGGGTGGTAGGACTATGCTATTTGTTTTTAAGCTTGTCTGTATTTTCTAATATGTGCTTGTATTCTACAAGTACATATAGTTTTTATGTAATACAGTTTTTTTAAAATAGTGACACATATTTAAAATTGGAGAAGGGAATGGCTACTCACTCCAATATTCTTACCTGGAGAATTCCATGGATAGAGGAGCCTGGCGGGCTATAGTCCATGAGGTCACAAAGAGTCAAACATAACTGAGCAACTAACACTTTACTTTTATATTTAAAATATTTACCATGAAGATAATAAAGCTTAAGCTTCAAGATCCCTTTTCATGTGCCCTTACAAGGTCTAGGAGGACATCCCTCTAGCAATTTTGTACCATACTTTTATAGGATTTTTAAATTTCATTTTTGATTTCTCTAGCATTTTTAAATTGTGGTAAAAGACACATAATGAAAAGTTCACTCTTTTAACCATTTTTAGGTTTACAGTTCAGTGGTAGTATATACATTCACATTGTTGTACAAATATCATCACCACTCATCTCTAAGGCTTGGTCATCTTTCCAAACTCAAACTCTGTACCCGTTAAACAATAACTCTTGACTCACCCCTCTCTCCAGTCTTCTTATTTTTAAGAATCTCCAAAACTCTATAAGCTTTAAACTCCACAAAACCTGGGCCTAGCCTCAACTGACAACCAGGTATCCTAGTCATTCTTGAGAAAGCTTTTGAAATGATACCTAACCCTGACAAGGTGACTTTAACCTCAAACCAAAGTACAATCAACATACTCAAGGAGACTCTCACCAAAGTGCTCATTAGTAAATGTGCAAAAGTCAATAATTGTGACAACCTCAACAACAGTGTATACACATAACAACAAAACCAGTGAATGTTACTAGAATATATATTAAACAACTTTTCCAAAAAGTTACTTGCTTGTCATTCTTAAGGTCCAATTTTATTGTAAAGCTAAGCCTATTTTCTTCATTACTTAGAATTATTGGTAAATAGTACCATAACTACCTGTAAAATTAGTCCAGAGGAGTATATAGGCATTTTATATAGTTCTATCAGCTAGTTTTAAGCCTGATTCAAAATCAAAGAAACCTTTATTTCTTTCATACTTAGAAGAAGTTCAAGGTAAGAGTCCAAGACTAGTATAATTTTATGATCCTCAAGGAACTGGAGCCCTTTTATCTTGTTATGCTACCATCCTTAGCATGCCAATTCATGGCCCAGTAGGGATGTTGAAGCTCCAGCCATCAAGTCTATATTCCAGTCTGAAGGGAAAAATGAGTGAAAAAGAGCATGCCCCCTTCCCATGATGATTCCATATAGAAATTTGATCCAACTCCTGATCTTGCATCATTTTTGCCCTATAGCCTTAGCTAGCCAAGAGAGAGGCCAGGAAACACAATCTTTATTCCACAAACTCATGCCAGCTAAAAACCAGATGCTCTATTACTAGAGACCCAATGGTCAAATATATCCAAACCATACATCTAAGCTTTACTGCAGCATGTAAGCTTTAGCTGTGAAAAGCATCGTATCAGTGTACTAATTATCATCACTTTTTACTGCATGTTGTTTCCAGAGAAATGTAAACCACCGGATGTGGTCTCTGACCCCATCCCTAGAGAATGTTACCAGAGAAGACATTTCCTCACACTGTAAAAAATGGAAAACAAGGAACGTGAGGGTAGAAGTTGTGCCCACGAGACAGCCTATAGAGTCGGAGTATAATAGAAGCAGCCAGAGGGGGGTGATGGAATCAGCAAAGGAAAGCCTCGTGACCTTTCAGCCTTCTCCCTGGCTTGATAATGAAATACAGAAATAAACCTCCCCGCTTGTACTTTGCATGTTTTGGTTGTCATATTGCTTTTCTAAATTGATTGCATTTGACCTTGATGAGGGAATTTACCTTGGTGGTTAATAGAGTCTGGAATTTTGTTCAAACTAGAAAAGGATTTCTCCCTGAAATAGTGGTAGTGGTCAGTAGGAGTGGTGGTCATTCTGCTGGGTTCTTTGCCTCTTATCTAGCTGCCCCAAGATGTGGGCTCTCTTTTCCTCTGGCTCAGGGATGAGGCAGACTCACTCTCTGAGAAGAAGCAGGGCGTGTTGATCTAGCAAGCGGCTCACTGGGATTCCATTCCTTTCAGCTGGCACCCTCACCCAGCCAGCCTCTGGGTAAGAAACCACTTATTCCTACTGTTCTTCAGTTTGACTTCCTTAGGGAAATTAGCCCCACAGAAGTAGCCAGCCAGTGGTAGCAAAGTATAGAGCAGGCACCTACGGTCCTGCTGCTTCTCCCAGAACCAGCAGAGGCTACTGCAGATAGACCAGGGCACATGGGGCCCACATGGTACAGAGCTCAGGAAAGCTGTTTTAAATCAACCACCGCCCTTAAAACTCTTTGGGGGTAGGTCACATTTGGAGTAAGGGAGGCTTGAAAGGGAGGGAGGGGACTTTCCTCGTAACAGCGGAAGGAGCTTCCTAACAGCCTTCCTTCTCTGCTTTGTGCCTGGGTCAGCAAGTTCTAGGGGAGCTGTGTCCTCAGGTCCCAAGGGGGCTGGGGCCTGTCAGGGCACGCAGTAAGCTGTGAAAGCACTCTGGAGGAAAAGGGAGGCTCCTCTTCATTTCCCTTTCCTGCAGGCCTGCCCTGGTTTTTCATGATGTCATCCATTCATCATTGTGAGCTGATTGGTGGCCCCAGGCTTTGGCTGGCTGCCCAAGGCCAGGAGGGAAGAAAGAGGACCCAGGACAAATGCGCAGCAGGCCCCTGAGTATGTGCGGAAATGTTGTCATCAGTTCCACATAGAAAGACTTGGAACAAATCGAAGAAGACAGTAAAAGTCACAAGATCCTATCCAACCTTCCCTTCCCTGAATGCCTGGGAAGAATTCAGGGGCCTCTTTCCTGTGGATGGGGAACCAAATCCTGGAGTGGGCCTGGGTGTGGAGGAGGGACTGCTCAGCCAGATGGTTCATTCTCCAGAATTCAACCTGTTTCCTGAATCAGTGGTGTTTGAAAGCAACTTTGTCCAGGTACTCTTGGGCCGCTCCGAATGGCACTCCTTGATTTCTCTAAATCTCTTCCCACAATGTGACGGAGAGTCTGTCCCCGGAACTGGAGTGGAGTGACAACCGAGGCAAAGAGAGGAACCAAAGGCAAGGCTACCCACACCTGACCCTGGTGTTGCAGAGCCCCAGATAGGCTTTCTCCTGCAGTCACTCTGGGGAGAGAGGTCAAGGGTTCTCTGCTCTGAGGGGAGGGTTTGATCTCTGAATCCCTTAGTTTACTTCATCCTCCAGGCTGTCAGTTCAAAGTAGATGAACAAAGAGGCAGTAAAATGAGATGCTATTTAGGGCTTTAGAGCAGAAATGCTGATGGATGAAAGAATAGAAGTTGGGTACCCAGAGAGATCTAGGCTCGGAGTCTGGTCCACTTTTTTCTCGTCAGGGGATGTCATGGAGCAGGTGACCTGTGCACTAGTTTTCTCTGTTGTAAAAGAGGTGGGACTGACCTGGCTGTTCCATGAAACATGGGAAGCAAAGGCCTCAGCACAGGAGCACTCGGTGCATTTTGTGTCCTTGCCTGGGCTCTCCTTAGGCCAGATGGGACCCAGAATAAGCAGCACTTGGGGGTTACAGGGGCCTGACAGTGAAAAAAAGA